>NW_026575142.1:43972500-45350000 GCF_905146905.1 Nyctereutes procyonoides
CATATTTGAAGGTTGCTAAGAGACTAGATCTTAAAAGTTCTCATCACAAGAAAAAATTTCTGTGTATGGTGATGGATGGTAACTAGACTTATCGTGGTGATCATTTCACAATATATACAAATATTGAATCACTATGTTATACATCTAATTTAATGTATGTCACCTATACCTCAGTTAAGAAAATGATCCCAGGTATTTCACAAGTACGTTAAAATTTGAGAAGCGTTGATCAATAAAGTCCTTTCCCTGAGGATTCTAAGATCCTTAACATTAGGAAATATCATTTTTCCTTCTCTCTTTCCACCTCAGTCTTCATCATTTGAGATTCTTTAGTGTCCAGTAATAATTTGGACTAACATGGGGTTTGAAAAATGCAAAAACATACTAATGTGATATGGTTATAAGAAGGTTCTGGAAATGATGGCATATTTTCCACTTGCACTGTACTGAGGATGAGGAATGTCAGCCTATAATTAAAAGTTCTTTCCCGGTCACTATAGCTGACTTTTATTTAGGGTGAATTGGTATTAGTCTCATATGAAAAAGCTGTGGATTGGACAGGTAAAATAGACTTTGAGGAGGTCAAAGGGAGAGGCCATTGCTAGCAGAATTTCAAGTTCAGGTAGGTATTTGTTAGTATAGCCTTTCTGTAGGAAAATTTGGCAATATGTTTAAGAACACTAAACCCTTTGACCTGTTGATACCAATTCTAAGAATTTATGTAAAATGCACAAAGATGCACAGAAAGATTGATGAGTGAAAAATTTTATGTTCTGCTATTTATATTAGTGAGAAATTATAGATAAATATTCAATATAATAAATGATAAACTAGATTATGATTTAGCCACTTAGTAGCATAATATGCAGCCAATAAAAATACTTATTTTTGATTCGGGAAAAGTTCATAATATGCCAAATGTAAAGGTAAACTCACCAAATAAAAATGGAGAATGACCCAAATTTTATACAGAATTATTTACATGAAAAAAAATCAAAATATCAGTAGTAATTACTGTCCATTTTTAAGTTGTGGGAAATTTTAATCAATTTATTTATGACTTTCAATATTTGCCATATTTTTGTAATGAACATGTATTATTTCTATCATTAGGGAAAATTTTTAAATAAAAACAAAATATATAGTTGGTACTCCTCGTAATCTGCTTCTGATTTCAAGCTTTAAGTTGGAAAAGGAAGGAGTATATTTTTTGATGGAATATTCTATTGCTTTTTTCTATGTGCTGCCTCTCATTTGAAGAAGAGACCCTCCATGGACAGACACAAATATACTCAATGAAAATGACAAAGGTCTGAATGCAGACATCCCTCTCCTTATTCTTCTGCTAAATTCAACAATGTAACAGCAATTCTTTCCAAGGTTAAAAGCCCATTTCTCATACTGAAGGAACTTTTAAAAAATTATTTTGGAATAATTATAGATTTATAGGAAGTTGCAAAGATAACACAGAGAGATCCGTTGTGCCCTTCACCCAATTTCTTCTTGATGCAACTTTTAAACATGAATTATCTGAGGGATTTAATTTCTTCATTCTAACAGTATGAGTGAGATTCATGCTGAGCAGCAGTGTTGTAAGTTGTAAAGGCAAATCCAGTCCCTTTGGTTTCTGTATTTTGAAAACAGGGCAATAATTTTTTTTCCTAATTACCCACCATTGCCAGTGAGTCAGATGCTTGAAAGGAAATCTCAGCTTTGTTTGTATACTTTGTTTTACCATATGGAAGCATAATATAACCACTTAGTTGCAGTTTCAGTTCAAGAGTGCATCTTGCACGGAGTGTCTGCCTTTGTACAGAATGACCAGGTACTGGTACTTCCTCTGCTCAGCATAGCTGATGAAAGGGTGAGGAGAAAGAGGGCGGAAAAGAGCCTCTTGATTGATATAAATTTCTCTGTTGTTTTTAATGTGCTGAGGTTTCAACATAAACTTAAAACATTGAGGATTGAAAAAATAATACTCTTCAATGATATCTGCTTGATTATGAGATTAAAACAAAACAAAAAGACAAAACCTGACTGTTTCTCTTGCCAAATTGCTGATGGTAAAAGCACCACAGTACAGAGGTGTCACTCTGGAGTCACATTGTCTAGATTTAAATCGTGGTTGTACCACTTATGAGCTGTGTGACTCTGGGCAACATTTTTTTTAAAGATTTTATTTATTTATTCATGAGAGACACACAGAGAGAGAGACACAGGCAGAGGAAGAAGCAGGCTTCCAGTGGGGAGCCTGATGCAGGACTTGATCCCAGAACCCTGGGATCATGAGCTGAGCCAAAGGCAGATGCTCAAGCGCTGAGTCATCCAGGGGAGCCACCCAGGAATCCTTCTGGGCAACTTCCCATTCCTCAATTTATCTGCCTGGTCCATAGCAGGCACTCAAGAAGTATTGTTTCTGTTGAAGAAATCATAAGCAGCTAACTTACCATTCTTTGAGATTCTTAACCATCTTACTCACATAATTCAGGATACAATTTTTTTTTAAAGAGTTTGAGAAGGATTGTATTAATTCTTTAAATGTTTGGTAAAATTCACCAGTGAAGTCCCATGGTCCTGGACTTTTTTGGGGGGAGGTGTTTGATTATTGATTCAATCTACTTATTAGTAATCTGTTCAAAATTTCTATTTCTTCATGATTTGGTCTTGATAGTTTGTATGTTTCTAGGAATAAAGAAATCTTTAAAACTATTATAAAGTTGGATATGTACCATGATACTGTCAACTTACGAGACATCAAGATACACTTCAATTTTATTTTATTTTATTTTTTAAGATTTTATTTATTTATTCATAAGAGACACACACACACAGAGAGAGAAAGGTAGTGACACAGGCAGAGGGAGAAGCAGGCTCCATGCAGGGAGCCCGACATGGGACTTGATCCCGGACTCCAGAATCATGCTCTGGGCCAAAGGCAGGAGCTAAACTGCTGAGCCACCCGGGGATCCCCAACACTTCAGTTTTACATTCTAGCAAATGATTCTATACAATCTCTGGTGTCCACTTGTTTTTAGATGGCTGGAGTTCTCTCAACACACATGTTCAAGTGCCTAGCTGGCCCGATTTCTGGTCTAAGACTTGTGTTTGTGTCACATAGCTACTCAGACTTTTTAATCTTTTTATGTTCACTTCATGTAGATGTTGAGAAGTTACTTGGGAGAAAATCAAATGAGATTATTGACCATAGGGCCACAACTTTCCAGGTCAAGAGCCCGAAACAGAGATAATTTACTTTGGCTATCTGATGGAAGGAGTGCCTATGTTGCAAAAAAATTCCTGTCATTTTTGCCAAGCTAATGGAGGAGCATTTTCCTAATCCACATAAAGGCATCTTGTGAGTTAATCAGTTCAATTAAAAGTAGAAGAAACAGTGAAATGCCAAATGTATGAGTACACACTAGAAAAAAAAAACCCAGCTACAATCTCTTCTTAAATAGAAAGTATCAAGATTATTATAGTTTTCAAATGTTCTGACGTGCTCTAGCATCCCTTAGAAATACTGCATATTCTCAGGTCATAGAATTACAGAATTTGGAACAATAAGAAATCCTAAGGATTATGTAGCCCAACTCTTCATTTCACGAAAGAATAATAGGGAGTCCCCTATGGAAATGACTCACTTAAAGGTACTGGATACATCTGGTAGCTGAACCCAGATATCCTGTTATCCTGCAATAACAGCAATAACGATTTTCGGGTCCATAGCTTTGAGCACCTTTTCACATGCTGTTTCTCTTTCACTCTCACTGTCTTTATTTATCTTTCTTTCCATTATAGACCAGTCATTCTCAAGGTCTCCACTTCCTCTAGGAGGAGCCTGGGAAACAATTTGCCTCCTGCATAGCTCTTATCTCATAGCATGCACATCCCCACTCACTACTTGAACTGTCATCAACTACAGAAGGGTTTGTGTTTATTATCCATGGCCAAACAGATAAGATACTGTATAAAGAAGCAAAATTTATTATTACATGAAAATATTCACTAATGAAATGACTGCTCGAACTCTCACCATAGTTAACGCTATGGCCTTGCCTTGCCCATGGCCTCTACAACTTGGTCTGTCATTTCTACCTGATTTTTATTTTTTATTTATTTTTTATTTTTTTTTTTAATTTTTTTTTAAAATTTATTTATGATAGGCACACAGTGAGAGAGAGAGAGAGGCAGAGACACAGGCAGAGGGAGAAGCAGGCTCCATGCACCGGGAGCCCGACGTGGGATTCGATCCTGGGTCTCCAGGATCGCGCCCTGGGCCAAAGGCAGGCGCCAAACCGCTGCGCCACCCAGGGATCCCTCTACCTGATTTTTAGATATAGGAACCATCGGCTAAAATAATGGGAATACAATGCAAACTGTTTAAAAACTGAAGTTGTAAATCATGGTAGAAATGCCTGAATTCCATGAGGACTGTTTTTGTGAAACTAGTCCTGAGAAATAAAGATTATTACTTTCCTCTCTCTAATTTTTCAAACATAACCAATGTTAATGATAATGAGGATCTGACAAAGTTTAAGAAGAGTAAGTTTGTTAAAGAAAAGAAATGAGAATCATAACACAATGGACATTTTAAAAAGAATGCTTTAAACTGAACACCCAATAAAAATAAATAAATAATAAAAAAATAAAATAAAAAGAATGCTTTAATTAATAAATTAATGAGTCATCTTGTTAATCATGCTACAAGTATTGAGAATATTTTGTTTCATTGATTACTCCAAAACCAAGTTAAGACTCAGTTCATTCTAAGACTTCATGCACAGTTTCAATCACAACATAAGTTTTGTTCAAAATAAGATAAAGTGAACTTACTTTCATAAGTTGTTTCTTTAAAAGATCAAGTTTCAGCCAAACATCTATTTATCATTTACTGTAAAATTATGGTTCCCTCTTTAAGTGATCTTTTTGTAATGCCATAGATCCTCAGAGAGGGATTATGCATATACATAATCACAGATCAGAAGACTAGAAGGACAGAGAGTAAAATGTTAGTATAGGTTCTCTTGACTGGTACTGTGGCCAGTAATCATTTTTTCTCTTCTGTGTACTTTTCTACTTTTCAAAATCTTCTTCTTTTTTTTAATATTTTATTTATTTATTGGGGAGAGAGTGCACAAGTGGAAGGGAAAGGCAGAGAGTCAGAAGGAGAAGATTTCCTGCTGAGCAGGGAGCCCAATGTGGGATTTGATCCCAGGACCCCTGATTACGACCTGAGCCAAAGGCAGATGCTCAACTGACTGAGCTACCAGGTGCCCCTCAAAAATGTCTAAAAATAAGTATATATCACTTTTTGAAATATGAAAATGTTTTTAAAAGACATAATTCTCTTTCTATTTCATCTCTTCATAATCCCTACTCCCACCAAGGAACCCAGCCTGAGACATTCAGGCTGCGGTTCCTCTCTCTACTAAGACATTAATTATTCCTACTGTTTGATACTTATTAATAATTTTGGCCTTGTTCTAACTCTTTTCAGGACCCTTATTTTTGAAGGAAGGGGGTTGGTGTGGATAACGTCCAACAGGTAGAAAGCATAGTCTGGGATTTGACTTTCCTGGCCTCAGTGTATGAAGTCAGTCCTGAGAAATAGAGAATCTTACCTTCCTCCCCCTTAAAAATGGTGAGCCTTTTTATGATTCCTATTCTTTATCATGTCAAGTATAAGAAATTATTGGTGTGAAGCTCTTTTTCTAGAGATAATCAGCTAGTGAACCTGTGATTTCTTTTTTTCTTTTTTTAGAGAGAGAGTGAGAGTGTGAGTGGGGGTACAAGGAAGGAGCAGGGGGAAGGCAAGGGAGAATCTTAAGCAGGCTCCACGTTCAGCATGGAGCCCAATGCCGGACTGGATCTCACCACCCCCTAGATCATGACCTGAGCTGAAATCAAGAGTTGACGTTTAACCAACTCAGCCACCAGGCCTCCCGTGAGCCAGTTATCTATTAAGGCCGCCTCTGGTTCGTGATAACAAAACCATGATGCCGACATCTAGAAGAAGTTATAGATATCGCCTGCAGGAAAACAATGGCTCCTTTTCTTTCTCTCCAAAAGACAATTTAACATCTTCCTTTATTTACTTATCTATTTTTCTGTGTACATTCTGCCTCCTTCCACAAAAAAGATGTTTTCCCTTCTAATTTCAGAATTACATGGCTAACAACAAAACACATGCAAAATGAAAGAGCAAAATAGAAATAGGAGTTAAAAAGTCAGGATTGAGAAAATTATAAATAAATAGTAGTAATTTTATAATTAATAAATGTTATGTTACATTGCAAATACATTTATGCTAGTCGATTTATAAGAGAGTTAAATAAATTTTCAGTAAGATTAGGAAGAGGAAAAGGCTTAAAAAGGTAGAGGACTTGAAGACTATATAGTTGTTAGAATTGAGCTTCAAATTTCACTCTAAGCTGCTAGTAATTAAAGCTAAAAGAAAGAAACAATCAACGTCATTTCACTTTCCTTCATTCGGTGAAGGACTATATAGATTTATATGATGAAGTAATCATTAAAATCACAAATGGCAGAAAACTTATGAGAAGCAGACAATTGTTTCTCATGCTACCAAATATAACTTCTATTATTAAGATTGAAAAAGTGTTACCTTTTACCAGACAATGGTTTAACTTACCTTTTCCTACTCTCTGTAGATTAGATGGCTTATTTCCATTTTGATTTGAAGAGAATTATTTTCTTTTCTGAGGGTGTCCTCCTCAAGATTGGGGTTAGAGGGCAGCCCGGGTGGCTCAGCGGTTTAGCACCGCCTTCAGCCCAAGGTGTGATCCTGGAGACCCAGGATTGAGTCCCACGTCAGGCTCCCTGCATGGAGCCTGCTTTTCCCTCTGCCTCTCTCTCTCTCTCTGTATCTCTCATGAATAAATAAATAAATAAATAATCTTTAAAAAAAAAAGATTGGGGTTAGAAAATGTTGACTAAAGTGAAAATATTTAACAAATCTTATTGCAATCAATATGGTTTAAATAGTTTTTTATTTTTAAAAATATTTTATTTATTTATTCACAAGAGACACACACAGAGGGGGAGAGAGAGAGAGAGAGAGAGAGAGGCAGACACATAGGCAGAGGGAGAAGCAGGCTCCATGCAGGAAGCCGGATGTGGGACTTGATCCCAGGACTCCAGGATCAGGCCTCAAGCCAAAGACAGATCTGAGCCTCTCAGGTGTCCCTGGTTTAAGTAGTTCTGAATTATCCCTCACCTGTTCCTTCTCAAAGCTGTTTAGTCCCTTAAAATCGCAGCATTTAGACCTGAAAGTAAGGACCTTAGAACTCTTATAGTTCAATCTCCTCATTTAGTAGTTATGAGCATATTTTCTCAATATCTTAGTTTCTGAAAATTGGTATAGTACAATTTCCAAATTGTAAAAAAAAAAAAAAAAAAAGACTCAGATAAAGAAGAAAATGAACCCATGTCAAAAATTTTTATTTAGCTTCATTTTTTAAAGATTTATTTATTTGAGAGAGAGAGAGAGAGAATGTACAGGTAGTGGGAGGGGCAGAGGAAGAGAATCATCAAGCAGATTCCCCACTAAGCTCAGAGCCCTGTGCGGGGCTGTATCTCAGGACCCATGGGATCATGACTTGAGCCCAAACCAAGAGTGGGTTGCTAAACAGACTAAGCCGCCTAGGTGCCCCTATTTAACTTGTTAACTAGTTAGGGAACCGGTAGGTTACTAAATCCAGTTCGAAAAGCAATTGAGAAACTAGATTTATATGGGCAGTCTACCTGATTTTTGCCTTAAGTATAAAATTGACTCCCACGGGTCCGGGAGTCAATTACCTATTATGAATTACCAATTTACCATAATCTATAGGGTTCTGTTCCATTGGATAGAAATTATTCTCCTCTCTACAAGACAAAAAGTCAGTAATCTTCATTATTTGCAGATTCCATATCTGCAAATTTGCCTACTCATTAAAATTTATTTGGATTTCCAAAATCAATACTCACAATGCTTTCATGGTCATTCAAGGACATGCACAGAGCAGCAAAAAAATGTGAGTTGTCTGACATGCACATTCTCAGCTGAGGTCAAGCAAAGTGACAGACACTCTGCTTTCTTGTTTCAGCTCTCACATTGTGAATAAGTGTCCTTTTGTGGCCTATTTAGTGCCATTTTTTTTTTCATTTTTGTGGTTTTTTTTGTTGGTGATTTTTCTGTTTACAATGGTCCTCAAGCATAGTGCTGAAGTGCTGTTGAGTGCTTCTCATGCAAGAAAGCTATGATATGCCTTATGTATGTGTTAGGTAAGTTTGATTCAGAAGTGAGTTATGGTGATGTTAGCCAGGAGTTTAATGCTAATAAATTAACTATATTATATATACCGTTCAGTGTTCATGGCAACTTTACAGAATATCACTACTGGGAATAAGATTTGATCGTATCCATAATCGATCTACAAGTTAATCTCTGCCCCTGCAGAGTTATAAGATAAACCTGTAAAGAGAAAGTCAAGCCTAGCTCCACACTGCAAGAACACCTGGCATTTCTTCTGTGTATTTCCAAATTTCAGGTATTTCTAGTAATATTTAGTTAGCTTTGTAAAATACCTTGACCCCATTAAAGTTCTCTGCTTTTTCCTAATGTTGTGAAACATAAAGCAAGATATATTTCTCTGCTCACATTTTGACCAGTATTATGTAGAGTGCATTCTTCCCTCATCCTAACTCCAGAATTACATTCCAACATATATAACTCAGTTTCCTGTGCTTTTAAACATCATCACTTTAAATACATATGAAGCTGTTACTTTGAAATCTCTTTCTCTTATCTCTACTCTGAAAAACTTATATTTCAGTTACATAGTTATGATACCATTATTTTGCTCCTAACCCAGATATAAACTGGTGATTCAAACTATAATAATCCCCTTAGATTAGTTTGTTTTTAGAAGTTTCGAGGACTTTATTATGAAGCACTATTAATGAGAAGGGCCATTTGGCTAATTTCAAAGACTTGCTGTAGTAGCATCAGATGTTTCATGGAGTCCTGTCACTGTAGTAGTTGTGTGATCCTGGGTAAATCATTGGATTGCTCTGGGCCTCAGTGTCCTCTTCTCTCTCAATCAAATGAGGTTAATAAATAGCCTGCCTACCTCCCACCATTGTTTTACTGGCCAACTAGAAATGCCTAAAGCAAACAACATCCAATCTAGTCACAGGGGTCAGGACGTAATGTTTAAGCTGAGACTTGAAGAAAAGAAGAGGAGAGAAAGAGTAGCTGGTGAGAAGGTTCTTCTAGAAGGCAGTCTGTCAGGTCTGGGGAACTGCACGCAAACCCAGTGTGACTGGATGGCCCACGAGACCAATGGTGATGCTGGATTGAGGTGTGGGTTCTGTAACCCCCTTCTTTCTACTAACTGTGATTATTCTTCAGTCTATTCTTCTGTTGAACAATTTAAAACAATCACATGTTTATTTACTTAGTAAATCCCCCTATTGTGTGAACTGTCCCTGCTTCTTTTGCATTGTTTTCCATCTTAAAATTGTGATATTAATTTGAGGAGCGTTTAATTTAGCTTTTCTAATCCCCAGCTACAGTCACCCATCTTTGCCTAAAGTTGAAGAGTATTTGTATTTTTCAGCCAAACAAGAGTAAGAAAACAAGTAAATCCCTGACATCTGCAATAAATCAATGAGCTGTCATAGGATCCTAACTGAATTTCAATAATTCTCTGTGGCATAGGAAAGGTTTTGATCCTATTTTACTTGATGTGGCAAATTACAAGCACATTTATGTCCAAAAGAGATCTGAGCAGGTTGAAGCTGGCCAACCCTTCCATACATTCATCCATTCACTTACTCATTTATTTCTTTTGTACATCTTAACTTCCTTCACCTCTTTCACTCACCCACCACAACTCTCCCCTCTCACAATCACCAGTTTGTTTTCTGTATTTATGAATCTATTTGTTTTGTTTTGTTTGTCTGTTTTGTTTAAATGGCCAACTCATTTTATTTTATTTTTTAAATATTTTATTTATTTATTCATGAGAAACACAGAGAGAGAGACAGAGACATAGGCAGAGGGAGCAGGTTCCCTGTGGGGAGCCTAATGTGGGACCGGATCCCAGGACCCTGGGATCACCACCTGAGCCAAAGGCAGACGCTCAACACTGAGCCAGCCAGGTGCACCCCATGACCAACTCATTTTAAAAGGCAAAGTTTTGTCTCAAATTCAGTAAGGTAGGTGTATAAGCATACTGCTGCACTGCCATGAACTGAATTACTAGGGCAATTCTAAGCATGCAGAAAGAGCCCTTGATCAGTAATTAGGAAGTTGTTTTGCCTTGTGAAAGGTGAGCGTACAAATTAAAAACAAGACTGTTTAAACATCTGGCCTCACAACATAATCATACACCTCTTTTAAGAACATATTGGCATAGATCAAGCTGGAGACACTGGGCCTGAAATGAGAAAACACTTTAAAAATGGTTCCTTCTAAGGAAAATCTGAAAGAAAAAAGAAAAAGCTTTCATTAGAAGCATGAGATACTCCACTGTTTCAGAATCTAACCAAACCCATTTTAAATGAGAGTCATTTATTACAACATGTGCTTACTGTGAATGTCTTTAGATGATAAACCAATTCCTACAGTGTTTAACAAAGAAAGGCATACTGTTAACTGTGATGAATATGCTAATGACATTTGAAAGAAGATTATTCAACTGCATCTTATCACATTATCTTATTTGGTTAGAAAAGTACTCTTCACATGTTATCAGTATCTTATATGAAATGTTTTAAAAATGGGTCATATATAGGAACAATGCCAGTTTTGAGATCTAAAACGATAGGTCTAATGGTAAGACATGAATTTCGGTTACAAGATGTGATTATTCTGTGACGAAGTGTTCATGACTCTAAAATATATTTTAATTCAAAGTGATTTATTTTATAAGGAAACAACTGCAAACTTTCAATTAAGGGATATAAAACATTTTATCATACATGTAAATTAAAAGGCAAGAACAGGGCAGTCCCAGTGGCCCAGGGGTTTAGCGCCTGCCTTTGGCGCAGGGTGTGATCCTGGAGACCCGGGATCCAGTCCCACGTCGGGTTCCCAGCGTAGAACCTGCTTCTCCCTCTGCTTCTCCCTCTGCCTGTGTCTCTGCCTCTTTCTCTCTCTGTGTCTGTCATGAATAAATAAATAAGATCTTTAAAAAAAAAAAAGGCAAGGAACAGTATACACTAGTTTTTTTTTTTTAAGATTTTATTTATTTATTCATGACAGACACAGAGAGAGAAAGAGGCAGAGACATAGGCAGAAGGAGAAGCAGGCTCCACGCTGGGAGCCCGATGTGGGACTTGATACCAGGACTCTAGGATCACGCCCTGAGCCAAAGGCAGGCGCTAAACCCTGAGCCACCCAGGCATCCCACACTAGCTTTTTTATGGCTCTGTTTTATCTACTTCCAAAAAGCTTAAAATATTTTACCATAAAAGTCACATATACAACTCGGCTATTGCAATAAAAAATGGAAAATAAAATGCCATGTTATTATACATTGAATATACTAACCCACAAATGAACATACTGATTGCTTATTACACTTAGCTCTGAGTCTCCTATCAGCTAAAGAATAAAGGAAAAGGCCAGTTATATAATTCTTACCACATGACCAAAATTTCTTTAGGCAATCTTTTCTTGATACTAAATTCCAAAAGGAAGTAGAATTAGTGTTTATTATTTTATTTTATCTATGCAGGGGGATTTACATACATGATATGACTTAACCACCTCAGTGATCATTATATTAATCTATTTTTCATTTTATGAGATATAGATTCAGATATAAGACTGCTTAATTTCATGGTTTATGCTTTTTCCACATTTTCCAGCCACTTTGTACAGAACACTTAATTAATTAATTAATTTAGTATGTACATATGTATATATGTATGTATTGTACAGAGCATCTAAAACCCTATAAACCCTATTAAGGGTCAGGATACATCTTAGGGACTTTACTGGAAACTCAGAACTGTTCTCAGAAACATTCTTATTATAACTTCTTCTATTTAACCTCTGTAGAAATTGAGGACACATATTTTTTTAAATGACTTAGTAAGGTTCTGTCCTGGGTAAGATAGTAAACACAATTCCCTTCGTTTCACCCACTGAATATAACTATAAAATCTAGATAGAATGCAACAGGTATTTTAGCACTTTGACAAAGGAAGGAGTAGAAGATGTATTAGAAATAAATTCAGATTTTTTTAAAGGAATTTTTCTTTTTTTTTAAAGCATTTTATTTTTTTAATTTTTATTTATTTATGATCATCACAGAGAGAGAGAGAGAGAGAGAGAGAGAGAGAGAGAGAGAGAAAGAGGCAGAGACACAGGCAGAGAGAGAAGCAGGCTCCATGCACCGGGAGCCCGATGTGGGATTCGATCCCGGGTCTCCAGGATCGTGCCCTGGGCCAAAGGCAGGTGCTAAATCGCTGCGCCACCCAGGGATCCCAACAAATTCAGATTTTGAAGTACCACTGAACTGGCAGGGACTTTCCAATTTTACCCTCCAATATTCCCTTGTCTGAACTGAAGGTAGCCTCAAACCCAGAAATGTGGTCAAAACTTGTAGCCTGAACCTGACCAGGTCAATTACCTGCTAAAGCAAAAATATCAACATCTTCCCTAAGATTTCAATAAGACACCAGGCTTTATAATATTCAAAGTGCCCAGGAAACAATCTAAAGTTACTCAGCATTGAAAGAACCAGTAAAGTCCCAACTAAGGTGGGAAAATATTATCATTAGATGCCAATACCAAAATGACATATAATTAGAATCTGATGATAGAGTATTTAAAACAGCTATTATAAAAATGCTGTAATAAGTAAGGGTAAACACTCTTGAAACAAATCTGCAGATGGAAATTCTCAGCAAAGAAATAGAAAATATAAAGAAGAATCAAATGGAAATTTTACAAAGATGGATAAGAGGTTCCTGCATTTAAAGTCTATGAAATCTAATTGGAAGAATAAGATAATTTAAAATTACAATAATACATAAGAGAATAAAGATCCAAATCAACAGATTGAAATCCATTTATAGATTTCAATAAACATAGATCATCTACTAAAACACCTAAATCATAATAAGAGTATTATGGAAAGTGCTGTGACAGCGGCATGAACAAAGCAGCAGGGCCAGAAAGAGGGAGTGGTCAACCTAGTGGGTGAAGGGATAGAGAAGGATTAGGGTAGGAATATTACTTAGGATTAGGTTAGCCCAGGGATCCCTGGGTGGCGCAGCGGTTTGGCGCCTGCCTTTGGCCCAGGGCGCGATCCTGGAGACCTGGGATCGAATCCCACGTCGGGCTCCTGGTGCATGGAGCCTGCTTCTCCCTCTGCCTGTGTCTCTGCCTCTCTCTCTCTCTCTCTCTGTGTGTGACTATCATAAATAAATAAAAATTAAAAAAAAAAAAAAGGATTAGGTTAGCCCAAAAGTGACAGAGACTCAAAAAAAAAAATCATTAATTTTTGCTCTTATAAAAGGTCTGGATGGAAGCGTTGCAGAGTTGGTATAGAGGTTCTACTATTACTGGATCCTCGACTGACTGCCACCTTCTGTTCTGCCATTCCTAAGTATGGAATTGTAGCCATCCCGCACAGAGGCCAAGCAACAGGAAGGAAGGGACAGGGAAGGGCAAAGATTTTGCTCAGCTGGTCTGTTTTTTGTCTGTTTAATAAGGAAGTTTCCCTGAAGCAGCCACGTGTCTGTGACATATCATTGGCCAGAACTTAATCACATCAGCACACCTAGCTTTAAGGGCAATGCTGAAATTTTGTTTTGGACAGCCCTGTGCCCGTCTGAAAGCTGGGAGTTGCAAAATGGAGAAAGAAGAACAGATTGAGGGACACCCAGAGATCTCTGATACAGTCAGCTTCATAGAATAATCAATTGAACTTTCCTGGCTTCTAAGCTACTACTTTTTCTTGGTTATTCTCCTGCTTCAAAAGCCTCTCTTTTCTGGCCTCTCTTTGTTTTTCTGTTCTAGGTTTAGTTTTCTGGAGGCAGATACTGAGTTTAGTGTGTTAAGATGTATCATTGAGATCAATATCTATGAAAGGAAGGAAGAGAAAGCAGAAATGGGCACAGAGAGTTGAACTTCAATGCAGGCCCAACAAAGCTGTGGTCTACCCAGTGGGGTGCCTAGAATAAATATTACTAGTTGGAGTTGTCCTACAATTGGACAAAAATGGTTGAGCTTTCATGGATTTAGGCTGCCTGAGAAAGCATGAGACTTGGGCTGAAGTGACTCTCTCTGCCGAGGAACCTCACCTCCTGAAGGAGCTAACAGCTGAGGCTTCCTGCTGACTACCCTCCCTACAGTGGGGTCAGGTCACAAGTCTTTCACTGAAGGGAAATCTGGGCAATAGCTGTCTTTGTCTCCCAAGCTCTTGGTACTCAGACCCCTCCTCTTCTTCCTTGACAGTCACTCCCTAGGTGATCTTATCTCATATTTACAACTCTAGGCTGGACATGGGCTTCACTCCTGAACTCCAGACCTAAATATCCATTGCCTACTTCATGTTTCCTCTTGGATGTATAATGGACATCTAAAACTTAGCATCAAAAACTGAAAATTAAACTTCTGATTCCCTCCTTCTCTAATATTTGCTAAGATGGCTTCCTCATTTCCAAAAATAACTCAAACAAAAAACTAGGCATCCCCCTTTCCTTCCTTCCTCCCTCCCTCCCTTCCTTCCTTCCTTCCTTCCTTCCTTCCTTCCTTCCTTCCTTCCTTCCTTCCTTCCTCTTTCCCTCTCTCTCTCTCCCTTTATCTTTCCCTCTCTTTCTTTATAACTGGAAGTTTGTACCTTTTTAAAAAATATTTTATTTATTTATTCATGAGAGACACAAGAGGCAGAGACATAGGCAGAGGGAGAAGCAGGCTTCCTGTTGGGAGCCTGAGCGGGACTCGATCTCAGGACCCTGGGGGCATAACCTGAGCTGAAAGCAGATGCTCAACCACTGAGCCACCCAGGCATCCTAGTTTGTACCTTTTTTTTAAAAAAAAATTTTTTCCTTATTTATTTTAGAGAGAAAGAGTTCACAGTGGGGAGGAACAGAGGGAGAGAGAGAGAATCCCAAGCAGACTCCGTGCTCAGCATGGAATCTCCCCACAGGGCTCTGTCTCACAACCATGAGATCAGGATCTGAGCCAAAATCAAGAGTTGGACACTGAAACGGCTGAGCCACCCAGGTGCCTTCGAAGTTTGTATCTTTTAATCCCCCTCACTGAGTTTTTTCTTTTTCTCATGCTGTATATTCATCATCAAATTCTGTTTTCTCTACCTTTAAAATGTCCAGAATCTGACCACTTCTTACCACTTCTATTTTTTTAAAAGATATTATTTATTTATTCATGAGAGACACAGAGAGAGGCAGAGACACAAGCAGAGGGAGAAGCAGGCTCCATGTAGGGTGCCCAGTGTGACACTCGATTCTGGAACTCTGTGATCACTCACGCTCTGGGCCAAAGACAGGTGCTCAACCACTGAGCCACCCAGGGGTCCCTTACCACTCTATTATTACCTTTTCATTTCAAGCATCATCATCTTCTGCTGTCAGTATAGCACATGCGGCTAATAGGATTAGGTACCCTCTTAATCCTTTATTTTAAACTATTCAGTCATGAATTTCTTCTTTTTTTTTTTTAGCATTTGTTAAGTGTTTATGATGGGCTAGGCAGTATTCTGAGTACTTTACATTGATTATTTTATCCAGTCTTGTGTGTGTGTGTGTTTTCAATGGTTTTGTTTTGTTTTTCTTTTACATTTGTTTTTATTGAAATTCAATTGTCCAGCATATAGTATAACACCCAGCGCTCATCCCATCAAGTGCCCTCCTCAGTGGCCATCACCCAGTTACCCCTTCTCCCCAGCCACCTCCCCTTCCACTACCCCTTGTTTGTCTCTCAGAGTTAGGAGCCTCTCATTGTTTGTCTCCCTCTCTAATTTTTCACACTCACTTCCTCTTCTTTCCCTAATAATCCCTTTCACTATTTCTTATATTCCATGTATGACTGAAACCATATGATGATTATCCTTCTCTGATTGACTTATTTCTCTCAGCATAATACCTTCTAGTTCCATCCACGACGAAGCAAATGGTGGCTATTCATCCTTTCTGATGGCTGAGTAATATTCCATTGTATGCATAAACCGAATCTTCTTTATCCATTCATCTTTCGATGGGCACCGAGGCTCCTTCCACAGTTTGGCTATTGTGGACATGGCTGCTAGAAACATCGGGGTGTAGGTATCCCAGCGTTTCACTGCAACTGTATCTTTGGGGTAAATCCCCAGCAGTGCAATTGCTGGGTCATAGGGTAGCTCTATTTTTAACTCTTTGAGGAACCTCCACACAGTTTTCCAGAGTGGCTGCACCAGTTCACATTCCCACCAACAGTGCAAGAGGGTTCCCCTTTCTCCACATCCACTCCTGTCTTGTTTGTTTCCTGTCTTGTTAATTTTCCCCATTCTCACTGGTGTGAGGTGGTATCTCATTGTGGTTTTGATTTGTATTTCCCTGATGGCAAGTGGTGCAGAGCATTTTCTCATGTGCTTGTTGGCCATGTGTATGTCTTCTTTGGAGGAATTTCTGTTCATGTCTTCTGCCCATTTCATAACTGGATTGTTTGTTTCTTGGGTGTTGAGTTCGATAAGTTTTTTATAGATCTTGGAAACTAGCCCTTTATCTGATATGTCATTTGCAAATATCCTTTCCCATTCTGTAGGTTGTCTTTTAGTTTTGTTGACTGTTTAATTTGCTGTGCAGAAGCTTTTTATTCTTTTTTTATCCTGATTAAGCCCCAATAGTTCATTTTTGCTGTTGTTTCCTTTGCCTTCAGAGATGTATCTTGCAAGAAGTTGCTGTGGCCAAGTTCAAAAAGGGTGTTGCCTGTGTTCTCCTCTAGGATTTTGATGGATTCTTGTCTCACATTTAGATCTTTCATCCATTTTGAGTGTATCTTTGTGTGTCTGGTGTAAGAGAATGGTCTAGTTTCATTCTTCTGCCCGTGGCTGTCCAATTTTCTCAACACCATTTATAGAAGAGACTGTCCTTTGTCCAGTGGATATTCTTTCCTGCTTTGTCAAATATAGAGTTGAGGACCCATTTCTGGGTTCTCTATTCTGTTCCATTGATCTATGTGTCTGTTTTTGTGCCAGTACCACACTGTCTTGATGATCACAACTTTCTAATACAGCTTGAAATCCAGCATTGTGATACCCCTGGCTTTGGTTTTCTTTTTCAATATTCCCCTGGCTATTCAGGAATGGATGCTGTATTTTGTCAAATGCTTTCTCTGCATCTATTGAGAGGTTCATATGGTTCTTGTTTTTTCTCTTGATGTGATCTGTAATGATGATCACCCTTGATGAGTATTGAACCACTCTTGCATCCCGGAGATAAATCCCACTTGGTCATGGTTAATAATCTTCTTAATGTATTGTTGGATCCTATTGACTAGCATCTGTTGTTGTTGTTTTTTTTTGTTTTTTTTTTTTGTTTTTTTTTTTGTGATAGGCACACAGTGAGAGAGAGAGAGAGGCAGAGACAGGCAGAGGGAGAAGCAGGCTCCATGCACCGGGAGCCCGATGTGGGATTTGATCCCGGGTCTCCAGGATCGGGCCCTGGGCCAAAGGCAGGCACTAAACCGCTGCGCCACCCAGGGATCTCCTATTGACTAGTATCTTGTTGAGACTTTTTGCATCCATGTTCATCAGGGATATTGGTCTATAATTCTCCTTTTTGGTGGGGTCTTTGGTTTTGGAATCAAGGTAATGCTGGCCTCATAAAATGAGTTTGGAAGTATTCCATCCCTTTCTATCCTTCAAAACAGCTTTAGTAGAATAGGTACTATTTCTTCTTTAAACATTTGATAGAATTCCCCTGGGAAGCCATCTGGCCCTGGACTTTTGTGTCTTGGGAGGTGTTTGATGACTGCTTTAATTTCCTTCCTGGTTATTGGCCTGTTCAGGTTTTCTATTTCTTCCTGTTCCACTTTTGGTAATTTGTGGTTTTCCAGAAATGCATCCATTTCTTCTAGATTGCCTAATTTGCTGGCATATAGCTGCTCATAATATGTTTTAATTTTTTTTTATTTTTTTTAATTTATTTATGATAGTCACAGAGAGAGAGAGAGAGAGAGAGGCAGAGACACAGGCAGAGGGAGAAGCAGGCTCCATGCACCGGGAGCCCGATATGGGATTCGATCCCGGGTCTCCAGGATCGCGCCCTGGGCCAAAGGCAGGCGCCAAACCGCTGCACCACCCAGGGATCCCTCATAATATGTTTTTAAAATGGTTTGTATTTCCTTGTTATTGGTTGTGATCTCTCCTCTTTCATTCGTGATTTTATTAATTTGAGTCTTTTTAAAATAAGGCTGTCTAGGGGTTTATCTATCTTATCAATTCTTTCAAAGAACCAGCTCCTGGTTTTGTTGATCTATTTTACAGTTCTTCTGGTCTCTATTTCATTGAGTTCTGCTAGAATTTTTATACAATGTTTTTTTTTTTTTTAAGATTTATTTATTCATTCATTCAGAGAGAGCGAGGAGAGAGGCAGAGACACAGGCAGAGGGAGAAGCAGGCTCCCTGCAGGGAGCCCGATATGGGACTCGATCTGGGGTCTCCAGGATCGCGCCCTGGGCTGCAGGCGGCGCCAAACCGCTGCGCCACCGGGGCTGCCCTGCTAGAATTTTTATTATCTCTCTTCTTCTGCTTGGTGTAGGCTTTACTTGCTGTTCTTTCTCCAATTCCTTTTAAGTGTGAGTTTAGCTTGTGTATTTGAGTTTTTTCCAGTTTTTTGAAGGAGGCTTGTATTGTGATGTATTTCCCTCTCAGGACCGCTTTTGATGTATCACAAGGATTTTTTAAAAAATTTATTTATTTATTTATTCATAGAGATGCAGAGAGAGAGAGAGAAGTAGCAGAGACACAGGAAGAGGGAGAAGCAGGCTCCACGCAGAGAGCCCGACGTGGGACCCGATCCAGGGTCTCCAGGATCACGCCCTGGGCTGCAGGCAGCGCTAAATCACTGCGCCACTGGGGCTGCCCATCATAAGCATTTTGAATAGTTTATCTTCATTTTCATTAGTTTCCATGAATCTTTTTAATTCTTCTCTGATTTCCTGGTTGACCCACTCATCTTTTAGTAGGATGCTCTTTAACCTCCACATGTTTGAGTTTCTTCCAAATGTCTTCGTGCATTTGAGTTCTAGTTTCAAAGCATTGTGGTCTGAAAATACACAGGGGACAATCCCAATCTTTTGGGATTGGTTGAGACCCGATTTGTGACCCTGTATGTGGTCTATTCTGGCGAAAGTTTCACATGCACTTGAGAAGAATGTGTATTCAGTTGCCTTCAGATGGGAAGTTGTGTATATATCTGTGAAATCTATTTGGCCCAGTGTATCATTTAAGGCCCTTGTGTCTTTGGTGATGTTCTGCTTAGAATATCTGTCATTTGCTGAAGGTGCCATGTTGAAGTCTCCTACTACTGGGGTATTATTATTTAAATATATCTTTACTTTGGTTATTAATTGATTGATATTCTTGGTGACTCCACATTAGGGGCATCAATATTCATTACTGTTAGGTCTTCTTGTTGGATAGACCTTTTAAGTATGATATAGTGACCTTCTTCATCTCTTACCAGAGTCTTTGGTATAAAATTTAATTTATCTTATAGCTACCCAGCTTTCTATGGAGGACCATTTGAATGGTAAATGGATCTCCACCCCTTAATTTTCAGGCTGGAGGTGTCCTTAGGTATGAAATGAGTCTCTTGTAGACAGCATATAGATGGGTCTTGCTTTTTTATCCAGTCCGAAACCCTGCATCTTTTGATGGGATCATTTAGCCCATTCACGTTCAGAGAAACTATTGAAAGATATAAATTTAGTGTCATTGTATTACCTGTTCAGTCCCTGTTTTTTTGTGAATTGTTTCTCTGGGCTCTCCCTTTCTTTTACAGGGTCCTCCTTAATATTTCTTGCAGAGTTGGTTTGATGGTCACATATTCTGCCTATCTGGAAGTTCTTTATCCTTCCTTCTATTCTGAATGACAGCCTTGCTGGATAAAGTATTCTTGGCTGCATGTTCTTCTCACTTAGTACCCTGAATATATCATGCCAGCTCTTTCTGGCCTGCCAGGTCTCTGTGGAGAGGTCTGCTGTTAATCTGAGATTTCTTCCCATATAAGTTAACAATCTCTTGCTTCATGCTTCTTTAAGAATTTTCTATCTTTGAAATTTACAAGTCTCACTATTAAATGTTGAGGTGTGGAATTAATTTTTGGGGGTCCTCTCTATCTCTTGGATCTGAATGCCTGTTTCCTTCCCAAGATTAGAGAAATTTTCACCTGTGATTTGTTCAAATATACTTTGTGGTCCTCTTTCCCTCTCACCTTCTTCTGGAATCCGAATTAGATGTATATTCTTCCTTCTCCAGCTATCATTTATTTCCCTAAGCCTTTCCTCGTGGTCTCTTAATTGTTCCTCTCTTTTTTCCTCAGCTTCCTTTCTTATCATCAACTTGTCTTCTATGTCACCCACTCTTTCTTCCACCTCATTAAACTTCATTAACCCTCATTAACCCTGCAGTTAGAGCATCCAGTTTGGATTTCATTTCATTTAACCTGTTTTTAATTTCAGCCTGATTAGATCTCAATTCTGCAGTAAAATCGTCTCTAGAGTCATTTATGCTTTTTTCCAGAGCCACCAGTAGCTTTATAATTGTCCTTCTGAATTGAATTTCTGACATTGTATTTAAATCCAAACTCTGTGGCAGAGAGTATTGTTTCTGGTTCTTTCTTTTGTTGTGAATTCTTCCTTCTAGTCATTTTGTCCAGTGCAGAGTGGTTGTATGAGCCAGCTGAGTCAAAAATATCAACCATGACCTATGTAAAATACACCTAGATGACTCTGAAGAGGTCAAAGACCAAAAAATTAAAAAAAAAAGAACAGAACAAAATAACACAAAAGGATCAGTAAAGTGAAAAAGAAATTTTAAAACAAAGCAGTAAAAAAAAAAAAAAAGCCAAAAACCAAAAACAAAGAAGAAAAAATAAAAAAAAAACAGTAAAGAAAAGAGAAAAAAGGGTGGTGGTGATGGTGGTGAGGAAGTGGTAGTGGAGAGAGAATGTAGTCTACCTGAGGGGTCCTAGAGGGTTAGCCTCTTGGTTCTGAGTGTATTCTGTTCTGTATGTTAGAAGATGGTCAATCCCAAATTTATATAAGTCAGCAATACTTATATAAAGTCCCAACATTGACTACAAAAAAGAGGGGGCAGAATGGGAAGGAAGAGAGAATATAATATCACAGAATGAACTAATACGGTGTTCCGCTTTGTTCTGAGTGTATTTTGGTCTATGTTAGAAGGTTTTAACTTCTGCCATTGTAAAACAAATTGAGGCAGAAAAAACAAAAAAACACAAAACAAAAATTCATATCTTGTATATCTACCAAAATTAAATTGAATACATTGAAGGGAATCCAAAAGTGTAAAACAAATCTAAGATATGTAATTGTAGAAATATGAAAGTCAAAAAGGAAAAAACTTAAAGGAATGCCTGGGTGGCTCAGCAGCTGAGTTTCTGCCTTTTGCTCATGGGATGATCCCGAGATCAGGGAATCCAGTCTCACATCAGGCTCCCTCCAGGGATCCTGCTTCTCCCTCTGTCTGTGTCTCTGCCTCTCTCTTTGTGTCTGTCATGAATAAATAAATAAATCTTAAAAAAAAAAAAACTTAAAAATGAAGAATTGTAGTTAAGGTGGGAAAAGAAGAAATATTGAACATTTTGTAAAATTTTGTAGTTAAGGTAGGAAAAGAGAAGAAATATTGGAAATTTTTAGTATGATATAAAAATGAGTCATAATGGAAAAAAAAAGGACCCTCTAGTTCTATATACTATTTTCCCTCAGTCCTGGAACTTTCCAGTGCCACTTGTTCAGTAAACTCGCTCTTCCCCTGCTCTTCCAGCTGGTCTTCTGGGGGAGGGGTCTGCTGTGCTGATTCTCAGGTGTGTGTACCTGGGGGAGATGCCCTGCTCCCCACTGGGTGCTGGGCTCAGTGAGAGCTGTTTACCCCGTGAGGCCCCTGTTCCCTGGTGCCCCCCCCCCCCCAGTCACAGGGTGAAACAAGGAAGAACAACAGCAATGGCGGCGACCAGGTCTCCAGGTCTGAAGTCAGCTCCCCCAGTAACTACCACAGTCTCCCAGTCTGAACTGGCCTAGGTGCTCCCGGGGTAACAGGGGGCACTGCTCTGCACAGCTTAGGGGCACCCAGTGACGGGAGAGTCCTTGCTGTCCTGAGCCCTCCCCGCCTCCGACTGTCCTGGGGAGAGCACAGGATCACCGGCTGTGTGCAATCAGCACCCTGAGATCCGGGCCTGTGCTGCAGGAATCGGGCTCCCAGGGGCCACCTCTCCCAAGGAATGGGGCACAGCCACCTCCGTCAGGAGCCACCGCCTGACAGACTGGCTTCTCCCAAATGCCCCGGGGGCTGCGGTGCTCCAGACCATAACCGAGATCCGCCTGAGGTTTGTGGTGCGCTTTCCCCTGGGGCGCCCTTCCTGTTAGTGTGACTCCAGGAATCTGGAGGCTTCACTGCCCCTCCTGCGGTTCTGTCCAATTTCCCTGCTAAGCATTTTCCATCCAGGAAAACTCTGTCGGGGATTTTTAAAGTTCCCGCTTCTCCAGGGCAGGGTTTTCCTGTCCCAGAGGCTCTCACCACCTCACTTAGCCGGCTCCCGTGGGCCCCTCCCCCACTGGATTCTTTTTTTTTTTTTTTTTCTTCTGCCTTCCTACCTTGTTAGAGGTGAAAACTCTCCTCTCTGTAGTGTTCCAGCTGTTCTGTCTTTATTTTTATTATTATTATTTTTTAATTTTTAAGAAGTTTTTATTTATTCATTCACGAGGGACACACAGAGAGAGACAGAGGCAGAGACACAGGCAGAAGGAGAAGCAGGCTCCATGCAGGGAGCCAGACGTGGGACTCGATCCAGGGTCTCCAGGATCACACCCTGGGCTGAAGGTGGCGCTAAACCACTGAGCCACCCGGGCTGCCCTCTGTCTTTAAATCTAAGGTTGAATTTGTAGGTGTTCAGGATGTTTTGAAAGCTATCTAGATAAGTTTGTGGGGCCAGAGGAGTTGAGGACCCTACTCCTCCGCCATCTTGCCCTTAATCCTCAGTCATAAATTTCATAATCATTTGGTTATATTATACAGAGAAATTCCCATTGATCTCTCAATTTCAGTGGTCTAAAGCCTATGAACTAAGTTGGGGAGAACTGACATTGTTACAATGCTCAAAATCTCCACTCAGGAATATAGCAATTTTTTTGTATTATTAAAACCTTCTATCTTTCAGTAGATTTACAATGTCCTTTATTTATGTCACACATTTCTCTTGTAAACTTATTCTGAAGTACTTGTGCATTTTGATGCCACTATGAATGGCATTGTTCTTGTGTTTTCTAGTCTGCTATTGCTGGTATATTTGTTGAATGAATGGAGAAAAATAATTGAGTGGGTGGTGATAGCCTGTAGTTTATCCTTCCTGTGGTCTTTGGAATTCAAGGTTTTGAAAAAAAAAAAAACCTTGAACTTCCATAATCTTTCCTAAGATGAAATATGCAGCCCTGAGAGTAAGATACAATCATTTTAATTGGAGATTAAAACTCATATTCCAGGTGTTTGTATTCGTTAAAACTTGTCAAACGGTACACTTCAGATTTATGTATTTTGCCATATGTGAATTTTACTACAGAAAACCACTATAAACAAATATTGAAGTCTAGTGAATAAGGCATGCTGGGAATGCCTGCATGGCTCAGTCGTTGAGCCTCTGGCTTCGGCTCAGGGTGTGATCTTGGAGTCCTGGGATCGAGTCCCACATCGGGTTCCCTGAAGGGAGCCTGTTTCTCTCTCTGTCTATGTCTCTGCCTCTCTCTGTGTCTCTCATAAAAAAAAAAAAAAAGGCATGCTGAAGTGTTTAGACATGAGGTGTACTGATGTCTGCTACTTATTTTAAAGTGTATTAAAAAAGAGAGAGACTGGTGGATAGATGAATAGATCAGTAGATATCTACCTAATAAAGCAAATGAAACAAAATGTTAATTACAGTATCTAGGTGGTATGTGAGAGGTTACAATTTTATCAACTTTGTGGTATGCTTGAAAATTATTATAATAAAATGTCAGGAAAAAGTCCTGTTATCAACACACAGTTCATTAAAGTATTCTGGGCTTAATAGCTGGTCAATAGCTCAGTGGTGTTACCTCCAACAAAGAGAGCCTCTGCCATATGTGGCCTGCCATTTGTTTACTAGTGGTGAAGTAAGAACATCTTTGATTTTCTGTTCTGCGTTTCTATTCTAAGACCCTTATAATTAACACTGTTGGAAGCATAATGTCATAGCACTCAGCATTATCTAGTGCCGGCAAGCAGCCTCAGACACAGCCTTCAGCATTCATGGTGGGTTAGCTTATTATCCAAATACAAGGATGCAAACCTACTATAGTTGCATTCAAAAGATTAAGTTAAAGGGCAATGGCTTTCAATTGTGGAATGAATCACAAGCCAAACGTGTTCAATCTGTTTTCCATTCGCCAGCAGCCAAGATTTGAAATACTGCTTTCAGGTCTCTACATTGCTTTCTTTTGCTTATAAAACTAATAACAGATAAAGCTAAGTTGAATTAAACTGGGGAATGGTTCTGAGTTCTGAATTCCCAAGTCTTTCTAAGTGTACTTAGAAAGTACATTTCATCATAGTTTCCAGGGATAGATGGGATAGGTAAGCTTTCCTCTGATATTATAATCCCTTTTATTGGTATTATTCATAATTCTGAACTTTCTAGTCTTGCCTGAGGCTTCATAAATCTCTGCTTTAAAAAAATAATGCTGAAATTCCTTTATGCAGCGACATTAGATATAAAAGAGGTAAAATAAAAAAAATTAAAAAATAAAAAAATAAAAATAAAAAAAATAAAAAAATAAAAAAAAGAGGTAAAATTTTATAAAAGTAACTAGATATCATCTTCTCCCATTTCTCACTCAGGCCTGATGCTAACTGGTTTACGTATAAAGTATGTGACAGGTGGAAAATATATATTCTGAATATATATGATATCCTTTTGTCTTAGTTTTGGCTATTGCCGCAAAGTGGTAAACAAAAGGAGGTGCTGACTTAACTTTTAGGACCTGCTAAGAGGTTGTAAAATCCATTTTGTGTATCTAAGCCCATCTTCCACCTCCAGCCTATTGATGAGATGAGGACCAATGGAGGTGAGAATCACTTTTGAAAACAGTGATTGGAGTACTGTGCATCGCAGGCTTCCTATCCCATCCTCACCTTAGCTGAGATAAGGAACAGTAGGAGCATATCTCTGAGAGCTTGCCGTGTGTCTTCAGATGTTTGGAAGACCCAGTGGCTGACTTACACCTGAAAACTCCAAAGACACGGGCTAACTAGAGCTGCCCCTGATGACAGAGTGAAGAGTACAGGCTCTCACTCTCTTATTTTCAGAATAAGAGTGAATAGCTGGTACTTTCAGAAATTGGTGGAGCAATAATGTGAATATTACCATGAAACAGAGTGGGCACTGCAGTAGAAGGCCAGCATGAGTTGTCTTAAAGCGTCTTCATTCTAGAGGTCTGTCTGCCTGACAAGATGGCCCTAAGAGAAAGAATGGTCCTGGGATATAAAGCCAGAAGCAGGCACTATGGAAACAGTTGCAGGGTCGGCAGGAAGATGTTTGCCTACATCAGGGAACAGGGCAGCGGGTAGCTCCAGTGAGAAGTCTTCAAACAACCCACACAAACATCCCATAAGAGAAACAGCCAGCAATTCTGCATGTGTTGGACAGAGGACCTATATCAGTGTGACACCAGTCAAACTAAACGATTAGGGGAGAGAGGAAGAATGAACAGAGAAAGTCAGACCCTCTCCTGACACGTGTCCTGAGTCTGATTAAGAGTTGTGGAAGAGAGAAGGAGCTTTGCACTGAATGCAGAATTAGTTTTTATTTTGATCAAATTGAGCTTTTTAAGTTACAAAGACAAGACTGTGTGCTAATACCTCAAGGTGTTAAGAAAAGCTTTTGGATCTCCTTTAGATAATCTCCATAGTTGGGGAAGGAGATGCCATTCAGGCATATTTGAAAGGCAGTAGGGAAAAAAAGCTATTTAATAATTTGTCCCACAAAACCTAGCTACTTCATAAAGATGACACATAAAGAGCAAGCAAAATACATGCATCCATAGGAATTTAGAGCTGAGGTGGATTTTATTATTGTTTCCAAGGATTTATTGTCTCTCCATATAAGAGAATGATACTTGCCTACTTCCTGACATCAGGCTTAACCACGTTGCTTGCTTTGGCCAATCAAATATGAGGTGGAGTGATGTGAAACACTTTCAAGCAGAAGAAAAAATATAAATAAAAAAAGAGGAGAAATGTACAAAGTAAAAGGATGGGAGGAAAGTATCTGAGCTCTGATGACAATGAGAAGGAAAAGGAAGATGCAAGGGGCTTCATAAAGACAGAATAGATAGGAACTTAGTTGACCAGGTTCTGAAGCTCTCCTGGGCTTCAGCATTCATTTATACGGAAGCAATTTTAGGTCAGCACACTGTTTGGGTCCTTGAGATCGGTTACTTCCTTTATGCTTCTCAAATGCAAGCTCCTACTCTCGTCCCCAATACCACTCATCCCTCTGCTCTTTAGAGTCTCCTTGTTCCTAGTCCCCTTCTCTAATCTTCTCTCTTTTAAATAAAAACCTACATATCCTTACACTTATCTTAAAATCTGTTGCTCACTCCCTAAAAAGCATAGCGTCTTTCATGTTGTAGATGCTTAATAGATATTGGTTAATTGAATATGTTTTCCCTTTTTTTAAAAAAATATTTTATTTATTCATGAGACACACACACACACAGAGGTGGAGACACAGGCAGAAGGAGAAGCAGGCTTCCTGCAGGACTCGATCCCAGGACCCCAGGATCAAGACCTCAGACAAAGGCAGACACTCAACCATTGGGGCATCCAGGTGCTCTGAATATGTTTTTCATAGTGTTATTCCAATGATGTGGATACTCTCATGATTGTTCCCCATCCTCCAACCTGTGGCTTCTACTCTTGTGCTTCTATTTGAAGTCAGGTGTACACTGTAGGTGTAGGTGGCCAAACCAGAAGTCTGAGAGGATCCTAGAGTCACCAGCCACTTGCCAAGTCCTACCAGCTCTGTTTCCTTCACATCTCCAAGTTAGTTTTCTTTTCTACCACTGCCCTTTGTTCAGGCCCTCATCATTTCTCTCCTGAATTATTGTGTTAGTCTTGTGTACTATTCTTTCTTACATTCTGTTCTCATTCTCTGACCAATGACCATGGTGACTTTTCAAAATGCAATTCTCATTACATTGCCACACAATTTTAAACTCAGTGTTCAGATAAAAACAGCAAAATCTGTAACATGATGAGTGAACAAAATTCTTCACTGTCATATTGAAAAATATGTGCATATTGAAAAATACATGGTTCTTGGAACACATTTACTCTTGATTACCTCTGAACTCTCTCTGCCAGAATGTTCTTTCTCCCACCTTCATCCCCTTCTCATGATGAAATCCCACTTCTGCTTTCTCCCAAAACTCAGCTCAGGCGTCACCTCCTCTGTGAAGTCCTCCCTAGTTATAATTTTCTGTAGTCCCTCTGTTCTCCCAAGCCGTCTCCTGCCTACTCTGATTACAGTACCTCCTACCATACTGGGACTCATTGGGTACTCTGTGTCTTCCCATTGCAACGAAGACTCCTCAGAATCACCAGTCATGTCCAATTTCATCACGTACTGGGCATAGAGTTGATGCTCAAAAATATAGATATCAAATGTCTTGGTGATTGATAGAATATGACAACCAAACAGAATAGAGAAGTCTAGCTTAACCAAAGTTTTGAAAACTGGGTGCTTAGGAGCTGAGAACAGATAAAGGGAAGTAAGGAGGCAGAGTTAGTTTGAGGAGAAGGCTGATGCTTTGGCTTTATACATCTTGAATTTTCACTGCCAGTATCCTCATGGAAAAGAAAAATATGGGCATTTTCTTTTTTCTTCAGGTGTACATCAGAGTGATTTGATATTTTTATACATTATGAAAGGATTCCCACAATGAGTCTAGTCACCATCTGTCACCATGCAAAGTTTTAACAATATTATTGACTGTATTCTTGATGCTGCACATTATAGCTCTATGACTTATTTATTTTATAACTAGAAGTTTTTACCTGTTAATCCCCTTCACCTATTTTGCTTCCCGCCCCCATCCGCTCCCTGCTCTGGTAACCAACAATTTCTTTCCTGTATCTATGAGTCTCTTTCCATTTTGTTTTGTTTATTCATTTGTTTTGTTTTTTTTAAGATTCCAGATATAAGTGAAAACATATGGTATTAGTCTTTCTCTGCCTGATTTATTTTACCTAATACCCTCTAGGCCCATTCATGTTGCTGCAAAGGCAAGATTTCATTCATTTTAATGGCTGAATAGTATGCCATTGTGTATATACACCACATCTTTTTTTTTAAGATTTTATTTATTTATTCATGAGACACACACACACACACACACAGAGAGAGAGAGAGAGAGAGAGAGAGAGAGAGAGAGGCAGAGACACAGGCAGAGGGAGAAGCAGGCTCCATGCAGGGAGCCCAATGTGGGACTCAATCCCAGGACTCCAAGATCACGCCCTGGGCCGAAGGCAGGCACTAAACTGCTGAGCCACCCAGGCATCCCTCTTTTTTTTTTTTTTTAATCCAGTTACCCATCAATGGACACTTAGACTGCTCCTGTATCTTGGCTATTGTGAACATAGAGGCTGCTATGAACATAGAGGTGCATATATCTCTTCAAATTGGTGTTTTCACTTTCTTTGAATAGATACCCAGAAGTGAATTGCTGAATCATACGATAGCTCTATTTTTAACTTTTTGAGGAACTTCCATGCTGTTTTCCATAGTGGCTGCACCAATCCTATTCCCATGGATAGTACACAAGGGTTGCCTTTCCTCCACATCCTTGTCAATACTTGTTATTTCTTGTCTTTTTTATAATAGCTAGTCTGGCTGGTGTGAGGTGATAGCTCTTTGGGGTTTTGATTTGTATTTCCCTGATGATTAGTGATGTTGAGCAACTTTTCATGTGTTTGTTGGCCGCCTGGATGTCTTCTTTGGAAAAAAAATGTCTATTCAAGTCCTTTGCCCATTTTAAAATCAGATTATTTAAAGACATTTTCTTACATAACCACAATGCTCTTACCCATACAGACCCATGGCAAACACATCACCATGGGGCGGGGGGACATGTGGGCATAGCTGACTTCTCACTGGAGCGGCAGCGTTTGGAGTCCTCCTTTAGTATCATCTAAGGAGATTGGGTTCAAAAAGATACCTACGTGCTTATATTTGGAAAAGGAAACACTGCCAAGATAAACACTGGGAAGATATGTAGTTTTAGATTGTGTATCTTGTTAATATCTTACATATCCAAAAGATAACTAAAAAAGCAATCCCTAAAAAGTTTTTAAAAAATGAAGTGAATATTTTATTATTTTTAGCTCTATATCAAGTTGGTGGTAGAACTACAGAGAAAAAATAATTACTTCAAGTTATCAACCCTGTATTTCAACTATATATATTCAGTGGGATGTATTCTAAGGACAAATAGAGCTGCAAAGAAATCATGAACTTCATGCATTAAATAGTTTTATTGTTAACAATCACATTAGTATTATTTTGAAACTATTTTTTACATTGCAGGATAAAGCAAATGTTAACTATGTTAATGTTGTTAGGAATCAAGTTTTCCCACAGTAGTATATATATCTCCCTTGTAATGTTAAATTTGAATTGGAAATATCAGTAGGAGCCTGTGATTTTTTTTAATTTCCAGAAATACGTATTTTATAGCTCTGACCACTGAAAAGGCCTAGATGTAATGACAGCACAGATTGTGGCCTTTAAATACCATTTCCCACTCAAGAAGCCAAGGCTCCTTGCAGAAATGAGTGATTCCAGATCTAGGACCTGAGATACATGTGTGTGTGTGCATGACTGTGTGTGTGTGTGTGTATGTATAAAATTCATCATATAGAAATTTAATTATCTAGCATATCTCAGATATGTTTTGGGGGGACATAGTTGGTTTAACCAACAGAGGTCAATTTGTAAAATCAGAATGACCATTATTTTAGAAGGTGGAGTCAAACTGTCAAATAAACTGGGTATTTATTTGCATTCTCTGTGGACAGATCTTAGGGAGAGCAAGTGATAAGCGAAGTAGCATGGGGAGCAGCAACTAGAGTGAACAGAGGGAGCTGGATAATCCCAGTGGCTATTATCAAGCCATGATCACCTGAGGCATGTATCTCCACACAAGTGACTCGACATGCACCTGCTACTTGAAGAGGATTCTGTTGCTCTAAGCAGCGTATACCCAGTTTGCAACCACGGTATTAGGGCGCCTCTGTAGGATCACTCACTGTCCTGAGCCACTGCCCTTGTTGGGTCGTTCTCTCTCTTCCTAGTATTCAGGTCCAAGGCCTGAACAGGGTATCGCCTGTTGACCTCCTGTGTGCATTGGCCTCAGCTACCCAAGAAAGAGGTGGTTACCGCCATGCAATAGGATGAATTTGCTGCAAAGGAGGCAACTCGGCCCAAGCCTTGGGGAAAACCCACGGTAGAAAAATGAGAGGACGGGAAGAAGCCTCTTCAGAATGGGCTTCCTATTTGCTCCTTTCTTTCTTTAAAAAAATTTTTTTTTCTTTTTTTCTTTAAGAAAAAGGTTTCCCACTTACAGGGCTGACAATCCGCGTTCCGAAGCAGAGCCCCTGAAGGCAGAGTCCCGAGCAGACGTGCCCGCGCCCTGCTGAGTCTGGGAGAAGCTCGCACACACTCCCACCGCTGACACGGGCACGAACTCGACCGTCCCCCCGGCGCGGAAGCTCGGCACAGACTCAGACCCAAATTATTCTCGGTCCCCGTTTACAGATGTTAGCCCGTGTTCCATTTTTAACTGTGACGTAGGCACGTGCACTGGTTGCCCTGGAGACACGAATCTGGGCAAACGCGGCAGAAAAGTGCCTGAGGAAGGGCAGATGTGGTTCCCGGAGGTCCTGCTCACCCGCAGCCTCCGAGCTCCCCTGTCAGTGCCCTCCCCCAGCCGCAGAGCCCCAGGTAAGTGCCCCCCCCCCCCCGCGGAGCCCCTCCCCGGGCGGCTCTCAGGAAGCCCGCTCGCTCCGCGGTGCAGCGGCTGCGCCCCGGGACGGCCTCTCGGGCCTGGGGGGTTCCCCCGCCCCCGGCCCGCTGCCGCCCCGGGGGGGCCCTGGCGGACCTTCGCGGCTCTCCAGATTGGATGCGGGGCGCGGGGCCGCGTCCCTAACCCACGTGGACGTCCCTGCCTTCCCGCCCAGGCTCCGCGGCTCGCTGGCTCAGTCGCCTCCACATCAGTGTCTCTGTGCCTCAGTCTCCCCGTGTGGGAAGCGGGGATAATGGTAGCAGCTCACGGAGCTATTGTAGGGATTAAATAATACATTTTTTAAAGATTTTATTTATTGGGATCCCTGGGTGGCGCAGCGGTTTGGCGCCTGCCTTTGGCCCAGGGCGCGATCCTGGAGACCCGGGATCGAGTCCCACGTCGGGCTCCCGGTGCATGGAGCCTGCTTCTCCCTCTGCCTGTGTCTCTGCCTCTCTCTCTCTCGCTCTCTGTGTGACTATCATAAAAAAATAAAAATTTAAAAAAAGATTTTATTTATTTATTCATGAGACACAGGGAGAGAGAGAGAGAGAGAGAGAGAGGCAGAGACACAAGCAGAGGGAAAAGCAGGCTCCATGCAGGGAGCCCGATGTGGGACTCGATCCTGGGGCTCCAGGATCATGCCCTGGGCTGAAGGCAGGTGCTAAACCCCTGAGCCACCCAGGGATCCCAAGGGATTAAATAATATTTATGAAGTGCTTAAAATACTTGGTACATGGTAAGCATTATGTGCTTAGAAGCTGGAACAGGACCAAATTCTGGGTCTCTTGACTCCCTACCCAGTGCTTTTCACGAAACCGATTAATGTTATTTTGTCACTGGACCAGTTCTGTCCAATACAGTTTTCTGTCATGATGGAAAGGCTCCCCGTACTGTTACAGTAACCTGCTGGCCACATGTGGCCGCTGCGCACTTGAAAGGCGGCTATGTGACTGAGGAAATTAATTTTTAATTTTGCCTAATTTTAATTGATTACACTTTGAATCTAGACTACTCTGACGGACAGCCAGGAGCAGGAATTCTTTTTTTTTTTTTAAGACTTTATTTATTTATTCATGAGAGACACAGAGAGAGAGGCAGAGACACAGGGAAAGGGAGAAGCAGGCTCAATGCAAGGAGCCTGATGTGGGATTCAATCCCAGGACTCCAGGATCACACCCTGGGCCGAATGCAGGTGCTAAACCACTGAGCCACCCGGGGTTCCCAGGAGCAGGAATTCTTAGAGCAGCCAAGTCGTCTTGGCAGACAGACTCTCTGGCTACCGGTTAAGCCCAGGAACATCCTTTTGAGCATGAGAAGCACAGTCTCCTGGAAGCCAATAAACTCCCCCACATCTTTATTTCGGTCAGGCCTCCCAGGCCAGGCACCTGGCATCAAGGCAGTGTTGCTGTTCTATCAGGTAGCTGCAGGTTGGCACCCCCTCCAGAACTGTGTTGAATAAGCCAATTAAGAGCCTTTTTCTTGTTTTTTTTTTTTTCCTAAGGCCATACACCGTGAATTCAAAAACAACAACAGTGTACAGATAAACACAAACTTTCAAATATTTAATGTGAACATTTTTAAAACCAGTTTTAGAATACATATTCTTCAAGAACATTTAAAATGCTACTTTTGGAGAACTCCTCTTCCATATGTATAGATATCTCCTGCCATTAAAAAAAAAAAAATCAATCCAAGGAAAAAGGCAAGACCTCAACTGGTTGGATTCCAAATTAAGCTACAGCTTGAGCTAAAAATAGCTTGCCAGTGTTGAGGATCTGTCCTCTGAATTTAAATGGCTTGCTTCTCTCCCAGAGGACAACATTCACTGTGTCTGATGGCAGGATTGGACTCTGGGAAAGCACACTTTATGTTTTCTCTGGACTGATTTCTGTGTTGTGTTCAAAGCAGATTAAAAGTAACCAAGTGTAGTTTTAGGTTCTACACATATGCGTTATTAAGTATAATGAGCATAAATATCTCGGGCTTCTCTTGTAGGAGGGGTTTGTGCATGTGTGTAATTCAGCTTTGTGTAGGTAATCCTAAAGGTATGTGTAAGAGCCTGAAGGTAGGTTCTGAAATCGATTTTACTTACTTCTGTCCCTCATATTATTATTTACCCTACTAAAATGTATGTTCTCCAGTTATCACTGAAAGATTTTATTTTCTTTAATTTCAAAAATAATCTCTGTTTTTTCTCTGGAACTCTGGGATAGCTTTCCATTTGGTGGTAAAGACCAAAAGAGAAAAATATGATGAGTTGAGAGCTCAATTTATGGTAAAAATTATATTTCAAAATGGATTGCATTACAAATACTTAAAAATTTCTCAATACCACCGAGAAGTAAGTATAAGGCATTTGTTATCAGTTATACATGCACATGTTTTAAGTAATCAAATCATTCTGCAAACTTGTGAATTATTTTTATTTTTAAAAAAGATTTATTTATTTATTTGTGAGAGACACAGAGAGAGGGGCAGAGACATAGAAAGATGGAGAAGCAGGCTCCTTGCAGGGAGCCCAATGTGGGACTTGATCCCCTGACCCAGGATTTCTCCCTGAGCCCAAGGCAGACGCTCAACCACTGAGCCACCCAGGTGTCCCCTGTGAATTATCCATTGTCCATTTTTTAGGATGGACACTTCTGCAAATGTACATACCTCTGTCAGGTGCTGCCAAAGCCCTCCTTCTTCACTACCTTGGTTACACAGACAACTCATTTTCGGTGTAATGCTTATTGACATCAATCTTTTCTTTCCCACCTACTTCTTTTATTTTATTTTTAAAATTTTTGTCTACTTATACGTAAGAGACCCACAGAGAGAGGCAAAGACACAGGCAAAGGCAGAAGCAGGCTCCCTGCAGGGAAGCTGAGGTGGGACTCAATCCCAGGACCCCAGGATCATACCCTGATGCTCAACTGCTGAGCCACCCAGGCCTCCCCAACCTACCTCTTAAAAAATGTTTGAAGACATCTGAAATTCCACTCCATTATGAATAACCACAGCTCAAGTTTGGCATTTATTCTTCCTGCTACCCCTACCTGGTTGTCATTGGCATGCAACCAACATTTAACTCAACACTTTTTTTTTTTTAAATTTTGGTAGCATCTATGTAGAATAAGGCTCTGTAGTGGGAAAGGATTATGGCAGGTGAACCAGAACTACCTGGTCTGCAAGCAACTCATAGAGGAGCTGAGGCATGGGCTGGTGTAAAATGGAGAAAACGTGAAGTTATGAAAAAAAACAGACATCATGCTTTGAGAGCTCCGCTGAGAAATACAAATGTTCAAAAGTCACAATCTGAGCACACTGAGTGATTGCAGGTAAAATGACTTAATAAGAAGAATAATAACAATAAAACTAACACGGTTAACACTGAGTGCTTGCATGGTAGCAGACACTAAGTGCTCCTCACGTATTGATTCATTTAACCCTCACAACAATCCCATCAGGTAGTTAATATTAACTACCTGATGAGGAAACCAGGCACAGGGAGGTTAAGTAACTTGCCCCAAGTTTTATAGCTGGGAAATGCAGGATTGAGGTTGATACAACTGAAATTGACCTAATACCTAGATATTTGTCTATTATTAATATTCTAATAAGAAGTATTGCCGTTTGACGATGCATTGAGGACAGCTTGTTTATTTTCAGATACAACTCAAAATGTAAGTAGATATAAGTTTTGTGATGAAAATAAGTGTTAACACGAAGTGCTGTGAGTCAAAGGTAGGATGTGATTATTTAGCTTCAAACTGAATTCAAGCTTTCCTTACCTCTTTCCACTCCAGTATCACTGAAATTAAAACATATTATCCTTCAATTTGCAGATATCTGAGCAAACTTCCTTATAAGATTCTAATGTTTAAACCAAAAATTGAGTTTTGGAGCCCATAAAGCTGAGAGCTACCCTGTGGACCTTGGAGAGCCACTCTATAAAGCTCTGTTTGAATGGTCTGTTGATCTCTCCTGGACATCTCTATTTTATTCTCTCTCTAAACTCAACACTGTCTTTATTATCTTTATTGCAAATCTGAACTGTGCTGCTGTGCCAAGATCCTGTCAAGTTATACTCTGGATTGAGTTTTCTTAGTCTGCTTGTATAAACTTTGAAAAATGGAGAACAAAATCTTCCTCTCACCTTTCCTTGTTGTTTCATTCCTTATAGGATAGATAAATTACAGTGTTACACACATTGAAGATCCTTGATAAGCTGAGGTATAGGAAAATAATTTTTGGCATCATTCCCAGAATTGGCAACAACAACAACAAAAATTTACTTTTACATGTGACTGGTACAAATGGTTGTAGTAGAATGCATAAAGAGGCTTCAGGGAATGGGAAGAGAGATCCTGTGAACAATTCTCCAACCTAGAGGATACGAATGTTGTATGTGCATTGCTCTGGAAAAAGGGTCGTTAGCAATTAAATAGTTAAACCTTGAGTGAACACAGGCAGCAGCTGGAAGAAGTGTTTATAGTACAAGGCAGGAAGCCGAAGAGTCAGTGACTTCTGCTGGCAGGAAGGAGTAGAAGGCGGAGGGAGAGCAGAGCAGGGCATCAGATTTTTAGTTGTTCTCGGCCTGGAAGACTTTCTTTCAAAATTTGAAGCCAGATATGGGCCAGAAAACTTCTCCTATTGCTGCACAAAGGATGAAAAGGTGCTGAGTGCACATGGAGTGAAGCCAAAGTCGGGAGATACAGGCATTGTGACTAGAATACATTTGGAATTTCCACCCTTTGAATGAAACTACATGAGAGTAAGAACTGAGATGCTTAGACATCTAGGAATACTGTTGAGAAAGCCTCCTTAAATAATGAACACCTAACATTTATCTACTCATTTTAACACACCAAGAACACCTAACATTTATCTACCCATTTTAACATACCAAGAATTATGTTGTTTAATATTTGTTGTCCCATTTAAATCTCGAGAACCCAATGAGGAAAGTCCCTGTTTTAGAAATTATTCCTTATTTTATAAATGAGTAAACTGAGGCTTTGTAGGTTAAATCATTTGCCGAAAGTATAAATTTAAAGTCTGACCCTGTCACAGTACAAATTTTTAAAAGTTAGAAACATGATCTCTATACAAACATACAATGTTGAAGATTTACTTACCTCATTTATGAGGGAACCAGATGGTTCAGAGGAGAGAATACAAGACTCTGTGTGTGTGTGTGTGTGTGTGTGTGTGTGTGTGACCAGCAGAAGAAAAGAATGCTGGATGAGATTGCAAAGATAGAGAATAGAAAAGTTGGGGATGACTGGGTGGCTCAGTGGTTAAGTGTCTGCCTTTGGTTCAGGTTGTGATCCTGGGGTCCTGGGATTGAGTCCTGCATCGGGATCCCTGTGGAGAGACTGCTTAGCCCTCTCCCTGTGTCTCTGCCTCTCTGTGCATCTCTCATGAATAAATAAATAAAATCTTTTTTAAAAAAGAGAGAGAATAGAAAACTGGCTAATGCTCTACAGAACAATAAAACCAAACATTTAGGGTTATTTTCTGTTGGACATAAATCATCTTTATCTCTATAGGATAGAAACAATTTTGATGTAACAATCTTGTAGACATTATCTACTTTCTTGAGTTTTCTAAAAAAAATGTAGTCAATACACAATGTCACAATGATTTCAAGTGTACAGCACAGTGGTTTGACAACTCTATATGTCATGCTGTGCTCACCACAGAGGGGCTACCATCTGTCACCGACAACACTATTTCAATACCATTCACTATATTCCCTATGCTGTACCTTTTATCCCTGTGATTTTTTCATTCTATAACTGGAAGTGTTTACCTCCTACATTCCTTCACCCATTTTGCTCATACTCCACCCCACTCCCCTCTGGCAACTGTCAGTTTGTTCTCCATTAATGTCTACTTTTTTAAAGACTTGGGACCCTAATTAATAAAACATAACAGATCAAGCAAAATTACATCCCCAAGATAATCAGGTGATCACAGGTGGACTCATTAGTGTTGTCTCCAGCACTATCTAATAGATATTTCCAATGGTGATGAAAATGTTCTATAGCTGCACTGTCCAGTAAAGTGGTCATAAGGCACATATGACTATTAAGCATTTAAAATGTGACTATTCTGACTGAGGAACTAAATTTTAAATAATTTAGAGTCACATATGACTGGTGACTACTGTATTGGATTGTGTTGGATCACACAGCTCTATGACTTTGAAAGAGTACTGTTGCGGCACCTGGATGGCTGAGGGCATGATCCCAGGGTCCTGGGATCCAGTCCCACTTCTCCCTCTGACTAGGTCTCTGCCTCTCTCTGTCTCTCATGAATAAATAAATAAAACCTTAAAAAAAGAGAAAGAGCACAGTCTATAGAAAACCCGGTGACCCATATGCAGGTAAATTTTATAAGCATTGTTATTGGTGATATTGACAAACACTTTGTTGACCACATTCTGAAAAATGCTGCTCAAATCCATGCTCTCTTGGAGTCCACTTTGTGTAAGAGGAAAAGGTGGTGATATGGATCCCATTTAAGAGGCAGGTAATGGAGAGTCAACTGCTGAAGGCAATACAATTAGTCTGTGGTAAGACTAAGATTTGGACCCAAGTGTGCCTGGTTGAAACATTGAAATCTCAAATGCCTACAACAGGTAAGTAAGTTAAACAGATGGGTCCAGTGGTTTGGTTATAAAACAAACTGAAAACACTAGTCTAGATCCAGTTGACTTGGGTCCAGAATTTCCAGATCTTAAAATTTTTCAGAAAATCCATAATTCTGGATTATGTGAGATTATCTTCATTTTTAAAACCCTGTAGGGACCGGGGTGCCTGAGTGCCTCAGTCGGTTAAGTGTTCAGCTTTTGATTTTTGGCTCAGGTCATCATCTCAGGGTTTTGAGAGCAGCCCTGGTGCACTGGGCTCTGTGCTCAGTGGAGAGTGTGCGCTGTATTCTCTCCCTCCCGCTCCCTCTGCCCCTCCCCACTGCACACACGTGCACTCTCTCTCTCTTTAAATATAAATAAATCTTAAAAAAGAACCTGTATGAACCAAACAAAACAAGTTTGTGGTCCTGATATAACCCACAGGCCACAGTTTTCAATCCTGGCTAGATCAACAGTGTAAAAGCTTTCCTCTTAGCCTTGCTGCTTCTACAGGGAACTGAAAACAGGGATTTGGTCTTTCCAGACCTTTCCAGGCAGAGTCAAGGGCTTCTCACAGTAATTTGACCCTTTCAATATTTGTTACAAATCGCTAGATGGTTATTTACCTGTTTATCTTCTTGACTAGATTGCAAGTCCGGAGGAGAGGAACATCTATCTACTCAGCTATTACCAGCACAACACCTGGCAAATAGAAAGCATTTCATAAATGAGTATGCATAAAAACGAGAAGCTTAGATAAATAGAGTGGCTATGGGCCATTTCTTCACTTTCACTCTAAACTTCTATGGGCCAAATGGATTTATTTCCTTGTTATTATCTTCTTGTTGTTTTTAAACCTGGGCTCAGGCTTCCACAGAAATACTACACACAATAATTCAGAAATAATCTCAATATTTTTGAGGCTACCATATTTTTAATAGCCTGTTATGCATAAGGTTCTTTCTGTATATTGTCTTACTTAATCCTGCCAATAACCCAAGGAAGTCAGCACTATCATTCCTATTTCACTGAAAAGAAGACAGATTCAGAATTGTTAATAATTTGCCCAAGTTCACTCAGCTCTCAACTGCATTGCTGCCAGTATTAATGCTCTGAGTTACGGTCAGGAACTTCCCCTCCCCTTTCCAAGTCTATCTGGTGAAAGCTAAAAAGTCTCATCTTTTCCTTTGGGTAGAAGGCTGGGATGGAGCAGGAAGGTGAGCCTGAGTCTGGGGCAAATGGGGAGAGACTCTCTTAGTAGGAAAGCCCGCCAGAATTAAGAACCAGGCAAGTGAGGCAAGTGGGCTGTGGAAGTGCAGAGCTGGTGCTGATGAAGCAAGACAGGAGGCCTGGGCAGGTCACTGCAAGAAGAGCTAGAAAAATGAACCTAAAGCCAAAGAGAATTTGTAAGGGATAGGCACTTAGGGATGGGCAGATTGTGCCTGCTTCAGAGAGTCATACTGGTCTCCTTTCAGTAGGCTCTGAAGCTTGATACTTGGGAAAATCACAGGAAGGCACAAATGCTGTAATATCCCGGTGTGGTGCCAAGCACCAAAGCAGTGGCTCAATCAATAGTCGTTGACTGATTAACTGTCATAGAGTTGCCCATAAGGGATTCATTTACAGATGTTTTTCACCCTTAAAATTCAAGTAAAAAAGAGGTTCAGAAAGTTTGAGAATGCTAACCCAATCCAAGGAGGTACTTTCCCCCTCCCCTACCCATTTCCCAAACCAGCAGTCTCCACCCCATGAAGATGTTACCATTCAACATTTATCAATCCACTTATTTGTTTTAAGAATCAAACTGAAATGCGCACTCTGTGAAATGGCGTTGACTCTCAAGGAAGACATAATGGAGCTGGGGAGCTCCAAAGCAGAAATTCCAAAATGACCAAAGGAGAGAGAATGACCTGCAGGGGTTTGGACTCTCAGTCGTGGGGCTGTGGTAGAAACTCAGGAAAGCCCTATGACTCAGCCCCATGAAGGGAAGAAAGAAGTGGACCGTGTGAATGGAAACAAAATTTTCCATCAAACTCCATACAAAAAGGGCACATGATTTAAAGTTTGAAAAGAGGTCCACTGCCATCTGACACACTTGGTACCAAGGTTATGGAATCTTCTCAAAAAGTGGTTCAGGCTGTAAATTAGAAATTGTCTTAAAAAAAAAAAGGTAAATATATTTGATCATCAAATTCACAATGGTCTATTAAGAGAATCTAAGGGTGTTTGAGGACAAGATATATTTCTGATCCTCTAATGTTTGGCATCCTAGAGGTAAGTATGCTCAAGAACAAAAAGTCTCTGTATCGCATGTAAACATTTTTCAAATGTTTGTTCAGACATAAAATGACTTCTGCATTTTGCAAAGGATTTCCTTAGAAAACAACTTTTGCTCAATGTCTTTAATTTCATCTGAAATATAAATGAATGAATTTCAATGACACCAAAACATACGTACTTAAGAGTATATAATAGTAAGAACTTGTTTTGAAATGGAAGAGCCACCAGCAGAAATAGAATATTGAAGTGCATGAGAGAGCTAGGTTTTCTAATATTAGATTGAGTGCATTTCAAAACAGAATGAAATTCACTTTAACTGTGATGGGGTTTCTCCTCAATCCAGAATGGTTTATTTATTGCTGCCACAAAACAAAAGCATATTTGTTAATGTGTAAAGTTGTAAAACTTACACTTGTGTTGATACTAAATTTAGAGTTAGTGTGATGTGACAAGTCTATCCTATTAGAAACAGTAATTAACGATGTTGCTTTGATAACCCCAAGTATTATTTATTAATTTTCAAAAATCAACTACTTTACAGGGAACATGAAATATTTCTTTTTTGAATAGTCCCAATTTTTTCCATGCCTGCCTTTGAGGCAAACTAGATCTTTCTGTTGACTTTACCAGTGTGATTTTATGAAATACAGCCACACCTCGCATTTTTTCCCCAGAAAAAACCAACAACTGTGGTGTATATAAACGTCTATGTGCAGTTTTTGAACAAATCCAGTCTTTTAAGGCAGAGCTGCAAGGACAAGGGAGGGGAGAGTTCTTTTCTGTACTGTGAAGTTTGGTTCTCTGTGAAGTAGAATTTCATCAAACTGAATGTGTTATGAATTTTAAATATATTTGATGTTAAAAGGGAAAAAATAAGTATGCTGTCCTTTCTTGTAGGCTTGTCTTTAGATGTGTCTGGTCATTACCTTGGCAACCCTTACAAATGGCAACTGACGTCAAGAAAAGAGGAAAAACACTGCTGAGAGCGTACACTTCATGCATTAGAGATCATTCTGAGGACTTCGAATTCTTAGGCTCATACAGGCACAAATGGCTTTTAAATGAGCACAAGCAATCTTCCATTTACAGTCCTCATAAACTTATTAAGACTGTGAGATCTGGAAAGAGCATCTTTGAGTTTTTAATTTAAGCAAAATACAATTCAGCTACTTGCTTAGGTGTTCTGTCTCACAATAACTGTCAAGTCCATAAAAATGTTGGGCCCTTAACAAATCTCAAAAACAAATGGAAGCTGCCTATTTCTTCTGAAAATATTTTTCCTTAACTTTTTAATATGAAAAAGTTCAGAGTGCCTGAGTGGCTCAGTCAGTTAAGCATCTGCCCTCAGTTCAGGTTATGATCCCAGGGTCTTGGGAATCGTGTCCCACCACATGGTGTTCCCTGCTCTGTGGGGAACCTTCCTCCTCCCTCTCCCTCTGCCTGCCACTCCCCCTGCTTGTGCTGTCTCTCTCTCCATCTAATAAGTAAATAAAATCTTTAAAAAAAATAATATGAAAAAGTTCAGACATGGGGAAGTTGAAAGAATTTTAGAGTGGACACCTATATATTCATCGCCCAGAGTTACCACTATTCTGTTGTACTGACCCTATCACATACATATTCATCTACTATCTCTGTCTTCATCATCCATATATCCATCCCCTTGTGCATATCTTAAGCCATCTATTTTTTTGATGCATTCAAACATCAAAATTGCAGGCATGAGTATACTTCCCCCTAAATATTTCATCATGCATATCATTAACTATAGTTCAATATTTCTTCTGATATAATATTTACAATGAAATGCACAAATCTTAAATGTACATTTGCTGAGTTTTGAAAAATGCGTATACACTTCTATCAAGATATTAAACACCACTAGGAACTCATACGTCTCTTCCTATTCAATCCCACGCCAACCACTCCTGATTTCTGAAAGTATTTTTTAGAGCTTTGTATTAGGGCTTATTACTTCTTCTTTTTTAACAATTTATTTATTTTAGAGAGAGAGAAAGAGGAAGGGAAAGAAGAGAAAGAGGGAGTCCCAAATACTCTGTGCTGAGCCCAACATGGGGCTCGATCTCCCATCCCTGAGATCACAATCCTGAGATCACCACTCTGAGATCACAACCTGAGCCAGAATCAAGAGTCGGTCGCTTAACTGACTGCACCATCCAGGAGCCCTAAGGGCTTATTCTAAGAGCCTCCTCCCTCGAACTGTCCCAATAACTCCATTTATCCCTCAAATTGCAAGTGCACATGTTCAGTGACATTTAATATTAGTGTGTGGAGCATTTACTTCTGTTCTTTTCTAGCTTTCTCCCTACTTCAACCATGTAATCATAATACCCCATTTCCAGGGATAAAAGGCAAAATCAAAACAAGCTGCATAATTCTTGAGGCCTAGTGAAAATGAAAATGCAAGGCTCTTGTTCAAAATGTAGTAAGAGGGCAGCCTGGGTGGCTCAGTGGTTTAGCTCCGCCTTCAACCCAGGGTGTGATCCTGGGGACCCGGGATTGAGCCCCACGTCAGGCTCCCTGCATGGAGCCTGCTTCTCCCTCTGCCTGTGTCTCTGCCTCTGAGTGTGTGTGTGTGTGTGTGTGTGTGTGTGTGTCTCATGAATAAATAAATAAAAATCTTTAAAAAAACAAACAATAAAATATAGTAAGAATTTCAAGATGATGAGGTGCCTGGTGGCAGAGTCGGTTGAGCAGTCAACTCTTGATTTTGGCTCAGGTCGTGATGGTAAGGTTGTGAGATCTAGCCCTATGTCTGGCTTTGTGCTCTGCGCAGTATGCTTAAAACTCTCTCCTTTCTCTGTAGCTCCCCACACCCCTCAAGTAAATAAATAAATCTTAAAAAAAATTTTCAAGATGGTGACAAACATTAAACTAAGTGTAGGGCCTTTTCGGTCGTACAGGTTGCACACTTATGAAGCTGGCCCTGATCAAAATATTTATTTATTTATTAAATACTTTATTTATTCATGAGAGACACACACAGAGAGAGAAAGAGAGAGGCAGAGACACAGGCAGAGGGAGAAGCAGACTCCATGCAGGGAGCCTGATGTGGGACTTGATCCGGGGTCTTCAGGATTAGGCCCTGGGCTGAAGGCGGCGCTAAACCGCTGAGCCACCTGGGAGGCCCTGATCAAAATATTTAACAACTGTTACAGGGTAGCCCAATTGATCAAACTGCAAATCAACCATTGAGGCCAAACTGGGTTGTGGAGCTTCTCTTTTAGTAGCTGGATGATGAGAGGAGATTCAGGAAGCATGGCATGGGCCAAGGTAATGGGAAGCAGACAGGTACTTGGGGTATCCCAGCAGTGGTCATATAACAATATATATGGATGTATCATGACCTCAGCTTTGAGGATGGCCCTACTGGTGTCCACTGACCAGCAGAGTCCCTGGCAAGTGAATTCTTGGATTCTTGTAGTCTATTCCCTGGAGTCAGTCATGAAGTAGGTTTGTAACCCAAGCTGGACTAATCAGCTATGATTTTTCTATTTGGAGCTGTAGAAGTACCATCTCCCCGTTCCGTGTCCCCACTATGTATTGCATTCGTACAAGAGTACCAAACCAGGATTTTTGAGACTTCTGATTATTTTCTTCAGAGTCTTTATACATGCTCTTCCTGTGATTTTTTAAACAATTGTATTTATTCATTAGAGAGAAGAGAGAGAGAGCGAGTGAGAGCGAGCACAAGCGGGGGTGAGAGGAGCAGAAGGAGAGGGAGAGGAAGAAGCAGACTTCCCGCTGATCAGGGAGCCTGATTTGGGGCTTAATCCCAGAATCCAAAGATCATGACCTGAGCCGAAGGCAGATGCTTAACCGACTGAGCCACCCAGGTGTCCCTCTTCTTCTTCTTCTTCTTTTTTAAATGGACTTTATTTTTAGAGTAGTTTTAGGTTCTTGGTAAAATGGAGCAGAAAGGACAGAGAGTTCCCACATTCTCTCTCTCCCACACATGCATAGTCTCCTCCACCGTCAACATCGCAAACTAGAAGCATAAATTGTTGCTGTCGTTGAACTTACATTATGACCCAAAGTCCATAGTTTACATTAGGGTTCACTCTTGGTGTTGTACATTCTGAGTGTTGACAATGTATATTGGTACGTGCCCACCATTATAGTATAATACAAAATAGTCTCACTGCCCTAAAAACCTTCAGTGTGCAACCTGTTCATCTCACCCCCTAGCACCCCACCCCGGCAACCACTGATCCTTTCAACTATCTCCATAGCTTAGCCATTTCCAGAATGTCATATAGCTGGACTCAACAGTATGTTGTCTTTTCAAATTGGTTTCTTTCACTTAGTCATATGCATTTAAGGTTCTGCCACATTTTTTTCACAGCTTGATGGCTCAGTTGTTTTTACTGAATAAATTCCATTGTCTAAAGTACCAGAGTTGACTTATGTATGCATTTACCTACTGAAGGACATTTTGGCTGCTTCCAGGTTTTGGCAATTATGACTAAAACTGCTATAAACATCTGTGTGCAAGTTGTGCGTGGGCTTAAGTTTAAACTCATTTGGGTAAATTTTTTTTAAAAGATTTTATTTATTCATGAGAGACACAGAAAAAGAGATAAGGAAGCAGAAGGAGTTGGAGAAACAGGTTCTCTGCAGGGAGCCCGATGTGGGACTCGATCCCAGGACCCCAGGATCACAACCTGAGCCGAAGGCAGATGCTCAGCCACTGAGCCACCCAGGCGTCCCTCATCTGGGTAAATTTGAAGGATCACAATGACTGGATCATATGATAAGAGTTTATTCAGTTTTATTAGAAACAACTAAATTGTCTCTCAAAGTGGCTGTGCCAGTTTGCATTCTAACCAGCAACAATGAGAGGTCCTATTGCTTCACACATCCCTGTCAACGTTTGGTGTTGGCAGTGTCTTGGAGTTTGGCTGTTCTGATGGGTATGTAGTGATATCTCGTGATTTTTGTTGTTGTTTATTTAGAGAGATAGAGTGGGTGGAGAGGGGCAGAGGGAGAGACAATCTCAAACAGACACTGCTGAGTGCAGAGCCTGACACAGGGCTTGATCTCACCATCCTGAGATCATGACCTGAGCTGAAACCAAGAGTTAGACATTGAACGAACTGAGGCGCCCCATGATATTTTGTTTTATTTTGCAATTCCCTAATGACATATAATGTTCAGCATCTTTTCATGTGCTTATCTGCCATCTGTATTCCTTCTTTTCTTCTTCTTCTTCTTCTTCTTCTTCTTCTTCTTCTTCTTCTTCCTCTTTTTCGTCTTTTTGGAAAAATGTTATGGGCCTTTTGGATAGTAATAAGCATTCATTTTCCAGGAAAGATGATCCCATCATACTTCTACTAGAATCAGCACAGAGCCTCCTCTTTACTAATTATGTGTGGTCCCAATGCCGATTGTCCTGTGTTTGTGGTCTGCAGTGCTGAAACTTGGCCTACTTAGCACCATGTAGGGGTCCAGGCTGTGGATACCAAAACTGGGGTCATATTTGATTCCCAGATGAATGTATTCTTGCATCTCAAAACCAAAGTTTCCAGCATCTGAGAAGTTATTTTACTCATACACTCATGCCTTTAGAACTAACTCTCTCTAGAATTTCTGCTGTGTTGGCCACTGTGTAGCCTTTTCATTTCTTCTGATATCAAGGGATCTGATGGCATATCTAGCTTTGGAGGGCACAGGAGCCTGACCTGTAAGCTGCTCCACCACCTTGGCAGCCAGGGTCAATTTGTCTCTCCTTTCTCAGCACAGGCACTGTGGCAGTTTGTGGATGTAAATTTCCCATATAGCGTTCTCTTTTTCCTCCTGATCCTGTGCTACGATGGAGAATGGGGAAAATATCTGTGTGTCTTCTTTGGTGATACAATTGTTCAGGACTTTTGCCCATTTTAAAAATCAAGTTGTTTCTCTTATTGTTGAAATTTAAAGGTTCTATGTATAGTTTGGATAATAGTTTTTTTTTTTATGAGTGTCTTTTGTGAACATTTTCCCCCAATCTGCAATATGTCTTCTCATTCTCTTAGCAGCATTTTTCACAGAAGCATTATCCATTTTTTCATTCAAGAAATGTTTCATTTTATTCAACTGAGGGGATGACTCAGCAGACAAGAAGATCCCTGCCTTCATGCAGCCTACACTTTAATGGAGAAAATAAGAAAAAGATAAAGGAATAAACATGTAACAGGCATTTAAGTGGAGATAGTTTCTGGAAGGAAAATGTAGACAGGGTGCAGGAGACCTAGTGGGGCCAAAAGTAGAATAGACCCTAGTGGGAGTAAGAATGGAGGTGGGGAAACCAGTTAGTAGTCTATTGCAGTTGCACAAACAAGAGATGATGTGGGTATGGACTGGGATGGAAGTAGTAGAGGTGATGAGAAGTATCCAGATTGTGGACACTCCTTAAAACTGGAGCTGACATAACTTGCTCATGGTTTGGATGGAAGAGAAATAAATGATGTAGGGATAAAAGCTAGGTTTGGGCCTAAGCGACCAAGTGAACAGTGGTGAAACTGGAGGGAAATGGGAAAGGAATGGGTTAGGAGGGGACCAGGCTGTGGCAGGGGAAAATCAAGTGAAAATTTGGGTGGAGAATGTTCAAGTAGGCCATTGCGATTCAACTGGAAAGCTTAGGGGTGGAGCTATACAAGCCTGGGGGTCTTAACTGTGTGACAGTGCGCTGGATATCTTTGTAGGCCTTCCAAATTCTCTCTCCTTACCTCTCCACCCTTCTCTCTGCCTCCGTACAGAGTAACCAGTATCAATTAAGTGGATGGACGGACTTCAACCTTCTGGTTTCTGGCTGGGTTCAGATCAGAATGGAGGAGAGTAAGACATCATAGGTTACTCCCCCACTCCCTCCCGGCACTTTCCCCTCCATTGCCTGAGTCTCTCTGGGAAAATTCATGGCCCCTGTCAAGCAGGTCACCACACAGCTCTCTCTCCAGATGCAGTAACTTTCTTCCCTTCACCCCTGCAGGGCCATGGTTGGAGACAGCTCCTCCTCTCACTGGCTTCAGAGTACTGATATCCTTATACTTTTATAAACACTAAGGATATCATTTAGTGGACCCTGCTTCCATTACCTTAGTTGGAGTGTGCCGTCTGTTTCCTGTTGGTACCTTGACTGAATTTGAAACCAGAGATTGGATGAGATCCCTTAGGAAGGAAGAAGAGGGGATCCCTGGGTGGCTTAGCGGTTTAGCACCTGCCTTTGGTCCAGGGCACAATCCTGGAGTCCCGGGATCGAGTCCCACATCAGGCTCCCGGCATGGAGCCTGCTTATCCCTCCTCCTGTGTCTCTGCCTCTCTCTCTCTCTATGTCTATCACAAATAAATAAATAAATAAATCTGGGATCCCTGGGTGGCGCAGCGGTTTGGCGCCTGCCTTTGGCCCAGGGCGCGATCCTGGAGACCCGGGATTGAATCCCACGTTGGGCTACCGGTGCATGGAGCCTGCTTCTCCCTCTGCCTGTGACTCTGCCCCTCTCTCTGTGTGTGACTATCATGAATAATTAAATAAAATCTTTAAATAAATAAATAAATAAATAAATCTTAAAAAAAAAAGGAAGGAAGAAGAGATAGAAAAGAGACTCGAGGACTGACTCTCATATAGAGGCTGGAAAGGGGAGGTGGGTTCCTCAAGGGGGAGGTCAGTGACAAAGGAAGAAAATGAGGAATATGTGGTGGCTCAGTGAATACAAGTTCGAGAAAGAGTCCTCCTAAATTGGCCCAAGCCACCATTTCCCTGAGACTCCCAGAATCTCTTATTGCCCTCACTCATCATTCCTGACTCCTTTTTGCCTCTCAGATATCTTGAAATTGCTTTGTAATTTGACTTCTGACATTCCCGGATCAGCCCATTTGTTGTATCTATCTCAGTCCTAAGGGAAATGGTTTGAGTTCTCCTGGGAGGCTCTGAACAGCTGTGCACAACTACAGATGCATTAGGTATGGGAGGGAGAGAGGAGTGGATGGGAGCTGCCAAGGAGTTCACACACATGGGCACACACTATTATTCTATACAAGTCTCAGGTACTATGCTGTGAATATGGTCAAGGCAGAAGCAATTTCATATCAACTATTGATGTTAATTGAGTACCTAACCTAACTCAGTACATGGTAGCAGCTCAATAGATTTTTTTTTTTGATGAATAAATGCTTTTTAAAAAAAATGGCTTACTGTGGGGATCCCTGAGTGGCTCAGTGGTTTAGCACTTGCCTTCAGCCCAGGGTATGATCCTGGAGTCCCGGGATGGAGTCCCACGTCGGGCTCCCTCCATGGAGCCTGCTTCTCCCTCTGCCTGTGTCTCTGCCTCTCTCTTTCTCTCTCTCTCATTGTGTGTGTATCTCTCATGAATGAATAAATAAAATTTTTAAAAACTGGCTTACTGTGATATAGTTATACTATGCTCTTGGTCCATGAAACCTCCTTTATAGGCTTGACAACTAATTCCTTGAATTGCACTATTATAGTATGGCTCCAGTTACGCTTTTGTATACCCCATATGCCTGGGTCTGAATGTTCTTTTATTTTTTTTAAACAGAATTTTATTGAGAAGATGACAACATAAACTCTGAAAAAACAGAGGCTTGGATTTTGGTCAGGTGGGCTCTAGGGCCATCAGATCGATATATCAGTGCTGTACTTCTAACAATTATCCTCTTTGTTTAAAGTGTGAAACTGGGGCAGCCCTGGTGGTGCAGCAGTTTAACGCCGCCTGCAGCCCAGGGTGTGATCCTGGAGACCCTGGATCGAGTCCCACATCAGGCTCTCTGTATGATGCCTGCTTCTCCCTCTGCCTGTGTCTCTGCCTCTCTCTCTCTTTCTGTCTCTATGAATAAATAAATAAAATCTTTTTAAAAAATGCTCAACCTTTGAGCTAAAATATTTTTAAAAAAATAATAAAGTGTGAAACTGCGCATCCTGATATTTTTTGCCATTCCCAGGAAACGTGCTTCCTGTAATTGGCAAGTTTTTGTAAAGCTTGTTAGCTATTTGCAGCCTCCGTGTTAAGGTGCTTGACTGATTTCTCCGACTCTCTTTATCATATCCTGACTCAGTATAGGTGAAAAACATTTCCCTCCTCTAAAAAATGGAGTTTGAATCCTGGCTGTGCCAATCTCACAAACTGTAAATTTGTGTAAGATTTTTAACTGCTTTGGGTCTTAGTTTCTTTATCGATAAAAGTGAAATTAATAACACAGGTGATCCTCATTATTTACAGATTCCCATATTTGTGAATTTATCTACTTGCTAGAATTTGTTTGCAATCCCCAAATCAAAGTACAAAAGGGCACTTCTGCAGTCATTTGTGAACATGTCAGTGCAATGAAAAATTTGAGTCACCTGACAGGCATGTTCCCCACTGAGTTTAAATATGGTGATACTTTGCTGTCTTGCTTCAACCGATATTGAAAACAAGTAATCTTTAAGTCTGTTTTGGGCCATATTTTCACATTTTTGTGATTTTTCTTGGCGATTTTGTCGTTAAAAATGGCCCTCCAGCATAGGGCTGAGGTGTGGTCTAATGTTCCTAAGCACGAGAAGGCTGTGATGTGCCTGACAGAAACAAATACATGTGCTGCAATGTTAATCAATGATATATATTAAATAAAACACCTTTAAACAGAATCACACATAAAAGAAGAATACATATTAATCAATTGATGAAAATGTTGCGAACAGAGGTTCACAGGAACGTAACCCTGTATTTTCCTTAGTAGCAATTGTTCAGTATTTACTAATTCAGTGTTTGCAAAGACTTCATGAAAGATAGCTAGGATTAGGGTTGGGGCCCACCTTTAAAAACCTCATTTTAACTTGATTGCCTCTTTTTTTATTTAGTTACTTATTTTCATTGGTCATAGAAGTTTACTGAATACACTTCAAGGGAGTGGCAGGTAGGATAGCAGAGGAGGGGCTGTCTGCTAATTACCTCTTTCAAGAGTTTATTTCCAAATATAGTTACATTCTGAGGTACCAAGGATTAGGACTTTAACATAGAAATTTGGCGGGGGGGACCCAGTTTAATCCGTGGTACAGCCTATCCCTCCTCATTTGCCACACCTGGTTCTCTAGCCAGTCAAACTGGCCACTCGGCGTTCCCTGAAGTTTCCTTGCCCCTGAGCTTTGCTCACAATAAGGCATCCTTACAGCATCCCCTATCTCTACCTGTTTAAGTCAAATCTGCCTTTTAAAAACCAGTATATTGAGACACCTGGGTGGCTAAGTGGTTGAGCATCTGCCTTCAGCTCAGGGCATGATCCCTGGTCCAGGATCGAGTCCCACATTGGGCTCCCTGCAGGGAGCCTGCTTCTCCCTCTGTCTCCCTCTCTCTCCCTCTCTCTCAGTGTGTCTCTAATAAATAAAATAATTTTAAAATAAAAATTAAAACCCAGCTTATTGAAGGGGCACCTGGGTGGCTCAGTCGGTTAAGCATCTGCCTTCCGCTCAGGCTCCCTGCTTAGTGGGGAGTCTGGTTCTGCCTCTGCCCCTCCCCTCTGCTCGTGCTCTCTCTCTCTCTCTCAAATAGATAAATAAAATATTAAAACAAAAAACCAGTGTATTGGTGCATGTTCATCAAAGACGTAATTAAGTTAAAATGAAGTCTTTAAGGCGGGTCCTAATCCAATATGATTCATGTTTACAAGGAGAGGAAATTTGGACATAGAGACACATGCACACAGAGGAAAGACCATGTGAGGACAGAGGTGGAAGATGGCCATCTACAAACTAATGAGAAAGGCTTCAGAAGAAACCAACCCTGTTGGTACCTTGATCTTAAACCTCCAGCCTCCAGAACTACGAGAAATAAATCGCTGCCATTTATAGCAGTTTATGGTATTTGGTGATAGCAGCCCAAATGGTCTAAGACACTATGCAAATGAGTTTGGGTTGGATCTTGTAGTTAGTATGAGCAACTAAAAGTTTTAGAGAGGGGTAATGTGATCCATGCTGCCCCTCAGGAAAGGAACTGGAAGCATCTTCTGAAGAAAATGAGTTAAAAATGAAGACAGGAAGGAGGCTGGGTCGATTATTGCTGTTGAGGCTGATTCTTCCGGGTTTATGTATTTATATTTGAGGCTTATATGATGGTGCTTATTTTTAGGCCCTGATACAAAAAGATGGCAGGGGAACAAGAAGATCAAAGCGTCTGGGACAAGGCTGGGAGAACGCTGTTAGAAAACAGTGATACTGCGTGAGTTCTGGAAACCTTTCACAATAGCATGTTTGACATTTTCAGTGGAGCCATGAGGACTACAAAAGAACTTTGTGGCAATGTTCACTGAGCATAAGATGTACTATTTCCAAGTGTGTCAAGGATATCATTGGGGATAGGAAATGCTGAGACCCAACTTGTGAATAACACGTCTCTAGCAGGCATTCAGCTGAGAGTCCTGAACTGCTGTATGTACCTGGACAAGAAGTAGCAACCTCAACCTTACTTTAATATGTATTTTTCTACATCATTTTGCATCTGGCCTTCTGGAGTCTGATCACTTAAGGGAAACTGAGGCAGTGATTGCATGAATCTAAAAACCAGGTAATAAAAGAGCTAGTAGCCATGTTTGTCATAAGGAGGGTATAGTTTGGAGAGGTACTGCAAGGTGATACTGACAGGCGTAGCAACTAACCAGATCTGAGGGGACCAGGGAGAGTCACTGGGCTTAGCCCAGAATAACTCAGAGTTTGAATTTTGGAAGAGCAGAATAATTTCACTTTTGGACATGTCAAGTTTATTATTTATTTATTTATTTATTTTTAAAAAGATTTTATTTATTTATGACAGACACAGAGAGAGAAAGAGGCAGGGACACAGGCAGAGGAAGAAGCAGGCTCCATGCAGGGAGTCCCGACATGGGACTCGATCCTGGGTCTCTAGGATCATACCCCAGGCTAAAGGCAGTGCTAAACCGTTGAGCCACTATGGCTGCCCAAGGACATGTCAAGTTTTTTTTTTTTCACAGTGACCAGTTGGCATTTATTAGTGTAGCTATTGTTTGTCATTGCAGTAAAAGTAATAGAGGAACCAAGACTTTGTTATCACAAAGAAATAAATAAAGCTTATTTTCAGGAAAATTCTAACCGAGTAGCTAAAATCTAGCAGTAGCACTAGAGGAGCCCAGTCTTGTGTGACAGATGAAGCTGGGGTAGAAGTTGATAAATTCCACCTAAAAGGATCCTCTACTCACTGCCCACTGCCCCAGCTCCCTGGCCAGAGCTGGTCATGGCTACAGTTGCAGAATAAAAGGAAACCTAAAGAAAAATGAGCTAAAATACTTGGGGATACATGGACTTGGATCTATCAGGGGGTGAGCTGACCATGATCAGACAATCCATGACCCTCACTCCAAAGAGGGTTAGATAGAAGTTTCTCCGGATTGCTTCCGACTGATGTGCTCCAGGTGGGCGTGCTCTGTGGTGTCCAAGTCAATCTCGTACTTGGCTAGGATCTTGAGGATGGGCCTCAGCTTCAGCCACCACTGTTCCTTGGGGATGCGGTGATCAAAATCTGTCTGGTCCTTCAGCTCAGTCACTGGTTGAAAGACCAGAGCCCTCTTACGCATCCCCAGAACACAGCCCGAGTCTGGCGTATTGGCAAAGATCCTCCCATTACGGTAACTCTCTTTGATTTTCCCAGACATCCAGTTCATAGCCTTGGCGCCCATCTTAGTGGCAAAATTCCTGTCAAATGGAGTTGGGCTCCCACCCTGCTGCATGTGGCTGAGCACATTCTTCCTGCTGTCGAAGATGCCCTTCCCCTCCTCAGAGTACAGGTTGAAAATGAAGTCCGTGGTATAGTTCTCATTGCACTTCTCATTCCTTAACACCAGGCCCCTCTTCACAGTTGTTTTCATCTTTTGCACTAGATGTTCAACATTTGCCTGCAGGTCCCGAATGGTGAAGGGCTCCTCAAAAATGTAGGCAGCATCCGCCCCAGCGGCCAGGCCTGCCATGGTGGCCAGGTAGCCGCAGTAGCCACCCATAGTTTCAATGATGAACACCCGCCGCTTGGTGCCTGCTGCTGACTGCTTGATGCGGTCACAGGTCATGCAGATAGTGTTGAGGGCTGTGTCAGCGCCCACGCTGAAGTCCGAGCCAGGGATGTTGTTGGACACCGTAGCAGGGATGACCACAAACGGGATGCACAGCTCATCAAACTGCTTCCTGCCCTCCATCAGCTCCAGGCCCCCAGTGTAAGCCTCAAAGCCCCCGATGATGATCAGGCCCTGAATGTTAAACTTAGTGATGTTGGCACTGATCTGCTCAAAGCTCTTCTTGGGCAGAGTCCTCTTAGTCCCAAGTTTGGAACCGCCTTGGCCAGTCCAGCCCCCCACATAGCTCCAGCCAGCCTCCTCGATCTGCCCCTTGGCCAGGCCCTCGAAGCCATCATGCACAACCAGCACCCGGTTGCCCTGGCTGAGGCCAATTCTCACGGTGGAGCGGACGGCAGCATTCATGCCTGCAGCTGGGGCACCCACGTTCATCACGGCCACCGTGTGCATGCTAGCCGATGTCTTCGAGACGGGAGGTCTGATGTGAGCCAGAAGCTTGTACACCTCCCAGTTGTTCATGAAGCTCCGGCCTCTCAGCTTCATGGCTTCATCGAATTTCCTGTCGTTCATGGCCTTGGTCACATCCTTGGTCACCTGCACACACTCCATGAGGGGCAGGCGCACAGCCTGGTTACCAGAGAGGCTCACCACGCAGGCCGGGGTGTCCGGGGTCCCCTCCAAGAGCGCCATCACTGCTTCCACACCCATCCTGCTGCCCAGGATTCGGTCGAAGGCTGATGGGGTCCCACCCCGCTGCACATGCCCCAAGACAGTGACCGGAGTGTCATATCCCAGACGCTTTTCCACCAGCTCCTTGATGTCTTCTGAGGTGATTGGTTTCCCATTCCTCTCAATCGCACCCTCAGCCACAATGATGATGTTGAGACGGAGAACCCCGGGTCCTTGTCTCACTAAGCCGGCGACAAAGATGTTCCTCCCAGTCATCATCTGGCGGACATTCAGGAATAAAAACCCAGTCAGCCCCACAGGAGAGGGAGGTGACAAGGGCCAGGTATCCACAGTGCCGGCCCATCACTTCCAAAACAAATGTCCTCTGGTGGCTCTGAGCAGTAGTGGTGATGGCGTCCACGATCTCTGTGATCCGGTGCAGGGCAGAGTCGGTGCCGATGGTCATGTCAGTGCCGCAAAAGTCATTGTCAATTGAGCCCACCAAGCCCACGATGTTCAGGTAGCTGGACTTCGTAGCCTCCTCCGCTGTGATCTTACCCGCTTTCTGGAGGTCACTCAGCAAGTCACTCCACTCAGAACGGAAGGTGTCCGCCCCAGTGAGGCTGCCGTCACCTCCGATGACACACAGATTGGTGATCCCACGTTTCACTAGGTTGTGGGCAGCTCGAAGTCGCCCCTCTCGTTCCCGAAAATCCTTGCACCGGGCACTTCCAATGACTGTGCCACCCAGCTGAAGCATCATCGAAACGCTCTCCCAGGTGGCTTCCCTGATGTGATCTCCACCATCCACCAGGCCTTGGTAACCCTCATGGACAAAGAAGACACGGGCACCAGTAAAGATACCCACTCGAACCACAGCCCTGACAGCAGCATTCATACCTTGGGCATCTCCACCAGAGGTTAACATGGCGATGGCTTTGCCGATCCCCAGGGTTTTGGCTGCATGGTGCTCTTCATGGGTCATGATCCACTCTTTTAGTCTTAGCTCTCCTCCGCCACGGCTTCCTTGCAGACTGTCCTTGGGGAAGGGGGGACATGTCAAGTTTAAAGAGCATTTCCAACTGGGACACATGAATGCAAAACTCTAGTAGGCTAAGACCAGAATACATAGGTTTGAGAGCTTTTTGCTTGTGAGTGAGAAATATAGCCAAAGATACCAGGGATCTGTACTACAAGATAAGAAAAGTAGAGGCTAGGAATAGCTGTTTGCAGGTTGCAGAACATTTCATTGGTCAAAGTAGAGGAATGGAGAGGTGAGATCCTACTAGGTATCTGAAGGGAGAACTGAAAGTTTTATTTTTTATTCTTATTTTTCTGAGATTTATTGATTTATTCATGATAGACAGACAGAGAGAGAGAGAGAGAGAGAGAGAGAGAGAGAGGCAGAGACAGGCTCCACACAGGGAGCCCGACCCGGGACTCAATCCCGGGCCTCCAGGATTGCGCCCTGGGCCAAAGGCAGGCACCAAACCGCTGAGCCACCCAGGGATCCCCCGAACTGAAGTTTTATAATGGTCTTAGTGATTACCCCAGGGACTAACCAGGTTTGGAATATTGGCAAAGAGAATATGGCAAGACAGGAAAGAATCTAAAACGGTTGGAATGCCCTGGAGCCGTTGAGGGAGTGGTACAGGAGAGAAGTAGAGCATCTATGGGGTGAGGCAGATATCAAGGGGATAGAGAACAAAGGAGGGACATGGAAAATCTAGTTTGAAAGGAGTGAGAGAGTGGTAGAAAGCTAGGGGGTGGGATGTTACTGTATCTCATTTCATAGCTGGTCACAGAAAAGTTCATTGCAGCTTGGTGAGCTAGACTGAACAGAAGCTGGACCAGTCCACTTCAGTGAACAGGTGCCCAGGATAAAGGTCCACTTAATGGTACTGGAGTAATGTCCACTCAATGCAGAACCTAGTAGTCAGGAAGTATGTGAACCTATAAAGTTCAGGGTCCCAAGGAATGATCAGCTTCAGGGTGAATGCAGCTGCTGAGATCTAGGCACAGGTAACATCCAGAGGTTTGAGACAATACGAAAGAGGTTTTCAGTACCAGGAAAGTTGGTCACAGATAAAGCCCCAACTTTGGATTGCAGTTTTTTTTTTTTTAACAGGAATTACTTTTCACTCTTTTGTTTTTTTTTTTAAATTTTTATTTATTTATGATAGTCACAGAGAGAGAGAGAGAGAGAGAGGCGCAGAGACATAGGCAGAGGGAGAAGCAGGCTCCATGCACCGGGAGCCCGATGTGGGATTCGATCCTGGGTCTCCAGGATCGCGCCCTGGGCCAAAGGCAGGCGCCAAACCGCTGCGCCACCCAGGGATCCCTGGATTGCAGTTTTAAAGAAGAAAGGTCAATTACTAAAAAAAAAAAAAAATGAATAATAATAATAATAATAAAATTTTAAAAAGTGAGAGGCACTAGGCTGACTCAGTTGGAAGAGCATGCAACTCTTGATCTCGAGGTTGTGAGTTCAAGCCCCACAATGGGTGTAGAGATGACTAAAAACAAAATTAACTTAAAAAAATAAATAGGGACCCCTGGGTGATTGAACATCTGCCTTTGGCTCAGGGTGTGATCCCTGGGATCCTGAGATCAAGTCCCTCATCCAGCTCCTCCAGGGGGGCTTGCTTCTCCCTCTGCCTATATCTCTGCCTCTCTCTGTGTCTCTCATAAATAAATAAAGAAAATCTTCAAATAAATAAATAAATAAATGAGAGAGGTCAGGACCCATGGACATCTACAGAGACAGAACACTGTTAGGACTAACACACCAGGGAACAGATGAAAAAAAATTTTATTCCTTGGTAAATTTTAAAAAAAGACTTATTTATTTACTTTAGAGAGAGAGTGGGCATATGCGCCTGGTGGGGAGGGGTAGAGGGAAAAGGAGAGAGGAGCTCAAGCAGACTCCACTGATGAGTGTGGAGCCTGACATGGGCTCGATCTCATGACCCTGAGATCACGACCTGAGCTGAAACCAAGAGTTAGATGCTCAACTGACTGTGCCACCCAGGCACCAGAGAAAACCAACTCTTAATCAGAGTGAGACAAGAACTGTATTTTAGAAACTGTTCGAGAAGGTAGGGGAGCTTATTGACCCTAGAATAAGGAGTTCCTACTGCCCAAAGGAGATCCTAGTTAAAGGTGAAGCATGGGAGATATGAGAATGGACAGAGCCAAGGTATGAAAATGGGGAACTAGCAGAGAGAGGATGTGTGGTTATATAATTACAGAACTAGATCATTATGGAAGATGTTTACCCTAATCTCTGCTTTTGTCTCTTCTCATGGGCATAGCTGTTGTCTTTATACTTTAGTTCTATTTTATTTTTTTAAGATTTATTTATTTAAAGAATGAGAGAGAGAGAGAGGCAGGGGCAGAGTGAGGGAATGTCAAGCAGACTCCATGTTGAGTGCCAAGCTCAACACATGACCCAGGAGATCTCGACCTGAGCTGAAATCATGAGCTAGACAGTTAACCAACTGAGCCACCTGGGTGCCCCTATATTTTAGTTTTAAAGGCAGAAAACATTAATGGTGTTTTTCTGTTAGTGTGCTAATCTCAACAAAATTATAAAGCAGATCAAGTGGATGATAAGATTAGAACTCCATCTGTAGTAGACAGAATAATGGTCCCCACAAGGATGTCCATAACCTAATCCCTGAAGTCTGTGAATATAATCCCTTCCATGGCAAAATGGACTTTGCAGATGTGATAAAGGGTGAGATTGGTCGATTATCCTGGTTTACTTGGGCGGGCACAAGAATCCTTCTAAAATACGCAGGAGGGTCAGAATTAGAAAAGGAAATGTGTTGACAGAAACTGAGCACAGGGATCCCTGGGTGGCGCAGTGGTTTGGCGCCTGCCTTTGGCCCAGGGCCCGATCCTGGAGACCCGGGATCGAATCCCACGTTGGGCTCCCGGTGCATGGAGCCTGCTTCTCCCTCTGCCTGTGTCTCTGCCTCTCTCTCTCTCTCTCACTGTGTGCCTATCACAAATAAATAAAAAAAAATAAAATAATAAAAAAAAAAGAAACTGAGCACAGTGGTGTGGGACCATGAACTGAGGAATGCATGAGGCCTCTAGAAACTGGAAAGGACAGGGAATGGATTCTCCACTTGAGCCTCCAGAACAAACACAGCCCTACAGGCACCTTGATTTGTTCCCCATAAGACCTGACTTTGGACTTATGACCTTCAGAAGTGTAAGAAAAAATTTGTGCTGTGTTAAGCTGTTAATTTTGTGATACTTTGTTACAGCAACAATGGAAAATTAATATAACATCTAAGGACATGACTGAGGAGAACCCAGACTTTAATTTCATGATGTAGGAAAAGGCAAGAAAAGGAAGACTGGAGTTAGGTTGGAAGATAGTAAGGGATTGTCATTTGCTATTCCTTATCTTTAAAATCAATAGAAATAGGGGCACCTGGATGGCTCAGTCACTTGAGCATCTGACTCTTGGTTTTGGCTCAGGTCATGGTCTCAGCGTCCTGAGATTAAGCCCCAGGTTGGGCTCTGCGCTCATCAGGGAGTCTGGTTGAGATTTTCTCCTTCTCCCTCCCACTTGTGCGCATGTGCTCTCTCTTTCTCTCTCTCTAATAAATAAATAAATCTTTAAAAAAATCCAATAGAAGTAACAGCTAAATTCTCTCAGGAAAACATGCAATGGCTCTATGCTTCTACACAAATTCCAGGGTGTTTTGAAGTTAAGCTTGTTGACTAACAAACTTCTCTGCAAAGAAAAATGGAAATTCCTTCTGGAAAGGTTAAATGAAAGAGAGTCGTAAATGATAAAAGAGAAGTTACAAGAAAATAAATACTGCATTTTAGAAATAGCTATTCAAAACAAAACAGAAAAAGAAAGTTATTCTATGCATTTACATTTTGTAAGGTAATTCTGTATAGTTTCTGAGGAAATGAGTTCTTAGCAGACCAAGAAAACTTGTGACATTAATTCTCATAAATTTCAAGTAAGAGTATTTTTTTTAAATTTGTGGAAAATTCCACTTTGTTCTATAAATCATTATACTGTAGTATCAACATCTTGGTCTTTTCTTTTTCTTTCTTTTTTTTTTTTTAGGATTTTATTTATTTATTCATAAAAGACACAGAGAGAGAGGCAGAGATACTGGCAGAGGGAGAAGCAGGCTCCCTGCAGGAAGCCTGATGTGGGATATGATCCCAGGATCCCAGGGTCATGCTCCACTGCTGAGCCACCCAGGTGTCCAAACCTCTAGGTCTTCTGAATCCATTTATTTTCATTAAAAAGTAGCTAATTGTAGGGGTGTCTGGCTGGCTCAGTCAGTAGACCATGTGAGTCTGGGTCTTGGGGTCCTGAGTTTCAGCCCCACACTGGGTGTAGAGATTACTTAAAGAAAAATAGATACTTGTAAGGGTTAATTTTATTAATATAGATGCATCCTTCTCATCTCTCTCTCCCTGGTGTTCCCAGGTCTTTTCTTGGACGGTATTTGAGGCTTGCTCTGATTTAATTCAGGCATTTGAAAGTACATGTGAGGCATTACTCCAGAGGGCTAATTGGATTTTCTTACACAATGGATTTTTTTCTCTGAGTAACAAATACACATGTATACAAACTCCACACACTGAGAACTATTTGAAGAGGAATTTAATTTGGTGATGGTTCTCTTAGCCTTTCCAAGTTAGTGACCACACAATGAACAAGGCAAACCAAGAGTTAAAAAGCTGCAGGTAAGGGTGTGAGACCAATTTGAAAGGCAAATTGAGCAATTATGGAGTCCTAGAGGATGGCACCCTGAGAATTCAGCTGTGCCTGGCTAGCCAGGGGCACAGGCCAAGTCATGGGGAAACCCAGTAGGACAGCTGAGCCAGGTAGGCCCCCAGTCTGGTGCTTCAGTGTGCAGGGAAGAATTCGGAGTTAGCAGGGATATAAAGGAGTTCAGCCAGAGCCTGGAAAGATCAACAGTAGCCAGCAGCTGAAACACCATCCAGACACGGCAGCTGGGCTGTGGGTGGCAGCTATCCCCCTGCCTGGGTTGGTTTTGAGCAGGTTTTCCTGCTGTAAATGGAAAGAGGATAAACAGACCCATCCAAGTATTGGAGAATGCAGCTGAGGGTTAGATGGTCTGAAAAAAAACAAACAGAAAACCAAACAAAATCCTCAGCCCCTAGTAGCTCTGGGTTGGATATCCTAATGAAAGTGAACTACCTACCTTTCTGTGCATGATTCTAAAGGCAAAAATCATAAATAAAAAGAGCGATATACTCATATAAATGTTATTATAAAAATTTTTAAACTTCTATATGTCAATAAATATTCACAAAGATGCAAAGACATAGACATCCAAGATATTTATAACTCAAGATAAAACTATCATTTCATCTATATGAATATTTATAACTGCAGAAAATTAGGCATGATTGAAATGTTGATCAAAAGACAATTACTGAAATTAGGAAATATCCCAACAGTGAAATTTAAGGCCTTCTTTTTCATAAGTACTAGATAATATTTCAGGCGTATGGACCATGAAGTGCCTTTTGCAACTACTCAATTCTGTAGTTGTAGCACAAAGCCCACCATAGACAATCAGGAAACAAAAGAGCATAGAATGTTCCAGTAAAACTTTACTTTCAAAAACATGTGGCCAATCCACAGATTATAGTTTGCTGATCCCTGTTTTAAACAATAATTGTTGTAAAAATTAGGTAATCTATGTATAATACTATGAACCTATTTGAATTATATTAAACAAAAACTCAGAACAGAATGTGTATTTATACAATGTTCTATTACTAAATATTTTATACATCAAGTATATAAATAAAATTATACATAACTACATGTATTTACATATTAAAATATTGTAATTATATATATATATATCCTTATGTAAATAAAGAGATAGTTTAAGCAAAGGAAAAAGCCCTGAAATAATATGTATCAAAATGTTAACCTGGAGATCAATATCCTGATTTAGGACTGTAAAATGATCTTCCTAGTGTAAAACTTTAAATGATTTCTTTAAAAAATAATGACTAAAAGAAATTTATTATGCAAAATGAAATATTAAAAGATGTATACATGACTCTACTACTCATGTGTAACTTTTCATTTCTCTGTGTTGTTCTCTTTCAATTTTTATCTGAACTATATGTTTATCAAAGTATATATATTTTTCCTGATTTTCTTTGCCTTATCTCTGGTGTATCATCAGGGTCAGCAGTTTGCAATAACCGCGGTTCAGTAAATGTTAGTTAACAACTGTGATTTTTTTTTTTAAAGATTTTATTTACTTGACAGAGAGAGATTGCGTGAGCAAGTGAGTCCAAACAAGGAGAGCAGCAGAGGAAGAGGGAGAAGCAGACTCCCTCACTGAGCAGGGAGCCTGATGGGGGGCTCTATCCCAGGACCCTGGGATCATGACTCAAGCTGAAGGCAGACACTTGGCCAACTAGGCCACCCAGATGCCCCAACAGGTGTGATTATGATCTCAGTGATAATGATATGAAGGAAAGCAATTTTAGGTAAAGTTTTTAACAAGGCTTCTTAGAAAAACTAGCAATAGCATTCACAAAGGTTACTGTCAAGTGTTACTCTGGAACCAGAGATACCATGCAAAATTGTTCAGAATTTCTTTGTTCAGATATCCCAGGGGATAGATACCAAAAAGTTCCCCCAGAGCATTGCTATCTCCGTCTTTCTTACTATATAGCCCAGTTGGCACAGTGGGAATGACGCTTCTAAAAGCTGACAGAACAATATGAAATGATCAAAGGTTTAGCTTGTGAATTATTCTGCTTGCTTTTGTCTTCCAGAATCTAGAGCCCCAAAAATGTATTCCCATATTTGATGCACCAGTGATGGTACAAGGAGTAAAATCAGAGCCTTTTTAATCCCTGTGTGAGTTTATTAAAGTCTGACAGTTAATGAGGTGAGTAATCTTAGAGTAGCATAATGTGATTCCATATGAGCTCTAAGAGGTTAAGGGAGGGAAAAGAGAGACTGGACTCCAGAGTCACACTTCATCATACTGACTACGTACAATAGGCTAGTTACGACCTAGTCTGGTGCTCAAATTCTTCAATATTTGGGTTTTTCCACCTGGATATGGGCACTTTTGACATTTCTTATCAGAAATCAACAAATATAATGGTAAGTTTAAAATGCAGGTTTTCTTATAGTCAGTTTAGGTAGAGCTGGAAGATGGCAGTTATTTGACTTGTCTGCAAAGACCAATGGTTTTGTAATGAACAATTAATTCCTGTGCTTCTTACACGGTTTTTCAAAAAACTTGGATCTGCCCTTATCCGCAAAAGAAACAGAACAAAAGAAACACCTTCTCACACCTACCAACAAAACAAACCCTAGAAGCTGTTCCTTGGCTAGAGCCAGAGTGCATTCTGCAATTAAAATGTGAGTACCACTTATTAAGTGTGCCAAATGCTTTCTCTTTTCTTTGCTACTGTCTTATTCATATGCCAGAGTGGAGATGAAAAACTTCAAATGGAAGGATTGCACAACCACCACCCACAGCTTTGCAAGCTTTGGTGGAAGCCTAAGCCTAAGTGAACATTTGGGATCCATTCTCCAAAGTAGCAACTGGAAAGTGTTAGCAGTCATTTTCATATAATGTGGGAACCGTTATAGTCCTTGAGTGGAACCACAGCTCATTTCTACTTGTATTCTCAGTGCTGGTCTAGAGCAGGTGTTCAATAAATTAGGTGATCAAAGATTCAGCGTGCTTTTGTCATCCAGAGTCTAGAGCCTCCAATTAATGGCACACTTAGTACAATCAGAGGCTCTGCCTAAACAGCTAATGATTGAATGAAACATTGTATAAAAAAACTCCATCTTGGCAGAAGTTCTGTGCTGGAAAAAGTATACTCCCAAACATGTTAATGGATGAATGTAAATTGTACAACCTCTGAGTAATTTGGTAATGACCATTGGAATAAATGCATCTACCCTGTGACCCAGCAATTCCACCTCTGGGAATTCATCCTGCGTAAAAACTCTCTCACATATGCATACAGAAAAGAATAGTCATTGCAGTATTCTTTATATCAGCAAAAGATTAGAAACAACTTAATGTCTGCGTGTAGAGAATTTGTCAAATAAATGATGGTATATACTATAATGGAATTCTCTCTGATGTTGGAATGAGTAAGAGAATTATACATACTGATATGAATGATCTTCAAGATATAATGGTTGAGTGAAAAAAATCAGGTGCAAAACAGTGTGTTTAGTATGCCTACTACTTCTGTAAATGAACAAAGAAGATAGAGGAAGGGATACCCATATGTGCTTTTTTTCTTTTGAAAAAACTCTCTGGAAGGTTAGAAAAGAGATTAGTGAAAGTGGGTCAATTTGGGTGGAAAACCAAGGAATTTCAAGGATTGGAGGGAGGGAGACTTGCTTTTTTCACTCTTTAAAAAATTTTTTTAAAGAACTTATTTATTTATTTATTTATTTATTTATTTATTTATTTATTTATTTGAGAGCAAACAAAGGAGGAAGTAGAGAGAGAAGGAGAAGCAGCTTCCCCTGTGAGCAGGGAGCCTGATGCAGGGCTCCATCCCAGAACACTGAGATCATGACCTGATCTGAAGGCAGATGCTTAACCAACTGAGCCACCCAGGTGCCCTGCTTTTTTCACCCTTTTGTTTTATTTCAGCTTCTAGCTGTGTGTATAGACTAGCTACTAAGATATATTAAATAAAAATGCTCAAAAGTAAACACTTTTAAAAAAGTTTATTTATTTTTATTCATGAGAGACACACAGAGAGAGGCAGAGACACAGGCAGAGAGAGAAGCAGGCTCCGTGCAGGGAGCCCAATGCTGGATTTGATCCCCTGACTGGGGATCACTTCCTGAGCCAAAGGCAGACGCTCCACCACTGAGCCATCCAGGTGCCCCTCAAAAGTAAACATCTTAAAATTAGTTTCCAAAGAGAATGCTTTTTAAAATTCACTTACCACAGTGTGAGTTGGCAAGGGAGGGGAGTGATATATCTACATATTTACTCATCGAAGCATAGAACATCTCCGAAGAAGAAAATGGGGTAGCTAGGGACACAGGTAGAAAAGAGACATTCCTGTATGTCTTTTTGCACCTTTTGATTTAAGTAAACATATGTGTATACCTATATATATAATAAAAATTAACATTGTTTTTGTTTTTAAAGTTAACAAGAAGTGGGACACCTGGGTAGCTCAGTTGGTCAAGCACCTTATTCTTGGTTTCAGCTCAGGTCATGATCTCATGGTTCGTGAAATCAAGCCCCAAAATTGGGCTCCCCGCTCAGTGCAGAGTCTGCTTGAGATTCTCTCTCCCTCTTTTCCTCTCCCCCTCCCCCTGTGCTCGCTCTCTCTCTCTCAAATAAACAAATATTTTTTAAAAAGATAAAGTTTACAAGAAGTGTAGGGGAAGTGGAAAGGAAAAGATACCTTAGGAAATAGGAACAGCATGTTTGGTAGGATCAGAAAGCCCTAGTTTCAAATCCTGACTCTTTTAATAGCTGTGTGATGTTGAGAAACTTGCTGAAATCTCTGGGCCTCTTATGAAAAAACCTTCCAGAAATGTTGTGTGGATTAGCTAGAAAATACTACATATAAAGCACATTTCTTATGATAGTACTTATTAGGAGGTCAGTACTTTGTAGTCATTATTATCATATAGCAGATGACCTTTTTCACATTCCAAAAATAGTTCAAGGGTTCTAACAAGCAGTACAGAACAAGAACCTTGGACTTGGTTCAGTGTTGCTTTATGGGGTGTGTAAGAGCCCCAAACACGGATTAGCACTGACCTAGATCAGTGGGAAGCCCAGGATTGACCCTGAAATGACCCCAGGGGGCATGTTGCTACTTTCCAGCACCAGTTGATTCAATGTGGAAAGTGTTTATGTTGTGATTTCTGAAAAGAGCTGTATCAAATGAGCAAAGAGATTTTTTAAAAGTGATCATGAAGGTGCAGCCTGGGTGGCTCAGCAGTTTAGCACCGCCTTCAGCCCAGGGTGTGATCCTGGAGACTCAGGATCGAGTCCCACATCGGGCTCTCTGCATGGAGCCTGCTTCTCCCCCTGCCTGTATCTCTGCCTCTCTCTCTGTGTCTCATGAATAAATAAATAAAATCTTAAAAAAAAAAAAATTTAAAAAGTTATCATGAAAAAAACAACAAACACTTATAAGATCTACATCTAGTATTTCATCTTCTTTTCTTTCCTTGTTTGTCTTTTTAGGATCACATTGTCAATATATGACAAATCTATCAGTGTGTTATAAAGTACCAGCTATAAACACATATTTTTCTTTTGTTTCTTTGTCTAGCTAGGTCATACTATTTGAAATGGTTAGCAGAGCTCTTACTATACTAATAGCAAACAGACATGTAAATCTGACCAATCATATTTCTATTGGTAAAAAACTCTAGACTCCAGATATTTATCCTTTATCCTGGGAGTGCTTATATTTTTGGAATTTCACTAAACAGAATGTGGTACGGTTTACATTGAAATTAGTTTTAGGTAATTGCTAATGTCACATGTTTTACTGCATGAAATGAAGTGATTTTAAAGGTACATGAATTGTCATTCTTTTTAACAGAAGATAATCTCTTGAATTTGTTTCCTAACTTGCATTAGTAAGTTGCAATTGTTTTTTTCAACTCTGAGACTGATATAGGCTGAGACAGTGGAGAAGCTGGGTAATATTTTATAACAATTGCTGTGATTCCATAATCTGAAATCTGACAGAGCTGGTGAAAAAGGAGTGAGGTACAACATCTTTTGTGGGCCGAAGCAGCATTAAAGAATGGAAGACCAGCGACCCAGTGAGGCAAAACCAAGTGTTGCACCGGGTACATAGAAGAAATTCTTGCCGCTTACAAAAAATTTCTGAAAGGGCACTTATTTTTATTGATCTGGATTCAGAGGCAACGACTAAGCATCTCCTAAGGGCTCAATATGTTTACATACATGTTACTTCAGTATCTTTTATTTGGGGGTTGATAGAAGGAGAATGCTGGCCTAGGCGGGAAAATTGCAAAGCACTGATTGCGTTGGATGTTATGCCCTTGAGAACTGATATAGAGACAATAACCTTGAATTGCTGTTGTTTTTGTCATTTTTTTTTTAACCCGACTAGCTATCAGTAATGTTGATGAAGGCTGAGCCAAGACTTTAGGGGAAACATGTTAGGCTATGAAGGAGAAATATTAACCTAATATTAGCCACCACCACCCCCAAAAAAATGCCAAACCCTCATGTATTTAATATTTTACAAAATAGATTCTGATGGGTCAGTATTTTTCTTTTAATGTATTTTCTACCAATTTTCCTAATTACGAGGAATAGAAGACAACAAGCTGCACCAGTGTATGTCTTGCCACAAAGGAAACCATGTCATTATTATCAAGGATGTGCAGTTACCTGACAGTTCTTGGGATGCTGAATAGGTTTCCTTTCTTAATAATCCCTTTCTCCGGTAATTCAATATGTTAAGGTCAACAGACTTAGTGCCCTATTACAATTTTGCTCCATTAAAATTTATGAAAGACTTAGGTGTGCACTTTCATCTGCATTAACATGTCATTAGTCCTGACACAGCAGATGACTGAAGTTCAGTTCATTTGAAGTTCATTATAATAGTTTATTAACATATAAAGTAACATGTCCAGTGATACATCAAGAGAACAAGCTGACCTGAAATTATGAATGATGTTTTCTAATATTTTTTCAAATTATCAAATGAAGCAAAACCCTTATTTAAAACAAAAATAGCTAAGCATGACTTTCCAGTATTTTCTCAAGCTGTCTTTGTGTTGTCACACTGAAGATTCTGCTGAACTCCAGTGTGTTCTTTATGGGTGGAGACATTCCCGGCATCCCAGGCCTCCCTGAAGGCTTGCAGTGTGGTCCTCATTAACTCCACTGAACTGTTTTCTGATGAACTCTGAACTAGTAGGACAAATATTTTACTTTTTCAACCCAACCTAACATGTTTGGGAAAGGTTAGAGATAGTATTTTTTTTATTTTATTTTTATTTTTTTATTTTTTATTTTTTTTATTTAGTTATGATAGTCACAGAGAGAGAGAGAGAGAGAGGCAGAGATGTAGGCAGAGGGAGAAGCAGGCTCCATGCACCGGGAGCCCGATGTGGGATTCGATCCTGGGTCTCCAGGATCGCGCCCCGGGCCAAAGGCAGGCGCCAAACCGCTGCGCCACCCAGGGATCCCTAGAGATAGTATTGATGAGAGATATCAATGTATATAATCTACTTAAATTGGTAGATATGAATTACTATGCATTTAAATTGTAAACAGATTTAAATGAATTACTATGTATTATGAACACAAATAGTTTTGTTTCAATATTTAATTATTACCAAAGTAGCATATATTTTATAGCCATCAGTTTTATTAGTCAAACACAGCATAAAACCACAGAGTGGAAATGGAAGTGTTGATTATGTATCTATATAGTGAGAGCTATAATCATGGGGAAAACCGTTAACTTAGAGTACTTAGTGCACTGTGCTAGATGGGGTAAACGAATTATTTTAAGGGTTGGTAACTCTTTCTACAAGGGGTCTGATAATAAACACGTTCTCCAGCTTAGTGTGCCACACATTCTCTGTCATAACTACTCAACTTGGCCTTGCAGAGCAAAAAGCAGCCATAAACAAATAAGCCTGGCTATGTCCTAGTAAAGCTTAGTTTACAGTCATTGAAATGCAAATTTCATATAATTTTCATGTCACAAAATATTATTTAAAAATATTTTTATTTTATTTATTTTTTAAAAAGAATTTATTTATTTATGAAAGACAGAAAGAGAGAGACAGAGACATAGGTAGAGGGAGAAGCAAGCTCCCTACAGGAAGCCCGATGTGGGACTCAATCCCAGGACCCCCGGATCATGACCTGAGCCAAAGGCAGATGTTCAACCACTGAGGCACCCAGGTGCCCTTTAAAAAATATTTTTAAAAACTATTTAAAAATGGGGATGACTGGATGGCTCAGTCAGTTAAGGATCAGACTTTTGTGACTCTGGGTGGCTCAGCAGTTGGCTCAGGGCATGATTCTGGGGATGGAGTCCTGTATCCGGCTCCCCAAAGGGAGCCTGCTTCTCCTTCTGCCTGTGTTTCTGCCTCCGTCTCTGTGTCTCTCATGAATAAATAAATAAAATCTTAAAAAAAAAAAAAGGATCAGACTCTTGATTTCGGCTCAGGTAATGATCTCAGGATCCTAGGATCAGCCCCACAGGGGCTGGGGGGTCTGCTTGAAATTCTTTCTCTCTCCCTTGCCCTCTCCCTCTGCCCCTCCTACTGCTTGCACTTTCTCTTTCTAAAATGAATAAATAAATCTTAAGAAAAAATGGAGGTCCTGGGTGGCTTAGTCACTTGAGAGACTGTCTCTTGGTTTCAGCTCAAGTCCTGATCTATAGGGCCTCAGATGGAGCCTACAGTGGGGCTCTCTGCTCAGCTGGGAGTCTACTTAAAATTCTCTCCCTCTGCCTCTCCCCCATCTCACCCCCAATTGCACGGGCCAGCTCTCTCTCAAATAAATAATTTTTTTAAAAAAGATTTTATTTATTTACTCATTAGAAACAGAGAGGGAGGCAGAGACACAGGCAGAGGGAGAAGCAGGCTCCATCCATGCAGGGAGCCCAATGTGGAACTTGATCCTGGGGCTCCAGGATCATGCCCTGAGCTGAAGGCAGATGTGCAACCACTGAGCCACCCAGGCATCCCATAAATAAATCTTAAAAAAAAAAACAACAAACCAAAACCCATGCATTTATTTTATAAAGATTTATTTATTTATTTGAGAGAGAGACAGAGAGACAGAGCACAAGCAGGAGGGGCAGAGGGAGAGAGAAACTCAAGCAGACCCTGTGCTTAGAGGAGAGCTCCAAGCAGGGCTCCATCTCACCACCCTAAGATCAGGACCTGAGCAGAAACCAAGAGTCAGATACTTAACTCACTGTGCCACCCACTTGCCCCTCCAAAAAACCATTTAAAAGTGAAATAACTGGGGATCCCTGGGTGGCTCAGCAATTTAGCGCCTGCCTTCAGCCCAGGGCATGATCCTGGAGTTCCAGAATCAAGTCCCACGTTGGGCTCCTTGTATGGAGCCTGCTTCTCCCTTTGCCTGCTTCTCTCTCTGCCTATGTCTCTGCCTCTCTCTCTCTCTCTCTGTCTCATGAATAAATAAATAAAATCTTAAAAAAAAAGTGAAATAACCATTCTTAGCTCATAGGCCACACAAAAACAGAAAGCGGATTGGATGTGTCCACGAGGCTATGGTTTCCTGACCTCTGCATTGTCTCATTGGGTTAATGGGGATTCCTAAATGGCCACATATATTGAGATTATATTATCAAGGGAATGGGAAGGTTTTCTCACTAGCCTTGTTCCTCACCCTGCTATCACTTTCTACCACGCTGCTGGCACTGACTTACAGGGCTTTATTCTGTGGTTCCTAAGGTTAGGAGCAGCCCTATAGTCTAGACTCTAGAGAAACCAACTATAGAACTTTCAACTACAAGAATAATACAACCCATCTTCAGGGTTTAAATTAAAGTAACATGACCACATTTGGGTGTTTTTTATAGGTCGAGCTGCTTGCAATGTGGCCAAGAGGCAAGGCAGTAAGTTATTGCAGTAATTCAGGGGAGAGACAACAGTGACCAAATTGGGCTGATAAAAATAGGGGACTGGGGCAGCCCGGGTGGCTCAGCGGCTTAGCGCCGCCTGCAGCCCGGGCGTGACCCTGGAGACCCGGGATCGAGACCCGCCTCGGGCTCCCTGCCTGGAGCCTGCTTCTCCCTCCGCCTGTGTCTCTGCCTCTCTCTCTCCCTCTCTGTGTCTCTCATGAATAAATACGTAAAATCTTAAAAAAAAAAAAAAAAAAAAGAAGAAGAAAGAAAAGGAGACTAAGAGCAGTAGACAGTGGATATGTATTTAGTACTAGGTACTCGGTTGGGGACTGTTTTACACCTGTGTCAGAGGATAAAAGGGTGATACTTTAAAAAATCATTTTTAAAGTGCTCCTTAAATTTAGTTGGGGGAAAGTGTATATAGTACATCACCTTTTAGTCATTAATGACCACTTTAAAAATTGCAGGATCCTACCGGTTTATCTGATTGACTGTTCCCCTACCCCAAAGTTGAGCATACTACTTTATTTTTTTAACATAAAAGGTAGCTGAAAATACTTTTTTCCGGGGGGTGAAAAAAGTTCTGCAGTCTCCAGAGTCCGGAACTCGGCTCGCTGCGTGGACACGCTGTTTCCAGGCTGTTTCCCAGGGGCCTGCGTTCGCCGCCGGAGCCGCACGGGCTCCCGCGCGCCCAGCCGGCCTCCGCGTGCCCCCCGCCCGCCGCGCCGGCCGCCGCGCCTCCCGCCCACTCGGGGAGCTCCGCCCAGCCCCCCTCCCTCCCTCCCTCCCGCGCCCGGGGCCAGTTCCGCAACCCAACTCCTTCCCTCCTTCCGTCGCTCTCCCCTTTCCCCGCCTCCATGGCTGCCGTCGATTGGCTGAGCTGGCCGTGCCGCGGCGGGGATGCAGCGCAGCCTCCTTCTGATTGGCTAAGGCGTCCCCGGCCCTCCCATGATTGGCTGGTAGGAGCAGGCAGCAAGTGTGGCTGAGCTCCGCGGTGTGTGGACGCTGCTTTGTTGCCCGAGGGGGGTGGCGGTGGAAGTTCGGGGGTAGGGGGCTGGTGCTTCTCGGGACCCGCGCTCGCGGCCGTCGCAGTCGCTTCGCCCGGTAGCCTGTAGCGTAGGAGTCGCGCGGACAGCAGCCATGAGCGGCGGGGTGTACGGGGGAGGTGAGTGAGTGCGGCCGGACGGGAGAGCGCGCCTTTTCAGCGTGCGGGGTCTGTGACCGCCGCCCCCGAGCCTCCCCTCCCGGGCGGCCCCTTCCGGCCTCCCCCGCTGGGACCCCGGCCTCCCCGCCCCGTCCCCGCCCCGCGCTCTGCCCGCCCCGGCCCCCGCCCCCGCCGCCCGCCGCCCGCCGCCCGCAGCCCGCCCGGCGCCGCGACCGCTCCCGCGGTCCCTCCCAGCCCGGGCGCCCGGGGGAGCGCGGTGTTCGGGGTGCACGGCGGCCGCGGGCTGGGCGGGCTGGGCGGGCGTTCCGTCCTGGGGGCCGGCCCGCAGAGCTCGCGGGCTCGCGTCCTGCCGGGAGTCTCGGTAACCCGGCTCCGTCGGGGCGCGCGCCGGTTTAAACTCGGGAGGTCCCGGCGGTGGGCAGGCGTGGACCGAGGGTTTCCGCAGCGTCCCCGAGGGCCAGGCGAGCGGCGGGGGGTGCGGGCCACTCGGGACGCCCAGCTGCCTCACAGCTGCCTGTTGGCCGACTGGGCTCTCCAGGGTGCCTCGTGGGGACACCTGTGGCTTAAAGACCTCGTCCCGTGGGGGGGGGGGCTGTGGTGGGCTGCAAGGGTCCGCACGGGCCTGGGAGTTACACAGACCTGGCTGCCTGTACTTCCAGCCTATTTACTGAGCGCGTTGGCCTTGGCTAAATAAGTTCGCTTAGCTTTTCCCAACTTCGGGGCCCCGCATTTTGGGAATGATAATCCCCACCCAGCGGGGGTGGGCTTGAAGGTTCGGTGAGCTGAGCTAATGGTGCACTTGCTGCAGAAACTGCGGTCCAGGGATGAGCAGCGTCAGCATCACCTGCGAGCTTTTTAGAAATGCACGACCTCGAGCCCCCTCTAAGCATACTGAATCAGAGCTTTCATTCTTGCTACATAGGTAGGAGGCACTGGTGTATCTGATTCTGGTCTGTGCTGTGCTTGATGAGTTCGGAAAAGGAGGAGACAGATCTAAAGTGTTGCTTTTGTTATCGTGTCTAGTAAGGTTAGTGTTTCTGAAGAAGTTGGCATTTTACAGGTAAGGGATTAGAAATGAGGTTCTCAAAGTTCTTGATTTTTGGAACGTAGCAGGAGTTTCTTTGGGGCAATATGCTGACCCCTCCTCCCATTCTTCTCTGTATAGATTCTGGGTTTTGATTTCTCAAATGTGAGAGGCAGTAGTTGCCCATTTTTACTTTGGAGAAAGCCTAGTGAATCTTCATGATTTACCTCCTTTCCATCTGAAGATGCAATCTTGACCCAAAAAGTGGATCTTTGTGTCTCATGGAGGCTGACTCTATTTTGACCTTTAGGTTCACTGATCCAAGTACCTAGAAGCTGTCCATGATTATTTCCTTAGAAGGCATTGTTGACTATGACTGAGATAGAAGTGGATACTTATAATGCCAGCAGCAAACATTTATTGAATGCATACTTTGTACTAAGAACTGTTCCAGAGACTTTTCATGTGTTGCACTTAATATGTGTATTAACTCAATCTGCAGCAGCCATAGGAGATGGTACTGCTAACTCCATATTATGGAATAAGAAAATAAGGTATGGAAAAGTTTAAGTAACTGGCCCAGAGTTACATAATTTCCTCATAAGGGTGAACAAGAATCTCTGGGACGAAGAAAAAGGCATTTCAATAAAACCGTTTCCCATCTTAAAACTAAAAAGTTTTTTGGTTGTTTCTCCATAAGTTATTTTTCAGTTATATAGCGACAGCGTATTCATGTATGGTTTAGGTATTCAGAATAAACATCCTGTGTCTCATTTGCTTATGGAGAGGAATATGTCTTAAAGCCTATTTCAGATATAACGTATTTAAAGCTCACAAAAATAAGTGTTATGATTTTGTGTTTGAGTTACCCCTGTATGGCCAGTATTTATAGTGGGTCACATTTTCCAAAGGGTGTATGGTGAAAAGAAACCAAACCTCCCACCTAGGTTTTGTGTAATTAATTAGTAAGTTTTATTTTTAACTTGCTTATTTAAAAGACCTTTGCAGTTTAAATTTTAAAGTTTATGGCTATTTTATTCTAATAAAGATTTCTGACTAGATCTGACACTGATCTTTAGCTTTGAGTATAATGCATAATTGATTATAGAAAGATTTCTTTACTTTCTAACTGGTTTCCAGGCCTACTCATTGCTACTATGACCATGTTTCCATGGTTCTCCTTTATTTCAACCTTGCATTTTAAAAATAAATAGACCAACTTTGATAAATTGTGTTTCATCATTCCTGCACCCGTTACCCCCAAATCTCTAATCTTAAAAATTTCTCAGAACCATCATCCCCATAAGCACCTTTGTCCAAACAAAAAAAAATAAAACGACCTTCCCACTTTCTCCCAAAGTCATTTGCCTTCAGTATCACATTGGAATGTTTTAAGACCTGGTTAGAAAATTGCCACCATTGCTTCATGTTTTCCCAGAGAAATTACCACACCTCTAAACTTGGAAGCCATAGGAAAAACATCAACATCCTCAGAAAAGTGAAAACAGTGTTTGAAGTAGCAAAGGGATCCAACTCTTGAGAATTTTTATCTATTGGAAACTGTATCCTGGTTTTTATATATCCAGACCTCTGTGGTTATGGTTTAAGCTTTCTATCTCCCTTTGCCATTCTCCTATTTTGGGTTCATTGGTACTTAATTTTTAACAAAACCAGGTACAGGAAATAAACCCATTTCTCATCCTTTGAAAAAGGAAAATAAGCAGATCCAAATTCCAAGAATCAAGAGTCTCACTCAGATTAAAATTCTATGTCTAGTTTGCAAAAAAAAAAAAAAAAAGAGAGAGAGAGAAAATAGTTTGCCATCTAATTAGGACAGAAACGTAATTGATTTGTTGAATTTTTCATTTCATAAAATGTTTTTTAATGCTCGCTATGTGCCAGGCAGGTATAGCCTCTGCCTCCGAGAAGCTCAGTTTTACAGGTAGGTGAGTCAGTCACATAGACACTATATTGTATTTAGTTTTAGTCATACATTTCCCCTCCATATTTAAAGAGCTGAAGTTGGAATATTTCTCCTTTTTTGGGGGAGGTTTTTCTATTTTACATAATTAAAATAATTTAATTCCAATCTAATTGACATGGAATATTTCTTGATGTTGTGGCAGAGTTTAATTGGCAGCACGCTTTTATTTCTTAGTAATGCATGAAATAATGGTGCATCTTATCATTGGTATAATATGAGAATTGGGTAACTTGATGAGAAAGGGTAACTAATTCAATGAAGTGTGTTCAGTAATGACAATATATAGAAGGTACAAAGGTAGAACAGACGAGAAAGTTAAAAACTCAGTGTAGGGGAACCAGAGGATTTTACAAGAGAGGTTATGGGGATGATGGAAGTAGAGGGGAGAAGGACAGTATATGCAAAGTTGAACTGAGTGAGAGTACACGGTGTGTTTAGGAGACAACATTATCCGGTAATGCTAGTGGGTGAGGTGCGAAACCAGTTGCCAGGTTTTGCTAGGCCTCGAATATCAACTTGGTGAAGTGATTTGAATTTTATTTTGTAGATGATGGGAAACCACTGATTGGTGCTTTCTTTTCATTGAGGCATTTATGTTCCCATATGTTCAGAGTTACAATTTTGAAAGATCACAGTATAGCAGTTTGAAAGGGAAGGGAGAAGGTGGAGAGATGGAAAGCATAATAATTGTAATAATTCCTTTTTTAAGATCTTGATTCAAGGTGGGTGGGTTAGTTGGTTGAGCATTAGACTCTTGGTTTCTGCTCAGGTCATGATCTTGTGGTTGTTTTATGGAGCCCTGCCTTGGACTTTGTGCTTAGCGGAGAGTCTGCTTGAGATTCTCTCCCTCTGCCCCTCCCGACTTGTGCATTGGCATTCTTGCTTTCTCAAATAAATTTTTTTTTTTTTTTTTAAAGAGCTTGACTCAAGACAGTGGTAGTGGTTGTAAAGAGGAAGGTAACTGAGGACTATTTAGCGGAAATATGAAGACATGCACAATTCTTAGTTTTTTGCCTCCACTGATTAGGCCGCTAATTGGGATATCACTACTGAGATTAGGTTAGTTAGGATGGGGTAAAAAAGACAGTGCTTCAGATATATTGGATTTGAGGTACCAGTGGGACATCAGGAGGAATTGATGTTGTACACTAAGAAGTTTGAGATAGGTCTTTTGGCTCTCTGAGTAGCACCATGGTGGTTGGTGAAGAACAAGTACCTTATGAAATGTGGCAGGAAAGGAGCCAAGAAGAAAGCAGTTGATCTATTTTTCTAAGAAAAATTGGTCTGATGTGAAAGTACTACATATCAGTATAAGAAATATTGGAAAAACACTAGTCATGAGAATTCAATGGAGCCAAAATCACATCTGATGGCATAAGGATCATTATTTTGAAGTGAGCCTTGGCAATCTGCAGAATGATGAAGTTGAATTTATTTTTACTCTTTATTTTTTAAAGATTTATTTATTTATTAGAGAGAGAGAACACGCGCGTGATTGCAGGCATGCGTGGTAGTGGGGGGGAATAGAGTGGGGCAGAGAGAGTCTTAAGCAGACTCTGTGTGCCCAGCACAGGGTGAAGGAGGGGGGTGGGGGACTCCCATCATGACCTGAGTTCAACAGTCTAATGCCTGACTGTGCCATCCAAGTGCACCTGATGAAATTGCATTTAGAAAATTTAAGCTAATTACTGAGAAGATTCAGGGCAAAAACTACCTGACTGATTTCCATGACATGGATCTTACCTGTGACAAAATGTGTTCCCTGGTCAAAAAGTGGCAGACATGATTGAAGCTCATGTTGAGGTCAAGATTGCTGATGGTTATTTGCTTCACTTATTTTGTGTTGGTTTTACCAAAAAATGCAAAAATTTGATTCAGAAGACTTCAGCACCAACAGTTCCACCGAATACAGAAAAAGATGATTGGGGGTGCGGAGGGACCTGGGTGGCTCAGTGAGCATCTGCCTTTGGCTCGGGTCATGATCCCGGGGTCCTGGGATCCAGTTACACATCGGACTCCCTGCAGGGAGTCTGCTTCTCCCTCTGCCTGTGTCTCTGCCTCTTTCTGTATCTCTCACAAATAAGTAAATAAAATCTTTTTAAAAAGATGATGGAAATTATGACTTGAGAGGTACAGACTAATGACTTGAAAGAAGTGGTCAATAAATTGACCGTTTCTAGATACCATCGGAAGAGACAGACAAGTCGACGTCTTTGTTAAAAAAGTAAAAATGCTGAAGAAGCCCAAGTTTGAATTGGGAAAGCTCATGGAGTTTCATGGTGAAGGTAGTAATTCTGGAAAAGCTACTGAGGATGAGATCAGTGCTCAGGTTGACCAAGTTGATGTATATGAGCTGCCAGTCCAAGAAAAAATTCAGACATTTAATGAGAATAAATAAAATATTTATGATATTTTAAAAACAGTTTAAGATATTGGATCCAAGATGATGTTGAGAGCTTGAGAGATTTGAGATTGGAATTATTAATATTTTGGTAGAAGTCAAGGCTGTAGGGGTGGAACAGATTACCTATGAAAGGATAAATTAAGGGAGGGCTTCCAAATATGGGGTCCCTAGTTTCTCCAAGTAATCCACAGGTAGAACTATATTTTGTTATAATTAATTCGTTTCTTTTATAATCTTTTAAAACCTTACAAGAAGGGAGTCATAAATTTCCTTACGTGTCTATATTCATTTGCTAGGGCTGTCGTAACAAAGCACCAGAGACTATGTGGCTTAAATAACAGAAATTAATTTTCTCCATTCTGGAGTCAAGAAATCTGGTATCAAAGTGTTGGTAGGGTTTTATGTTTTTTTTTTTTTTTGTTTTTTTGTTTTTTTGAGATCTTTCTCCTTGCTTTATAAAGGCTGTCTTCTCCCTGTGTCTTCACATGGTCTTTCCTTTGTATGTATCTGTGTCCAAATCTCCTCTTCATGCAAGGACACCAGTCATAAAAATTTGGCTTAGGGCCTATCCTAATGATCTCATTTTAATTTAATCACTTCTTTAAATTAAGACCTTCTCTCTAAATACAGACATGTTTTAAGGTACTAGGGGTTAAGACTTCTGCATATGGGTTTTAGGGGAAACAGGTCAGCCCAGAGCTTTATGAAGGAGGTCTGTGATACAGGAAAGGCTAAGAGCTGTGGTGTAGGACAAAAGATCGAACCTTGGGAATAGGAATTGAAAATTTTGGTTGATCAGGCAAAGCAATCCATTTATTTAGTTAAGATGTTTCTTTAGCCAGTATTCTGGTTTGTTAGTGTTAAAGTTTATTAATTCATACTCATTGGTAACTTTACTCTTTGTACTTGAATGTACATACTATGGTGACAACAAATGCAGTGTTCTGCTTTTAAGGACTCCTGCTTTCAGATAAAATAATTGGGATCAGAGGATTGTATAAAGAATGGATAATTACTTTGGGAAATATAATAAATGCAGAAACCTCCTTTCAAACTAGAGATAAAAATGGGTAGCTCATTTTATTTGAATAAAAATGAGATCATTATTCTGTAAAGACACCATCTCTTAACTACAAATATCTATATAATCATTGATTTTTATTTTTTTATTTTTCTTTATTTTAAAATTTAATTTTTAATACTTCTAACATGCTAAAAGTAAAATATATGTAAGTTTATATGTGATGTAATATTTTACCATATTTGTCTGAGATAAATAGAATATTATTGATACAGAGTTTCTTTCTCTCTGGTTCAGATGTAACCACAGAACTGAAGTTGTATGCAACAACCCCAGACCTCTGTGCTTTTACTAAGTGTGTGTATTCATAATGAATTAAACAGTTTCATAACATATTCATATAAATGTACATAGTAACTATATATATATAATGTAACATATATGTATTCATATATGTATACATAGTAACACACACATATATATTTAATAGCTTTTCAAACTAATCCTTTTTTGGAGATTTATCCATATTAATACATGTAGATCTAGACCATTCATTTTAGCTGCTCTATAGTATTTCATGGTGTGAACAAATTATAGTTGCTCTATTTCCCTCCTGAGGAGACCATTAGATTATTTCTATCTTTTACTTTGACAAGCAATGTGGTGATAATGTAATAGCGGCTCCCACTTATCGTGGTTATGTGCAGGTACTGTTCTAAGTGCTGACATGTATTATAGCATTGAACACATTTAATTATTAGAGCATCCTATGAGATAGGAACTATTATTATGCACATTTACATATGGGGAAACCGAGGCAGAGAGGTTAGAAATCACTCAAGGTCACATAGCTAGTAAACATTCTTAAATGTGTCTCCTTTTGATATGTGTGAGTTTCTCTAGAGAAGATAAAAGTGTAATTTCTGGATATGCTCATTTTCAACTTTAGTGCATATGACTAAATTGTGCATTGTGGTTGTATCAGTTTAAAGCTTTTATAAGCAAATGTGCGGGAGCTCTTCATTCCCTATATCTTTGACAATACTTGGTCTTATCAGGTGGATTTTGCCCTTTTAATGGAGGTAAATTATAGTTCTTTATTTTTTTAATGATTGAAAAAAAATTATGTGAAAAATCAGTGCCTGGGAAACCCAAGTGTTTTGTTTTTGGAGGCATGCTGTTTTGGGTAAAGTCTTTTAAAAGTATAATTAGAGTCTTTTCTCTGAATTTGAATGTGAAAAAAAAATTACCAGCTTTCTTCTTCAGCATTAAACTCTACTAAAAATCTTTGAAATGTGTGAACTTTGATAACTTCATTTTGATGATTTTTTTACTTGGTCTGCATAATTATATCTTAAACTGTTATCCAAAAAAACAAAAACAACAACAACAACAACAACAAAAAACTGTTATCCAGAGTTCCTCTTTTCCTTGGAAAAAGAGTTTTGCTAAGTTTCTTCTCTAATTGCATGGAATATAATTTCCCATAACATATGAAAAAATGGTACCTAAGTGTACTACACTACACTTCCCCCTGCAGATCTACTTTCCACCCATTTCCACCCTCTTTGTGCCCATAAGGATGATCACTATAGACTGCTTCAGTGGGTCTCTTAACCTCTGGTTTGGCTAGTGGTAGGGTAACCATATCCTGCTTCATGCCTCTTGTCCTGGTAGAAATATTAATAGAGGATCTTTTTTGCATTCATTAGTAGCCCAGTTGGGTGAGAAATTGTAAGATCACCTGAGCCAATGAAGAGGGGGAAGAGGGAGGTTGAGGTTGGCATATTTATTAGTATGATTTCTTCCCCTCAGGGTTAGTCATGGGTCCCTGCATCCCTCAACTGAAGTCACAGCTCCTGTCAGGTAGCCCCCCAAATAGAACTCTCTCTAGGTTCTGGTAACAGTTTTTCTCCATGTTTCTTCCGTTCTAAGGGTGGTGACAAATCTCTATTATTAGTGCTAGCGTACCATACTGTCCCTTTTGGTTTTCCTGTATTGTGCCTCCTGTATCTTTATAAATAGTCCCTTTAATAAGTAAACTCTTGCAGATTACCCAATTTTAGTGTACCATCTCATTCTTGATTGAACCTCTGCTGATATACAATGTATTACTTGTTATATTTTAATTAAATGAATCTTTATTTTTTAAGGTGTATTTACCAACTAGGTTCAAGCCAGTAATAATATGAATGTAATACTTTCTTTAATTTGTAATAGAGGTTTCACATTCTTATTTTAAGCACATTAACAACTCTTAATTTTAATATGATACCTGTGTTAATGTTAATTATCCTTTCATCTTTTCAGATGAAGTTGGAGCTCTTGTTTTTGATATTGGATCCTATACTGTGAGAGCTGGTTATGCTGGTGAAGACTGTCCCAAGGTAAGTATAGTGTTAGTTCATTAGATATGAAAGGGACATTTATGCAGAATTAAATTCATGCAGAAATTCTGACTCAATTATGGTAAAAGACTTTAGTTGGAAAAAAACGACTACTTGGTAAAAGCAAGTAAAACTTGTATTCTTATGTTTTTGACTTTTCCAGGTGGATTTCCCCACAGCTATTGGTATGGTGGTAGAAAGAGATGATGGAAGCACACTGATGGAAATAGACGGTGATAAAGGCAAACAGGGCGGCCCCACCTATTACATAGATACTAATGCCCTGCGCGTTCCCAGGGAGAACACAGAGGCCATTTCACCACTGAAAAATGGAATGGGTACAATATTTGTTTCTATGGATTTGATTTATAGAGTATGCGTGCTACATTTTAGACACAAAACCTCTTTTTTTATTGAATTTTTGTTTTTAATTTTTTTTAAAAGATTTTATTTATTTATTTGAGAGAGTGTGAGCTTAAGCACAGAAGAGCAGGGGATGGGGAGAGGCAGAGGGAGAAGCAGGCTCCCTGCTGAGCAGGGAGTTCCATGCGGGGCTCCATCCCAGGACCCTGGGATCCCAGAACCCTGGGATCATGACCTAAGCTGAAGGCAGGCACTTAACCAACTGAACCACCCAGGTGCCCCAGACACAAAACTTCCTATAATTCGAATATTGGATATTTTGTTGTTTTTATTACACAAACTCTCTGTTCCAGGCATGAGAATACAAAGTGCATCAACTTGTTCCTCTTCCTTAAGAAACTCATAGGGGAGATAGATATAAATATACAAATATGTAGGTTAAGTGTTACAGCTGTGTTTGATAAGCAGTGAGATTAGAGAGGAGAGGTATTTAACTCTGTCACTGGAAGTCAGTGATGGTTTTCATAAAGGAGGTAGCTTTTGTACTGGATCTTGACCAATAAATGAGGATTAGTCTGAATGTCAAGGTTGAGTAAAGCAGAGCAACCAGCATATGTAAATAGGTGGAGCTGCAGAAGAAGCTTACATGTTTAGAAAGGTCATCAATTAAGGATGCCTGTAACAGTGGGTGTATTAGGACCAGTTGCAGTAAAGGTGGGCAGAGAGCAATCATGATAGGACTTGTAAACCACCACACCAGGGGTGTATTAAGCTGGCAAATGAAAGGATACCCCAAAGGAATTTAAACAGAGATATGAAATATTCATATTTTCCAACTAGAGGGAGGATTCTAACAGTGTATATAGGCTAGATTAGAGGAAGATACTAGGATTAGTTAGGAAGATACTAGAATTCAGATGAGAAATGAAGAGGGTTCACATTTTATTACTGATGGAGATCCTGAGTTGGCTTTGAGGGCTATCAAAGAGATGAAAATTTTCCTAGATTTTTTATTGGGGTGATTGGGTACCATGCATTGATGTAGGATAGAATGGGAAGGAGGAGGTTTTATGGTCTTAAAAGGCAAATGTAATACCAGAGATCACTCTTACGTTCAGTTATTCACTAGAAGGACTCACAGGACTCCGAATATAGTTGTACTCATGGCTAAGATTTATTCTACTGTAGGGATACAAAGCAAAATTAACAGGAAAGAAAGGGCATGGAGTGAAGTCCAGAGGAAAGCAGTGCAGACTTCTTAGAGTCTTTTCACAGTGGAGTCAAGCAGAATGTACTTAATTCCTCCAGCAATGAGATGTAACATGTGTGTTGTCTACCAGAGTAGTTCATTAGAGACAATTTTTACTGGGGGTGATCATGTGGGTACCCCGTGCCTTGCATGTACTAAAACATAGGGTTCTCAGAGGGAAAGGTGTTCATCATAAACCACATTGTACAAACAGTTGAGGTGCAGTGAAATACTCTCATCATTTAGGGGAAGTTTCATCAGTGTAGTGTAGTTATCAATCAGAGTTCTCAGATGCCAGCTAAGGGTCAGCCTTGCAAGCAGATCTTTTTTAGTTACTGTGTGCAAAGTATTTGAATATAGGTGCTGTTGTAGTAAGTGGGTGAGAAGAATTTTAAGACATGGAGTTGTATTATATTAGCCAGAAAGCATGTGGAAGATGAGACACAGGTGGAGGATAGCGTCCCTTGTGAGAGCCTGTTCTGTATTTATCCAAAGAGAAGAAAGGGTGCCCATGAAGGAGAATGAGAAGGAACAGTTAGGGATGTAGGAGGATAAATAATATTCAGGAGAAGGCTAAGCGAAGAAAAAGTTCTTGGAGCATAGAAGTGATTCATTTTCATTGTTCTCAGCTGTGACATTGAGATTTAAACAAGAAAGGAAGTGTTAGAGTGACTAACAGTTCATTGACCAGACAAACAAAATCCTCATATGCCTGTGGGAGTATGTTGTACAGGTAATGACATTTTTTTCTTTGGACTGTGGCAGAGCAAGTTTGTAAACTCTTCAGCGTTCAGTAGTGTCAGATGATGTTGAAGGAGTCAAGGGTATTACAAATGTGAAGTTTCCCCTGGATTTGTCTGTCAGCAGGTCATTAGTGACTTATGCAAGCATTTTCTTTCTTTTTTTTTTTTTTAATTTTTATTTATTTATGATAGTCACAGAGAGAGAGGCAGAGACAGGCAGAGGCAGAAGCAGGCTCCATGCACCGGGAGCCCGACGTGGGATTCGATCCCGGGTCTCCAGGATCACGCCCTGGGCCAAAGGCAGGCGCCAAACCGCTGCGCCACCCAGGGATCCCTTATGCAAGCATTTTCGATGGAATGTTTAGGTGGAAGCCAAATTGAACTCCTATTCCCTGAAGGTTTTTTTTTTAGGTTTTTAAATCTTTTTTTCAAGTAGATTGTAAGCTTTTTGATATCCAATCTAGATCATACCATTCTTTTGTATTTTTTCTTACCATTCAGATTGCATACTGTGCTTCTAGTAAGACATTATTATTGAATAATATTTATTTGGCATTTTAGGTCTATTAGATACAGTAATTATATTTGGGACAGGTCTAGGAGTTGTGATACTGTTGGGGCTGGAGTAACCAAAAAGAGGCTCCGTGTTTATAGACAACAAAGATGATGTCTATATAAAGTACTGTATTACGAAGTAAATCTATAAGTAGATTCTATGTTCATGCTTAACTACAGAAACCATCTCTTAACAGATTCTGTGTTCATCTTCAACTAAGCATTGTTTTCAAGGTATTAATCTTCTATTGTAGTTGAAGACTGGGATAGTTTCCAGGCTATTTTGGATCATACCTACAAAATGCATGTCAAATCAGAAGCCAGCCTGCATCCTGTTCTCATGTCAGAAGCACCGGTAAGACAGGCTTTCTTTTCTGAGTTTTGTAGTTGTTTTTTAAGTTCATTCAAAGATTGTGTTCTTTTTTCTTTAAAGAGGCATAGAAGTTCATATTTTGAATTTTGAAAATTAGGGAAAGGAGGATTAATTTTTATATCCTATTACAATTTTTATTATTTCAGTAGTTAAAATATTCAAAGAACAATAACAAAGCACCCTAAATGGAATTTGATTATTTATTTTTTCCAGGGATTTATTTAACACTTGAATTCCTTGGGCCACTTCCCATTTGGGTTTATGAATTGTCCCATATGCCCCAGCGGCAAGGTGTATCTGCTTTTATATTCTATTTTCCAGGAGAGAAGTCAAATATGGAACTAGGGCTGGAAATTACTAGACCCAGGTCTCTTGTGAAATAAATTTAGTAGAGTCCAAAGAGCCCATCAGCCCATAACGATCATAAATTAACGATATTATCGTAATGATAATAAATTATCAATATTTTGTTATTGTTTTTAACCTATAGTTTTCTTTATGTGTACCAACTCTAGGAGAATTTGGTGGTTTAAAATTACCAGATTAATTCTTAAGATTTAATAATAGTTTATAAGAATCGTGATTTTCTTGTACTTTGAAGTCTGTAACTTGTAGAATTCATAGCAACAGATAATTATACTATAAATTTTCATTTATATTTACTGAATTTATTTACAGATAAATAGAAATAAATACACATATATTCTTATGAAGATTATTTTATGTGGTATTCTATTCTGTTTTTAATGTTTAAATCTTTGTTAATGTGGTGCTATATTGAATCTTGAAATAAATCAACATTTTAGTTTTTAAACAGTAAATAACTTGCATTTCTTTTTCCCCCTTTTCAAGTGGAATACTAGAGCAAAGAGAGAGAAACTGACAGAGTTAATGTTTGAACACTACAACATCCCTGCATTCTTCCTTTGCAAAACTGCAGTTTTGACAGCGTATCCTTGAAAGAGTAACATTCAGCTTTTCTTTCAAAGTAAATATGGTACCATTAAAGAGAATGCCCCCAGCAGGAAGACATGAGCCAGTTCTTGCTTGTTCAGAAGTTTGGGGTTTTTCTCTCTCTCGTTTTTTATCTTTCAGTATTTCTTATTGGAAAAGATATACCAGAAGTTATTAGAGGGAAATAAAGAAATGCTCAAATCCTGCTTGTTGATAAGGTTTTGAAATTTTTTGTTTCTTAGTAGGGGAATAGAAGATAGTGTTTAAGCAAATTCAAAGATTGCCATTTCCTTTCTCTTCTCCCATTACCATAGAAAAGTGGAAATTATATATAAATTCACTTAAGATTAAATCACCAATTTAAAAAAAATCAAATATTAATTGTAGGCATGTTAAGGGACAGACAGAAATGTTATGTTCTTATCTCAAAGAATTTGTAATGTAATATTCTTGTTTAAAGGTAAATAATAGATTTAAATATAAGCACTTCAAAATAACTGGCAAAAGTTATAAAGAAGTACATGATTAATTAGAATTTTTTGTGGAATTGTGGAAGTTCCCCAGAGGAAAATAGTTGCCTGACGAATCTTTATGAAGAGAATAGATTTGATTTGTATGAGGTGGGGGAAGGAGCCCTGTATTTAGAGTTCAAGTTGAAATGCTTACAAACTGATTTTGAATTAAGTACTTAAAACCTAGCTTCACTTTTTACTCATTTATGTTGTATACCTTCCTCAATTGCTATATTATTTAAGTAAATTTTACATATATGTGACAGTCACTGTGGGGACTGTAATCTAATATTGTCTGTAGTGCTGTTTTGAAGATGAATTTAGCAAAAGTGTGGAGGTAGAAAGTGTAAGTGTTCTTTCCTGTGAAGATTTCTTTCCTTTGAAGATTTCTGTTAGACTTCAGAAGGAAATAGGTTTGGGTCAAACTATAGATACCTTACATGTTAGGTTTTAAAAATTTGAACTTTAGGGACACTTAGGTGGCCTAGTCAGTTGAATGTCTTCAGCTCAGGTCATGATCTTGGAGTCCTGGGATCGGGCCTGCGTTGGGCTCCCTGCTCAGCGGGCAGCCTGCTTCTCCCTTCCCCACTGCCCCTCTTGTGCTCGCTCTCTCTTTCTCTCTCAAATAAATAAATAAAATCTTTTTTTAAAAAAATTGAACTTTAGACTCTAGAGAACCATTGCACGTTTTTGAGTAGAGGATGGCACTGTGTGTATTATCTCATTGATACTCATTAATAACCCTCTCAAGTCAAAGTAAGCAAACTGGTTCAAGTTCACAATTTCAAAGTGGCTTTACTAAATTTGAATATAGGTCTATTTGGCTACTTCCTTATAAAGAGTGTATAAACAGAATTGGGCATTGTTCTATTTTTTAACCTTTTTCTATGGAAAATTTTTAACACAAGAGTATTATATTGAACCTCCATCTGCACATCACACAGTTTAATAATTTTCAACACATAGCTAACTTGTAGTAGTTACAACCTCACCCAGTCCCCCTCTTACTGTGATTTTGAAGTAAATCCCAAGGATGATACAGTTTTATCCATAGGAACTTTAGCATGGATCCCTAAAAGATTTGACCATGTGTCTAAAGACAAAAACAGTAATCACAACCTTTTTTAAAAAACTGTTTAGTATATTTGAGTCTGGGCCCGACATTATATTTGTTCAGCATGTCTCTTCATCTGTAGATTCTATTCCCCTAGACCCTTTTTTTCTTTTGTAATTTGTTTGTTAAGGAAGTAGATTGTCCTGTAGAATTTCCTACATTTCTGGATTTGGCTGACTGATGTCCTTTTACTATGTTTTTCTAGCCCAGCAGATTTCGAACCTTTTATAACCAGAGCTTTCGTGGATTATATCTGTCAGTGTTTTACCATATTGGAAATTAAAATAGAAACCAAAAAATTAGATTTATTAGTTTAAATAATAAATCATTGTAGGTTAATATAAAATGTTTTAATGAAAATTAACTTTTCTAAAACCAAAAAAAAATTATGAGAAGAGTGGAATTACTTTATATTTGTTCAGATCTCTTTAATGTCAGGCTTATTAATAGCAGATGTTGGATTCTCATATCTGTCTTTTGCATTCAGTCTGTTCTGGATCACATATGACATGGTCTTTGGAAAAGTCACCTATACACTCATGAGAAAATGACAGTGGAAAAGGCAAATAACATATGAGTATTATTCTAAAAATTGTTTTGACCTCTCAAACATGCATGGCTTCAGGACTCTTTTATACTTTAAAGAATTACTGAGGACTGCAAAAAGATTTTGTTTATGTGGGTTTTATCTGTCAGTATTACTGTGAGAAATTAAAACTAAGACTTTATTTATATGAAAGAGTGAGCCAGTGCGTGAGGTGGGGGAGAGGCAGTAGGAGGAGGAGGAGGAGAGAAGCAGATACCCCACTGAGCGCAGAGCCCAATGTGGGGCTCCATCTCATGACCCTCAGATCATGACCTGAGCAAAAGAACCAGGAGTTGGATGCTCAACTGCTTGAGCCACCCAACTAAGAATTGTTTTAGCTTTTAATTATTCACTTAAAAATGACCAAAAAAGATCTATTAAGGTTAGCATAAATAACATTTTTATGAAAGATATGCTTTCCAAGAACAAAAATATTAGTGAGAAGGGTAGCATTGTTTTATCTGACTTAATTGACCACTGGGTTATTCTATCTGTCCACTTCAGGCTTTGTCCTCTTGACATCTCAAGCTAGTAAGGAGGGCTTTCTGTGAACCAAGCTGCATACTGTTGGAGAATGCATTTAGCTAAAAATGTGACAAAATCACAGAACTCACAGGTGCTGCTCTGATTTGAAGAGTGGATTAGTCTGTGTTCTGTTTTTGTTGGGCCCCCAAAGTCCTGGCCCTGAATAGTTTAGCAGTCAGTCAGCGATGTGGGTATATTTTATACTCAGATTTGGGTTTTACCCTTTCTGTTGTTCCCTGGCTTGTAGCGTTTCAACTTTACCTGTCCAGCTTTTCTTCCAGCCCTGAACTTCCTCTGTTCACTCAAAGTGGTGAAGGTGCAGTTCTCCACCACTGCTTTCCCAAGCCGTAGCCATGGAGCTGGGGAGCACCTGCAGGCACAGAAGCTATTACTTCAGCTTCTTACCCCTTCCAGCTGCAGTTCTAGGAGACTAAATTTTGGCTGCTTTTGAAAGCTTTCTAGTCTTAAAGTGGTTATTTAAGATAATTTGTTCAGATTTTGATTGTTATTTTTAGGAGGGTCCATATATCTTTATGCTACTTTTTAGTCTGGTACTACTGCATCTGTCCTTTTGTACTAATAGAGCCTCAATTTAACATTTATATGTATAGTTGACCAAAGGTCAGTAGAGTACCAGTATTAGCAAAGATAAATCACCAACCTGTCTTTCTGGCCATTGATTCTTATTGATTCTGATCATTTCTTACCCATTGCTTGGTTTTCTGCCATTAGCCCTTCATCTCTCTTGACATGCTCTTTCTGGTTTAATTTATTAATTTCCTTGGCTTCAGACACCAGTCATACACTAACAGATTCCAAATCTGTACTGTTCTGTATCCCAGATCTTTCTTGTGAGCTCCAGGCCCACATCTAGGTGCCCTACTAGAACTTTTTGTATTCTCTGTTGAACCACTTTAAACTCATTATGTCCAGAACTGAATTAATCTTCTCTCCTCTCAAATTTATTCCTTCTCCAAAAATCGTCTAGCTTCCAGTTGCACAGACCAGAAATCTTTCTCTTTAACCCTTCAAATTTAGTCAGTCATCAAGACCTATTTTTTTTTTCCTTCCCACTACCTCCAAAATCCATTTATTTCTCCACTGCCACTGCTTTAGGTGTAAGCTATTTCCAGGATTATTGCAACCCATCCTCTCACCTTGTCCATTCCCACTGCCCCTCTAATAATCTTTGTTAATTGCCAGGCTGCTTTAAGCCAAAATCATGTACATTCTTGCAGGCTCTCCTGAACTACTTTGCACTTCCTTGGCCTCACTGTACCCTCTTGCCTGCTGGCCTTCCTACATGTTCCTATCTTCCCTGTCTTTTCCTTCCTACCTTACATTTGGATTTCCCCAGCGTTGGTTAAGTGGTCTCTCCTTTATACCCCTAGGACACCCTGAGCTGTTCTTTTCACAGCATTACTGATTTTTACTAAACAGGATACCCTTCTGGGTAGAGCCTGCTTTGGGTCACCTTTTTGTGCCTTCTGTGCTTGGGAATGCCAGTGCCAGATTGATACCTTCCCTCAGTACCAAACTTACCACTAGGCACATAATAGATGCTCAGTAAATACTTGATGACCATGTGAATGGCCCTACTCCTGAGTACTGGTTTATGAGGTTCATGACCACAGGCCTTCTGCAGCACAGAGCTGTGGAAAGCTGGGATCTGCTGATATATTTGCTGGCCATTGAATCCACCTGGAATAGCTTTCCTATTGATTTGTGGGAACTGCCACTCAGCTGCTACACTGCTGAGATTTTTTTTTTTTTAAATCCTCTGTGGAGAATGGTTTTAGTTTGTAGCTCAAATGCCACAGCCTACCACTGTTCGTACCGAGTTTCTGTAGATTTTGTTAAATGCTTCTTAATTTGTTATAAGTCCTTTCATCTGTCTCCGGAGACTTTGAAAGATTGTGCTAATTTTGACCAGTTTAATAGATGTCTCTCTCTGGGATAAAGGTTTCCCTGACTTCCTCTCATCATCATTATGGAAGTTCTGCCTATTCTCATTTGTCTTTAACCCAGAGTTATTTGACACCAGTTTTCATCCCTGGATTAACTTTAACACATCTTAAGCCATGATACACATGTTTAAGAATGCTTTAGTAACTTTCCCTTTATAATAAACATTATTTTAGGAGCCTTGATACTTTCTTTTCCTTAATGCTTTAAACTAGATTTGCTAATGGTCGTTCTACTGGGCTAATTTTGGACAGTGGAGCCACTCATACCACTGCAATTCCAGTTCATGATGGTTATGTCCTTCAGCAAGGTAAATGGATTTAACTAGGGTACACTGAGATGATGTTAGCTGCCATGAAGACATAGAAAATACAGCAGTGAATTGGACTATCAAGTCATACCAGTTTCCAAATAAGATCTCTTTGTTAAGAGTTAAATATAATGTATATTTAAAACTGATACATGGCTTAAAAAATATAATGTATATTTAAAAATATAATGTATATTTAAAACTGATACATGGCTTCATTCATGCTTAGGGGGATAGTTCAGTTATTTCTACTTGAAAAAATTATTCATATATAAATACACAGAAGAATATGTCCCAAGGAGCTTGGGTTTAATGCTGTCCTAGCCTTGTTTAATCTGTTTTCATAGGCATTGTAAAATCCCCTCTTGCTGGAGACTTTATTACTATGCAATGCAGAGAACTCTTCCAAGAAATGAATATAGAACTGATTCCTCCATATATGATTGCATCAAAAGTAAGTGATGCTTGGATTTTCATTTTGGAATTTATCTCCAACTCTCCACCCCTATGTTGTGAACCCTCCTAACCTAGCACATGCTCTTGGTACTCAGGAAGCTGTTCGTGAAGGATCTCCAGCGAATTGGAAAAGAAAAGAGAAGTTGCCACAGGTTACAAGGTCTTGGCACAATTACATGTGTAATGTAAGTAGCCTTACTCTCTTCATAAAACTATTATAGGCTGTAAGTTTTTTAATAGAATGTGAGCAGTTTATTATTTTTTTTCAAGATTTTGAGAGAGAGAGTGTGAGCATGAGCGGGGGGAGGGGCAGAGGGAGAGGGAAAAGCAGATTCCCCACTGAATGTTGGGGATCCATTCCAGGACCCCAAGATCATGAACTGAAGGCAGATGCTTAACCAACTGAGCCCACCTAGCACCCTGAGCGTGTATATATATATATATTTTTTTTTAAGATTTTATTTATTTATGAGAGACACAGAGAGAGAGAGAGGCAGAGACACAGGCAGAGGGAGAAGCAGGCTCCATGCAGGGAGACTGACATGGGACTTGATCCCGGATCTCCAAGATCAGGCCCTGGGCTGAAGGCAGTGCTAAACTGCCGAGCCACCCGGGCTGCCTGCTTTATAGTTTTAATGATATTTTACAATAAAAAATAATAGCTTATTTTTAGAGGAAGGGCTATTTTTTGTATTTGTCAAACAAGTTGTCTCAACAAACTACTGCATTCATTTACATTACTATGATAAGACCTGGAAAGAACTTTGATTTTGGAGTAAAAGCAAACATTATGTTATTCTGTTCATTTTTTTTGTCTAAGATAATAGTTTTAGTCTGTAGAGACCTGCTAGTATGGCTCAGTTATGTTCTTTTTAACATCAGTCAGCCATATTAAAAAAAATGTGTCATTAAAAAAATGTCGTATTAAAAAAAATGTGTCATAGTAAGGAGCCAGTAAGATTCTCTTTACCAAAAATCCATCTCCGAACATATAACTTAGAGGAAGAGAGGTTAGTAAAACCTCTCACACCACAATGTACATTCATTTCTAACAGTAAAAGACTATGAAAGTCATAATTTGTCAGAGGTATATCCTGTCTGATGTTTTTTTGCACCTAAAGATAAAGATTTTTTGTGGATGTTTAGTAGAAGGAAAAATTGTGAAGATGATTAATGGTTTGTCTAGATATTAAATGAGATTTTTCATTAGCAGCCCAGAGGTTGTATATATTTCGTAGCAAAATTTTTAATTGTTTTATACTCTGTGCAGTCATTAAAAATTACATAAGATGCCATATGTGTATATGTATACACTACATATTCAGATAATCTTGGATCTAAGTCTAGGCTTATCTTTAAGGAAAGAACAGTGTTCTGAAACCAGTTTTGTTATGCAGGACAGGTATGAGGGTTCCTGATTTTTTTTTTTTATCTCATTATTGTTCCATAATTACTGTTAATTTAAATGTCATATAATTTAGTTTCTAATGCAGATGTTTAGAATTGGGTTTCTTGATACTCTGAGTCCTTGCTGGATAGATTTATACCCATGAAAGGACTTTGCCATCCAGGAACATGGTCCAGTTTCATTAAGTATTTCAAATATAATATTACAAAAGTATAGATTGCAAAGACAAATCTCCATAACCTTGTTTCTTAAAAACTTTTTTTTTTTTAATCCATAGTGTGTTATCCAGGATTTTCAAGCTTCAGTACTTCAAGTATCAGATTCAACTTATGATGAACAGTATGTTTTCTTTATCTATAAGATTTATAATAGCTCATTAAAACCTTCATACTAATCTTCTCAACACTGAATACTTCATAAATGAGGAGAGAAATATGATTTATTTAGTTAAAGAATTGCAGAATACGCTTAACTGGTCTAAAGGTAAAAAATTATGTTAAGAAATATTGGATAACGAAAGATATTCTGCTTTCTTATAAGTTGATAATTTCTTAGTTTATAATTTCGAATAGGATTCTGTCTTTTGTTTAATGTTTACTATGTTTTTAGAGTAGCTGCACAAATGCCAACTGTTCATTATGAATTCCCTAATGGATACAACTGTGACTTTGGAGCAGAGCGGTTAAAGATTCCTGAAGGATTATTTGACCCTTCCAATGTAAAGGTATGAAAGCTTGATTCATAATTTGCATGGCTTGTCCTGTATATGTGAAGATCTTGTGTAATTGTAAAACCTAAATAAGACTGCCTAGATATTCTTGGGTATGTTGTTTGAAGTTCTTCTGTTGACTACTCATTTGTTTTGTTGTTGTTGTAGGGGTTATCAGGAAATACAATGCTGGGAGTCAGTCACGTTGTCACTACAAGTGTTGGAATGTGCGATATTGATATCAGACCAGTAAGTGTCAGCCTCCTGCTTATGGTATAAAGGTATTTTTTAGGGTAAGAGAGTGCTCCCAGATCAATATTTAATTTTTTTTTTCAATATTTAATTAAGTTGGCAACTTTGACCCTTGACTTTGAAATCTGTTTTAGAGTATGTAAAATCATGAAGTACTAGAAAAGGAAAAATGCAGAAATCTAGAGCTATGGTGTCCAATGTGGAAGCTACCAGCCACATGTGACAATTTAAAATAAGTAAAAATTTAAAATTCTGTTCTTCAGCTGCACTAGCCACATTGTAAATGTAGCTAATGGCTACTGTATGACAGTACAGATAGGGAATGTTTCTGTCATCACAAAGTTTTTTTTTGGATAGTGCTCTTCTAGAGATTTCCTAAAATGTGACAAACCAAAATAAATATTATTGGTAACTTTTGTTGTATATAGTTTTGCTGCTTTTATTGTTCAGAAAGGTGTGGGTTCAAATTACGTTATAACTTTTACATGGAGTTTAGAGGATCAACCTTCATATTTTTTGTGCTTTACCAAGAGTTTTAAATGCTAGCTCCATATTATATACATAGTATTTATTAGATCGAATATATCTTATTTAAACCCTAGATTCAATTTGTAGCCAACATACTGCCTTAAAAGATTGAGTTAATTCATTTGCTTAGAGCATAGTACTAATAGCTAGGGATGTATTAAAAAACACTTTCAAAAAAGACTTTTGGGGATCCCTGGGTGGCGCAGCGGTTTGGCGCCTGCCTTTGGCCCAGGGCGCGATCCTGGAGACCCGGGATCGAATCCCACGTCGGGCTCCCGGTGCATGGAGCCTGCTTCTCCCTCTTCCTGTGTCTCTGCCTCTCTCTCTCTGCGTGTGTGACTATCATAAAAAAAAAAAAATCAAAAAAGACTTTTGGGTGGCTATGAAAAATGTTCTATATTTCAACTAGCACCTAGCAAACACATGGTGCTTCTAAGACAATAGGGATGTGCACACAGATTTTTAACACACACTCAGGGCCACTTTGGGGGAAGGCAATTAAATTGAATTATACTTACTATAAGAGTGTGATAACTTTGTTTTTAGTGAGATTTCTCCCTTAATTAACAAATACTGATTGCAGAGGACATGTTTCTATATTCCATTTTCTCTTTTAAAAGTTAGAGGATTTAGATATTTGGAATAAATTTTTAAAATATGAACTTAGCCATTAGAAAGCATACAGGTTGACATGTATATTAACTAACAACAGAATTAAAAAAAAACTTTAAAAAGCAGGCTGACATTTAGCTTTCTGATACGATACATACATGCAAATTAGAGGTTGTAAGTAGGGACTTAGTTTTTTGGGGTGGATTTTGGAAAAGTTCCCTATGTCGTTCTGATGTATACCCCTGCAAAAGAGAAAGGTAACAGTCATTTTGGTCAGGGATCTTATCAGATTATGCACTGTCATAATCATTAAATAATCTTCACTGTCTAATTTTGAATACTTCTAGATGAGCATTCCAAGGTGAAGGTATAAAACATACCTCTACTAAATATTGGCAGCTATCTGCCAAAAAATTATGATTGGGTTTTAGTTTTAGAATAATTGCTTTAAATTAGTGGTTCTTAAGCCTTAATCTATATTAAATCATCTGGAGGGTTTTTTTTTTTTTTAAGAATTATTTATTGATTTTAAAGAGAGAGGGGAGACCACACACGCAAGTGGAGGCAGGGGCAGAGAGAATCTTTAAGCAGACTCCCTGCTGAGCACAGAGCCCCAAGGTGGGGCTTCATCCCATGAGCCCTGTGATCATGATGGGAGCTAAAACTGCATTGAATGCTCAACCGACTGGGCCACTCAGGCGCCCCAGAATCATTGGAGTTTAAAACTAACAAAACCTTTGCCTGGTTCCACCCCTGGATTTTTATTTAATTGCCCCCAGGCATTGATGTTCTATAAATTCCCTAAATGAGTTGAATGTGCAGCGAGGATTGGGAACCACTGGATCAAGCTACCTGATCTGTATAGAAGTAAGAAAATTAAAAAAGGGAAAATTGTAGAGGAGGATATAGTATTAGTTGTAGTTGTATTTAAAACTGTTGGAAACATTTGGAACTAATATATTTTTGTTTTTTATCCTAGGGTCTCTATGGCAGTGTTATAGTGGCAGGAGGAAACACGCTAATACAGAGTTTTACTGACAGGTTGAATAGAGAGCTCTCTCAGAAAACTCCCCCAGTAAGTTTTGTTTGTTCTTTAGTGGTATTCTTCAGTCGTATGTGTCATCACTGGTAGAATCTTATAGATTAAGGTTTGTTTTTCAGTAGTAGATTGATACTTTGTGTGTGCCTAACATAGTATTACCTAAATAAATAGCCCTTGTGGATTAAATTTGCATAGATGACATCTTTTCATAGATGACTTTTGTACTATTTGGATCTTTTATTCATTGATTCCATATTTAAGTACCTTTAGTCTGCTAGGCACTAGGGATATAAAATATAGTCCCTGCCCACAAAGGGCTCAGTCTGCTAGGATGAATGGACATGCATAAAGTCTAACATACTAAGTGGTGTTAGTATGTCATGAACCACTCCAGGGAACACTGTAGATCAAGCACTTAACTCCCTCATGAAGAAGCTGTATGAATGAATAGTTCAACTGATTGGTAATTTATGAAAGGCTGTCTAGGTGGAGGGAATATCCTGTGCAAACCAGAAGGGGAGATGGCATATTCCAGTATTTCAGCGTAGTTGGCTTATAGTCTGTGCAGAAGTGGGAAGGGTGATATGGCTGGAAAGATAGATGGTGTATTAATTTCCTAGGGCTGCCATAACAAAGTATCACAGACTAAACTGGGTGGCGTAAAACAACAGGAATTTGTTCTCTCTGTTCTGAAAGCCAGAAGTCTCTTTCTGAAACATACAGATGAGAATTCTTCTTCTTAGCATCTGACTATCTGCCAGGAATCCTTTGGTAGTTATTGGATTGGAGCTCCAACACTTCCATCTGTCTCCATTGTCATAAGGCAGTCCTCTCTCATGGGTCTGTTCTTTTCATTATAACTCCCATCCAATGGATTAAGGGTCCACTCTGTTCCACTATGACCTTACCTTAATTTGTATCCTAATTATATTTGCAAAGAACCTATTTCTAAATTAGGTAACATTCACAAGTACCAGGGATGAGAACTTAAACATATCTCTTTTGGGGATATAATTCCACCCACAAAGATAGGTACCAGGTCTTGTTGCTTATTAATAGTGAACTTTTGGGATGAAATTTGGCAGGACTGCAGAGCGCCTGTGTTTGTTTTAAAAAAGATCACTGGGTACACTGTGACAACTTCTAAAAGGATTTTAAAAGGATTAGAAAAATGTGGTTTGAGGAGAAGGTCTGGTACATACTGATAACAGAGTAGTAGTCATAATCTTTAGATTTTAAAACTTCTATCAAGTAGTTTTTTATATGTTACACTCTGGACTAGTAGTTATAGTAAACGAAACGTATTAGGGGTTACATGGGCCCTTATGTTATCCATAGAATTTGTATATTCGGTAGTCTTTTTGTTTCTCATATAAAGGAACATTTTACATATGGCACATTTATAATTGTTATTTAAATACTAATATAGGTACATGATTGCACCTGATTACTACATTCTTGGAGTATATGGTCTGATCTGGAAAATACCTTAATTATATAGTACTAATTACTAGGTTTGGTAGGAAGTCCCAGAGTAATGACTGTCAACCTGGGCTGTCCAAGATCTGGTCAAGAGCAGTTAATTATCCTTGTCATTTAGGAGGCAATTAAAGATCAATGCAGTAACAAAAAAAATCTCATTGCAACAGATATCAACCAGTTCCTCACCTATAAAAATCCATATTCATTTCTCTTGCACCTAGTACCTCCTCCCTTCCATATTCCACGCCCAAAAAATACACAGTTTTCCACTGTGTAAGACTCAAACTGTGTGTTTGTATTAAAAAAACAGGGAAATATCAACAATTTGAGAACTATCCCCAGATACAAACTCCTAGGTAGAGGAAAAAAATCTCTTGATGCAGGGAGACAAGGATAGGACTAAGCCATAAAACCATGTTTATCAAGAAAAGTGTGACTTCAAACTATAAACACTAATTTTGGAGGAAATCAGTATGAATCAAAAACTTAACCTGAAATTAGATGTCTGTATTTTGATTTGGAAGTGGAGGAGGGTGGAGTGACCCAAGATAGGACGGATTAGGACAGCATGAAGGCCTAAAAAAGTAGTAGCGATCAAGTTGAGGAGGACAACAGGAAAGGTGGCAGGTTGGGATGATAATTAGATTTGATGTTGGGGGATCCCTGGGTGGCGCAGCGGTTTGGCGCCTGCCTTTGGCCCAGGGCGCGATCCTGGAGACCCGGGATCGAATCCCACGTCGGGCTCCCGGTGCATGGAGCCTGCTTCTCCCTCTGCCTGTGTCTCTGCCTCTCTCTCTCTCTCCCTGTGTGACTATCATAAATAAATAAAAATTAAAAAAAAAATTCTTAAAAAGACAATAACCAAGTATTAAAAAAAAAAAGATTTGATGTTGGAAGAAATGAAATGGTGTATGAAGCACTTAACACAGTACCTGATTTATAGGTAAGTGTTCAGTATGTCTTTGCTATTCTGTGATATAAATTGAATGTCATACTTTTTAATTGCAGTTTCCTAAGGTTTATATAATTTATTGTCAAATATTATATTTTAAGGCCACAAAGTATTTTTATGAAAGTACTTTATATAGTAATTCAGCCATGCGTACTGTTAGCCAAGCTGTTACAAAATAATCATGTATTACCATTATTTGAAAGTTACTAGGCAGTCATCAAAACTAAATTTTCTGAGTTGAGTCACCCATTCTTAATTTGTACTAATACTTCTCTCTTTATTTTAGAGTATGCGGTTGAAATTGATCGCAAATAACACAACGGTAGAACGGAGGTTTAGTTCATGGATTGGTGGCTCGATTCTAGCATCTTTGGTTAGTAGCTAAACTACTTTGAAAAACAGTCTATTGGATTGGTGGCTCGATTCTAGCATCTTTGGTTAGTAGCTAAACTACTTTGAAAAACAGTCTATTGAATCATTTAACCTAAGTGTACCAGTGAGTATAGTAAAAGATTAAAAATAATTCCAGGGCATCCATCATCTTTGTATTTTACAACTATCAAATGAGGAGAGGACTTAATAGTTCCACATGTTCTGATTTAACAAAATGCTTCTGTGCCTAATCAGTGGCTATTTGTCAGCCCAGTTTCAGTTTCCCTTCTCTAAGAAAAGTGGGAATTCAACTTACTTACTCCTGCCTCTTCTCATACTCCCATTGACACTGGGAGTAAGGCAGTGTCATACTCCCATTGACATTGGTCAGGACCTCTCTGTAGCACAGTTAAATTCAATCATTCCTTCTCAGGTCCAGGCTGTTCCCTGGCCTCTTGGTGTGGTGGAGGAAGTCAGGAGTTGGCTTTGGGGGCAAATGGTGAAGTCATGATGCTGGATTTTGCATGTTACTTAGATGGTGCCTGCCTTAAATCAGGAGATAAAGTTCTTGTACTTACGTGCACCCTAGACTTGGAGGATTTTCCCTTTACCTCACAGCAGCCAGAGTAAATGTCATGAAGTACTTACACTGAACATTTTTAAGCTAATAAATGTTTGTAGCTGTCTACTTATATATTTGTTCTATTTCCAATCTTTTTTTAATAGATCTTTTTTAGATCAAAACAGGCTACCATGCATGAATCCACTTGAATAGAGTCCATCTTAGGGAATGGATTTGTCCTACTTTATGTTTTATTAATAATGTAGCCGAGGCTCCTTCCTCGTTGGGTCATTTTCCTCCTTTCCACCTTCTATAGCGCCTATATACTATTGTGTGTGTACTTGCAAAACTTAGTCCTGATGGATGAGCACTTTTGGGATCTAAATGCTGCCCTTAGTCAAGTGCTAGGACAGCTCTTCAATTCGGTACTGGGATCAAGCCTTCCAACAACAGTTTCTATTGTTGTCATAGGTTGGCAGCGAGCCATAATAGCTAAACCCCCCCATCTTCCTGTCTCTAAAGCCTCGTGACAGTTTGAATAGGAATAGGAAGACTTAATATTCTTTCCAAATTGTGTCTGTGGTGTTCTGGAGGAGGGCAGAAATAGAGGAGTAACGGAAGACTTATTTTGGGGGGAAGGGCTTAAGGGTTCTTTAAAGATTAGGAGTTGTGAAGGTATTTAAAAAGTATTTTCTAATAAAAAGGCACAATATATAACTTTTCTTTCCATTTTACAGGGTACCTTTCAGCAGATGTGGATTTCCAAACAAGAATATGAAGAAGGAGGGAAACAATGTGTAGAAAGGAAATGCCCTTGAAGAGAGTTCCCAAAGCTCTTCCTTCCTGTGTCACCTTAAGTTTCATAGCTTTAGTATACTCAGGAAAAGAATGACCATCTTTTGTAGAATGTTTATACATTTTTGCATATTTCAATTTCCACTTAAAATTTTTAAGGCTTTAACTGGCTCTATAAATTAAGATAAGTTTGTGCTTTCCTTGAAATGCACTTATTCTTATTACAAGCATTTTATAATTTTGTATAAATGTCTATTTTCTCTAAATATTTTGCTTTCAGTAAAAGCTTTCCAACTCTGTTTAGTATGTTAATTACCAGTCATTGGTAGAATTGGTTTTTATTGACTAGTAAAACTTACTGCCTATGCTTTTTATCTTAGGCTTGCAAAATTAAATAAAAATTATTAGCCATTCCAGAAATACTTTTTTGGATTTTTGTTGTGTTGTGACTTCACTACTTTAAGGACTAAATGTATTTATCATGATTTTGAGTGAAAGTACTCCCTGTTTCTTTTTTTTTTTTTTTCTTCTTATTTTTTTTTTAATTTTTATTTATTTATGATAGTCACACAGAGAGAGAGAGAGAGGCAGAGACACAGGCAGAGGGAGAAGCAGGCCCCATGCACCGGGAGCCCGACGTGGGGATTCGATCCTGGGTCTCCAGGATCGCGCCCTGGGCCAAAGGCAGGCGCCAAACCGCTGCGCCACCCAGGGATCCCGTACTCCCTGTTTCTTAACAGAAATATCCACACCCCCTTTATATGCTATTAGCCAAATAGTAAAAATGTTACCAGAATCTCTGCCTTTGCTGTAACCAGTTGACATCACTTCCCCATTCCAAGGTACAGGTGGTATTAAGACTGCTTAGATGCCAGAATTTATAAAGTGGGTATTTGAACTTTATACCTGATTTTTAAAAAATCTTGGCAGAAGTATGACCACTCCCAGAGTTAGCATGCTATATTAACAATTAAAATAGTTGATAGTCATTTGACTAAAAACACAATTTCTTTATAAATTAATACATATTTACTTTTGTATATAGACTGTTACCCAAGGAAAACAAAATGGCAACTTGAACTCAGACATCTTAGACTTGACTCGACTTCTGGGCTTCAGAAAGATGTGGAAACTTTTCCTGAAGAAATTTTTCTTTCTTTTTCTCTAAACTTTTCTTTCTTGCTTCAATGCGGGCGTGTTTCTCAAGTCTCAGTCTAGAATAATAAAAGCATAAGAGCAATTTACACACAAATATTCCCCTGTTATTCAGTACCATCAAAATATGTCCAAATCAATTACTGAAAAGCCCAAATCATGCCAGCTTCCATATTAGGTGTGTCATGTAGACTATTAAACTTGAAAATCACTGCAAACCTACACAAATCAGAGAAGAACATGAAATCAAAACCATCTGTAACCCTATACCAATTCCTCTCTTTCCAACCTGAAAAGAATGAACAGAGCTTGTGAGCCAGTAAGAGACTGGGCTACCTTTCTATATTTTATTTTAAAAGCACTAGTTTTTACTGAATACAATAGATTTTTTTTTTTTTTTTTGTATCCTGAGAATACATCCTGAGAGTTTTAGGAATTCCCCTAATTCCAAATAGCACTCAGTCTACCATATCATTTTTCCCTGCAACACAGAGAATAAAACTGTACTAAGAGATGATGTTTAGGTGCTAATTAGACTTGCCGCTCTCTATGTGAGTTTGCTTCTACCCATCAGTATCCCAGAGCGTGAAGCATTTGTGCCTCAGCTAAACTCTTTCAACCTCTAGGATCACTTACGAATCAAAATTGCAAACAATAAATTCATGGATGTCAAGCCTCTACTGTGCTCGAGTTGATATTTTCCAGGAAATTTTATTGATCACTAGGCAAAAGTTTATAAAACGAGAATTAAGAGAGATGCGGTGAATATCTTAATATGCTAGTGCTGTGAGAGAGGTCAGAAATTTGAGACTAATTCCATTTGGGTGAAGACCAAAATAAATGTATATTTTTAAAAATATGAGCTATTTTGTAAGTTAAATATAAAAGCTAAGCAAAGCTGAAATCATATTAGTCACTCTATTAATCAGTCTTTGCTCCAACTAAATTTTGGCCATTAAAAAAAAATAATAAACCCCTATGAGAGAATAAAGGTTAGCTATTCTTAAGACTATTCAGAAGATTATGCTTCTTGCTCTGAAGGTAAGGCTAAGAAATGTAGTTTCAAAAACAATAATTAGAACATATATAAGGCGTGTAAGAGTGACACTGGATTAATAAATTCTCACACATTATTTTAAAAGTATTTATAGCTTCATCTTACACGAATAAGAGACAAAAGAACCAAATAGCACATTAGGCTTGGAGAAATCGTGGAGGGAAAAAGGATAGATAAATTTCTTCAATTGCTTATCATCATGAACTGGGCCTTAAAGTGTGAGTAATAGAGATTTCAGACTTGTAAATAAAGGAGCAGCAAAAGAGGGGAAAATGAGCAAGACTGTTCAGGAAACAAAACAAGGAGAAGGTCTGCCTTTTATGAAGGATAAACAGGTAACACTTAAGTTGTGGAAACACTGGGTGGGAAGGAGTTGGGATTTGTTCTATAAATTTTTCAACAGTGCTGATGTGATAAAAAGGTTTGAGGAAAATTAGCCAGGAAGCAATATTTGAATGGACTGGAGTAAGGAAGATGTTCAAGAATTCATTTTGAGGGGATCCCTGGGTGGCTCAGCGGTTCGGCGCCTGTCTTTGGCCCAGGGCGCGATCCTGGAGTCCCGGGATCGAGTCCTGCATCGGGCTCCCCGCATGGAGCCTGCTTCTCCCTCTGCCTGTGTCTCTGCCTCTATATCTGTGTCTATCATATATAAATAAATCTTTAAAAAAAAATTCATTTTGATGAAGAGGCAATGCACTAGGGCAGAGCCGGAGTACAAAGGAAGACGCAGACCTGCAGGCAGAATTAAAGACTGCCTCTAAAGGACTGCTGATGAAAAGGACGAGGGATGCTTAATGCCCGTGTAGAATGGATGTACCATATCAAGGGGTTCTGGACCTAATTCCACTGATGGTGGTCCCCCCCACCAAGCAATTCTCAGACACAAGCAGAATGTCTGAGACGTCAACACTACCTAGGTGGGAATTGCATCAGAGGCTGTCAGCTGTGCTCAACAACCTGCTACAGCCTGAAAATTCGCACAACTCCCTCTCCTTTCTTGAACTTCAGATGCTAGTTCCAAGACCAGGTGGTTGGTTGTCTGTACTTCTGATGGGCTGGCTATAACTCAGGTTCCCAAGACCCGCTCCTTAGTTTCGACTAATTTGCCGGAGTCGCTCACAGAATTCAAGAAATCCCTTTACTCACTAGATTATTTTTTTTTAACTCACTAGATTATTGACTTATTATAAAAGGATAGAAACTCAGCATACAGACAGAAGAGGTGCATAGGGCAAGGAGGAGTAGGGCGTTCCACTCTCCAATCACCAAGTGCCACTCACCAACAGGGAAGCTCCCTGAACCCTGTCCTCTTGGGTTTTTATGGAGGATTCATTACAAAGGCAATTGTGATTAAATCATTGGCCACTGGCAACTGATTCACCTCCAGCCCCCTTCCTCTCTCCAGAAATCAGGGAGTGGGCCTGAAAGTTTCAACCATCTATTCGAAGGTGGTTCCTCTGGCAACTAGACCCCATCACAAGGTGCTCTCCAAAAGTTATTAACATAACAAAAGACACTCCCCATCCCCACAGGGGTTTTAGGAGCCCTGTGTCAGGAACAAAGAGGAAGACGAAATACATACTTTTTATTAGAAGTCACATTACAATAGATCAAATTGGAAATAAGTAGAGGCAGCTGGTTTGATGAGAAAGACGAAAAATTTAAACTATGATTCTAAAATATACCATAAGATCTGAAAGTCCAGTTTAAAAGATGTATTTTATTTTTTAAGCATATGTATGTATGTATGTATTTATGGTATGGAAATATCATCTTGGGAGAGAAAGTAAGTTTTTAAAGAACTCTTGATGAAAGTAGACCATATGATCTAAGGCAGTTGTTTAAAAGCTGTGGTTTTTTTATGCTGCCAGAATTTAAATTTCCAGCTGCTTTCCTGCCTTGAATTCTGATCTCTAGCCAGTAACCTTGATGTTCTCCCCACCCTGCTTCTCTCCGCAGCCACTGCCATGGGAATTGAGCAACACACTTGACCTGAAACCACAAATTTGCCAATTCTCTCCCCTTCCAATTGCAGTTTGGATTCTGTCTGCTTTTGGATGTGGATCTAGTGTTCTAAAATAGCTGTTTTCTAAAATCCTTCTTTGTTTTTATAATTATTAGCTGCGGTCTTATGGAACCACTTCACTCTACTATTATTAAAAGAGGTCCTATATATATATATTCTCCCCGTTGAATAATAAACCCAACGAAGAAAAAAAATTTTATAGAAAATATTTGGAAATCAACATTCTGTAAGATGATGACTTCAGATTTAATGCAGCAGGCTCCTCTCCTCACCCTAGCCTCTTTTCATTTCACCAACCTTGCAATAAATATGAGCTCATATGTTATGTAAGGTATTTGGATGTTCCTTTTCACATTAGAGAGGAATTTAATCATGTACTTACATAGAGATTGACGAACAGAAAGGCAATAAAAATTTTTGAAAGCATATATACTAGAATGTTAATAGAAGCTATTTCTGGATGGTGAGATTATGTAAGACTTTAATTTCATCTTTTCTACCTTATTCTTCTATTTTTTTTCCATAACGAACATGTATTACTTATGTAAAAGCTTAATTTGTGTCATCTAATGAAAAGATAAGTTTCGTTATTTAAGGGTACTGTGCTCACCTGACAAAACGTTCCACATAGGGCATTGCAAAGAATCGTTTCCTATTGTATCTTTTATTTAGGTACCAAGGTATAGGCCACTGCTTGAATTTGTGCCTGCCAAGAAAGCAAAAAGATATTGCCTTACTAGAAAATATTTAATATATTTTTCACTTTTTACAAACAGAGTTTCAGCCATCTTTGAGCTAAATATGTTTTCAATAAAATGCATAGAACTGGCTTTAAAACTGGCTTTTAAAAGATTTTACAGGGGTGCCTGGGTGGCTCAGTCGGTTAAGTACCTATTTTGCCTCAGGTCATGATCTGAGAGGGTCCTGAAATCAAGCCCTGAGTGCTCAGCATGGAGCCTGCTTAGATTCTCTCCGTCTGCAATAACATTAGCATAATTAATATATTATGATATACCATATGTTCTTTTTGACAGAAAAAAAACTTAAGAAGGAGCTCTGCATTTAAAAGGCTATTTTATAAATATCATAACATGCAATACTTATAAATATAACATGCAATAGAAAATTAGAGAAAAGGCATTGGAATTACAATGTTTGAGTTAATAAGCTACATTGGAAAGATGATATAATTGCTTTGTTCACTACTTTGTTTAGCTCTGGAAAAGTTAAAAAGAAAATTTTAAAAATCTAGAATAGAACAGCACTCATCCAGATTCTAATACTGACACAGATTCTCTCCTCTATTTCCACCCTTTCTTAATTGATCTCAACTGAATTAATCCAAATAAATATTAGTAAAAAATAAAGTTTCTAGTTAGATGTTTTGGTAACTTTTTTCTGTATTGGATTACACAGAGTACAGCTACTTCTCTACATTTGGCTCCAAGCAGCCCCATTACTGCAAACTCCATTAAAAGATCCTATCTAAGCACTATTATAACTTGTTTAATTTCAAGAGTACAGGGAAAGTCTCCAGCCACGCACAATGCCTTCTTCATTTTGCTGACCGATGTTTAAAATTCTACCAAGTACGCTTCCTTTTAGCGGCTTAATCCAAATGTAAAAAAGCCCTGGAAGAGACAGATTACACTGGGTCTTCTCAAATATTTATATTCAGATCCTTTCCCAAAGTCTGAAAGAACTTCAGGAACTAGAGGGACAAACGGTAGAAAGATGTTATGAAAATAAACTGTTTCATAATTTGGACTAGGGTTTACCCTCATGGCACTGGGAGCAAACTCTGAAATGGGTTCATATGGCCTTATTCCTTGAGAACTTATTTTTTTTTGTTGTTTTGTTTTGAGAACTTTTATAATTTCAGGTTCATAATGGGCAGGTATGTATCCTAAAAATTAGCCTCATGGTATTTATAACCCTTTGAAATTATATGTGCATGTGTACATTTTTCTAGGGAAAGGATCTATATAACTTTAATCAAATTCTCTAAAGGTCATATAACTGACATAAGATTAGGAACTACTGTCATAAAGAACAAGTAATTGAATCACGAGAATCAGGTGCCTAGCCTACCACATAATGCTACCCTTCATTCATGTACTAGGGCCCCAAAGGGGCTTAGGGACCACTGTTTACATTGGATACATCTGTAATATATTTCATATGGTGAGAGTTTTTATAAAAGATACTGGACAAGAGAGTGAGGCATGGGACTTCCACTCTCATCTTAGAAAAACCACAATGAAAACTATATACCAGATGATTCTTCCAAAGATGTCTCTTCTCCAAGCACCAGGTCTAGCTTTTTCTTGACCAGTCTGAAGAAGTCTGAGGGCATCTTCTCTTTCCTGGACAACTTTATCTAATGCATCCATGGAATCTATTACCTGGTAAGAGAATAAGAAGATATAATTTCAACAATCACCTACAACAAATATAAAAAACAAAAACAACCCCCCCCCCCAAAAAAAACCATAAAGACTATGCTACAGAAAACCTTAATGAGTATTTTTGCCAAAGAACCATTCTGTCAAATATTTCCTAAAAATCTTTTTGGCACAGGTATGCATACGTGGGTGTTTATAATATTTTTTTGTAATTTTTTTAAAGTTTAGTTTCATTTATTTTTTTAAAAGATTTATTTAGGGGGGAATCCCTGGGTGGCGCAGCAGTTTGGCGCCTGCCTTTGGCCCAGGGCGCGATCCTGGAGACCCGGGATTGAGTCCCACATCGGGCTCCCGGTGCATGGAGCCTGCTTCTCCCTCTGCCTATGTCTCTGCCTCTCTCTCTCTGTGTGACTTTCATAAATAAAAAAAACTTAAAAAAAAAAAAAAGATTTATTTAGGGGATCTCTGGGTGGCTCAGCGGTTTGGCGCCTGCCTTTGGCCCAGGGTGCGATCCTGGAGTCCTGGGATCGAGTCCCACGTCAGGCTTCCGGCATGGAGCCTGCTTCTCCCTCCTCCTGTGTCTCTGCCTCTCTCTCTCTCTCTGTGTGTGTCTATCATAAATAAATAAATCTTAAAAAAAAAAAAAGATTTGAGAAAAAGCAAGAACCTGCACATGCATGAGAGTTGGAGGAGGGGCAGGGGGAAAGAATCTTCAAGCAGACTCCTGCTGAGTATAAGCCTGACTCAGGGCTTGATCTCACAACCCATGACATCATGACCTGGGCTTACACCAAGAGCCAGCTGCTGAACCAAGTGAGCCACCGAGGCACCCCAAAACTTTAGTTCATTTAAATGAAAATCTACTTAGCTCAAATTTCCACATATATGTATTAGTTTTGTTTGGCGTGGGATACACTTGCAGAGATTCCGTATGGACACCCAATTTGACTCCTGTTATTTCAAAATTCAATGAGCTATTAATTGATAACAGTTTGCTACTTTTTAATACTAAAATTCATGTTCTGGCCTCAACTAATCAGTGTCCCCTAACACACAGACACAGATGTTTTGACCTGTCAGCTGCTACTAATACAGAGAACAGAGTATCAGTCCACCCTGATCCTAATCTCCAAAGATCCATCAAGATGCAAGAAGATCCTATTAGAACCTCATCTATTTTTATCTCTTCACCACTTCTATTGAGTCTTACAATGCATATAATAATATATTGGTAAGATAATATATATTTTTTATAAATGAATATTCATATTTGGGTACTATAATGACAGATAAGCTAAATTTTTTCATAGTTCTAAATACTGCGAGGCATTTTTAGCTGGTTATAGTATCCATGAGCATCATAACAAGTAGAAGTATAGCATATACACATCTGTTTCTTGCAAGAGTCCTCAAAAACAGGAAGTGGGGAAGATTAGATTATAATCTTGTAGGGGCACCCGAGTGGCTCAGTTGATTAAGTTCTGACTTAATTTTGGCTCAGGTCATGAACTCAGGGTCATGAGATTGAGCCCCACATTAGGCCCCATGAGGAGTGTGGTGCCTGCTTAAAATTCTCTCTCTCTCCCCCTGTACGCTCCCCTTTTTATGTGTGCACATTAGAAAAACAAACAAAAAAAGAGATAGTCTTTCAGGTGGCTGTGGGACCCAAGAGATGTGAAGGCCACAAATTTAGACCACCTCATACACTGCATTCAGCTCACACTCAGTGCTTCTGTTCTTGCTTCTTCAATTAAAGTCACACTGAGCGGCTGAAGCCACGTGTACTTCCTCTTTACTACATGAATTTCTACAAAATCTCTGAAAAATAAAAGATGGGTAAGAATGGTGAATCCTATTTTGAAGACACACTTCAAAGAGTAAAGAAACAAGATTGGTCAGGGTCTAACACAAAGGTGTAGCCTTTAGGAACTTAGTAAGCCTGACTGTTAACGGACTACATTAGAGTTCTCCTTACAAGGTTACTTCTCAGGCTCCTAACTGAAATCTAATGTTAGCTTACAAAGAAAGTAAACGGCTATTCAGTCCACAAAGCTAACATCTGATTACTCATGTTCATGTCACCAGAGGAGAAGGAAAATCAGAAGTATCAATGAGATACACTTTATTCAAAACAAATCAACCTAAAAGAGCTTTCTTTCCTTTCTAGTTTAACTATTCCAGAGCCAAGAGTATCCTTACACACTTCCAAATCTTCAGTTTATATCTTAAATTGAGAATAATTATTTTAAAATATTTTTCTTGATAAATTTTCCTTCATAGTATGTCACAAAACACTGAGAAGACTCCATACATTTGAGGCTTAAAAAAAATTGCTTCTGGTTTATCTGGAGAAAATGTTCATTATTTTTGGATTGTACTTATTCAGAAATAGGTCCCCATATAGGACCTAAGGAGATGAAGTTCACATCGAAATATATATTTTTTAAATCAGGGAGGGGGGATATTCTGAAGTTTAAGAATTTTAGAACAAGCAAAAACAAAAGCTTTTCCACCAAATAAATAGCCAATGCACTTTTACTAAGACTCTTTAAAACGTAACTTTCCTTAACAGAATTAGCAAATATATCTGAAAATAAAATCTCAATACTTTATAAATATTGTGTAGCAATGAGGAAACTTACCACCCAGATCTTAGTTTCTAAATACATCATTCTCCACTAAAAGGAATCAGGGTATTCCTCTGTAAAATGACTGATTCCAGGTCTGGGGCAGGAAAAGTACAAAACAAATCCAGAATAACTTGCTATGCCTCATGAAAGAATGATGAGAGCACAGGGGCCAGCTTGAAGGGACTCACATTGGCCACTAAATCTGGGATGATGATATTAAAGAATTATAACTCACTGAATAAAATTGGAATCGAGGAGTCTGCAGTGATAGGAAAGGAAGAAAGAGGAGGGAAAACCATTTCTTACAGAAAAAAGCTAACCAATCAAAATAGAATGAACCATGGAATGAGAAAATCACCATTTAGCAAATATCATAGTAATAACTGGTCAACAGATGCAAAAACTGGTGAGTCCAAGTTTGAAGAATTACAGTATACTTACATGATTTCAATACAAAGAAAAATTAATAACTATATACACAGTGGAGAAACCTGGCAGAACCACCCTAACAAAATTATTAATGTGAACATCAGTAACACACAAAAATCCCCATCCTGTGCCTAATATGCACTGTAAAGAATACAGTATCACTTCTATATTTCTGATTATATGATCCAATCATCATGTATAAATATTATACAAATCCAAATTGGCCTAGACTCTTTAAAAATGTCAATGTCCTGACACACAAAGAAAGACTGAGTATCCAGATTAAAGGAGGCAAAAACTGAAAACGAATAATCCAGGATTTTCTTCTGCTATAAAGGATGTTAGGATAACTGATGAAAGAGATCTGTCGATTAGATAATAGTACTGTATCAGTGTTAATTTCCTGATTTTGAAAATTGTACAACAGTTATATAAGGAAATATCCTTGTTTTTTGGGCAACATATATTTATTTATGGATCAAGGGACACCATGTCTCTAACTTTTAAACTTCTGAAGAAAAAAATGTGTTATTTAGAGAAGGAAGCAGAGAAGGATAAAGCAAATGCGATAAAACATTCACTGGGGAAAACTGGGTGAAAGGTACCTCTATACCACTCTTTTTTACTTTCTGTCAGTCTCATGCTAAAATAAAGTTTAAAGAAACAAATATGTTATGGATTTCAATTTTCACTAAGTCAGAATAACTTCTTCCTAGTTAGGGTAAATAACTGAAATTTTATGCACTAGCTTCTTAGACTCTGGGCAGGGATATCAGGTCCTCTCTTAGAGGCAGCGTGGCAGTGACAGCTGTTGAATAGTGCAGAGAAAGCAAACTGGAGCACAGCTGAGGCCAGGCAGAAAGCTGAGCTCCACTCTCACGGACTATTTACTATGGTACAGACACATCAACAAAGAGCTGCCTTCACAAGCAATCCAGGCAAAAATCCCTGAGAAATCTAATGAAATAAAACAAACAAAAAAAAGTCTATACGGAAGAACTAGCTTAAACGTGGACGGTGTGACACATGAAAAAGAAGAGGCAGATCTACATACACAGACAGGGAAAGATACCCAAGATATACTAGGTAAGTGGAAAATGCAAATGTCAGAAGAGTTTATACGGCATAACCAAATTAGAGGAATTATTTATTGTAAATAAAAATCATGAAGCACACTTCTACATGCAGAGAAAAACCCTGATGGACAAATAGGAAACACGTAGAACTAATTACCTCTAGGAGTGGAAATAATGAACCTAAGGGATTTTTCTTTTTTTTTTTTTTAAAGTAGGCTCCATGCCTCACGTGAAGCCCAATGTGAGGCTTAAACTCACAACCCTGAGATCAAGACCTGACCTGAGATCAAGAGCTGGATGCTCAACTCAGGTGCTTGGGATCTTTTTTAAAGATGAAGAAAACCCAATTTGAACAACAGTTGACCTTCTCACAGTAACGTGAATATTCTTAACACTACTGGAATACACATTTAAAAAAGACTAAAAAGGTAAGTTTGGTGTTATATGTTTTTTACAATTAAAAAAAGAATGTATTAAAAACTTTGACTTAAGGACACCTGGGTGGCACTGTGGTTAACCATCTGCCTTTGGCTCAGGGTGTGATCCGGGAGTTCTGGGATCGAGTCCCACATTGGGCTCCCCGCAGGGAGTCTGCTTCTCCCTCTGCCTATGTCTCTGCCCCCCTCTCTCTGTGTCTCTCCTGAATAAACAAAATCTTAAAAAGAGAAACCAAACAACTTTGACCCATTGGTAAGGAAGTAGTTAAATCGGAACTAGAAATATAAAATGGATAGCTACTTTAAAGAGTTGGGCTGTTTCCCAAAACATTAAACATAAATTTACCTTCCAACTCAGCAATTTTACTCCTACGTATTTATTCAAGAGAAATAAAAGCATGTGTCCACATATCTGTTGAGGTCTGCAGGTGGGAATGGGGAGTGACTACAGATGGGCATGACACTTCATTTTCGGGTGATAGAGATGTTCTAAAATAGTGATGGTTGCACAACTCTGTACATTTACTAAAAATCAAACAAATTAAAAAAAAGAAATCTACTTGCCAAGAAATGTAGGAACCATACGTTTACATATTTTGGCTTTTTTTTTTCTTCATATTTTGGCTTTTATCCCACACAACAGTCTCCAGCCTCCCATAAATGTTACCTTTTCTAACCGCTCCGGACTTGGCATTGGCAATCTCTGCCGCTTGGCCTCCTGCTCTAGAGTTAGGAGCATGTTTCTTTCTTTCAGTAGGACATACCTATAGCAAAGAACACAAAGCTTGTGATGCTATTCTATGGCTACATTAAGGTTATAATTTTTTAAAAAAGATTTATTTATTTTATAGAGACGCTGAGTGAGAGACAGGGAGCAGGGGGAGGGGCAAAGGGAGAGAATCTTCAAGCAGTCTCCCTGCTGACTGCAGACTTTGATACTTAACCAACTGGGCCACCTGGATGCCCCTAAGGTTGTAATTTTTGACATCAAAACTGATGATCTGTACTCAAAAGTCCTTTAGAAATCTCGATTTACAAAGTATCATTACAAAGAATTATCCTTTAAACACAGCTGTATTGATTCTTATTCATTTGTTTAATAAGTTTTCCACATGCTACATACTGTATTAAGTGCCAAGAGTTATAAAAAAATAAAAACCAGTCCCTACATTCCAAGTGGAGAGAGAAGGGGTGGCTCAGTTAGTTGAGTGCCTGCCTTCAGCTTGGGTCGTGATCCCGGGGTCCTGGGATCAAGCCCCACATCCGGCTCCCTGCTCAGTGGGGAGTCTGCTTCTCCCTTTCCCTCTGCTGCTCCCCCTGCTTATGTGCTCGCTCTCTGTCAAATGAATGAATAAATAAAATCTTAAAAAAAAAAAAAAGTGGGGAGGGCAGCCCGGTGGCTCAGTGGTTTAGCGCCACCTTCAGTCCAGGGCCTGATCCTGCAGACCCAAGATAGAATTCCCCATGAGGCTCCCTGCTTGGAGCCTGCTTCTCCCTCTGCCTGTGTCTCTGCTTCTCTCCCTCTCTGCCTCTCATGAATAAATAAATAAAATCTTAAAAAAAAAAAGTGGGGAGAGAAGATGAAAGATAACATTTATTCAGTGCCTATGATATGCTAGGCAATGTGCTAAGCATTTTATATATATTACCTCATTTTAGTTCTCACAACAACCCTTTGAGGTGGGTACTATTTCCACTTTCTAAAAGAAAAAAGTAAAGCTGACAGATGCAAGGTATTCTGGAGGCACATAGCTAATTCAAGATTCAAATTCTAGACTCCTTATGTGCATAATTCTTTTTATTTTTACTCTACTATGCTGCCTCAGAAATTGTAATGTGATGTGGTGTAATGAGTGGTACAGACAAGCAGCAGAATTAAGTGGGAAGGCGGTGACACATCTCTTCCAGCTCAGATGATCAAGAGATCATCTCTTCAGAGAGATGGGATTTGTTAGGCTGGAAAGGAGACCAAAGCAAACATAACCAAAGGCACTAAAGTGGCAGAGCTGAAGCGGGGATAAGTTTGTGAATACATCTGTTTGAGATTTAGAGCTGGCAGAAAGGAAAGGAAATAAATGTGGAGGGCACTGAAAATGACACAAAGGCATTGGGGTATTTTTTTTTTTAAAGATTTTATTTATTTATTCATGAGAGACAGAGAGGCAGAGACATAGGCAGAGGGACAAGCGGGCTGTGCAGGGAGCCCGATGTGGGACTCGATCCCCGGACCCCAGGGGATCATGACCTGAGCTGAAGGCAGATGCTCAACCACTGAGCCACCCAGGGGCCCCGGCACTAGGGTATTTTAAGCTATAGAAAAAGATGATTTGGGGGAAGGGGTTGGCAGAAGAGAAATTATTTGGTTTTAGCCAAGATGAATGCTAAACAGCTCTGACCATCCCTTTACCAATACCCTATAGTGACAGTGCTTTCATACAACTAATTTTTTTAAAGGTTTTATTTATTTATTCATGATAGAGTGAGAGAGAGGTGGAGACACAGGCAGAGGGAGAAGCAGGCTCCATGCAGGGAGCCCGATGTGGGACTTGATCCTGAGACTACTGGATCATGCCCTGGGCCGAAGGCAGTCGCTCAACCGCTGAGCCACCCAGGGATCCCACAACTAACTTTTCTATAATGAATCTGTACTGCTCTACACATAACACTTCTGATACCAAATGAAAGGTTTTTTCCATCCTGATGCCAAATACATGTTGACTTTTTCAACACCACTGCTCTGACACTATCTGTAGAGCCAGATTCCACAGATTTAAAGGTTCAGTCCCAGAAGACTGTCCCTCTACTTCACATGCCAATAGCAAGTTCTAGGACCCCCATACATTTGACTGACAACTATGAATTGGGGTTTCCGTGGCCATATGGGAGATCTCCCCAAACTTACTTTTTTCCAAACTGCACTGGACAGCTACGGCTCTAACATTGCCAAGATAAAATGGGATTGGCTTAGTATTTTCAAACTTCCGAACGTTATCAGGAATCTAAAATTGCCTCTCTGCAAAATATAATTTCTAGACTAACAGGCAAACAATTAAAAAGCAAACCCAGAGGTTTGCTGAAGAATTTAGCATAGTCATTCCAACACAACAATCTGGTCTCTCAGATTAATTAGTCCACATCCTTGTTGGTGAGGGCTAGACCAAACACTAGATGAAACTAGCCTGGTGGAAACATCCCAAAAGGATTTAGAGAAACAGGTCCCTAATTTTTGGCAAGATGCTAGAACACTCACTGGAAATCTCCACCAAGCAATTACAGTACCTTCTCCTAAGCCTGATGACTAGAAAGAAATTCAAGCTCATACACAAAAGCTTGGTGAACGTGTCAATACTATTATTATTGACTCCAAACTATCTTTAAAGAAAATTGTCTTCCTTTACATGTTGGATTCACTTGGGTAACATTTAATCATATAAATGGACTGAACCAAGATACTTCTGTTTTAGTTACAAAGACTAGGATGGAAAGGGCAACTACATTCACTCCAGATTTAGTTAATTTGGCAAATGAGCTTACTTGCATCCTTGGAGGAGTCACCTAAAAGACCATTAAAATTCTTACTTTTCAACCCTTGCAAATGAAGACCCCCTAAACAAAACAAAAACCCTCCTAGTTTCTATTATTGCAAAGAGCCAACACATTAAAAAAAAAAAAAAAAGAAAAAGAAAAAGATTGTTACCAACCTAAACACTCCAGGAGCCCTCAGCCCATTAGCCAGCCTTCTCAATGTTCTCCTAATTCCTAATGATAGGGTTCTGAGAAACAACAGGAGGTCTTCCCAATCGTCCCTCTTAATCAGCTCAGAGAAACCATTCTCCGGAACGGAAATGAATCTCTCTCTACTGACATGAGAGCTATGCACTTGGAGCTCAACCCCAGTGCCATAAAGCTTCTGCCTCAGAGTACTAAAGCAATCCAAGTAGTAGGGATCTCTAATAAACCTTAACAGGTTCCTGTCTCTGAACCTATTCCCATTTGTCTAGGCACTCTGAGAGACATAACTCTTTCTCCTTAGTTCTTAGAGAAACACCGTATCAGAATTTTTCTTCCAAAACAGGGATATAATTCTAGAATTTGACGGTAGTTAATCAAAATAGCCAATTAGGTAAAAACTTTTTTAAAGATTTTACTTATTTATTCATGAGAGACACAGAGAGACACACAGGCAGAGGGAAAGCAGGCTCCATGCAGGGAGCCCGACATGGGACTCCATCCCGAGTCTCCAGGATCAGGCCCTGGGCTGAAGGCGGCGCTAAACCACTGAGCCACCTGGGCTGCCCGCCAATTAGGTAAATTAAATGGCCCTCTGACATCTATTATTTGCTCCATCTCTGACAGCACTGTAGGTCTGGGGATACTGATCATTTGTCCCTACTGGATCAGCTACCATTGTCTTTATGGGCAAGATCTTCAACCGACATTGGCAGAATCCACAGTGCATCTCCCATGAAGATTCCAATAGTTCCTCACTACTCTTGCTCTTTCTCTCATTCTGCTCTCTCTCTCAATAAATAAAAATCTTTAAAAACAAACAAACCAAAAACCCCACTTTTCTCCCTTGGCATTTTGTTCCTAATGGCTTCGCGCATACCCAATATGCTACTGACATCCATTCCCATTGAAAGCAGATTTCTCGGGCAGCCCCGGTGGCGCAGTGGTTTAGCACCGCCTGCAGCTCAGGGCATGATCCTGGAGACCCAGGATCGAGTCCCACGTCGGGCTCCCTGCATGGAGCCTGCTTCTCCCTCTGCCTGTGTCTCTGCCTCTCTCTCTCTAGCTGTGTCTCTATGAATAAATAAATAAAATCTTTAAAAATAAAAAGAAAAAAAAGAAAGCAGATTTCACACTGTAACTGATCTGTGGAGTACATATTTTAGTACTCGAGCTGATAAGGATAGCCACTATCTCTCTGCTTTCACTTGGGAAGAATGGAAAACACATCTGGACAGTAATGCCCCAGGGCTCTATAATGCTACAGAGGCCTTATTTTCACAAACCTTAAAAACTGATTTAGATGATAATAGTTTTCTGTTGGCTCTGCTTTCTTATAATATGTAGATGATTTGCTTCTCACTCCCTTTCTCAAAACTCTGCATAGGAAGACGACATCTGTTACAACTTTTGGTCTTAAAGGGACATAAAGTCTCCAAAGAAAAACTGCAGTGTGTTCAAACTTAGGTTTGATACTTAGGGCACCTGATCTTGGAACAAGGACATTTGGATCCAGGTAGACTTCAAGACATCCTGAATTTCCCTAAACCTAAAACTAAGCACCAATTACAAGGTTTTCTTGGACTTGCTGGCTACTGTTGGAAATGGAAACCCCAAATTCTCTCTTATGACTCAAACTCTATATGCTTTACTAAAAAATGACAAACCTGACCTTATTATTTGGAATGGTCAGGAAGACACAGCCTTTGGAACTTAAAAAAAAAAAAAAAAAGCCTGGCCTCAGATATCATAATTATCAACTCTCCTTTTTCCTCTTTGTAAGAGAGAAGGGAATGTCCTTGGGAGTACTCACCTAAAAACATGGGGATCATCATCAACCCACCCTATGTCAGGGGATCCCTCTTGTCTCAGAGCTATTCCTGCCACCACCCTTAAGTTAAGGCCACTGAAGAAATAATAATCCCCTTTAACCATCCTTATATTTTGGCCAAGGGTAAAACCGCAAACATACCAATAGCCTGTTTGCCTTTCTGGTAGCTCATGACCCCAGAATATTATGGAAATAAGGTTTCCTTATCTCCAATGGGGATAAAATTAAAAATAACTCCTATGTCCAAAATTTATTAGATGCCACACTTTTACTGGCTGCTCTGGCTATTATTAAGGTTCCAGGGGATTCCAGACTTAAGTCCCTGGAGGCCAAAGAAAACCACCTCACTGATATTTCCACCCAAAATGCTGCTCTCAAGGAAATCAACAGCCAAACTTCTGTCATGATCCAAAGGGATGTTTCCCAAACGATAATCTGGAAAAAAAGTTATCAGAAATATCCAACAATTGCTCCAGAAAGGGAATAACAATACTAGAAACTTAATAAGTGTTCCATAAGAAGAGAAAACTCTGGTTTGAACCAAGTAATAATCCTGCCCTACCAGAAATTCTTAAATTCCCACTTCTTACCACTGTACATGCATTAAACCAGTGGTCTAATGACACACGACAGTATTCATGAACCTACAGTGAGGGTGGGGGGTGGGTGGGGACACAAAAAGTGCCTACCTCATTTGTTCCACCTGCCCAAAATAGAATATAAGGAAACCATTTCACACAAATCAATTTCATACATTTTCCCTGTTTCATGGATATACATGTTTTAGTCTTGGTTTCTATGTTTTCTTACTGGACCAAAGCTTTCTCTTGTAGATAGGCCAATGCTTCTTTTATGACTAACACCATTAGAAAAAGATTATCCCTACCTGTGACAGGGATTAGGGGATGCACTTTACTGGTTAGGTGCTTCAAGAATTCTGTGCCGTATGGCTGGTTTTACAACAATTTCACTGTGTATATCATCCTCAATTCTTAGGGTAGCTGATGCACTAACAGCATTGTTAAGACTCAACTGGCAAAATCTGTAGACACCCTCCAAATACCTTTACCAAAAGCATTGCTATTAGTCCTTCTAAATCTCAGATCTGCCTTTTTTGATACTTCATAAACTTTTACCCTCTGAGATAGTCACAGGACATTCAATGTAGTTGGCTCCTGCCTCCTTCGACCCATAATTGATAGAAGATCTACATCAATAATACAAAGACCTAATTACTTCCATTAAAAGTAACCACACTTTGGGGATCCCTGGGTGGCTCAGCGGTTTAGCATCTGCCTTCAGCCCAGGGCGTGATCCTGGTGTCCCGGGATCGAGTCCCACATCAGGCTCCCTGCATGGAGCCTGCTTCTCCCTCTGCCTGTGTCTCTGCCTCTCTCTCTCTCGCTCTATCTCCCTTTCTCTCATGAATAAATAAAATATTGAAAAAAAAAATAACCACGCTTTGGTAGAGCAATCTTCTCACAGCGCACTCCCTGGAGATGACTACCTTAAGCATCACACGTTGCAACCTGAAGATTTTGGCTTTTGAAAAAGACACCTTCAGAAAGACTCTCTTCAACCTCATGCCACCAAATCCAAGGAGCAGAATCCTATATTCACATGACACATCTAGAGAAAGCACTAAACAATGACTGGACCTGCACACCATCTAGTGACTTGAGAATATAAATTTCCTGGAATTGAAGCAGACTTGTGATAAGACAGCTTTCTCTACATGTCTAGACCAGGCCTGCATACCTTTTCCTATTTGGTTCTACTATCTCTTTTGTGGAAAGAAAATACTGTTGTGCATATTTCCCAAATGCTTGCAAAAGGGGGAACCTCGGGATCCCTGGGTGGCGCAGCGATTTGGCACCTGCCTTTGGCCCAGGGTGCAATCCTGGAGACCCGGGATTGAATCCCACATTGGGCTCCCGGTGCATGGAGCCTGCTTCTCCCTCTGCCTGTGTCTCTGCCTCTCTCTCTCTCTCTCTCTCTGTGACTATCATAAATAAATAAAAATAAAAAAATAAAAAAAGGGGGGGAACCTCTTTTTTTTTTTTCATTATGGCCTTCAGAAACAGCCTCATCATGATCTTGTGACAAACTACTTTTTCACTTGCTTTTTCTGAAGAGTTAGAAGGTTCAGAATTAACAAGTCTTTCATCTAAACTATTATCTGATTCTGGATTCTTTTCCAAATTCATGATCTTTAAATATGTAACCTTACAGGTTGTATCACTGGATAGTATCTGTTTTCAAACAGTTCTTTTAAGATAATACTGTTTTAATGCAACTTTGAAGTTTTGCTATTTTTTGCAAAAGTTAACTATCGCTTCGTGTTTACACCTGCACTATATCTTCCAAAATACACTTGACTGATTCTTCCAGGGTGTTCTTGCAGTATCCACTATTTTGCTTTCATGACCACTTTAAGTGAAGACTTGCAGGAGGCATACATAACTCTGGGTTTGCCTCTGTAGGGAGAACTTTTCTCCTCTAAGTTGGAATAACTACCAATAAATATTTTTGGTTGATGACTTTCAGACCTAGGGTCTTAGATTAGAATCAAGAAAACAATTTTGGATTGTTATTTCTTATATTTTGTATAGTTACTTTAAATTTTTGTATTTGTTGCCTGTTAAACTTTTGTAAAAAATGTACCCAGACATGTGGAAGAGAGCAGAGTAAAGGATTCTAGGCTCATCCACGGATATACCTAGGTAACACCCACCTCAGTGTTAATAACCCAGAAAACAACCTGAAGACTGGCAGAACAGATTTTCCACAGGTAAACGTAGAGAAGAGGCCACACTGAAGAGGGTAGAAAAGGTGGAGACGCAGTGAAGAGCCAAACAAAGCCATGGGACTATCTGTAAAAGGGACAGGCTGGACACAGAGAGGGGAGAAGAGCAGACCCTACGCCAGGCACCCCAGGCATGGAGGACCCATCCTGGGAAGATGAATTCCTGTAACATTTGCCTTTGAGAAGCAGAGGAGCTTAATTTCTAAAGGTCTTACAATCACCGGGGTTTAACACTTACAACTTTAAAAATCAAGTCCAAGAGACTTGAGGGTGAAAGGAAACTGGGTCCCCATCCTTAAAGAGACAGTATAATCAACAGCTCCACTGAGATACAAAACAGAGCACCAGTTTGAAAGACACCTAGGGTCTAATTTCAGGGCCTATGCTGGAGGGGCAAGGATCTTAGGGAAACTTGTCTATGAACAAAGGAATCTGCAGGCACTATTTCCCTCCCCTACTCCCCAGCCTAGATACATGGGCACCTACAAGAACTAGTGTGGTGCAAACACTCTCCATCTAGCTTGCTAATAGTGTGCCTGGCCCCCATCTATTTCTGCAGATCTACTTCCTCCAACCTGGCCTCCTCCCACAGCAGACCTGTGCAAACTCTACTAACCCCATGTACCTGCTCCTGTGTTCTTCTGTGGACTTGCTCCCTCCAGCTCTCTCACTAGGAGTCCATCCAAAATGGTGCCACAAGACTGGCAGTGTGCAAGCAGCCCTGACAGGGGTCAGCACCACCCCAAATTGACTACTATCTGGAGAAGAGAGGAAGAAAATAACCACACACACTAGTTCCACTGTGGTCCCAGCAATGAACTGAGAGCAGCCATCTGGCATGACTGCAGATCTTGCCCAACAATGCTTCTTAGGGGACAACAGGGAGAATACCTTGTTGTTCAGTGCAGCTGCAGCTCTGGTGAATGTCTGGTCTGACCCAACTCAAGCCAAGGTGGCCCCAGACAGCCCACTAACAGCACAGGGACCAAACCCTGCCACAACACACAAAGTGAATCATTGTAGATGATTAGACTGACAATCCAAACACATGTCGGCCACAAGAGTAGGGTGCATGCAACACACATAGGAAATATCCCTAAATTGCCAGGTTCTGGTGAACAGGGAACATTGCACTGTAGGGCTCCATAGGACCTCTTCTTCATAAGGCCACTACTTTCAAGAGTAGGAGATGTAGCTAACTTTCCTAACACACTGAAACAGAAGCAGAGTTATACAAAAATGAGGAGACTGAGGAACATGTCCCAAATCAAAGGACAAAATCACAGCAAGAAATCTAAATGAAACAGACATAAGTAATTTCCCTGACAGAGAATTTAAAGTAATGGTCATGAAGATACACACTGGACTTAAGAAAAAATGGAGGGCCTCAGTGAGACCCTCAACAAACAGAAAGTATAAAAAAGAACCAATCAGAGATGAGCAACTCAATAACTGAAATTAAAAACACACTGGAGAGAATAAACAGTAGACTACAGGAAGCAGAAAAACAGATGAGTGATCTGGAGGACAGAGTAATGAAAAGCAATCATGCTGAAAGGGAAAGGGAAAGAAAAATGAAAATAGTTAGGGAACTCAGCAATACCATCAAGCATAATAATATTCCCATTATTGGGATCCCAGAAGGAGAAAAGAGAGAAAAGGAGCAGAAAAGTTATCTGAAGAAATAATACCTGAAAACTTCCTGAATATGTGGAAGGAGACAGAAATTTATCCAGAAGGCAGGGAGAGCCTCCAACAAAATCAATCCAAGGAGGTCCACACCAAGACACATAGTAATGAAAATGGCAAAAAGTACTGATCAAGGGAAACCCATAAGGTTATCAGCTGATTTCAGCAGGAACTTTGGAGGCCAGAGAAAATGGCATGATATATTTTAAGTGCTAAAAGAAAAAAACCTGGGACACCTGAGTGGCTCAGCGGTTAAGAGTCTGCCTTCAGCTCAGGGCGTGATCCTGGAGTTCCAGGACTGAGTCCCACATCAGGCTCCCTGCATGGAGCCTGCTTCTCCCGCCTGTGTCTTTCATGAATAAATAAATAAAATCTTAAAAAAAAAACACACAAAAAAACCCAAATAAACCTGTAACCAACAATATTCTATCATTCAGCAAGATTATTCAGAAAAGAAGAGACAGTTTCTCAGACAAACAAAAGTTAAAGGAATTCATCACTAAAACAGCCTTATAAAATATGTTAAAGTGGACTCTGAATGAAAAGACGATAAGCAGGAATAAGGAAAGTAGGAAGCCCAAAAGCAGTAAAATAAAGATATCTATAAAAAAATCAGTCAAGGAATTCACAAAATAGAAGACTGTGAAGTATGATATGATACATAAAACATGAGGGGTAAACGAGTAAAAATTTAGTGCTTTTAGGATGTGTTCCAAACTTAAGTGACCACCAACCTAATACAGATTGCTTTATGCACAAGATGTTACATATAAATCTAGTGGTAATCACAAATCAAAAATCAGTAAACAATATATTTAAAAAACAAGAAAGAGGAGGACTGGGTGGCTTCGTTGGTTAAGGGTCTATCTTCGTTTTAAGTCATGATCCCAGGATCCTGGGATCTGGCCCCATGTTGGGCTTTCTGCTCAGCAAGGAACCTGCTTCTTCCTCTCCCTCTGCCTGTGCTCACACTCTTTCCCTTTCTCTTTCTCTCTCTGTGTCAAATAAATAAAATCTTAGAAAAATAAGAAACGATTCCAAATACATCCCTAAAGAATACTGTAAGAGAGCAAGAGAAGAAAAGAACAAAGAAGAAGGACAAAAACAATCATACAACAGTAACAAAATAACTACATACCTATCAATTACTTTGAATGTAGATGAACTAAACAAGTCAATCAAAAGACAAAGGGTGATGGAATGGATAAAAAGCAAGACCCATCTATATGCTGCCTACATGAGATTCATTTCAGACCTAAAGGCACATGCAGATTGAAAATGGAGGGATGGAAAAGCATTTATCATGCAAATGGAAGTAAAAGGAAAACTAAGGTAGCAATACTTATATTAGACAAAACAGACTTTAAAACATTAAGACTGTAACAAGAGACAAGGACGGACACTATATACTCATAAAGAGAACATAACATAATCATAAAGAAGACGTAACAATTGTGAATATTTATGTACCCAACATAGGGGCACTTAACCACATAAAGCAGCTAATAACATAAAGGAAGTAATTGATAGTAATACAATAATAGCAGAGGACTTTAATACCCTACTTAAATGGAGAGATCTTCTAAACATAAAATCAACAAGGTAAGTGTAGCTTTGAATGACACATTGGACCAAATGGATCTAACATATATTCAGAACATTCGATCTAAACCCAGCAGAATACACATTCTTTTCAAGTGCACATGAAACATTCTCTAGAGTAGATCACATGTTAGGCCACAAAAGAAGTCTTAACAAATTTTAAAAAACTGAAGTCATACTAAAGTCAACTACAAGAAAAATCTAGGAAACACACAAATACAGGGAGGTTAAAATAACATCGTACTAACCAATGAATGGGTCAACCAAGAAATCAAAGAGGAAATCAACCCCGGTGGCGCAGTGGTTTAGTGCCGCCTGCAGCCTGGGGTGTGGTCCTGGAGATCCGGAATCGAGTCCCACGTCAGGTTCCCTGCATGGAGCCTGCTTCTCCCTCTGCCTGTGTCCCAGCCATTCTCTCTCTCTCTCTCTCTCTCTCTCTCTCTAAATAAATAAATAAATAAATAAATAAATAAATAAATAAATAAATAAATAAAATCTAAAAAAAAAAAAAAGAAAAGAAAAGAAAAGAAAGAAAGAAAATGAAAACACAGCTGTCCAAAATCTTTGGGATACAGCAAAAGAGGTTCCAAGAGGGAAATTTATAGCACTATAGGCCTGTATCAAGAAGCAAGAAAAATCTCAAATAAACAACCTAATCTTACACTTAAAGGAGATAAAAAAAGAACAACAAGCAAAACCCAAAACCAGTAGGAGGAAAGAAATAATAAAGATAAGAGCAGTGATAAATGAAATAGAAACTAAAATAATAGAGTAGATAAGTGAAATAGGAGCTGATTATTTGAAAAGACCAGCAAAACAAATGTTTATAGCCAGACTCATTAAAAAAAAGAGAGAACTCAAACAAAAATATAAATAAGAGAAATAACACCTGACAGCAAAGAAATAACCAGAATTGTAATAGAATATTATGAAAAATTATACATCAACAAACTGGACAATCTAAAAGAAATGGATAAATTCCTAGAAACAGATAACCTCCCAAAATAGAATCAGGAAGAAATAGAAAATTTGAACAGATCGATGACCAGCAAAGAAATTGAAGCAGTAATCAAAAACTTCCAACAAACAGAAGTCCAGGACCAGATGGCTTCACAGGGAAATTCTTTTACTTTATTTTTTATTTACTTATTTTTTAAGGATTTACTTATTTATTTGAAGGAGAGACATTACATGCATGCACACAGGTGGAAGGGGCAGAGACAGAATGAAAATCTCAAGTAGACTCACTGAGTGAGGAGCCTGATGTGGCGCTCAATCTCTCCACCCTGAGATGACCTGAGCCAGAATCAAGAGTCAAAGGCTTAACCACCTGAGCCACCCAGGTGCCCCAAGAATTCTACCTTTTAAAGGGGAATTAATACTATTCTTCTCAAACTATTCCAAACAATAGGAGAGGAAGGAAAGCTTCTAAATTCATTCTATGACACCACCATAGCCCTCATACCAAAACCAGATAAAAACACCACAAAAAGAGAACTCCTAGCCAATATCTCTGATGACCACAGAAGCAAAAATCCTCAATGAAATACTGGCAAAAAGAATACAACAATACATTAAAAAAATAATCCAACATAATCAATTAGGATTTATTACTGGGACATGAGGGTGGCTCAATATTCACAAATCAATCAACATGATAGATCACATCAAGAGAAAAGATAAAAACCATATGATCATTTTAATAGCAGCAGAAAAATCATTTGACAAAGTACAACACCTATTCATGATAAAAACCCTCAATAAAGTAGATATAGAGGGAATGTATCTCAACATAATAAAAGCCATCTACGAAAAACCCACAGCTAACATCATACTTAACAGTAAAAAACTGAGAGCTTTTCCCCTTAAGATCAGGAACATGACAAGGATGTCCACTCTCACCACTTTTATTCAATACAGTATGGGGGGTCCTGGCCATAGCAGACAACAAAAAGAAATAAAACGGGGCAGCCCTGGTGGCGCAGCAGTTTGGTGCCGCCTGCAGCCTGGGGCGTGATCCTGGAGACACGGGATCGAGTCCCACATCGGGCTCCCTGCATGGAGCCTGCTTCTCCCTCTGCCTGTGTCTCTGTCTCTCTCTGTGTTGCACATGGATAAATAAATAAATAAATAAATAAATAAATAAATAAATAAATAAAAAGAAATAAAACGCATCCAAATTGGTAAGGAAGAAATAACATTTTAACTATTTTTAGATGACATACCATATGTAGAAGAAACCTCTAAAGATTACCAAAAAACTACTGGAATGAATGAATTCATTAAGGTCAATAATATATAGAAATCTGCTGCATTTCTATAGGCCAATAATGAAGCAACAGAAAAAGAAATTAAGAAAACAAGCTCACTTACAATTCACCAAAAATAATAAGAATAAACTTAATATATGTTTATTGGGAATAAACTTACCCAAGGAGGTGAAAGATCTGTACTCTGAAAACTATAAAACACCAATGAAATTAGTCAAAAATGACATATACAAAAAGATAATCCATGCTCATGGATTAGGAGAACAAATATCATTCAGATGACCATACTACCCAAAGCATCTACAGATTTAATGCAATCCCTATCAAAATACCAACAGCATTGTTCACAGAATTAGAATACGCAATCCTAAAAATTTCATGGAACCCCAAGAGACTCTGAATACCCAAAGCAATCCTGAAAAAGAAGAACCAAATCGGAGTTACCACAATTCCAGATTTCAAGTTATATTATAAAGCTGTAGTAACCAAGAGTATGGTATTGGCACAGAAATAGGCACCTAGATCAATGGAACAGAATAGAGAGCTCAAAAATAAACCCACAAGGGGCACGTGGGTGGCTCAGTTGGTGAGGCCTCTGACTCTTGGTTTGGCTCAGGTCTTTTTTTTTTTTTTAATTTTTATTTACTTATGATAGTCACAGAGAGAGAGAGAGAGAGAGAGAGAGAGGCAGAGATATCCCTGGCTCAGGTCTTGATCTCAGGGTCGTGCTCTGTGCTCAGTTAGTAGTCTGCTGGAGATTCTTTCTGTCGCCCTCTCCCTCCCACTTGGTGCCCCCCATTCATGTTCTCTCTCCCAAATAAATAAACATTTTTTTTAAAGATTTTTAAAATTTATTTATTCATGAGAAACACAGAGAAAGACAAAGACATAGGTAGAGGGAGAAACAGGCTCTCTGCAGGAGCCTGATGTCAGACTCAATTCTGGGACTTTGGGATCATGCCCTGAGCCGAAGGCAGATGCTCAACCACTGAGCCACCCAGGCATTCCAAATACATAAAATCTTAAAAGAAAAATAATAAACCCACAATTATGTAGTCAATTAACCTTCGACAAAGGAAGCAAGATTATACAATGGGAAAATGATAGTCTCTTCAACAAACAGTGTTGGGAAAACTAGACAGTCACATGCAAAAGAATGAAACTGGATCACTTTATTACACTAAATACAAAAATAAAGTTAAAGTGGATTAAAGACCTAAATGTGAGACCTCAAACCATAAAAATCCTGGAGGAGAGCACAGGTAGTAGTTTCTCTGATACTAGCCATAGCAGCATTTTTCTAGATAGGTCTCCTAAGGCAAAGGAAACAAAAGCAAAAATAAACTACTGGGGGGCACCTGAGTGGCTCATTTGGTTAAGTGCCTGACTCTTGATCTCGGTTCAGGTCTTGATCTCAGGGTTGTGAGTTCAAGCCCCAATGATTGGGCTCCACACTGAGTTTGGGATAGATTAGATAGATAGATAGATAGATAGATAAATAAATAAATAAATAAATAATATTGGGACTACTCAAATTCAAAGCTTCTGCACAGCAAATGAAATAATCAAGAAGACAACATAGTAAATGGGAGAAGATATTTGCAAATGAAAAACCAATAAAGCATTAGTTTCTAAAATATATAAAGAACTTCTAGGGATCCCTGGGTGGCGCAGCAGTTTGGCGCCTGCCTTTGGCCCAGGGCGCGATCCTGGAGACCCAGGATCGAATCCCACGTCGGGCTCCCTGCATGGAGCCTGCTTCTCGCTCTGCCTGTGTCTCAGCCTCTCTCTCTCTCTCTCTCTGTGACTATCATGAATAAATAAATAAAATCTTAAAAAAAAAAAGAAAAGAAAAAAAAAGAACTTCTAGAATTCGACACCAAAAACCCCACAAATAACCAAATTAAAAGATGGACAGAAGACATGAACAGGTATTTCCCCAGAGAACACAGAGGGCCAAAAGACACATGAAAAGATGCTGAACATTTCTCATCATCAGGGAAATGCAAATCAAAACCACAATGAGATGTTATTTCATACCTATGAGAATGGCTAAAATAAAAACCACAAGAAATAAGTACTGGCAAGGATATGGAAAAAAGTTACTCGTGTACTGTTGGTGGGAATGCAATCTGGTGCAGCCACTGTGGAGAACAGTATGGAGGTTCTTCAAAAAATTAAAAACAGAATTACGATATGATCCAGTAATTTCACTACTGGGCATTTATCTGAAGAATACTAAAACACTAATTTGGAAAGATACATGCACCCATATGTTTATTGCAGCACTATTTACGATAGCCAAAGAATGGAAGCAACCCAAGTATCCATCGATAGATGAATTAAAAGTAGATGTGGTATATGTGTACAATAGAATATTACTCAGCCATAAAAAAGAATGAAATCTTGCCATTTGCACCAACATGGATGGATTTAGAGGGTATAATACTGGGTGAAATAAGTCTGAGAAAGACAAATACCATATGATTTTACTTGTATGTGGAATTTAAGATAAAAAACAAAGTAAAAAAGAGACAAAACTAGAGTCTTAACTATAGAGAACAAAGTGATGGTTACCAAAAGGGAGGCGGGGGCTGGGTAAAACAGGTGAAGGAAATTAATTAAGAATACACTTATGGTGATGAGCACTAAGTAATGTATAGAATTGTTCAATCACTATATCGTACACCTGAAACTAACATAACACCATGTTAATTATACTGAAAATTTAAAAAAAAAACGATGCACTCAATAAGGAAATGATCTCCAACAGTTGGGACCTTGAAAAGATATAAACTTATTCAGGAACTACCTGAGAATTCTCCCTCTTAACCTTCCATGTTACTCAAATGTGACCTTTAAGTGGTTCCCAACTGTTAGGCACTTTCCCTCCAAAGTAGGACAGGACAACCAGGAAAGGTCCTTCCTGGCACTGAAGGACAAAACCAATAAATATAGAAAAACTGAGTCTTGATCAGCACTGCTTCTGAGGAAAGATCCTGATCAAAAGGTGGAAATGTGAAAATTAATAAAAGGAAACCTAACTTAAGTGGACTGGAGATGATGGAAGAGATGTTGGAAGGGGGAGTCACACCACTTCATGTCAATTATAGGAAAAAATGTCAATTACAGATCCCTAATAGAATCTTCAACAGGAAAGAATCAATTACAGGCTCCAATAGAGAAAGATACACACTTCCATCTCCTACAAGAAATTGACTACCTCTGTAACTCAGCCAGTGAGAAACCATTCATCACCCTGAACTTTTGCTTTTCTGTCATATTTATCAAATCTTTAATGGTTTTACATATCATCCACAGTATTACAAGACAAATTATGTTAATTTCTTACATCAAATATATTTAATGCTTATACCTTACTGTTACACTTTAACTGCTTCAAACACCTACACATATATATTTCCTAAGATTTTATTTTCAAGTAATCTCTATACCCAATGTGGGGTTTGAACTCATGACTCCAAAATCAAGAGTTCCTCCGTGTACCCTACAGACTGAGCCGGTCAGGCATCCCTCGAACACCTACATATTAATGTACTCAATATACTTACCAAAGTTTATGTAAATCTTCATTACTTTTATTCCTTAATTGCTGACACGTCCATGAAGCTCCTATTAAAATTATGAAATTCACAACATGAAATAATTTTCTAGGTATGTGCCCTGTGGCAAATTACTTACCCTCTCTAAGCCTATTTCTTTATCTATTATCTATAAAATATAATAATGTTAGTCTATTGTAGTATAACATGTAATTAGAATTAGATTTGCATTAAATTAAGCAACACATGAAAAATATTAGTAACATGATTGGCAATAGCATTCAAAAAATGTTATATTAATATAGAATATATTTCCAAAATTTAATACCAAAATATTTTATATCATTATAAAATATTTAATTATCTCTAAAAAATGAAATCTAAAACAAACCTTAAATCTCACTTCAATTAGCAATTTTTTTTATGTTTTAATTTTTATTTATTTTTAAAATGATTTTATTTATTTACACAGAGAGAGAGAGGCAGAGACATAGGCAGAGGGAGAAGCAGGCTCCATGCAAGGAGCCCAATGTGGGAATCAATCCTGGTACTTTGGGATCACACCCTGAGCCAAAGGCAGACGCTCAAGTGCTGAGCCCCCCAGGCACCCCAACAATTTCTTTTTTAAATATGTTATTTATTTATTTAGACAGTACATGTGCAAGGAAGTGGGGGAAAGGACAGAGGGAGAGAGAAAATCTCAAGCCACTCCTGGCTGAGCAGCAGAGTCCCAATGTGGGCCTCAATCTCACAACTCTGCAACCATGACCTGAGCAAAGATGATGGTTGGATGCTTAACCAACTGAGCCACCCCAGTGCCCCTCAGTTAATAATTTCAACCTACTCCTCTTCTAAACCCTTTGCCAACCTGCCAATCAACAAACAACTCTATTACATTTCCTTTTAATTTTCTTTCACATTTCCAAAGGAAATCAAAAAAGGAAAAAACTAGATGATTTCCAAGATTCATAAATAATCCCCAAATGATGGAGGGTTCAATAATTATATTTAATATTAATCAACCCAAATCTTACCAGATTTCACTTTTTCTTCCCCCCAGTTCTTTGGGTCATCAAAAAATTCTTCCAGTCCTTTCCTTGACAATGTGGTATGAAGTAATCTACACTGGTGAAAAGATGTGACATTTGGTATATTCTTAGGCAAAAGACTAAGTGAAAACCTGCAACTGAACATATATAAACAAGTGATTAAAGTTTAACATTTGGATTTTATAAGCAATAATCAGAATCATTTCCTCATCTATAATGTTATAAAAAATTACTCAGGGTTTCTACACAAGAAACAAACAAAATGCTTAAGAAATTATTTTTAATATTGCATTATAGATGTTGCTACCCTTTAATTTCAGAAGTTAATATATTCACGATTTTGGAGGTAATATATTGACATAATTATATTATATTTTATTTTTTTAAAGATTTCATTTACTTACTCATGAGAGACACAGAGAGAGAAAGGGAGGCAGAGACACAGGCAGAGGGAGAAGCAGGCTCCCAGCAGGGACTCAATCCCAGGACCCCAGGATCACGCCCCGGCTGAAGGCAGGCATCAAACCGCTGAGCCACCCAGGGATCCTCTGTTTTTTATTTTTTAAGTGAGCTCCAACATGGGGCTCAAACTCACAACTCCAAGATCAAGAGTCTCATGCTCTACAGACTGAGCCAGGCAGCCACCTCACTAATATAATTATATTTCAAAGTAACATTTTTAGGCCTTTCATACACTGCTAGTGGTTATTTATGCAAATAAAAACATTCTGAAGGTTAATTTGGCAACATGTTATCACAAGCCTCAATGCTTCCCTCTTCAACCCAATAATTCCTCATCTAGAAACTTCAAGTAAAAATATTATATATGGAAACTGATAAATAAAAATGTCTATTAAAGCATTATGTGATATCCAAAAGTTCATAAGAATGTAAATATGTGATCAGAAAATGGTTAAAAAATTATTGTGTATTTGTTTTTTTAAAAAGATTTTATTTATTTAAGAGAGAGTGGGTAAGCACATGCATGTGTATGCTTGTGTGTGTGTGTGTGGGGGGGTGGGAATCCTAAGGTGATTCCATGCTGAGGGCTGAGACCGTTTGGGGCAGGGAGGCCTAATCCCTGACCCTGAGATCATGACCTGAGCAGAAATTAAGAGTTGGACACAACTGACTGAGCCATCCAGGTGCCCCAATTATTGTGCATTTGTATGATAATTTAATGTACAGTAATTTAAAAATCATGTTTTTTAAAGAATATTTACTAAACAGCTGTAACCATTTATAATACAAAAGCAAAGTATATCACAAGTGTTAATTTCCTACCAAAAAAAAAAAAAAAACAAAAAAAAAACAAAAAAACCTTAACCTGAATCTAACCACAAGGACTCAATCAGATAAATCCAAATGGAGGGATAATCTAAAAAGGGTGATTTTATAAAAAATGTTCTGGATTAGGGATGCCTAGGTGGCTCGGCGGTTGAGCCTTTGGCTCAGGGTGTAATCCTGGGATCTGGGATCGAGTCTCACATGGGGCTCCCTGCAGGGAGCCTGCTTCTCCCTCTGCCTGTGTCTCTGCCTCTGCCTCTCTCTCTCTGTGTGTCTCTCATGAATAAATAAATAAATCGTTTTTAAAAAATGTTCTGGATTAAAGATTACTAAGGAGACATAACAACTAATGTGATGAAAGATCATTGATTAGACCCTAGTAAGAAAGAAAGAAAAAGAAATTAGCAAGATAATTAAAGACATTTGAATTTGGACTGTATGCTAGGTAAAAGAACAGTAATTACAGTATGTTAAATTCTCCAGCGTGATCACTGTAGTATTGTAGTTATTAAGACAGTGTTCCTGTTCTTAGGAGATACATGCTGAAAGTGTCATGATGCTTACAATTCTGACATGCCTCAAATAGCTCAAAAAAATAGATAAAGGCATGGATATAAAGATATAGAAAATGTGATAAGATTACTAAGGATTGCATAATAAAAATGAAAATAGGCAAATAAAAATGGTCATTCTTTGTAGTACTTTTACAACTTTTCTATTGGTTTGAAATGAACAGATGATCATTTAATAATAAAAATCTAAAATTGATTTTGAAGAAAAAAAGGATGATGAGGAAGAGACAACTGATCCAAGTTTGCCATCTTTACTAAGTTACAACCTTAGAGCCTCCACAAAATGAAAAAAGTTCTTATCTCTAAGGTAAATATAAGTAATAGCATTGTACATAATAGATGCTCAGCAATTGTCTGTGCTGGGTTCAAGGGCACATACATTATTTCCTCTTAAGACCGACGATGGATTCCATCCGAGTGTGGAGCCTACTTAAATAAGGAAATAATAAGAAACAATTCGTAAAAATCCGACGCATCCAATTATGTATAAAATTCAATTCATTACAAACAAAAGCCAATAAAAGGGAAGAAACCATATACCATAAACTCTAAGTCGGTCCGTCCAGAAAACAAGCTGCCTTTCCAGAAATAATGCACATCATATGTAGAACGGGCTTCTTTTCCTTCATTTGACTACTTTCATTTATTCAATCAACATTACCGAACAATCTCTTTGGAATAGATTCTGGAAGTACAAAGCCCCCTTCTCTTTGATCCATCCGAATCTGACACAGCCTTCAGTTCCATAACCAAAAACTCTTCAGGGCAACTCACCCAAACAGGATGCTTCTGTACCTCCAGGTTTAATTCAACAAATACTACCTACAGACCCCATGGACTGACTGCCTGGCGCACAGTAGGAGACAACAAAACCTCTAAGGAAGGAACGGAAACGTCGCAGGTGGGCAACTTCTCTAAGGTCATTCCTTCCTCACGCGAGCGCCTTCGCCCTCAGCCATCCGCACGGCCTCTCCGCTATCTTCATCTCCGCAACCAAACAAGATCTGAAGTCGGAGAGGAGAACAGATCTACTCGTCACATCACTTACCCTGTGCTAGCTAGGGCCTGAGAACTTTTAAGCAACTTGGGAGCCTTCAAGCCGGTTAAGACCTTTCTCCAAAGAACGCCGACGCAGGCCGCAGCCATGTTCCCACGGAAGTGGGAATAACAAATGCCCGCTGCTGGGTCTTCCAATCACGTCACTTCCGGTGTCTCGCACCCGGGGTGGGGTGGAGAAAACAGAAATAGGCTTTGCCCTCACTCAACATGGCCACCTTTTGCCTTCGCCCTCATTGAGAAATCGGCCCTTTCGGCTCCCGTTGGGCGCTCCAGCGTTTCAATTGCCCAGAGTAGCCATGGCGGCCATGAGTATACTGCAGCGGGCTTCGGTCACTGCAGTGGCCGCTCTGTCGGGCCGCCGGCTCGGTCCTCGTCTTGGATGCGGGGGTTTCCTCACCCGTGGCTTTCCGAAGACTGTCGGTGGGTGCTAAGCTTTGGGAGAAAGCGCGCTTAGGGGACGTGGGGCGAGAGGTGGGGAACTCTTCCCGGGTGACCTTGGTGAGGTCTGGGAGAAATATACGGGCTTGGAGCCGGAGAGACTGGACGTGGTCTTTGGGAGGATACGAGAGTTTTCCTAAAGTAATCAGGTCATTCGCGTTTAAATTGTTGCTTAGTATTTGTGAAACACTTTGCCTTGCAACCATTCCAATGGGTGCTAATTTGCGGATGAAGTTGAGGTTCAAAAGGCATGAAGCTGAGACCCACGTCTCTCCGGCACCAGATTCTCTGTCCGTTCCACCTGCACGAGGTACTGGGCCCCCGAGGTTGGAAGTCGGCTGCCCAGGAGCCCGCTGATGCTGAGTGATGGGAGGCGGGTGGAGAGGCTCAGGGCCAACTTTAGTAGGCACGGTGCCCACACGGTACATTCAGGGTCCATGAAAATGGTTTAATTTGGATTTCTTTTAAAACCAGAAGAAAAAAAGCCTATAATGTTAGTGAATATGGATTGTATTCGTTTTATATCAACACAGTCAGAAAATAATTTTTAAGATCTTCTTAAAGAGGAAGAGGCACATGAAGGAAAAGTGGCTGGGTCCAGGAAAGTCATAATGCAGTTATGGGAGGGCTAGTTGACTCCTAGGAGAATGAATGATCATAATAGCAAAGCCTCAGGTGCCTCGTATTCAACCTAATTCTTTCAAAGACTTTGCAAAGTAAGTACCGTGGTGTTATTCCCATTTTGCTAAGGAAGGAACTGTGACTTGATTGTTACAAAAATACTGCAGAATTGCAACAAATTTATAATAACAGTAGCTAACATTTATTGAACACTTATGTGCCAATGTACCATCCTAAGATTTTTTTTAAAGGTGTTAATTCATTTAATGCTCTTGATAAATATTCTATAAGCTATCTACCCTATGCAATACAAGTAGATAGAGAGGAAGTGAAGTGCACTCTAAAGCCAAAAAGGTTTCTACCCTCAAAATAACTTTCTCTGTTTACCCCTTTTTTCTTCTTCCAATTTAACTTGAAGTATGTCACTTCACACGATGAGGCATTATACAGAGACTTGTTGCAAAAATGATGGAAAGAACAAATGATGTTCAGCATGTTCAAATGATGTGATGTTCAGCAAATTCCCAGCGGGAATTTGAACCCGTTTAAAAAAAAAAAAACTACATATGTTAACACTCTTTGACAAATTCTCTTTGTAAGCCATTTCTGATTACAGATATCCTCTTCAGGGACCCTTGGGTGGCTCAGCGGTTGAGCATCTGCATTTGGCTCCAGTCATGGTCCCGGGGTCCTGGGATCAAGTCCTACATCAGGGTCCCTGCATGGAGCCTGCTTCTCCCTCTCCCTGTGTCTCTGCCTCTCTCTGTGCCTTTCATGAATAAACAAATAAAATGAAAAACTCAAATATCCTCTTCAAATACTCGCTATGGATAGTATTTAATCATGCCTTGCTGGAGATAATCTCAGGTAAAATCTCACTCCCAGATCCTCTTTATACTTTACTTCCCAGGAAAGGATCTAATAGTTTATACCTTATAGTTACTTTCAAAGGTATTTTGCAGGTGGCCTCATCTGTCACTGTGGAATTAAAGGTTTTAATTTGTTATAGTATTGCTTATGTCTGCCTCTATGTGACTGTAAGACCCAGCAGTATAGAGAACTTTGCTTTGTTTTATTTTCTCTGGACCTAGACTGCCTACGTTCAATTTCTGGCTTCAGACTTTAGTAGCTGTGTGACCTTGGGTCATCCTATCTCAGGAGCTAAGTGGAAGGTATTTAATCGCTTGGAACCTACGTTTCTTCATCTTTAAAAAAAGAGAAAGTTTCTTACAAGTGTGCTTATATTCTGTTGACAGAAATAAATATAATGTCTTTCCTATTGACAAGAATTTATAACCCTGAAATATTTCTGGATAAGTTTGCATCTTTCTAGATAGTTGTTTTGAAAGGTACTTATCTTTTACCATAAGAACTGCTTTTAAAAAAAGGGAAATTTTAATGTATCTCACAAGGGTTGTGAAGATGAGTATCTCAAAGAGTTGTGAAGGATGAGTGGGAAAATTGACAGCACCTAGACTTAAAAGCATTAGCCTTGGGCAGCCCGGGTGGCTCAGTGGTTTAGCACCGCCTTCAGCCCAGGATGTGATCCTGGAGACCCAGGATCAAGTCCCACGTTGGGCTCCCTGCATGGAGCCTGCTTCTCCCTCTGCCGTCTCTCTCTCTCTCTCTCTCTGTCTCTCATGAATAAATAAATAATAAAATCTTTAGGAAAAAAAAAAGCATTAGCCTTAACCCTGTGGCCACCCCTTTCTTAAACATCTGGTACTGTTACATTATCTTCATTCACCATCATTGAAAACCTTTCTCAGGAAATAAGTAGATACAAGTATTCTATTTAATCAAATTATTTATTGTCATATATCAAAGGATTCCTGAAACGAGCTTAAGTTCTTCCTCAGCTACAGGAGCTTTCATTTGAAGACTGATGTGTGCATATTATGGTTTAAAAAACTGAGAAGAGTATTTAAATGATAAAGCAGTATGGAGTTAATTCAGACATAAAAGGTGGGACATTTTAACTGGATTCTGGATGGTTTTAACAGGTGCAATTAGCTGGAAAGTAGATGTATTTTCTCATAGAACTGAATATGGGGCTCTTGGGATAGGTACATGTTAAGAGAAAAAGCATAAGAAAGAGAAGTTGGGACCAAATTGGGGGAGTGACGGGTCTGAATACAGAACCAAAGTATCTTAAGTCTTTTGTAGGCTGCAGAGAGTGAGTGTTTTAGCAGGAGAGCAACACCAGTAGTGTGTTTTGGGAAAATACTTCTGAATATTGGTTGGCTTATAAGGGGGTGTGGATTACTTAAGCCAGTGAGTGAGGTGAAGAGGGCACAGAAAGAAATGCAAAGATTGAATCATAGAATCAAGAGGCTTTGTCAACTGATGAGCAAGGGGTAGGTGCAAGGAAGATGAGTGAGATTTTTATCCTGGGTAATTGAGTTGGTGGAGTCATTAACTGGGAATGAGGGAAAGAAAATGGCCAATTTCACATTGTTGTTGTGAAGACACAAAATCTACATTATCTTATTTCATCCTCACAAATATCACAACTGTCAAGAACATAACTTGCCGGAGGTTATTTGCATTTTAAAAAATTGATTATTGAAGTTTTAGTTTCGTATAGCTAAATGAATACCTAGTTGAGAAACTCCAGGCTTTAGAGAAGATGCATATTTAGTGGAAGGAGAATCTGAGTTCCAGAAATCCTGGCTGTAAGCAGTGTTAACCCTAATATTTTTAGATTGTAAGCAGATGGCCTTACCACATCAACAACAAATCGTGAAGATTTGGAATATTTGAAAAGAGTTTAGTGCTATGAAGTATACTTTAGAACAGCTAATAGAAATAATAGTTATTTACCACATTTAATGACATGAATAATTGTTGTTTAACAGTAGAGTAATTATGTGTAAAAGTAAGCAGTTCACTTTACTAACTGCATTAATATTGCTAGAATGCAGCCACACCAAGCTTTCTTCCATTGTTTTGTTTGTTACATTTTCCATATCTATTAATAGTGTTATTGATTGTCACTAAAGCCACACAGAGTTTACTCTCTCTCTCTCTGTTTGGGATGTGTGTTTATGTGTGTATGTCTTTCAGTCTGTTTGCCCGATAGAAAGGAAAAATTGGGAGTACACTGTCTCTTCTGAGTAGATTTAATTTCAGAGAGCAAGGAAGGATCCTAACATATAATTTACGTAAGAAATGTAAATTCAACAATATTTATGGAGCACCTACCATGTGGCAGACATGAAAGAGTACTGGAGATACAGTACTGATTAATACAGTCCTTGACCTGATGGACCTCAACAAAAAAATCAGGCTTAGTGTGTATTGTTCTAAAGGAACTAACAAAATGATGTTAAGGAGGGTGAGGGGGAGGCAGCATTTGATAGGGTAGTCAGAGAAAACCTCTTCGTAGAGATTATATTTGTTCTTGGCCCTGAAGGATGAGATGGGGAGGTAACTATTCAAAAAGCCTGGGGAAAGTTTTCGGTCCAAGAGGAAAGTAAGTGCAAAAACATGAAGCCTGGAAAGAGTTCTTGGAGTTGGAAGGAAATCATTGAGATTGATAAAGTCCAAAGTTATGCCTTCTTGTTCTAAGGCAGACCATATGTTCAGATTCTTTGAGGAAAAGGAAATTAGAAATCCTCCAGGCCAACCCCCAAAGTATCCTTGTTTCATCCCATTGTTGATAGTTATGATATAACTCCATAAAGGGGAACTGGTGATGCAGTCCAATTTTTGTTTTTGTTTCTTGTTTGTTTGTCTGCTGTTTTATTTTTTAGTAGGACTAAATTTATTCAGTATCCTAAGTAAAAGTTTCAATTGTAAGTATCCAACAATATAAAAAGTATAAGACAGATTTGTAGATTTTTCTTTCTTTTTTTTTTTTTTAAGATTTTATTTATTTATTCATAAGAGATACGGGCAGAAGGAGAAGCAGGCTCCGCGCTGATCAGGGAGCCCGAAGCAGGACTCGATCCCAGGACCCCAGGATCACAACCCAAGCCAAATGCAGATGTTCAACCACTGAGCCACCCAAGCATCTGATTTGTAGGTTTCGAATACATTAACACAAAGTGCATGACTACATACAGTACCTCCTACAGGCAAAGAGGTGGAAGGGGAAGAAGACAACTGTGGTTGAGGTCTAGTAATACATACATACATACAGAAGTAGTGATGATCCATATTATGATATATTCCACCACCCATACTGTGGCCAAAAGGTACAAAAAAAAAAAAATTTCAAAATAACAGGAGGAAAATGATAATGGCTGGGACTCCTGTGATAAACCTTAAAGTCTGTGGGAGAGCCAACCCAACTCACTGTTGTGATCTGTGCATATGGTGGCTTATAGTTTTTGCCATAAGGAAGAAATATAAAATTTTAAGTTTAGATTAAGATAAAATTATAGGATACTCATAAAAAGTGGCTCATTCCTTAGTGTTATTTATGCAATCCAATTTTAAAGATCCGGTTTTAAAAATAAACACTGAGTCACGTTTTTATAAAGTAGGCAGAAGACCCTCCCTTATTATGAAAAGTCTGACCTGATAAGTTTTTCCTGAATGTTCAGAAAAGAGGCAATGAGAGTACTTTGGTTTGGGTTCAGGTAAAAGGCTTTCAAGTGAAGATTTTAGAACTGAAGAGTGTCTAATATCTTACGGTTCGCAAAGCCTGACTAGAAGAAGCCAAAGTTAAACCAACCTGTTCAGGATTAGCACATACCTCTTTTCTTTTAGTAGAGTTTCACTTTAATAGAGTGAAAAAACCCCCAACTCCTAATAGGTTAAATCAAGTCAAACAATCACTCTACACAGATAAAACCTTCATAGAGGTCAACTGAAGTAATACAGAGCTAAAACTGAATAGTGAGGGATCCCTGGGTGGCGCAGCGGTTTGGCGCCTGCCTTTGGCACAGGGCGCGATCCTGGAGACCCGGGATCGAATCCCACATCGGGCTCCCGGTGCATGGAGCCTGCTTCTCCCTCTGCCTATGTCTCTGCCTCTCTCTCTCTCTCTCTCTCTCTGTGAGTATCATAAATAAATTTAAAAAATTAAAAATTTAAAAAAATAAATAAATAAAAATAAAACTGAATTGTGCAGATTTTCAATGAAGTCACCAGTCATGTAACACAAACAAAAGTCAATTGTTTACACACTAGACAAGCCCTCTAACTAATGTGCCCCAAGAAGCATTAACCTTTGTTTTCTTTTGCATGTGCCGTCTTGAAGACTTACACATTTTTTTCAGACACTTTACACTTTTTTATAGAATGTGATCTCTACATGTGCTAATGCTTTGGTGCTTTTCATTTAGGATTCCTCATCCTAAATCTTGACATTTCCCCAGTGGAGCTTTGATTCGGCTTTAGAAGTTTCATTATAGACTAGTCTTTTATCAAATATCAATATGGAGGGAGGTGACAAAGGATGCAACATATACAGCCAGGTTACCTCTCCATATATTTAGAAATTACTCCTAAAAGGTATTTGCACCAGAACTTAGTCTGCCCTGCTTCATATTCAGTAGTATAGGTTTGAATCATCAGAACCTTGGCAAGACCTTGTTTTTTTCAGAATTATTAACAACTACATCTAGGGGCAAGTCCATACTGAGTTATGACAAATTTATTATCATGAAGGAAAACAAGTATAGCCAGCCATCTTAAATGCCCTAACCACTGCTTCCCGATATAGAAAGACTAAAACTACATGCGTTTATCATACAACAAATCCCATCTCTATCCCCTGAAATTCCCTTAGTTTCATTCATTAGAAGGGGATTTTTTTTAAAAAAAGAAGACTTAAAGAGCACTTTACAGCAGCATTCAGCTTTCCTGTGAAATACTCAGCATCTTAAATATTATGTACACTTCTTTTTTTTTCTTCTAGTAAGTTAGATATAGGCTTCAGAGTTTATGGAACCAGAGGAGAAATAACCCATTCAAAACTATTCTAGAAATGGTCTTTTGCAGAATAGCAGGTATCCAAGTTAAAAATAGGGAGGTTTTGTTGCTTTTTCTTTCCAAAATTCAAATCATTTTTGTGCCCTTTCTACCTAAACCTCAGTCTCCACTCCTGCCTGAGTGGAGATGGGCAGAGGCACTGGCCCCTGCTCCTTTGACTTCTCACCAGCTGCTTGCTTATTGCTGCAGCCAGGCTTGAATAGATGTGTGTCAATGAGGACTTCCCCCAAACGGCCTTTAGAGATAATCCCATAACATATTTTCTGCCTGTTCCAGTATGTGAGATATAAAAAGAGAAAAATTGGCATTGTGTTGAAGCCAGTGGCCATCTCTGTATCCAAACCATCATCTGACTGGTTACTCTAAACAAGGAGATCGAGCTAGGGAGGCCTTGAGGTGGTACTGTGAGCATCAGAATTTTGACATTTAAATTCCTTCTGTAGTTTACTGATACCCTGTTTCTGGATAGAGTTTACACTTTCTTTGATTTCAGTGTAGTCTTCAGACTGGGTCCTGCCCTTGCATCTACCTTGTGGTTTCCAGTTTTTGGTTTTTTGTTTTATTTTGTTTGTTTGTTTGTTTCTGATCCTGCTGGCAATTTCCTCCATCTTTTCACAAGCAGGACACAGGCATTACAGATGTCTGCTGAACGGGTCTCATGCAACCCAAAACAGCTCTGGACGTCCTTTTCATAGCATTTACTGTCAGTGAATCGAGAACTGGAGGATTACCTCTGCAAATACAGCAGCCCTCTATACTTCATCTTTGGCTTATGAAAATCAAACACTGGGCAGCCTGGGTGGCTCAGCGGTTTGGCGTTGCCTTCAGTCCAGGGCCTGATCCTGGAGACCCGGGATTGGGTTCCATGTCGGGCTCCCTGCATGGAGCCTGCTTCTTCCTCTGCCTGTGTCTCTGCCTTTCTCTCTCTTTCTCTCTCTCTCTCCCTCTCTCTCTCTCATGAATACATAAATAAAATCTTTAAAAAAAAATCAAACACCTTTTCTTCTGGGCAATAGTCTTCCAAAGGCAACCATTCCATGTGCAATAATGTTCCCAGGTGCAGAGTGCACACTAAGCCAGCGCCCCCCTCCAGTCACTCCCTCCTCAATTGCCTTGTCTCTTCAATCTTATTTTGAACCAGTAAAATTGTTCGGAACTTCTTTGTATTAAGTTGAAAATTATCCTTTCACTCATTGATCCTGGTTCTTACTTTCAGGTCAACACAGAATAGTGTAAGCCCTTTGTCATAGGATAGCCCTTCAGCTATTTAAAGCACTTACATGGTTTCTACCCAGACTTCTTTTTTGTAGGCCAGTTTTAGTTCTTTAAGCTTCACTGAATCATTTTCCAGGTTGTTTGCCATCCTGGTTGCTTAAGATGGTATGTGCTCCAGATTGTTCCTCTAAAACAATGTACTCTGGGATGGACACATTTCTGCAGGTATGGTTAGGAAATGGTGGTGGGTGCTCCTCCTGTTTTGACCCTATACTTCTAGTACATAAAATTAAGCTTGAATTATCTTTGGCCTTCTTGGTAATCACATCACACCAATGACTCTTCTTAAATCTGTGAGCAACTTTTGGGGGATGCAGTCAAGACCTTCCACTTACTATATTTAATCTTTTTGTCAATGTGTATGAAGACTTTGAGGATCCTACTTCATCATCAGTGTAGTAACCACTCTTGAATAGTAGCTTTGTGTCATCAGGAATGCCATTTTCACCTTGTCCGGACTGTCTATAGAAATCTTGACCTCTCAGGGCTATGGAAAGAGCCTTTGGCAGGTTATTGAATTAAGTAATCAGCACTTTTTGAGTGTAATCAATCAATTACCTATTACAAATTCACCTAACTTGCTACTTCTCTTCAACTTATAATGCACTTTCCTCATACTCCCCCACACCCACCATCCTGTTTAAATAGGAATTTCTGGGCCTGATACTTTTCTGAGATTGCACCCTGTTTCTTCTCTTTGTTGTCCTTATAGATATGTAATTATGTTTATTTGTTTCTCACAGCAGGATATATATCTCTTTTATAGACTGTAGGCCTAGCATAGGACCTGCACATAGTAGGCATTTATTCAGTTAGTGAGTGGTTTGTGTTGTTATCCAGCCCTTTTTACCCACCTAGTTCACAAAGAATTCTATCTTTCAAATTATTTTCTGAAATACATAATTACTTTGTCACATTTTCTTGTTATTTTAGAAGCCTTAATAGTATGAGTTGTACCTAGTGAATTCATGCCAGCTTCTAATTCTCTTATGAATTAACCTCCTAAATTCATTGCAAGCTGCTGTAGGTGATGCCAAAATTAAGAATACAGTTCCTGCCTTCAAGACATTTATATTTCAGTAAGAGCAGGGAAAGCAAGTATGAATATCACTAGAATATACAGTTCAAAGGAGAGATCTTATATGGTTGGGAAGAGGGTTGGTTTCTTAAAGGATAAAATGTCATCTGGGCCTAAAGAATAGATTTCAGGATAGGGGAGGGCATTCCAGACATTTAAGCTTGAACAAAGGATACAAATTTTTTTTTTTTTAATTTATTCATGAGAGACACAGGTGGAGGCAGAAGCAGGCTCCTTGCAGGAAACCTGATACGGGGGTTGATCTGGGAACTCCAGGATCATGCCCTGAGCTAAAGGCAGGCACTCAACCACTGAGCCACCCAGGTGTCTAAAGGATACAAATCTTTATGACTTGTATCATGACTGAAATTCCTTTAATGGGAAATTAGTTTTTTATCCTGTAGTGACTCTCATGTGAAATTTCCTTGAATACAATAGAAACAGTAACCTTGGTTTCCCAGTTACAGTGAGATCCTTCCCTGCTTCTAGCAGAAAGAGTTCACAGTGCTTGCAGTGGTCTTTCCAGATGTCCAGGAAAGGGAGATTGTGTAAAAATAAGATCAGGAGTGAAATTTTGCCTCAGTTTATCTCCAGTAAGGGTTGATTACATACCATCTGATGGAGAATTTGAAGAGGAGAATATTCACAATCAGAAATGGCTTAAAGAGTGATTTTTATCAAGATATGTTAGAGTGTTTAATAGAGATGTGTTTAGTAAATACCTTTCCATCTATTTTGCTGCGAGCCCTAATATATACTGCTTCATCATATGAAATGATACAACTTAAATTTAGTTATTTACTAGCATTAGCAAATACTTATTGTAGAGGTAAACAGAGTTAAGTAACCCACCAAGAGTATCTGACCTCCCTGCCTGCTCTGGAAACAAATTCAAATTATTTAGGTATTTCTGGAACGTTGAATAAAAGTGAAGAGAACTATGGTTTACAACAGTATATCAGACTCTGTTTAAAGATACTTTATCTGGGGACCCCTGGGTGGCGCAGCGGTTTAGCGCCTGCCTTTGGCCCAGGGCGCGATCCTGGAGACCCGGGATCGAATCCCACGTCGGGCTCTCGGTGCATGGAGCCTGCTTCTCCCTCTGCCTATGTCTCTGCCTCTCTCTCTCTCTCACTGTGTGCCTATCATAAATAAATAAACTTAAAAAAAATATTTAAAGATACTTTATCTGCTCTGCCTTTACTACTCCAAGTATGTATTTTTATCTTAATTCATATTAAACATCTATGCATATACATTTTCTGATAACCTGATTTTATCTCCGAATATAATAGTACATGTGAGCCTTGTATATAACAGGGTAATTTAATATTTCCAGCTCCTGTGCGATACAGCGGAGACCATGGGAAAAGACTGTTTATCATCAAACCTTCTGAATTCTATGACAGGCGTTTTTTGAGTTTAATGGTGAGTTAAAACTTTTGCTAAACTAAACTCTGTACATACACATGGAATTTTTTTTTGCCTATTTAGAAAACATCTTTCATTTTATAAAAGATGTGATTCTATAAATTCATATTTCTTAATAGATATGGAGATTTTGTCGTAATGTCTGATTTGTTACTGAGTTTATTTTTAAGTAAGTGAACCTTCTTCAATAAAAGGATTCATGTGTATTGGAGGTAAAATTTGAGCCATTCCTTTATTCTTAAGATTATGGGGTTTTGAAATATAACCTGTGTTTCCTGCATGCGAGCACACAAACATACACACACACACACACACACACACATACTCACACATCCCAAAATCTAGAAATTATAAAACTTTTAAAATGGATTCATTTGGGGATAATTATCATATGACTAAAATATTTTTTAAGTTACCAAAGAACTCATTGAAAGACTTCTTTAAATAAGTAACTCCATTATTTTGGGTTATGATTTTTTATTTCTGTATTGTTCAGGAACAGTGATTTCAAAGGATCAAGTAGGGTCCTGGCCATATATTTGTATCTCAAGGCTCTATAAGGCAAAGTAGAAGTTGGGAAGATGGAAAATTGTCTAGACAATTTAGACTCTCTGCCACTGTTCCTAGAGCTGTGACCATTTGAGCACTGGCTGCCCTCTAGACCTCTTGCCTGCCCTTTGTACTTAATGTCCGTCTTCATCCTCTTGGTTGAGCTCCCACTTTTCCTGTCATGACGAACTCAAACTCTATAGTTGTTGAGATCCCCCAAATGTTTTTACCGTTTTCATCTTAATACAAAAATTTTGCAACTTTTATTACATTGTGTTAACCAGAAAATGAAAAATCACTTAATTATATATTGTATTATGCTTGCAGAATTAATCCTTTTTTTCTTCCATTTTTGGTACCAAATATAGGCGTCTAAAAGAGTAAAAGAAAATCTCAGAAATAAATAATTTGGTATCTATCACATCTTCAATTTGGCAAGTTTATTTCACAGGCAATGTAAAGAAATAAAAAATTGAAGATAATTTGAGAGTAGGGAAAGAGAGGAAATGGTTGTATGAAAACTATTTTTTAATCTCAACAGAAATTCTACATTTTGTTGACTGGGATTCCAGTAGCAATTGGCATAACTTTGGTGAATGTATTTATTGGTAAGTACCGCTCTGACCAGATTGGTAAAATTTTAACACCTATGTACACTAATAACAGAAAGAAATTATGGATGTTAGAAAGAAAAGTTATTTCAATAATAAGCATAGGGTTGGGATTTTATTTTATAGTAACCAGATCTCAACTGCAATAGTGTGTAATTTTTTTTAAACTTTTTTTTTCCTCCAAAAACCTTTAAGGTCATTAACTCTGTGGAGGCCACAAATGGCTTCAGAGAGCCTTGTTTTCCTCTTCTTTGTAATTTTCCAAACCAGCTTTGACAAGTCCGAATAAGGAAAATAGAAAAAGATAGAGGTAGAAGAGAGGCTGAGGGATGGAAGAATTTTTTTTTATCCATCTTGGGACATAGAAAATTATAATCTTCTAAAAAAGAATGAAACTGTGAAAGATAGCTAATGTTAGATTTTCATGGGAAATTCTGCCCAAAGTACTTCTAACATCTTGAATCCTAAAATGTTTTGTCTAGTAGTGATAGGGAAAACCAGAAGGAATAATGTGTCTTTTTTTTAAATTTTGTTACACTATATTAAATTGTGAAGCTCTTACATAATTGCCCATTGGCAATGCCTTACACATAGGAGACATCTAAAAATATACCTAATGAATGAAATCATTTTCAACCATAATAAAGTGATTAAAATACAATCTTTAAACAATGTGGGGCTGTCAACCCCCTGATCAGTCAGAAATCACATAATTTTTTATTCCCCCAATACTTTATTAATAGCCTATAGTTGACCAGAAGCCTTATCAATAACATGAAGAGTTGAATAACACATACTTTGAATATTTTTTGTATTGTATACTGTATTCTTTTTTTTTTTTTTTTAAGATTTTATTTATTTATTCATGAGAGACACAGAGAGAGAGGCAGAGACACAGGCAGAGGGAGAAGCAGACTCCATTGCAGGGAGCCTGACGTAGGACTTGATACCAGGTCTCCAGGATCAGGCCCTGGGCTGAAGGCGGCGCTAAACCGCTGAGCCACCCGGGCTGCCCTGTATACTGTATTCTTATAATAAAGTGTCTGACTGTTGGTTTTGGCTCAGGTCATGATCTTGTGGTTTTGAGATCCAGCGCTGCATCAGACTTGGCACTCAGCAGGGAGTCTGCTACTCTCCTTCTCCCTCTTCCTCTGCCCCTCCCCACCCACGCATATGCTCGCTTGCTCTCTCTTTCTCTCTCTCTCTTTCTCTCTCAAATACATAAATAAAAATTTAAAAGTAAGCTAGAGAAAAAATGCTATTAAGAAAGTCATAGGGATGCCTGGGTGGCTCAGCAGTTGAGCGTCTGCCTCGGCACAGGTCATGATCCCAGGATCCCAGGATTGAGTCCCACGTCGGGCTCCCTACAGGGAGCCTGCTTTTGCCTCTCTCTGTGTGTCTCTCATGAATAAATAAATAAAATCTTTAAAAAAATGACAACAAACCATAAGAAGCTTCTGACTTAAATAGTGAAGAATTAAGATTATAAACTCCTGATACTAAAATTGGACATCACTGTTTTCTCTTACTAGGTGAAGCTGAGTTAGCAGAAATTCCAGAAGGTTACATCCCAGAACACTGGGAGTATTTTAAGGTTGGTATATGTTATTAAAAGTTACTTTCTGTTAGTTGTTTTATCAGTGCACTGATTAATGTCTTAATTTAGCAATGATGGTATTGTTTTATAATAAGTTTTTGCTATCAACTAGATGATACATTTTGTGCTTACTTTTTACAAGCAGCTTTTGATAATTTTGTTTCATTACTTTAAGCTTTATGATTTTTTAAAGAATGACTCTGCAGTGTGTTTCCCTCCTAGCAGAGTAACAGTCAGAATTTATCCTAAGTTCAATGCCATAGGAAAGATTTTACTTGTGCTAATGGTAGCTGTTCTTTATTGAGCAGCTACTGTGTAGCAGGTACTATGGTAGTGTTTTGCAAATATTCTCTTATTCTATATGAAATGTGCTATTATTATTCCCAATTCAGAGATGAAGAGACTGAAACTTAAAAGAGGGTAAGTGACCTGTCCAAGAAGTATGGCCAGTATTGGAACTTAGGGAGGCCTGAGCCCACAACCTATACTATCAGTCATTTTATCACACTGTCACTACTGCTAAAACCCAAAATTAATTCTATTACTTGTCTTTATAAGTGTTATAGTGAGATGGCCTTGATTAAATACTATCATGTTTTTTTATCTGACTGAACTATATTTCAGAAAATAAATGTATCATTATTGCACCTTAAGGCAAGCCATACAGGTAGTTTATGCTGAGAAAAGAAACTTCAGTTTTTAATTCCCAAACTCTGGGTTTGGCTCCTAAATCTACCACTTAAGATACTCACTGCAGTATACTGGCAAACAGCATAGGTTTTAGAGTCAGACCTCATTTGAGTCCGGATGCTGGCACTTAGTAACTGTATAACTTTGTACAATTTGTTCATCTATAAAATGGGAACAAAAATAGTATCCATCTAATGGATTGAAAGTATTTAAAACACATATAAAGTAGTTGGCATTTACTAAGCATTATTGGTTTACCTGAAATGGCCGTTTTAAAGAATAGTAAACTGGAAGAGCAAAGTACTATTCAGAAAATAAACAAATTTTCTCTTTTAGCATCCTATATCAAGATGGATTGCCCGAACTTTCTTTGATAGCCCTGAAAAGAATTATGAAAAAACAATGGCTATCCTTCAAATTGAAGCTGAAAAGGCTGATTTACGGTAAGGGGGGGGGGGGGGATGTGCAGGGGGTAAGGAAGAAAATCCTTTCTTACCATTGCAAGACACAAGAAAAAATTTAATAAACTATATCAGCACAATTAGATGCTCCATGGAAAGGGATGAAAATAGGGAGGTAATTAGCCTATTTGCAGTAGAGTTTATGAGTCAAAGACCGAGAGACTTACTAATTGATAGTATCTATCAGAGTAAAAGAATTCTTTTTAAAATATCACACTCTTAAATGCAAGGCAACCGTCTCCTCCCTCTATCCCCAATCCCCAATTTCCTTTTGTCTTCTACCTAACCTCATTTTTTTTTCTACCTAACCTCATTCTTAAAGGTGACTACTATTTAGTTATTTCTTAAATCTTTCTAAAAAAAAGTTATGTATTAAAAATATATATTAACACAAATAGAATCCTCTTATAAACACTGTTTCACTTAAATACAGCTTAATGGTTTTTCTATAATGTCATATCCCATTTGTTTTAATGGCTGCATCATATATTTCACTGGGTAGATGTGCCTTAATTTTTTTAACCAGTACACATTGTGTTGTGAATATCCTCATATATAGATTTCTGCATATTTATTTAGTGTATCTGAAATATAAATTCCTAGCAGTGGCACTGATATACCAAATGTCATATGCTTTAAATTTTATTTTATTTTATTTATCCTTTTTTTTTTTAAGATTTTATTTATTTATTCATGAGAGACACACAGAGAGAGAGAGAGAGAGAGAGAGGCAGAGATACAGGCAGAGGGAGAAGCAGGCTCCATGTGGGGAGCCTGATGTGGGACTTGATCCCGGGTCTCCAGGATCAGGCCCTGGACTGAAGGTGGCACTAAACTGCTGAGCCACCTGGGCTGCCCATGTTTTAAATTTTAGATAGTTGTTGCCAAACTCTTCCAAAAAGTTGTACCAGTTGTTTTTTTCTGCCACCAATACACGATAATTTGTTTTCCATACCTTTCCCTCTAAATGAAATTTATCAAACCTAAGCATTTTGCTGATAAGATAGTTGAATTTGTAAGTTTGAGTATTTTTTCATCTATCTATTGTTTGTATTTGTTTTCCTGTAAATTGCCCATTTTTCTACTTACACATTTAACTAAAATATCTCTTTGTTTTCTTTTTTCTTTCTTTTTTTTTTTTTTTAAGATTTTATTTATTTATGAGAGACAGAGAGAGGGGTAGAGACATAGGCAGAGGGAGGAAGCAGACTCCCTGCAGGGATCCATGGACTCCAGGATCACACCTTGAGCAGAAGGCAGATGCTCAAGGAAGGCAGATGCTCAACTGCTGAGCCACCCAGGCATCCCTCTCTTTTTGGTTTTGTTGCAGTTGTTTTCCCAACTTGCATTTGTCTTCTGATAGTGTAAAATTTTTTGCAGACAAAGTGTTTTTATGTTTCAGATAACGAAAATATAGTAGTAGCTAGTATGTTTCTCAACACTTACTATGTATTAGTATTTTAATTATTTTGTATATATTTACTCATTTAATTATTGTCAGGTTTCTCAGTCTTTTTCTTTTTTTAATTATTTTTTTAAGATTTTATTTATTCATGAGAAGCATAGAATGAGAGGCAGAGACATAGGGAGAGGGAGGAGCAGGCTCCGTGCAGGGAGCCTGATGCTGGACTTGATCCTGGGCCAAAGGCAGACCTTAGGCAAAAGGCAGACACTCAACCACTGAGCCACCCATGTCCCCATCAGTCTTTTTCTTTAGCTTTTGGGATTTTGTGTCATGGAATGGTCTCTGATAGTAATGAAATAAGCAAATATGGAAGTCCAAATTTTTTTTTAAGATTTTATTTATTTATTCATGAGAGAGGCAGAGACACAGGCAGAGGGAGAAGTAGACTGTATGCAAGGAGCCTGATGTGGGACTCGATCCTGGGTCTCTGGGATCATGACCTGAGCCAAAGGCAAACGTTTAACCACTGAGCCACCCAGGCATCCTCAAATTCTTTTTTTTTTTAATGTTCATGTTTCCTTTGGTACTTTTAAATGTCATCCTGTCTGAGATTTATGTTAGTGTTTGTAGTGAGGTTTACATACAGTCACATGTACCCATTAAATTTGATGGGTTTTTAACAAAGGTAAATAGCTGTGTAACCATTACACTCAAGGTCATTTTGATCACCTGATAAGCTTCTTTGCTGTCCTTTACAGTCATTTCCCATCCCCTACTCTTAGCCCTAGTCTACCATTTTTTTTTTTTTATTTACTTATGATAGTCACAGAGAGAGAGAGAGAGGCAGAGACACAGGCAGAGGGAGAAGCAGGCTCCATGCACCGGGAGCCCGACGTGGGATTCGATCCCGGGTCTCCAGGATCGCGCCCCGGACCAAAGACAGGCGCCAAACCGCTGCGCCACCCAGGGATCCCCCCTAGTCTACCATTGATCTGCTTTCTCTTTATTCTCTTTTAACTTTGTAGTTTATAAAAATTGGTACAATATTTTAAAAGTATTTAAATGATTAAAAGAATATACAATTGGCCTGTTTTCTAGATTTGTAATTATATATATATATAATTACCATATGGAATTGTTATTAAGTATTTAAGAGCTTAGAATAGCAATATGGCTCCTACTTAGTAACACTGGACTTTTTTGAACTTCAGACATATACCACATCTCTATTTACTATATACAGATTTTCATCATTCTTTTCAACAGGTGCCTAGTAGTCTATTATAAGGGTGAAACATAATTTATTTAACCAGTGCTTTTGATGAATATCTTAATATTTGTATTTTGGATAATTATATTATAAAGAGTAGAAAAAAGATAATATGAAGATACATAGTCTAAAAAAAAAAGAAAGATAACTCTTTTAGAGTATACAAAGGTTTGTAATCTTTCATAGATAGGGGGTAGGGTTAGTGAGCTGGTTAAAGTTAATAAAGTGAATTATTTAACTGATAAATTTCCAGTCATATGAAAAATTTAATATGTAGTCTATAAAAATGGAGATGAGAAAAGACTATTTCATTTTTAATTTGTTTTTGTATCTTTCAAGTTTTTACTTAAATTCTAGTTAGTTAACATATAGTGTAATACTGATTTCAGGAGTAGAATTTAGTGATTCATTATTTATATATAACACCTAGTGTTCAACACAAGTGCACTTCTTAATCCCCATCACCCATTTAGCCCACGTCCCACCCGCCTCCCCTCCTATAACTCTCAGTTTGTTCTCTACAGTTAAGAGTTTTTTATGGTTTACTTCAGAGAGGGATTTTTTCAGGAATACGTGGTCTCGAGGTTTTCTAAGAGGCAAGGAGACGGGAAATGCATTACCACTATCCAAGTGAAAGTGATCAGTCCAGATAAAGAGCAGGGACAGGAGGAGAGAAGAGATTGATTATCAATGCAAGTGGTATTTGTTGGCTAACTACCTATGCAAGATAATGAAAGTAAAAAATGAGTCCCAAATTTTCCTTATAGGTACATTTCAGATATATGCATATGAATCTATGGAGGTACATTATTACTTTACATAAATTACTTAGAGAATACTTTACACAAAAGTATTACCTAAAGTATTTTAGGGTACCTGGGTGGCTCAGTGGTTGAGCATCTGCCTTTGGCTAGGGTTGTGATCTTGGGGTCCTAGGATCGAGTGCCGCATCAGACTCCCTGAGTGGAACCTGCTTCTCCCTCTGCCTATATCTCTGCCTCTCTCTCTCTCTGTGTCTTTAATGAATAAATAAATAAAATCTTTAAAAAAAATTTAAGTATTTTAGATAATACTTTACACAAAAGCAAAAGATCTAGTGGTTATTCTTTATGAAGATAATTTGTTAACTTTGCAATTGGAAATGCTGAACTCACAATATTGCTATTCTGTTTGTTATAGGTTAAAGGAGCTGGAAGTGCGAAGGTTGATGCGTGCAAGAGGTGATGGTCCCTGGTATCAGTATCCAACTGTTGATAAGGCACTGATTGATTATTCTCCAAAAGCAACTCCTGATAACTAATCTTTTATTTCTCTAATACAAACTGTATTCTCTTTAGGGGAAAAATCAATAAATATATTCTGTGTTTTTGCTCACATGATGAATAAAAGATCTTCCATTGTTCTATTTCTCCACATTGGTTCAGATTAAGACTTCTGTGTGGGATTTCAATTTTTTTTTTTTTTTGCTTTATTGAGGCATAATTGACAGAATTGTAAGATTTGAAGTGTACATTGTGATGATTTGATAAATATTGTGAAAGGCAGAATAAGACTTTTGATTTGTCTTTTAAGAAGGTTTGTTATATAATAAAACCTTGGGCAAATAGGAATTTATGAACTCCTAAGGGTGTGACTTTGAAAGTTTTGTCTGATAATTGAAAGTTAGAGAAGTCTAATTATGTTAAATATCAAGAAATGTAGTAGTTTACATACATGCCTAGATTATTCAGAGGTGATTCAGAATTTTAAATTACATAATTGAACTAACTACATAAACATTAACATCTTAATAAACAATTTCTCAGTGAACAAATCTCAGATATTTTCATGTTTTCTGCCATTACACTTATTTTTTGTCACTGAAGTGATTTTTATTGAATATAGTTGTCAATGTTACCTTAGTTTCAGATGTGGTATAGTATATTAGGCATTTTAAATGCATACACACTTGCACCCCTTTTCTTAGATGCGATCTCTTAAGCTTCCTGGAGTTCTTTTTTTGTAAGCACAAGGTAAAATGAGTATTGCAAAGATTATAAAATGTGAGTAAAAGCTAAAATAATGGCTGTCATTTATTAAGCACTTATGGTTTGCTAAGTACTGTGCTAAATGATTGTATTTTTTCACATTGATTTGAAAATACCTGACAGGGTACTATCACTTTATGTTTTGCAGATGAGAAATTGAGGGTTAGAGATTTTAAATACATAATATTTACAAAAATAAAAATTTGCACTTCAACTTCCAGAATGACTTTTAGCTTCAAAAATCCATTGTTTTCAGGAAATACCTTTTGTGCCCTGGGGACATATAGGGCCCTTTACAATCTAGATAGGATCCTCTGGAGTATTTGCATTTTCCTATTTTCCCAGAAGAGGGCTGCCTCACCCAACTACTTCCAGATTTCATTCTGAAGATTCCACATGCAGTCCAATTACCAACTCTTAATTCTAACAAAGGATACGAAAGAAGGGCATGCTGTCCCTAAGCCTCTGTAGGAGAGGAGTAAGGAGAGTGGAAGCAGATAGGTCTTGAGAATGGTAATTGTAAATAATGCTACATTTAATGTACATTTATGTTAACCTTTTTTTAGAGTTTACAGGTTATTTTCTGGCATTACTAGGTTTTATTTTCTCCTTTCTACTAATATAGATGTAAGAAACATAACAGAAATATTGAAAGCATAAGAAATACTATGAATACCACTACCCATAAAATAATTTGAGAAAGTTCCTTCAGTCATCCTTTTATTATATTAACATAGCTGGGATCATATGAATTTTTTTTAAGGTTTGAAAGTGTTTCTTGAAGGAAAATGTTAATAAAGCTAGTATATATATGTTTATGTTGATTTTTATGCAATTTTTTTCTAATTCAAATACTTAAAGCTTATTCTGTATTTGTCACTGTGGTATAGGCAAGGGATAAAGTGGTCATCAGAGTAGACACATTTCCTCCCAAGAGTTTACTCTTTAGTACAGATGGTAGACATTAAAGCAGATTTTTTTTTTTTGCAGAATTTTTTTTTAATTTGTTTATTCATTCATGTGAGAGAGGCACAGAGAGAGAGGCAGAGACATAGGCAGAGGGAGAAGCAGGCTCCTCGCAGGGAGCCCGATGTGGGACCCGATCCCAGATCCCAGGATCACGCCCTGAGTTGAAAGCAGATGCTCAACCGCTGAGCCACCCAGGTGTCCCAAAGCAGAAATTATATGCATTAAGTTTGGTAGGAAGAACAGTACTGTAGCAACCTGTGGGATCTCAAGCTAGCCTAAGGCAACATGGAATGATTGTAAGCTTGTTTCATAGCATCTGGAACATGGTAGACACTGAATAAAGATCAGCTGAGTGAATGATATGTGGATTTAACATTGTTTGGAGTTATCTATCGTTTTTCTTCTGCAATTCTACAGAGCCCAGCCTGGTGTAAAAAGGCATGGGCTTGCTTGAATTGAGCAGACCTCAGACTAAATCCTGAGCTTGCTAATTACAGGGACAGTAATGATGACTTCAGTCTTCTTGGTATCTGCTCCATGTGCCAGACACTAATCTAGGAACTTTATGTTTAATCTTACCTTCTAATATTGGGAAATTTCCTTCACTGCTTTGAGCCCTCTTTCTAAAAGATGGTCTTCATCCCCTGGTAGTGTTGTAAAGATCACTGGGACAATGTATGTCAAGAGCCTACTACACTAGTGAATGTAAAGAGGTGATAAAGATCTCTCTGCCAACTAAAGATTAAAATGGTCCAGGGATCCCTGGGTGGCGCAGCGGTTTGGCGCCTGCCTTTGGCCCAGGGCGCGATCCTGGAGACCCGGGATCGAATCCCACGTCGGGCTCCCGGTGCATGGAGCCTGCTTCTCCCTCTGCCTATGTCTCTGCCTCTCTCTCTCTCTCTCTCTCTCTCTGTGTGACTATCATGAATAAATAAATAAAATCTTAAATAAAATAAAATGGTCCACTCCTTTTTCAAGAAAATTACTAAACATCCCATATTGTCTCTGCTTAAAGCCTATTGACTTCAAAGAGTAATGGACTTACAGGTAGAATAGAACCAATGGGCAATGTACTTCTAAAACATGGAGGGACGCCTGGGTGGCTCAGCGGTTGAGCATTTGCCTTGGCCTCAGGGTGTGATCCCTAGTCCAGGGATCGAGTCCCACATTGGGCTCCCTGGGAGGAGCCTGCTTCTCCCTCTGTCTGTGTCTCTGCCTCTCTCTGTGTATCTCTTATGAATACAATTTTTAAAAAGCATGGAAAAAGTCCAAATTCTAGGATGTAAATTAACCATACTATTCTGTTTAGAAACAAATACACTGTTGGAGATCAAAAAAGTGTTAGCAGTAAATTCCTGGGTTCAATTTCTTATGTCACTATTTCTCAAATTTCAGTCCTTGATTTTAAACATTCCTATTTTGCCTCTGTATATGATATATACTTTGTATTCTCTTTGTTTATTTTTTTAAGATTTTATTTATTTATTCATGAGAGACAGGCAGAGACACAGAGGGAGAAGCAGGCTCCATGCAGGGAGCCCGACATGGACTCCATCCCGGGTCTCCAGGATCACACCCCGAGGCTGAAGGCAGACGCCAAACCGCTGAGCCACCTGGGCTGCCCTGTATTCTCTTTAAATTGATCTTTTTAAACTTTAAGTTTGAAAAAAGAAATGTTATGACTATGAATCGGTCCCTTGTCATAATTAAAAAGTAATCATAGATATAACCATTATATTCCACCTAGATTTTGTTGCCCACCCAAGGCTCTGAACTTAAGGCCTGGCTCTCCGTTTGTTGAAAATGGAGAATTTTAAAAGAGAATTGTGTTAAAAACATACCAGTACCAAATGGAGGCTTTCCTTGATATAATCAAATGGAGAACTGAAAAAACAATAAATTAGTTTATGATGTGGGAATAATTTAGTTTATGATGTGGGAATTACATGCCCACATTTTTTGTTTTTACATTTTATTTTTTATCAAAGAATAATTGACATTTAATATTGTATTCATTTCAGGTGTATAACAGTAGTCCAATATTTATATACATTATGAAATGGTCACCGCATTAAATCTAGTTATTTGTCACCATTTAAAGTGGTTAAATATGGGAATCCCTGGGTGGCTCAGTGGTTTAGCGCCTGCCTTCAGCCCAGGACGTGATCCTGGAGACCTGGAATCGAATTCCACATTGGGCTCCCTGCATGGAGCCTGCTTCTCCCTCTGCCTGTGTCTCAGCCTCTCTGTGTCTCTCATGAGTAAATAAAATCTAAAAAAAGAAAAAAAAGGGGGTTAAATATTGATTATATTCCCTATGCTGCACATTATAACCCTGTGTCTTATTACAACTGTAGGTTTGTACTTCTTAATCCCCTTCATCTATTTTGTCCATTCCCCCAATACCCTTTCCTCTGGCAACCAGCAGTTTGTTTTCTATATCTATGAGTCATTTCTGTTTTGTTTACTTTGTTTTTTAGATTCACATATAAGTGAAGTCACAGTATTTCTCTTTCTCTGATTTATTTCATTTAGTATAATACCCTCTAGGCACATCCATACTGTCACAAATGGCAAGAATTCATTCTTTTTTATGGCTAATATTTCATTTTATATAAATGTCACATCTGCTTTATCTATTCATCCATGAATGGATATTTTGGTTGCTTCCATATCTTGGCTATTGTAAATAATGCTGCAATGAATATACTAATGTATATGTCTTTTTGAATTAGAGTGTTCATTTTCTTTGGATAAATACCTGGAAGTGGAATTGCTGAATTATATGGTACTTCTATATATGCCCACATTTTGCAATTTTTATATATCTCATTAAGATGGTAGTACTATTGACATTGGGAAATATGTAAATAAATATCCTCTCATGTATCAATTATAAAGAACCTTATTAATTCACATTTTGATTTGTTTCTAATTATATATTAATTGCTAAGGCATATCACTTAACATCACATTCAGTTAATTATCCAAAAGCATAGGGATCCCCGGGTGGCTCAGCGGTTTAGGGCCTGCCTTTGGCCCAGGGCGTGGTCCTGGAGTCCCAGGATCGAGTCCCACGTTGGGCTCCCTGCATGGAGCCTGCTTCTCCCTCTGCCTGTGTCTCTGCCCCTCTCTGTCTCTCTGTGTGTCTCTCATGAATACATAAATAAAAACTTAAAAAAAAAAGCATAAGTTATTCAGCACTCCACATCAGGGTCCAACCACAGAATTTCTTTTTGGAAACATTTGAACAGAACCTACCTAGAGTCACAACCTCTTTTCTATTTTTAACCTAATAATCACATAACTAGGAAATTGTCTTAAGGAAATAATCCACAAAAATGGGAAAGTTGTATACACCAAACTCTTAATTATAACATTACATATATATAATACGTATATATTCCGAAACCAAGAGTTGGATGTTTAACTGACTGAACCACCCAGGTGCCCCTCTTTCCATGCATCCTTAATTGGTTCTTTAGAATAACCTCCCAGAAGGGAGGTTTTAGTTAGAGTGTATTTTCAGGCTTTTGGTACATATTTCAAAGTTGTCCTGTTCATGTTGAACCAATTCGCACTTCCATAGGCCTCATAAGAGGACATCAATTTTCTCAAGGCCCCAAGGTATAAAGTCCTCAAGTACAATTTTGTCACCCTGATGGTACAATTTTGTGGCAAATAGTTTCCTTTGACACTATAGTTCTCAACATACTATTTCCCACTCGGCACAGACCTTGTACCTTTGCTCAGCATTCCAGATCTTGGCATTTGACACTGTTTACTAAACTGCTTGATGTCTTCATTGAATTGTAATAAAAGATGATTAAGGCCCACAAAACACACTTCTTCAGGAAGAAGTCTTCGGTTCTCTGCTGGTGTTTAAATGTGTCTTCCATTTCTTTGAACGTAATAATCAGAGTTATTTTATAGTTTGTGTTTGAGAATTCAAGTACTTAAAGTCTCCCAGGTATGTCTTTTTGTATTGGTTTTAGCTGTCGTCACTAATCACGCTTTTCCTTGTGTGCCCGATGTTTTTTTTACTGTGCACTTTTGATTTTCCTTGCGTTTGCTTCTGCCACTCATTGCCAGTCCAAATCATGTTACAGATGAAATTGGTCTCCACGGACACAGTTGGGCCCCACTTGTACCCACCAATGTTAGAATGGGGCACCGATACAACATCTGAGGTAACCAATTCACAAATGCTGACACTGTTGTAGAATCCCTACGGCAAAGAAGAGTGTCAGGCATTTGACATTTGGGGTTGTAGGTGCTGCCTTTGTCAAACACCTGCTGGGTGACTGACCTAAGGAGACATTCAACATGCTCAGTAATATGGCTTTGCTGTATTCCATTTTGATTTGTTTTGATCAGAGGCACATCCCTCAGGCTTTCCATGATGCCCCTGAGACCTTGATTGTGATTTTCAAGACTGAAAGAAGGAAGTCTTCCCAGCCCCAGACCGTGTGTTTTTTGTCCCCCCCCCCCACACACACACCATCCCCAGACCGTGTTTTGGACTGACTGCGTGACTTTACATGGAGCTATGGCATGAACACAGGCAGTGGCTGGCAAGCTGCATGTCTCTCATCTCAAGGAGTCTTTGGAAAATATGAAGTCCACCTTACCCTGGAGATGAGGCCATAGTTTCTCCCTAGCAGGGTTGTTTTCCAGATATTGTTCCATTGTTTTGTGTATCGTGATGTTCTCGCTCATCAGAACCAGAGCCTTCCCTTATGCCTTGAGGGAAACATGGTTCTGTTGCATTTACTTGAAGACCACATTTTTTTGCTCCAATAGCTAAATACTTTAGATAGTTTTGCAAAAGTTGGATTTTTGGGGCACCTGGATGGCTCAGTGGTTGAGTGTCTGTCTTTGGCTTAGGTTGTGATCCTGGGATCCTGGGATTGAGTCCCATATCAGGATTTCCACAGGGAGCCTGCTTCTCCCTCTGCCTATGTCTCTGCCTCTCTTTCTGTGTCTCTCATGAATAAATAAAATTTTTTTAAAATGTTGGATTTTTAAGGAAATGGGAGGTTTTCAGACTTCTCTGGACTTCCTGTCAGCAACCAGCACTGATATGAAATTCAAAGATGATATCATGCTCACAGGAATGCCTAGGGATAGGAAGTAGATTATTTATTTATTTATTTATTTACTTATTTATTTATTTATTTTTATTAAGAACCTAAGCCAATGATAAAAAGGACATACTGTGTTCTAGGAAATAATGGAATAATAGATGCTAAAACATATCCTGATTCAGGGATAGGGTTTAGGACTTAAAAATGAGTGAAATAGGGAAAGGTTGTCAAAAGGATACAAACTTTCAGCTATAAGGTGTATAAAGACTGAGGCTCTAATGTGTAACATGGTGACCATAGTTGATAACACTGTATTGTACTTAAAATTTTTTTAAAAAATATAATAGAAAGATATATATATATATATATATATATATATATATATATATATAAAATAGAAGTAGGGAAAATTTCCAGGAAGAAAAATCAGATCATTTATAAGGTAGGAAAACCAAACTTGCTTCAGGTATCACATGTTCCATTTTTAAAAAATTATTTCTGCCTAGCCATCCATCCACCTTTTAATCTATAGACATACACAGATAGCTACCTCTTATTAACAATGGTAGTTCTGAGTGTAAGAATTTTGGATTATTTGTGTGCTTTACTTCTGTAGCTTTGTTTTGTCTCAGTGTTTTCACATTGTTTCTGTTAGGACTAAGATGGTGGAAAAAATGTAAGAATCATTCAATATAGGGGTTTGTGAAGATTAAATGATATACCACATATATAGCCCCTGGTATAGTAGAAGCCCAATATGTTATCACTCTCTTTCTAATTCTCTTCCTCTTTTCCTTCCCCCTTTCCTCCTCTTCCTCATCCTTTTATTGTCCTTTACCTTCTTCTTCTCTTTGTCTCATAGGACAAAGTTTTCTTGAGAAATGTTTATATATTTAAGCTGTTCTTGCAAACTACTTAATTTTATGGGGCTGTCCATGTGACACTGAAAATGTTACAGTATGGTTTATAACAAGTGACACCCTGTGTACGTATCAGAAGTGTCATTATTACATCTTGACTCCCTCGGTACTTTGGAGCTCTCTCCCAGTGTGGTCTTTTGCCATGGCATCCTTTCTGAAGGGTTTAGGAGATATCTAAGTTAAATTATATATATATGGCAATGAAAGTGAGAGGAAGGAAAGAAAAGGTGCAATTTTTGTATAATTTTTTTTATCTTCTGAACACTTTACAGATGAAGAGACATAGTAGTTGTGGATTGATTCTCTCAGGTGACATAGGGAGGAAGTACAGCTGGATAGCTATAGCTAGGAGTAGAGTGCTGGCCTTCGCTCTCCCACATCAGTGTCCTGTTGATTTTTAGTTTGCAAATTCTCTCACAAAATGTGATTTATATTGGCTTCCCCCTGGTTTAGTCATTTATTGCTTCGTGCCCTCTCACCCACCACATGATCCTACCAGCAGTGTCACCAGTGCCACCAGCCTCATCTTCCTCAAAGTTCAGATTCATGTGTGCTACTTCCCTACTCACCCTTTTCGGTGGCCCTCCACTGCCTGTAAGGAAGAAACCCAGTGTCCTTGCCCTGCTCTAGTCTGCCTGCAATGTCATTTTCTTTTCAATGATAAACTTCCCACATCCTTGATCCTTGCCAAACCAGTCCGTCCTTTAAATTTATTTGGTGCATTTTCCCAGTATGCTGGTTATTATCTGGGTCATGCAGTTGACAACTAACCATGTGTATATCATTCATGGAATATTGCATCTTAGGTAGCAATGGGAAGATGCACGGACTTACACATCTATCAACTATAATTTGGGCATCTATGATGCATCCGGCATGAGATGCTGGGAGGTAGGAGTTGAAAGAGTAACAGGTAATGTGTAGAAGAAAGTATAGTCCCTTTTTAGTAAAGAAGTAGAAAGGTAATTCAAGTTGCATTAATTTCTTATGGCTGCTGTAACCAATTACCACAAATGTGATGGCTTAAAAATGACAGAATTTATTTTTTTTCACAGTTCTAGAGGCCAAGCCTAAAGTCAGTATTACTGAGCTGAAGTTAAGGTGTTGCCAGGACCATGCTCCTATGGAAGCTCCAAGAGAGAGTTTGTCCTTGCCTCTTCCAGCTTCTGGTGGCTGCCAGCATTTGTTGGCTTGTAGCCATATCACTCTGATCTTTGCCGGTGTCATCATATTGCCATTTCTTCTTCCGTGTGTGTCAAGGCTCATTCTGCCCATCTCTTATAAGGACATTTGTGATCACATTTAGGACCCACCTAGATAATTTAGTATAATCTCTCCATCTCAGGATCTTTAATTTAATCGCACATGCCAAACACAAACTTTTTTTTTTCCCATGTAAGATAATATTCACCGATTCTAGGCATTAGGGTGTGAATATTTTTAAGGGGCTGTTATGTATCCTATTGTACAAGCCAGGAGATCGTTAGTGATTTTAATTAAGTATAAATACTTAGTACTAAATAATAAATAATAAGAATTTTTAAAAATTGGTCTATATTATAAAAAAAATTGGTCTATATTTTCTGATAGTAGCTGTATCATTTAGAAATTATATTTAGCTACTTGTAGCAGAGCATCCCCCACTGACTACCCCTTTCAAAATAGGTGACTTAAACAAGGTAACATTTTATCTTTGTTTACGGAAGACCATTCAGAAGTAGGCACCCTAGGACTAACTAGTGTATGGCTCTAAGAAATTACCAAGGGCACAGTACCTTTCCATCTTTATACTCTGTCACACCTGGATTCCATTCTTAGGGTCACTTCAAGTTCCAAGGTGGCTGCTGGAGCTCCAGGCATCACATCCAGATGCCAGGCATCGGAAAGCCATAACATTCTGCTTACATCTTAATGCCTAGAACATTAGAAGATGCACAGAGGTGCAAATTTGGAACATTTAGTTTCCCCCCGAGCACAAAAACCAATATATTTTTCTAAAGGAGAAGGAGAGATGGAGCTGGGAAATCAATTAGCAATTTTCTCACAGTAACAAACATTCTTAAAAACAAACTTTTTTGAGCAACTTCTCTATGTAGAAGCAAGGTTTAGGCCAGGGGTTACTAATATGTATTACAATGATCTCTGGCCTCATGCAACTTGCAGTCTAGTTAGGGTGACAGAATACATAAACAAAGATTAAAGTATATATACATATACATATATGTGTATATATGTGTGTGCATATATATATATATATATATATATATATATATATACTCTAGTAGCTAATGAATGATACAGGCAGTAAGTGTATGTGATAGGCTTCCTGAAAAATGTGGGGCAAGTGGGCTTTAGATTAAATTTAATGAATGAAGGGGAATATCCGACTGAGATTCATCGTGAACAACAAAAAGTACAAATGTTCACAAAGTGATCAATGAATATTGTAGACTGATTTAGAGATAGGTATGGAGGAAAGCAGTTCCCCAAAGTAGCTGGCAGTCATTCCCACAAAGAAGAAGGAAGGAGTCAGATTTGTGGATAATGATAGAAATAAGGATGGTTAGCATATTCCAAGAAGTTTGCTACGTGATTTATGAATATTTCATATCATTGTAGCAAATTTTGCAAGATGAATATCATGATATTTATACATGTATGTATGTCTGTATGTGTTGCTGATCAACATACCTTCCTTGTAGAATGTCCCCTTTCCCACCACAGAAATCTGGCTCCTGAGTAGAGAGAGACATATGGATGGAATGAAATTATTGTCACATCAACAGGTGACCACATCTGGAAAGAAGCTCTATAAGTGGCTGCTGCTGTGACTTTGGACCTTGGACTTCTGGTAACTCAACCTATCTTTCAGTATGGGGTGTCATCCCTTAGTCTTCCAAGACATTCCTTCTTAGTGCTCAAGTAGGTCAGAGCTAGTTTCTACAGCTTACAACAGAACTCTAACTTTGTCAGTCGCAGAGAATGTGTTGCAAGTAGCAGATCCTGAACGGTACGAGGGGGTAAAAGAATTGCTGTTCAGTTGCAAATTGGATAGGAGGCAGTTAGATTTCCATTCAAATTTCAAGATAGAAAATAGCAACCCATAATACTCAGTGGTGAAATAGACCAATCAAGTTAGCACTTGTGTTGTCTGTGCCTATATGTCCAGAACCATGCAGCTCTGGGGAAAGGTGGCTGCCCTAGACGCAAGAGAGGAAAATGTCAGGGCTCTATTTTAAAAGACATTTGAATAATTTGATGCAAGGGATGGGCCTGCTCAAATATTTACGGTCTTTAAGAAATAGGATGAATCTCAAAGTATTTATGTACCATGATAAATTGATTGCTTCCTGCTTGCAGATGTAGAATGAGATCCCTGAAAATCAAGTCCAACTTTTGAAAATGCTGTCTCACTTATTATTTTTTTCCACTTATTTTATGTTCAAGTTATGTCACAGATGAAAAAAGAGTAGATCCCCATAAGTGAAACAGAGAAGTCTAGGAGTATGTAGGAAACTTGGAGAATCCCCAATTCTGAAAGCCTTCTGACCTTCTCCCCCAACATTTTCCTTTTCTAAGGAAGCTATATTCCCTTTCAGGCTCATTAGCATTTTCCCCATTGTCCAACCTGCAGTGTTTTCTACTGAAAACCATTTTCATTGATGACTCAACATGGTCCCTAAGAGTAAACTGCAGAATCAGAGTGGAAGGAGTTCAGAAGCTATAGTCGAAGGAATAATAGAAATCAGCAAATGCTATGAAATGGGGCAATGGTTGTGGGAATGAATTTTGATGATATTTTATCAAGGAGGGCAAAATGTGAGTTTGTGTCAGGTCAATTTGATCAATATGGAGTCACTCAGAAGACATTCTGTATAAAATGTATGAGCAAAAAAATAAAAAAATAAAAAAAAAATAAAAAAATAAAATGTATGAGCATGGGCATGATCCTAATGCAAACTTGGGTTGCCCAAATGCTGGCTCAGGCTAAATGATGACAAAGGGTTAGAAGTCCCTTGGCATAGCATAGAGGAAGGGACTGACGACACAGAAATACTGAATTTGATCTATCACATATGTCTCCATTGGGGCTCAGAATCTTTCAAAGGCAATTTACTAATGATGCTAATGGGTCTCAGTGCTGCTGAAAAGAGGTGACCCTAAAGTGGGCTTTCTGATTTCTGTGGGGCTGGGAGGAGTCCTACATGGATGCCTCAGGTGGTAGTAATTCACTGCCAGGAGCAAAGTTGGCCTGGTTATGGTATTAAGCAACAGTCAAAACATAATTAACAGAATTCAGGGAATGGCTAATTCACAGATAACTATGGCTATGGTTTCTCGTGGGGCTCCCAGGAGTGCAAGCAGTGGACATCCCACTAAAATATATCCTACCCTCCCCATCTCCAAGTTTAGCAAGCAAAGACCTGAATCAAGCCACCAGGCTAGATAGTCACAGTAACAGACAGCAGTTAGTTGACACCATAGAGCTTCTTTTTTTTTTTTTTTTTTTTTTTTTTTTTTTTTTTACCATAGAGCTTCTTAATTGAAGAGGAGGCAGGGTTCCTCAGGAACAATGCTATAGTAATATCGCATATGGAGACTATGAACCTACTTTCTGGCCTTCCCTGCAACCACTCCCCTAGTAACTGCACCCTGGAGAATGAGAAATATCCAAACTTTTAAGAGACTTTTATAAACTGGCTCTGATGGAAACTCTAGACTGGTGGAATGCCTCTCCTATCTGCCAGTGGGGAGGCTTACTGGGAATAGATGATGTATGAGCTTCTGATCCCACTCACCTCATGGTAGGCACAGAGAGACCCAAGCTCATCCTGTGGATAGTACTCCAGTTCTCGAAAGTATTGTTGGAATACGTAACCTTAGTGAACTGTAGAATCTCCACAATGGCTCCCTTACCTGTGGAGTAATCATTACTATAGTAAGGAAGACCAAGAGGATGCCACTGGTATTCTTTTTCTCTAACAAAAGTATAAACATGAAACAAAGCTGCTCTTCAAGTGGAACTGCAAGAAATCGTGCCAGTATCAAAGACCAGGAAGACACAAAGTTGGTGATTGCTGTCATATTCCCGTTCTTTCCCCCATCATTTCTTATTATTTTTCGCATTAGGATGGAGAATGGTGGTGAAGTGTGGTAAAGTTAACAAGGTGGTGATTTCAGCTTGGCTGATGTTCCAGAGATGATCTCCTTACCGAAGCAAATTAATACTTTTCTTGTCATTCGGTTTGCAGCTACTGAACTGGTGAAAGTATTTGCTCCATTCAGATAAACAGGTTTGCCATCACCCGGAGGATAAGTAGTACAAATCTAAGGTCATGCCAGTTCTCTGATTCTGGATCATAACATATAACCTGTAGGGATCTTGGCCAGGGTTTGGGAAACATTTTATGTAGAGGATCAGATATAAATATCCTGGGTCCATATGGTTTTTGTTGCACTTTGCTGTTGTAGCACAAAAGCGGTCATAGACAATATGTAGATGGATAAGTGCAGTTGGGTTCTAACAAAACTTTATTTACAAAAGCATACTGCAGGCTGGATTTGGTCCATGGGCTGCGGTGTGCTGACTCTTGATCTTGGCTGTCAACATCAGTAGGACATCATGTTAGTCCCTACAGTGATGACAATGTGCAGACGGGACCCGGAAAGCAGGAAGTAGCAGGTGTCCTCTGACAGAGAATAGGAGACACATTCTGAGAAATGTGGGGGCTTGCCATCTGAGTGAAGTTCCAGAGGGGAGTTTAATAATATAGAAGAATGAAGGACAAGCTCTTCATTGTGAGCTTCCTATCTCTAAGAATGAGGCATGGGGCACCTGGGTGGCTCAGTTGGTTAAGCATCTGCCTTGGGCTCAGGTCATGATCTCAGGGTCCTGGGATGGAGCCCTCCTACTTCTTCCCTGCTCAGCGGGGAGTCTGCTTTTTCCTCTCCCTCTGCATCCCACCACTTGCACATGCTCTTTCTCATAAATAAATAAATAAATAAATAAATAAATAAATAAATAAATAAAATCTTAAAAAAAAAGAATGACACACAATGTTTGATGAGTTTCTTTAGAATCTGGAGAGAAAAAAAAGAATCTGGAGAGAGTATGTATCACATTTAGGTAACTTGCTTTGCCCATTTGCTAGGAAACCTGAAAAAGTAGCCTGTGGCCCTGTGGTATGTGTGTATTGTGTGTGTGTGTGTGTGTGTGTGTGTGTGTGTGTGTGTGTTTTACTGTGTTTTACAACAGGCTTTTCTAAAGTTTTTTTTATTTTTTTATTTTTTTTTTATTTACTTGAGAGACAGAGAGAGAGAAAGAGAGGCAGAGACACTGGCAGAGGTAGAAGCAGGCTAGGGGACTTGATCCCAGGACCCCAGGATCACACTCTGAGCTAAAGACAGATGCTCAACCACTGAGACACCCAGGAGTCCCTACAACAGGCTTTTCTATACCTGATTGGAGGACATGTCTTCTTGTGTGCACATGGAAATGACAAGTGGGCATGAGTAGGGATGGTGTCAGATTGGCCTGAAAAGGAGTATGCTCACCTATCTCTATGAGTAACTTATGAGTCAGGCTTCTGAAAGAACTGTGGTGAGTATTACAGATCACAGAACCCCAAAAGCTGAACAGGGATCTCAGATTTCCTCTTAAACTGAGTAACAGCTTACCTCATCTTGATGTTAAGAGTTGTTCAAGGAGTTTGCTCATTCCAATGTGAACCTACTTTCTAGTTACTGAGATTGTCCATAAACCCAATAGCAGAAACTTACTGAGTTTTATATGAGTGGTGAAGGGGACAAGCAGGTAAGAAAGAGGGAAGATGGAAAAGAAATTGACGTAATTGGTGGTAGTGTAAAAAGTTAACATCTCCCCTTATTAAAAAAAAATAAATGGGTAGTTAATGCAAAACATTTAAATAACATAGAAAAGCACACACACACACAAAACAACAAAAAGTTTTTTTTCACCTAGAGATAACCCCCATTAACATATGACCTATTTCTTTTTTTTAAATTTTTATTTATTTATGATAGTCACAGAGAGAGAGGCAGAGAGGCAGAGACACAGGCAGAGGGAGAAGCAGGCTCCATGCACCGGAAGCCCGACGTGGGATTCAATCCCGGGTCTCCAGGATCGCGCCCTGGGCCAAAGGCAGGCGCCAAACCGCTGCGCCACACAGGGATCCCCGTATGACCTATTTCAATCTAATCTCTTTCTCTATCACTATGCATATATGTGTGTATGTATTTAAACAGAATAGTGTGTATGCTCATTTACAACCTGTCCTTGAAGTTTGCATTTTAGTGAACATTTTTACATGTCAATGAACATTCTTAGATCACATGACTTTTGATGGTTATATAGAATTTTCTCAAATGGAAAACATATTACATTTCTTAAGCAGTGTGACGTGTTGGTTTACACTTAATAACCAATGCTTCTGGGATCCCTGGGTGGCGCAGTGGTTTAGCGCCTGCCTTTGGCCCGGGGCACGATCCTGGAGGCCTGGGATCGAATCCCACATCGGGCTCCCAGTGCATGGAGCCTGCTTCTCCATCTGCCTATGTCTCTGCCTCTCTCTCTCTCTATCTGTGTGACTATCATAAATAAATAAAAAAAAAAAATTAAAAAAAAAAAATAACCAATGCTTCTTGCAGAGGCTATCTGCCAGGATAGAAAGTTTTGTGGCTATGCCTCCACAACAAGCTATCACCAAATAGGACTTTACTAGATCACTGCACATTATTGGAGGACATCCGAGGTCAAGAGCCAGTCCATTAATTGAAATAATTAAGATATCTTTTTTCTCTGTAGATTTCCCCAATTCCCTAACTTGGCATTAGCCACAGTTCACGTCATGCTTTAATGTAACCTATGTCGGTTCTGGGAACAACATTTGTGAAATGATGAATTTTACCTAAAAGACACAAAGCTGACTGCAAAACATATCTATTACAATGTCACAGATGTGAGTCATTCATGGTAGGTACTTACCAAGTGCCTAAAATAAACAAAGCAATACCTTTCTGGGCAGGCAATATTCCACAAACACTGAGCTGCCATAATGTGCAAGGATGTTAAGAGAAATAACTCCTTCAAAGAGTTATTTGTGCTACCTATACAGAGGGAAAATATATGGAACCCTGACTCATTAAAGAACAGTACAAAAGATGTCATAGGGCACAATGCAGTGATGGGTACAGGCAATAGAGGCTGTCTGTATTTAAGATCGGCTCCTAAGGGTTGGAGCAGTCAGAAAAGCCTTGAAAGGATTGAGAAGATTGAAATGAGAGTGGAGAGCTTTCAACCAAGGCTAAGAGACAAGTATAGTTATCCTTGGGGACAATATAATCCAGTTTACCAGGAGTAGGTGTGGGATTGACATCTGAAAGAGTGCCAAAGGGCAAGGTCCTTGAATGCCAGGCCACGAGAGGCAGACTCAATGTCATGCGAGAAGGCTTTGGAGCAGTAGAGTGATGGGGTGACTTGGACACTTGATGTGGCAAAAGTTAGTTCTTAGTCTGAAATCTCTTCAGCAAGACTGGGAATTTATGTTGAAGGGAAAATTATTTGCCCATAGTCACTTTCATCCCGCTCTTTGATCAAGATCTACAGGCAGAAACCGGCCCATTAGTAATAGTCTGGTTGAACTTTGTGCAGCGGCAATGTTGCAGCCATGAGGTTTTATTTGAGGCATGATTATTACTAATTGAAAACTTTTCCCAGGAAAATAGTCCAGCTATAGGGGCCCCTGGGTGGATCAGTGGTTGAACGTCTGTCTGCCTTTGAGTCAGGTCGTGATCCTGGGGTCCTGGGATTGAGTCCTGTATCAGGCTCCCGTCTGCCTCTCTCTGTGTCTCTCCTGAATAAACAAGTAAGATTTAAAAAAAATAGTCTGGTTATAAATTCATATGTAGAATTTGAAAAATTAAGTTAGAAAGTTCTAATAATTGAACCAGATTTTTTTTCTTTTTTTTAAAAGATTTTATTTATTTGTTCATGACAGAGAGAGAGGCAGAGACTCAGGCAGAGGGAGAAACAGGCTCCATGCAGGGAGCCGGACACAGGACTCAATCCTGGGTCTCCAGGATCACTCCCTGGGCAGAAGGCGGCGCTAAACCGCTAAGCCACCGGGGATGCCCAAGATGTTGTCTTAATTCATTGAAGTTTCTCTGACTTTTTGTGTCAATACAGTTTTATCCCTTGAAACAAAGATATTCTGAAAATACAAACAAAATCTTATAAATTCTAAACATAACTATTTAATTTTTACCTGTCTTTCCAGTCTTGTCAAAATGTGTGTTGATTTTTACCTAGTTGCAATAATATTGTATAAGCATTGTTAAGGATGTGAAGCTAATACACTACAAACATGTTAACTGGTTACTGAACTCAGAGTGTGTGTATAACTGAAGAATTTTTTTTTTTGCATTTGTAACTGAAGAATTTTAATTACTTTTTTAAAGCAATAGTTGCACATAATAAAAATGTAAATAGCACAGAAAGGTAAAGACTGGCAGTAGGTTCCTCTCTACTCTCTTTCTCTATATACACACACACACACACACACATATATATACACAGTATATATATATATGTAGATATATACACAGTATATATACTATATATATGTATATGCTGTAGCCTCTCTATATATACAAAATAGCATAGGTACAGCCAACTGGATGGAAGGCCTGTGGCATTTTGGGTGTACCAGAGTGCCTTGCATGCATTCCTTGCTTTTGCACACTGATTTGCACTTTGCTTTTTTCATCTAGTAATATGATTTCGAGATTGCTCCACATCAGCACACATGGAACATGGAGCGCTTGGTTCTTCTCAACAGTGCTGTATTTTAACCACTTCTTACGTAAAGATCTTTAGGCTGTTCCCAGTCTTTTGTTACTATAAACAAATGCTGTAACAAATATCCTTACATAAATCTGTAGCATAAATTATCTGTAGCATAAATGTGTAGGTGAGGAATTGCTGGGGAAATAGTTTATGCATATAAAATCAAGGTCGATATTGTTTACTCTTTTTTATTCCCACCAACAATGTGAATGAGGGCCTATTTCCCAAACCTAGGCCAACTCAATGTGTCTTAATCAGTTTGTAGGGTGGAAAATGGTGTCTCAATTTTAACTGCATTTAATCTAGAAATATTTTAAACTGTAGATTATTGATGCTTTTGAATAAACTTTTTCTCTTAATTGGACAAGTGAGCATCATTGATGAACCTGAATGTGAGGTGTGATTGAGTCTTGCTTGACTATATGAAAATTTAGGAGAGCAGGGCAAGAGAGGGAGGGGCTCATCTGTCTACTTCACATCAAAATCCAGGTACCTTTGCAGTCTCCCAGTGGAACCTGGCAGATCTGCAGAATCAGGCAGAGTAACAGACGTAATGGGAGGGGGAAAAAGGTTTTAAAGATAATTTGAGGGGATCCCTGGGTGGCTCAGCGGTTTGGCGCCTGCCTTTGGCCCAGGGCGTGATCCTAGAGTCATGGGATCGAATCCCGTGTGGGGCTCCTGGCATGGAGCTGGCTTCTCTCTCTGCCTGTGTCTCTGCCTCTCTCTCTCTCTCTCTCTATGTCTATCGTGAATAAATAAATAAAATCTTAAAGAAATAAAGATAATTTGATTTGTTTGGGAGAGGCTTACAGAAATCAACATTTTTATTTACTATTTCTTGCTGTTTCTGCGTTCCATTAATTGGCAGCAATCCCTGGGTACATTGGGTGTAGTTAGGGAACCTCAGCGGAATCGAACCTGTGTTTTAAGAATTATTTTGAAAAAAAAAATGAGAGTATGCTGTGAGGTAAGCTCTGTTGGCAAATTATTCACCTTCCCCTTATCCTGTTCATTATGTATTCTGAGGAACTGGACCAGCAAGACAGGAATATGTGTGTGTCTGAATAAGATGCTCCAATCAGGCTGTTCAACGTTCGACGCGGAGACCTCGAACAAATCAGGCAAAATACGTTCCAAAGACTATAAATATAAAACTAGAAAAGCTTCTCCCCGCCCCCAAACAATCTCGATCCTCCTCACCATACGTAAGAAAAAAAAATCTGTATTATTGCAAAAAATACATGTCCATCCTCACTGGATCCTATTCTGTTCTCTTTTAAAAGCTATCCTCTTTTTTTTTTTTTTTTTTTTTAAAAGTGAGGAACAAGGTTGAGTGAGGTTCACACCTAAGTGCACAGCGCAGATTTAGGCTTGGGCCCGACGCTGTGCAATCATCCCAGATTTCGCACATCGAGTTCCGCCCCTACTCAGGCAGGGGAAGTCCTCGCTTTTATCTTCAGTTGTTTTAAAAGCGAGCGGTGTCTAACCCCCGCCCCCCGCCCCCCCCAGTTCTGCTCTTTGTGTCAGCTGCCTCGGAGTTGCCCCTTGGCAACCTATCCACCTAGGGTAGAAAACGCCGTTGGGGGGAGCCGCAGCGCAACCTGCCCGCTCCCGGCCCCCGCGCCCCGCGCCCCGCGGGAGGCTCGTCCCCGCCCCGCCCCCCCCGCCTCCGCCCCCCCCGCCTCCCCTCCCCCTGTCCTCCCCCCCCCCCCCGCAGCCGAGCGCGGTCCGGGCGCAGGGCCCCTCTCCAGCGCCCCCTCCCCGGCGCGCTGCGGCTGGCGCTCCCCGGCGCCCCGCCTGACGCTGCAGCTGGGCCGGCGATTCGCCATTGGATTAAAAATAGCAGCGTCCCCCGCACCCCCGCCCGCCGGCCCCAGGCCCCCGGAGCCCGTGCCCGCCCCGCGGCCCGCCCGCCCCGGCCCCCGCCGCCCGCCCCGGCCCCCGCCGCCCGCTCCGCCCGCTCCGCCCGCTCCGCCCGCGGACCCAGCGCTGCGGCCCGACCGGTGGGCTCGGGGGCGCGCCGCGGCCATGCAGCGCCGGGGCGCCCTGTTCGGCGTGCCGGGCGGCAGCGGCAGCAGGAAGATGGCTGCAGGGGACGTCGGCGAGCTGCTGGTGCCGCACATGCCCACGATCCGCGTGCCCCGGTCGGGGGACAGGGTGTACAAGAACGAGTGCGCCTTCTCCTACGACTCCCCGGTAAGTGAGGCTCGGCGGCGCCCGCGGCGCCCCGGGGGAGGGTGCGGTGCCGGCGGCCTGCGGCGGCACGTGAAGGCGGGGGGGGGGGGATGCGCGGGGGCAGCCGGGGACCTCCTCCCCCGGCGGCGGAGTTGGCTCGGCGGCCCCGCAGTCGGGCAGCACTTGGCGAGCGCCCACTGCGTGCGGGGCGCCGCTTCCCCCGAGGCTCCTGCCGCTGAAGACGCGGTGGCCGCGGGCTTTGCTCCGCCGTCCTGCCCGGCTCCCGGCCGCCTGGCCACGGAGGGAGAGCGAGCTCCGGTCCGAGAGTTCCCCGATCTTAACCGCGCGCTGCAGGCGGGGGCGGGGGCGGGGGCGGGGGCAGGGGGGCGCGTGTCTCCGGGCGAGAGCGGAGGGCGGCTGCGTGCTCCGCGCCCCGGCCCCGGCCCCGGCCCCGGCCCCGGCCCCGGCCCCGGCCCCGGCCCCCGCCCGCGGCGCACTCGCAGCCCTTCTTCCTTCCCTTCTGGGACCGTGGCCTCGGCCCGGGCTGCCCACCCCCGGGCCCTGCCATCTCCTCGCCGAGCTGGCCTCCCCCGCTTTCCAGCGCTCCCCGCTCCTTTGCTTCCCGTTAGAATGTGGGAAGAAACCTTCGGGTCCCTGCAGTGGGGCAGCAGACATGGGGACTGCTGGGTTATTATGGCTTCTGTAAGTCATTCCCCGTACTCCTCTAGAGGAGTCGCCTGGGCTGAAATGCGTCAGTATAAATCATTAAAAGTTCAGTCGCGGGTCGTGACCTGAGACGGGAGGTGGCGCGGGGTGGGGTGGGGGTGGGGGTGGGGGGAGTTACGACGGATCAGGTCACTGCCGTCCACCCAGGGCGGTTGGTGGTTTCCCCCCGGGTGGCAGGTATATGTGCGACAAGGAAGAGGAGAGTGAGTGTCCCTTTCAAGAGTCAGATGGGCTTCAAAGTGACTCAGCTGTCTGGCGTTTATCATGTCTTTTTGAGGACCAGGTTATTTTTATCCACCCACTTTAGATCTCATGTGTCACCCGGCAGATCTCCATGCAATCGGGAGGTGCATGGATTGGACGCACCGAGGCAGGTTTCAAACAATAGTCTAACACATTTTATTCACGTTACGTAGAGTATTGTTGGAGGAAAAAAAAAAAGAAAAACCCCACCTTCAATGGGAGGCAGATTTCCCAAAGTATCCTTTATCATCTACTGGATTGATATCGGCTGGTTTCAAAGCATTTCGGCTTGTTGTTATCCATTGGGAGTCCCAGAATTACTATCCTCTCTACGATATCCAGTTTTTCTTTTATGTGAATTCCGGATCATTTGGGGGATAAACGTTTCACTTCTTGTTCATTACTTCCCGATTTTCTTTCGAAAAGATCTAAGTGGAATGAGCTGGTTGTATTTAAATACTTTGCATATTGTGATCACACAACTCAAAGTGACTGTTGTCAGCAGTGTCATTAAATCATGTTCTCCACAAAGTACTTGAAAATGCCATTTTCAGATTTTGTGTCCAGTGATGGGCAGGTTCTGCCTAGTAGGCTCCTGAGAATGGGGAGGGATGTAAGCAATTGACAGATTGTGAAGTCCAGGAAGAAGAGAGTGGCCTAGTCTTTTAGGATAGTACAGCGTGTAACGTGGGTAAAACAACTTTTTCTGTGTTTGATCAGGGTTACTCTTCAAATTCTTCTTACAAACTTTGTTATTGTAAATCTTTACCACATTGTATAGTATGTGGCAGGCGTGAAAAGAGCTGATTATTTTAATTCACTTCCACAGATAGTTATTGGGAGTTAATGGTGTACCAAACACTGTTCCAGAAGCATGATGTCTAGTATAAAGTGATGATTTCATTCATGTCACAGTAGTTCCTTGGGGAGACTGGGCTTATTTACAGGGCCGATGAATCAGTATATTTTATTAACTATGAGGAGGAAGAGAAAGAAGGTTTTATAATAAATTGTATGAGAGCACAGTGTATGATCATGCGGGATTTTTCCCTATAGTACTGACTTAACATTCGGGACTCAAGTAAGGCTTCTTGAGCACCTACTATGTGCCAGCTCATATATGCATGGCTGTAAGAATCATTCAGAGTAAAATACATTGGTACCAAGCACACCAGAGACTTTAATCTACAAGTGCCACAGGACTGTGATAGAGAAAAGACCAAAGCCATGTGAGTGGAGAAGGTAATCATCAGATACTTTTGAAAATGGCCAGAGATAAAGGTGGATAGAAGTAAAGAAGACCAACTTCTGGCAAGGTAAATAACATGGGCAAACATATAAAGGGTGAATATTTTCTTCTTATTTGCTTTTAATATACTGGGAAGAAAAAGATTGATTTAATGAGTAGTGAGGTCAGAACCAAGGAGAGAGTGGAAGATGAGAGCTTCGAATACTTACAATAGGAGCTTGGTTGTATATGGTCAGTTCTGGAAAACTACTATAAGTATTGTGATTTAAAGTGGTGTTACAGTGAGACTGAACTGATCATTTTTAATTATAGATTCATTATAGACCCAAGGCCTGGTGTGAAAGCTTTGCTGTACCTTACCTGTGTGGGTATGAAGATTGAGTGGGACTGCATGATAACTCATTTCAGTGTCCTTCTCCTTCCTTGCTACCTTTTAGGGCTTAGCACATGGCAGATGCTCAGTGACACTTCTTCTGGGATGAGAGAGAATTTGTGTTTTTCACCTGCCAGTTTGTCCCAATTTCATCCCAGGCCTACCTTCTCACCTTGACTTGTAGGTTCACCTCTCCATGACTTGGCTCATCTTGCAGGGTGTATAATGGGACCGTCCTGGAGAATGGGGACTTTGCATCTTTATCCCCAGCAGTTGGCCCAGCATCTGGTATATACAGGCTAGGAACTCAACTGATGCCTAGGAAAAGTATAAATTACATGTAGTGACAGGTTCTGAAAATGCTAAGGATGCAACACATGGGAAATACTGCAAAAGGAATCATGTGCGATTATCATGTAGAATGTGGTGGCTTTATTGTCTGTGGGGGCAGAAGTGTGAGAGAGAGCCAGGCTGGCAGGGTTTGAACCCCAGTTCTGTCTTTCAGCTGTGTAACTTCTCTGGGTTCCAGTTTCTCTATCTGTGAAATGGGGACAATAATAGAACCTACTTCATGGGTTGTTTTGTGGATTAAATAAATTAATGTGTAAAGTATGCCCAGCCAATCAGTAATCACTAGAGGAAGAAAAGAAAGAGATAAAGAGAGTCAGTCAAGGGTTGCAGGCCCCAGGGTTTGATTGTCAGGGTTTGGTGTGGTTAAGTGGAGACGTTAGTCCACTCTTTCTTTCAAGCCTTCATGGACTACCATGTAAAATCTACTCCTCTCTTTGGTTGTTGAACCCCTCACTCGTCTGAATGTCCTCTGTCCCCACCTCCCCTCAGCTTCTGGGCTGCCAGCTCCTGGGAGGTCAGTCTCTGGGTCTCCAGTGGCTAAGACTCATTTCCTTTTCCAGAACCACCCCCCTGTCTTGATCATTTCAGGGTTCTTTTTTAGCCTTCCGTTTCTGCTGGAGACTTCATTGTTTCTTCCAAAGCCCCCATTTCTTAGGATCTATGTCATAAGACACAGCAATTAGTGATAGTCTCTCTTCCATCATTGGCCATCATTTCACTCTCTTTTCACTTAACTGGTCGTTTTAAAACATCTACTAGATGTGAAGCCTTCTACCAAGCTTTCAGAATGGGAAGGAGCTGGGCGACTCTTGTGCTAACCATGCCCCTTCCCCACCTCTCTGGAAGTGGAGAGCTTATCTCATGCCTTGTCTTTAGCTGGGGTCACCTGAAAGATTAAGACAAGGGCTTAGCATGGGCAGTTTATTTTGGAAAGGTATCCCAGGAAACATAAGAGGAAGAACACTCAAGGGAATAATAACAAAGGGAAGAACAGAAAGCCAACCCAAGAGTGAGTCATTGAGTCAGCTGCCATGATGGAGCACTGTCGCTCCAGGGATCCCTGGAGAACTGTTGAATGTGCCCCAGTATCCTCTACCTGGGACATGGAGAGGGGAGTATTTATGCACTGGCTCCTGTGGCCTGTTGGTCAAGCGTGCTCCAGGGATGAACTGCCCTCACTCTTGCGGGTTTGTATTTGTGTCAGAGGGGCTTCCTGAGAAGCCTTCCCGCGACCAGCAGCTGGCTGAGAAGAGACAGATCCCAGTGCAGTGAGGCACTGAAAAGGTGGCCCGACATGATGTGAGACCAGCATAAGCATTCCTTCACACCTCCCCTTACCTTCCAGCATTAGCATCATTTTGTAAAACAGAGCTTATTTCCCATTCTCTGAAGCTCTGGGATCCCTTGGTGATGTTGAGATCTCATGTTGGTTCTCCACATTCCTGAGAATCTTTGTAATACTCTGGGGAACAGGGGCCTGTGGTAGTGGCTGGTTTACATAGCCACTGGGAAAGGCTTTGAGATCATTTACTTGTAGGAACAGCTCATGTGAGGGGCTCCTTACTCTAGTGGTGTGCTTGCTACCTTCCAGGCAGTGAGACTTGCATCATGGTGCTTACTTGTAGGGGAAAAATAATTTAATTTGGGAAAAATCCTCCTCCTACGGGATCAATAGATACAAGATAGTAAAACATTTACTGTTTCTTTTACCTTCGAAGATATAACCTTAAACTAATTCTAATTAGTTTCACATATTAAAAGTTCCTTTCCAAAGGCAACTAACTAAAATGTTGTTTTATAGCAATGATTCTCAATATTTTTGGCCCCTGTATTCTCTTAAATATTTTCAAGGATGCCAGAGAGCTTTTGTGTGGTTTCTGTCTATTGATTTTTACCATATTAGAAATTAAGACTGAGAAAAATTTAAAACATCTTCCATTCTCTTAGCTGTTAGAGTGATGGTATCATCTGATGTCATGGAGACTCTTAAAAATGCCTCTGTGTGCTCAGGAGAGAACAGGAGTGAAAAAGGCAGATAAGTTCATGTTATGAAAGTAGTTTTGACTTCGCAGCTCACTTGAAGGGTCTTGGGGGACATTCAGGGTTTCCAGGTCATACTTTGAAAACCAGAGTTCTAGAGTTTAGGCAAGAAAAGTACAAGGTTATTTCAGTGGCACATCTCACCTGCATTGTGGCTTGTGTGGGTTCATATTTTCACATTTGTGGTGTTTGAATAATTGGTCATTAATCGTAGCTCATCTATAGATGTCATATGTCCCCTGTATATTGTTTTTGAAGCAAATTAAAATTTAGAGAATATGAGTCATTTTGAAAAAAATTGCAACTACTTTGCTGGAAATCATTGGCCTTTTTGAAGGTAAGAAATCATTATTCTGTTGACTGTGAGCCTCACCGGAGGGTGATCTGGCTGGGCTGTTTCTTTCAGAAACTTAAATTTTAGCATCCTGACTTTTTTCCTTTGGCCACTGGCTAGGAGACTTTTGTCATTTCCTGCCCGGAAAGTGAAGATTTATTTGCCAGTACTGGGGGGGCAGGGAACTGAGTGGGAGCAGAGGACGAGGGTGGCCTTGGCATGTGGATATTGGATATGACCGGATATGGTTGCCTGGTTCTCAGTCCTATCCCTGTTTTGTTAAGTCCTCTCTCATGTTGTAGGGGCTTGGTACCTGGACACTACAGTTGCCAGAAGGATTCTGTTTTTGTTTTTTTTTTTTTTTTTTTTTTAGGTTTTATTTATTCATGAGAGACACAGAGAAAGAGAGGCAGAGACATAGGCAGAAAGAGAAGCAGGCTCCCTGCGGGGAGCCCGATGGGGGACTCCATCCCAGGACCCTGGGATCACACCCTGACCCAAAGGCAGATGCTCAGCCACTGAGCCACCCAGGGGCCCCTGACAGGAGGCTTCTGATTTCGATTCTGCCAGTGAGAGTGTCAGAAGGAGAAGCCACCATTGTTACTGCAGCAGTGGCCCATGCCAGACGTGGGGTTTTCCTGTCCGCTCCGAGTATCCTTCTGGCACTCAGAGCCACCTCAGCCACGGGGGAGCTGAGATCATCTATGCGGTTTCTTACAATGCTGATGCCTCTGGACTCCAGAGCGTGAGTGGTGGTTCCTCTGACCCTGGCTCTCACGGCTCTCACCAAGATTACATCCCCTCCAATTCCCTGTATCAGGTCCCTTCCTGCCTGAAGCACCTGGACTGGTCGTGCTCCCCATCTGGGCTGATACGCATACATTACACACACACACACACACACACACACACACACACACGCACACGCCTCTAAGTCTCCGTGTATTCCGAGTGGAGCTCCTATTCTTACCTGCGTTCCTTGTCCCACAGACCCAAGTCCTGTCTAAAAACACAGGGCTCCCTGCTCTAAAGAATAAACCGGCAGTGAATTGTCTGTGTGGAAGGGCCCCCTGGGAGTGGAGGAGGGCCTTGTGGGCTCTGACAGGTTTCCAGGCCTTCCTTCTTATTTCAGCCCTTGTTTCGCTCCAGCTTCCAGAGTTACCTGGAGCTGTTAGTTCTGGAGCCTCTTGGAAATTCTGGGGCATACATCAGATGGGATCTGGGTTCTCTCTGCTGCAGACCTAGCTGGGATTCAGCTTGGTCAGCTCACCGTAGTCTTGTAGTACTTCTCCATCAATAGTCCAGTTTCCAGATCTTCTGGCTATGGTTTATGTTTTTAAAAACACAATGTTTTGGGGCACCTGGGTGGGGCACATAATGTTTTTATTGTTCTTCTCTTTGGGTTTCAGAAAGGAGTGAGATTGATGTAAGTGTGTAATCTGCCCCACGTACGCTAGCATGCCGCTTTTCCAAATGAAAAATCAGGAAGTCACTTCCTGTCTCTTTTCGGCTGCTGTTAATTATCTTTCAAGTTGTGTCATTTTTAGACTTCAGGAATGTAAGAGGCAATGCTGATCCTGTCAGGGAGCCTTTTGGAAAAGTGTGTGTCCTCAGTTGTATTGAGCCTGGACATCTGTGCAGCTCCGAATTCTCTCTTCACTCCCCTGCACTGTCCTTCCTGTGGCCTGGAGTGCAGTTAAAGGTACTGCCCTTCATTTAGGGCCTCAGGCTGGAAGATGTACAATATTGTCAACCCTGCCCCCCTCCCCCTCTTGCTTTTTTTTTTAAAAGATTGTGTAAAGTGCACATAACATAAAATCAACCGTCTTAACCATGTTTAAGTGCACTGTTTGGTGGCATTAAGGGCATTCACATTGTGGCACAACCATCAGCACCATGCATCCCTGGAGCTCTTCATCTTGCAAAGCAGAAACTCTATTTCCCTTGAACAATAACTCCCCACCCCCCAACCCCTTCAGCCTCCCAGCCTCTGGCAACCACCATTCTATTTTCTTCTATGAATTTGCTCTAGGTACCTTATATAAGTGAGACCATACAGTAGTTACCTTCTGTGACAGGCTTATTTCGCTTACTGTAATGTTTTCAAGGTTTGTCCATGTTGTAGCATGTGTCAGAATTTCCTTCCCAAAGCTGAGTGACGTTCCACTGTGTGTGTATACCACATCTTGTTTGTCTGTTCATCTGCTGATGGATACTTGGGTAGCTTCCATTTTTTGCCTGTTGTGAATGATGCTGCTGTGGACATGGGTGTGTGTCTGTGTCCCTCTCTTGTGTATCACATCCCATTAGAGACCAGGTTCCAATGGGGTAGCCCCCCTCTCTCCTTATCCATGGCCCAGGCTCACTCATGCCTTCATCATCTCTTGTCCAGACTCTTGCCTAAGAAGCTTCTTAGTTGACCTTATGTTGCCTCCCTTTCATTCGTCACTGTGCTCTCAGATTTTCTAAAACATGGGTCTTATCATGTCATTTCACTGTCTAGATATTTTCAAAGCACCATTCAGACTTTCCTAACATAGCACCTCAAATCAGTTTACCAAGTTGATCCAACTTTCCTTGCCAGTGTTTGTCACTTAGCACCTAACCTCTACTTACATTCTCTTTAGCCCACGGGACTTCATGTTCTTCACATGCTCCGTGTTTTCAGCCCTCCTTGCTTTGGCTCATGCTCTTCCCATTGGCCTGAACTGCCTTCTCCCTGTGTTTCCCAGGGAAACCCCACTGATCTCAAAAACCACCTCACATGTTCTCTGTAAAGCCCTCATCACTCTCCCCTCCCCAAACTGAGTTATTTATTTTCCCGTGCTTTCAGAGCACTTTGTTAATCTCTGTCATGGTTGAGATACTGATTGTTGAGGATAAAGGACAGTTGGGGTCTTATGCACCTGTGTTAGTAAGGCTGCATCTTTTCCGATTTCCTGTGTATCCTTTTTTTAAAAAAATATTTTATTTATTTATTCATGAGAGGCACAGAGAAAGAGAGAGAGAGAGAGGCAGAGACACAGGCAGAGGGAGAAGGAGGCTTCATGCAGGGAGCCTGACGTGGGACTCTATCCCGGGTGTCCAGGATCATGCCCTGGGCCAAAGGCACGTGCTAAACCGCTGGGCCATCGGGGCTGTCCCCCCCCCCCTTTTTAAGTGGGCTCCACACCCAGAATGGGGCCTGACAGGGGGCTTGAACTCACTGTGAGATCTTGACCTGAGCTGAGATCAACAGTCAGGCATTTAAATGATGGAGGCACCCAGGCACCCCTGTTCCTTAAAAAAAATTCTGAACGTGTATTTTGGAATTAAAAAAAATGTGATTAAAAGTAACCAATACTGTAGTTTTATATTGTCATACTATAATCTGAAAAGTCATACACTTGACCCTTGACAAGCTTGGGAGAGGCATCTTGGGTCCTTGTGGGGTGTTTTGTGTGTTATGATTCTGGGTGCCACAGGGATCTTGGTGAAAGTGATCACACATGGTGCCCCTTGGGGAGACAACTAGAGGGCTGTTGTCTGTGGACGTGGGCTGGGCCTCTGTGTGGCTGCTTTATGTTCAGTACTATGGGCAGTCAGCCCAGGACTCCTCTTGCCCCCAAGCACAGGGAAGATGGGAACAGGAGCACCTATTTTTAGGGCTGGAGCAGCAGGTCAGTGCAATAATGACAAGAATTTAATGACTCTGAATACGCCTCCAGACTAGAGAGGGTGCTTGAGGTACACAACGATATGTGTTTCCGGTGATGAGACTCAGAAGAAAACCATTTGTTTTGTGTTAATTAGCAAGTATTAATGCTTACTTAGAACCTACTATATAGCCAGCACTGCCCCGGGAGGGTTTGAGAATTTCAGAGGGAAACAGAGGACCACAGTAATGAAGAGTATGACACAGATGTTTCTAGCATAGTACAGAATATGAAAGCCGGGCAGCCCGGGTGGCTCAGCGGTTTGGCGCCACTTTCAGCCTGGGGCCTGATCCTGGAGACCCAGGATCCAGTCCCACATCCGGCTCCCTGCATGGAACCTGCTTCTCCCTCTGCCTGTGTCTCTGCCTCTCTCTCTGTCTCTCTCATGAATAAATAAATAAAATATTAAAAAAAAAGAATATGAACGCCAATTTTGAGTGTCTGTTAGGAGTCAAACATGATACCAGGTACCTTTATATACACCATCTCATTTAATTACAATAGTAATTGGCTTGTAAATTATAATTACTCTTGTTGCCTTATTTTACAGAAGAGGAAACAAGAGTCAGAGAGGTTACGTAGCTTATTCAGGGACTAGTTCAAAGACTGGTAGGGACTTAAGCCCTGATGTGTCATGAGGTGAGACCCTGAAGCACTTATAGAGTATTACATTTTATTTATTTATTTATCTATTTATCTATCTATTTATTTATTTAATTTTTTTTTTAGAGTATTACATTTCAAACAGTGTGGCACTTACAGGGTATGAATGGAGATTTCAGATAGGAATAATCAATAAAATCTAGAAAAGTACTGGTCTGGGTCCCTGGATGGGATCGGAAAAGTGGCGTTTTAGGGGAGGAAGGGACAGAGGCATGGAGGTGAGACCAAGCTTAGGATGTATGTGAGGAAGAGAGAATTTACTTGGGCAACTGGGAAGCAAGGCTAACTCCTCTGTGGACTATAGATGTCGGCCTTGGTAAGGTTAGGCCGATGGGCTGGCTGGTCAGGAGCAAGGGAACAGCGTGAGGACAGCGGTTATTTGGGTGGCTGTCCTGGAAGGAGAAAGAGGACTAAGGTTGGGAGGTAGAGAGAACTCCAGTAGGAATTGGGCTGGGGCTCTTGTGGTATTGTGGGAGGGGTGCTTTCATGAGGGTGATGACAGTGGGGCTAGAGCTGGTGGGAATAAACCCAGTAGACATTTTGATGAAAGATGCCGTGCAGCTGAGTCTATGCAGAGTGTGCAGCGGATGGAGGAGTGGGAGAAGCTCAGTGTGTAATGTGGCAGATGGAGTGTATCAGGGGCATAAAGGAGGGTGGGGTGGTCAAATCAGGTGGGTGAGTGCATCGTAGGGAAACCCAGACAGGGGTCTGGGCGGCATTTCCTCCAGGAATTAGAATTTTTTTTTTAAGATTTTATTTATTTATTCATGCGAGACACACAGAGAGGCAGAGATATAGGCAGAGGGAGAAGCAGGCTCCATTCAGGGAGCCCGATGTGGGACTCGATCCCGGGACCCTGGATCACGCCCTGAGCCAAAGGCAGATGCTCAACCACTGAGCCACCCAGGCATCCCGGAATTAGAAATTTGAAAAGATAATCGTGTTGCACAAATAGTCATAGATGGATTACACGCAGCCTTTACTGTTTTATGAAATACAATCACTCCTAGAGTAAATCCTGCCCCATACTGACCGCATGGGCGAGATTGGCCCAGAAGCTGGTGGCTCTTATGAGTCACAATTATGAAAACTTTGTCCTAATCAAACCAAGTATTGCTTTTTGGGTCCTGGTTAATTCTTTGGGTGTTGCTGAAAGCTGTGAGCTGGACATGAGGTCTCTGTCCCCAGCACTTCTTAGAAATAGGCTTGGTGGTGTGTTAGTGGGATCGGTGGAGGGAGCAGCCAGGAGGAGAGAGGCGTCGGCAAGGGGTGAGGGTGAGAGTGGCTCACACATTGAATCCTGTAGGTACAGCTGCTGAATTGCCCCTCTGGAGGTGCCATTTGGAGAGGTTCTGCCTGTGTCCAGCCTGAAGGTATGGAAGCAGCCCCGGCAGGTAGGCCCTGTGTCCTGGGGCCCACATGTCATCGGTGAGGGGGCTGCCAAACCCTGCGGCTGCTTCGCCATCGTCCAGGGGCCCACACCTTGGAGGCCCAGCCCTTTGGGGGCCTAGCACCTTGGGGGCCTGCCAATGTTTGGTCGGGGAGCTGTCAGCATGGAGCAGCCACCTCTGGGGGCTCCAGTTGCCCTTCCGACTTGGGAAGTGGAGCTGGCGGGTCCTGCCAAAGCCTCTCTCCTCCCCTTCGGGAAACCTTGGCAGAGCACCTGGCCCCAGCTCCTTACCTGTGTGGCGAGCCTCCTTTTCCTGTCCTCCTGCTTTCCTGGAATGAAACAGCCTTAGTAAAAAAGGAGGAAACTGCGCTTTGGCCCAAGCCCCGGGATGGCGTGTGCTTGCCAACAGCTGCCCACCTAGCTCCTGCCACCAAAACAACATCTGCTTCTCAGTGGCACGGGGCAGCATGCAGAGGGCCAGACTGGCCTGGGTTCTGGGAGGGAACACCCCCAGGAGCACCCCCGCGCACACCCCCACATCACTACTTAGCAGTATGACTTAAGCAGGTGTTGGAATTCCACTGAATGTCTCTGAGCCTTGGTTTTTCCCTCCATAGTACCTACCTTGCAGGGTTGTTAAAATCATGGCTTCCCATTAAACCCATTTAATGCCATCCACCTCTGTAGTGGGATTTATTTCTTTTTTATTTTTATATTTTTTTGTAGTGGGATTTAATGGGAAGGATCCTTTTGAGGGGTAGGTGAAATGGGGTTTTTAGTGTCTTGGGGCTGCCAAGGGGAGACATCCTGTACTTGGTAATTCTGCATGAGGCTCTGCCCTGGAGCAGAAGCCTTGGGTGTGAGTGTTTGCTGGCCCCCTTGGGGGGATCTCTGTTCAGGGCTATTATTCAGAGTCAAATCCAACTCGTACTTATGGGCTTTTATGGGTTAGCCCGGAAACCTAATCCTCATGTTTAATATAGTTTGCCAGGGGAAATGCATCCTGAAGAAAACCAGCTCTTTTTCTGCTTTATTTAAAAATTTTTTTTTAAGCTTTCATTTATTTATGAGGGACACAGAGAGAGAGAGAGAGGAGAGACACAGGCAGAGGGAGAAGCAGGCTCCATGCCGGGAGCCCGATGTGGGACTCGATCCTGGGTCTCCAGGATCGCGCTCTGGGCCAAAGGCAGGCGCTAAACCGCTGCGCCACTGGGGCTGCTCAGCCAGCTCTTTTTCAAAATGAGAAGAAATGACTATAAAAAGTTTTTACCTTTGACTAAGGTGGTTTCACATTTTTCTCTTTTTCTGTGTGAGTGGGGAGCTCCTTCCGTGGATTGTAGCTGCAGTTTGGCACTGCAGAAGGAGCTCGCCCCAGTGCTCCCTCGACCGTTTTCTTTGTGCTCATTTGTCCTCTGAACAGTATAGTAGCTGCTCCTCCTGCCTCACCCAAACCCTTCCCTAGCTGTTTGGGTGAACAGCATCCTCATTGCTCCAAATACCCAGAACAAGGATGTGGTTTTATCCTTAGGAAAAAAGGTCATAAATGACGGATGGGTGGAACAGTAAGTTTATAGCGTGTCAAAATGTGGCCGTTTGGACAGTGCCGCCGTTAGCTGTCTGAGCTGGCTGTGCAGCAGCTCTGAGGCATACCTGGGAGCCCTCTGCAGAGAGGGAATGGCAAAGTTGGAGCAAACTGGGAGAATCATTACTGCCTCAACATTTCTATTTTTTCTTAACACTTCATGGCCACGAGCATGATTTATTGATGCTTAGCGAGGAAGCGCGCACTCTCTTGGGATTATGTGCATTTGGTTTTTCTACTTAGTTTAGGTGGGCAGTTTTATTTCAGTGGATTTGCTGTTGGAAGCAAGGTTTTTGGATTTTGTGAATATTGTATTCCGGAAGTTTTGTTCCACTGGCGAGCTGTTTGAGTGTTTCCTTGCTGTGCAGCCTGTTTTTTGCTTTCCCCTCATCATATTTCCCCTTTCTGAGGATTGCATGCTTGCTGCCCTTGATCTGGAGCCTTGTTTTACTTTCTTATTGCGCCCTTGCTTCCCATCTGCCTCTACTTAATTTTTGCATTTAAAAACTCTTGTCTGTTTTGCTCTAGAAGCCAGAATGTACTTGGGATCTGTGGTCTGGTCATTGGAATATTTATACCTGCCATTCAGTTGTGGAAGTACCTGAGAGGTAGAGTTAATGGCAGGTGGTTGCTTGATGAATGCAAGAGTTGAGCAGAGAGGTGGGTAATCTTACGAGACTAATGAGTTAAAACAGGAGTTGTCCTTGATTCTGCCCTTTTTCCACACACTCCTACATCTAATCCATTTTCTTTGCTCAGGGGCTCTATCCTAAAATTATAACCTGCATCTGCTAAAGTTTCTCCATCCCTGCTATGAGTTCCCTTCCCTGACTTCCTGCCACATCCCCTAGGCTGAGCCACCATCCTGCCCTGTTTAGACAAGGGGTGTCTTTTTTTTTTTTTAAGATTTTATTTATTTATTCATAAGAGACATAGAGAGAGAGGCAGAGACATAGGCAAAGGGAAGAGAAGCAGGCTCCATGCAGAGACCCGAAGCGGGACTGGATCACAGGACCCTGGGATCATGACCAGAGCCGAAGGCAGACACTTAACCACTGAGCCACCCAGCATCCCTAGACAAGGGGTATCTAAAAGAACTTTCAATGGTGATGGAATTGTTCTGCATCTGCACTGTCCAATATGGTAACCTGTAGCCACATGTGCGGCTATTAAGTACTTGCAATGTGGCCATTGTTTTGAGAAACCAAACTTTTAACCTAATTGAAATTAATTGAGAGCTAAGTATTCATATGTGGCCAGTGGTAGCGTGGGTCTCGACTGCATGATAGATTTGTGACCATATGTTCTCTTGACCCCCGCCCTATAGTTCCCCCCGGTAGTCCAAGTGATCTTGTAGCAGGATGTGGATGTCATGACAGCACCAATGGTGCTTGTCTTTCTCTCTCTCTGCTGACTAAACTCCTCCTGCTCTACACCCCACCAACTTCTCTAACGCCAGAGAAGTCATCACAGCCTCTTTCTCTTTCGTAGCTTTTTCCTACTCCACATGGACGATCTCTCAATCCCCTTGCTCCACGGATGGCATCTACCCGGGCTGGGGTACAGTGACTTTGCTTTGTTACATTCTTTCTTGTCATCACGTTCTCCTCTGTCTCCCCGAGATGACACTCTTTATCCCCTCTTTGACTTGTGTGTTCCCAAATTTCCCGAGCGACACATTTTGATATAACCTTAGCTATTTCAGATCACACTTTTACTGTGGGTATCAAGCATATCCAGCCCCTTAGAGCTATGAAGTTGGTTGCGAAAGCCTAAGGAAAGCTTGGGTTAAGAGAAAGGAACTTTTGAACAATTGCTTGTTCTGTTATGTATACATACAATTGGTTCTAAACGCATTTAGTTAAGAAAAATTTTACTGGTTTTTACTGTTCAAAAATGAATCAATATTCCTGAAGGAAAATTCCTGAAGGAAAATGTGCAGGGCATGCATATTGTGTATATTGTAATGTCATATGCGCTGTTTTGTTACCTGCTTTTTTTACTCAAAAGTACCATGTAGAGCTTTTCCTATCAGTAAACACTCATTACAAATACATTTTAAATGGCTGGAGAGTGTTATAGTTCATGGATGTACCATAAATTAGTAAAGAAATCTGTTCTTGTGCATTCAGGTGATTTCCGTTTGCTGTTACAAGTAGCTAATTCAGTTAATTTCTTTTTTTTTTCCTTTTTTAAAAACTCAGTGTTTTAGAAAATACTGTGTTCTTGTCCCTTTCCTCTCACTTTTGCATGAGTGTGTGAGTCACAGTCTTCCTGGGTGTTAGTATGTAATTTGTTCTGGACGTGGATTTGTTGTGACTCCATCTACCTACATCATGTTTCTCTTTGCGGCAATGACCACTTGTTTTCCACACTGTTCTGTGGTTATAAAAACAAGTGTTACGCAGCGACTCTGTTTCCTGAGTGCACTGCTCACACATGCTCGCTCTGCCTTCCTGTCTTCCAGCGGAGGCCAGTCTCCAAGAACACACCGTTGTAAACAAAGTTCTCTGAACACCTACTGATTGACAATGTGGTGTATTTTTATTTAAAATGACTGTTCGCTTGCTATTCTGAAAACATGTAACCTTGACCTTTATATTCGCCTCAGTTTCAATATTCTTTTAAAAGGCAGCAGTATAAAAAAAAAGGTGGCTTTGTCTTTGATGTTACTTCTCAATACTATGTAGGAAATACAACGTAAAGTAATAAATGCACAGCTATGTGTATATCATATTTATATAGAAATGCTTTGAAGAGTGGGGTTAAGCAATGCATGGGCTTCTAATGCTGCTCCTCTCTCGTGGCTTGATTGTGAGGTGGGAGAAATTGTCTTGGGGACCATTATAGAGCGTTAGAGAAGCCCAGAGTGGTATTTCTTGTCTTCCTTGTGATTTCAGGTTTCCAAGTTTGTCAAGTTTCTGTTTAGGGCATCACGAAAATGATAATTAGAATCTTATTTAGCTAAGAACATGCTGAGAAGTGCATGCTGGCCATTCTGGGCTGGGCGGCCTCTGGAAGATAGTGCATGCTGGCCAGATAGGGTCTAAGGTGTGATGGGGTGTGGATGTGGCAACCACTGTCCAGAAGAACCAGTGATCCTGGCTTGGTTACAGAAAGTAGGGGAACTGGGGTCACTAGGTTCAAGTGTCCAAGCTGCTGAGACCCTGACTTTAGCTGAACAAACCTGAAAAGCTAGTGTTCCTGCACATGCTGGAGGCTGTTTTTCTATGCATGGCCATCAGTTTTCTCTTGATGAGTATCATTGTTTAGCTTTGTCAGAGCCTTGAAATGGAATCTGTGCTATGGAGTGTTTTATTTTTTTATTTTTATTTTTTAAAATATTTTATTTATGTATTCATGAGAGACACAAAGAGAGAGAGGGGCAGAGACACAGGCAGAGGGAGAAGTAGGCTCCATGCAAGGAGCCTGATGTGGGACTTGATCCCGGGTCTCCAGGATCACACCCCAGGCTGAAGGCGGTGCTAGACCGCTGGGCCACTGGGGCTGCCCTGTGGAGTGTTTTAAATCCAGGTCAGAAGGGCACCGAGGATCAGGTCCTGTGTTACTGAATGGCAAGTAACTACACAAACTCTGCCACTCGGTCTGTAAAAGTCTCTTCAGTTTGGCTCTGTACCAGGTAGTGTTGTTGGAATTTAGTAATGCTCATGACATGATTTCCCTGCCCTCAGGGAGCAAATGTGTGATTCAGTGTCTGAATGTGGTGGCCTCAAATGAAGGAAGCATGAGTTTTCACAGCTACAGATTTCAGCGAATGAGATGCTAACAGTCATGGTATAAAAGTGGATTTGGGATTAAGGACCAGCAGCCCAAGATGATGAGTCAGGAGATACGGGAATTGGTCATGGGCACAGGCTGGCAGGTGGACAAGCGGACAGGGTTGGAATCTGGGGAGCTTGCTCAGTTGTGAAGGCATTGATGTATGTAGCTGGTTTTGATGTGGGCTACTCAGAAGGCTTGAGGCCTGACCTGATGTCTCTGAAGATCCTTGAAGTGACGCTTTCTTGACCATGAGACTTTCTTAGAACTGCCTGGTCCTGGGTAGTTCTAAGAATGGGGTATGGACATGGCAACCACCAGCTCTAGGCTAGTGCTACTCAAGTGTGGTCAGCTGACTGGTGCCAAGAGAGAAGTACAAACATTGAGAGTAAGCATTTAGAAATTTCCATAGCAACTTGACATCGTAGCCACATCCAAGTGTGTAAGCAGTAGATTAGTTTGTTTGAACAGCATGTAGACCTGTTTGGGTTTTGAGGGACTTAACATGTGGGAGTAAGTTCACATTTAACTGGAGCCAGTGACTGGTGGAAGTGGAGTCACGTGTGTTTCCTTAATGAACAAAAACAAAACAGAACACAACACAGAACAATCTAATCCTTCATGATAGTAGTTTGACAAACACTTCTTTGGACCAAGCGTGGGAGGTAAGGCTGTGAGACCCAAGGTCAAGAACTTAAATATATAACCATTGATCACATTCCAGCTTCATTTCAGGTCTTGGTCATGATCAGACTTTCTTCTCTTCTCTTTCCTCTTTGTCATCAGCATGTTTTTTTTTTTTATGAACATTATTTTTAGTGCATACTATATACAATTCTATACTTACGTTCTATATACACATATAATACATAATTCATAATATTTACTCAGCCATCAAAAAGAATGAAATCTTGGCATTTGCAATGACATGGAAGGAACTTGTTATGCTAAGCAAAATAAGTCAGAGAAAGACAACTATTACATGATTTCACTCGTATGTGGAATTTAAGAAATAAAACAGATGAACATAGGAGAAGGGAAGAAAAAATAAGATAAAGACAGGGAGAGGCAAACCATTTAAGAGACCCTTAAATATAGGAAACAAACTGAGGGTTGCTGGAGGGAAGGAGGGTGAGGGGATGGGGTAACCTGGGTGATGGGCATTTAAAGAGGGCATGTGATGGAATGAGCACTGTTATATGCAACTGATAATTCACTAAATTCTACTCCTGAAACTAATACTACACCATATGTGAACTAACTGAATTTTAAAAATAGTCTTGAAAAAAGAGAAAAAAAGAAAAAGAATGTTACTGTATTTTGTTGTGTTTGTATGCCACAGGTCCTTAGCTCTTCTGTTTTGGGAGCTCTTTTTCCTATTATAAATAGTGCATTTTTGAATATTTTTGTGCAAATTAGGCTTTTTCCCCCCTCTTTCTTTTGGATTCCCGCAGTCTTTACCCAAAGGAGAAATATTGTGTCAAAGGGTCATAGTTCTATTGATCTCTAGAAAGATGGAACCAATTTATATTGTGAGAGTACACATATAGGTTTTCTCTGTGGCTTCAGGCTTGGTAATTTTAATACTTTTGGCAGTTTAGTAGACATATACTTGCCTTGAGATAGTTTTAGGGAGAAGGTGATGTTTGATTTTAATATTTTCTCACAACTAAAACTAAATGATCTTAAAAGAAGAACTTACCAAGTTGAACCTGAATGTTGACATCCTGTAATTTTATCAGTTTTTACATAGTTTGGGTATAAACTTTTCTTCATTGTACTTTACATCCTTCCTCGTTCTGTTGTGACTGGTTTTCTATTTGTTTTATTATGTTTTGTGGTGTAAAACTTGTTCATCAGTGTTTACATGTTTATACCTAAACACACCATCTCTCCATTTTATCTTTTCTTGGCCAGAAATTATTTTCCCCTTCCTAAGTGAGATAAATATGCTAGTCTACTCTTTTCTAGTTTTTTAGATGCTTATCTCTTAGAGCTCTCTAAACACCTTATTCTGGGGTTTGGTATAAGATGTAGATCAGATTAATTTTATTATATACTGATGCCTAACTGTCCCAATAACTTTTATTAGTGATTTTTCCCCATTTTTGTGTTTCTTTTGGTTTGCCATATATCAAGCAGTTACCATACAATGAATGTATTTTTGGAATCTTCATGTGTAGGCTACTATTTATTTAAAAAAATAACTGCGATATATCTGTATTTCATTTGTGACCTGTTGTAATTTGAAAAAGAGTGCTATTTCAAATAATTAGTCGAAATTATTCTCAGCTAATTTTGTAACCTGTCTCTTTCTCCTAGAATTCTGAAGGTGGACTCTATCACCTGAGAAAAACATTATTTTATATTCTTCCCTCTTATTCTTTGAGTTGTATTTCACTGTCAATTGGTAGTTTTCTAACCTGCATTATTTCTTTCTTGAAATTTTAAAAATTATTTTTAGAAAGGGAGAGCGAGTGAGCGAGATGGGAGTGGGGGAGGGGCAGAAGGAGAGGGAGAGAGAGAATCTCAGGCAGACTCTGAGCTGAATTTGGAGCTTGATGTGGGGCTTGATCTCATGACCATGCGTGCCATCATGACCTGAGCTGAAGTCAAGTGTCTGATTCTCAACCGACTGAGCCACTCAGATAATCCCTATTTTAATATTTTTCTAAAGACATAGTGCATCATGCCTTAAGACAAAGGACACTGGACACTAAGAGAGAGAGAGGTTCACCCCAGTCTTTAGACTCTAATGCAGTTACTTTTCTTCTTATGTTACTCTGCTAGCATCATTACAGAAACCAAGGTATGATCCTGGTTTCTGCAATTTTAGGGCAATGCTTATACAAAAGAAGGTCCTGCCCCATTTTGTGGCTGCCCTTTTGGCCACAGGAAGGCAAGGGTTTTACAGATTTTCCAGAACAGTAGTCTTAGTGGGAATGTGGCTGGTCAACAAGAGCATGAGGTTGAGGGTTCTAAACTAAGAGCTTGGCTCTGATCCCAGGCTGTCAAACAAAAGAATCAGGAGAGATAGACTTGTCAGCATAGACTTGTCCTCATGAGTGAAAGAAGCTGTTCAGAGCACATGCATGGAGTACTGCCTTTGAAAGAAAGTTTTATAGGACCAATATTTAGACATTACTAAGGCAAGAGGGAAGAAGGCATGGGTCGTTAGACTGAAGTGTGCGCTTGTTGTATATGGGGTAGCTTTTAAAGGGATTTGTGTCTCAGTGTCCTGAAGTTTTGGTACGGCTGGCAAGTCCTGTGGGCAGTGCCCCCATCTCAGAGCTGCTGCTTCAGAGGCCAGCCGTGTGTAGGATGGAAGAGACCCGAGGATGTTTGTAATAGAATCCTTCCCTAGTGAGGCCATTTGCCTTTGAGTGCTAAAGCATTTTCCGGGCAGCCCCAGTGGCCCAGCGGTTTAGCGCCGCCTTCAGCCCAGGGCGTGATCCTGGAGGCCCGGGATCTAGTCCCACGTCAGGCTCCCTGCATGGAGCCTGCTTCTCCCTCTGCCTATGTCTCTGCCTCTCTCTCTCTCTCTCTATGTCTCATGAATAAATAAATAAAATCTTAAAAAAAAAAAAAAAGACCTGAGAGCCAAGGGAGGCAGTGTGGGGGTGATACACATAGGTCAGTCACAGGCCAGGCTTGTATCTGAAGATAAAATGATGATCTTTGATGCCAAAAGGATTTAAATAAAATAAAATAAAGCATTTTCCTCTCAGATTATGGACTTTGTGACAATATCAGGTGACTCCAGAAATTGAGAATGAATGTTTGGGGTATATTAAATTTTTATCAAATTCCCTAATAAGTCAGAAACTCTTGGCAAGGAAATTAGCAAAGACTTTACAATTATTTTAGGGATTACTTTATAAACTCTTGCATTATATTGTATTTTTCTCCAGAAAAATGCTATACTTGAACAGTTTTCTTCTTCCACTTGGTAATTTCTTGGTTCTCTCACTAGTTGCTTAATATATTTTTCTGATAGATTAATATTTGTTGCCCCCAGCCTGTGTGGCTGTCAGACTGATTGTTTTCCTCCTTCTGCTTATTTCCCTCAATTATAAAATAATTGAGATAACGGAACATACATGTAGTACATAGAACTGTAGCTCATAATAAATAATTGCTATTGTTTGCATAATGCTTTACAGCACAGAATGTACCTCATCCTCTTTGAACTTAACACAACCCTGTGAGGTGGGAATTATTGTGCAGCAATGCTTATGAAGGAAAATACTGAAGCTCAGAGACTGAATGACTACCTGCCTTAGGCTACAGAGCTAATTAATGGCAGTTCAGGACGCTGGCTACAAATCTTATATTTTCCCTGGCATATCTTCTGGTTTAAAGTCTTTTTGATTGAATTACATTTTATTGGAAGAGAACGGGAATGTTATTTTTTAAAATCACAACATATGGTGCTCAATTTACTGGGCCTAATGAATAACTGACCTAATGATGCAAGTTTTTTAAGGGTTATAACTATGCAAAAAACATGTGTATTTAAGAACATTTTTTTTTTTAATTCATAGAGACGGAGAGAGGGGCGCAGAGACACAGGCAGAGGGAGAAGCAGGCTCCACGCTGGGAGCCTGACGTGGGACTCGATCCAGAGTCTCCAGGATCACACCCCGGGCTGCAGGTGGTGCTAAACCACTGCACCACCGGGGCTGCCCTAAAACATTTTTTTGAAAGAAGGATTTAATCTGTTGATCAAATGAATATAGTATGTTGCCTCTAGTTGAAAAACTTTTCTAATTTTATTCAAATGATCTCATTCAAAGAGAAAAAGTTATCCAGAAGCATAAGCTGAATAACTGAGTTTTCTGGATGCTATTTTATAGTCAAGTTTTAAAAATTTCATTTGCAAGATGCTTGCTGCCAGAGTAGAAAATTGAAATTGATTTTTTCCCATGAATCTGTATTCCGTGACCTTGCTAGATTTGTTAGTGTTACTAGTTAGTAGTTTGTAGATTTTTAAGGATTTTCCCTATAGACTATATATTATCAGCAAATTGAGACCATTTTACCTATTTCTTTGTAATCTTTATGGTTTTTTCTTTTTCTTGATTTATGCAATGTATTTGCTACAATAATAGGCACATATCTGAACTAATGCTGTTGTAATAACCTCATTGTGGTAAGGCTTCTTTATGTCTGGTTTATAAAACCATAGATACCATCCATGTTGGAGGATTTTATTAGAAATTAAAAAAATATACAATCTTGAGTTATTGGAACTTAAAAATTGTTTTTCATATATTTGTAGTGAGCATCAGTGCCTGTTTTTTTTTTTTTTTAAAGATTTTATTTATTTATTCATGAGAGACAGAGAGAGAGGCAGAGACAAAGGTAGAGGGAGAAGCAGGCTCCATGCAGGGAGCCTGATGTGGGACTCGATCCTGGGTCTCCAGGATCACACCCCAGGCTGAAGGAGGCACTAAACCACAGAGCCACCGGGGCTGCCCCAGTGCCTGTTTTGATGTTGAATGTGTGCTTTACTAAAACGTAAGGAATTTTGATAAGTGCTTATTGGCAGTTCAGACAGATCTTTTTTTAAAGACTTTATTTATTTATGAGAGACAGAGAGAGAGAGGCAGAGACACAGGCAGAGGGAGAACCAGGCTCCCTGTAGGGACTCAATTCCAGGACCATGGATCACGACCTGAGCCAAAGGCAGATGCTCACCCACTGGGCCACCCCAGCGTCCCAATTCTGACGATTTTTTAAAAAAAAATTCTGTTTATAAATTGTTTGTTGGGGTGAGAATGATAAAAGCTTAATTAAAATCCACTTTCATTGAGGAAACGATGGCTAATTTTAAAGATTTTAGTTACTTATTTGAAGGGGGATGGGGAAGAGGAGAGGGAGAGAATCTCAAGTAGACTGCACTGAGTATGGAGCCCAATGCGGGGCAAGATCTTTTTTTAAAGATTTTATTTATTTATTCATAGAGATGCAGAGAGAGAGAGAAGTAGCAGAGACACAGGCAGAGGGAGAAGCAGGCTCCATGCAGAGAGCCCGATGCGGGACTCGATCCAGGGTCTCCAGGATCACACCCTGGGCTGCAGGTGGCACTAAACTGCTGCACCACTGGGGCTGCCCGCGGGGCAAGATCTTAAGGAGAACGTGACTTGAGCCAAAATCAAGAGACAGATGCTTAACTGACTGAGCCACCCAGGTGCCCCAAGGATGACTAATTTTATAGGTAAAATTTACAGAGAAGTATAGTAAACAAAATGAGAGAAAAAATTGGGATAGAAAATCAAGCATCTAAAATGTGAACAAGGAGCACCTGGGTGGCTCATTTGGTTGAGCATCTCCCCTTGGCCCAGGTTGTAATCCCGGTGTCCTGAGATCGAGGTCCGCATCAGACTCCCTGTAGGGAGGCTGCTTCTCTCTCTGCCTGTGTCTCTGCCTTTCTCTCTGGGTCTCTCATGAATGAATGAATGAATAAATAAATAAATAGATTTTAAAATAAATAAAATGTGAAAAATATCCTTGACTGTTCATTGTGCCAGTATGTCTGTAATTAAATAATATTTGAAATGTGGCATAGAAGGATAAAAAGAGAAATAGATTTAATTTAACTCTTCCAAGCTGTGTGAACTTGGGCAAGTGACTCATCCTTAGTTCTTTTTTTAATCTGTAAAATGGCAAAAATAGTAAGCTTGCCGTATTGTCGGGATTAGAAAAAACATATGAGAAGTGCCTGGCCCATATTGGGCATGCAAAAATATGTAGTGAGGGTTATTATAGGACTCTATCCTTTATTATTTACTCATTAAGTTATTACTGATTTGTTAAATTGTCATAGTTTAGTAATGGGTACCATCAAATAGCATGTATCACCCAAGGAAGAAAATGTTTGAATCGAAGAACCCTGTCCTGCTAAAAGAATATAGAACTTTATCTTCCTAGAGACTTACACTGATCCATGAGGAAGAATGATTGATAAACCACTGCAGTGGTGGTAGTTGGATCACTTGCCAGACTTCTTTGCTTTATTGTCCTTTACCCCAGTTTTGGAGAGTCAAGACAAGCATGTTTATTTCCTAGGGCCTCTGAGGCTCTCCCCCCAACTGGGAGATTGTGTGCACGTGTCCGGGAGCACCTGGACCCCAGGATGGGGGCCGGAGCTGTTACTGTAGGTGGAATGGAGCCCTGGAGGGTCATCGTAAGGGCCTATGACAGCCAGGTGGCCTTTTGCTGGGCCTTGTCTTCATCATTCACCCTCCTTCCCTTCCCTTTTTCAGTATCTAAATGACTTTGCAAGGTATTCTTGGCTAATTTTGTAACCTGTCTCTTTCTCCTAGAATTCTGAAGGTGGACTCTATGTATGCATGAATACATTTTTGGCCTTTGGAAGGGAACATGTTGAAAGACATTTTCGAAAAACTGGACAGAGTGTATACATGCACCTGAAGAGACATGTGCGAGAGGTGAGATACATGTTGGGAGAACCGGCCTTGATACCTTTCCCTTACGGTTGCGTGGTGTGGCTTAGCATATGGAAGTTTTACTTTGCCCATGTGACTACTGATTCCCTTTGATGATAGGAAACAAAAACATGGCCGTTTGCAGAAGTCCATGTTTGCCCACACCCTACCTTACCCAGTTTAATTTTTCCTTTCCTCCGAATTTCTAGTTAGTATTAACAAGACATGAGTTGACTGAATGAAGAAAAATTAAGTAAAAAATACAGACAAGTACACAAAGTCATGTCAGAAATTCCAAAATCAGAAATAAAAAATATTTGGATATTTTTGCTTCATATTTTTTTTTTTTTTTGAGCAAGAGAAAGACCTCTCCTGAGAGCTCAAGTCCCTTTTGTTTCCCTCCTCAGTAGTAACCATGGCTGCGAATTTATTCTTATTCCTATGTAGTCATTATATTCTATTTATGTAAAAATATTTATGGATAGTCATGATATGTAGAAGGATTTTATGTGTTTTAAAGATATAGATAAATACTATCTTACTGTTACATGTAATTCTGTGTAGAGCTTCCCCTTTTCATATTGTTCTTGAAATCTGTTCATGTTGCAATGCATCTCAATGTACTTAATTCATTTTATTATTTGTCATTCCTTCTAATGAGTACCTTGTCATTTGTTATTCTCTTGTCCTATTGATGAACATTCTGAATTTTTTTTTTTTTTTGCTTGCTTGTGGGAGTACTTATCTTCATTTTGGCTAGGTATTGCCAAATTCTCCCCCAGTGTGGTGGCATCAATTTATACTCCTATCTGCATTGATTATAGATTCCTGTTTTCGCACATCCTCACCAACATTTGGTCAGATTTTTAATTTTTCCTAATCAAATGGTTGTGGAGCGGCATCTAAAATAATTGGCATTTCCTTCTGCAAGGGTTAAACATCTTCATATATGTCTATTGGCCATCCTAGTTTTCTCTTCTCTGATTTTCCTATTTTCTTAAAGTCTGTGGCTTGACTTTTTGCTTCATTTATGAATTATTGTGTATAGAAGTTTTGAATCTGATGTTAGTTAATTAAACTTTTATGAATTATACCTTTTGTATCTCATCTAAGAAATTGTTTCCCAATTCAAGGTCATAATGATATTTCTTTTAATACTTTTGTTTTTGAAGTGCATGTGTGTTTGCATGAGCATATGTGTGTTTTAACATTTTTGGACTTTAATCCATTTATAATTTATTGTTGTATTTGTATGAAGAATGGAAATCTATTTTTTAAAATTTCCCTTACTGGTAACCAGTTGTTCTGTTATTCCTAGAGTAGTGCAGTCTTTCTCAATGATTTATAGTACTATCTTTTTTTCGTAGTTTAACTTGTCATTCATACTCGGGTGTATTTTGGGGCTCTCAATTCTTTTCTGTTGATCTTATTTTTCTGTGTCTCCGTTGGTGCAGCACGCCTTGATATCTGGTAGTGCAAGCACTTTTTCCAGAACTTCCCTGGATTTAGATATTCCTTTTTCTATGTAGATTTTAGAGTCGGTTCACCTAGTTTAAAAAATCCTGTTGAGATTTTGATCACAATCACATTGAATTTGGAGATTAGTCTATAATCCACAGCATCGAGTAAGCTTCATGAAGGCAGGGACTTTTATCTGTCCCTGTCTTCTTTTAGTTCTGTGTCCTCAGCACTTGATAGTCCAAGCACATAGTATGTGCTTCATAAATATGTATTGAATGAATATTCAAAATAATATACCTCTCTATTCAGTTCTCTTTTGTCTCCTTCAATACTATTTTATAATTGTAAATAAAAGAGCTTGTATTTTGTAAAATTTTTTTAGGTACTTTGTAATTTTTGTAACTATTGTTACTGCTAACTTTTACTTCTTCATGTATTTTAATTGGTTATTGATGTTTGGGGATGTTATTCATTTTCAAATATTGATTTTTTTTACTCAGCAATACTATTCAGCTTTCACTTCAGTCCTAAAAGTTTTTAGACTGTGTTGGAACTTCTAAATAGTCAGTGCTGATTTGGAGTTCATCTGATCATTTGCCTAGCCTATCTCATATGTTCTCTGTTTAAGTTCCAGACAAAGGAGAGATTCCCAATTGCACAGTGGGCAGAGTAGGAGGAAGAGGAGGAAGAAAGGCCAGGAGGTCAGATAAACCATCAACTCAACGGTTAGCTTTAAAATAATCTAATGTTGGTTTGATAGTACATGATTTACATTCACTGCTTCTGTTATGTGGGACCTAGCAATTCTTGTGAGGTCCACTCTGTCAAGACATATGTCTTAGTGTAAAATGATGAAGTTTTAGGATAGCATTGGGAGTAGGAAATGAAACCAAGGCTAAGTGGCTTGAGATAACTTGCTCACAAAGATTGTGGTAAAATTGCAGAATGCTGATACTCTTGTGTGGTTAGCTCTGATCTGAGCTTTTCAGTTAAATATTTCACTCTCCGACCACAACTTTCTCTCAGTTTAGCTCTTATTTATTCTGATTTTATTCTGCTGTTCTCCCTCCTTGCAATTTGTGGGTGGCCACTTCCCCTGTTTGTTGAGACTGCTTCTCAGGACTTGAAACATTGTCTTGCCACCAGTGCCCTCATGGGACCCTTATCCCCTCGTCTTGCCTCTTTAACTGTTCCCAGAGCTCCAGCTAGTTATTCCTTCAGCGTCATCCTGGCTTCCGAGTGCTCTTGGCGAGCAACTTCACACCACTGTGGTCTGGAACCATGTCAAACTCCTGGCCTTCCCCCTTCTGCTAGGCCCACTCACTGGAGCCTGAAGCTTCTCCCACTCCAGACTCTGGATGCAGCCCTCAGAATGCTACCAAGGCCTCCCTCATCATCCTCAAAAAATGATTTGACTGTACTTTTACTTGAGAAAACAGGAACCTTGGACAGCATCTTCCTGACCTCCTGTCTTGCCTCCTGGGAGGCATTGCATCTGGTTCCCACATCCCAGCAGAAAGCTATATTCTCTCTGTCCTCACAGCTCCGTTTCCTCCTTGGAAACTTGCTTTTTCCTTAACTCCCTTTTCTTCAACATCTCCCTCCTTTGGCTGTTTCCTCCCACCTTAAAAGAAAACATACCACAAGACTGTCCCTGTGATTTGTGTCCTCCTTTGGTCATCCCATCCCTTAATAAACGTGTTTTCCTGTTCTCATCGTCTGTAATATACCTCGCTGGAAGTTCAGCATTGCCATTGGGTCAGTCTTCCCGCTAATCCACAAAAACTGCCAGGGATGCAGTGACTGCTGAGTTGTCACACTTGGTGGATATGTTTCAGCCCTGATTTTACTTGGCTTTTTGAATATTTGAACTTATTTTCCTCTTGACTCTGTTCCTCTCCTGCTTTCTTTGGCACCATTCTCCTGGCTTCCTCCTGTTTTTCAGGCTGCCTTTTGTGACTTTGTCTCACTAGCATCTCTTCATTCACTTACTCCTTAAATATCCGTACTTTTTCGGGTGCCCTTTGATCATCTTTCTCCAGAAGCTGCTTTTCATCATCGGTGTTGTCTGCTTCCTTGTTTAACCGTTGTCTCTGAACTCACTTCCTAATCAGTGTCTCTCCAGAGCCAAAGATCTGACCATCTGACTCTAACCTGGCTTTTTCTACTTGAATACCTCACAGTCCCTCAAGCTCATTGTGCCCAGACTCAGTGAATAATCCTCTTTTTTAGAGTTATCCTTTGTCTTGAATTCTAGAGACCTGGAAAGCTTTTGGATTCTGCTTTCATTCCATGGCTAGTTATCTGGACCTCTCAAATGGCTCTGAAGTCCATCCTGTCCTCTCTATTCTGCTGTTTTTGTCTGAGGGCTCATCCCTTAAAAGAACTAATGCTTTAGCTTCTGGACTAATCTCCTCTCTTCCGAACTTGCTTCCTGCCATCCCCCAGTGTGCATGCTGCACCCAGAGTGACATTTTCAAATGCATGTATCTGTGGATCTGTGGGACTCTGAGGCTTAAATCTCTGGTATCTTCCTTCGTTGCAGGAGCAAGTCCAAGATTTTTTTGCATGTGATTATAAGGTCTTTCGTAATCTGGCCCCTCTAGCCTTTTTTTACCCCCCTTCTAGCCTTTTTTTTTTTTTAAGATTTTATTTATTCATGAGAGACACAGAGAGAGAGGTAGAGACACAGGCAGAGGGAGAAGCAGGCTCCATGCAGGGAGCCTGACGTGGGACTCGATCCCCCGTCTCCAGGATCATGCCCTGGGCCGAAGGCGGTGCTAAAGCACTGAGCCACCAGGGCTGCCCCCCGTCTAGCCTTTTAGACTCTACTTTTACTCCATCAGCTTTGTGCTCTAGACATATCAAACCACTTCTTCCTGAAATACATTATGATTTCATACCGTTGTCCATGCTGTTTGTTTTCTCTCTCTGGGATGCCTCATTCCTCTCATACCTATTGTATTCCATGTTGTCAGCATATCCATCTGTCTGTCCATCATCTGTATATCCATCTATCCATCATCCATCCATCCATCCATCCATCCATCCATCCATCCATCCACCCACCCATCTTCCTTCATCCATCCATCGAACAAATATTTGCTGAACAGTTGCTAAATGCCAGACCTGCTGCTCTTCTTACCTGACCAGTGCTTCCCACAACCTCCCCAGAACTGTCATTTCCTCCTTCTGATTCAACCTTTTCTACATTATTTCTTAATACTCATCAGAATCTATTGTGCTCTTTGTCTGCATATATGCTCTTCTACTTTGCAGGTGGGCTCCTCAAGGGATGAAGCATGTCTTCATTCATTTTGCAGCCTCTTTGCCAGCCCAGGGCCTGACCTATGGGCAGACTCATGTTTGCTAACTAAGGGGTTCCTGTTTCTCAAACCCTGTTGATTTCTAATGGAAACTGAGCAGGCTCAGAGGCAATGGTCTTTGGAAGGAAGACCTAGTGGGTTTATTTGTTTTTGTTTTTCCTGAAAGGTAGTGGATCTAATCCAAGTCTCAGGTGTGAATGGCAAAATCTGGGAGAGCCTCGTGTTCTAGCACGTCTTCATGCAGCCCCTCTCCTTCTTGCTCCCTCCACCATCCTGCAGGAATGGAGGAGACAGTGGAACAATTAGAAGCATGCCATCAACTTCAGTAGAGAGATTGCAGGTGGCCTTCAGGACTGCTAAATGTGCCTTTGGTACAGGTTTTATTTCATCCCGTTTTTAAGGCAGGCATGTGTTGGGGAGAGGAATAGCAGCTCAGAGACCTTGGAGGAGGGGGATTCCAAGAGAGGTGACATGAATTTGGCATGGGTATTTGGAGAGGCAGGTTTTTGAGCTAGAGTGTTCAATCATTTTCACATCCCTAAAATGTGAACAATAAAATTATAGTAGAAGCTGTAAAAACTTAATGTGAAAATCACAAAGATGAGTCAGCCTTCAATGCCAAATAGTAAAATGCGGCAAAGATGACTCAAGACTGATAAGGAAACAAACTAAAGCAGCAACAAGGCCTTGATGCTGCCATAACATGTGACCACTTGAAAAGATGCTGGGCTTTGACCCTCACACCATCATGTACTGGAAATGTGCTCTTTCCTGATAACTGAGAGAACAAACTGTGGAAATAAGATTTTGGCCATTTGAAACAAAAACTTTTTAAAAAAGATTTTATTTATTTATTTGAGAGAGAAAGCATTAGCAGGGGTGGGGGAGGGCCAGAGGGAGAGGGAGAAGCAGACTACCAAGGAGCTCAATGTGGAGCTCCATCCCAGGACCTTGGGCTCATGACCTGAGTCAAAGGCAAATGCTCAACTAACTGAGCTACCCAGGCACCCAGAACAAAAAAAATTTTTTAAAAAAATTTTATTTATTTATTCATGAGAGACACAGAGAGAAGGGGGGTGGAGAGGCAGAGACACAGGTAGAGGGAGGAGCAGCCTCCATGTAGGGAGCCCGATGTGGGACTCGATCCCAGGTCTCCAGGATCACGCCTTGGGCTGAAGGCGGTGCTAAACTGCTGAGCCACCTGGGCTGCCCTAAAAAGAAATTTTTTTTAAGATTTGATTTATTTATTCATAAAATAAATGAGAGTGTCTCTGAGAGACACAGACAGCGAGACAGAGACACAGACAGAGGGAGAAGCAGCCTGCCTGCGGGGATCCTAATGTGGGACTCGATCCCAGGACCCCAGAATGATGCCCCTAGCCAAAGGCAAATGCTCAAACACTGAGCTACCGAGCTGCCCCCCCAAATTTTTATAATCCTATTTGAGAGTAAAATTTTTTGTGTGTCAGAGGGTAATTAACAAAGGACTTCTTTTGCTTAACCACTTGGTGGGCATTTATTTTGTTGCTGCTGGGGACTTCCACCAGAGGGAGAAAATACACAAAACCTCAGATTAGTTAGTGCTCCAAGAATGTTCAGGGAGGTTAATATAACCAGAATATCAGGTGCTGCTTATCAGTATTTATTAGCTCTTTCAACAGTAATTGTGCATGCCCAGGACCAAGCACAGGGATCCACGGGGCAGGGTTGGGGGTGGGGGCAGGGGAATAAGAGAGTTAAGAGCCTTCACTCTGGGAGTGGGAGCTACCATCATCTCTCCAGAGTAGTCCCAGCATTAGGCATGGGCTCCAGCCTCTTGGCAACATGTACCAATTTGAAGATGAAATGGCAAGTTCATCTTAATCCCTGGTTCCACTTCCCTTTCTAGAAGGGCTGTCTTGATAATTTGGTGAGAATAGTCAGGTAGAAAAATAGCATTGCTCTTCGCCTACCTCCAGTGACCTGGTCAAGTTCTGGTTTATCCTAGAATCTCTCATCAAGGTTGAGAATTTCCTTTTGGTCTTTTGTAAGAACCAATATGTAGTCTCCCCGCTCCCCCCATCGTCCATTCTGTAAGCTGCATTTTAACAATCTCTTGTTTTCTTTTCAGAAGGTAAGAGGGGCATCTGGTGGAGCTTTACCAAAAAGGAGGAATTCCAAGATTTTTTTAGGTAATGTAAATAGTTATTAATGGTGTGCCCAGATAGTCTGTGTGTGTGTGCATGTGCATGCTTGATTTGGGATAATCAGTTATATTTTTTGTACAATATAATGATAAGAGGAACCCATTTAGCTTGTGATGATCTTCCTCCATTTTGTGTTTACCTAGTGGAGAAGGATGCTTCTGGCACCTTAGAGTTGGGTTTAGTGTTTTGCAGCAATTATACTTACAGTGACTGGAGAGCAATTATGAGTGTTTTGGTTCTTTTTTCACTGACTTGAAAGTAGAGACATTTTTTCTTTCTTAAATATTAGCCCAACTACAGACTTCATTCAGAGTTTGCCATTTTTTTCCCCACTAATGTCCTTTTTTTAGGATCCCATGTTGTATTTAGTTGTCACGTTTTCTTAATCCTGTCTAATCTTTGATGGTTCCTCAGGCTTTTTTTTTTTTTTTTTTTTTTTGGTCTTTAATAATTGTGACACTTTGAAGAGTACTGGCTGGTTATTCTGTAGAATGTTCCTCAATTCAGATTTGTCTGATGTTTCCTTCTAAGTCTGAGATAATGCATTTTTGGCAAGAACACCATAGAGGTGATGTGCTCTCCTCAGTGCATGATACTGGAGGGCATGTGACACTAAGATGTCTTCATATTGGTGCTATAATCTTGATCTCTTGTTAAGGTGGTGTCTACTGGTGTCTGCTGGTGAAGATATGGTGTAATTAATAAATACTTTGCGAGTAATACTTTGAGATTATGCTAATATCTTATTTCTTCTCGAAGTTTTATACACTAATTGTATCATCTGTTAGTGGATCTTGACTGTAGCAATGATTACTTTGGTGTGTGCCTAGCAGTAATTTTATTCTCCCTCATTCAGAAGAGCCAGTTTTGTTCATGCAAATGAGTACCAGTTTCTGTATCATGTAATCATGCTCATTTTTCATATTAAGCTTCTGATAGGCTTTTGCTAGGAGAAAAAGTGGCTTGATAATTTTTGACCAAGCAAGATTATATCCCTAAATGCCTAGGATTATTGTTTGAAAGAAATTTCAAAATCATTTACATGTTATGTTTTCATTTTGGTAAAAAATCTGTACACATAATACACATGTGTGTATGTATGTATATGTATGTATGTGTGTATATACATGGGTGGGTATATACACAGACTTATACATATATAACTGAGGTTCCAAAGACACTGGCAAAATATATTCCAGATTGTTAATAATAGCTCTTTCCTAGTGGTGGGATTGAGATGATTTTTATTTTCTTCTTTTTGCTTTATGTGTTTCCATGTTTTCTATAACAAACGTGTTACTGTTGTAATGAAAAGACATTAATTATTTGAAAAGTAAAGGCATTGGAAACAGTCATGAAGCTGAATGTCTTTCCTGTTCTGATTCTCCATTATTCTACACAGGCCTCGTGCTTGCTTTCCTTTGTCCTGCTTTTCAATTGTGGTTTTCTTTCTTTCTTTCTTTCTTTCTTTCTTTCTTTCTTTCTTTCTTTCTTTCTTTCTTTCTTTCTTTCTTTGAGACAGAGAGAGAGACAGAGAGAGAGGCAGACCCCACGCAAAGAGCCTGACCCAGGACTCGATCCTGGGTTTCCAGGATCACGCCCTGGACTGAAGGCGGTGCTAAACCGCTGAGCCACCCGGGCTGCCCACAATTGTGGTTTTCTTGATGAGGCTTATCCATAGTTGGTTTTTCCACCCTGGCCAGTTTTTGCCACCTCTCTGAGGTCTTTGAATCAAAACTCAAATCAACCAACTAAACCCAAACCATCTCAGAAAGGGCCCCAAAGCTAAAATGATTCGGTATATTCTGCTTTTTTTTTTTTTTTTTTAAGATTTTATTTATTCATGAGAGACACAGAGAGAGAGGCAGAGACATAGGTAGAGGGAGAAGCAGGCTCCCTGCAGGGAGCCCAGTGTGGGACTCGATCCTGGAATCCTGGGATCATGCCCTGAGTGGAAGGCAGGTGCTCAACCGCTGAGCCACCCAGGTGACCCTGCTGCTTTGGTTCTTAGCCTTGGGCTACTTTCTGCTAAGGGATGATATGACTTCTGAACTAAATGACATCAACATGGCATTTTTGAAGGTGGGAATAATTAAACATTTTGAATTACTGGTATTATTTTTCATTATTTTCTTTGGTTGAATAGAGAAGTCAGCTGACCTCCTATATCCCTTACCTTTGTGTCTTGTGCTTGAGAGACCTTGCAGTTTGATTTCTCTAGTGATCATTTCAGTGGTAGAGGATATGATAAGGTAACTATTTTAAGAATTAATCCAAAAGTAAGCACTGAAGTTTTGTGATTCATACCTCGTCCATTTCTTCTTGGGAATGTTAACCTACTGTTTCATTTCAGCAGGTCCATTTCTACAGGCTGCTGTAGAATGTGCTCATTCAAAGTTCCATATCTTAGAAAACCACAGAATATACCTAAAACTCACAGTCCAGCAAATATATTCTATCTGGTCTCCACCAGTCTTTTAAAAAATTTAAGTTTAAACTCCATTGGCACTTTGGGGCTTGCCCCAGGCCCTATTTCTCTCTATTGTTTGTTACCCAGATGCTTCACAAATTTATGTTGCCTACCTCCTCCCAGTAAGAATTTGGTTTTGCAAGTCCAGATTTACAGCTCCCTTGATATGATGTGTCATGTCCCTGACAGCAGTCACTTTTCTCTTGTCATACTGATCATAGTGGTCTTCAAGCTGACGTGGCCTGTGCATTAATTTCAAGTAAAAGACCATATAGGCTTCAATCTGGTTTATATAACAGAAAATTTAAAATATTGGTGACCTTAAATAAGGTATTATTTCTCTCTCATATAGAGGATATTGGGAAGCAGCAAATCCAGGCTTATGTGATGGCCTCATGTTCATCAGGATCTAGACTCTTCCTGTATTTCTGCTTCACCCTTCATCCTGCCTTATGATTCTAATCCCATGGTCATTTCATGGTCCAAAATGGCTTCTGGAAATCCTGCCATTACATCCTCATTCCAGAAAGCAGGAAAGATGAAGGGGGAAGGGAAAAAATATAGTCTCCCTGTGAGTCATCAGCTTCCTTATTTAATGGCCTTCTCGGAGATCACTAAGCAGCAATTAGGTTACCTCTCCCCTGTCAGAACTTGAACATGTGGCCATACCATGTGCTGTACAAAAGACTGGAAAGTACATAAAGTTTATTAACTGGTTTCATAGAGTCTGTTTGAGGAAGAAGGGGGAATGGGAGCTAGTCGCCTCTGCACACACTCCTTCCCAAGAGGGACATTGAGGTTGTCTCTTCTGGGAGAGGAAGAGAACTCGGAACTCTCATGCAGTCTCTTTGTTTCTCTGACTAGAAAGCACTTCTTCACGCTATTGAAATGTCCTCATGATGCCCCAGTTCTCCTCACAAAGTAGATGCAGCTGATTAATGATTTCTCCTGGACAGAAGCTTCTTTTTCCCCAGTTGCTTCATGATTTTGTGACCAGTTCCTTTTTCACTGGCTCAACAGTGACATTGAACTCATTGAATCATTCCATTATGGCCTCCAATGTTGATTTTATAAGAGAAACTGAGACCATTAGCTGGTGCAAAATGGCTTATCCAAGTCTCCCGAGCACCATCTTGCCCCTTAGCATTGAAGTCACTCGTCCCAATTACCTTGTTGTCCATTCAGGGGAAGTCACAGTTAAGGATCCTTCGCTCAGCTCTAGTTTTTGCTGGTGTGTGTGTGTGTTTGTGTGTGTTTAAATCAACAATAACAATTATTAATTTTTGAACCACTTAAGTTTTACACTTTTTATATTTAGGATTTAAAAACATTTTTAGAACAAAGTTTTTTTTTGGATAAAGCTTGAAATTGAAAAGTTATAAAGGGCTCGATAATGAACAGTAAGTCTTTCTTGCTTCTCTGCCTCCTAGCTTACTTGGTTATTCTCCCTAGGGACAACTAGTATCTTCTATTTGCACATTCTTATATATCTTGTATATTCTTAGTATAGATATATATCATGCTTTTAGACTTTTTTCCTGTAGGCAGTTGGGGACCATTAATACTTAGATTCCAAACTGTGCTCTGAGGCACAGTGGAGTGCCACAGTGAACTCACAGGCGCACCACAAGATATTTTAACACTTCAAGGGAACAACAGTGATGCTTGAACATTGCATGAACTATTTAACTGGTGTAGTTTTACTATCGAAGTATCCTATATTCCTTTCAGTGACTTTGTGCAACTTTTTTTTTTGTGTGTGTGGTTTCTATGATAAAAGGCAAGTACCATGTGAAAGTAAATGTGGGACAGGAAATGAAGGTGGCAGTGTTCCATTTGATTCAAAGAGAAGTTGTGCAGTGTCCAAAAAGGGTACATATCCCACATATCCCATTAACAAGGGACTGTGGTTATTTCAGAGTGAAATAGAACATTTCTGTCTTTCCATTTATGTATATTATTTTCTCGGATGGTTACTAAGTATTTTTTTTAAAGATTATTTATTTATTTGTTCATAGAGACACACACAGAGAGAGAGAGAAAGAGAGAGAGAGAGAGGCAGAGACAGAGGCAGAGGGAGAAGCAGGCACCATGCAGAGAGCCTGACGTGGGACTTGATCCAGGGTCTCCAGGATCACACCCTAGGCTGCAGGCGGTGCTAAACCGCTGCGCCACGGGGGCTGCCCAGTTACTAAGTCTTTAGAACATAAATACTTTTTAAGTTGTTTGGACCCAACTCCTAAATAAACAGAGCTATTGGGGATTTCTTTTGGCTTAGGGCCGCTGTGTATGGAGAAAGTAGGTAGCTCTGTGTCAATGTTTTTTTTTTTTTTTGTGTCAATGTTTTTAAGCTAGAGAGGGACATTGTTAGATTGTCTTTTAAAAGATAACTTATAACAATAGGGGAGACTGTGAATTTTTTGGACTCAGCTGATACAAACTTACCATTTTATGAGATAGAAGGAGAGAAGGGGGGATATAAGGGAGTCCAGGATCTTCAAAAAATACCCCAGGACTCATGATGTAGTTCTGGCCTAATCTTCCATATTTTTTATAGTCAAGCTACAAATGCATATAGATGTGTAAATAACTGCTAATGTATTTAGTACGTATCTTTGGTATGTCATTCAAACAGTTTTAAATATTCACATTTTTATTGATTTCTCCTCCTTCCCATCAGCTTTCAGAAATAGGAGTAAAGGAATCAAGTTCTTTGTGTCTGAAGTCTGAGACATCAAAAAACCACTACCAAACCTCAGAGAGCTTAACTTTCCACTTTTTTGGTTTTAGCCCTCATATTCATACTTGATGAGAAACAGAACATTTGTAGAAATTTCTAGGAATGGGCCTATTAGGGAACTCCCTCAGATAATCCAGCTGTTATCTATAATGGCCAGAAGGTTCTAGTAAACTCCATTTTGCCACTTCCTTCTGAAGTAGGCCCCAGAACAGGGTCTGCGTTCAAGGTTTCCCCCATACCTTCTTGTGATGGTGAATGGTTGGTCAGATTTCACAGCACTGGATCAGTGAGACCTCTCACCTCTAGGCCACATATTAATCAGTCTGGTCAGGCCGGGACACCTCTGAGCTGGGTGTCAGAGTCCTGGTTTGATTTAGGGGTCTTTTTCTTCCACAGTGCTGCTTAGGTAAGTCACTTCTCGGAAAGGCTGTGGTCCCAGCCACTTCTCCCAGGGATCTGAGAGGATCATTGAAGTAGAATTGGGAAGAGATATTAAAAACTTTTTTTTTAATTTAGAAAAAGAGTCCATTCAGGTATTGCCAGTTAATAGCCATAGTGGAAAGTAGCTGCTGGATTGGTTGGAGATCCTAGACCTACTGGTCCCTAGGGCATAATTTCTCTGCAGGTTCCTCAACTAGATACTTTTGGGGTGGTAAGACTCTAGGGAAATTTGGAACTTGTAGATTTTTACCTAGGATTGTGAGGTCATATAGGAGAAACCCTAAATTTGTCCTTTAAAACCAGAAGTAACTTAGGTTACTTCTGCTGATTTTTCCTTAATTTGGATAAAGATTTTTGGGAAACATCATGGTCCCCTTATATCCCATCGAATTAAAAATAAAAATAAAAACGACGATAGACAAAGTATAAAGAAGCCCAATAAAGTTCAGTTTTTTTTGCACGACAGTACTTTGCTTATTTTTTTTTAAATTTATTTATGATAGTCACAGAGAGAGAGAGAGAGAGAGAGAGAGAGGCAGAGACACAGGCAGAGGGAGAAGCAGGCTGCATGCACCGGGAGCCCGACGTGGGATTCGATCCCGGGTCTCCAGGATCGCGCCCTGGGCCGAAGGCAGGCGCTAAACCGCTGCGCCACCCAGGGATCCCACTTCGCTTATTTTTAAGCACATATCTGTTACCAATTTAAAAAACCCCAAACCCACAGGTATCCTTGTGGTGCTCCTGCTTTGCTGTTGTCCTTAGCATATTGGGGTTTTTAACTTCCTGAAATCTTTCACAGACATTTACTGAGTGCATGGTGTGTGCTGGGTACTGTGCAGGGGCTGGACATATCCAAGGTGAATAAGACCCATTCCCTGCTCTGACAGTTTCCTGTCTAGAAGCCTCTGAAATTCATATGTTCACAGAGGAGGATCCCCATGTGATATCATGGTCTTCTTTGGGACGAGCCACAGGGAGGGGAAAGCACTTTCAATTAGGTTGGTTGGCAGCTGTGTAGAGAAAGTGGTGATGGTGATGATGGGGCTTGCTATCTGTGCAGCCCCTGAGACCTGCCAGGTCCTATCCTAGATGCCTTAAAACCTTACCTTGTTTAATCCTCTCAACAATCTTGTGGGGGTAGATAACATTATTCATAGCTTACTCCTGAGGAAAGTGAACTTGGAAAGAACTTGCCCAGGATTACATAGTTAGTAAATGACAGAGCAGGATTTTTTTAGACTTAGTTTATCATTGTCTTTGGCCAGGTAAGATCTGACTTAGTATTAAATGAATGTGTTTTCTGTGGACAAGAGACACTTAGGTAATAATATTATATGAGCCAGATCTATATATAAAAACAAAAGAGTTGTACTTCGGTTCCTTAAAATTGTTATAAAAGATGTAATAAAGATTTAAGAATAGAAAAAAGCTCACCCACTCACTGTTTTCATTTGTTCAGATTTCCTTCTGTTTCTTGTCTATGAGCATAACTTTTGCAAAGTTGTTTTTACAGTGGAGATGGATTATGTATTTTCAGCATTGACATAGCATAAATATTTCCGCTTCTACATAGCCTAAATGAATATGATATTCTGTTGGGTTGAACACCATTCTTATTGAACATTTAGGTCCTAATTTTTATTATTATAGATTTTGGGGCATTCACATTTTTGAACATATAGAACGTATTTATTTGAATAATTTCCTTCAAATAAATGCCTTTTGTTACTTTTTTAAAAATTTGAAGATCTAGTTGCTTTTATTACATGATTCATGAATTGGGCAGCATCCCATCTAGCAAATAACGCCTTTAACAACTCCCTAAACTCTTAGAAGCATTTTTAACATTGCTTTTTGGCAAACTGACCTTTATGGTTACCTAATAACGTTGGCAATGTCTTCATTTTGGCATTTCTGACCCTTACTGTTTGGAATCTTATTAAATTGTCAAGACCATGTTTTCCCTGTATCTCATTTTCTACTTAAGACTGCCTCCTTTAAAAAAAAAAAAAAAAAGGCCTGCCTCCTTTTGAGAATTCAGGAGCAGAGCTGTACACAAAAACATATGCTTTTTGATTAGAGGCAAACAACCAGGTGATTAAGAGAACCTAGATCCTTTGGTTCTCAGGTGTTTGCTTCATTTACGAAAGTCACTTTTTTTCTGTCTACAGGCTCATGTTTGTGTACCTGTTTATGTGTGATGTGAGTGGAATATGGCTCAATAGCTCCTGTCACCATAGTTTCAAACATCTAAATAGACAAACCTGATCTGGGATCCTGGCATCCATGCAAATGTAGGGCTGAAAAGTCCATGTGAATATTGTGACAAGACATTTCCTTGAGCCTTCACTTAACCTTTACCAGAGGTTAGCCAAGCAAACAGGTGATGATCTGATACATAATAGGCTAGAGGAGCCCAAGTTTCTTACTGAAAATTCTGTACATCCTGAGGACAACGGGACTGCTTATATTATGGGGTTTTCCCCTCTGGTTTGTGATGCAATATCTTAATAATTCTTAGAAGGGGTAGAGGAGAGAGGGAGAGACAAGAGAGAGGGAAATTGAAATTTTATTTTTAAATCATACCTATCATTTATTGACTACCTACTATTACGTGCCAGGTCTCTTGTCTATAATTTCTTATTTTATTTTTCATATGAACTTTGTGAGATAAGATCTGTTATCTCCATTCCACAAATGAGGAAACTAAGAATTAGAGACTTTGTAACTTGCTCAAAGTTACGTTAAATTTTGGAACTGGAATTTGAACCTTGGTTTATCTATTCGGAAAACCCTTTACTTTCTTCCATATGACAGTGTTGTGAAAAACATTCCAATCCATTCTTATGCAACCAGGAGCCAGGTACCCAACAAATCATAATTAATGATTTAACTCCTTTAAAAATATTTAAGAATTGAGTATCTAGCACCTGTATCTATTTTATTTTTAAAAATATTTCTCATCCTTTTATTTTTTAGATTTTATTTATTTATTTATTTATTCATTCATTCATTCATTCATTCATTCATGAGAGACACAGAGAGAGAGGCAGAGACACAGGCAGAAGAAGCAGAGGGAGAAGCAGGCTCCATGCAGGGAGCCTGATGTGGGACTCGATCCCGGGTCTCCAGGATCACGTCCTGGGCTGAAGACAGACGCTTAACCGCTGAGCCACCCAGGTGTCCCACCCGTATCTATTTTAATCGTAAAGCTGTATGGTAGGACTGTCTTTATTCATCCGTCACTTATTAATAAGTGTTTGTAACTTAGGAAGGATGGTAGGCCCTTTACTCCTGTTTTGGGGCAGACGGATGGTCATCAGAGGAGGGAATCGTAAATGTCATGCTCTTGGTTTGTCAGTCCTGTGGATTTCTGGCTTTCCCAGTGAGTGCTGCCTCAGTGGAGAATGTTCTGTCTTCACTTCTTGTTCTTTGTTTTTGTTTTTTCCTCAGATCTAGATACTGATGACGATTTAAATAGCGACGATTATGAATATGAAGACGAAGCCAAACTTGTTATATTCCCAGACCACTATGAAATAGCACTACCAAATATTGAGGAGTTACCAGCCCTGGTCAGTGAGTGTGCACGGCTGCTAGCTAGATGCGCGTGACTCTCTGTGTCAGGTGTGTGTGCGTGTGCAGTGTGTGTGTACTTGGGGGTGGGGAAAGCAGGTTGAATGAGAGAAGAGAAGAATGAGCATGAACATGAGCAGATTGCTTCTTCTCTGTGAAAGGGTCTTGCAGGGTGAGGTGTTAGTAGTGTTGGGCCCGATACTCTCTGCTGCGTGTGATTTCCATTGCTGTGTGGGCCTGTAAGCATATAAACATTGGGCTGGTCGCTCCCTAGTGGGCTGGCCTCCCCCACCTCCCCGTGGTGGGCTGGCCTCCCCCATGGTGGGTTGGCCTCTCTCATGGTGGGCTGGCTTCTTGCCACTTGTAATTCACAATCTGTTGCTTAGATTTTAACACTGTGCCCCTGAGATGTACAGGGGCTGTTGGATGGGGGGTGTCTTCCTTTTTTTTTTTTTTAATATTTTATTTTATTTATTTGACAGAGAGAGAGCACAAGCAGGAAGAGTGGTAGAGGGAGAGGGAGAAGCAGACTCCCTGGTGAGCAGGGAACCCGACATGGGGCTCAATCCCAGGACCCTGGATCATGACCCGAACAAAGGCAGACACTTAACTGACTGAGCCAGCAAGGCGCCCTGAAAGGGGTGTTTTCTAATCAGAGGAGTGGCTATATTTTTATCTCTTCTGTATGTTAGACTTCCATGTGAGATTTCGTTTGGGAAAAATAAGGATTTCTCTGTCAAAACAACAGCAACATGATTATAAAAATAACCAAACGTTTACAAATCACAAGTCTACGGGAGCTCCGTGGTAATGAGACTCCTTGAAAGTTTTGTTCCTCAGGAAGACTAAGACTACTTTCTAGGTTTTAACATTTAGATTTAGTAGTGAATTTTTCTTTTTTCCCTCTTCTCTTCCCTTGTTTTTTATGGAGCAACTTTCACCTTGCAGTGAAAGGCAGTGGCAGTGGCCATGTGAGGAGGCCAGCTTCTGTTTTACTTTGATCCTGTAAAGGGGCCCGGAACTCCGATGAGGACCCAACCATTCCTCGTGTTCATTCTTCCTTTCTTGTATTGTCTCCCCACCCCATCCTTCTCTCTTTTGTTCTCTTCCCTTCTTTTTCCTCTTTTCCACTCTCTGCACACTCAGACTTCTCAGAGCCTGGCCACTGGAGGCCGGGGGTCAGGGTCAGTGGAGTTCAGGCATGCTAGTTCTTTCCTTCCCTCCTTGTACTCCACCAGCACAAAAGCCAGGTGTTCGGGCTGGGAATCTTCAGGACATTGTGTGACTTTGTATCTACAGCCACCTGCTCACTTGCTTCTGCCAGGAGGGGGGGCCGTGTTTGTGCTTGGGGTTCCCATGTCATTAGAGGCCAGGTTTCTACCATTCAACCTCTTTTGCCCCTGACCTACTTTATACCTAAATATAAGACCATAGAAATGAAAATGTTGTGTATTTAGCTACTGTAGCTCTTTCCTCTAATTATTATATGTGACATATCCTTTTTAGCGCGCTAAGTGCACAGTGTTTAGCAGTGCATAGAGAATTAAATTACCTCTTGTTTCTCCAGTTCCCTGTGTTGACTCATGTGGCTGTTACCAAGGATAAAATATATGAGTGGCAAAATGGTCTCACCTCGTCCCATTACCTGAAATTATATACTAAAGCTTGTATCTCCAGGATCCTAAGAGTTCTTACTGCCTGCCCTGTTTAACATAACTCTTTCATCTGCTGTCAGAACAGAAATAAAGAAGCACATTGTGAATAAATGTCATGAGAAATGATTTTTCTCTCACTTAGGAAGGAAAAAGTCTTTATGTGAAAGAGTTAATGAAAGAGGCCTTAAGTGTTTTTTAATTATTCCCATACTCAGAATATAATTCAAAGTGTGAATACTTTTACTTAAAGTGAAGTGTCGTAGAAATCTGAATCCCTCAATATATGTTATAATTTTTAATAGAGTCTTTTAGAATTAAGAAATATATGAAAATTTTTTAAAAAGGAGAGGGAGAATTATTTGGAAGTTGGGGTGGAGAGATTGAAAGAAAAGCCTGGTCTTATCTGATAGTATCTTATAGGATTGATTTATATAATAGGATTTATTTATATAATAGGTGCTAGTTTCTGTCTTTTCATTCTTCTGGTACATTTTTGCGTTTGGTATTCTGTTTTTAAGCTTTTAAAGATATATATATATATATATATATATATATATATATATATTTATTTATTTATTTATTTGACAGAGCATGGGCAAGTGAGAGAGAGAGAGCATGAGCAGGGGTAGAGGGAGAAGCAGACTCCCCACTGAGCAGGGAGCCCGATGTGGGGCTCAATCCCAGGACCCTGGGGTCTTGAGCTGAGCTGAAGGCAGACTCTCTTTAAGCTTTAAATAACAAGAATTATTGAGCTGAAAATTACCCAACCAGATGACTCTTCCTTCATCTTTTGAGCTTCTCAGCACAGATAAAATTCTGTTTCAGATAGGAACTCTGTGGATTGTACCAGGAAGCTAAATCACCTCTCAGTGATATGGAATTCACAGAGATAATAGCATTTGGAACTCAGTAGGGATCTGATAACCTGAAATCCAGTGCCTCATTTTAGACATCAGGAGCTCAAGCAGTGGTGTGCTTGTAAATATTTAGCAATGAGCTCCCTGGGGGAAAAAACCTGCTCTGTAGTGTTTGATGATTTCCATGGTGTAATATTCGCACCCTGGCTGATTTCAGATTAGTGTGATGTCTCCGAAAGCAGTGTTGAAAAGAGAATGTGCAATAGCACACCATTATATAGAGTTTCCACGTCACATGATGTAAATGTAAATAACCTCAAGAGCATACAGAAAGTGTATGAGTGTAGAATGAAAAGTGAAGAGTTTTGAATATTTGTTACTTTTAAAAAATATATTTTACTTGATTGTAAGTTTTTATAATTTAGTTTTCAGTAATGGGTGTATTTAACAACCATCTTGCAGAATTTCTTAAAATTTAAGAATCAGTTCTGTGAGCCAGTTTGAGTCAGTTCCAGAACACTACTGAATTTGAGGCCTAGGAGACCTGGGATGGAGCCAGGACTAGTACCAAGTTTTTTCCTTCATTCTAGATAACAAATCTGGGGAAAAGAGAATTCCTGGCATAATTATAGGGTAATAGATCCTGCTCTTCAGCTATGGTCCATATAAAGGGCTGCTAAATGATTTCAGGTGATACTCTGAAAACACTAGATTAGTGTTTTATAGTGGCCCAGAAGTTTGAGGAAGTTTTGTTGAGTGTCACCAACAAGTATATTCAAAGAAAAGAGAGAATATTATGTTCAAAGCTTGGTCAGCATTATTGTGCATTGTGGAGAAGATTCAGAGGAGGACAGGGAATGGATTGAGATAGTCATTGAAGCAACAAGGAACTTGTAATAACAGGCCAGATTAAAAAGATTAGGATGTATAGCCAAAAGAGCTAAGGCAGCATGGAAGTGTTAAGGCAGCCCAAACCTGTAGGATCAGGAAGGGGTTTGTGGTGACCTCAACACTAGTTTCTAGGGGCATTCCTGGAAGGAAGTGGGAGATGAGTTTTGATAATTTTTAAAAAAGATTTATTTATTTGAGAGAGCAGAGTGAGTGAGAACAGGAGTAGGGGAGAGGGGCAGAGGAAGAGGGAGAAGCAGGTTCTCTGCTGCGCAGAACTCCGATCCCAGGACACTGGGATCATGACCTGAACCGAAGGCAGATGATTAACTGATTGAGCCACCCAGGCGCCCCTGACTTTGATAATTGAAAGAAATAGTTAATTCTGTACAAGTGCTTGTGGTGAGAGATGAATGGGAATATCTCTTTTAAAAGGTTTAAGTATATTTATGGATGCCTGACATGTAATGGAGTATAAGCTTTTAGGGGGCAGAGACCTCTTCTTTTTTCTTGACTGTGCCTTGCTCAGTGTCATCAGTCGGGAGTACCTGGGAGAGTTTGAGGCTGCTGCAGGAGACAATCTGATATTCGCAGCAGACCAGCGTGACTGCTGTGTGGAGGAGGGGGCAGGAGTGGGAGAGAGGAACCGGTGAGGAGGCTGCTGTGTGGCCGTCTGGGTGAGGTGTTTTAGTGGCTGGGACCAAGATGAGTGTGAGTGAAGTTGAGAAGAGGAAGATTCCAAATAGATTTTGGATGTAGGAGTTAGAGGAATTGCTCATGGGTTGAGTGGGAGTGAAATGGCAGCTGAGGGAGCTTCCTTCATGGTCTCTTGATGAGTTTTAGGGCTACCCAGGGGAAAATACTCTGCACAATGTTCAGCTAATTGTGCAAGATGTTAGTAATGTGGGGACACCTTGGTGTAAAAACTTTTAAAAACCATTCTGTGGCTTTTGTTATATTTGGAGTTGGGCATCCATTGCTACTGTCTCCATGTGGAATGTTTTCATCAGCCCCCCACCCCTCATCCCTCCCAGCCCCTGGCAATCACTAATCTACTCTGTCTCCATGGATTTGCCTATTCTGAACATTTCATACAAATGGAGTAATACATTATACATAGTTTTTTTGGTGACTCCTTTTAAAAATTAGTATGTCTTTTCAAGATTCACTCATGTTGTAGCATGTATCAGGACTTCATTCTTTTTACTACTGAATAACATTCCATTGTGTGGACATATGACATTTTATTTATCCACTTGTCATTAATGGGCAATTGGGTTGTTTCTGCTTTTTGGCTATTGTAAATATGCTTCTGTGAACATATGTGTATAAGTTTTTGCAGGGGCACATATTTTTATTTTTCTGGGATATATACCTACGAGTCAAATTGCTAGGATATATGGTGACTCTATTTAACCATATGTGGAACTGCCAAACTGTTTGCCAAAGTGGCTGCGCCATTTTACATTCACACCAGGCTCTGTTTTTAAAGACAGAAATAGTTATTATAGCATTAAGCAAATAGCAAATGTGGTGGTAGGCATATGTCTCGGATTAATCAGGTTTGGGAGAAAACAGAGAATTTGCACCCCCTTCCTCTGTGGTCAGTTGGCATCAGGCTGGACATCACAGATTTGTTCATGATGTAGACTGATCTGGCACAGAGACACCTAGACATGTCCCCATCCAGGGTCACATTTGCACCAGATTAAGAAATGGAGCCATGCTGTTTGCATTCCATTCAAATGCCTTTGACCACATGCCATTGTGTGATGAGTTGAGGATATTGGATATCTGGGTATTTATTTGTTAGGAGGAAAACACACCACTTGGGTTAATCCTAGGCATTCCTGTAGCTAATTTCACTCTTATAAATTGTTTGCCGTATACTTTTAACTCTGCTTGCTAAGAAATTGTTAAATCTGACTTCTGTGCTTGGATTTACAAACTGGATTGTGTTCCTTGCTATCTTGTATCATTGTCAATACTGCACACTCTAGGTTAGGGACAAAACCTAGCTAGATTCATGGAGAAATTGCTGGAATCAGCTAACTAGGATCTTGCTCTTATGGTAACTGCTGTCTGAATTTTCTTGGATTAGGTTGTATTTATTAATAAACGTTTACATTTGTTTTCTAGAACTTGCTATTCTCTCAAACAGATTTACGTATGACATTGGGGCTTGTCTTACAGGTAACAATTGCTTGTGATGCGGTTCTCAGTTCAAAATCTCCATATAGAAAGCAGGACCCAGACACATGGGAAAATGAATTGCCAGTATCCAAATACGCAAATAACCTTACCCAATTGGACAACGGAGTCAGGATTCCTCCAAGGTGAGTGTTAGATAGTGAAATGGAACTTTACCCCTTCAAACTGGCCAAAGGAGGGCAGCCCCGGTGGTGCAGCGGTTTGGTGCCGCCTGCAGCCCGAGGTGTGATCCTGGAGACCGGGATTGAGTCCCATGTTGGGCTCTGCGTGGAGCCTGCTTCTCCCTCTGCCTGTGTCTCTGCCTCTCTCTCTCTCTCTCTCTCTCTCTCTCTCTGTGTCTTTATGAATAAATAAAATCTAAAAAAAAAAAAACTGGCCAAAGGAATATTTACCTTTCTATCTCTTCTCTGAATTAGCAGTTATATATATTTTTACCAGATGCCTCTGATCAAAACTAAGCTCAAAATTCTTTCTAAAAGTATCTGTACCTTTGTAGAGGCTGAAGTTGGCCAGTGCAGACCCCTGAGCTCCTCCCTACCCCTAGCTCTCAGTGGCTAGCACCTGCAGCTCTTTGCTTGAGGGCTTTTTCTGCCTGATGAGGCCAGGTAGGCCTGTGCATGGGACAGTTAGAAATGCCACAGAGTTCATGCTCCCTTCTGTCCTCCTGGAACAGCCCTCAACCAGTGACTGTGGAATGGATGGATACACACCCTGGACCCTTACCCTTCGAGAGGGCTGTTTCCTGGAGTTCCCCACCTGGACTGAGCCCCACTTGCTCATGGTGGTCATCTGTTTGTTGACATACCTGAACTGGCTTCTTGCCCTTTCCAGTTTTATTTCCCTGCAGTGCTTCCTAGGATCACCTCCCAGACAAGCCATTTACATTCAGATCTTTGTTTCAGAGTCTGCTTCCAGGAGAACCCAATTTGTAACAGTCTTTGGTTGTCAACTTTTGGCTGGAATGCTCTTTGGGCTACATTAGCATCTCCTGTTAGGTCTGTTGTGTTGACAGAGGCAGGTGCTTGGGGGAAAGAGCAGATGGATTAGGCAGGTGTCTGGTCTTGTTGAAACCTGCCTATACTGCATTCCTATTCTGTGTGGTCTTAGGGGAAGGCAGGCTATTTCTCAATTTCTCCCTTTGACAGTGGGGATGGGGATACTGATTTTGAATGGTGTTTAACAGAATTAGATGATCAAACTTCTGTAAGATACTTGGCACAAACCTGACATTTAACCTTCAGTAAAGTTGACATTCTGCTTAATTTAGATTTGCTGCATAGTAGGATTTTGTTTAATTTCTGTCTCTCCCTCTCAAATAAATAAAATCTTTAGAACTTTGCATGTTTATGCACATGGGATCCTTAATGTTTTAGACTTACATGAACTCCACTGTCCTTCACGTAGGAATTTTAAGGAAACGACCTCCCCTCCTAACCTCAGGTTCTGTGTCTGTTTTCTAAAGTAAAAGAACCATAGCAGAGGCAGGCAGGGTACTGACTGGTCCTGCTGCTCTGGGAGGGGTGACATTAATCTTCTGAAGGGGAAGAGGGGGAAGGAAGCACTGGTTTCTGTTGTTCCGCTGACCATTATCTGTGACACCCCCTTCTTGCGCCCTCACCCCCCCCCTCCTCGATCCCTCCCTGCCCCCAGCAGCTGGAGACACTCTGTTTTCTTGAATGTTAATTTTCTAGCTGTGCCTCACGTTCCAGCGATCCTAACCGCTCTTCTATAACTTTTCAGTGGTTGGAAGTGTGCCAGGTGTGACCTGCGGGAAAACCTCTGGTTGAATCTGACCGATGGCTCTGTGCTGTGCGGGAAATGGTTCTTTGACAGCTCTGGAGGCAACGGCCATGCACTGGAGCATTACAGAGACATGGGCTACCCTCTAGCTGTGAAACTGGGAACCATCACTCCTGATGGGGCAGGTGAGTATGCCTTTACCAACTTTGGGAACTTGCAGTGGCTCCCCTTAATTGGTTGAACCAGTGCCTTCATTCCTGAGTTGGAGGATGTGGGCTCTGGACACAGTGCAGCATAGAATCCTGATTCTGTCTCTCACTGGCAAGTCTTCAAATCCTTCTCAGCTTCAGGTTCTTCCTCTTGAGGATGATTGCAGTAGCTCCCTCATAGGTTTGTTGATGTGCATAAAGCATTTAGCCCAGTGCATACAGTAAGGCCTGAGTAAAAGTTAGTTGCTAGTGTTGACTGTTATTATTGTCTTTCTGTGTTATCTCTTGGCTAAGAGGACAGGAGTAGGAACCAGGACTTGGGGAGTGAACAGGGATAATCAAATCCACTATTAGAAGAGTAGAGTGAAGCTGTAGAATTCATTACAGGGGTATCATTTCAGAAATGCAGGGATTCATTAAGGAGAGGGATCTTGAAGGATGCTGTGTGTCAGAGTCCCTGTGTTAACCTCTTTTTTCCTACTTGTACTATCAGCTTCAGAAGTGGTTCTCTTTCTTTATGTTCTCACACTGTATGCTTTCAGGTGTTGGTTTTTGGCCATGTTTGTACAGTGAATTCTATCATTTTGTGATGGAAAAGGGAAATAATATCAGGATCCATAATGAGAAACATAAATGCTGAGCAGTGGCCACAAGAATCCATCATCTAAGCATCATTGAAAACATGTACTAAATGTAGATCTCGATCAACACCTAAAACAGTCTTCTTCATTTTTCCAAGTCTTAGCCTTGATTTTTCTTTACTTTAAGGTCAGATGATTTTTTAGGAGAAATGCAAAGACATTTGTGTCTTCTTCCATGACTGAATTAGCCTGCTTCAGAATTAATTGCCTAGGATGTTTTCACTATATATGGTACACTTCTTGTCTACTATACTTTTTCCATTGAACTGGTTTTGTTTTTCATTTGTTTTATGATTGAGGGCTGACAGTTGGGTCATGTAAAGATTCTCTTCATTTATATTTTGGATAAATTTCCTGCTTCCAAAGTTAGTGGACTGATGTTTAACTCATTAAAGACAAGTAGCTGCAAAAATCCCACATCCTGATGCCAAACATTCCCCTCCCCTACTAGATATACCTCTACACAAGCCAGGGTAAATCCTATGAGTTCCAGATTCTGAAGAGGAAATTCAGGACATGAAGCTGGATTGAGGGTTGCAGCAAGTTGCTTTCAGGTCTTAGCTTTCGCTGAATCACTGCTGTATAGGGCAACCATCATAAGGCTACAGAAGGAAGGGTTTGTAATATAGGAATTCTAGTGGGTAAAATTGGGAGGGGAGAATAATTTGAATGTGTCTCTTTTCTTTCTTTTTTAAGATTTACATATTTGAGGAAGAGAGAGAGCATGCACACAGGGGTCGAGGGGAGGGCAGAGGGAGGAGAGAGAATCCCAAGCAGATTCCAGATTCCAAGCTGAGTGTGGAGCCCCACCCAGGGCTTGATCCCATGACCCTGAGATCACAACCTGAGCTGAAACCAAGAGTCAGACACTTAACTGACTGCACCATCCAGGCACTTCCAATGTGTCTCCTTTCTATGTTGTTTTTTGTAGTGCTTTGATAAGACCAGTTATTAGAAGTCCAGTTCTCAGAACAGCCTAAAACTACAATTATTTGTATACATGGCCAGGTTCTAAAATTTCAGTTGTTTGAAGGCAGAGCTATGTCTTCCTATTGTTGGGTTCCATACAAAATCTTACATATGGTAGGTGCAAATACTTTTGTTAAATAAACCAACTATATGTAAGCATTTAAATAATTAGATTCTATTTAAATGTATGCTAATAATAAAGGCAAGGGTTAAATCTCTTCTCCACACATCTTTAATTTTCTAGAAGCCTTTTCTCTAGCATGAAACTTATTTTTAACTATTATTTAGAGTTTTTTTTCTTCTAAGTTTTCTTCCTTTCAACTTGAAGAAGAAACATTTTATATTTGTCCCTTGATTAAACAAGAAGCAGGTATTCAGTGTAACATTTAGAAAACAGAAAAATTTGAAGAAGTAAATAAAAATCACTAGTACTATCATTTGACAGACACTTTTAACAATTTGGGTATTTCCTTTCAGTTTTGTTTTCTGTTTTAAGCCTTGATCAATTCTTTTTTTTTTCTTAAAGATTTTTTTTATTTATTCAGGAGAGACATAGGCAGAGGGAGGAGCAGGCACCATGCAGGGAGCCCAATGTGTGACTCATTGCTGGACCTGGGATCACGCCCTGAGCTGAAGGCAGATGCTCAACCACTGAGCCACCCAGGCATCCCAGGCCTTGATTAGTTCTTATACAACGCCTCCATGCTGCCCCTGCCCCACATTTTTACAAAAATGGAATCACACTATATAAAATTCTATTCCTTATTTTCCTCTATTTAACATTTAAATATGTGTATATTCCATGTCATTAAATATTCTTTAGTATCCTTCGATAGTTCCATAAGTCCTTTCGGTGTTCTCTAGTTAGTTGTCACAATTTTTTTTTTTTTTGCTAATCTGATGAGTATCCTTGTATATATTGAAATCTTTGGATGTTTGTCTAATGATATATTTAGGATAAATTCTTATGAACAAAGGGTTGAACCTTTTAAATTTTCTGTTGCTGAATTTCTCTTAAACAGTCATAGTAATTTACATTCCCATTAGTATATGACAATACTCATTTCAGCAAATCTTTGACAACTTTGGGTATTTGCCATTTTTAAAAACCTTTGCTAATCTAATATCTTGTTTTTATTTGCTTTACTAGTGAGGCTGAACATTTTTCATAGTATTTTTGGCCATTTGTAGTTCTCTTTGTGAATTTCTTTTTTTTTTAAATTTAATTTATTTATTATTTATGATAGACACACACACACAGAGAGAGAGAGAGAGAGAGAGAGAGAGAGAGAGGCAGAGACACAGGAGGAGGGAGAAGCAGGCTCCATGCCGGGAGCCCGATGTGGGACTCGATCCCAGGACTCCAGGATCGCACCCTGGGTCAAAGGCAGGTGCCAAACCGCTGAGCCACCCAGGGATCCCTCTTTGTGAATTTCTTAGATGGATTTTCTAGTAGGCGTGTGTAGGTGCTCCTTATTGGTTTTAAAAAACTCTGTAGCTAGTAAGAATATTAATTCATTATCTGCCATAGTTAAGTGCTTGGTTTTTTTTCAGGGTTTTCTTGATGTATTCGAGAGTATTTGAATCCATACTCATGTTTCTATTATAGAAGGCATAAAACAAACAGCAATGTAGATCAGATAGCCTGTGATGAGGGTTCTTGAATTCATTCACCTGAAATAATGTTCACTTTTTGAAGAAAGGTCAGGGTTTGATTACTGCTTGTCTTGTGCAGAGCTGGTTTTAACAAAATGATTATTTCCAGTGAATTATCATTTAGTTTATGGGATGCATCAATTTTATGTTAATTTCTATTAAGTCTGTTTAATAGATTGCTAGCTGCGACTCATTTATTTTAAAGCCAAATACGTTAATGAAAACATGCCTGAAGTTTTCCTTAATGTCCGATGATGAACCTTGTGGATATGGAGGCCTCAGAGGGCTGGGTACCCTCTGTCTAGGGTTGGATGGCCACCTTCTGGTGAAGGTACCACTGCCAGTTGTCCCATTTCCATATTTGTTAGGCTCACTGAGGCTAATTCAATTTGCAAGAGAGAAAGTGTTTATTTTTTAGTTTATTGTGAGAACCACAACTGCTTGTATGTGAGATGTTTATGTTGGCTTGACCAGTACATTCCTTTCCTGTGGGGAGCTAACTTATATTTAGAATATTGCTTAGTGAACATGGAATCCAAGCAGGTTGTGAATTCAAGTATTTAATGGTAATGTGATCTGGCCCTCCTGGCTTCCTTCTCCCCAATAAGGATATACCTGTTTGGTGAGAAAGTCCTACTCACCTTGAGGTCACAATTTAGAATTGGTTCTTCCAAGAAGCCTGGACTGCCTAGGTGAAGCCATTGTGGTGTCATGGGTAGTAAAATGGGTCCCATATCAAATTCCATTCTGGGTCTCCATGAGTACAGCAACAAACAAACCAGGAAACAGATCACCATACAAACAAACAAATAAAAAGAGCTTTCCTCTGTGGGAGGAGATGTTGATTTGGCAAAGCAAGGATGAGATTCTGGGTGGGAAGGGAGTGAGGAGGGACAGAGATAGGAGAGGGTGTTTTGTTCTTCTATTGTGAAGCTAGGTTACCACACTAGGGCTCCTGGGTGGCTCGGTTGGTTAAGTATCTGCCTTCAGCTCAGGTCATGATCCCAGAACCCTGGGATCAGGCCCCAAGTCAGGCTCCCTGCTCAGTGAGGAGTCTGCTTCTCCTTCCTCTACCCCTCCCCTCACTCATGCTCCCTTTCTTTCAAATAAATAAATAAATAAATAAATAAATAAATAAATAAATAAATAAAATCTTTTTTTTTTTTTTAATAAATAAAATCTTAAAAAAAAAGAAGTCTCAGTACCTTGGTGGATTCAGGAGAAGCTTCTGGAGATGCCCACAGCTGCTGTGAAATTGCCTGTCCCACTGGCCCTTGCACCATGGTGCTCAGCAGCATCTTAGGGTGATCTTTCCTGAATCCACTTCAAAATTTTTTCTATGACTATATGTCATTTATAAATTCTTCATGATTGCCAAATTTGAGGATCCCAGTTCATTTTTAGATGTCTTATATGTTACTTACTAAACTATTTTCGTCATTGGGGTAAAAAAACTTTGTGTCCAACCAAATCACATCACATCTTTGGAGCAGTTAATGACTGGAGGTAGGAAACATTAATTTCTCAGTATGGCATGAGCCTAAGAAATGAAAAATTTTAGAGTGATGTGTGATTTTTCACTTATTTCAAAATCCTAAGCCAATGATAACTGTTCCATTTCTGGCAATTTTATTGTTTTCTAATAAAGCTTGAATAACTACAGGCTTAAAGTCTTTTAAGTCTTCAAAATTATTTCACTAGTTAATAATAACCAAAGTTAAAGTGCTGAGGGGATGTCATTTTCACCTTCACCCAGTATCTGAGTGGCAGTTTTCTTGTCACTTGCCATAGATTAAAAAATACTATTTATGTATTTGTTTCAAGTTTCATTTTTGTTGGTGTTTCTAGCATTTAAACTTTTGGGGAAGTTTTTCTTTTTATTTTTTTGGGGGGGGTTCTTGATTGGGCTGGGGATTTTGCCTTTTGTTTTTGAGAGCACTGAATTATATACTAAAGAAAGAATATAAATGAAGGCTGCCTGTCTACAAGTTAAAATGGGCCCCTAGAGGATAAGGGATAGCAGAGAAAGCCAAACATTTAGTCAATTAATAATAGAAAGGCTGACTTTCTTTCATGGCAGTGAGTCTCCACATACCTGTATTTGGGTTAGAATGTCACTATAGTTTGTGTGTGTGTATTTTTTTTTTTTCTCCTGGTGATGTTCCCAAGGGGAGGAACATCCTTGGATGGTCTATCTTTTACTGTCCTAAAGAATAGTATATTTCTTTTTCTTTTTAAAAATTTATTTACTTATTTTAGAGAGAGAGAGAGAGAGAGAGAGGACATGTGCGGGAGAGGCAGAGAGAGAATCTCAAGTAGCCTCCACATTGAGCGTGGAGCCTGACGAGTGTGGAGCCTGACATGAGGCCTGGTCTCATAACCCCGAGATCATGACCTGAGGGGAAATGGATGCTCAACTGACTGAGCTGCCCTCGGAGGGTATCTTGAATCTATTTTCCTTTTAATAGATTTTGTTTTTCCAGTTTAGGAGTGAAGAAATTGTGGTTTTTAACTCTCTCTTTTTGTTAAGGGCATGGGTTGGTGCTTCACCAAATCACTGAGTCTCCTGAAAGAGCTAAGGAAATAGTCTGGTGTAGAGGAAAAAGGACTGGGCCTAAAGATATTTGCCCCCCTCCCACATTGCACTTCTGTGTGAGGACACATAAGATGGTGGTTTGGGTAGTTTTTTTTGGGATTTGCCTTGAAGGCCAAGATGCCCTCGGAGGGGTGGGCCGGGCCTGGGATGGCTGGAATTTCCCAAGTTACCGTGCTGTGCCACATGCATCCTCATTTGCTGTGTGTGCTACAAGGCGGACACACTTGGGAAGTGCTGAACAGTCCTCACTGAGTCCCTCACCAGCTCCGTGGCGTGTGGACACCAAAGTTGGGAAGAAGGGATGAAGGGGCAGGTGGGAGGTGGAAGTTGGTGAGCTGGTGGGTCTGAGACTGTAGAGGATTCTGCAGGCAGACTTTTGTCTTGGACCCAACATCTCAGGGCAGCCATTGAGCTGCTCCTGAGGGCCTGTGTTCCCTCTGTTCCCTCCCAGGCTCCCCCTGCCACAGCAGGTGGTACCACACTCTCCTCCCTCACCCTTCCCTCCTCCTGCACTATTATGCCAGTGTGGTTTTGGGTGCAAAATCAATTGTTAGGCATTTACCCTTGTCTAATTTCAAGTATTTTAACTTTAGACACTGCTTTTTTTTTTTTTTGTCTCAGAAAACCTATTTATTTTTAAAGATTTTGTTTATTTGAGAGAAGGAACAAGCAAGAGCAGGAGTAGGGGGAGAGGTGGACTCCCCACTGAGCAGGGAGCCTGAGTGGGGCTCTATCCTAGGACCCCAAGATTGTGACCTGGGCTGAAGGCAGACACTTAACCAACTTGGCCACCCAGGCACCCCTCAGAAAACCATCTTAAAAATTAATTTCTGAAATGTCAAAAGAAATTTATATATGGGTATAATTACAAAACATACCTATTTACTATGTTTGTTGTTTATCATCTGTCTTTTCTCCCCTTGAGTGTACTCACAGGAGGTTTCCATTGGCTTTATTCATCGATGTATCCCAAGTGCATAGCGGGAGCTCAATAGATATATGTTGAATATTGAGTGACTTGGTTAAAGATCTCACTCTTTGTTTTCTCTTCACCCTGTAGATGTTTATTCTTTTCAAGAAGAGGAACCTGTTTTGGATCCTCATTTGGCCAAGCACTTAGCGCATTTTGGAATTGATATGCTTCATATGCATGGGGTAAGAAGGTCCACTTTGTCTCTATTCCCACCTGGTGGGGAGGGAACCCTTTGGTCTCTTTAATATGTAATTACTGTGACAGGAATCTTACTTTAATGGTTTTAGGTTTTCATGTTTGCATTTACTTCTTGAATTTAATTAATTAGCATTTTCTTTTGGTTACCAGCTTAATTTTTTTTTATGTTATAATAAAAATGGCATCTCGTCGAGTACCATTTGTTTTGGTTGGAGTTTACTGGTAAAATTTCTGTCTCCTTTATTGGAGAATTGCATGAATCACTCCTCGTTCACTGAAGCGAGAAGGTACGGGAAGATGACCTTTAAAATGGTCTGTGACCAACATCACTTTAATTAATTTCAGGAAGGGAAGCAGAGCTCGGGGGTGGAAAGAATAAGCCAACATATTGTTGATGGGAAAAGGCTGTGCTTCATTTAATATTGTGTTTTCAAGCCGGTGTCATGACTATGTAACGTCCGTCCCTGTGAGGAGCTGCTTCAGTGTGCATGCTCTGCTTGGGCCCTTCCCTCCCAGCCTGTCTCCTCCTCAGCCTCTCCTCCCTTCTGTCTCCTCGTCCTCACCTCACTCATGGCACCCTTTAATGTATGTCCTTTGCGCTTCTGTAAACCTCCCTCCTATTTCAAGGCGCTTCCAGGGCCTGTGATTTTTCCTTCACTTTCCTCTGCAGCTGCCTTCCCGTTCTGTTTGCTGTGTTGGATTGTATTTTTTCTTTTTTAAATATTTTATTTATTCATGAGAGTCATAGAGAGAGCGGCAGAGACATAAGCAGAGGGAGAAGCAGGGTCCCTGCAGGGAGCCCAATGTGGGAACTCGATCCCAGGACCCCGGGATCATGCCCTGGGCTGAAAGCAGATGCTTAACCACTGAGCCACCCAGGTGCCCCTGCATTGTATTTTCCCTTCAAATTATTCTACTAGCTTCTTTGTTTCCATTCCTATTTGTCTTTCTTGCTGGCATCCCCTTACCTCTCAGCCTCTTTCTCCTTTCATTTTTAAATCTTTTAAATGTGTGTATGTGTGTTTTCCTGTGGAAGGACATACAAAACATAAAATTTACCGTTGTAACTATTTTTATTTTATTTATTTTTAAAGATTCTATTTATTTATTCATGAGAGACATACAGAGAGAGGCAGAGACACAGGCAGAAGGAGAAGCAGGCTCCCTGTGGGGAGCCCAATGCAGGACTGGATCCTTGGACCCTGGGGTCATGCCCTTAGCCAAAGGCAGATGCTCAACCACTGAGCCACGCAGGCGTCCTTATGATTGTTAACTATTTTTAAGTGTGAGGTTCTGTGTGGCATTAGGATTTTGTGCAGCATCACCATCTCAGTCTCTTTAGGTGATTTTTTTTTTTTTTTTTTTTTTTTTGCTTCGTTTCGGGAGAAAAAGGGGCAAAAACATCTATGGCTGTCAGAAATAATTCTTGGGACTTGATCTTTGGGTGAGAATGACAATTAAAGTTGGCTTCCTTCTCTTTGTCCCAGACAGAGAATGGGCTTCGGGACAATGACATGAAGCCGCGAGTCAGCGAGTGGGAAGTGATCCAGGAGACGGGGACAAAGCTGAAGCCCATGTATGGCCCCGGATACACGGGTCTCAAAAATCTGGGCAACAGCTGCTACCTGAGTTCTGTCATGCAGGCCATCTTCAGCATTCCAGAGTTCCAGAGAGCGTAAGTGGCCTCCTGTGGCCTGGGCGCGAAGTGCTGCCCTTCATCTGCTCCAGCACATGCTGGGGAAGCCCGTCCTCATCAGCTGCGGGACATTTCACCGCACCCTCATGGTGTGACTTCTTGCACTGAGGCTGGGTGAGAACACTTGTCAAGTGTGATGGGAATCAGGTGAGATTAGGAGAGCTTTGTAACCGAGAGCCTCATAGGGGCTTGGTCATATTAGCGATGGCTTCTGGTTTTAGCCCATCAGTTGCCCTCTATGCCAAGAAGATATTAATTATCAATCTCTGCAGCCAGCCTGCCACATTCCTTCCTGTAGATGTGCTAGGAGAGACTCAGTGATCGCTTTGGTCAGTGTTGTCCTCCTGGCGAGTGGAGTTTCTCAGAGGATGTAAGCTTTTCGTTATTTGCTACTCAAAATGTGGCTCACAGAACTGGTGCTGGTCCTTGGACTCCTGGGTATGGAAACTGAGAGTGAGCATTTAGAAATTTTTGTAGCAAGTCAACATTGTCATGCGTTATCGTGGTGTTTCATTTTTCTAATAATTTATTTTTATTATAAATTTTAAAGGAATTCATCTATAAGAGTTGAAATAAACAAAAAAGCTGGCCCTTCACCACAGATGCCTTGGAGGCACCGGTGCATGTTCGAGGCTGCCTTCTTCCTCCCCAACGGAGGGCAGAGCCACTGTGTCTGTGACCCCTCTCTTCCCTCGGCTGGGCCCAAAATGGGGAGCTGTGCACACTGGGACCAAGGCTGGTGCACTCATGGGCAACTGCTGCCTAAAGTTTAGGAAATTATCTCTAGCATATTCCAGGGCACGCTGGTTTCCACCATGGTTCAAGTATGGGAGAGGACATGCATGTACTGAGACGGAAGGGCCGATAGAACGCTAGGAACAGCACAGGGCAATTTTCTTTTCTTTCTTTTTTTTTTTTAACCCAGGATGAGTGGAAATGCTAATAGCTTTAATGGTAGTTAAGCAAAAGTATGTCAGATATCAGATCTCCTTTTCTTTTCTCTTGGTATTTGAAGAGTTACTCTTCTTGCTGTTTTCTGGTCTAGTTTTCATTTCTCATCCACCCGAGGAATAGGGGGTTCTTTTGTGCTCAGCAATGTGCTGGGGTGGGGCGGGGGGTTCAGCAGTAAGCAAAAGGACGTGGTGCCTGGCCCCATTTGAGGAAACAGACCGATTAAATAATCGGAAGAATAATGGCATGGTTATAAGCATGGTGAGCTCCATGAATGAAAGGGGGGAAGAGGTGGTCAGGGAGGGTCTCTCTGAAGAAAGGGCACATGAAGCGACACATGCTTTGACTGGTATGCTAGGGGAGTGTGGACAGAGGAAGAGCAGGTTTGAAGCTTTGAGGTGGAAAACTTTTTCAAACGTATGCATCACACATCGCATTATTTTTAAAATTTTTGTACATGTCTCCTACTTGTATTATTTTTTGATTAGAGAACAGTGTGACTTCATATTATGTATCTCATGGTCCCTGATTTTTTTTTTTTAAGATTTTATGTATTTATTTGAGATAAAGAGAGTGGGGGAGAGAGCAGGAGGAGGGGCAGAGAGAGAGGGAGAGGGAGAAGTAGACTCCCTACCAAGCAGGGAGCCTGACGCAGGACTCAATCCCAGGACCCCGAGATAGTGACCTGAGCCGAAGGCGGGTGCTGAGACGCTTAACGGACTGAGCCTCTCAGGCGCCCCTGCACTGAGGAATTGTTAACATCCAACATGATGAACTCATTAGCTCTCTTACAAGCCAGTCTTTATTGTATTTCAAAAGCTGACAAGATAAGAAAACCTCACGAGGAAGATAAACATTAGCAAAAAGGCTTATGGTTTCAGGCAAGATTGATGGAGAAGAATAAAAAATTAAAGGTGGTAAATCTTTGATGTCAGAAAAGTCCATTTTACTAGTAGTTTCTATTGTTTTTCTAATTATGAGGAATAGCCTCTGTTACAACAAAATTACATTAAAATGCAGAAGTAATGCTAGATACTTTTAAAAATACGTTTCATAACTTCAGTTTGCAGTCTAGGGGTTCTCAAAGAAAAAAGTATAGTTTTGCTATCTGACCATCGATCTTAGCTCTCATTCATTTATACACTAGTTTATTTAGATTTGATCCTCATCAGAATTATTCTGAAATGTAAACGAGGCTCTAGTGGCAGACAGAGTATCACGGAGTCAGGCTGACATTTCCGAATTACACTCTGGTTGTGCATAAGTCATTTAGTCTCTCTGTGAGTTACTCTTTCTACTTACAAAATGGAAAACACTGCTCCTTGACCCAACTCCACTGAGTTAGTCCCGCTCAATCAAGTGATGTTTAGTAAAAGAACAAACAGACTGAGGATAAGTATGATGAGTAGGTTGCTCATGTTCTTTTTTTTTTTTTTTTTGGTTGCTCATGTTCTAATAGACACAGTAAATGTTTAGAAACTAGAATATTAAATATTCGGTAACGCGATTCTGAGACTCTTGAAACAACGTTGAGGTGAGAGATTTGAATCTTAAATCCAAAACACAGATGTGAGGTATAGTTTTTCACGATAGAAAAAAAATTCAGAAAGGTGACTGTTCATCAAACTTTGGAGGGCAGAAAGCATTTTCAAAACTTAGCGACTATAAGGAACTGAAACTGTCTTTTTTTTTTTTACTTACAAATTTATTTTTTAGTGGTGTTCAATTTGCCAACATATAGAATAAATAACACCCAGTGCTCATCCCGTCAAGTGCCCACCTCGGTGCCTGTCACCCAGTCCCCGCCCACCCTGAAACTGTTGTTGGATTTTGTAACCAAAGAGCACAAGTTCCCTCCATTCTACTTGAAAAGAAATAATAATTATACAACACCTCCACAAGGACTTTCCTTCAATATATATATATTTTTAAATCAGGGACCAGGGGCGCCTGGGTGGCTCAGTCTGTTAAGCGTCTAAGTGTCTGTCTTCAGTTCAGATCATGATCTTAGGGTTCTGGGATCCAGCTGGCATCAGGCTCCCTGCTCAGTGGGGAGTCTCCTCTCTCCTCCTCTGTGTGTTTATGCTCTCTCTCTCTAGCTCTCACTTTCTCTGTCAAATAAATAAACAGATTCTTTAAAAAAACCCAAAACAATTCCTCAGTGCAACCTCTGTGGATACTTTGGTTACAAAGTTTGGTTGGTCTTGGTCCAAAGTTTGTTGGCTCTTGGTCCATTGAAAATTTCTAGATGAAATTGTTGCCCTAGTGACACATCGAAAAGCCATTTGAAAGGGACTGTACCAGAAGTGGGTTCTTTTAATTTTGACAGAGGTACATAATCTGGGGTACAAATTCTGAGTTTGTAGACAGCAGGTGCCTACAAGTGTCCAGTAGTTGAGGGGTCTGATTCGAGGTCATTGCTAACTACTAGTGTATCATGGTTCTCTGCTAGGGCTTTATTGCAGTTATGCCTTTTCTGTTGGCTTATGGGTATTCAGTTATGGAAAATTGGTTAGATGGACTTCATGATATAAATGTATTCATTCAACAGATGTTTTTTGAGTGTCTTTTGCGTGTTCAGTGCAATTGTAGTGCTGGAGGTGCAGTGATTTAGATAGTGTATCTGTCTTCATGGAGGTTATACTCTAGTATATAATCTCTAGAGAGATAATAAACAAGGAGATAATCAAGAAATTGCAAATGTTAATACATGCCAAGAAGAAAGTCAGCCAGGGTCAGGTGATGGGGAATTAGGAGTGGTGAGGAAGTGCCTTTTAAACAGACCTGAGATGATGGGGCAAAGGTCTGTGGAGAGAATGTTCTGGGAAAGAGACAGCAGGTGGCATGACCTTGAAGCAGGTGTGAACTGGGCATATCCTGGCAAAGAAGGGCATTTGGCCGGGGTATTGTGGACTAGGGGAGAGGGATGGGAATGAGGTCAAAGAAGTGGGCAGAGCAGAGTGCATGAAGTGCCAAGGAAAGGGATATGCTTCTGGATTATTTTTTCTAGAGCTTACACAGCGAGTCAAAGCCTGAAGATGGAAAGGTGGACAGCACAAAGCAGAGGGTATGGAATAGGAAATGAACTTAAGAAGTGAAAGGAATATTCCTTTGTCATTCCTTCCACCATTGTACATTGAGATTAGAGAGGAGTGGTGGAAGTTGACACTGCTTGTCCAGGTAAACTGGTCAGAAGGAGGGGGTTTGGGCTTGCTCATGGGAGCAGGGACAGGACAGAGTGGTTCAGAGCATGGTTTGGAGCTAGGCTGCCTGGGTGTACTCTGGGCTTCATCACTTCTTCCTTGGGTAGCTTTGGAAGCATCCTGATTTCTATCTCTCCAATGGGTAACCATAACCATCCCTTCTTCATATGGTTGTAATGAAGACCCAAGCAGATTATACAGAGAGCCCTCAAGAAGCAGTAGTTGTCACTGCTATTATTATATATTTTGATACCATTGGCATAATTCCTACTCTTACTGTTTGGTTTTGAGATGGCAGATGTGATGGCATAAGCTGGAAGTTCTTTATTCTGGCTACATGTTATAATCACTTGGGGGACTTTGAAAATATTGCAGATTTCAGGTTTTAGTCTCAGGCAGTGACATCAGAGCATCTGGGGGTGGCTCTAGCTTTGGTGTTTTTTTTTTTTTTTTCAAGAAACTCGAGGTGATTCTAACCTGCACCCAGAGTTGAGACCCACAGATAGAAGCACAAACATTTTAGGGAGGCCCATGAATATGGCTGCAGAGGTGGGATCTCAGGAAAAGTTTTCTTTTCTTTAAAAAGATTTTATTAATTTATTCATGAGACTGAGAGAGAGGCAGAGATATAGGCAGAGGGAGAGGCAGGCTCCCTTCGGGGAGCTCAATGTGGGACTCGATCCTGGGACTGCGGGATCATGACCTGAGCCAAAGGCAGACAGAGGCTCAACCACTGAGCCACCCAGGTGTCCCAGGAAAAGTTTTCTTTAGGTGGATGATTTCACTTTGACAGAAAGGCAAGGTCTTCGCTAGGATGACAGGTTATTTTGTTTCTGTTCTTTCAGTCCCTATGTTTTGACTCTCCTTTCTCATTTTCTAGGTATGTAGGGAATCTTCCAAGAATATTTGACTACTCTCCTTTAGATCCAACACAGGACTTCAACACACAGATGTAAGTGCTGATTGAAAGGTAAAAAATTTTTAAGGAAAATGTCCAGTAAATGTTCATAATGGTTATTGCTGGGTTGCAGAATTAAAGGTACATCTCTTTTCTTTTTTGTTTTCTGTATTAGAAGTGTTCTAAAAAGAGCAGGTGTTACTTTTAGAAGAAGAAATATATTAATAGTTCTTTATAAAGTACTGAGGGTAGTTTGAAATGGCATCAGTTATCAGGAAGAATCAAATAAGTTATTTTTGAGTAATCAAGATAAAATGTTCCACCTAAAAGCATTCATAGATGATGTTAATGTCTCTATGGGGAAACAACAATGACCTTTTTGTTTGTCTTTCTCCCTCCTGTCCAGGACTAAGTTAGGACATGGCCTTCTCTCAGGCCAGTATTCAAAACCTCCAGTGAAATCTGAACTCATTGAACAGGTGATGAAGGAGGAACATAAGGTATGTGTCCCAGTGTTTGCCACACTGATATGTAGGTAGGAGGGACCTTTACCAGCTAGAATGTGTATTTCCTATGATTTGGCAAATGGTGGCTATGGATATAGCCTGTTGTCAGAATAGCTATTTCACTTTGGAGTGTAGGGTATCTGTGCTTTTGAGAAATTGTGGTAGGAAATAGCTAGGGTTGGTGTTTCTAGTGACAGTTGCTTTATGGATTGTATGTGAGAGTCATCATTAACAGTTTTCAGGACACTGTTCTTTGTAAAATACAGCTGAGATGGAAGCAATAAACCTTACACAAATTTAAACGTTTTCTCCTTGGTAACATGATCTTGGCCCTTAAAATATCTATCTTCTCCTAAACCTCAACTTTGTTTGCTAGGATTTCTAAAGAAGCTGATTGTTAAGAAACAACACACACATTCCTATTCCATTCCCTTCTCCATCCCGTTCCCACCTCCAGAACTGAGGATTCTGAAGTTCTGCGGAGGTGTGGGCAGTCCTTGTGTTTGGTAAGCTGCTAGGAGGTTTGTCAACACACTCAGGTATGAAAAACTCAGTTGGCTATTCAATCACTATTCCTTGATAGAATAACTGAAAGATGCATTCCGTCTCCTAAAAGCCGGACTTACATTTCTTTGTGTCTGCAGAATGGGCTACACACCCCTCCCTGGGTAGCTCCGTTGGACAACTCCAGGGGGCACTGCTCACAACCTAGTCTTTTTGAGTGGTCTCCTTGAAATTCTGCAGTGCTGCCCTAGGCAGCCTGGATGGAGTGCATGCCCCTTTTCCTCACCACCTGCTCTGACCTCAGTGCTCTGTCTTGACTTAGTGGGCAGATCTGTTTCTCATATGTTGGCCTCTGTGCTCCCACTGTAAGTCAGTCGACCTTAACTAGATTGACAGCAAGAAGCGAAAGTGAATAAACTCTTATTCATAGAGAAGCCAGCTCATTGGGGAAGTGGAGCAACTGGGAGATGGGAGAGTATGAAGGGAGCCTTTAGAGGTGATGTTTGGAGATGGGGGGAAGGTAGGGGTTGAAGAGGGTGGATTCCTAATGGCCAGGCTGGGAGATCACAGTGGTGTGGAGGCAGGAAGGTGCATTGCTACCCAGCGTGGCAAGATAATGAGTTCCTTATCCATTGAGACTGGAACACCCTCATTTGGGATGTAGTCGAAGGGATGGTTTGGATTTGGGGCTGGGCTACAGGCGTTGTCCAGGCTTCTTCTACCTTTGAGCTCCTGTGGAGCCTTGAAGACATGTTGATGAAAACAACGTGGTCCAACATTTTGTTTTCATCACATTTATCCTGGGTTTTCATCCATGCTATGGCACTTTGTGGACCACTTTCAAGTCAGAGACCACCTTCCTTGGTGGAGAAGGAGACGGGCTGGGACTCAGGGACTCGGGCTTTGTTCCTGCTCTGCAAGGAACTGTGAGACTCTGTGCAAGTCACATAAACATCCAATCCCAGCAGTCCAATGCCAGAATTTGTCGAGGTGGTGGTTGTGAATGTTCCAAGTGTGAAGAGGTTCTCTCTCTGATGTAAAAAGAATCTGTGTCTATGACATGCCTGTTGTGTTTTTAGAGTCTCCTCATTGGAGAAAACATGGAATAAAAAATTACCAATTTAGTGATGTTTGCAAATCAAGTTTGGTTTTGTTAGTATTAAAATGTCCTTTTAAAAAAAGTAGTTCTTATATGAGCAAAGTACATTATTTATTCATTCGATGAACAATGACTGCTCAGAGCCCTCATCTCCTCTTCACCATTGAGTTTAGTGACTGTTACGCAGTAGCTCTGTGATCTCCAGGGGGCTGAAGCCTGCTTGTGGGAACCCCTGCTTTGTCTGGCTCAATCTGGGTAATTTGGGAGCATTTGGGGCATATTTGGCCTGTAGGTGTGTTTTGCTTGGCCTACACATAAACATCTGAATTTCTAGCTGCCTTTTTTTTTTTTTTTTTTAGAGAGAGAGACAGAGAGAGTGAGCACAAGCACAAGCAGGGGGAGAGGGCCAGAAAGAATCTTATGCAGGCTCCATGCCCAGCGTGGAGCCTGACACATGGCTTGAACTCATGGCCCTGGGATCATGACCTGAGCTGAAACCAAGAGTTGGACGCTTAACCGACTGAGCCACCCAGGCATCCCAGAGTTTCCAGCTTCTCTTAATCAGTCAGACCCTGTGACAATTCCAGGCCCGTAATAGCAGATGGCTGGAGCTGAGTGGCAGCCCTCCTTTCAAACAGGACACACAGTCCCTATCTGGCTCTAGTCCCTTTGTGATTCATGACTTGGCAGCTACACTGTTGTATTTGGGTGTGTGACCTTTGATCTAGATGATTTGTAAAATCCTTTCTTGCTCTGTGGTGTCATGATCTAGTGGTCTTAGAGAAAGAATCCTGGACGTGATGAGTAGTATAATGTGCATCTTTGGGAGTGGTGGGGAAGACCCATTTAGCTGAGTGGGATGTGAGTGAGTCTTTGGTTTGGGCATCAATAGGATCCCTTTAACATTCAAAATGAGCTTGAATTGACCATATGATTTTCTCCGTGGCCCTGGAGGAGTCAGTTTTAAGCTGTTTCTTTAATAGACAAGTAATTCACGGTCAAATCTTCATTCCCCTTGACAGTGGAGGGAATTACTTTCTGAGGCATCAGGATTTTCACTGGCAATTGGTTTCAGAGAAACCAATTTGTGAGACTCTTTCTTCTCTCAGGGATCAGGAGCCCTTTGGCCAGATGGCCTTATTCCAGGCCTTTGGCATTTGGGACTTATAGTGTGCCTGAAATGCTCTAAGAGAAGAAAGAAGGTGTGCTAAACCAGAGAAGGGGAGAGATCACAAGAGGAATGTGTGGTGGAAGGGAGAGAGAAAGAGAGGAGTAGCAGCCCTATGGTAGGAGTGACTTTTTATAGGGCTATCACCAGCAGCAATGCTAATAACTAGGATTGCTAACGCAAGGCCAGGGTCTTTCTCTGTGCTCACAAATGCACAGAAACCTTGCCCAAAGTTGCACAGCCAGAGAGTGGCAGGGCTGGGATTGAACACCAGGTAGGGTGTCCCATGAGTCTGCTTTTGATCCCTACACCATCCTACTTCCCTAACGGTTCTAGCATTTGCTTCATGTTTCCCAGTGTGTGAGTGTGTGGACAGTGTAGGCAGATGACAAAAGGGGGCCTGTAACGTTTGCAGAATCACCAGGTGGCTCCATGCCTCTGTCTTGCATCTTGGGTCATTTCTAGACGACATGCTTCCTGGTATTAAATTGCTCTTCTACCGACCAAGGTGAAATCTAATTTTTAAATATGCATGTATAAGGTACATTTTCATCTATAAAAAGATTTGTGGTATTTGTTTTGGGCAGTGCCAATTCTACATAAATTTGTTGAATTGATTTTTAAAATTAAATTGCATCTGTAGTGGGTAAAACCTCTCGCTATAAAAGGACACTTTTCTTTCTTAAAAAATATAATCTTGATCTTATGCAATTTGAGACCATGCTTTCACACATTTTAATGCTGAATAATTTATTTCTCCTTCCAAAGATAACATGTTTTAAACAATTCTGTATTTAAACCAAACTGCATTTCTTAAATGGCAATTCATTTGATTTCCCCTCTGAAAAATCCTTGACACAAAAATGCTGGTTTCAGTTTTTTTTTTAAAGATTTTATTTATTTATTCATGGGAGACACACACAGAGAGAGAGGCAGAGACACAGGCAGAGGGAGAAGCAGGCTCCATGCAGGGAGCGCCAGGCGGGACTCGATCCCAGGTCTCCAGGATCACGTCCTGGGCTGAAGGCGGCGCTAAACTGCTGAGCCACTTGGGCTGCCCTGGTTGCAGTTTTTGATCAACACGAGATAACCAGCATTCTCTTTTGAGGTGGTGTAATTCTCTCTCCCCAAACGTGAGAACTGTTTTCACTAATCTCTGTTTTCCTAGGTGGGGCAAATATAATATTTCTAACCCACCTTTTGAAAGATGAAAGATAGCTAGGGGATGCTCTCTGTTCCCTTAGCTTTGGAGATTTGGGGTTTGGATCTGGGTTAGGAATTACAGGTCCGTCCAAAGTTTATGGTTTAAGGTTAAAAGTTTAAACAAACAGATGCCATACACCTGTGTATTAGGGACAGGCTGAGATGCATTTACTTTTTTTTTATTCCTGGGTTTTTACAATGTAAATATCTGTGCTAGTGTTGCACTAATGTGATACAAAGCCCCATTCTTGCTATGTGTGTATTAATTAGAGGATTACACTCAGAGGAATGTGAGTGAAGAGTGTCTGGCTGCCTTCTTAGTTCCGAGTTCAACAGAAAGTCTTGTGTAAGCATTTGGGAAAGATTCTGAACACCGTAGTCCTCTTGCTAATTTTAGCTGATCTGTTTTGCAGTTGCTGATGGAGAAAGTAAGTACAGTATCCTATAAATATGACAGGTTCCTTAGGTGGTTGCTATTTTGGAGAGTCCCAGGGCTCCCTCTTAATAAAGTTAGTTGTTGCGACTAGCCATTGCTTCAGGAATGTGAGAGCCAGCTCACAGTGAGAGTGCGTGCTTCCTGAAGGCAAGTCCGACTCTTGGTCAAGTCTGGTTACTCCCTCTCATGTCCTGCGGTGACAAACCCATAGGGGACATTGGGATGACGTCACCGACCCATTGCCAACTAGGAAACATGGTTTCTTTGACTTAGTTCTTTGGTTCTTATTTTGGCCTTTGGTTTCTTTTAAGTAACTGCCTTATGCAGAGCCTGGTCTTTATTAAAAAAAAAATTTTTTTTTAAACTTGCAAGTATGCACGCAAGTAGCATTGCGTAGCTTCAGCAATTGCCAGTCTGGTTTCAGTAATCCTCCCTAAGCCCAACTTTTCCTTCCCATTCCCATCCTCTTCTCTGCCTGTCCCTTCTCTTCCCTGCAGTATGTTAACACAAAGTCCAAGCATCCTCCTCCTGTAAATGTTAGTATACATCTGTGACTAGAATACCTTCTTTTTTTTTCTCAACATAAAAATCATGTTAAAAGTTGTTTAAAGTGTTAGAAGCACATCAACGAAATTAATAACTGTTCTTCAGTATCACCTAATGCCCAGCCCATGTCTGAGTTTTCCCCTGCGGTGTCAAAGATGACTTTGACTTCTTTCTGCAAGGTATTGATTTGTGGAAGGAGCTGAATCATTTGCCCCAGGATTGCTTTACAGGTTATTGCTTTGTTCAGCTTGTGTTTCTAATAAGCTGGAAGTTAGATCTGGAAGACTTTTTACTATCCTGATATGAAGGGAACATACTGTTAGGCGAGTGTGGGAATTAGGGGGACTTGCCCTCTGGCTTAGGGCAGGGGTGCAGGCAGCCAGCCCAGCAGATGATCAAGGCATTAACGGTGGAGTGGTCTCGTTTGAACTAAAACGCTCACACCCAGCTGTGAAATTCAGGAGCTGGTCTGTAGTGTGATGTGGAGAGGGAGAGCTAGCTAGCATCTCTCTGTTTAGGAAGCCTTTTCAAATAACTTTCCAGTGATCAACAATCCTCAAGCTATAGTTGCAGAGGATTGAACAAAGCATTAAGAAAGGTCGGTTGAGAGAAAACAAGGAAATGAAATGGATCGAGAAAGGAAAGAAGTATGGGGGTGGATAGCGAAGGAGCCTGGACCACAGTCTGGGTGCAGGGCTGAGGTTCTGGGGTTTTCACCACAGTCATATAAGAGAGACTTCTCCCAGTTATATGATCACACAGTGGCAAAGAGCAGCAGCTAGCTTTTCTGATTTACTGACTTGTTGAACTTCCCAAGGCAGCTGCTTTGATGTAGACTGGCAGCCACGTCAAGTTGAAGCCCTGCTTGCAGGAAGAAATGCCATCAGCAGCAGGGACGGAGTGCACAATGTGAAAAGATTTTTTCTAAGCAGTGCCTCTGCACTGCAACGGGTGGAGGAATAGTTGCTGGAGTGACCTGTAGTGTTGGCTCCAGAGGCGCGTGGCTTTGAAGTGGGCTTATTCAGAGTCCAAGAGGTACTACTGTCTTCCTTTCTCAGCAACTGGGAAGATGGACTCAGGGCCATCAGAGATGAAAATTAGTATGTGAAAACAGTTATAAGACATGGGATAGAGAGAGGGACAGACACGGACAGCAAGACAGGGACAGCAGATGACTGACTTTTGTAGCTGTGGCCCTGGATCACACAGCTGATTTGCCTCAGTTTCCTTATCCATCAGGTAGAGAAAATCATTATTATCATCGTTATCATCATCAGGTTAAGTGAGTTAAACAGGATACATGTATAAGGTACTCAGAACTATGCCGGGCACCTAGTAAGTATTCACCTGAGTTCCTAGAACAGCGACTGACATCAGTAAATTTCTGTTAAGTGGATGAATAAATGTTAGCTGTTATGCAAAGATAAGGCATTATTTTTCAGTGTTTGTGTTGGCTGATACAGTGCAGATAGGCATCAGCAGGGTGAGTAAAGAGAGTTACAGTTGTTACATTGTTTTCAGGAGGTGTCTGTACAGGTAGGAAAAGTAATTATTGGATATACGTCAGTCTTTACTTAGCACTGGAAGCACATCGGAAGCCATGCGTGTGTGCAAGCTGATCATTTACATTTGGTTTCCAAGTCCTCAGATGCCCAAATGCTGCCACTTTGGGGAATTGTCCTCTAAAAGCTGCTAGCACTGTTCTAGGTCTGGTGCAGGGTCCCTCAGCATTTGTTAGAGATAGATACATGTGTTGTCTGCCATTTGCTCATGGTATATCAGCTCTTGGAGGGTGGAATCCCCAGGAGTGCTCTGGGTGATGTTGGTGATTAGTCAATACTGGATGACAAAGCCAGATATATATTCATCAAGACAGGAAACTTACCTGAGTTTTATAAGAAACATTGCTTAAAACACATGTGTTGGGGAGATTTCCGATGTAGAGCCCCCTGGGCTGCAGGGAGATGGATGAGGGTTTTGGATCTATGTGATCATGCACATCTCCTGTGGTCTTTAGACCCTCGGCATTGGCCTGGGTGTCCAGGAGATCTCAAAGTGTGAGACGTGGCCTTCACCTGCCAAGTCCTGCAGAGGAGACAGGTCAGAGCAAATCGAAAGTTGAAGGAAGTGGGAGGCACTTTGTGCCGTGTGCCTAGTGGTGGCCCAGGGAGCATGTTCTCTGGACTCCAGAGGGGAATTGTGGCCTCCACCTGCAAAGCAAGTGGAGGTTTTTTAGTTTAGTTTTTTTTTTTTTTAAGATTTTATTTATTTATTCATGAGAGACACACACAGAGAGAGGCAGAGACACAGGCAGAGGGAGAAGCAGGCTCCTTGCAGGGAGCCTGATGTGGGACTCGATCTCAGGGCTTCAAGATCACACCCTGGGCTGAAGGCGGCACAAAAATACTGAGCCACCCAGGCTACCCGCAAGTGGAGGTTATGAGAAGAAGTGGGTGGGTAGCAGCCATACATTTTGCAGAGTATGTGAACTGCTTTGTTCTACTTGATTGGCAAGGTGAGGTTTGTCTCACTGAGACCTACTATGTGCGACAGCTGCCGCTTCCGTCCTTGTGTCAGAGAGCCTGGAATTGGAATCAGAACCTGGAGTTCATTCTGGTTCTGCTCTTGCATTAGCTGCAGGATCACCTGGCTGGAAGACCACTTTGAGTTGAAAGACCTGTCTGGCGCATCTTTGCCCGTCTCAGTTCCCTTGGCTATAAAGCGAGGATAACAGCAGTACCTTCTCTGCAGGGTTATGGTTGAGTCTTAAATGAAGTGACAGGTAGTGCCATTATTAGATGAGTGGACTTGGAGGGGACTCAGGAATCAGCTTTACCTTGAGCCCATCTCTGTCCTCTGTGGCAACATGGACACATCCCATTCTGCTTCTTCAGAGCATCTCAGGCAGATCGCCTAGATTTCCAACAGATTACCAGCATTGAAAAAAGTCCACTTCGGCACTTGACGGGATGAGCACTGGGTGTTATTCTATATTGTTGGCAAATTGAACACCAATAAAAAATAAATTTATATAAAAAAAAAGAAAAAAGTCCACTTCACATCAAAGACAGTTTAAAGCTTCTCTCTTCTAGCAGGCTCGAGAATCTCAGAAACCAGTGGTACACAAGGGTTAGCATCAGCATCCTCTGGTAGGTTTTTGCTCTTGCTCCCTCTGGTTCTGGCCTCACCGAGTCAATCAAGGACCGTGGGATGGAGACCTTGGACAAGAGGCAGAGCCTTTCACTGAACTAGTGTGTTTGGCTCCCTCCTGGCTGCCATGACTAGCCTTTATGTAGGGGCACATTAGCAGTTTTTTAGAGATGTCCCTCTTCCCTGCTTGTCCCCTTAGGGACCTCCACTAGGATCTCTCCCTGATGCTCTGTCCAGCTGATCTGTAACCCCTACCTCGGCTCCTGCCTCAGGTCTTTTCCGCCAGCCGACCTTCGATCGTCTTATGCACTGTCCTTTCTGAAAGGAGCCTGGCTTCTTCCTGACCTGTTCTTCCAGTCCCCAGGGAAGTTCACATATCCTTGCCCTCCAGAGTTGTCCCTGCCACCCGCTCTTCCCACTCTGTCATCCTGGCAGCTGCTGCCAGTCTCCTCCAGCGTCTCCAGGTGAGGGGTGGGCAGGCTCCTGGTAACAACCTGTGTTCTAATCCAGAAAAAGCCCAGGGCAGACACACACGCCTGAGCACCTCTGCAGCGGTTACTGGGGTGTGCAGTGTCATTTCCTGTTCTTGCAAGTACAGGCATACCTCAGAGAAAACATGGGTTTGGTTCTAGACCACCGCAGTAAGGGGACTGTTGCAATCAAGTGAGCCAGATGAATTATTTTGGTTTCCCAGTGCAAGTAAAAGTAGTTCATGTACTCTGCAAAATGTGTGGCTGCTGATGTATACTGTGGTCTATTAAGTGTGTAATAGCATCATGTCTAAAAAAACAGTGTACGTACCTTAATTAAAAACACCTTTTTGCTAAAAAATGCTAACCATCATCTGAGCTTTCGTGGAGTTGTAATTACTGACCACGGATCACCATAACAAATACAATAATAATGAAGAAGCTTGAAATATTTCAAGAATGTCCAAAATTTGACACATAGACACAAAATGAACAAGTGCTATTGGGAAAATGGCACCAAAAGACTTGCTTGATGCAGGCCTGCCGCAAAACTTCAGTTGGTGAAAAAACACCACGTGGTCAAACCACAGTGAAGCAAAGCACAACCAAATGAGGTGTGTGTGTGCCCCCCCACCCCTGCCCCATCTCTCATGGGGAAGGAAGGGGGGTGCAACAGGGTTCTCCTCGCCGTTGACTTCTCTCCAAGGACTCCCTCTCCCACCTCACCAGCCTGCTCGACCTGGGCTCTGACCGACCGGTTTGGCCACCATGGAGCCACTCCTGTGAGGATGGGCCCCAGGAATGCCTTTCCTTGGAAAGTGAGGGTGTTTGTCACGTCTCATTAGTGGGGTGCCTGTGTAGCCACATTCAGTGAGTGTTGGCTCTTACTGTTCAGCTTCAGCTGTCTCCTCTGAGAACCGGGCCTTCTGGTAGCCCCTCCTCTGCTGGCCGCCTCATGCCCTTGGTATGTACGAAAGGGCTGTGAGTTGGTTTTATTTTTTATATTTCAGCCTCAGCAAAATGGGATCTCTCCACGCATGTTCAAAGCCTTTGTAAGCAAGAGCCACCCCGAATTCTCCTCTAATAGACAGCAGGACGCCCAGGAATTTTTCTTGCACCTGGTGAATCTAGTAGAGGTGAGTCCGCCAGTGTTCGGAACTGCTCGAAGGGTCGGAGGGAGGGCGCGCAGCCCCCTTGGCAGGGCCGGGATGCCCGCCCCAGCCCCTCTCCGGAGTCGCTCACGCTCCCGGCTCCCGGCTCCCAGCTTGCGCAGCAGCCGACTGGGGCTTTCTCCGCTTAGCCTGTTTGGCCGTAATCGCTCCTCATGCCCTGTTTTCTGGTGCTTCTGGAGCTCCCTGTTCTCCTTTTAATTTGTACTTAAAGGAATGTTTGTCCGTTCTTTCATTCAATTTTTTTTTTTTTTGATCTCCATGACAGAGCTCCTTAAGAGTCCACTGTGGTATTTGGTGTCCTTGTGCCACCACGCAGAGATGGTCACACTTTGCTCACAGCAGAGTCAAATCACATTAAGTGTGTGGTTTTTATTTTTATTTTATTTATTTTTTTCAAAGATATTATTTATTTATTAATGAGACACACATACACACACACACAGAGAGAGAGAGAGAGAGAGAGAGGCAGAGACACAGGCAGAGGTGCAGGCTCCATGCAGGGAGCCCGACGTGGGATTCGATCCGGGTCTCCAGGATCACACCCTGAGCTTTAAAGGCAGGCGCTAAACTGCTGAGCCACCCAGGCGTCCCAGTGTGTGGTTTTTAAAAGTACTGAGAATTCACGATGAAAGGCTCTCCCCCCTCTCCCCCTTACCCCTTTAAAAAAACAACTACTTTTTTTTTTTTCTGATTACAAACCTTTTCTTTGCGAAAAATATAAAAAGGCACAAAGGAAAAAATGAGAATCACTTGTGGTAACAGCCCCTACAGACAACCAGTGCTGACATTTTGGTGTCTGACCCACCAGTCACTTTCTGGGAACATTTATTCTCTTCATGCTGTTTTATAAGCATTGTTTTCTTTTCTTTTCTTTTTAAGATTTTATTTATTCATGAAAGACAACAGAGAGAGGCAGAGAGACACAGGCAGAGGTAGAAGCAGACTCCATGCAGGGAGCCTGATGCAGGACTCGATCCTGGGTCTCCAGGATCAGGCCCTGGGCTGAAGGCGGCGCTAAACCGCTGAGCCACCCAGGTGTCCCAAGCATTGTTTTCCACTTATCCTGTTGTGAACATTTTGCCACATCATTACATATTTGAATGTAGCATGATTTCTTTTTAAAATTTGTATATAATTTACACTAATGCATTTACATGACCATAGCATATGTGCCTTCATTTTTCCAGGGCAGTCCTTTAGATGGTTCTCCCACCCCCTTTCTTCTGATTCCATCTAGGTCAGTTCCTCTTTGATGACTGTTAGTAGCTGTGTAATATTCATTCACATGATGAACTATAGTTTAACCAGTCCCCCCATTTTGGGATATATGGCAGTGTTTGGTTATTAAAGGACTCTGGTGAACCGCCATGCCCACAGGGAAGGCTTAGTAATGCCCGATCCTTACACCAGATTTATATTCTCTTCTGTGCCGGTTTTTATTCACGGCTTAATATTCATACTTTTACTAACCTTATATAATCTAACCTTCAGAGGAACCGCATTGGCTCTGAAAACCCAAGTGATGTTTTTCGGTTTTTGGTGGAAGAACGTATCCAGTGCTGTCAGACTCGAAAAGTCCGTTACACGGAGAGAGTGGATTACCTGATGCAGTTACCTGTGGCCATGGAGGCAGCAACCAACAAGGGTAATGGTCCCAGAGTGGGAAATTGGCCGTGTGCTTCCTCATCCGTGCAAACCCTGCAATCAGAGATAATGTGGTTTAGTCACTGCTAAGTCACGTCAGGAGGAGACCCAGCCCAGATGGTGTCTAGTTGGCACGTCTCTTTTCCTCAGCCCCCATGTGAGAAGAGTCAGAGGCATCATGGGTTTTTGTTGGAGGGATTATGGATAGAACCTATTTTAGTGCCTATAAATTTGACCAACTGGTTGATTTGGAGTCAGCTTAGTTTGGGGGAATATTATTTGTAATTATAGATGTGGAAAATTCTTTAACGTTAGCGCTCAATGATTTATGCCGTAAATTCTGGGGGAGATGATCAGAATTGCATTTTTCGAGGTGTGACGATCTAGGAGAGCTTGCTTGAAGTAATCTGAGAATTGAAGACGCCTCCTGTGGGAGATGCAGTGGGGCAGGGCTCTTGTAGGGCAAGGCCCCTTAGAAGGGTCTTCGGACTTTGGAAACAGGAAGAAGGTAGAGGAGCTGCGGTAAGGCTGGGGTCTCAGGGAAAGACTCCTTTAATCCGTTTGTCTGGGAGAATGGGCGAATGGTATTTCTTAGAATTGAAGCAGAAAAAGGCAAAATGTTTGCTCTATTTCTTGTGTCCTGTGAACTGGTCATTTCTGTAAAAGTAATTCACTGGGTGGCCTTCTTTCCTCTTTTTTTGTGGGGGAGAGTCAGTTTGCTGTGCTAATTGAAAAGCGATGATTCTGACATTTTTAGGATGAAATGATTTCCATTTTCTATAAGCTCATGCAGCTTTTGATCAGTTTCTAAATTCTTACCCATTTTATAAGGTAGAAATGAGGGTAGGGGTCTGTAGTTTGTGTCCAGTTTAGAATTAGGCTTAATTGTTCTCTCTTCCCAGCCTTGAGGAGGTTCCACTCAGTTCTGTGATCCTCTCTAACTCACTGTTTGTAATTTGTGAGTGACAACTATTCTTTTTCAGAAATATTTATAATTTAGTCGCTGGAAATTGATTGCTGGGAACACTTAATGCTGGTATTCTAGATCTAAGTACATCATAAACTGTGGACTGGACAATGAATTTTTTTAAAAAAGATTTTATTTATTTATTCATGAGACACACACACACACACACACACACACACACACACAGAGACAGAGGCAGAGACACAGGCAGAGGGAAAAGCAGGCTCCATGCAGGGAGCCCGACGTGGGGCTTGATCTTGACCACGCCCTGGGCTGAAGGTGGCGCTAAACTGCTGAGCCAATTGGGCTGCCCTGGACAATGAATTTTAAACCCATTTTCAGATGTGCTTAAGAAGACACAGAAGGGCATAAGGGTGCCTAAAAACTGATAATCAGGAGTGATTTTTTGGGGGGGTAAACAAAAGGAATTCCCAGAAAGACCCATTCAAAACTATGTAAAATTTTGACTTATAGGCAATTTCCAAGAGCAGATCTACTGACTCCTGGGAAGTTGATGATGTGCTGTTTCCTTTTTCCCTTGGTATTTAATTGTTTGAGTAGGAATAGTGTAGAAAGGCCTTCTAGGCTGGTAGCTCTGCTACCTGACCTTGTGGGTCACCTCATCGTCAGGGCAGTGCTGGTTAGAATCATGTGCTGAATGCAGTGGAGGACTGTGGTCCCTACAGTTTAGCTCCTTGGTCCACACTCTCCATGACCTCTAATCAGAATGAGATGACCCTTGGGTCTCCATTCAGTGTGAGATTCTGTGATGTGAAGACTTTGTGATTGGAAGGTGGCATTTGGGTAATCCCAGCCTTGACCTCTGGACAAATGAAGGACCAGGTTTCTGCATCACTTATATCACATGTGAGGTCAGGACCTCTGATCTGGGCTGGAGTTCACAGATCCCTCCCATCAGTCTCAAAGGGTAACAGGCAAAAAAATATGAATGGCTTATGCAGCCTGTCAGTGCCACTTTAAAAATGGCTCAAGAACAGCCCTTCAGTAGGCTTTTCTGGATCCATGAAGGGCAATAAATAGCAATCCTGCCCTGGCCCAGATACCTTCAGGAAGATTGGCCAAAGGGGGTATTTTTCACTTCAAGAAGCTAGAGTGAGTACAAGGTTATTCATTTGCTCTCTTACTCAGATGAACTGATTGCCTATGAATTGACGAGAAGGGAAGCAGAAGCAAACAGAAGACCCCTTCCCGAGTTGGTTCGTGCCAAGATACCATTTAGTGCCTGCCTTCAGGCCTTTTCTGAACCAGAAAATGTAGATGACTTCTGGAGTAGTGCCCTACAAGCAAAATCTGCGGGTGTGAAGTAAGTGTGCATGTGTGTGCACTTGTGTGTTTGTGCTTATGTGGTGGTAGTGGCGTGAGGAGGGGCCCTTGAGAAGTGGGGATGAGGAGGGGAAAGGTGGCAGGGTATTGTATGAGTCTGCGCACGCTTGCTCATGTGTAGTGAGATTGGATTATGATTCATGCGACCCTCATGGTCAGAGAGCTTACTTGTGAGGCCTGTCCAATAAAATAGGCTTAGAATCTATATTGTGAGCCAGGGAGGGAATGTCTTTTTTTTTGTTTTTTTTCTTCAAGCAAGGTTGAGATTTTTTAAAAAAGATTTATTTATTTATTTATTTATTTATTTATTTATTCATTCATGAGAGACAGAGAGAAAGAGAGAGACAGGCAGAGGGAGAAGCAGGCTCCATGCAGGGAGCCTGATGTGGGACTTGATCCCGGGACTCCAGGATCATGCCCTGGACCAAAGGCAGGTGCTAAACTGCTGAGCCACCCAGGGATTCCTGCAAGGTTGGGATTTATCCTGTATTAGGAATCTGCTTTTTTTTTTTTTTTTTTGGCCAAGGGAGTGTAGCCAAGAACTCCCCAAAACCTTCCACTCCCACCATTACATGGCAAGAATGATATTAATGAAGAAATTACAGAAATACTTATGACAGTCGTCAATATTTAAACTCTGACTATGATAGATTTTAATTCCATTATTAAAGATTTGGCTTTGAACATGGTGACCAGGGCTCTCAGAGCATCTCAAAGTGGACACCAGGGCTCTCAGAGCATCTCAAAGTGGACATAGGGCTCCTGAGCTTGTTTGGATGAGCTGCTCAGGACTTGAAAGATGTTGTTTCCACACTGTGCACCTCATTGTCAGGTACATAAAATTTTTTTTTCTCCACTTGACACCTTAATTGATTTTATACAGTTGAGTCCTTGCCAATGCACATCATACAATTGGAAAAAGAGTACTCATAGTGCCATAAAATGGAGGTCTGCAAGTTTGGCTTTGAGAATTTTACTCCTTTTCAATATTCTTTGGCTGTCTGTCCTAGCTAAATTGAGTTCTAATTGATGTAAAGGGGCGTGAAGACTGAAGAACTACTGCTAGATGTTTTTTATCACCTCAGGTAGCAGTCAAACTTAAATTGCTTATTCTCTGCAGCACCCATTGCTTGGGATTCCTCTTTGTTTCAGATGATTTACTTCATATGTTAAAAATGGGAAACACAAAGAATTTATTTTAAAAGCTTAAAAAAGCCATATTTTCCTAAAATAATTTTTAAAAATGTTGTTCATATCCGAATGAGAGTAGTAATAGTCCATTCAGTTATCAATTATCCATTGTGGAATAAGTTTCCATCCTAGGATTGCTCAGTTATAGGGTCTGTGGTGTGTGTGTGTGTATGTGTCCTTGCAAAGAAGTGTTGGTGAATTGGTGCGTTCACTGTGTGAAATTCACTTCACTGCAACCTGGAGACCTCATTGGGTAGTTAGACAACGACGCACTATCTTAGTGGTAGACTCCATTTCTTTAATTATCCCCCCCTCAGCTTTATTGAGATAGAATTGACATCATTGAGATATTGACATATGCTGATATATATTGAGAAAAAGAATATTGTGTCCATTTAAGGTATGCAACATGATTTTTTTTTTCTACTTTAATTATTGCTAATTGGTGGAAGAGTTTTCAAACATTGATCCTTTTCTCTTTGCACTTTAATTTTAATTCTGCTTGGAACATAGAAGTGATTAGGAGACCTGGGCCTCCTAGAAAGTCCTCAGCATCAGGTGTAAGCTGTGAAGTATTTTTCATTTACCTATCTGCTTGGCCATCCTTTTCTCCTTTTCAGAAAAGTAGCCTTATGTCTTGCAAGTGCAAGGTGTGACTCTGGGTCTGCAGGAAGGAGCCTTCTCATCACTTGGAAAGGGCTCATCATTAAAATGGAGTTGGGAGGCATTAGCTTTCCAGAAATGGAGACTCTCACTCGAGGATGACTGGTCAGGAGATCTGGATTCTTCTCCTGTCTCCACTCCCCAGTTTATGTTCTACCCAAGGGCAGAGTCACCACGCAATGTCTTTCTTCCATCTGTATTGGAGGAATGATGCTTGCTTACATTGTTTTCTCTTCAAATGCTATTAATATTTAGTTGTGTGGGGGAGGGGTTTCTGCTTTCTCTAATCCTTCATTTATGAAGAGGAGAGCACAGTGTGGGGTTCCAGAGCACAAGCTTTAGGTAGACAGGCAGTGTTTGAATCCCCAGTGTAGGACTTACTGATATGTGACCTTGGCCAAGTGACCCTACTGTTTCCTTATTTGTAAACTGGGATGATTGTAGTACTTTCTTCAGGGGTGGGAATGAAGAGTAAGGAGAGCTAAACTATGCAAAGTGCTTTGTATAGTGACTCGAGCAAAGTGTATGCTGAAATTGTCACAACCATTGTTTTTATCTTTCCTTTCCTTTTTTTTGGCCTTGGGTTGTACAGTTTGATGTGTGGTTGATTATCATATTTTCAACATATTTAAGGGAAAGGATAGAACTATATTTTTTTAGTTGCCAGATTTTCAATACAGTAGGCAATCTTAATTTCATGAAGAGGGACAGCTTACATTTTTTCCTTATTAAGGCTTTTGTAGTGTTTTTGCCTCAATTGTAATTAGTGAACAATTGATATGGTTTAAATAATGATGATAGGCTGTCAATAGACAACACAATAGTGTTGTCAGGCACTCTTTAAGCACTTTGTGTCCTGACTCATTTAGCTACCATAGCAGTTTTTGGAGGTAAATTTGCTGTGTGTCTCCCTGGTTTTTGAATGACTTACATTCTAATTGTCTTTATTAAATACATAACTTTACAAGAAAAAAATTTTTTTAAAGATTTTATATATTCTGGGGAGCCCTGGTGGCTCAGCGGTTTAGTGCCGCCTTCAGCCTGGGGTGTGATCCTGGAGACCTGGGAGAGACTTGTGTCTCTGCCTCTCTCTCCTTCCCTGTCTTTCATGAATAAATAAATAAATAAATCTAAAAAAAAAGATTTTATATATTTATGAGAGACACAGAAAGAGTGGCAGAGACACAGGCAGAGGGAGAAGCAGGCTCTCCACAGGGAGCCCGAAGTGGGACTCGATCCCAGGACTCTGGGATCATGACCTGAGCCAAAGGCAAACGCTCAACCGCTGAGCCACCCAGGCATTCCTCCAAGAAAAAATTTTAATTTCTAGGAATGAAAGAGTAAGTGCTGTATAATTTACGACTTTGTGGGATTTCACTAAACTTGATGTCCCAAACTTGGAATTAATGAATGCAAATTATTAATTCTGACATTATTTTGAACAAATATATATTGAGCAGTTACTACCTGTGTGATTCAATTTGAGACCCAAAGCAGCTACAAACATGAATAAAGCATGTTTACCAGCTAGGGCAAATATAATGTGGGTGTCATCTAATCCGATTTCTGGTACTCTTATGTTGGTAGTTACCCATAACAAAGGGATGTGTTGATTATCCACTCTTCCCCGACCCTACCATAGCCTCCAGTTCCCTGCATTGCCTCTTATCAATGGTATCACCAACTGATTTACTCACATAGATACTGACCACAGACCAACTGTGAGTGAGAGTCTTGGGGCTTCTGAACCACATTTTGGAAATCACTGATTTACTGATGACTTTTGGCTGATCTGTTATATATTTTCCAGCTTTTAAGTTGATGTGTTAAGAGGAAGAGGTCAGAGAGATGACATTTTAAAATTAGTTGAAAATACTAGGAGTTTGTTGGGTTTTGGTGAAATTGGGACTTGGCTATATTTAAGTAGGAATGATGTTTACTACTGATTCTCAGAAGGAAAACCTAATTAGAGATAATATTATAATTTCTGCAGAATGAACTAGGATAATAATAAATAAATTCTTTAGGATGGTTAAGCTCCTATTTTTGAAAGAACTCACATTACTGCCTATACCGTTCTATCATCCTTGTGATGGAGAATTTGAGATAGAGAGAGATTAAGTGACTTGCCTGGGGCAAAAAACATGTCAGCAACAGTCCAAGTCAGCGTCTAGTACCTGGTGATTCTATCTCTTTTATGACAAAATAATCATGCTAATTCCCTCCATATACATGGTATATATTCTAGTGTGCCAAATGGTTTTACATCATTTCATGACCTGGCAGGTAGATATTTTTAATAAATCTGTTTTGTAGATGTGAAAATGGAGCCTCAGGGAGGCTCAGTGATTCGTCCACATTTGGAGTGAAGTAAGGAGCACATCCTAGACCCAAATCCACATCTTTTGACCCCTTTTTGGGATAGTGCTCTGTCCCTGTACTATGGTTTCTCTTCTACACGAGGGGGCAGCAGTGCACTTGTATTTGCTTTGCTTTCTGAATTCTGGCCTGATACATTTCAAGTAGAAGGCAATGACTTAGATTTGAAAAATCAAGGTTGTGGGGACGGGATTCTAGAACCTTTTATTTTAAAAGATACATACAGTATCTGTCTACAGCTTATTTTCTTTCTTACATGTACCTGCTCTATCCACATTGACATTCACATACAAATGGTTGTCATAAACAAGATGATAAATGTGGACAGGATCAGCTGGAACTGGGGCATGAATTTGGTGTACTAGGTACCAAATCCAGGCAATTCCTGAAAGTTTGAAGGGAAACTCAAGATATTGACCGTATGTATTAATTTAAAAATTTAAGGTTCAGATTTAGATAAATTTGAATCTCAAATGATATATATAATAATCCATATAGCCATGGATTTTATTTATTATTATTTTAAAATATTTTATATTAATTATTTTAAATTATTTTAAAAATATTTTATTTAAATTCAGTTTGCCAACATACAACACCCAGTGCTCATGCCATCACGTGCCCTCCTCAAGTGCCCGTCACTCAGTCACCCCATCCCTCCGCCCACCTCCTCTTCCACAATCCTTTGTTTGTTTCCCAGAGTTAGGTGTCTCTCATGGTTTGTCTTCGTCTCTTAATTTTTCCCACTCAGTTCCTGTCCTTTCCCTTATAATCCCTTTCACTATTTCTTATATTCCCCATATGAGTGAAACCATGTGATTATTGCCCTTCTCCGATTGACTCATTTCAGTCAGGATAATACCCTCCAGTTCCATCCACGTTGAAGTAAATGGTAGATCCGTGGATTTTGATATAGTAATATTTTAATGAAGCTTTGGCATTTCCAAAAGTCAACCTCAAAGTTCTAACAGACTCCCCTCATGCCAACTTTGTACTATGAGAGTGATTCTCGGTGGGAGGGGAGCTTAGGGGTATATCAGGATTACTTGGGGAGCTTTCGAAACCACATGTATAAACCACAGAGCACACACATGCTTGCACACTCCTGCAAATATAATATGTATATATATACACATAGACACACACACAGTTGATCCTTGAACAACACAGGTTTGAACTGTGTGAGTCCATTGGGCTTTTTACAGTACAATGCTGTATTTCTGCTAGCTTATTTTATTGTAAGAACACAGTATATATATAATACATATGAGCTAAAAATATGTTAATTGACTATATTATTGGAAGGATTTATGATAAGAGGTGGACTATGAGTAGTTAAGTTCTTGGGGAGTCGAAAGTTACATGTGGATTTTCGACTGCCTGGGGTGGGGGGAGGGTCAGTATCCCTAACCTCTGCTTTGTTCAAGGGTCAACTGTTTTAAATTCTTGCAAGGGTTTTAGAAAAAACAAGTGTCTGTGGTTGAAAAGTACTTTTCAGAAATACAAAATGCTAGAGCAGAGTGAAAGTGTGATTTTGCAGCATTTTCCAAATTCTCATTCTCAAGAGACACTAGGCTCCTCTGTTAAACATTTTCTCCTTGTGGAAAGGCCAGGACGAATGACTGGGAGCAGGTGCGCATGTGTCGGCTTGTGTCTGTTTGTGTGTTCCTTATCTTTAGTGCAGTCTCTGGAATTGCCAGGTATGCCTCAGACAAAGCTTCTGATGCTTCATGAGCTATATTCGAGACTCGTATTGCCTTGTTTCATTGATTTAATCCCCTTGTGTTTCCCAGAACGTCCCGCTTTGCCTCATTCCCTGAATACTTGGTAGTGCAGATAAAGAAGTTCACTTTTGGTCTTGACTGGGTTCCCAAGAAATTTGGTATGTATCTTTTGCATGCTTTTGCTTAAAACATCAAATTGGCCATTGGGGGAAAAAAATGGCATGTGCAAGGGCCAAGGTGGTTGGCTGTCAGTAATAGTTCCGTTTTCTTCTTTTCCCATCATCCCCACCTTTCTCTTTTGAGTCAGAGTACATGATAAGCACTGGCAATAAAAATCACCACATGCTGCCTGCCCCTCTACTAATGCATTCTGGAATGACTAGATTCTAATAATGAAAATGAGATCCCCACGTTATCCAACCAACAGTGCTTTCCAAACTGTAACATGCATACAAATTCCCTGGAATCTTGGCAGAATGAAGGTGCTAATTCAGCAGGTCTGGGATGGGGCCTGGGATTCTTTATTTCTAACAAGCTCTCTGGTGATACTGATGCTGCTGGTGCTGCTGGTCCAAAGCCCACGCTTGGGGGTGCAGGTAATTGCAGATACATGCTCTTTTTATTATCTCTCCTTGGCCTCCGAAGCAGGCAGGTGTGGCTGATGACAGTCACTTAAATCATACAAATTTTATTAATAAAATGAGTACAGTCAGTGGCATTACATTGTCAAAAAAGAGATTTGATTTTGGCTTAATTGGGCTTTTTTTTCTTGCTAATTTTAAAGGCCCTTGACCATTTTTAGAGATTAGAGTTCTCCATCATCAGGATCCAACAAGGTGTCATTAGGCTGTCTTCCATGCCACAGAAGGATGTACAGTTTTACCCTTTGTTCTTGAGCAAGTTCCTCAGACTGTTTGCCAGTATTTTAAAGATTTTATGTGTCTGAGCACTTATAAAACAACAGCCCGGGCCTCACACTAGTTAATTGAGCACTCATCAGCTCATCTGGAGAGGGTAGGTAAAAAGAATGTGAAATCGGCAGGACTGGTTTCCCAGGAAACTCCAGCCCTCGGTGAACCGGGCACTTGTTTGCCCCGTGATGTGATGCAGGGCTGTGACCGATTGTGAGGCAGATGTGTGATTTTCCTGGTGGAATGATTTTTGGGCAAGATGCTCATCACTCAACCTTTCCTCTGTGGACCTGAGAAGTACCTGAGAGAGAAAACTGCTTTCTTTTAAAGGCTTTCAACTGCTTTGGAAACAGCTTTCTTATATTTCTGTCCTTGGAATTTCCATAAAGGATAAAAAAATTCAGATTTCATAGACTTGCTGAATTTAAAGGAGACTCAAAGCTGGCTTTAATGAACCTGAATTTTTCTGTTGAGTAACAGTTGTATTGATTTTGTTGGTTAGACATTATGTTTGTTTTTTGCTATCCTTTGAGATTGAATTTTTTTTTTTTAACTGAGCTTTTTCTTTGAGTTGGTGTTTTAAGATAGGATTTATGTACCTAACATCATAACTGGTTTTGGGGATAGTGTTTTCAAGTTCTATTTGCTAGCCTGAGAGACCTATCTCACACTAACATTTGGACCCATTTTTCATTATTATCATATCTGAATATAACACTAAACCTCAACAGCCTCTAGACTGATAAATTTTGTATTTGAATAAGTCAGTACAATAATAGCTGACCTGAGAAGTTAAAAAAAGTTTTCCCAAGACTAACACACTCGAGATTCAATTTATTTCTTTAAAACTTCATTCTTTATTACCTTGGTTAGAATGATCATAGTGCTCATCATGATCCGAGAAAAGGTGTAATCTAGGGGCTGAAAACTCAGCTGCCTGATACGGACAGGGAGATAATGTAAATGAAAGGAGTACATTGGATATAAGAAATGTGTAGCCTAGCTATCATGATCTATATTGGGTATTTCCACTTTGGATAAAGACATGACTTAGAAAAACATTTCTTTACTAGAAGAATCAGAATTGGAAATACGATGTTCAGGGTCATGGGGGTAATCGGAGCATTGGGGTCTGTGCCCTACAATCTTGGAGGGCATGTATTGTCTAGAGTGGAAGCTGAAGATCAGCTCCAGGGCAGTTGTTACCATATGAGAATATTTGTATTTCAAAACAAGCTGGGAATATGGATTTTAAAAAAATTTATTTATTTATTCATGAGAGACACACAGAGTCAGAGACATAGGCAGAGGGAGAAGCAGGCTCCCAGTGGGGAGCCTGATGCAAGACTTGATCCCAGGACCCTGGGATCACAACCTGAACCAAAGGTAGATGCTCAACCACTGAGCCACCCAGGTGTCTGGAATATGGATTTTTAAATCTTCTGATTTAAAAAATGGAATTTGTTGACAACATTTTAAAAACATCAGACAGAAAATGTCTGGGCTACAATTGGTCTTTGGGCTCCCAACTTGCAACCTTTGGCTTACCTCTGGCTTATTCAGCTTGAAAGGCTCTGTATTTTCCCCCTGCTTCTCCATTAAATCTAACGTCTCAGTGAGACTGCTGGTCTAGGGGCCTACTCCAGGGAACTGAAAATGATCCCTTAACTCTGCTTAGACACTTGCACATAAGAATTAGAGGTGCTGATCTTGGGGGTTATTGTGGATTTTTGGAGAGTCTGGTGAATGTAATCTCTCTCACTTTGTAGATGTTTCTATTGATATGCCAGACCTACTTGATATCAATCATCTCCGAGCCAGGGGGTTACAGCCAGGAGAGGAGGAACTTCCGGACATCAGCCCCCCTATAGTCATTCCTGATGACTCGAAAGGTACCATCTTCTGCCCGATGATGTTCTCTTACCCTTCTGCCTGCCCCACCCCACAATGGAAGAGTCTCTTCTCTTCCACCACCCTGTCGTCCCTTGGCCATCTTCCTGTGTTGTAACCCACCATAGACACACAGTAGTGAGTCCTGGCTGCAGCTGTAAACTCTGTAGACTTGGGACCAGGCACAGACCCATCATGAGTAGTTGAAACAGACTTGCAAAAATCACTGCCAATAGAGGGCAGCAAATCTCCAAAAAGTTTTAGATTATGTTGCCTCTGGCTTCCCCTCCCTGTCCCTCCTTCACCTTCTGCAGATAAATGGGCCTGTAGGGAAGAGGAGTGTGTTTTCATTAGGCTCTTAATCTTGAGGAGCTGTGCCATCTTGGGAGTACCTCTGGACAACCAAAAGGGGAAATTCAATAGTGTGTGTTGGTTTTAAAAATCTTGACCACGTTTCACCTCCCCAGCTTTGTCACTGCTTCATAGCAAGGGAGCAGTTTGCCCTGTGAAGGCTAAATTTTTTGTTCAGAACATTTAACTTTTTAAGGGAAAAGGATGTGCAGAAAATAATTGCTTCACTTTTGTGGATCCAAGGCCAGTGTCAAAAAATCTTGGTTTCATTTTTAGCTCAGTTATTAATGAAATCAGTTTTATTCTGGCTTTGTTTGCTCATTGAGTCACTTACTGTTCACCTTTTTAATCAGTTAATCAGATGAATTGATAGAGAGAACTCTGGGCCCCTCTTCCAAAGTTTTTTTTTTTTTTATCAGTTGAGCATTAAATATTATTGATTACCATGTTCAGGTTCAAAAGAAGGCTAAGGTGAATCCAGGAATAGCAAGATAGGATTCAGTATAGGCATCTATGTTCCATTATTCTCTGATGCTAAGTAAAATGTTAAATTATAGAGTATGGAGAGTAAAGAAGGGACCTACCTATCAGTGGGACACTGAGTTATGCGGTACGGGTGGTCCATTAAAGGTGTCAGAGAGCAGAGATCAGTATGAGCATCAGAGAAGAACAGGATATTTTATTAGCACTGCTCCTGCTTTCTCTGATGTTCTTAACAGAATCTTTGGTTTTAATTATACAGAGTTCTTAGAAATACAGGGAGATAAATTTATTTCATGAAGATGATAACCAGAGCATAATGTTTTATCTGGTCGAAATGCCTGAAACCTGTTTATTTTTACTCCCTGCTGTAATGATTTCATGTTGTATAGGCTGGGCAGTGTGTATGGTGGGATGCGGAGGGGTTGACAACAGTGTGGGATCCCTAAGGGCAAGGGATTAGGGATTGCCCTACATGGACTCTTTTTCTTTCTCTAAAACTCTTTGCCATGTTTTGGTCTTATTTTCTGCCCTCTCCATTAATTTCCAGATCGTCTGATGAACCAACTGATAGACCGTATGTATATTTTGAAGTTTTTCTCAGTGTCCTATAATTGTCACTGGTCTAACATTTACTTGTCTGTGGGATCAGTAAAGGGGTGTTGTTCTCTGCATGTGTATGTGTGCAGCTTTTCTTGGGTGGGATGATTCTCTGTCTGCAAGTTGAGTTAGCAGCAAATGGAAGCCAGTGAAATGATCATTAAGTGGCTCTGGAGCTCAGGAGAGTGATCATCAGCATGAAAGCCAACCAGCCCTAGATTGGAAACTTGGCCCTGCCATTTGTGACTGCAAGCTAGAAAAATTTACTTCTCAGAGCCTTAGTCTCCTCATGTATGAGGGTAGACTAATGATGCCATTTCTTTCCACTCTGGTCATGAGTAGAGCTCTTTATGCAGTGATGGCACAGTGGCCAGGCATTTTTTCCATTCTTATTGCTGGATATGTAGTGAAGACTCATGACTGACAGGACATGGTAGCATTAATTAATACTCTCAAGGTTAGTAATTTCATTGGATTGTGTGTTAATTTTATAGACTTTTAGTTCTTTAATCCTGTAGGAGTTGATACTCTTGGTTTTCTGAAAAGAACACTATTTATAGTGAATATTTAGATATTAATTGGGAGGAAGGGGGAGTATTTAACATTAAATACTCTGAATATTTTTTTCTACAAAACCCTTCCAGAGACAAACTATTGTTAATTTAGAAGTGCATGTGTTTTACATTGCAAATGATTGATCATGTGGCTTTAGACCTCCACATTTCCTTTCCTTGGTTGATCATGATTTGTTCATTGCTAGAAGAAGCCCCCAGGGTCAGGAAAGGTCTTGGAAAAACCATTGCCTTGTGAATAATCTAATTACAATAATAACAATGGTTGTTAATACTTTGGAATGGTTACCAGAAGTCATATTGTATTTATTATGTCATAAATTCTGTCAATAGTATATAACTTTACTATTCATACAAAATCAGATTCTCATTTGGTTATCACAGTAAGAAGGGCAGGGCAGATAACCTTTTACAGAGTATAAAGCTGAGACTCAGGAAACTTCAGAGACCCAAGAGCTGGGAGCAGAACCAGGACTAGGAGTCAACTGTGCTTTTCATGCTGCTTGACATTTTCTGGAATGTGAGAGGTTTACTAGCTGCCCCGATCCTGTAGAGAGCTGGCCTGCAAGGCTTTTGCCCCAGGGGAGGTGATGGGTGGTTGGAACTGACTGTGCCAGAGGAGTCCGTCTCTGACTGGGAGCATTCAACCAGTTTCCAGTGTTCATGGTTTGGACATTGATTTCCTCCTAGATCTAAGCTACTGTCTCATCAGCAACTATCTCTACTCAACAAGAGAAAATAAAATTATCTGAGATTGTTTAACATTTACATCCTATCTTTCTCAGATTTTTTAAAAAAGATTTTATTTATTTATTCATGAGAGACACACGGAGAGAGGTAGAGACATAGGTAGAGGGAGAAGCAGGCTTCCTGTGGGGAGCCTGATGTGGGACTCGATCCCAGAACCCCGGGATCATGACCTGAACCAAAGGTAGATGCTCAACCACTGAGCCATCTAGGTGTCCCAATTTCTCAGATTTTTAAAGAATAATGATTTTCTTTATTAGAAGAGTAAAAAGATATTTACAAACCATGGGTTAGCATTAAGGTTCATTTAGGGTTTCATCAGTCATCTATCACCATTGTTAACACTTGGCATGTATCCTTCTCAATAGAAAGCTCACTTTATTTTTCACAAAAATGGAATTTGCATTTTCAATCACTGCTGTACTAAATCATTGCTTTCTTAAAACTTAATCTCAAAAGGATGTTCTGTGTGTCTTCCTTGTAAGAGAGAACTTTTATGAACATATTTATTTTTTATTTTTTAGAGAGAGCACGCAGACAGGAGGGGAGAGAGGGAGGGGCAAAGGGAGAGAGAAAGAGAGAATCTTAAGCAGGTTGCATGCCCAGTGCGGAGCCCAGTGTGGGACTCAGTCTCACAACCCTGAGATCATGACCTGAGCTGAAATTCAAGAGTCAGTTGCTTAACTAAGTTATCTAGGTACCCTGATAAATACATTTTTAATATAATTTTTATAGAATAGATCTCTAATCCTCAGTTCTCCTGCTACTCCTCAGTTCTACTAACTGCCATCTTTGGCAGAAGTTTTAGTAGTTTAGAGACCTCAGGACATGGAAAACAGAAGGGGTATATTTTGTGCTCCTGTTCCCCTCCAGTTGTTGGGTAATTTGAGAGCATTATGTAGGCACACATGTATGTGTGTGTGTGTGTGTGTCTATGTAAGCACACACGTATGTACATGTATATATATACACATGCCTATAGGTTTTTATGTTTATGTATACACATATATATGTATGTGCTTATATGTATACACATATACGTACACAATATACACTCACACATACACACACATCTCTACCAGTATCTATATATCGTTATGAAAAGATGAAAACAAAAGCCTACATTAGGTTTATAAAGCTACCTTTCTAATATCTTAAGTGTATACCATTACAGAATGTTCTGTCCTATACTTAACATTTGGGTTCTCCATTTCCTAGAGCTGATTACTTCCTTCGATTGCTGATATACTGAAAGGCCTGGTATAACTTCCTGTAAGATTTAAGGACTCGGTTTTTAGGCCTCTATAGATAATGCTTTTCTCTTCAGATTTCAGTGATAGGAGAGGCTGCTGTCGGATAAGTCTTGAGAATGATATGTGAGGCTGAAATGGTTCTGGGAATACACTAATCTCCCCATATGATCTTTTCTTTTTTTTTTTTTTTGAAAGATTTTATTTATTTACTCATGAGAGAGAGAGGCAGAGACACAGGCAAAGGGAGAAGCAGGCTCCATGCAGGGAGCCCGACGTGGGACTTGATCCTGGGTCTCCAGGATCACGCCCTGGGCTGAAGGCGGCGCTATGCTAAACCCCTGAGCCACCCAGGCTGCCCTCTCCATACAATCTTAAGGAATTGTTTTTCTTTTTTTTTTTTTTTTAAAGTTTTTTTTTAAATTTTTATTTATTTACGATAGTCACAGAGAGAGAAAGAGAGAGAGGCAGAGACATAGGCAGAGGGAGAAGCAGGCTCCATGCACCGGGAGCCCCATGTGGGATTCGATCCTGGGTCTCCAGGATCACACCCTGGGCCAAAGGCAGGCGCCAAACCGCTGCGCCACCCAGGGATCCCAAGGAATTGTTTTTCAATGCTTGGATTGTCCAGATAATTACCATGGTTCCTGTTTAGGTCAAAGATATTTAGACTCAAATAGCTTAATATTTGTTTTTTTTTTTTAATTTTTTTAATTTATTTTATGATAGTCACACAGAGAGAGAGAAAGAGGCAGAGACATAGGCAGAAGCAGGCTCCATGCACCGGGAGCCCGACGTGGGATTCGATCCGGGGTCTCCAGAATCACGCCCTGGGCCAAAGGCAGGCGCCAAACCGCTGCGCCACCCAGGGATCCCCTAAATAGCTTAATATTTGAAAGAATTAAAAGAAAACGAAGTTTGACCACCATTTACACACCAGACAAAATAGCACTTTCTTTGGATAGCATGTGAATAGTGGGTAAGGAGAAGCTAAGACAAAGAGAAAGAGAGTTTATGTTTTAAGGGACTTTTTGTTTTGACACCAGAATATTCTGTTGTGCTCTGTAGCCTCAGATATTGATGAGTCATCAGTGATGCAGCTGGCTGAGATGGGTTTCCCTCTAGAAGCATGTCGGAAGGCTGTGTACTTTACTGGAAACATGGGAGCTGAAGTGGCCTTCAACTGGATCATTGTTCACATGGAAGAGCCAGGTGAGTGGTCATTAGAGGGGATAGCTTTGGAGTCTGATGGGATCCTCAGTGATGCTAAGCCTTGGTCCTTCCATGTCCTCTGAATGGGTCTCAGAAAATGACCTTTTAGCTTATAATTTAGCTTCTTAGCTCACTTTTTGCCTGTGGAGCAAAGTCACAATGTTCATCTTTAGTCTTTTTTTTTTTTTAAATAATCACTTTCTTGAGATATAATTTGCTCTTTTAAAGTATATAATTCAGCACCACAAAGATCACTGGAAAGATGTGGGATATATAGGCATATGTCAGAGATATTGCTGGTTTAGTTTCAGACCACCACAGTTAAGTGAGAATCAGGATAAACTGAGTTAAATGAATTTTTTGGTTTCTGGCGCATATAAAAGTGATGTTTACGCTATACTGTAGTTCATTAAGTGTACAATAGCATTATGCCTAAAGATATGGATACCTTAGTTGAAAAACTTTATTTTTGCTGCATCAGTTGGCTCTTCCTTTCACAAATGGTTGCTCTGTAGCATGTGATGCTATTTGATGGCATTTTTCTCACAGCAGAACTTCTTTCAAAATTGGAGTCCATCCTCTCAAACCCTGCTGTTATTTTATCAACTAAATTTATGTAGTATCTTAAATCTTTTATTGTCATTTCCATAAGCTTCATAGCTTCTTCACTAGGAGTAGATTCTGTTTCAAGGAACCACTTTCTTTGCTCATCCATCAGAAGCAACTGCTCATCTGATAAAGTTTTATCGTGAGATGGCAGCAATTCAGTCCCACCTTCATGCTCCACTTTCTAGTTCTCTTGCTATTTCCACCACATCTGCAGTGACTTCCTCCACTGGTGTTTTGAACCCTCCAAGTCATCCATGAGGGTTGGAATCCACTTCTTCCAAACTGCTGTTAATGATGATATCTTGAGCTCTTCCTATACATCACAAATGTTCTTAATGGCATCTAGAATGGCAAATTCTTTCTGGAATTCATAATCGCATCTAGAATGATGTGTTCTTTCTGGAAGGTTTTGAGTTTACTTTGCCAGTTTTTTTTTTTTTTGAGGTCTGTTTGTGTTTAATCAGATAATATGCAAAGTATTTACAACCAATTCTGGATTCCCCCCCCAACCAAGCCTGGGCCGTGAAATCCAGGACCCCCAGGCCCTGCTCAGAGCTGAGGGTCCCCTAGGCCTCTGCATAGTCATCTGAAATCTACAAAACACTGTTTATTTAAAAAAACAAAACAAAATAGTATTAGGACACCTTATACAAAGGGCCCCGGGCAGCTGGAAGGGGGACTTGAGAGCACGCCGGAGTAAGTGAGCCCAGATCTGACTGGGACGGACAGCAGACTTGTGTAATAAACATGTATGAAAGGAAAAGTTGAAATTTCATAGACAGGTACCGCTTGGCCTCTTTTCCCACTGGCAGGGCCTGGCTGGCTTGAGCACCCCTGGCAGCAGGAAAGTTATTGCTATGATGGGGGGCTGTGGGTGAAATGTACAACCTGTCTTGGGGACAGCAGGGAAGCATTTTTACGTGTTAAATATGGACACACATGGAAGAACACACATGTGCATACACACACAGACCCATTGGAGGAATCACTATATGTGGCACTATTGCCTTACAGATGCATTTCTTAAATAGTAAGACTTGAAAGTTGAAATGGCTCCTTGACCCATGGGCTGCACAATGGATGTTGTGGTAGCAGGCATGAAAATAACATCTATCTCGTTCATCTCCGTCAGAGCTCTTGGGTCACCAGGTGCACTGTCAATGAGCAGTAATATTTTGAAAGAAATTTTTTTTGTGAGTGGTAGGTCTCAACAGTGGCTTCAGACATTCAGTAAAGTGTGTTATAAACAGATGTGCTGTCATCTAGGCTTGTTGTTCCATTTATAGAGCAGAAGCAGAATAGATTTAGCATAATTCGTAAGGGTCCTAGGATTTTTGGAATGGTCAGTAAGCATTGGCTTCAACTTAAAGTCACCAGATGCATTGGCCCCTAATAAGAGAGTCAGTCAGCCTGTCTTTTTATGCTTTGAGGCCAGGCACTGACTTCTCCTCTCTAGCTGTGAAAGCGCTAGACGACATCTTCCAATAGAAGGCTATTTTGTCTACACTGACCGTCTGTTGTTTAGCATAGCCATTGTCTTTAATTATATTAGCTAGGTATTATGGATAACTTGCTGCTCCACCTTGTACATTTATGTTATGGAGATGGCTTCTTTCCTTCAACCTCATGAAACAACCTCTGCTAGCTTCACACTTTTCTGCTGTAGCCTCCGTACCTGTCCCAGCCCTCATAGATTGAAGAGAGTGAGGGCTTTGCTCTAGACTAGTTTTGGTTCAAGGGAATGTTGTGGCTCATTTGGTCTTCTGTCTTTCTCCAAATCAGCAGTAAAGCTGCTATGCTTTCTTATCATTGGTGTGTTCATTGGAGGAACACTTTTAATTTCCTTCAAGAATTTTTCCTTTGCCTTTACAACTTGGCTGTTTGGTGTAAGTGGCCTAGCTTTTGGCTTATCTCAGTTTTTAATATGCCTTCCTCTCTAAGAGTAATCATTTCTAACATTTGAATTAAAGTGAGAGATGTGGGGCTCTTCCTTTCACTTGAACTCTTTGAGGCCATTTTAGAGTTATTAAGCGGCCTAATTTCAATATTATGTCTCAGGGACTAGTGTGACCCAAGGAGAGGGAGAGAGTAGGGAAATGGCTGGTTCGTGGAGTAGTGAGAACCCACACGGCATGTGTGTGTTAGGTTTGCTATCTTATATGGGTGAGTTTGTGGTGCCTCAAAACAATTACAATAGTAACATCAAAGATCACTGATCACAGATCACATAATAATAATGAAAAAATTTGAAATATTGTGAGACTCACCAAAATGTGACACACAGGCAGTTAGCAAATGTTCTTGGAAAAATGGCACCAATAGACTTGCATGACACAGAGTTGCCACTAACCTTCTATTTGTAAAAAGTGTGGTGTCTGCAAAGTGCAATCAGACAAAGTACAATAAATTGAGGGACACCTATACTTCTAGCTAAGAAATAAGGACTTGAAATACAAAAAAATGTGGGTGGTTTAGTTAGCTTTTGCGTCCATATTCTTTATTTGGGTATAATTCACATACCATATAATTCATCCATGTGAAGTGTATACTTTAGTGCTTTTTAGTAAATTCACAGAATTGCACAACTGTCACCACTAAAAGAATATTTTGCTGTATGGACACATAAGCTATTTATCTTTTCATCTGTTGGTGGACATTTGGGTTGTTTCTGTTTCTTGGCAATTGTAAATAATGCGGTTCTAAACATTTTGAGTACAAATTTTTGTGTGAACGTGTTTTAATTTCTCTTGAGTGGGGAGGAGTTGCTATGTCATATGGTAACTCCATATTTACCTTTTCGAGGAACTGCCAAATTGTTTTCCACAGTGACAATGTCATTTTACATTCTGCCACAGTGTGTGAGGGTTCCAGTTTCTCCACATCCTCACCAAGCCTTGTTATTACTGTTTTTAATTATAGCCATTGCAGTGGATGTGAAAGTGGTAGCTCATTGTGGTTTTTTTTTTAAAGATTTTATTTATTTATTCATGAGAGAGATAGAACGACAGAGAGACAGAGAGAGAGAGAGAGAGAGAGAGAGAGAGAAACAGAGACACAGGCAGAGGGAGAAGCAGCAGGCTCCATGCAGGGAGCCTGACGTGGGACTCGATCTTGGGTCTCCAGGATCACACTCTGGGCTGAAGGTGGCACTAAACTGCTGAGCTACCCAGGCTTCCCTCATTGTGGTTTTCATTTGCATTTTCCTGATAACTAATGATGTAAAGCATCTTTCCATGTGTTTGTGGGTAATTTATATATCTCTAGAGAAATATCTATTCAAATCTTTTGCCTATTTTTTTAAATTAAAGATTTTACTTATTTATTTGAGAGAGAGCGATGTGAATTGGGTCAAAAGGCAGAAGGGGAAGGAGGGGGAAAGGGAGAGAATCCCAAGCAGACTTCATGCTGAACATGGAGCCCGACACAGGACTCAGTCTCGCAACCCTGATTATGACCCGAATGGAAACCAAGAGTTGGACATTTAACCAACTGAGCCACCCAGGCGCCCCTCTTAAAAACCCATTTTGTTGGGCAGCCTGGGTGGCTCAGCGGTTTGGCGCCACATTCAGCCCAGGGCCTGATCCTGGAGACCCGGGATCGAGTTCCCCATCAGGCTCCCTTATGGAGCCTGCTTCTCCCTCTGCCTGTGTCTCTGCCCCTCCCCCCCTTTCTTTCTCTCATGAATAAATAAATAAAATCTTAAGGTAATTTGTCTTTTTATTGTTGTGTGGTTCTTTTTATATTCTGATACAAGTACCTTACCAGATACATGATGTGCAAATATGTTCTCTCATTCTGTGAGTGTTTTTACTCTTGATGTGCATTTTCTGAAGCACAAAAGTTTTTAATTATGATGAAGTCTAATTTATCTGTTTTTTTCTCTTGTCACTTGTACTCTGGGTGTCATATCCAAGAAAAATTGCCTAACAAAGATCTCTCACATTGAGGTCAGGGAGCTGTTTTGTGTTAATTTTTGAATATGGTCTAAGGTGTGGGTCCAGCTTATTTCTTTTGCATGTGAACATGCAGTTGTTCAAGCACCATCTGTTGAGAAGACTGCTCTATTCTTTGCCCTTGTCAAAACTCAATTGACCATAAATCTATGGGTTTATTTTTGGACTCTCAGAATCCTATTCAGTTGATCTATAAGTTTATCCTATGCCAGTACCAACTGTCTTGATTATTATAACTTTGTAGGTATTTTTGCTTCTTAGCTCCACAGTGTTATTTCAAGACTAAAAAAGAGAAAAAGGCCTGAGTGTAATTATTTTCCCAGATTTTGCCGAACCACTGACCATGCCTGGTTATGGAGGAGCAGCTTCTGCTGGAGCCTCTGTTTTTGGTGCTACTGGATTGGATAATCAACCTCCGGAGGAAATTGTAGCTATTATTACCTCCATGGGATTCCATCGAAATCAGGCTATTCAGGCACTACGAGCCACGGTAAGCATGAAAGACTGTGTGAAAATACCTTCCTTTTACTGGAGGTGGTGTGTATTTCTGTCAGTAGCAGTGGAGACTTTCCAGTGTCCTTTGATCATTTCCAATCATGTTTGTCTCGCTCTGTATCCCACCATGGCCCCACAGAGATTTATTTGCATATATTATATGGGGAGCTAAAATAAATGATTGGGGGAAGTTATACAGTATAAAAATGGGAGTAAAAAAAAAATAGGGAGATAATGCAGCTAGGGCAAGATGACCAAATCGAAAGAAACTCCCTATCATCTGAGTGTTTACTATCAGCAGGGATCTGAGATTTGACTTGAAGCTTCCTGGTGCCTTGGAGCAGAGAGGGATGTATGAGATTCCATGTTCAATAAGACAGTTCTTTAGGAGAAATTTTGCTTTTCTGATACTAAGACCTTGGAGAAATCTCTCTCAAAAGTCCTCATAGAGAAGACTGAATTTTCCATTTCTGTTTCTGTCTGTGGAGAGAGGATTCTTCTGGTATTCATGAACTTCCTGACATTATCAGGAGAGAAGGGACCATAAAACTAGAGCATTGATAGAAGTCTTCCTCTTGCAGTGCAGATATCTGTTTAATATTGAAAGAAATTTCTTTTTTTTTTTTAAACCCACCCTTCCTTGCCACACCGTATGTATTTTTAAGTAGGTGTCTGCTACTAATTCCTGCTTACCTATCTTGGCCTACCAGTTGTCTGCTAGGGTCCATTGTTGAAGTCATAGCAGCTCTCAGCTGACTCATGGAGTGTGGCTAGAACAATCTGTTTCCCTTTAAAATGCTTGAAATATCTCAGCCAGAGTTAGTTTCATTCAGGGTACTTGCTTTGCCCTACTTATTTTTCTCAACTGCCTGGTTTATTGGAGATTCTGATGATATCTAAATAAATTCTTTAAACCTAATTTCTTGAGTTTAAAATAATGTCCCTAACTAACCAGTATTGTCATCATTAACCAAGGCATTAATATGGTCTCTATGGCAATCCAACAGTTCTGCTAATGTTTAGGGAGAGGAGGCACTAACATGGCACTCACATTGGCCCCCTTATGCCCAGCATAGTTCTCTGTGGGAAACACAGTTGATAGGGAATATAGTGTGTGCAGTTAGTGTGGCTGAGAAAGGTACTTAAACAAATGCCAGACTCTGTACCCCATCATTAGCATCAACCTCCAGAAATGCTGAGCTAAGGCTGATACGGACTTTGGAATGCTGGTCTGCTGCTCAGAACTGTTTTCCAGTGAATCCAATTACAGACCTCAGTTGGGAGACTTGGAGAATGCCAGCTGAATGTACATTTCATATGCAGGGTCAGAGCTTCTCAGAGGCACTTAGGACTAATGAATTCAGGCCTCCTGTCTTCTCTACTTGACATCTTGGTTTAAATGGTCAGGATATAATGAGGCCCTGGGACTGCATACATTATAAAAATGTTTTATTTTATTAGAATAATAACCTGGAAAGAGCACTGGATTGGATCTTTAGTCACCCTGAGTTTGAGGAGGACAGTGACTTTGTGATCGAGATGGAGAATAACGCCAATGCAAACATTATTTCTGAGGCCAAGCCTGAAGGACCTAGAGTCAAGGATGGATCTGGAAGTAAGTTCTTGCCTTAGGGATTGTCTGAGCAGTCGTCACCATACATTTGGCTTGTGCCCTTCCCTCCCACCAGTCATATTGAAACCTTTGCCATCATCCAGAAGTTAGCACAGATCCCATCTTCTCATAAATGGTACATTTGCCACTCTGCATGGCCATGGTGATCTGATTAAGTCTTGGATAAATTCAGTCATGTTGCCTAGAAGTGTGTGTGCTTATGTTTAGTGCTTGCTGTCACTTTGTCATTCCTTTGAGATAAATTTTTTTTCATGGCCCATGAAGTTTTTGTCCAAAAGAGAATCTTTACTTTTATGGTGTTTTTTTTTTTTTAAACAATTGAAACGTAGTCTTACATCCTTGACCCTGTCATTACCCATATCAACCACTGATAATTTTCTGAAGGGCCAATCAAGATGGCAGGAAGAAGCACCATCGGCCAGTATTCTACCTTTTGTTTTGTTTTGTTTTAGTTTATTTATTTATCTTTTTTAGAAATCTCTACACCCAATGTAACACTTGAACTTACGACCCCAAGATCAAGAGTCACACGGTACTCAATCTTTTAATAGCAAACATGTATGTGTCACTGTGTACCAGGCACTGGTTCTAAGAACTTTGCATATGAACTCTCATTTCATCTTTAACACATCTATTCTACATGTGAGAAAACAGAGGCACAGAAAGATTAGGCACTTTGCCCAAGGTCACACAGCTCTTAAGAGTTGCAGCCAAAATTCAAATCCAGAATCCCATGTTCTTCACCATTGCAATGCCTTGATTCTTGGCCTGTCATTGCCTTCTGTAAGTGTTTACGTTTGTTAGCCTGGCATTCGTCACCTCCTCCAGGCAGATGCCAGCATGCCTTGTCTCAGTGTTATTTTTCTGTACCCCCCACTTTTAGCTCAAATGCCTGGGACTGTAGCCACCACCAGCCTTGTCAGGGCACTAACCCCCTTCTTTCTACTTCTGGGGTCTTTCTCAGGTTAATCCTTAATTGTGAAATACCCTTCTCTCTCATCACTGTACACTAAAATCCTTACCAGTATTCAGAACATGACCACAGATTCCATTCCACAGGACCTTCATAGATAGTGCTTCCTTATCTCGTGCTAGTAATAATTATACCAACATTAACAATACTTCCATTTATGCCACATTTAATCCTCACAATAATCCTATCATTAGGATTTTTGATATCATTATTATCTCTATTTTATAGATGAAGAAACTGAAGTAGAAGAGAAAGTTAAGTTTGTCAAGGTCACAGACCTGTCTAGTGATGGATAGAATCAGAATTCTAACCCAGGTAGTCTGCTTCCAGAGGCTGTGCCTGAAGCCCCTATAACAAAGTGTTTTTTCTTCTGTTACTAGAAGTGTCAAATTCAGAGGCACCTGGGTAGTTCAGTCAGTTGTCAGTTAAGCATCCAACTCTTAATTTTGGCTTAGGTTATGATCTCAGGGTCCTGAGATCAATCCTCATGTTGGACTCCATACTCAGTCTTGTTACTACTTTTTGGTAATTGGTGGCTTGCCTAAAATATTAAAAGCTGTTGTGGATGTTATTCAGTAATTCATGAGCAGGATTTATTATGTGCTACATTGTCTATCTGTTCACTGCTTCCTTGATTGTCTGTAATGGGCTTTTCTTTGGGGATGGTGAGTCTTCCTCGCAGAAGAAACAATCCACACGATGGAGCCATTGTAAAGCTGCCAAGATATTTGGCTGTAGAAAGAGGGAGAGTCCGATCATTAGGTTTCTGTTGGACCTTGGAGGGATCAGCCACTCTCTTGAAAATGGTCATTAATGATATGGAACAGCCACATCATCCCCTTGGGCTTACTGAACTCAGAGTAATCTTCCAGTACTCCTGGCCCTGCTGGTTTTTGAGTTGCATCTTTGAATGGGATGTCATGATGATGCTTTCAAGCACCTTTTATTTTTTTATTTTCAATTAAAAATTTAAAAAAAAATTTTTTAAAGATTTTATTTATTCATGAGAGACACACAGAGAGAGGCAGAGACATAGGCAGAGGGAGAAGCTGGCTTCCTACAGGGAGCCCGATATGGGACTCGATCCTGGGACCCCAGAATCATGCCCTGAGCCGAAGGGAGGCGCTCAACTGCTGAGCCACCCAGGCGTCCCTCAAGCACCTTTTAATTTAAAGGCACAACGGGCCAAACTCTGTGATCCTACTCTTCACTGCCCCCAAATTTAGAGTGAAGGTGAAGAAGGAGACAATAAGGGACTATGAGCCATCAGGTATAGGATATAGTGAATCTAAAAGCCGTGGTAGGGGGATCCTGGGTGGCTCAGCGGCTTGGCACCTGCCTTCGGCCCAGGGTGTGATCCTGGAGTCCCGGGATCGAGTCCCATGTTGGGTTCCTTGCATGGAGCCTGCTTCTCCCTTTGCCTGTGTCTCTGCCTCTCTCTCTCTCTCTCTCATGAATAAATGAATAAAATCTTAAACAAAAAATAAAATAAAAAATAAAAGCAGTGATAGGTGAAAATTTTAATTATGAAAAACCCCAAAATGCACCCTAACTCACCAAATGCATTGTATCTGATTTTTAAGAGGAATGGATGTTTTTATAGTAGTCTTTCCAGCACTGTGACTTGCCCATAGGAGGTGATCAGAAAATGAATGATTGAATGAAGAATGGATGAGGATCAGGACATAGTGGTCATGTGGATGATTTTTTGCTGCCTCCATGAAGTGCCAGATGGAGGAATTGGGAGTGCACTCTTTGATGTTACATTGCATAAGTCACAGGAAAGGAAAAATGTGATTTCTTGTACTTTGTTGGATTAGCACCTAAACTCATATGTCAGTCACCTTTTTTTATATTGTTTATATTGTTTGTTTTTCTTATAATTAAAAGGGTATTAAATAATTTCAGCCACTTAAGAAAATGCAGATATATGAAAAGAAGAAAATAAAAATTACTTCCAACCCTACTACCAGTCATAACCACTGTTAATGTTTTCTGTATATTCTTTAGGCCTTTCTATACAAATATAAAATGACTATAAATATGAATATTTATAAAATGAAACATTCTTTTTTAAAATGAAACATTCTAAAAAAATGAAGCATTCTATTCTATACATGCTATTTTTCAAAAGATTTCATTTATTTATTTATTTATTTATTTATTTGAGATTTTACTTATTTATCCATGAGATACACAGAGAGAGAGGCAGAGACACAGGCAGAGGGAGAAGCAGGCTCCCTGCAGGGACCCTGATATGGGACTCGATCCCAGGATCCTGGGATCACACCCTGAGTCAAAGGCAGTCCCTCTACCACTTAGGCACCCAGATACCCCAGATTTTATTTATTTATTTTAGAGAGAGAGAGAAAGAGAGGAAAGAGAGAGAGAGAGAGAGAGAGAGAGCATGAGCAGAAGGGGCAGAGGGAGAGGGAAAAAGAATCTTAAGCAGACTCCATTTTAAATGTGGAGCCAGAGACTGGGCTTGATCTCACAACCCTGAGATCATGTCCTGAGCTGAAACGAAGAGTCAGCCATTTAACTACCTGCCCACTCAGGCGCCCCTGTACATGGTATTTTATAATGCTATTTTATGACCTGCTTCCCCCTAACTGTGGATGTACATATGTGTATGCCTAGATCACTGAATGTATATTAATAATACCTCATTGTATAGTGCTACCATAATTTATATACCTGATTTAGACCAAGTGATTGTTATTTAAATAAAAGATGATTACAGAAAGATTTTCAGATATGGGGCTATTTTTACCTTCAGAAGATGACAGCAATTATTATTTTTAAAGATTTTATTTATTTATGTGAGGGAGAGCATGAATCGGGGGAAGAACAGAGGGAGAGGGAGAAGCAGGCTCTCTGCTGAGTGGGGTAGGGGGAGAAGGCTCGATCCCAGGACCCTGAGATCATGACCTGAGCTGAAGTCAGACTTAACCTACTGAGCCACCCAGGTGCCCTGACAGCAAGTAATTATTTTTAAATAATAAATTTCTTAAAGGATGAATTCTGTTTATAGAAGTATAGCAAATGCCTCCTTCAATCCCTATCCAGGTAATAAATGTTTGTTAAACATTGAAGTTTCTTTTCTCAATTAAAAATGACACTGAATTAATAAAAATAAAAAAATAAAAAAATAAAAATGACACTTCATGGGGGCAGCCCGGGTGGCTCAGCGGTTTAGCACTGCCTTCAGCCCAGGGGGTGATCCTGGGGACCCAGGATCGAGTCCTAAGTCAGACTCCTTTCACGGAGCCTGCTTCTCCCTTTGCGTGTGTCTCTGCCTCTCTTTCTGTGTCTCTCATAAACAAATAAAATCTTATAAAAAAATACACTGAAATGAATATTCTTGGGCTCTCATTTGCTTATTTCCTTAGTGCAAATTTCTAGAAGTGAAGTTTTTAAGTTAAAATTGCCTATTTTTGAATTTTTTTCTTAAATATTTTATTTATTTATTTGAGAGAGAGAGAGAGAGCACAAAGTGGGAGGAGAAGGAGAAACAATCCCTGTTGAGCAGGGAACCCGACATGGGTCTGGATCCCAGAAACCTGGGATCATGACCTGAGCCAAAGGCAGATGCTTAACCAACTGAGCCACCCAGAGGCTCCTGTTTTTGAGGTTTTAATGCAGAGTATCACATTGCCCCCAGAAAGACAGCTTTGGTGGCTCTCCTGCTCCCGTTTCCTTCCACCAGTGGTGTCAGGCTTAAGCATTCTTCTTATTTTTCATAAATTTATTGGCTGGTTGGTTTTTTTCTTGTGTTAATCACTTCCTCATCTCCTTTGATCCATTTTCTCATTTTTTTTGAGGTTTTCATCTGTTTTTTATTGAGTTGTGTGAGAGTTTCATATATTGCATATTAGCTTGGGAATACTGGTAAGTCTACAGTATGAGTTTTTCTGGCCAGAAACATGCTATCTTTTTTTTGCTTCATCTCTCCCTTCTCCCACCCCTGCAAAGCCATATGGTTTTCCTCATAAACTTCCTGTGTATTTTTGGTTTAGTTTCTTCTCAGGATTACATTTTCTGTGTTACTAATGAATACAATTTTTTCTCATTATATTTTCTAAATCATTACTGCTGAATTTTAGAAAGTTTCTGATCTTGTAATTGGCCATTCTGTAGGGGTTTGATTAGAATTACATTGGATTCATAAGTTCACTCCAGGAGATGTGTATTCTGTGTAGGTAGATTGTTTACATTCCCAAAACATTGCTTTTTGACCTCTTTTTGGGTTGTGAGTTGGATGGAGACATTTGACTTGAGGGTATGAAGACAATTTAAGTTTAGGCAATAGTTTTTTAGAAGTGAAATGGGAGAGCCAGAACAGACATAGACAAGCTAAGTAAAGCCAGCAATTCCAGGGTTCTGGGATTTTCAGGGCTCTGCTGTAAGTGGTAGGAGAGCCGAGCCAAACCTCTCTTGAGTCAAGAGGGAAGTATGGTATCATAAAAGCTGGACAGCACCAGGGAGACCTGACTCTAGGCATGCCCTTGATTCTGGGACGGAAACCCTTTTATCTTGTTACTCCCCTTGGCTCTGCTTCCATGGATTGGTTCCAGCCTTAGATAGGCTCTCCCTAATGGCCTCAGGGTGGCTGCCAGTGCCTCCTACGACATATCTCTCCAAGTTAAAATCCAGCAGGGTATTGTCCTGGAATTCTTAGTGAAGGTCCTGGGAATCAGAGACTTAGGCTGCCCAGCCCTCTCCTGGTCCCTAGCCTGACTCATGGAGCATGACGGTGGAGCTTGTAAGCTGAGAAGGGAAGCATGGTCCCTTCAAATACTAGTTCAAATGTAGTCCTGGACCAGGAGAATCAGCATCACCTATGAACTGGTTAGAAATGCTGGGTCCCACTCTAGGCCTCTGGGAGTGGGCCCAGTGATCTGGAGGTTAGCAGGTCAGCAGGCCCTCCAAGAGGTTCTTTTAAAGTTTTAAAGACTTTGCTTATTTATTTGAGAGAGAGAGAGTGTGCAAGAATGAGCATACATATGAGTAGGGAGAATTGCAGAGGGAGAAGCAGACTTCCCACTGTGCAGGGAGCCCGAGTGGGGCTTGACCCCAGGACCCTGAGATCATGACCTGAGTTGAAGGCAGACACTTAACCCACTGAGCCGCCCAGGCATCCAGCCACCGAACCCTTCCAAGTGGTTCTAATTCAGCGTAAAGAACCACCACCCTAAGAGCCAGATTAGGTTACTCCGGCCTTTAGAAGGAAAATGGTGGCTGCTGGGACATCACTACACCATGTTAATGCTGAAAAAAATGACAAGGTGGGAGTTTGAATTGGAAAAAATGTGACTATATAAGGACAAAGATTGAAGAAGCATTTGTATCAAATTCTTCTTTTAGGGAATATGTTGACTAAATATCAGTACTGCTTTTTTTTTTTTTTTGAATGAGGAAATAATGTCATTGAATGAAACTCTTTTATTTTAATGTCATCTAATTTGCTAGGAAGAGCTAGTGCTAATAACCCTCGGTGAAATAGTGGCTGTCCTTTATTGAAGGCCTGCTATGCACTAGGCACTTCCTGGACAGCTTTCCTTCACTCCTACAGTTAAGTGTTCATATGAGGAGATGAGGGCCCAACAAGTGAGGAGACTGGGTGGTGGGAGAAGCAGCTGGAAATTCAGGTCTGTCTGATTTTGAAGCCTGTTCATGTCCTCCTTCATTTCTAAATTGGAAAGGAGGCGGGCGTCTATTTTTCAGAAGGCTCTATTTATTATCATGTTCTGCACATTTTAGGGCTATCACCTAACTTTCTGTTGAGTTTTTAGAAACTATAAAAAGTGGAAAATCAGGCCTTCAGTTTGACCTATCTGGGCTTCTGCTGTTTGCAAAATTATTTCTGTTTCTATGTGGCACTTAATGAGCGTTTAATTTTTCTTTCTTTCTTTCTCTTTCTTTCCTTCTCTCTCTCTTTTTAAACTCACTGATTGCCAATGCAATTAAAATGTGATTAGGCTGTGATTACTCAAAATCTTCTGTGGCTCCTTCAGCCGCATCACCGTAATGGCTTAGACAGCTTCTATGGCAGCTGAGATTTTCCAGCAAGGGGAGCAGAGAGACATTTCATTTACATAATGGTGAGGCTCCTAAAGTGCCAGGCTCCCTGAGGAATGCAGTGGGAATAGTATCCACAGAGCAGGAGGTGCAGCCACACAGGACAGCGAAGCACCAATGGTCTACTTGAAAGCACAACACACTTAATGCAGCTGGGCTCCAGTGCTCATTCCACTTCAGCATCTGTTTGTAATTCCTGTGGTGTTACTGGAAGTTAAGAGGAAGCCACTCTGAAATACATTAATTTATACTAAAGTATGAATGACTGAGAACGATGAAGCTTGTAGGGAATTGTTTAGTATTTGGGGTTTTAGGCAGTGTCATAAAGAGAAGTCAGGGGGGCTTGGTAATTTTGAACTGTGTAGGGTTGAGGAGGTCATTTGTAGATCCTTGAAGACTCTGTTCTTGTCAGTTGCCTTAAGCTGTTGCTGATTTACCCCAATGCTCCTATTGCTCTTTTTGGGAATTCTTAAGTTTTCTAACAGCTCCAAATCCAAATCTACCCAGTTCTCCCCCCGCCCCCCACCACCCATGGTCTTTTCTCAGAGCAGGGACAAGGGAAATCAGATTGTTCGGTAGAAATTGTTTGCAGGTAAAAGGTGTTCGTGAATCAAATATCAGTAAAATTGGGAATGACATTTTTCCTCTGTCGTTCAGAGTGGGGGTAGAGCTGAGTAATGGAACAAATTATTGAATTAGGAAGATTCAGTTGGAAAACTCAGTTTGGGCTTCTCACCAGAAGGCTGTGGTGGTCCCGGAGGTGGCTTTGTGGTCATTTCAAGGAGTCTTTTGGTGTTTATGTATTCTGTGCACTCACTGCAGACCGACTAAATAATGTGTCCAACCCTTACGAGATATTGCTGCTTTGCAAATATAGATGCTACAAGGGTTTATAAAATGTAAATGAATTGAACTGCACTTCTGAATCTAGAGTTGCTTTAGGTCATTATGTGTTGTTGAACTCTAATTTTCAAAAAGATAAGATCATGATTCTCAGGGTACATTTAAATGGAGCACAGATCACAGATTTTCTTTGATTGGCTAATTCACGAGGGAACCAGTTGTTATTACCTTCAAAGCATCTGAGAAGCTAGGATATTTAAAGGTAACTTGATTGCTGAATTAAATATAAAATCAGTGTCTCAGGATCATAAGGTTATATGTTCCACTGGACAGAAATTTTTTGTATCTTTACCCAATAAAAACCTACAAGTTAATTAGTAACTTGATTAAGTCTGGGACCTTTAATCAATAGTCAGCCTTGAGATGAACTTTCATCTCTCTAGACCAGGGGCCAGCAAACCTTTTCTCTAAAGGGCCAGATTGTAAATGTTTCAGGCTTTGTGGGCCATAGTCATGTCATCTCATATTTTTGTACCTCTCCTCCTCCCCTTTCTCCTGGGTGGTACAAAAGTAGGCTACGGGCTGGATTTGGCTTATGAGTCATTGCAGTATGCCAGCCTCTACCTGAGACAGTCCTTGGGTGGCCATTTCTCCATAGGACATGAAAGGGCAGGCTGCCTGCCTCTTCTGTTTTCCAAGTGTCACATTCGTTTTCTGACAATGCTTTCTCAAAGAATAAAATCAGAGCACAATCACTGTTTTGTGGGGTAAGGGTGCTGGTGGTAAAATTTTGACATTAAAAGATTCTTCATATTAGAAAGGTTGGAAACATTTTCTTATGTTCAAAAAAAGACCAGTTTTGTTGGGAGTGGGAAGTGAGGGGCAAAGGGGCTAGTTTCAGACATTATTTAATTCTGGCTTTCTAGAGGGATGGACATGGTGGTTTAGGCAATGTTAAGCTTTTCTACGTGTTATAAAAGTTTCTCTATTGCAAGTCAGCATTTTAGAAATGATTTTGGAGGGGGGGGCCTTGGTGGTGCATTTGGTTAAGTATTCAACTCTAGGTTTTGGCTCAGGTCATGATAGCGAGGTTGTGCAATCACACCCTGCGTCAGGCTCCTTTCTGTCCTTTTCCCTTTGCCCTTCCCCTCATGCTCTCTCTCTCTCTCTCTCTCTCTTAAAGTAAATCAATAAAATCTTTGAAAAAATAATTTCTCTCCCTTTCCCTCTGCCCCTTCCTTCACATGTTCTCCCTCTCTCAAAGTAAGTAAATAAAATCTTTGAAAAAAATGATTTCTCTCCCTTTCCCTTTGCCCCTCCCCTCACACGCTCTCTCTTTCTCAAAGTAAATAAAGATCTTTGAAAAAAATGATTTGCCTTGCCTCAAACTGCCTATTCTATCCACATGAAGAGGGGTCTGCATATTTTGAGGGAATGTGCACACTGATGTTTCTGGAGAAGAATCAGCAGTAGCTTCCCTATTGGATTTATTCACTTTCACTTTCTCTTTGGAAGCAAATATTAACTGAGATTTATTACCTGTTGAATTTTTGCAAATGTGTTGAGAGAGATGCTCTCTTTTGCTGTTGGTTCCAGCAAGAGGTCTTGAATAATGCATGGGGTGGTTGCTTGATATTGATAAACATAGTTAATTTTAATTATAGAACTAAGATTTATACCAACTTTTTTCTTTAATTCATTTTTATGATTTTTGAGTATACATTGAATTTTTTCTAACCAAAGAGATGAGAAATGCTTTTGGAGGGCTTAATGACATGTTTGTGTATGTGGAATGTATGGATCTGTCCTTTTCTCTATTTGTTTTGTCCACCCGTTGGCTGTGTTGGTATCCAAGCAGTGTTCCATTGTATGACCTGGGCTTAAAGTGGACAATGTTCATTAAATAGTCTGTTTGATTATTTAAGTCATTGTTTTGGGGAACAGTTCCATGGGAGAGGGGAAGCTTTGGTTTGGGTATCATATCCTCTATTTCATGAAAACTCTAAGAAAGCAGCTTCATTTGGGGAGACCAATACTCTACCTCAAACTGAAAAGTTGGGCTTTGATACAGAAGTATTCCAAAAGATTTTTAAAACCCAACCAAGGTCAAGAAACATGAAAAGGTCTCCACTCTCTTCCTTGTTTACTGGGAAGGGCAGATTCTTAATGTTGAGGGGCAACAGGGAGGGTAGACCAGGGTAGGATTCCTGGGTCACTATTTCAGAAACTAAGTGTCAGGCAAAATGGTTGTGTCATTCATAATTGACAATAGGTGGTTTATAGAATATATACAGTATAAGATGATAGGAAAACAAGTGAAGAAATGGAGTGAACAGAGTTATTCTCTAATTCACACATTTATTTATATACTTAACAAATACTTAGGAAGTGCCTGTTGCATGATAAGCCACCATTCTCTGTGCTAGGAATATTTCAGTAATATAACAGACCAATTTCCTGTCCTTATGGAGATATATTTTAGTCTGAGATAAAAGGAGATAGACAATAAATGCACAAGTAAGTAAGGACATGGCAGGAGTTACTTCATGCTATTTGGACAATAATAAAGCAAGGTTGGGGAGGAGGTTAGGAGTGAGGGTGGGAGTGGAAGGGAGAGTTGCTATTTTATAAAGTGGTTCAGGGATAATATTTCATCCATGACTTCAGTGAAGTGAGGCTTAAGTCATGTGACACCCGAAGAAGAGTTTCAGAGAGGGAACACTAAATGTAGAGGCTTGAAGGCCAGAGCCTGCTGGGTGTGTTTGAGGAGCAGCCAGAAGGCAGGAGTAGCTGGGGTGGAATGGGGGGAGTTGCTGGGGTAGGATTAGGGGAACATGGGAATAGCTGGGGTGGAGTGAAGGGGAGAGGGAGTAGTTGGGTGAAGAGGGGGGGGGAGTAGCTGGGTAAAGTGAGAGAGGGGGGAGTAGCTGGGGTGGAGTGAGGGAGAGCAGGAGTAGATGGGGTGAAATGAGGGGGAATGTGGGAGGAGTTGGGCTTCAGAGGCCTTTGTGAGAGGAAGAGTTTACTCTGAGATGCAAGATAATACTGGGAGGGTTTTGAACAGTAATAACCACAATCTGACTTCCATATAAAGGCCACTGTGAAAGCCATACTGAGAATAGTAGAGGGCAAGAAAGCAAGCAGGAAGCCCAGATAGGGGGCTGTTGTAGAATTTCAGACAAGTGATGATGGTAACTAGGATCAGGCATTACTAGCGGAGCCGGTAATAAGTGGTTTGATTCTGGATCTATTTTGAAGGAAATGTTGACATGATTTGCAGATAGATTGGATGTGTGTAAAGAGCATGAGCAAACTTGAAACTGATGTAACATTATGTGTCAACTATACTCAAAAAAATTTATGAGAAAGATAAAAAGAAAGATGTATGTGAGAGAGAAGTCAAGATTTTGTCCTGAATGGAAGAATGGAATTACTGTTAACCAAGATAGATAAGGTTGGGGAAAGAATGTTAAACAAACTGGAAAAGAAAAGGAACTTCCTTAACCTGATGAGGAGCATCTACGAAAAGCCCACAGCTCATATCATGTGGAATGGTGAAAGACTGAATGCTTTTTCCCAAAGATCAGGAACAAGACAGGGATGTCCACTCTTGCCATTACTTTTTTTTTTGAGAGAGATAGGTGGGCAGCCCAGGTGGCTCAGCATTAGCGCCGCCTTCAGGCCAGGGTGTGATCCTGGAGACCCGGTATCGAGTCCTGGGTCAGGCTTCCTGCATGGAGCCTGCTTCTCCCTCTGCCTGTGTCTCTGCCTCTCTCTCTCTGTGTCTCTCATGAGTAAATAAATAACATCTTAAAAAAAAAGGAGGGGGGGCAGAGGGGGAGGGGCAGAGGGAGAGAGAGAATCTCAAGGAGACTCCCTGCAGAGCATGGAGCCCCATGAGGACCTCTATCCCAGGACCCTGAGATCATGACCTGAGCCAAAATCAAGAGTTGGATGCTTAGATGACTCAGCCATCCAGGTCCCCCCACTCTTGTCGTTTGTATTTAGCATTATAATGGGACATCCTAGCCAAGGCAATTAGGCAAGAAAAAGAAATAAAAAACATCCAGGTTATCAAGGAGGAAGTAGAACTTGTCTCTTTGCAGATGATATAATTTTGTATATAGAAAATCCTAAGGAATCCACTAGAAACTAGAACTAATAAATAGGTTTAGAAAGATGGTAAGAAACAAGATCAGTATACAAAACAAAACTCAGTTGTGTTCATGTGCATTAGCAATAAACATTCAGGAAATTAAGAAAATAATTCAGCTTAACACCATGAGACTGGATGAGATCATCCAAAGAGAGAAAAAAGGTCAGGATGGAGAAAAGAACGTCTGTGGTCTGAGCTCCAGGTCACCAGTGTGTCAAGGTGAGGGAGATGAGGAGGAGCCAATGAGACAGCCAGACAACTGAGAGATGGTTATGTGCTGGGGGCACATATTCGAGGAAGGAGGAGGTGATCAGTAGTGTGTGATATGGCGAAGGGGCAGTAGAGTGGGGACTCGTGGCCAAGTAAGTGGAGGAGTCTGGGTGAAGAGCTAGGGAGAGAAGGAAAGAAAGGGAGAGTTGAGGGAAAAGGCTCTGTCCAGAAACAGTTACTTTGGAAAATAGAATAAAAATAGAGCACTAGAAAAATGAATATGCAACCCCATTTTTTCCTTGTTAGGTTCCACAGACATATTATTATGACAGTTTGTAAACACTCAATTTCTGTATCTCTTTCACGTGGGCTGTGACGGTTTGCAGAGTGGACTGGTACTCGTCCATGGAACTCAGTCTGTGTTGTAGGTCTAAGCCTGGCCGGGGAACATGAGCTGGAATTCATTCAGGATGGGTAGGTACGGAATACTCTGCTAGATGGCAGGAGGTACTTGTTAGAGCATCAACATTGGTCTTACACTCCAAGGCTCTGTATTTCTATGTTCAGAAAGAACAAAGTCTGAATTTTGGTTCCACAGAGTTTATTGTGAACAAGTCAGAAACCACAAGAAGCCTATTCAGAAGCATTATCCCTTTCTATAAAAGACAACAGTGATCTGTGGTCTTCCTCATAATCCTGACATTTGTATGGTATTTTAGTCTGAGTTGCTCATTTAAGCTTTATACAACCCTGTGAAGTGGGTGGATTTTTCATCTTGTGAAGGAACAGGCTCCGAGAGAGGCAATGGCTTCTCCTCCCTCATGCTGCTTAGAAGCGATAGGGCCAGGACTGCCCTTTAGACCCGTGAATTCACCACCAGACTCAACTGTGCAATTTTTAATCCCCTTCCAGATATGAATTTCATGTCAGCTGTACTTTGATAGTTTATGCCCTGCATTACTATGAATTTGCAGGTTGAAGTTGGTGTCACCATGGGTAGGTGTGTGGTTGTGTGTGTTCTCAGCCTAGCAAGGAAAATAGACTTTGTCTTTCAATGTAAACAGTTGCTGAGTTGTACTGTTGTTGCCTTTAAACTCTGATAAGGGGATGCCTGAGTTGCTCAGGGGTTGAGCATCAGCCTTCGGCTCAGGGCATGATCCCCGGGTCCTGGGATTGAGTCCCACATCGGGCTCCCTGTAGAGAGCCTGCTTCTCCCTCTGCCTGTGTCTCTGCCTCTTTCTCTGTGTCTCTCACGAATAAATAAATAAAATCTTTGAAAAAAAAAAACAACCTTCTGATCAGAAGGCTTGTTGGTTTCTAGAAATGCTGCCTTATAACAGAGTTGTTTCCTCTTTCATAGTGTATGAATTATTTGCGTTCATCAGTCACATGGGAACATCTACAATGAGTGGCCATTACGTTTGTCATATTAAAAAGGAAGGAAGGTGAGTCTTTTTTAGAAGATCAATGATACCTGTGTTTTATTGAGCACCTACTGTATGCCGGGCTCTCTGCGAGGTGTTGCACATATTATCTCAACTGGTTCTCACAGTGGTTTTGTAGGGATATACTCCTAAAGCTATTTTACATATCAAGCCACTGATGAAGAGAAGCCGACTAGCATGTGCTTATTAGCCTGGACATAGCTGGGTCAGAGCTGGTATTGAAAGCCACTTTCAACCATCGTACCAAAACGGCTTCCCAAAATAAAGCTACATCCTGCAGCAGAGTGTGTATGTTTGGGACCTCCATAGGATTGCCAGTTTTAACCAACAAAACAAGGAAACCAGGTGCCCTGTTAAATTTGAATTTCACATAAACAATAACTTTTTAGTATAAACCTACCTTAAATATTATGTGCGATGTATTTATACTAAAAAATGATTTGTTACTTCCCTGCTATGTAAGTTTGATTGGGTAGCCTGTATTTTATCTGACATTCCTAAACATCCTGTGTTTTGCCTTATTATGGCCTTGCTGTAGGCTTCTGAGCTTTGTAAATAGAATGGCTAGGTGTGTGTTGAGCCGGGAATGAGACATTGATGGGATGTAAGGCTGCCGCTCTCTTCCAGACCTTCTCCTTGGGCTGGATCCCCACAGAGCCCACTGGTTTTTTTTCTGTGAGCTCCCCTCTGAGCAGCCTGAGGCTGTCTCTTGCTTGAGGCAGTGCTCGGCAGTGCTCCAGAGGATGCTGAAGAAACCTAGAACCTTGCCCTTGGTGGGACATTGACCTCTCACACCATGCCACACACTGCAGGAGACACCAGGTCCCACCAGGGGCTCGGTTGTGCTCCTTTTTGAAAGGTCTTTTAGTGTTGTCTTCTTTTTTTTTTTTTTTTTTTTTTTTTTTTTATTAATTTTTATTGGTGTTCAATTTACCAACATACAGAATAACACCCAGTGCTCATCCCGTCAAGTGTCCCCCTCAGTGCCCGTCACCCATTCACCCCCACCCCCCGCCCTCCTCCCCCTCTACCACCCCTAGTTCGTTTCCCAGAGTTGGAAGTCTTTATGTTCTGTCTCCCTTTCTGATATTTCTCACACACTTCTTCTCCCTTCCCTTATATTCCCTTTCACTATTATTCATATTCCCCAAATGAATGAGAACATACACTGTCCTTCTCCGGTTACTGTGGCCAAGTTCAAAAAGGGTGTTGCCTGAGTTCTCCTCTGGGATTTTGATGGAATCTTGTCTCACATTTAGATCTTTCATCTATTTTGAGTTTATCTTTGTGTATGGTGCAAGAGAGTGGTCCAGTTTCATTCTTCTTAATTTGATGAATGAAATAGTTGAGCACAGGCACTTGATTTATAGTGAATTCTTATTACCAAGCATGATGTTCTTTTCAAAATACTTGTCTTAAGAATAGCTTCATTATAACTTCAAAGACAATACAGTTTATGGTAGGGAATTTGTAAAATATAGCAACATAACAAAGAATATGTCATTTGGAAGCCTAAAGATAATCTGTTTATATTTTGATACATTTCTCTTTTATTATTTTCATTGGAAGAAGGCATAAGTCTGTATACACATACGTGATCCATATAAATGGACGTATGTATTTATAACTTTTCTAAAAGCTGAAAGTATGCACACAGCACATAAAATTTTGTAACCTTTTCCCCACTTCATACTATATTGTGATTATTTTCTCACTTTGCCGAATCTTCTTTGAAGACATTCTAATAGTTGTGTAATAGTTCTCTGCATGGCTCTTCACTTCTTATTTTTACCTAGTTTTTTATACCTCAGGCTGAAATAAACACCTATCGTACATGATTCTTTGACTGAGTTTTTGAGGCTATCTATGGATTTCTACACAAGGGATTTTGAGATCAAAGGGATTAAAATATTTGGAGACTCCTTTCATAACTGCCTTTTGATTGACCTCGAGAAAAAAAAAAGCCGTTGCAATTTCTCACCAGCATTCTCTCTTTTCATACAGTAGGCTTGAGTTTGGTTATCTTACAACATCTTGATTAAATATGGTACAGTAAGTTGTTTTCTGCAAAGTTTCCTGGGACTGGCTGAAATCCATTGAATTTTTCCATCTTTTGTTTTCAGGTGGGTGATCTACAATGACCATAGAGTGTGTGCCTCAGAAAGGCCCCCCAAGGACCTGGGCTACATGTACTTTTACCACAGGGTGCCACGCTGAGCCTCAGATGTGCCAGTCGGCGAGAGGAAGCCACACGCCTTTTTAATTTGCCAAAAAAAAAAAAAAAAAAAAAAAAAGCAGAAGTTGGGACAGCCAGACATGAAGGAATACATGGGGTATTTATAGTTTATTTAAAGAACATCATTTGACGCCTTCTGAAATAGAACTGGGAAGAAATTTCTATTAGTGATGATACACTACTGTAGATAGTTTTTCTTTTTATAAATGTTCAAGGAGAGGATGATTAAAAAAATATTTATATTGCTGGTGGGGGATCTGCCACTGTCACACCAAAAATGAGAATGTGCCACCAGCCCTCTATTATGCTTTGAGGGGCCAGTGGTGTGGCCTTACCCCACACCCAATAAACCAACAGCCCAGTTTTGTTTCATATCGAAAATCAGTAATGGGATGGGCTTTGTGACATAATTTTTTCATTACACACAATTTCTGACCTATCCATGTATAGAAGATTAGAGCATCTGCAATGAAAGGTATTTTTAATTTAATCATATTGAAATTCATAATGTGATTGTGTGAATGTGTGAGGGTGAGACCATTATCGTCAACCAGGAAATCTGCAACGGGCTGGTTTTTAAAGGTTAAAGCAGTTGGTATTAAACATAGCTGGGAAAAGCAAGTAACTATTTTAAAGAAACTATAACTCAGGAACAGTTTTAAAAATTGGTTCCCCACTTAGATTTTCAGGCATGAAAAGGGCTGAGTCGTCCCCATAAGTGCTATCAAGAATTCACCCGGGTTTATGACATTTTGCGGTGTCATGCCAGATATCCAAGGCAGCACAATATTGTTCTTGGCCAAACAAAGGTAGACGAATTCTGTTTCTCAGCAGCCCTTCCTGCCAAGGCATAGTGTGTATTTTTAGTTCAAATAGCTAATTTTACCATAACATACAACTCCCTGGAGTCACACTAAGTGCCCCAAATTTGTCTCTAAGTTTCTTGTCCCTGCAGTCTTTGCCTGACTCCATTTCTACATTTTCCTGGGGCTGAAGTCTCCTCTCTGGCCTTTCTTGGCTAATCACATCCTGACTTGCCTTCGCTGCTTATTTGCTGTGACGAGCGGTGTGATCTTGGGCACCCGAAGGGCTTCGGGTGCAAAGAAACTTTTTATGACGTTATGAAAGAACCATCATTTCCATTTTGGTATTTCTGTCTTTTTGCAACCTGGGATCAGATCAGAGTTTCGAACGAGATGAAACAGTGCAACAAGAGTGGTTTATAATCTTCATGCAGCTCTGTACTGAATGCCAAGGTCTCTGGCGTTTCTATTTCAGATTGTCCAGTCAAATGAAGAAGAATCTATTGCAATTTGCTTAACATGCATTTGATTGGTAGGAAGGATCTTTCTAGAAACTGTAGGAAAATAAAGTAGAACCAGCTGGGTAAAATACCACATGGACGGTGGATTACAACATGGTGAGCTGTGAATAGTCAGGATTCTGGTTATGGTCAGGGCTTCTCTCGTGGGAGTTCAGCTACACCGTGTGTGTGAGGGACACCGAGCCCCGAGACCCAGCGCCCAGAGACTTGGGTGCTGTCCTTCGCTGGCCAGGTCCCTCATCCTCCCTGTGCCTCACTTTCCTTATCTGCACAATGACACCTACTCTCTCCTGCCAGCTGTGCTTTGAGGATATGGTGAGATTTCATACAATGACCCTTGAAAAGAGTAGCAGGTGGGGTGCCATGTGGGTCCTAGTAGAGTGTGCTCCCTCTTCTCGTCTGATGTTTTTCTTCAGTTTGGGAACAAATGCAGTTGGTATGGGGGGAGCTCATGATGCAGTAATTCCCTCTCGACTTGGTTGTGCCCACCAGTGTCATCTTTTATTGGTGATTCCAATATCCTCAAGCAGCCCCACACCATCACATGCACCCTGACTCCTGTAGAAATCCCCACGCTAAGCAGCCTTACAAAATCCAGTCTCCTTAGGGCTGAGTGTCATGGAATCATGACTCCAAATGCACATCAAAAATGACTTGTTTTCCACGCTATTACAAAGCAAAGGCCTTCTTCCAGGGTGGGGGTGGGGGTGGGGGGTTACTGGGGCTTTGGATGGAAATGTGGACAAAGATAGCATGTGTATTTTGAACAAAATAAAAATTTTGTAATAAAACTTTGCAAAACAGTGTAAAATCAGTGTAAGATTATAGGCTATACAGTACTTACTTTCGTTAAGTAGAAAAATAAACCTAGCCCTTTCGATGCCTAAACATATTGTAAGAAAGTACACTATGGCTGCCTTTTTTTCCTGCCTCACAAAACAAAGGGCTATTTCTACAAGGCAAAGTTTTATATATGTGCTACTCTTTATTTCAGATTGAGAGTTGGGGAAAAACTGGAGCAAATAATGGGTTTCTTTCTTGCTTAAAAGTGTATTTATATGTATACCTTAATATATACAAGGCAGGTTTCCCTGGAATAAAAGTCTGGAACATACTGCTTCATTTTACACACATATATTGACGAGATTACTTGTGACTGAAAACTGGAATCATGTGTGGATTTTGTCAACAAAATCAGCCTGTTAGGAGTCCTCTGTGTGAGGCGTGGTGGTATAATTGTGAAATTCTCATTGTGTGTGGGTGTACGTGTGAAAGAGTGCACTTTTTTTTCCTGTAAATATCTTTTGATATCCATTTGTGTAAAATCCCAATGAAATGTCTTTGGAAAATGTATCAAAGTTTTTATTTTGTCAATGGATCTAAATGCCCATATTACTAATCAGAAATCCAGTTTGGTTCAGATTGGGAATTTTTTTTAAGGTAAAAACATGCAAGGAGGACTGTGGGAAGAATCATATTTTAATGCCATTTTACATCAATGTTGCTTCAATATTTGAATTGACTTGGCTGTTTTCTTTCAACTATAAGAGAATGTGCCTGCCATTCCCCATGCTCTCTTTGGGCTACAAGAAGCCTACCACAAGTAGCTTGAGCCTGTGACTCCCAACATCATTTATTCCCATGACCTGAATTGGCTGGAGCCTCACTCACAGTGCCGACAGAGTGCATCACAGAGTGCATCCCGGTTTGTGGTCTGACTCCACCCCCAGGCCACGGGCCCTTAACCTCTCTGGGCCTTTTTCCTTACAATGAGCGTGTTAGGCTGGATAAGCTCAGAAGTCCCTTCCTGCCCTGACATTTGATTCTATTTTATTTTCCTGTGTTTACTACTGGGGCCAGACATAGGGGATGTGAGGGATCCCAGAGAGGTTAGTTGTAATGTGTTGGTTTGTTGCAGCTCATACACCCCAGTTTATAAGCTGCATCATTTTTAGTGTCCCCACCTCAACCTCTCTGCCTACTTTCTTTGGTAATTATACTACTCCCTTCTCTCCCCCTCCATTCTTGAAACTCTCTACTTCTCAGGCAATGGAGATACCTTGTTTCCATCTTCAAAAATGAAAAATCTATCTGAAACACCTCCTGAGATGAAAAACCTCAGAACCACTTTCCACTAAATCTGTAACATGTACAGAGTATTTTCATACTCTAATTCAGTTAATTCGTAGTCTAAATCAGTGCTGAGAAAGTTGTCTATCATAGAAAGGATGTCTTTTCCTCTTGTAGGCATCACTTGCTAAATCACATCATCTACATAGTCTTGGGGAGGTAGCAGGTGACTAGCAGAATGAGGGAATAGGATTGAATGAAGTGTGATTCCACCATTTACCTAGGTCAGAAATCCTAGGTTACAGAACAAGATTCTCTATTCTTAAGTTGGTGTATAAGGTCACCTACCTGGTGCTATGACGATTCCCTTCTCTGTAAATCATCTTGAAAGAGTTTGTATTAAAATTCTCTAGCTTTGTGCTATTTAGTGCAGCTGTCAATAGCCACATGTGGCTAGTGACCTCTTGAAATTTGGCTTGTCCAAATCGAGATTGTGCTGTTCACATAAAATACACACCAGCTTTTGAAGACTTGGTACCAAAAGGGAATGTAAAATATTTCATCAATATTTTATTTTATAGTGATTACCATGCTGAAATGACAATGTTTTAGATGAATAAGGTATTATTAAAATTTCACTTACTCCTTTTTATCTTTTTTTTAATATGTCCACCAAAAAATTATTTTTATTTTTATTTATTTATTTTTCCACCAAAAAATTTAACAGTAGACCTGTGGCTTGCATTGAATTCATATTGGACAGCGCTGCTCTAGATTCTAGACGCTTGGCATAGGCAGTGAGGTGCCACATTTGGAAGGTCATTCTCCCAAGCATCCAGGTAGACAGAAGCAGCACACATACTTTCACTGGAGTCAGGAGCACTATGAGGCACAGAATGCCCAGAAGGCAGAAGATTTTTCTTTGTAAAAACCAATATGTATAAGACTCCGAGTAAAAAAACAAAAGCAAACGAGCCCCAAACCTTGTTCCTTCGGCTTTGCTTAGAAGCTGCTAACTTTGCACTTATTTTTCAAGCATCTTCCACGTGCCAAGGATGTTGGCTACATGAGGGTGCTGGGCATATTTGCTTCCCTTTAGGCAACATTCTCTTGTGGTCTCCCCTCCCCAGGTATTGTTTGGTTTGTTTGGAGCTGGGTGTGTTGACATACGGTGTAGATCTTGCCGCTCCTCCCGGCCTTGGCAGAGCCTGTCGCCTGCGCCCACCTACCCAGCAGGTTTTGATGTTGGCTCCTGAAAGAGTTTGTATTTATTTTATTTTGCACTAGTCACAGTTGTTGTTAAAATATCTCAACTGTTTTGGGAGAGATTGCCTGTGGTGGAAAGAGAGATGGATGATTTATTTATTGCTTCGGTTGTTTTAAAATTAAAAGCTATTCTCACAACCTGAGGTCCCTTTATGGCTCTTTTTTCTTTTGCAAAATGCCAAGTAAATTGATTCTGCCCTTTGCAGGTTCTCATCCATCAATGGAACAGGTAACTGGAGACAGTGACTAATTTTATTTATTTTTAGGATTTCTTTGTGGGCACTCAGGCTGCCTTGTTCCCATCGATGGTGGAATGTCAGCAATGGTGCAAGAGTTTACTTCTGTGGAGGAGGAAGGGGCTGCAGCAGGGAAGAGTCTGATGTCTTGTAGACTTCTCTACTGGATGTTGGGTCTAATAGTGGAGTCAGTTTGGACCCTTCTGTGGTTCCGCGGCTCCCAACTTGCTGGTATCTTCCCTAATGCAGGTGCAAGCATACTCAATGAGCTGGTTGCACCAAGGGATCTCAGTATGCCTGTGGCAGCATGTTTGTAGGGTGTATGAGTTTCCTATTACTGCTGTAACAAGTGACCATAAATGTAGTGGCTCAAAAGAACTCATTTATTAGGTGAGAAGTCTGAAAATGGGTCTTACAGAGTTAAAGTCTAGGTGTCAGCAAGGAATCCATTCCTTGCCTTTTCCAGCTTCTAGAAGCTATTCTCATTCTTTGACCTGTGGCCTCCTAACCTGTGCTTCTAAGGGCATTACTTAGTGTCTGCTTCCATTGTCTTGACTCTCTGACTGGCTCTCCTGCTCCCTCTTATAAGAACCCTTATGATTACATTGGGCCCTTCCAGAAAGTCCAGAATCATCTTCCCATTTCAGAATAATCTTTAGTCACATCTGTGATGTTCCTTTTTGTCGTGTAAGGCTACATATTCATAGGTTCAGGGATTAGGGTGTGGACATCCTGGAGGAGGCATTATTTTGTCTACCACTTAGGGTGTGCTTATTACTACTTAAAACATTTCTATTTGATACTTAAAAATTTTAAAAGAACCTATATATTTTTAAAAATACAAGTAAAATAACCAGCATCAGCATTGTGCCATGATGTTTTGGTAAGAAGAGGAGAAGGAAATGATTGGGCTGGGAGATTTTTTATGACTCAAGAATTATAAAGTTCTTACATTCACTTGCCCCCATTGTGCCCCTCTCCCATTGTGCCCCCTGGGAGAGTTTACCAGTGTGTGTATGCACTGTTTGAACCTAAGGTCCTGCTTTTCTAATGTGGTCAGTGACAAACCATTTGTAGTGGAAAAATTTAATAGGAGACAATGACTTACTCTTATCCTCATGCAACCAATTATTTAAAAATTTACCAGGAAAAGTCTTTCGGTGAGATGGGGGTGGGAGGCAGAATGATAACATGGCAAGAGTAGAGACATAGAGACTTGACTTTCCAGCCCAGACTAGCTATGTGACTTTGGTAAGCACTTAATATACTGAAACATAGTCTTGGCATCTGTGCAGTGGGCATGATAACACATGAGATGAGTTATGTAAAACATCTGACAGTCTGGTAGCACAGGATATTTTTACTACGTTATTTTACAGCATTATTTTAACCCACAGCATTTTGACCTTTGGAGGTTTTGACCCTTTGTTTCAATCTAGAAAATTCTTTTTTGTTAATCAATTATAACAACATCGATAACTTTTTTTCCCAAAGCATTTCTAGAGATAATTTCACTAAGCCAACTTATTTTATTAGTTTATGTAGCATGGTTCACCATTCAATAGGTACAAAACTTCTATGTGCTGGGCATTGTTTTTCTTAGAATGTATCAGTAGACACAACTCATTGCTTTTGTTGAGTTTATTTTCTAGCAGGGAGAGCCAGACATAAACAAGAAATAAATAGCTTATATAATATGTTAAAAGATATTACGTGGTATGGAAAAAAGGGACAGCAGAAGAGGGGTGGGAGGTGCGGATTATGGTACTAAATGGGGTACTTTTTGACGGCATCATTTGGAGGTAAGATTTGAACCAAGACTTGAAGGAGGTGGAGGAGTCATCTAAATGGATATTTGGCGGAAAGATATGCTTGGCGGAGGGGTTCACTGGGGCAGAAGCTCCAAGCTGGGGGAGCATATCCATTATGTCAGAGAAGCAGCAAGGGGATCAGTGTGGTTTGAAAGAAGGGATCGAAGGGGAGAGTAGTGGGAGAGGAATTTGGGGAGGGGCTAGTTAGCCTGAGCCAGAAGGCCATTGGAAGGGCTTGATTCTAGAGTGCTATCAGGAGTCATTATAGGGTCTTGAGCAGAGTGATGATCTGAACTGACCAAAGTTCTACAAAGATTGTACTTTGCCTAGATGAGATGATAGGAGGGCAAGAATAGGAGCTACTGTGGTAAGCAAGGTAGGCTAGGTTGATGGCTCACATGGACAAGGTGGTAGCAGTGGAGGCAGCAAGGATGGTCAGATTCTGGATACATGTGAAAGTGAAGCTAATAGGATTTCCTGATGGGCAGGATGTGGCATGTGAGGGAGTGGGAGTAGCTAAGGAAGACCCCAGAGTTTTTTGTCTGAGTAACTGAAGAATGTAGTTGCAATCAACAAAGATAGGGAAGGCTTGGTGGGATTGGGGATTGGTGATGGGAAAAGGTGATCACAAACTCATGTGATGTGTTGAGTTTAAAATGCCTATTAGACCTCCATGGTTGATATTGCGTGGGAAGCTGTATATACAGCTCTGGATTTTGAGAGAGAAGTCTGGACTGAAGATATAAAATTGGGAGTTGTTAGTAGCTAAATGGCATTTAAACCAGGGCCTGAGTGCAATCACCAATGGAGGGGGACAGGAAATAGAATTGGTCCAGGGACTGAGTCTTTCAATGGAAGAAGTCAAGGACAAGACGAACCAGCAAAGGAGACTGAGAGGAGTGAACACCAAGGTGAGGAAAGCAAAGAGAATAGTGCTTGAAAGTGGATGCCAAGTGAAGAAAGTGTGGTAAAGAGGCAAGTTATTAACTGTCAGACAACTGTGATAGGTTAAGTCAGATGAGTTGACCGCAAGATTGATCAGCTTGGAGTCCACGGGTGATCTCCATGGGGACAGTTTGGGAGGACAGGAATAGCAGATGAATGCAAACAAATCTTTGGGGAAATTTTGCCACAAAGCGAAGCGAAGAAGTGGTGGTGGCTGACGGAAAGTGGGATGGGATCAAGAGAGGTGCGTTTGTTTTTTTTAAAGATTTTATTTATTTATTTGAGAGAGAGAGAGAGCACAATTGAGAGAGAGGGAGAAGCGGACTCCTGCTGAGCTGGGAGCCACACATGGGGCTCGATCCCAGGACCCTGGGATTATGACCTGAGCTGAAGGACGACGCATCACCGACGGAGCCACCCAGACACCCCAAGAGAGGTTTTTAAATATGAGAAATAACATGTCAAATAGGAGGCACAAGACTGAGGATGTAGGACAGAAAGGAAGGATCACTGTCTGCTGCCCTTGAGCAGGAAGAGGTGATGGGATCTGGTGCCCAGTGGGAGCTGACGTTAGACAGGGGCTGGGGAGCCTATCTGTGGGGCCAGGAGGCAGGGAGAGACGTGGCTATGAGGAGGTGGAGTGCTGAGGGTCTGGCTTTTCTCCTATCTGCTCAAATTTGCTCAGGGAAGTAAGTGAGATCCTCAGCTTGGAGGGAGCATGGGGTTGGGGAGATTGGAGGTTTGAGGAGAGAGGAGACAGGGTGAAATAGTTATCTAGTTGAACTCTCTCTAGGCTTTTACATTTTCCTTTCTATTTTAATGACATTAGTTTAATTGGGATCAATTATGTAGATTTTATGAGGACAGTCTGAGTCATCAGCTTTTGGTCCTCATCAGAAACTTTTGCTATTGCAGATTCCTATTGTCAGCCGTTATTTCCACCGGGCCCCCCTTTACCAGGTCAAATTTTGCAAATCTGAATTTTGTCAAGATTTTGTCCTTTTGTCATTTTTTAAATCAATAGCAAATTTTGCTATGAGCACTCTTAGCCATTGTCCTGGTAATTTCTTTCAAGCCTACTTTTTCCTGGGGTAGTTTTTGCAGTTTTTAGTAGTAGATGTGATCTTTAGTCAGTTTTTAATCTGTAAGACATTTATTTATTTATTTATTTATTTATTTGGCACAGTTTTTGCTATCATGTTTATCATTTGCCATTTGCAGTGACATTAATATGGACTGGATACATTATTAGTACGGGAAGAGCAGAGGACCTGAGTGTTGCTTAGGGCTAAGGTGGCATAGTAGAAACAATGGCCTAGGAATCTGGCACATGGTAGGTTTCGGTAGATGTTAGCTTCCTTTCTTTTTCCCTCTCAGAAAACTTGGGCTGGAAGGCTGTACTGCTTGGTCGCCACCTTCTAAGCCCAAACGGGGCCTACTGAGAATCAAATGGTTTAGTTCTATAGAGCAAAATACTAAAATTAACCATCAGTTCTCAAAGTGCTGATTTCATTAAGATGATTACCAGGCAGCGTTATTTATTATGAGGTAAAAGTAAGGGGAAAAAAATGTATCAGTCCAAAAAAAAAATGCATCAGTCCTTGTGAACCCTAAAGAACTGGATAGGTAAGGCGTTACTATAAGGAGCCTTTGTAAAGAAAGGTAAAGAACACTTCAAACCTTGGGCTGCTTTTATATATACACATGGAATGAAGCAGCTATTTGAGGAAATTAATAGAACTCATTTAAAAAGGGGTAAGAGACATACAAAAGTTTGAGTTATGCAGTGGGTGGAGAGAGGAGCCACAATTCACCACTGAGTAGAACACTGGTGAGATGAGAAAGAAAGAGGTACAGCTTGATTTTACAGAGGAGAAAATGAACTTCCAGCAAGGTTCAGTGCTGGCTTACACCAAGAGGGAGAAGGCGTGCCCATTGTCCCTGTGTAGCTGTGTTTGTCCAAGCCTGTTGTTTCCTGCATCACCCATCTAACTGCCCACGACCTTCATTCGTAAACATTTTGGAAACAGAAACTTCTGTCTCAGTGGCATCCCTCCTCTGCCTGTGGGCAAATCCACCCTTCATGTGCTCTAGGAAGGCCACCAACAATCTCCTGCTTTGCCAGGGCATCTCCTTAAGATCTTCCTTGCTCACGGCCTGTGCCACCCTGGACTCCTTTCTCCTTGAAGACACACGAAGCTCATTCCTACCTTGGCGTCTTGTGCTAAGCTGTTAGCTCTGCTAAGAATGCTTGTTCCCAACTCCACTTGATTGGTTTCTTTTTGTTCAGAGCTCAACCCAAATGTTACCTTAAAGAAACCATCTTTTCTTGACCATCTATAGATAAAGGAGCCACCATCTCTCTCATAATACTTTATTTGCCTTGTTCTTTTAGCACTTTTTGGCACATGACATTCTTATTTGTTAAAACATTTGTTAATCCCTCACAGAAATCTAAGCTCTTCAAGGGCAAGTCCAATTTGATTAACTCACCACTGTCCTGCATTAGAACAGTACCTGCACCTAGTAGAACCTCAAATATTTGGCTGATTAAAAAAGAAAAAAAAAAAGAAAAAAACCCCAGATCCTAAAACTGGAATATATTTTGATACTTTTATTCCAAAAAAAATCACAAAATCCAATTTCAGGTTAAATAATATTTTACTCTTAAAAAATTAACAAAGGAGGTTTTAAAGTTTTGTTTTATATCTAAAAAATGCATTCTTAATTTCCAGATAACTCATGCAAAATCATATGTGGTGATATCCAACAAAAGACTTGTTTTTTGCTTTTTTTTTTTTTACCAGTAGTACAAATTGGATTATATTTGACTTGAAGCAGATCCGATCCCCAAGTCCCATTTTGAAAGATTTCTCAAAAGACCTTGAAGCCACAGACAAAGTTTATTTGAAAACATAGTTTAAAATTGCACAAATATAAATACAATTTAGTAATGTGAAAAAGGGAAGGCATGCTTCCAATAATAGTATAAAAATACTACCTTAATCTTGGTACTTTGCAAATATAAGCCAAAGGAATAAATTAAACACATTAATATGATAAGAAGTTATTTTTATAGTAGGAGTTTTATTTCAAAGAGCAATGCAGGGAAATACTAAGATGAAGTATTAATATCCAACAGAGTTGTGCTATGATACATAATATTTTACTAAGTACACAGTTACATTATCACATAGGATGCCCATAACTTTTATACCCCCACCCCATTGCCATTAATTTGCTATATATAGGTCACTTAATTTGGGTTGGTTTTAATTTAAAAACTCAATGTAAACATTTAAGGTTAAATTTTTTGTTATCTATTTCAGCTTAAAAATGAAATCCCAAGATTTTAAACATTATTGAGCATAAAGAAGCAACACAGAAGAATTTATCTCAATATCTTTAGATTAGACTAGATATGTAATATTCATAGATATACAAAATATATAGAAATGTCTTTTCTAAATAGTAAATGCTTGTTATAGTTTGTAAAAAGTCTATTAAATTAATCAGGTTTTTTTCTTTTCAACCAATGTAAACAAACCTGGGCAATGAAAGTTGAAGAGGGTTTGAGTGAGGTGATGTGGGAGAAATTGAAAGGATGTCGGTAAAAATTTAGGTTTGCTTTATTTCCGTTAGCTACTGGCAACATATTTAATCATGAACATTTCTTAAATTGCACAATTCTTTTATGGTATCTATGCAAAATTTTTATGTCTCTCAGTGAAAATGCCAAACTACCCAGTTGAGTGTGTTTGTAATCTCTTATCTTTTTTTTTTTTCCTGGTCATACAATTTGCCCTCTCCAAGAAATTGAAAGAAAATAAAAAAGACACACATTTTATTGTTGAGCAACAAACTTTTTGCTGTTCTTTTTTTCATCTTAGTGTTTTTTGAGTGCAGGTTTCTAAAAGTGTCCCAATGAGCCTGGCAAGGGTTTTGCTACCACACTCTGCTCATTCCCATTGTAAGTTGTTTTTTTCCTGTAGAGAAGGTCCTGAGAAAACAGTTCTGGGATTGGGGCCCTTGTCTCTAGAGTGCATTATTTTGGTATTTCTGCAGAGGTTGCTGGTAGCGGAAACCTTATTCAAAGCAAAATACTACATGAGAGTTTATTAAATCTCACACTTTAATTTTCTGGGTTTTCTCCTCTTAACTGCTTAATGACTCCACACGAGAGTCTTTGCTGTGTGTTTGAAGATTTCTGTCTTTGAGCTTATATGTATGTGTTTGGGGGTATATGAGATGGTGACAAAGCTGTTACTAACAGAAGACACCCTCCTCCCACTTCATCTTACTGAGTTTTGCTCCATCCGATTCTGGTCTTCTTGCCATATATTGTCATGAAGCAAGGGTTACAGAAGAAAGCAGTGAGAGGACTTCCAAGTTGCTTCTGAGTGACCATGTAATCACCTCATCACCCCTGAATTTCCATGTTTTTAGACAGATCAACCAAGTCCAGTTTCTTAAGGGAGGTGGGCCCAAGTAGCTTACTTATATCATACCATGTGGAGGACGATGGTGTGACACCCCACACACTCATGATGTAACATTTGTGGAAATTAAGTCCGCTTGTCCTTTGCCTTATGATGGTTTTCATGTGCCTGGCATTACCCCAACCTCCCTACCTTATTTAGAATGTCAGTATTTCTAACTTATTCTTGAATTTTAGAAAATGTTTGAAATGCACTATTCAGAATTAGAACCCAAAACTGTGCAGACGCAATCAACACAAGTTTGTTTAGTAGCGTTCAGACATATAGACTTTGAGTTTTGGATCTGTTGTGCCTCAACTGGTTTTTATAAATCGTTTAGATGTCTAAGTACCAGGATTTCTCGGTAGATCCATTTGGCACTGGCTGCAACACTGCATAAGCCAGACGTGGGAATATCTGTAAAGTTAAGTGTGATAGCATGAAAACAATCTCGAGGGTTAAGATATTGAAAGCAAATAGTACAACTTTAACATAAAGTTCATGAAAATGTTTCCTTGCTCAGAAACAAGGAAAAAACAAGCTAACCTATGAGACTTAATCATGCACTGGGTAAATTTACATTCAGTAAAGTTTATCTTGCATGCTTTGGTTAATATTTGAGTAGGCAGATTTGCAAGTACTAATGCATGCATTATTTTGTACCTGAGGTTATATGTTTTATTTTTTAAAAATTGCCTTTTTACAAACCTTATGCCAGAGTTCATCTATGAACACTCTTTAAAAAAATATATATATATACGTCTACTTCTTAGTTCAAAACAGTTTAATTTCAACCAGTTCTATAAATACTGAGATGACAGGGAAACTGTGCAGCAAAACCTGGAGAGGGAAGGTATGTGAAATTATTTTACAACGTTGAAATCATGTGTGCATGTTCAGTAATTTCTAAAATATGAGGCCTCAAAGAGATGGCACACAGATCAAGCCTTCAGAATACCCTGATTCTAAAATGCTTTTAGAATCATTTCAAGGTATAAAACAATAGCAACAATTAACTGAAAGTGCAGGCCCATCCTGTGGAACTAATTCAAGGGCAGATGAGGAAGGGGCACAAAATGACTATCTTTGATTTTTCTCTGTTCCCAAAGGGCTCATGGATAAAGTTTATGGGACAAAGTTTAGGAGCTCCTGTTATATGTGGGACTAGCTATCGTTGGGTTCAAGTCTCGCTTGTATAGCAAGAATATTCTAGAAAGATACACCTAGTTTGGGCATCTTGACATGGACCCAAGATTCAATGTAATAGTTTTCTCTAAAGTAAAGAAGAAGAGTGGCATAAAACTCTGAAGGTGAGTGTGTCCTGAACATTCCAGCCCAGTTAAGTAACCCTAGTGTGCCATTCTAGTTGAAATGCAGATTGGCTGAGAAAGCACAGCTCTTAGTTTTCTGGTAAAGTTTCCTGGTGGACAAGATCTGCCTTCCTTGCAGGGAGTCATGGGGAATGATCTTAAGAGAACGCAAAGGGAATGATGACTCCGTATGATTGGCCCAGTAAGGGGGTGCTTTACTCCTTCTTCTTTTCTTTGGCCCTCCACCTCCTTCCCACTGTTAAGGTACAGCAGAAAGAATAAATAGCCCAGGAGACATAGCTATAACTTATTCTGAAATTCAGCAAAGATCCCGGGCTTTCTCTGCATTTTCATCCAATCTGCTAGTAAAATCAGTTCTTGAAAGATACATCTGAGCAACTGGATGGTCATTCTAGTAAAACAGTAGCATCCTCTAAGAGAGTTTAGGCTTGCTTACTTACTCAGTAATCCCACCCCCCCCAAAAAAAAGAAAGAAAGAAAGAAAGAAAGAAAGAAAGAAAAAACTCCAAGCCTTCCCAGGGTGCCTCAGAAAGGAACCAAGGACACCCTGTTCTTTGAAATGGAAAAAGTAATTTAAATGACAATTTTATACCACTGGGGTTAGAACACCAAAAAACAGTTCTGCCTTAAAAGAATGTGTATATACTTTAAAAATGTATATAATAAAGACTGTTCTGTAATCTTACTAAGTTTTGGTGGTGCTCTGATTTCTATAAACTTTCCCTTGTTTTTTAGTAACTGTTTTTACTTAATTTTATTTAAAAATATTGTTGAAAAACATCGTGGACAATAATTCTGCACTTCCTGATAGGCAACCGACTATGAAAATCTTGGTCCTAATGGACACTGGACATACTGGGGAAAGCCCTACTGAATGTTCTGGAAATTATCAAATTATGATGGGATTGGAAAATTGTCTACTCTCCTCTGAAAGTATTGTATTCTGACAGCAAAATAAAACTGGGGCTGCAAAACTTGTCACTACTTAGCAACAATCGAATTAAATCAACGTTTCCTGCATTTACCCTGCTGTCAGGCTTTAGACTGTTAACTCATGCCAGCAAAGCTAAGAAAACAGCTTGTTATTGCAAATTCAGTTAGTGTTGAAAGTCTAGAACAGCATCATAAACAGAAACCTGTGAGGTTTGCTTTGAATCCTGTGTTCAGAGGCTCCTACTGGACTATGATGGATGCAGATCAGCTGGCCAGCCAGTAAATGCACAGAAGTTGGGAGGAGGAACATGCAGAGAATGGAAGCTATTGGGGCAGGCAGCTGCCATTAACTTGAAGCCTGGCCCCAAGAGTCCTTCCTAGATTGAATTCTAGGATTCTGAAATTCTAAAGAGTAGTTTTGAAACTATTATTGAGCTTTATTTGCTTCTAAGACTGGAAGGAAGTAAGCAAAGCCTGGGTTGTCACTACTGCCCAACAGTGAATGCCTTAATGCCTCTGCCTCCTGTGGTCCAGTTGGGGGCCCCACCTTTGCCCAAGTGAGCTGTGACAATGAAGCTGAAAGCCTGGCACACCATTGGGCCCTCGACTCTTTGTCCTTATAAACCTTATAAACTCTGTCTTTGTAACATACATAAACCTCAAGGGCTGTGGTTTCGTGTTTCCTCGAGCCCCTTCCCACCCATGGGACTCCCAAGGTAACAGAGGAGAGGATTTCTACCACACATTTCTCCCTCAGGAGAAGCTAACTCCCCAGTCAATTAAACTGTCTTGACTCAAATGCTGTTTGCTTGGTAACTATAATCATAAGAGTAACCAGCTATGACTAACCGGAGAACGTGAAGAAAAAGTTGGGATCAGATTGCTCTGGGGAAGATTCTGGAGGAAGGAAAGAGAAAAGAGAAGAATGGGACGACTTACTAGGGCAAATTGCTAGAATTGGATATTGGTGATATTATATTTTGGTTAGTATTTTGCAAACAATTTTTCTAATTCCTTAAAAAAGGATGTCATTCCAATTAATCCCCAAGAGGCACGACACATCCTGAAGAAGTGAGCAGAATGCAATCAATTAAACACCACTACCAACAGAAAATTCCTGATACTTGATAAATATTCAAAATGAGAGCCAAATGGGCATGCATCTTTCATATTAAACCTCTAACATTCAGTGAGTTTCAGCTAGAAAATATTGATCTTCTATCACTTAGAATGCAAAAGAGTGAGCAGATTATTATGGAACTAAGAAAACAATTTTTAGGAAAAAATGTCTTTATCACTCTACGAAATACTATTTAAAATATTAATGGTTTAAAAGGAATATTGGTGTGCAGGGCAGTTAGAAAGCAAGTAAAATATAACACTTAAGCAAGTTAATGTTAAATCTATAGAAATCACGTTATCATCAAAATTCTTCCCTGCAGAGAATGCATGACGGTACGGTACGTTTTCTCTTGCTTGAGTTTATACAGTCCCAGAAAGCATGTGAGCAAGATCTGTGTTTGACATATTTACTACACTCTATGTCATACCTGCTTTGAGAAAAACTCCTTCAAAACTTTACACTATGAAAAACTATTTTCATGAATTTTTATTTGGTCCACGGATCTAACAAGGCTGAGTTCTCAAATCTTTCACCCCTAAGTTAAAAATTGGAGCAACAAAACAAAACTCCAGCAAGGCATAAATAAGATATTAAAGTGCATATATACAGTCCCAGAAAAGTTTTGATTGGGAACAGCAAAAATTTCTAGTGCAAAAAACTGCTTTTGCCAGCAAAGCTCCCTCTCTGGAATCGAAGGGCTACAGTAAAAGTTAAAATTGGAACAGGTTTAAGCAATGCCTCTTTAGTCAGGAGTTAATGTATGTGCATGCACCTTGGCCCAGACTATGTCATAAAAGGGGAATTGCAGGGATAGTTCAGAAACAGTCAAATTCCCTGATCAGAGGCAGTGCTTTCTCCAGGTGTCCCATGGGCAAGTTCCTTAGATGTGTATCAGCTGCAAGTGGGGACAAGACCCCCAGAGGACATGTTTTGAATATGCTTGCAGCTCACAGTTACTTTATCTTGGTTTGTCTTTGTGTCTCTCAGGTCTTCTTTCGAGCCCAACCTTGACTCTATATACAACATTTTGTGCTTTTGAATCTGAACGGAGCCTGGGCATTGTCCATAGGAATTCCCTTGTGTTCTATCACCATGGCCTTTTGGACATCTGGTTTATCCTTTTTGGAATTCGTAATAAAATAGTTTTGCCTTTCTCAGTACAATTACATAGACAAGGATTTATATTTTTAATTTTTTTTTTCCTTTTCCTTCAAGGATCCAAGTTGAAGGCTCGTAGGAGGACATCCAGGTCACCGAGATTAGCCGCCTGGAAGAGTTCCGGTTGGTCCATCAGAGAAAGTGCGATTCTGAGGGCAGCCCAGATATTCCCAGAGATTGCAGGATGAGGGACTTGCTGTTGATTCCTGCTCTTTCTTTGCAAACTGAGGGCAGTGAGAAAATTGCTGACCGCTTCTCTAAGAGGGTAGAAAAACAGACATTTAAAATGCAACAAATTTCAGAGTTAGCAACTTAAAACAAAAATGGATTAACTTATCTTAGTCCCAAACCCTAAATCACCTCTCTGTGGTGTTTTAGAGAATTAGAACGTTGTTCATCAGGTTATTCTCTCCTTATTCTTTTTTTTTATTTTTTTTTAATTTTTATTTATTTATGATAGTCACAGAGAGAGAGAGGCACAGAGACATAGGCAGAGGGAGAAGCAGGCTCCATGCACTGGGAGCCCGACGTGGGATTCGATCCTGGGTCTCCAGGATCGCGCCCTAGGCCAAAGGCAGGCGCCAAACCGCTGCGCCACCCAGGGATCCCTTCTCTCCTTATTCTTTTGTGAAAAATCATTGTTCAGTATAGTGAAACCAGAGAGAAAAAGGAAAGCAAATTTTATTTTAGGACACTCATGTGGGACAGAAAGAGTAATAGTGAGGCCATTGCTAACTATTAATGCATTTGCTTTTCTCCACTTTTAGGGATAATTTAAAGACTTACTCCATTTGCAAATGTGATTTATATCACTAGGGTTGAAGAAGAAGCATCTGGCCCTACTCAGAAAGAAAGTGGTTTAACTTTTCCTATTAGTGATAGAAATATGGGAGGTGGTGGGGTGGGTGGGACTGAGTTGATTTGTTTATCAGAGCATCTGGGCTTGAATCCTGATCATTTAGCCTGAGGCAAATTTCTTATCCTTCCAAGACTCAGTTTCCCCAGCTGTGTAATAGGGAGAATAGAAGTCATTTTAAAACCTTGTTGTGTGAGGTGCAATTGGATCAATTTATGTGAAAACTCTTACTAAGTTAGATCAATAGTTCTCCAAGTATAGTCCGGGGAACTCTGGAGGTCAGTGAAGTGAAAATTATTTCTCCAATAATCCTGAGATGTTATTTTTACTTTACTTTGATTTTATCATTAATGTACAATGAAATTTTCCAGAGATTGCACGATGTGTGAAATCCCAATATATTGAATGCAGAGGCAGATATGAAAATCTGTCTCTATAAAGCAAGATATTTAAAAAATCGGCAAAATTGTAAAACGATGCCACTCTTTTCACCAAGCACATTTTTGTTTGGGGGGAAATAATTATTTTTCATAGAATAGATAATGTTAACATGTAGTTAATTATTATGTTTAAATGAATCTTTTAAATTTTTCTCAATTTAACATCTAGCATGGTAAATATTGATGGCTATAACCCACATAAAAGCCCGTGGAGGTCCTCAATAATTGTTGAAAGCATAAAGGGGTCCTGAGAACACAAAGTCTGTGACTCGCTGAATCAGATGCTGTCCACAGGTCTTCTGGCTCTTCCTGGCCACACCTGCTCTCTTGCTTGTGTGTCATGTGTGCACTCTGGCTCTGCCCTCTCAGGACCCCTGTCGCTGGAAGCATGGGTTCTGTATCTGACAAACTGGTCTTTCTTTGCTAAGAGTAATAATACTGCTTTAATTTGCATCTGCTTCATTCTTCTTAAAAGCTTTTCCCACATTTGATCCCACTTAATCCTGCAAGGTAGTCATTATCAAGTATCTGGTAAGAAGCTTTAAAGTGAAGCTGAACTTCTGAGTCCAATGCCCATTGTCCAGGTATTTGTTCATCTGTATTTTTAGATCCGCCTGGAAATAAAGGGCAATTGGGAAATGGTTGCACTGTGCATGATGACCTGGTTAATGGAAGGGAGTAGGGTTCTAATTGTCCTCTCTTCTGGATGTTTAGTAATTGAGCAAGAGAAGAGGGTTTATAAGCAGATGCACATGTGGAGTTTACTTTGGAGGCCCTTTCTGGCTTCTTTGTCACAGGGTGGCAGCTCAAATGACAATGACTCCATTTCCTCTCATCATCCTAGGCCTGTGAGAACTCTGGGGGAGGAAGATCTTGGAATCTGCACGTGCACAGGCTGCTCCTAGCTCCCAAGCACGTGGCAATGGTCTCTGAGGGACACGGAGAGAAACAGAATAGTCTAACATGCTAGGTGTGCCAAGCAGCATGAGGTTTTCCCATGAAGATAGTCTAAACTTGTTCTTCACCTTGGGAACACAGAGTCCTTTCTGGGTACTCAGAAGATTGTACATGTATATGTGTGAATAGTTTTCAAATGTTTCACGCATATGTGTATGAATAAGCTTTTCGTGTATGACTTGATTAATAAAGTGCATTCATGTAAAATCATTCCTCATTTTATGGTATCTTTCCCTCTTATATTAATACTAAAAAATTACCATCACAGGAGATTTGATCTGTGTTTTCATTAAAAAGAGGTCCTCACTTTTTTTAAAATTTATTTTTTATTTTTTAAAGACTTCTTAATTTGAGAGAGCAAGGTGAGAGGTGTGCAGGGGCAGAGAGAGGGAAAGAGAGTCTTAAGCAGACTCCATACTGCGCATGGAGCCCTACACGAGGCTCCATCTTAGGACCCTGAGGGCATCACCTAGCCAAAACTAAGAGTCAGATGCTTAACTCACTGCACCAGTCAGGTGCCCCATGAGGCCCTCATTTTTGAAAAGGTTAAGATTCTTTGACCTAAATCCTACTCTGGAGCTCCTACTGACAGAGGAGTAGCATCTTATGCCACACCCAGGTTTCATGCTAACAATTTCCTTTCCTTATTTCAATTATACAGGACTGGGAAAGGGCTTGCCTTTGACTCTATATAGAAAATGTGCAATGACAAAAGGGTTATAGCTCTGTACACAGACAATCTATAGTTCTTAAGGGAGATGTCCCAAGACTGGTGGTTATGGGAGTATATGGACCAGCTCATGGCTTTTTTCCAAGTCACATCTCTGTTGAGGGTTATTATTTCCTAACTATCCACTTAAACCTTGAGTTAAACTTATTTTCAGAATTACATCTCACTCAACAGTCTTTTTTCCTCAGGGGAAAAAAAATACAAAATACTTAGTACTTAACAAGATTTTCCACATCTGGATGAAAATAAAAGAGCCACAAATCTTAGCCGAGTGATCCTGGAGTTCCGGGATCGAGTCCCATGTCTGGCTCCCTGCATGGAGCCTGCTTCTCCCTTTGCCTGTGTCTCTGCCTCTCATTCTTTCTCTCTCTCTCTCTCTCTCTCTCTCTCTATCTCTCATGAATAAAGAAATAAAATCTTAAAAAAAAAATCTTAGCCAAGATGTTTTGAAACTTTGAAGTAGTCATTTGTTCAAGGTTGCCAGATTTACCAAGTAAGAATACAGATACACAGTTGAATTTGAATATCAGATAAACAGTTAATTATTTTTAGTACGAGCATGTCCCATGCAATATTTGGGAAATACTTATTCTAAAAATGTATTTGCTCTTTATCTGAAATTAAAATTTAACTGGACATTTTATTTGGCAACTCTAAAATTGACTTGCTCCTGTTCAGGTGACTTTCTGTTTAAGGATTAAACATTCTTCCCATTTCCACCTACAGAGACCTTCACGGCCTCTTGGAAATGGTTGCCCTAGTGAGTCTTACACCTGTGAATGTCAAGAAAATATTTTATTGGCCTCTCATGTATTGCTTTATACACTGTAATGAGAAGTCACAGGTAAGAAAAACTCATCTAGAAGCTTTCTAAAAGCCTCCTTTAATTGAATTTAATGTTTCATGTATATACATATTTATTTCCATCTCCCCTTGTTCCAAACATAGGATTTACAGTATCTCATAAAATATACATACACAATAGAGAAAATAAATGACTAATGAAGATAAATTCAGGTTAGGAAAATCAGACCAGACCAGGAATGAACTTAGTATACAAAGCAGACATTGTCAGGCCCTGGCCAGCTGATGTGTGAGGAGGCTGCACAGGCTCCCCTGTGGCCCTTTGGGTGGCTGGTGCAAGGTGAGTCTCTGCAGCGGCTCCCTTCACAATGTCCATAAAATAAAGCAAACCAGTTGCTCTGGAGTCACTCAGCTATTCCTGGTTTTAGCCTGAGCAAGGTCCTCTTAGAGGACTAGAGTAATCTAGTGAACAATGCTCTTTCTAAGATTCTCTAAGTATAAATGAAGCAATCAGCTTCTGAAATCTCAATATTTGCCAATGGCACAATCCCCAAATGCAATTCAGAAACAGTAGTTCTTCGGATGTCAAAAGGATGCACCCCGGGTATGTAGCTCTCTGATGACTTATCTGAATAATAATAATAAGGATACTGAAGATGACAGCAATGATCATAATCATAATAACAAATGCCAACTACGGCTCCATGTTAGGCAATTTATATTTAATCTGCACAAGGATCCTGTAGGTTAAATATTGTTTTACTACTTTTTTTTTTAAAGCATGTTGAAGAAATTGAGGCTCAAAGTTATGAGCCCAGAGTCACAAAACCAGTAAATGGCAGAGCTGTGATTTGAACCCAAGCTTTTCTGATTCTTTTTTTTTTTTTTAATGATAGTCACAGAGAGAGAGAGAGAGGCAGAGACATAGGCAGAGGGAGAAGTAGGCTCCATGCACCAGGAGCCCGACGTGCGATTCGATCCCGGGTCTCCAGGATCGCGCCCTGGGCCAAAGGCAGGCGCCAAACCGCTGTGCCACCCAGGGATCCCAGCTTTTCTGATTCTAAAAACCTGGCTCTTTTTGAGAATGAGAAAGGGTTTATGTTTTTTTATGGGATTTAAAACCAACAGTTTTCTTTTTTCCAATTGTGAAAGTAATACCTATTTATTTAGAAAGCATGAAAAGTAGAAAAAGAAAGAAAAATGACCTATACTTACTTTTTTTAAAAAAGATTTTATTTATTTATATGAGATAGAGAGTGCACACAGCAGGGGAGAAGTAGACTCCTCCCTGAACAGGGAGCTTGATGTGGGGGCTCGATCCCAGGACCCTGAGATCACTACCTGAGCTGAAGACAAATGCTGAATGAATTGAGCCACCCAGGTGCTCCTTACTTATATGTTCATTACCCAAAAGAAATAAAGGTCATTTATGGATTCAGTTGGTGAGGAAAAAGGATATAGGTTATAGACTGGATGATGAGGGATAATAAGAGAACAAGAAAGACATTTTAAGCCATAAACCCACCATTTAACATTTTTTTAAAGAAAAAAAATTTTCTTTAAAATATTTTAACTAACCTTACTGGCAAAGTAGTTTGAAACAACCTGGATTTTTGGTTGTGCTTTGCCCAAAACTGGCCCTAGACCTTCTTTTTTTTTTTAGTTTATTTATGATAGAGAGAGAGAGAGAGGCAGAGACACAGGCAGAGGGAGAAGCAGGCTCCATGCACCGGGAGCCCGACGTGGGATTCGATCCCGGGTCTCCAGGATCGCGCCCTGGGCCAAAGGCAGGCGCTAAACCATTGCGCCACCCAGGCCCTAGACCCTCTTAAGTCATTTTGCTGAGTCCTCCTGCCCCCACCCCCCAAGGTTCTCTTTTTCTTTACCTGGGAAGTGAACTGTTCAAGTTTCTCAAAGAGTTGCCCTTGGAGGCATTAATACTTGCACCAGCCCAGGCTGCCTGAATGGAAGTCTCTGGGAGAGGGGCCTGGGAATCTGCATTTCACAAGATGCCTTCGTGTTTGCTGTTCTGCAGACTGAGAAACACTGAAGCAAATTGTTCCTGCTTCAACAGGCCTCCGGATGCAAAGGTTCAAATGTACCCTTAATAAGAGGAGGAGAGCTACTCCTATAAAAGGAGGTATTTTCACTGGGGAAACAATCTTTCAGGTTGTTTATCCCACCTGAGCCCTGAGAGTGTGGCTCCTGGTCCTCAGCCTACCACCCTACTATACCTGTAGGCGCCCAGATTGATGCAACTGATTCCCAGGTTGTATCTGGATCGGATGAAGCCTGGCTGGATCTCCAGGGCTCGTGTGTAGGCCTCCACGGCTTCCTCACTGCGGTCTCCGTTCGCCAACGTTGCTCCGAGACGGTTCCATAAGGAATAGTCCTGATGACAAAATCAGAGCTAAAAACTGGCACGAGCCACAGTGGCAGGGTACTCCCATCTTTCTTGCAGGAAGAAGGATGCTGGCTAAAATTTATCCACGGCTCACGGATAGGGACCAGGATGGTGGTGAATTACTCAAAAAATGGTATGAATGACTTTGTGAAATGACCTTAGTTCAACAAAGAGCAGCTACATTGGATGCTGTCAGGCAATTCATGTTTCTATTTGAAGTACCTGAGTATTAACAGCCACAGTAGCATATTGTTAGTCCCGATCACTTTAAACCATTGGATGCAGGGAAATAAGATGCAGCAGAAATGTGCAGAGTGTAGCCTGTGAGAACTTATTTTTAACAAAGAACCTTAGAGTTTCTTGTCGTGTACTTACCTCTGGCCGAACCGTTAAGGCAGCGTTAAATGCATCTATTGCTCTATTAAACTCTCCACTCAGGTGGAACAGAACCCCCAGACCTGTCTGTAGGTCTGGATCAATCATATCTCCATTTTGGTGGGCAGCTTCCAGATATAATTCCTTAACTCCTTCCAAAACAGAGCTACAAGGGAAAAAAATTGAGGTGTGTATTCCAAATAGTCTGAACATATATTATTTGCTATTATGTCCTCTGTTCCAAGAGAACATTACAGGCTGGAAAAATCTTGCGTAAGAGATCTTCGCTTAATGAGAAGGACTATTCATACTGCATATTAAAAAAAATACCTGCTGATTTTCATGAATTATTTCATTGTACACAGAAACAGACTGTGCTAAGGAAGGTCTTCACAAGGAGAGTTCTATTGACCCTGTGAGTGCCAATGTGGAGAACCTCAGGGCTCCGTGAGGATGAATTTAATGTCATGATTTATTGCTGATAGGAACAAAATCCCTAGAAGAAAGGACTTCCGTTTTTCCTCATACCCAATTCTCAGGCTTTCTAGAGGTTGGCAAATTTTATAATTTATTTTAGGTTAATTATTTAGGTTATTTATTTAGGTTAATTTCTCCCAAAGTAATATAGCTCTTATGTAGTTTCAAAAACAAAATAGTCACTTTATAATATATTTCATTATACTAATTGTTATTTTGAGAAATACAGGTTGAATACATTATGACATTAAAAATAAACCATTGTATTCTCAACAAATGGTATCATAATCAACAAAGAAATTTCATCTCGAAAGAAAAATAAGTGATCATGTATGTGAAAATCCAGTAAACACATGAGCTAGTAAATATTATTTGCTAAGCACAAAAACAACCAAAACAAACTACCTTGGTGTTGATTATATTTTCTATCACAACTAACTAACCATTTTTGCTTATGTCTTGATAATGTGGGATGTATTCATTGACTAGATCCCATGTTAAAGGAAACCTTGTTTTTTAATGACTACTTTTCATGTCAGTAAAAGTTCATTGTTAAAAGAAAAAAAAATGTCCATGGCATTTTGCTTTAAATTATGGTACTTGGATATCTGTAAGTGCCCACAATCTTGATCACATGTCTGTTCATTGTTTCTGGTCCCAGCATCAATCTTTTCCATCAGAGTTGCTCTTCTAGCAGTCCTACAACCACACTGGAATTGGTACTGGTGAGGCTTGTTCATTACCCTTATGGTGACTGTGTAAATAGGTGTTTACTGCCGACTGTAATTTAATTAGAAAGATACCTATCAACTGGAGACTTGGACATCCTCCGGGTAAGGCCTGGAGATCCCTTCTTGCTCTTCACAAGATATTTGTACTTTGGGTTTTGCTTAATCCAATTCTTTAGAGCTTCACAGGCATCCTGCTGATGGCCTGTGTTAGTGTAACTCACAGCCAAAGCCATCAAAGCTTTCAGGTTGTTGGGCTGTAATTCTAAGCACCTGCAAGAAGGCATAAATAAATAGGTAAATAAATAAATAGCCAATTTCAGATTATTCCTGATCCAGGGTCTAACAGTTTTTTAGGAAATTAGAGGTCTTTATTAACTAAATGGTGCAAAAGCATGGCTAAGTTATGTTAAATCTTTGGGCGATACCATATTTATCTATGTGAAAATTGGGACCTAAGTATGTTGGTAAGAAAGTTAAAACATATCTCGATGAGCACTAGTTCTGATAATTTAATATATGGCTTTAAGACTATAAAAAGGTGGCTAATCCTTGCACAAAATTTACTAGAAGTTTATTTCATGAGGAGGGGATAGCATTGTTTTAGCGCAGCTCTACTATTGATGTATTAAACATATCAGATCCACAGAGCAAACTGACTTGAGGTAAATTTGGATATTCAGAGATGAAAGGCTGTACAATGTTTTATAAAGAAGAGATAAATTCCTGTGTTTCTAGACTACCGATGTGGGTTTATAGAAAGCACAGGTTACAGCTCCTCCTCCTCATGCTATTCCACTGGCCTCTGGCATGAGAATCATCTGGGGATCTGGTAAAATGCAGATTATGTAGTACAGTTGGCCTGGGTGGGCCTGAGGCTGGGCAGGTCTGACAAACTCCCAGATGATAATGAAACTGGTAGTCCCTGGAGAAGATTTGGTGTAGCAAACCCTAGATTGTACCTACATCAGTGCTGTAGGGAGAGATTATATAGGGATTATATGTTGTAAAGGGAAAGGAGAAGTCGAATCGGTAGAGGTGATTTTTCCAGGGTTTACACGGGGGCTCTAATCAAGTAAAGTGTGATGCTACATCCACCCAAAGTAGTCTAGACTTTTAGTCAGGGGCTTAGTAGTTACACTTGCAGGTCACTGAAGCTATTTTAGGAGATTTTCTATAGACACAAGGACCTAAAATTACAGAGATTATTTTGAGTATGTTTTTCCTGAAAACAACTTTCAAGTGTGCAGAAGGCTAGAAAGTTAACAGGGACTATATATGTAATAAGTCTATTTTATGATCGCTTTTGAGATAAACACTTTTGTGCCAATGAAGGTCAACTGATTTGTGGTTGACAAAACACTGCGATTTAGGAATATTATTTGTTCATAAACTCTTGTTTCCTACAGGTTAGTGTAATATGTAGCATCTTAGCACTTCTCCTGGCCAAATTCTTTGTACTTAAGGGTCAAAAGACAAGATAAACAGGAAGGCCATTAACAAGTGTCCACCCCACCCATGATTTTACATTTAGCTTCATCTACCTCTGGAGGGCGACAATAGCAGCTTGTTCATTTTCATTCTCTGCCTGGGTTATCCCGAGGAACTGCCATGCCTACAAAAAACAACTGAGGTCAACATTGCAAGAGGAAGCAGATTCACTCATGTGCTTTAGATCCCTCTATGCAGAATAACCTGTCTCAGATGTGAGAGTCTTGTAAAAGGGAAAAATATCACAAGCATTTCTTTAATCAAAGGCTCTTCAGACATCTGGGTCAAGATCCTTTGCCATTATTGACAGATTCTCAGCATTTAGTCTCCTGTGACCCATGGAAACATTTGAGTATCTGAGATTTCATGATATTGGATGTCATAAAACCAAGAGATAAATATATAAAATTAGGCATTTGTGAGGAAAAGGGATGTAAAATAACCCAAAAATGTAGCTCAAGAGTCTAGACTTTATAAAGAATCTCAAGATGTACAAAATAAAATAAGTTTTTATAAATGCAAGTCTAACTATTATTATAGGAGCTAACAGATAATTTAGGAAATAGGGAAGATAAAACAAAATCCTCCACTCTAATGTGTTCACTGCTCTAATATCACTGATGAAATGCATAAAGCACATAGAAAATGCAATATAATGCATACATAATTTTATAGCCTACACTTATCCTTGTGGATTTGAAAGAATTTGGGGAGTACATAACTCTCCCGCCTACAGACATTTTAAAGCAAAACTATATGAAGATACATAGAGTCATCCAGAAGATGTAAAAATTATATTGACTTTTCCCATCCTTATTGTTACTGATGCCACATAAACTCATAAAAAATACTGGTTATCCCCCCAAATCTGTGATTCTTCTTAATCTTTTAAATGTACACACAGCAGCCCCTATTTTGGTTTCACTTTCCATACATCTTAGAATTCTTCTTCTTCTTCTTCTTCTTCTTCTTCTTCTTCTTCTTCTTCTTCTTCTTCTTCTTCTTCAATTCATGACAGACACAGAGAGAGTGGCAGAGACATAGGCAGAGGGAAAAGCAGGCTCCCAATGGGGAGCCTGATACAGAACTTGGTCCCGGGACCCTGAAATCATGACCTGAGTCAAAGGCAGACGCTCAGAGCCACCCAGGTGCCCCATCTTAGAATGCTTCTTAAGCTTGATGAAACAGTCACTGTCTGAGAGTTTCTCACTAGCCTTTGAGCATGATGTCATTTTCACTGTTCATAGATTGTTTGTTATCTGAATTTTGGGGTCTCCAAGATTCAGAAACCCTGGATCCTTGATTGGGAACCATTAGTTACTCAGTGCTCTAATCTTCTCATTTATGAATCTGACATAACAAATGACTTTCTCTTCCACAATAATTTGTATATCTTCTTAAAAATTCCAATATTTTGGTTCACAGTTCCAATTCTCAGTTCAATCTCATTTCACTGTCAATGTTTTGACTAACAAGATACCAGAGCTTTAACCTAGTGATCAGTTTACACATCCTTCCTATACAAATTTTAAGTACACCCAATAATAATAATGAAGAGATTATTGATGCACCAAGGCACTGAACTAAGCACATTATTTGTATGAACTAACTTAATCCTCATAACACCCAATGAGCTAGTCATTATAATTGTGATTTCCATTTTACATATGAAGAAATGGAACTGAGATGGTTTAAATGACCTGTCCCAGATCACAGGGCTCATGGCTCATGAGTGGTAGAGCAGAGATTTGAACCCACACGGTTAGGACAGCAAGCCTGGAATCTTAACCATTATTCTATACTGTCATCTTGGCACCATATATAGCCTTCCCTAAAATTTCTGCAAATTCCTGATAAGGAATATTCTTTATAACATAATTCCTGAAAATTACCTCCAAACTAAAAAAAGATGTCACACATGCCACTATCTTATTACAGTCCTTTGCAGTGGACTGAGGTCAGATGGCGGAAGCCTCTTTGGGTGGTCTCCTGGTCTCTGTCTCCATCACCTTCCACACCTCAGAGAACATGAAGATCTGATTGTATCCCTCTGCTGAGTAGAGTCCCTAGTGGTTCCCTTGACTTTCCTGAGGTTTAGGCTCTTACCTGCCTCTTCCTCTCCTGCCATCATTTCCTCCCCTCTCCTCCCTGGAATGATGTTTCATGCTCCACTGCCCACACACAAACCACTTCCTCTTAATACCCCTCTGCTATCTTTAATTAAGCCCCCTCCTCCTTCAAAACTCAGCTTCAGATTTAATTGTAGAGGGAGGCCCGTTCAGAAGCCTTGCTCTCTGCTCCCCTAGCATCCTGTGCATACTCTGACATTGCATTTGTTACATGGCATTGATTTATTTGCTTGTCTCTCCAGATAGACCACAAATGTATCTTTCCAACAGTTTCCTTTTTCCAGCTCTTCCATATACAAAGCCAGTGCCTGGCACAATTTTTGGGACACAGTATGTACTCAATTAATGCTGAGTGAGTAAACCAAGGGTGAGAGATGTTGTGGCTCACGACAAAACTGTGCCATGCCCCCTGAAAACTACCGCTGAGCCTCCCAGTTGGCAATTTTGGTTGACCCCACTCTCTTATTTTTGGACACTATAAATATTGCCATTTGGTTAGAGGACAGATACCTATTTGTAACTTATAAACACACAGCAGAGTAAGCCAGGTTAACCCCTCTGGGAGCCTTTATTTTGTAGAGCTCTGTGGCGTCCTCTGTCCCTCATTCACACGCCACCACTTGGTGAGCTTAGCAGGATGAAGGGAAAATAATACCTCTGCATCTCCTGGGTCCTGAAGAATCGCTGCTTCCATGAACAGGATGGTGACTGGCAGGTCCCCTTCCTTCAGTCTTTTTAAGCCTTCTTCAAATGCTCCAGGCCAGTCCTTGAAGGGATTTTCAGTGTGAAAGTAATATCCCTACAACACGGAAAAGGGCAATATGAGATCCATTGGTTAATCTCTTCATTCTTATATTCAGAGCTCTTTTTGAATTTTAATTTAAATTATTTATAATTTAACTTAAATTAAACTTAAATGACTGGTTTTTAGTCCTTCCTATGAATGTAGTAAATTTTCATTATATAAATTTTAGAGGATAGTATTTTGTTATTGAATAATATAAGAAAGAAGCAAATAGTCACCCATAATGCCACAATTTAAATATCACTGCTAATATTTTTGAGTTGTTTTCTATTACTGTTTTGCTTTTTTTGTTTTAGTCATTTCCCCCAAGATTTAAAAAATACCAAGTTTTGGATGTATTTTTGCTAAGTGCAACCATCCATTGCCTTGAAATGTTAAATGCCACATACTATAATCTGTATATACACTGCAACCCTTTGGAGAGCTACAAACCATTCTATTATCTAAGGTATTTTTTTACCTTCTTGCTCCTTGGACCAGTTTTTGCCCCCAGGGGGCTATATTTGCCCCATTGAGAATGCATGTCTTAAAGTTATAGATCTTTTATTTAAAAAAATGAAATTATACAGAATGTACAAATAATCTTTTTCTATGAATATATAAATTAAACAAATAAGCTCATAGCATATATGCAGCTTTGTAGCTTAAGCCCCACTTAGTTTTAGTTTTTAAAACTATTTACATTGTGCCAAAACATATTTAATCGAGCTCCTACTTTTGGGCATTCAAGTTACTTTTAATTTTTTTGTTATCATAAATAAAGTTACAGCGAAACCCTCATTGCAAATTTTTGTCTGCATATGATTATTACCTTGGGATAGACTTCCAGACAGCTTTATTAGACTGAAGGCTATGAACTATTTTGAGGCCCTTGATATGTATAACTGAATTGCTTTTGAGAAGTTTGTCCCAAGTTAAACCCTCATTGGAAATATCTGAGAGAAATTATTTGTTGCAGCCTTACCAGCATAGATGATCACAATACCCTTCTAATTTCATAGATACAAATAAGCTAGTCTGTTAATAGTGCTACTGAGGTTTTAAAATAGATTAAATGGAGACTTCAGTTCTCTATTGTTGCTGAGAAAGACAAACCCCCTTATCAAAGCCACAGGGTATAACTAGTTTATGTAGTGGGGTTACATATATGGGGTCCCAGGGGTGAGGAGCTCAGGGCCCACCCATGCCTCGGGGGCATGATTTATAGCCTAGAGTCTGACAATCTATAGCAATGTTTTCTTTTTCTTGCTCATTTTTGATTTCTTTGTGGAAAAGAGTTATTTTTAATAAGATAGTTGCTCCGATTTTATGAGATTACCTAACCTACTGAGGGGCAGAGAATACTGGGAGAAGACAGTTTAATGACTATGTAGATTAAAAATTCCCTAAGATTGGAAACTATTCATCATCGTATCTATTGCTAGGTAGGTAAATATTTTGGATTGAACAAATGGAAGTTATCCAGAGCTATTAATTGAGATTTCCTCTACCACAAAAAAAAATCCATAAGACACACTTATTTGTGTATATATGGTTTTTCCTTGAGTAAGGAAATTCCATATCTTTTTCTTTCAAGTCATTTAAATTTATTTTTTTAATGCTCCTCACCTCTTCACCAAGCGTATGTATGTATGTATTTATATTAATTTTTTCCTGCCAAATGTTTTTAAAAGCTTAAACCCAAGGGCAACTGGGACTTCGTGGGTAATTTGGCTGGTTCTTCACTGAACTCACACATTTGCTGGGGCTCCTTTCAGGGGAGTATCTTTGAGGAATCCCTTTGGGACTTGACCTGCTGTGTGAAGGGTGTAAAGAGTATCTTTTCCACTGAGTTTCTTTGTTAGCTGTGTAAGGACCACCTGTGAAATAGAGATCTAAGCCCCTACTTCACTCCACTGTCGACTGATACCATTTCTGTTAGCTCATTCACATGACTCATGTGAATGGCTGACAAAAAGTATTGTGAGATTAGCCAGCTCTTGTTCCAACACACTCTCAATGTCAGTATTTGCCAGCAGTCAAGATGCAAGCTCTTGTTGGCCGCCAAACTGTATTAGAATTGATAAAACTAAGAGTATTTCATTCTAGCTTTGCTGCCTTTGCACATTGGCTAATTGTATTGTTTTCATCCACCAGCATATCTTCTAGGTCAGACTGGGATAGGTTTGTCTGTTTGATTCTTGATTTTTTTGCAAAATAGTTAATGACTACTTTATAAAAATGCCATGCAAAGAGGTTGAGAAAACTGGTCAGCATGTATAAGAACAGAATCGGTCACCTTCTCACTAGCCGAGATCGTAACTTGGTTCTGAGCTTCTTGATTCTCCGATATCCAGTTCCTCCGGGCCATTTCTTCCCATTCTGCTTGCATCTTATCCCAAAACTCTGTATCTGACTAATAGACAGGAAAAATAAAGAGAGATGAATTTAAGAACATGCTATGTCACCTGCTTTATTTCTAGAAAGACAGTTTTCCTCAGAGGTCAAAATGAATTCTGAGGAGGAATAAAATGTTCAAACTGGCCACCTCCAATGATACTCACGGTTGAAGAGCTCCTGGAGGGTACTTAGTGGTCAGAGTGTTGAATTGGATTATTTGTGACTTTCTCCAGCAGGAAAATAGTTACCATCTGAAGGACGAGGATCATATATACCAAATTCAGCTAAAAATCTATTACTTGAACATTTCAAGTGTGGGTACTGGGCACACATTTTAGGAAGGATGGTCTTAGAGTTGCTCTCAAGATATGAGGAATTAGAGCAATGACTTTGGGACTGGATGGCCAAGTGACTTGGGTAAGCAGCCGACCATGGACAAAGGAGAATAACATTAGTTGACCCTACTCTGTGCCAGGCACTGTGCTAGGGGAGAATTGATCATGGTCACAAAGCTGGGATTGCATAGGATCAGAACCCCAGTGTGGCTTCCAAGCCCATGCTTATCACCTATGGCAAAAAGGGCCTCCCGGGGCTAAAGAATGAAGGACCTTGGCTTTTGATGTGAACTTGAGTCCTCTTAGTCAAGGTCTTGTCTATGGCAGGCTGATTTTTTTTGAAAAAATATTACTTTGTGTTTTTCTCCTTATAATTTTCCTTTATGCTTTCCAAAAGCAAAACCAGGTCATTTGCTCTGCTTTACTTCAGGGGAGGACAGAGGCAGCAATTTTCTGCCAGAACTGTCCCTGGTTGGCTTCTATTTTGTTGAGCTCGAAGAGAGTACTTTGGGTGTCCTGGGGTGAGGAAAAATGGGCAAATATTTTAAAGAACTAAGAGATGAAGGGAAACTTCCCCGGGGTGGGAAAGAGAAGAAGGGTTGTGGATTCTGAGATGAGTGGGGAGACTGGGGCTGAGCTTTTAAGTTTTTCCTTGTGAGTTGGCCTGACTTCCAAGAGGGTGACAGAGGGTATGACTGGGGGCTGACTTCAACTCTGATTTCAACATGGCAGGGACATTGGCAGAACCTGGCTTTCAAGGACCCATTTGGGGCTTGTTGGCTGTTAGCCATCAGCATGACAGACAAGACGATGGAGACTGTCCTTGATTTCCGGCACCACATAATCCTTCCATAATTGGTGTCCAAGACTAAGTGTAAGAGAGATGCTTGCAAACCACTTAATTTTCTTTAAAGAAAACAAGGGATATTGTTGCTTAAACACCTGAATCTGGGACTGAGATGCATACTCTTACCTGCAAATCTCAATTTCTATGATTCTAAGTCCTGTAACTTGCTGACATACCATCAAGGCTCCCCTTGACCTTTCAGTCCTTCTAGCCTTACCTTCTACTTTACCCTCATGCCCAGTGGAGATTACTCTATGGTGGGAACTCTTCAAAGTTACTCTGAATGATAATTATAAGCTTATTTCTTCTGGATATAAATGTTCAAGGAATAAGGGCCAGCCCAGTATGATTAATCCCAGTCTGGTCCTGTAATTCTCCTTTAATATGTCCACAATACTCCTTCCTCCCACAGGGATGGGTCCTGTCCCTTCAGCAAAGGCCTCCCCTTGACGAAGGGTCAGAGCAGCAGGCACCTTGACTGTGTCTAAGATGCTAGAAGCACACGGAATGGCTACCACTTATCCAGGTTAAGGTTAGGAGTAAAACTCCAAATTTCTTCTTTAGCAAGTCTTTTTAGTAGAATACCACATTATGCAAACAGAATGATCTCAGGTATACTAAAGCAATGGCTTAATAAAAAACTAGAAGGAAATATGCTGCCGTGTTAAGAGTAATCTGTCTTTGAATGGATGATGAGTGATTTTTTTTTCTGCTTCTTTATACTTCTCTGCACTTGCCAAATTTTCTATGACTATGCATTGCTGTTCTAATTTTTTTAAAGTTCAAAATGACAATAAAAAAGAACAAATATCTGTCCTTTTTTAAATACCAGAAACCTGAATATTTAGATACTAAGGAATTTGGAAAAAAAATTTGGAAAATATTTTTGGAGACTCATCTTCTTGAATAGCTTTTCAAAGGCATAGGTGCAACTTGTCTGCATAGAAACTAAGATAAATCTACAAGTGAATTTTATAACGTTTACTGATTTTCCCAAGTCTTCTGAATGAAAGAATGATTTCATAACGTGTACATCTTGATTACAAAAGGATGCATCACTTTTCCTGCAGCTTCAAATTAGAGCCATGGATGCAGAAATAAGACTGTGGTAGACAACAGGACCTCCGTGAAGGTGAGGCTGCCAGGCTTTCATTTAATGAGATACACTAGGACTTACTGTTACCACTTAGAATAAGTTCTGCTAATTAAAGTGCACAGCACAGATTCATTTAATTACAGATGACTACTTTTAGCACAATCAATTTTTATCCAGCCTCAGAATCCAGGCTTCATTCACATAACTGCAATTAACACTGCTTCTTTTTTCTATTTCTAATCATTTTTCAAGAAACCTGAAACATAGTTGAATTTTCACCACTGTAGATAAGACTGAGGGATTTTTATGTATTGATGATTTTCTCAGCTGTTCTGGGATTTTATGGATTGTTTTTGACACTCTACAGGGAATAAGTTTTCTGCTTACACCAGAAATGAGCTATTGGCAATCCATTTTCATTTTTAAAATAGCTTCCTGATGGTAATAATGGTAGATATTCATGAGAAAGTTGGGGTATGTAGTAGAGTGGTTAAGAAAAGCAGCTCTCTCCTCAGATGGGCCTGGGAACAAATATGACTCCATCACTGACCTTCTGCTAGACCCTTGACTCCTCTAGATCTCATTTTCCTTGTCTTTAAAATGAACATACAATGATGATCTTGGTTAGTCATTATGAGGATTAAATAAAATATATTTACATGAAACACATGGAAGATGTTCAATAAGCAATAAGTGTGCTTATTAGTGTTTCTGTATCACGAAAGACAGAATGAAAGATCATCTACAACCTCAAAGCACAAATACACGTCAATGAGTATCTTGATGTTGTAATTTGCTGTAAATACATATCCTCTTCTAGATACCTTTCCTCTCTTTATTTAAATCTTTCCCAGCTACCTAATTATTCAAAAATTGGAGCAAAGTTAAGACGATTATGGAAAAAAAGGACTATCATGTAGCATAAAATGATATTTATGAAGAGTTGTTACAACATGGAGCAGGCCTTGAGTTATACTGTTCCTTCATAGGTAGTGTGATCATAGTGATAGAAAACAACAAAAAACATGTTGTAGAATAATGTATCAATAGCATTACCTTCACAGGATGGGATTATGAGTAATTGTCCTATCACCTTTCTTTGTGTTTTACAGCATTTCCTAAGTTTTCTATTGCTAACATATTATTTTTGTGAAAAAGTAAGATTTGGTTAAAAAGTACTTCTGGGGTACCTGAGTGGCTCAGTCCGTTAAGTGCCTGACCCTTGATTTCAGCTCAGGTTATGATCTCAGGGTGGTGAGATGGAGCCCTGTGGCAGGCTTGGTGCTCACAGCAGAGTCTGAAATTCTCTCACTCCCTCTCCCTCTGCCCCCTGCTCCTTTCACATGCTTTCTCTCTTACTCTCTCTAAATAAATGAATAAAATCTTAAAAAAACACAAATTCTTCTCAATTTCAATTTCTCCAAAGACCCTACACTAGAGGAATCTCTTATTTCTCTGAGTTCCTTTGAACTAATATTGTGAACCAGTGGTTAGAAGAAAGATGTGTGCTAGAAGCTTCTATTTTCCTTATAAACTTGGACAAGTCATTTAAACCCATTTGTACATTGTTTTTTGTCATTTGTAAAGTAAGAAGACTGAATTGATTATACAATAGCTCAGGTTTCTTTGTCTATGCAGATTGACTCAGAAGGTCAGAATAAGTGGGACAGGAAGAGGGCTTCTAGCCTATTCGCTGACCTCTAAAAATTATACTTTAAAGCATTTTCCCTTTACTTCTTGATTGTAAAACTAGAAAATAAAAATTTCTATAAGAACCATGACACAATTACTACTAATTAAATTAAAATATAAAGAATAAAAAAATAAGCAATTTAATTTAGAACCAGGGCATTTTAAGAAAGACTAGCATATTGCTACTTCCCATTCACCAGTCTATTTTGGTTATCCTTGAGTTAAAATAGAGATACTTTCAATTTTGTGGTCAGGCATAACTGTTGAGTAGAAGGATCCTGGGGTTGTGCTGTGAAAGAACTGTTTGATGTGAGATGATATGCCCATTGTGCCTGTGAGGAGTCTTTCTTTTTGCTTCTTTAGATATCCATTGACTGCCACTGGATCAAAATTTAAACAATCCATTCTCTACATGCAAAAGAAATGAGAGCAGCCCTTGCATGGCAAGGAATGAAAATCACTGTGCAAGTTTGGATAAGATATTTGGCATGACAAACAATTTCTGTTGAGGTAAAACTATGTGTAGATCAGTAAGAGGGATCTTATTGCCCTGGGATCCAATAGCCTAGGTTAGCAAAGTGTGGCTGAAACATCCTCACTCACATCTCTTATTGACTAAAAGCTACTATTAGTCAAAGATTCCATGCGGCTGCCCAAAGAACATATTCAACCTGGGGCTGTAAGAATAGATGCTTACCACCCTGAGGATGGCATAGAATTTCAATTGGTCAGAATTAGTTTGAGTTCTGGGTACATCCTTGCGTGTCCCACATAGTGATGGTCATTGGCAAACTGGAGTTTATTCCGGCAAGAGTGAATGGGCAAGAGTAACCCAGTTTATGAAGCAATTCATTGGTAAAGCAAGGCTCAGAAGGATGGTGGAGCTGAGTAAGCAGGCTTAGCCTTGTCTTGCAGACAGAAGAACTAGGGTGAGTGACTGGAAGCTCCTGGGGGACAGATTTTTATCAAATGCTAAAAATGTAATGGGCTGTTTCCTCCTCAGAGGGATGGTTTCCCCAACATGGAGCCTGATGCGGGGCTCCATCTCACAACCCTGAGCTGAAATCTAGAGTCAGATGCCTAATCAACTAAACCACCCAGGTGCCCTAACATTAGAGATCTTTCCACAGAAGTGGAATGACCAATGTGAGGAGTACTTGTAAAGACGATTCACAGATTTGTTTGACTGGATGAATTCTATATATAGTCTCTTATGACTTTGAGTATCAGAATGCAACATTATTAATTAATTGATTTATTGTGTCAACAGGAAAGCTCAAAATTTATAAAGTCTCTGAGATAAGAAATGGGCTTGTCACACATGCCCCTTTGTCAATCTAAACAGTATAGACAAGAAAACGCACGGGCTTTGGCATCAGATAGAATGGGCTGCAATACTGGCCACATACCCTGTCACAAGACCTTTGGCCATTTAGCTCACCTCTTTAACTTGGTTTCCTCATTTGTAAAATGTAAAAAGTCTTGTAGGGTGGTTGTGCAGATGAAGGAAAACAATGTATGTAAAGTGCTTAAAACTTGTCCTATTAAGAATGAAGGAATTGGAGAGGCGGGGCCAGGTGGCGGAGGAGCAGGGTCCTCAGCTCACACGGCCCCAGCAACCTACCTAGGTAACGTTCAAACCATCCTGAACACCTACGACCTCGATCCGATCTGAGATGTAAAGACAGAACAGCTAAAACGCTACAGAGAAGGGTTTTCACCTGTAACAAGATAGGAAGGCGAGGAAAGATAAAATAAAAAAGCATCCAGTGGGGGAGGGGCCCGCGAGGAGCCGGGCTAAGGGGGCGGCGGGAGCCTCGGGACAGGAGAGCCCCCCCGGAGAAGCGGGAACTTTAAGAATCCGCACCAGGTTCTTCCCCGAGGGAAAGGCGCTGGCAGGGAACTCGGGCAGGATCCCAGGAGGGGCGGTGGAGCCCCCAGGGTCCTGGGGTCACTAACAGAGGAGGGGCGCCCGGGGGAGAGCGCCCACACCGGGGACTGAGCGCGGTAAAGGGCTGGAGCGCGCCTGGTGGGGCCCCGGAGCAGCTGGGAGGGGCTCGGGCGGCGGCTCCGCGGGGGGGGAGGGGCTGCGGCCCCGGAGCGATCCCAGTGGCGCAGGCCCCGGAGCCCAGGGCGCGGGGGACACAGCCGGGATCCTGCGCTCCCCCAGGACAGGTGGAGGCCCGGGCGGCCCCGAGCTGTGTAGATCGCGCCCCCGCCCCGGAACATCCAGGTCCCTAAGCACTGGGAGCCGGGAGTTACTGGGGGAGCTGACTCCAGGGCTGGAGAGCTGGCCGCGGCCAGTGGGGTTGTTCCTCCCTGTGTCACCCTGTCCCTGGGACGGAACAGGGCTGCCAGGGAGCAGAGGCCTCACAGGATCAACAGCTCCCACTGAGCCATGCACCTGGCAAGGGCGGGGCAGCTCCCCCAGGTGCACACACCTGAGAGTCAGCACAGCAGCCCCTACTCCATACTACCAGCTGGAAGACAGGGGAAGAGCAAATTCTTGACCAAGCCGCGCTGGAGAGCTCCCGGGGAAGTGGAGGGACTTACAGTGTATAGAACCAGAGGATACCCTGCCTTGTTTTTTTTTTTTTTTCTTTTTCCAGTACAATTAGTTTTTACATAAGACTATAAATTTCCAGTATTTTTTCTCTTTTCCCACCTTAACTACAATATTTTACCACCTCTCCATTTTTAAGTTTCTTCCTTTTTGACTTTCATACTTCTACAATTACAGGTCTTAGATATATTTTCCACTTCTAGAGTCCCTTCAACATACTCAATTTATTTTTGGGAGATATACAAGATTTTTGTTTTGTTTTGTTTTGTTCTGTGTTTTTTGTTTTCTCTGCCTCATTTTGTTCTACAATGGTGGAAGTTAATACCTTCTAAAACGTGACCAGCATGCACCCAGAAGCAAGTGGTATACCATGCTGGTTCATTCTGTGAGATTATATTCTCTCTTCCTTCCCATTCTGCCTCCCTCTTTTATCTCATTTATGTTTTGGTGGTCAATGGTGGGACTCTCTACAATGTTTCTGGTTTAAATAAATTTGGGACTGAGCATCTTCTAACATAGAGAACTTAATACACTCAGGACCCAGAGGATCGCCCTCTAGGACCCCTTAGGTAGACTACATTCTCCCTTCGTTACAGCTTTGTCACCACCACCATTTCCCAGTCCCCCCCTTTTTTCTTCTCCTTTTTTTCTTTTTCTTTCCTCTTTACTTTTTTTTTCTCTTTTCTTCTTCTTCTTTAATATTCTTGGCCTTTTATTTTTTACTACTTTGTTTTAAAATTTATTTTTCACTTTAGTGGTCCTTTTGTTTTACTTAGTTCTGATCTTTCTTTTCAGTTTCTGGACTCTGACCTTGTCAGAATCACCTAGGGTGAAATTTACTTAGGTAGTGGTTGATATTCTGGACTCAGCCCACTCATACAGCTACTCTGCACTGAGCAAAAATGATTAGAAGGAAGAAGTCACCACAAAAGAAAGAATCAGAAACAGTACACTCTCCCACAGAGTTACACAATTTGGATTACAATTCAATGTCAGAAAGCCAATTCAGAAGCACAATTATAAAGCCACTGGTGGCTCTGGAAAAAAGCATAAAAGATTCAAGAGACTTCATGACTGCAGAATTTAGATCTAATCAGGCCAAAATTAAAGATCAATTAAATGAGATGCAATCCAAACTGGAGGTCCTAACCTAATGAGGTGGGAGAAAGAGTGAGCAACATAGAAGATAAGTCAAAGGCAAGGAAGGAAGCTGAGGAAAGAACAGTAAAAACAATTAAAAGACCATAAGGAAAGGTTAGGGGAAATAAATGATAGCCTAGGAAGGAAAAATCTACATATAATTGGGGTTCTGGAGCATGCTGAGAGGGCCAGAGGGCCGGAATGTATTTGAACAAATCATAGCTGAGAACTTCCTTAATTTGGGGAGGGAAATAGGCATTCAGATCCAAGAGATAGAGAGGCCCCCCCCTGCAACAATTAAAACCATTCCACACCTCAACATTTAATAGTGAAACTTGCAAATTCCAAAGATAAAGAGAAAATCCTGAAAGCAGTGAGAGACAAGAGATCTCTAATTTATATGGGAAGAAATATTAGATTAACAGAAGACCTTTCCACAAAGACCTGGCAGGCCAGAAAGGGCTGGCATGATATATACAGGGTACTAAATTAGAAGAGCATGCAGCCAAGATTACTATATCCAGTAAGGCTGTCATTCAGAATAGAAAGAGAGATAAAGAGCTTCCAAGATAGGCAGAAACTGAAAGAATATGTGACAACCAATCTAGCTTTGCAAGAAATATTAAGGGGGACCCTGTAAAAGAAAGAGGAAGCCCAGAGAAATAATCCACAAAAATCCAGACTGAATAGGTATTATGATGACACTAAATTCATATCTTTCAATAGTTACTCTGAACATGAATGGGCTAAATGATCCCATCAAAAGACGCAGGATTTCAGACTGGATAAAAAAGCAAGACCCATCCATTTGCTGTCTACAAGAGACTCATTTTACACCCAAGGACACCCCCAGCCTGAAAATGAAGGGGTAGAGAACCATTTACCATTTAAATGGTCCTCAAAAGAAAGCTGGGATTGCAATCCTCATATCAGATAAATCAAAGTTTATCCCAAAGACTGTAGTAAGAGATGAAGAGGGACAGTATTACTTAAAGGGTCTATCCAACAAGAAGACCTAACAATCATGAATATTTATGCCCCTAATGTGGGAGCTGTCAAGTATATCAATCAATTAATAAATTGATAAAGTAAAGATATACTTAGATAATAATACACTAATAGTAGGAGACTTCAACACAGTACTTTCTGCAAATGACAGATATTCTAAGCACAACATCACTAAAGAAACTTAAACTTAAAACTCTTAAACGGAAAGAGCTTTATTTATTTATTTATTTATTTATTTATTTATTTATATTTTTAAAGATTTTATTTATTTGTTCATAAGGGACACACACAGAGAGAGGCAGAGACACAGGCGGGGGAGAAGCAGGCTCCATGCAAGGAGCCTGATGTGAGACTTGATCCCAGGGCTCCAGGGTCATGCCCTGGGCCGAAGGCAGGCAGTCAACCGCTGAGCCACCTACGCATCTCACTTAAAGAGCTTTAAATGACACACTGGACCAAGTGGATTTCACAGATATTTACAGAACATTGCATCTGAATGCAACTGAATACACATTCTTCTCAAGTGCACATGTAACTTTCTCCAGAATAGACCACATTCTGTGTCACAAATCAGGTATCAACTGATACCAAAAGATTGGGATTGTCCCTTGCATATTTTCAGACCACATTGCTTTGAAACTAGAACTCAATCACAAGAATAAATTTGGAAGAAACTCAAACACGTGGATGTTAAAGTGCATCCTGTTAAAAGATGAATGGGTCAACCAGGAAATTAGAGAAGAATTTAAAAAATTGATAGAAACTAATGAAAATGAAGAGAGAACCGTTCAAAATCTTTGGGATATAGCAAAAGCATTCCTAAGAGGGAAATACATTGCAATATAAGCCTCCCTCAAAAAAAATGGAAAAAACTCAAATACACAAGCTATCCTCGGACCTAAGGGAATTGGAGAAAGAACAGCAAGTAAAACCTACACCAAGCAGAAGAAGAGAAATAATAAAGATTCAATCAGAACTAATGAAATAGAGACCAGAAGAACTGTAGAACAGATCAACAAAACCAGGAGTTGGTTCTTTGAAAGAATTAATAAGATACATAAACCATTAGCCAGCCTTATTAAAAAGAAAAAAGACTCAAATTAATAAAATCATGAATGCAAGAGGAGAGATCACAACCAATACCAAGGAAATACAAACCATTTGAAAAACGTATTATCAGCATCTATATGTCAACAAATTAGGCAATCTAGAAGAAATGGATGCATTTCTGGAAAAGCACAAATTACCAAAACTGGAACAGGAAGAAATAGGAAACCTGAACAGGCCAATAACCAGCAAGGAAATTGAAGCAGTCATCAATAACCTCCCAAGACACAAAAGTCCAGGGCCAGATGGCTTCCCAGGGGAATTCTATCAAATGTTTAAAGAAGAAACAATATCTATTCTACTAAAGCTCTTCCGAAAGATAGAAAGGGACAGAATACTTCCAAACTCATTCTATGAGGCCAGCATTACCTTGATTCCAAAACCAGACAAGGACCCCACAAAAAAGAATTATAGACCAATATCCCTGATGAACACAAATGCAAAAATTCTCACCAAGATACCAGCCAATAGGATACAACAATACATTAAGAAGATTATTCACCATGACCAAGTGGGATTTATCCCCAGGATGCAGGTTGGTTCAGCACTCATAAAACAATCAACGTGATAGATCACATCAACAAGAGAAAAAACAAGAACTGTATGATCCTCTCAGTAGATGCAGAGAAAGTATCTGACAAAATATAGCATCCATTCTATATCCAAACTCTTCAGAGTGTAGGGATAGAGGGAACATTCCTCAGTATCTTATAAGCCATCTATGAATAGCCCACAGCAAATATCATTCTCAATGGGGAAAAACTGAGAGCTTTTCCCCTAAGATGAGGAACAGCACAGGGATGTCCACTCTCACCACTGTTATTCAACATAGTACTAGAAGTCCTAGCCTCAGCGATCAGACAACAAAAAGAAATAAAAGGCATTCAAATTGGCAAAGAATAATTAAAACTCTCCCTCTTCGCAGATGATGTGGTACTGTACATGGAAAACCCAAAAGACTCCACCCCAAGATGCTAGAACTCATACAGCAATTCAGCAGTGTGGCAGGATACAAAATGAATGCACAGAAATCTGTGGCATTTCTCTACCCTGAAAATGAGACTGAAGAAAAAGAAATTAAGGAATCAATCCCATTTACAATTGTACCCCAAAACATAAGATACCTAGGAATAAACCTAACCAAAGAGATAAAGAGTCTATACCCTAAAAACTATAGAACACTTCTGAAAGAAACTGAAGAAGACAGAGATGGAAAAATATTCCATGCTCATGGATTGGAAGGATAAATATTATGAAAATGTCTATGCTACCGAGGGCAATTTATACACTCACTGCAATCCCTATCAAAATACCATGGACTTTCTTCAGAGAGTTGGAACAAATCATCTTAATATTTGTGTGGAATCAGAAAAGACCCCAAATAGCCAGGGGAATATCGAAAAAGAAAACCAGAGCTGGGGGCATCACAATGCCAGATTTCAAGTTGTACTACAAAGCTGTGGTCATCAAGACAGGGTGGTACTGGCAGAAAAACAGACACATAGATCAATGGAACAGAATAGATAATCCAGAAATGGGCCCTCAAGTCTATGGTCAACTAATACTCAACAAAGCTGGAAAGATATCCACTGGGAAAAGGACAGTCTCTTCAATAAATGGTGCAGGGACAATTGGACAGCCACGTGCAGAAGAATGAAACTAGACCATTCCCTTACACCATACAGAATGATAAACTCAAAATGGATGAAAGATCTAAATGTGAGACAAGAATCCATCAAAATCCTAGAGGAGAACACAGGCAACACCCTTTTTGAAGTCAGTCACAGCAACTTCTTGCAAGATACATCTATGAAGGCAAGGGAAACAAAAGCAAAAATGAACTATTGGGACTTAATCAGTATAAAAAGCTTCTGCACAGCAAAAGAAACAGTCAACAAAACTAAAAGACAACCTACAGAATGGGAGAAGATATTTGCAAATGATGTATCAGATAAAGGGCTAGTATCCAAGATCTATAAAGAACTTATTAAATGCAACACCCAAGAAACAAACAATCCAGTCATGAAATGGGCAAAAGACATGAACAGAAATTTCACAGAGGAAGATGTACACATGGCCAAGAAGAAGCACATGAGAAAATGCTCCACATCACTTGCCATCAGGGAAATACAAATCAACCTCTACCAGTGAGAATGGTGAAAATTAACAAGTTAGGATACAACAAATGTTGGCGAGGATGTGGAGAAAGGGGAACCCTCTTGCACTGTTGATGGGAATGTGAACTGGTGCAGTCACTCTGGAAAACTGTGTGGAGGTTCCTCAAAGAGTTAAAAATAGATCTGCCCTACGACCCAGCAATTGCACTGCTGGGGATTTACCCCAAAGATACAGATGCAGTGAAATGCCGGGACACCTGCACCCCGATGTTTATAGCAGCAATGTCCACAATAGCCAAACTGTGGAAGGAGCCTCAGTGTCCATCGAAAGATAAATGGATAAAGAAGATGTGGTCTATATATACAATGGAATATTCCCTAGCTGTTAGAAACTATGAATATCCACCATTTGCTTCAACATGGATAGAACTGGAGGGTATTATGTTGAGTGAAGTAAGTGAATTGGAGAAGGACATTATATGGTTTCATTCATATGGGGAATATAAAAAATGGTGAAAGGGATTATAGGGGATAGGAGAGAAAATGAGTGGAAAATATCAGAGAGGGAGACAGAACATGAGAGACTCCTAACTCTGGGAAAGGAATAAGGAGTGGTGGAAAGGTAGGTGGGTGGGGGGCTGGGGTAACTGGGTGATGGGCACTGAGGGGGGCACTTGACGGGATGAGCATTGGGTGTTACACTATATGTTGGCAGATCGAACTCCAATAAAAAATATACAAAAAAAAAAGAAGGAAGGAATAGGCAGTTAACATAATTTTATATTCGTAAATATATGAAAAAATGTCTTTTCAGATTAGAGAGAGGATGCCATAATATTACCTGTGGTTTGGAAGAAAAACAATAATATTGGTACTAGTGCTCAACACAAATTTTCTGGTTGCCTCTGGGTTAGACATGCTCCCTTGTTTAATGAAATCAGCCATCACTGCCCAAGTTGGCAGGCACCTGGGCCAATAGCCTGAGGCTTTCACCAAACAATGTGGTAGCAGGTTGGCTGCAAAACATGGGGAGAAAAAATTGGAAATGATGGGAAGGAGAGGAAAGAGCACAGGAGGCTGGAAATAATACAAGGCTTGAACAGGATGTCAGAAGGCAACCAAGAGACATCTTTAACAGAATCTAAGATGTTTTCCTGTTCTTTCTCTTCTTCCTTCCAGGGCAAGCAGCAAAGAGGAATGGAGTGTGAATGCATAGTGAGCAAATCTTGTCCAAATGGGCAGGGGTAATTTTTTAAAGGAACTTTTAGCATATTCATTAGCAAATGAATGCTTCTGTGGAGCCAAGGGTCACATGATTCTATCTGCTATAGCTCCAGTAGCACCCCTGTATTTACAACAAAGAGCTGCTTTCCAGGTGCACTGGACCTGGGGGCTCGGTGACCAGACCTGGGGTTTGCTGCTGCTTTGGGAATGAGGCTTTGTTTTGCAGCTGTTTTGCAGGCCTCCTGACTGTTCCTTAGGCAGCTAGTGACCAAGGGCTGTAGGGCTATTTTACCGCGGGCATAAGGAGATGGGAGGACCTTGGAGTTTGGGCTTTGCTTCACATCCGCGTGGTAACAAGTCATGTGATAAAGGGACTGGCCTGCGGAGAGTTGTGGTGAGAGCCCCGCAGTTGGCTTTCTTTTTGTGAGGCAAGTATCTGACTTCAGTTTTGATTGATCCACTTCCAAGATGGCTATCTCGAATAAACATATTGGGCCATTCACTCTAGATAAAAAACCAGGGCATGCATGCCTGCTCACCCACCTCCAACCCCACCTCCCACTTCCACCCCCTCCCCCAGGCTCCTTTGTTTTAAAGATCTTGGTTGATTTCAATAACTGACCATGTGGGCTGCTTGTTTTTTTTCTCTTCCTGTGCTTTAAATTCCTACATTTATGTTTTAAAATCACCAATAAAGAGTGAGCCCTCAAACCCTAGGCCCCCATCCTCAACCCCAATAAAAGCAGAATCTCGGGCCTGCTCTTTTTCTCTTGACCCATGACCTCACTGTGTGGCCTCAGGAGTGCCATGTAATTTCCAGGACTTGTAAGTAATGTACTTTTTCTTTTTCAAAGTTTCCTGGTGGTTACTGCTGAGAGCATCTTGAAATCATAATAAGAACCACAAGGGTCAGTCCAGCCACAACATTGGTTATTGATAGGCTGAGATCAACATAGAACAATGATGAAAACAGGCAGTGAGATTCAGTTCCAGAGGGGATTTCTTCTTTAGCGATATCCACAAGTGGTGAAAAGTTACTGAGAAACTCCCTCCTACCTTTAATAAAATAAGGAATTCGAAATATTTACTAAACCCAGACTATGTGTTTGTGCTTCCCATTACAGCAATATTAAAGAACAAAACAAAACGAACACCTAGATGTGGGTATTACTCGTAAGAAGCTCTCTGTCCCATGATAAAATAAGAATTGAGACAACTGTAATTCAGGATAGAGTGAACAAATGATGCAAAAAGAGATGAAATCACTTGCTAAGGTCATACTAACTTTGGTAAATAAAAGAGCCAGAATTCAATACATTTCATTCTTTCCTTTTTTTCTTTTTCATTCTTTCCTTTTATGGCAGATTGCATCTTCCAAAATGGCTTAAGTAGTATTTCTGGCCCCTCATCCTCTTCAGAACCTTGCCACACTCTATTAAGTGGTGGAGTCACGTGCCTGTCTTTGAACACTTGCCTTGACAAATAGAATGCAATGGAAATGACCTGCTCTGACTTTTGGGACTAGATACTACAAAGTGATACACTTTCTGCCTGTCTCTCCCTCTTCCTCTCAGGACACTCACTCCTGGACTACAGCTATCTAGATGGCGATCTATCTAGCAAGGAAGTCCAGCCTCAAAGAGGCCACATGTAGGTGTTCTAGCTGTATGTTGCAGCTAAGGTGTTAGGTGACTACTGGCATAGGCCATTGGACACGAAAGTGAGAATACCTTTGCTTTTGTTTGTTAAAGATTTTATTTTTGGGCAATGTCTACACGCAATGTGGGGCTAGAACACATAACCCTAAAATCAGGAGTTGCATGCTCTGCCAACTAAGCCAGCCAGGTGCCCTGAGAATGCCTGCGGATGATGCCCACCCCTTATCATTAATGTGAGCCATAGAACCATGCTGACCCATGGTGGGACCTGGATGAGCCATCCTCTTTGAGCCCTCTCAAATTACGTATTTTTTGAGCAAAATAAATATTGTTTCTTTAAGCCACAAGTGTTGGAGTAATTTGTTATATAATCCTAGTAACTGGAACATACTTTAGGTTTGAAGATTGGAGCACAAAAGGAAGACTAGGATAATGAAGTATGGTAGCATTTTCCCAAAGAGTATTTTAGAAACAAAGAATTCTGTGCTCAAATGAGCTTGAGAAACTTTAGGTTAAAGCAGAGGCAGCAGATTGGTGGCCCATGGGCCTGATCTAGCCAGGAGACACGTTTTTGTCCCCTCAAACTGGATGTAAAATTTTACATCAAAACCCAGATTTCCGGTATCTCAGGAAGATCTGTTAATATTAGGCTAATGTGACTAGAAGCAGGAACCCTCAGGGGATACATGTGGCCTCCACTTCAGCACAGTCACTGCCAGATCATCATCTTTACCTGCCTGGCTCTTGGAAGTAACTAGTTTGCAACTTCTGGACAAAAGTGAACATGTTCCTTACTGCATGACTTCCCAAGATCTTCATATGCTAATGTGTATTTTAAGTCTCTAAGAGCAGGTGTAAACAATAGTCCTTAAATACATCTACCTTGAAACTCTGTGCATCTGTCCTTAGGGTTCTCTAGAACACAGCCTGGAAAATGCTGATATAGGAACTCAGGGCATCTGAAATTCCACAAAAACTCTATGGTGGGATAAATTCTGTGTATCCTGAGAAGCTATCAGGGACAAGAATCTACCACTTGGGTTTGTTTTCATGTGATTGTTTCCAGTGAAACTCCTCTCCAATTAGCCAGCAGGTTCTCTAATCCTCACATCTGCTGTGTGAATCAGAATTCTTCAAAAATCTGTTGTTGTTATTGTTCAAGAAAAGGAAATGAAACCCAGAATGTGGAGGGAAGAATTAAAATAATTTTTGTAGGCTTTTAAGAAGACAACTCATTTGATGAATTTATCTTGTCGATGCTAACTAGTCACTTAAAATGGCTTTGAAACTACATATAATTAGCTATGCAGATTGGACAAAGATGGGAAGAAACATTAAAAAATGAAAACAGTTCATTTATTAATGTCATGGGAATTCTGGGTAGCTCTGAGCCTTTTCTCCCCCAATTTTCTAATTTCCTTTATTGTTGTTGCTTTTAACATAACAAATAACAGATAACTTTTGATAAAGGAATTATTTTTCTGGTGACCAACAACTTTTAAGTTCTATTATTGGTTCAGGGCCTGCAAAAAATGTAAACATCCTTAGTATTAGAAATAGTGATTAAGAGGGGCACCTGGATGGCTCAGTTAAGCATCTGCCGTTGGTTCAGGACATGATCCCAGGGTTCCAGGATCGAGCCCCACATCGGGCTCCCTGTTCAGCAGGGGGTCTGCTTCTCCCTCTTCCTTTGCCCCTCCTCCCTGCCTGTGTTCTCTCTCTCAGATAGTCTTAAAAAAAAGAAATAATGATTAAGAATAGAAGTTTTGGAGTTAGTCTTGGTAGGAATCCTAGTCCTATCACTTGACTGTGGTGTGACCTTGAACGAGTTAAAAAATCTCTCTGCGTCCTGGTTTCTCCACATAAAAATGATGTTGTTGGAGGAGGTAATTGAGAGGAAATGACTGCCAGTTGGCCTCAAGCTAAACCTGGGTAATCAGAAGCTCCTCACCTACTCCCCCATCCTTTGAATGTATGGTCTGCCTACTGTTCCCACAGTGAAAGCTGTTCTAAGGAAGCAGCCTTGAGAGAAGAAGGTGTTAAGACCATCTGGGTGGTATATGTGACTGCACCAAGTTAAGGCCTCTGTATAAACTTTTTAAGATTCTGGTGGGCAGGTGTAGAGCTCTCATCTTGCAGCCACATAAGATAAGCATCATATGTAAGTTTCCTTGCTTACTAAACCTGCCACTCACCAATCTGGAGTGGTCTGCCACCTTGTTAAGTCTCTCCTTTTCCCCTGTGTATTGGCCCAGTTTATGAATCAACAACTGGAGAACAGCCAGGAGACCAAAATAATGGGCCTTGTGAATGAAGTATTCATAGGAGAAATCCTGAGTTAGCCACTGACCTCTGTGTGGGGAGAGGTGGCCCACCTGTTACATGCTTGTGGACCACCATGTGAATCTCAGGACACCCTGAAAATGCCGGCAGGTTTGGTCCAGGCATTTGAGAAACTACACACAGCACACTGTGGCAAAGAAGGGAAACTAGTGGCTGCCAAAGTGGGCTGGTCTTTAATGTGGGCAGCTCGGTTGGCCATTGATGCCCAGCTAGAGGCTGAAGCTCGAGTTAGAAAATTGGAAGAACTGAGGCCACAGAAGGACCACAGTTGTCAACTATTCTGCTACCTCTGGGGCTAGCAGAGAAGGGAGAGCAGGGTAATAAGTTGGAGAACGTAATGGTCAATTTTGCAAAGCTAGGAGGGTGCAAGATGCCTCGGGTTAAGATCTAACAGCTTGTGACAAAGCCTGATTGGGACGCTAAGAGGTAGAGTACCTGGGAACATGGAGAGAGCCAAGAGCAAAGAGGGGGATGTTGTGATTGACAATGACAACTGACAGGACTCAAGCAGCGTGACTCCTAACAAAAAGGGAAAATTTAAATATTAACTACTTTAGATTTCTGATAATAAAAAAACTATATCCCAAAACTCTTAGGAGAAACTTGCATTCTTTCTCTGTGCCCTAAAGTTGCAAATCTTTTCATGTCCTTGAAATATAAGTACCCCAAGAGGCCACAAAAGCCCTGCCCACAATTGCCTGAGACGCAAGGAAGAGGAGGAGAGACAGATGCCTGTAGAGGCTTCCTTGCCCCAACTCCTGTCCACAACCTCCATAAGATTACTAATAAAGGGCACATACAAATCTTAAAAGTCTTTGCTAAAAATATTAACAAAAAGCCACGTTAGTGGGTAACCTTCACTTGTTCCGTCTGCCAGAGACACATTTGGATTTAACTGTTTTATAAACTAGTTAATCATATATCATTGTACTGGATTAATGGCAAAGTTTTGGAATGAAAACCATGGGATCTCTGTGTATGTTATGTACGCCCATAGATACATATTACATATGCGATGTTTTTCTTCCTCTGGAGGGTATTACCAAAATTAACTTGCAAAAGAGCTCTACTTAATTAGCTTAAAGGAAAGTAATATTTAATATCAATAGTGTACTTATCTAAAACTGAAGTTAATTTTCTTTCATCTGCTAAAAGGATAAAGTTTTCTTGGACTATTGGTTTGTTCTTGATGAGATTATGAAAGGGTTTTCTTTACCTTTTAAGTAATCTGCCTAGAAAGCAAGGATTCTGTTTCCTGTGCTTTGCATTGTCTTTATCAGGTCTTTGATTACTCACAAAAAACTGAGACTTCTCCATTAAAAGAGCTGGTTTTTTTGCAACTATATGACTTTCTGTACTTGCCTTTGAAGTCTTTGTCACTTTGGTTAAATGTATAATTAAGTATTGTTTCACAGTGACCTTTTCAATCAAGTATTTTAAACCTCTTGATGTTTTTGACAAACTTCACCGAAATCATATTTTATTTTTATTTATTTATTTATCCAAAATCAAATTTTAAATGAGGGCTTGTGGACCTTGTCCTAACTGGGATTTTTCAGATCCCTGGAATATCTCAAAAGACGTGTTCTCTCTTCTTATAAACGAGAGAGATTAAAATAATTAGGCTTAAATTAAATTAAAAAGGATGTACTGTCAGATAAACTTTCCTTGGGGTATATTTACATGCAATTCCTAAAAATCTGATACGTCCTGGTATAATGTTATCAGTCATAATCTTAAAACATATGTCAAAGGGGCACCTGGGTGGCTCAGTTGCTTAAGTGTCTGCCTTTGGCTCGGGCCATGATCCCGGGACTGAGCCCCATGTCATCGGTTCCCTGCTCAGTGGAGAGTCTGCTTCTCCCTCTGCCCTTCACCCCACTTATGCTCTCATTCTCTCAAATAAATGAATAAAATCTTTAAAAAAATAATAAAAGGCATGTCGCAGAAATAACTAAATTTCCATGTCAACTGCATTATAATGAACTCTCCTCAAATCTTTAACTATGGCCATTTTATTTTATTTTATTTTTTTAAAGATTTATTTATTTATTTATTTATTTATTTATTTATTTATTTATGATACTGAGAGAGAGAGAGAGAGAGAGAGAGAGAGAGAGAGGCAAAGACACAGGAGGAGGGAGAAGCAGGCTCCATGCCGGGAGCCCAACGTGGGACTCAATCCTGGGACTCCAGGATCACGCCCTGGGCCAAAGGCAGGCGCTAAACTGCTGAGCTACCCAGGGATCCCAACTATGGCCATTTTAAAAGTCTTTTGTCATTTATAGACAGTTATTATTTTACTCTGATGCTTTTGCAAAATGTTCCTGCAAAAGTGCTTCAACTTCAAAGAGATTCATGGAAAAGACCCTGACAAGTACAGGTTTCTAATAACTAAGATCAATTTGCCTTCATTTGAGAGAGATAATAATGGACCTTTTAAGTGCTTCCTTAAGGCTATGTGCAAAACTTCACAATATGTCATGAGATAGTACACCAAGACCTGTTACTGTTCTTCCCCACATCAATACAATGGGCCCATTACACTGATGATATAATGTTAACATATGAAGACTTGCCTCTGCTGCTGGACACTCTATAGTCTTTGTTTGAACATCTGTGAGGCAAAGATAGGCAGTAAACACCCAGAAAATTCAAAGCCCAGTGCTGCTGTAAAGTATTTGGAAATTATTTGGTTGGATAAGATACATATTATCCCAAAAGCTGTGATTGACAAGATGCAAGCCTATTCAACCCCCCAAAACATGAGAGAGATGAAAACCTTTGTAGGGATTTTGGGGTTTTGAAGGACTTTTATTCCCATCTGGCACAGTACCTCTGCCTTTTATACCACCTGGGATCAAAACAAGTCACCTTTGAGAAGGCAGAAATACTAGCAAAGCAGATCAAAGCTCTTGACATTTCCCACACAGGGCTCCCATTTAAATTAGATGTGTCTGTGATTCCAGAAGGTATGGGTTGGGCACTATGGTGGACACAACAGAAGGAGAGAGAATACCCCTAAAATTTTTCCCAGCTCTGGAAGAGACAGAAATGTGATGCATCCCATAGAGCAACAGCTTGAGCAGTGTACACAGTGCTCCTTCAGGTAGATCCTCTCACAAAGGAACAGCATATCATGATAAGAGCTTCCCTTCTTACTAAGCAGTGAATTAAATATATGTTTAATGCCATGGCTCAAATTCCCACTTTGACTAAATGGTATACCTAGTTGCAGCAGAGGAGCACCTTGTCTGCCAGCCACTATCTCTAGAAATGCAGGTGCTATTAGGCCTTGTAGAGTATGTAGATCCTATAGACACCCCACCCCTATTCCTACAGGGCCCCTGTGGCCTGTAGAGAGAGAATGGGGGAAATTTTCATTGACACCTAATATACAAATGCCTAGAAGCAAGAATGAGTCACAGCATCCAGTGGGCTGAACTCAAAGCATTCTGGCTGGTGCTCACACAGGTGCCCTGGCTGTTAACCTTTTACATTGACAGTTGGACTGTTCTAAAGGGATTAACCCCAAGCCTAAGATGATGTGAAGCCAAAGCCTGGAAGACCACGAATAAGCCCCTGTATAGTCAAGATGCATGGAGAGACTTTGGGGTTCATCTGCAAGAACCTGAGGCGGTCCTCGCTGTCATCAATGTCTTAACTCACAAGGCTCTGATCTCCGCTGACAATCACGTTGCTGATGCCCTAGCTTGGGTACAAGTGCTAGCAACTGACTTTCTCTCTCTCTCTCTCTTTTATTTTAAGATTTATTTATTTATTTGAGGAGGGTAAGATGGGGCAGAGGGGAAGAAAGAGAGAATCTTTAAGCAGACTCTGTGCTGAGTGATGAGCCAGATGTAGGGCTTGATCTCACTACCCTGAGATCATGACCTGAGCCAAAACCAAGAGTCAGATGCTCAACCGACTGCATTACTCAGGCGCCCCATGACTGACACATTAATAGATAGAAAAAATTGGATGCATAGAAAAAATGGCCATTACAGTGCCCAGGTGGGATGACATATTGCCGAGGATGCAAGATTGCCCTTGAAACACCCTGACTTGGTTGATGCAGTAACAGCATATCTTGTGTGTTCTAAATAATGCCCAAGACAATTGCCAGAGAAATCTGGGGCCATCCATAGGAGTTCCCAACCTGCAAAAGATTGGCAAATTGATTATATTGACTCCCTCCCTCAGAGTGAGGATTCTAAATATGCCTTGGTTTATGGGGACACTGCCTCTGGCCTAACACATTTTCCTACTGCTGTGTAAACCAGGCTGCCACTATTAGGGAATTAGAAAGCTGAATACCATGTAGAGATACCTTTGTCGAAAAGACAGTGATCAGGGGTGACATTTCAAAGGTGATAATATGCAAGATTGGGTAAAAGAATGTGACATTGAACAGAGGTTCTATTTCCCCTATAACCCACAAGCAGTAGAGTTAATGGAAAGGAAAAATAAAATATTAAAGTAATAGGTTAAATTACTTACAGGTAAAACTATCTTGGCTGGATAGACTAAAGTACTGTTCCAGGCTTTAATTTGAATTGATTTGAATGATCAACCAGTAGGGCTTTTTGCCCTGTATGCCAAACTGGGACCCCTTGCTGTGACATCAATGCTTTAAAGATATAAAAGTCATGGGAAACAACCATTCTCCTGACTTTCACCATCAATCGACGTGCAGTAGCGCCAAGAACACCAAGCCCCATCATGCCTGGGAAGGGTATCATCTATTGGAATTTGGAACATCCCACTGGAATGGGTAAGTGACTTTGCACTCCCGACTGAGGGGGAACTACTTAATCTCTACTGGGATTCCACAGTCCTGCTATAAACTGAACCCGTTGAAATGCACTATACCTAGAATGGAATATGCATCATTGAAAGAGGGGAAAAACTGGGGATTTCTGGTCTAGGATATCCTACCCTCATTCTACCTCCTCATGCCTGACAATGCTGCCTTCTTTGGCTAACATGTATGGTATATACAACTGGATCAAATTCCTAAAGCTGCCAACCTCCCTCTTCTCAAGGCTAGGTGGGTAGCCACTGTTTTCCACTGATAAAATCATTTGGTTGCTTTCTTTGTTTCCTTCATTGGCCCAGAGGATGTTATGCCACACAGAGAAGCTCTTACTAAATTCAACCAAGAAGCCTTAAATGATAGCCAGCAAAGTCAATCTTTAATAAATACTGAAATGTCTCTAATGAGAAAAGCTGTCCTCCAAAATAGGATACCTTTGGGCATATCACTGCTTTGCAGGGAGGAACCTGTGCTATTATCCAAAGAAAATGTTAATGTGTTCATGCCTGAGGAGTTTAGTATGTATCATCTTTATTAAATCACATAAAAACACAAATGAATGCCCTGAGTGATCCAAACCCCACTCTAGGGACTTAGCAAATCAGGGGCTCAGATCACTAGGTTCTTGATGGAGAAAATTACTTATTTTGGGAATCATCTTAATCTATTTTCTTTTACATGTCCTATATTGTTGCTAGAGTATGTGCCTCCAATGCAGCCAGACAACCATCAAACAAGCCACCTCCTTGTTTAGTAACATCCCTTGCTGTACACTCAAGGCACATTGCAGAAGAGGGGGACACATGAGATTGTGAAAGCCCATCAGGAGAGATAAAACATTAGAAGAGGTCATTAAGAGGAAGGGACTACTGTTTAACCCTTGAATTGGACCCGGGCAATTAAAGGCTCCTTAACCCTTCCCTTGTCCTTGGCATGTACATTCTGCCTACAGCTCCCACAGTGGGAACCATTTTCAAGGATGTAGCCTTTAGGTAGGAAAGTTTTATTGCAACTTTCTGCACTGACTATGCCACTGAACCCAGTTAAGGTCTCTAGATAAACACTTAACATTTGGCAGGTGGATGTGGAGATCTACTCATCTGCTGCCCAAGACAAGCCCTGTAACTAAGTTACCTTGCTTATGAAACCTGCCACCTACCAATCTGGAGTGCTTTGCCTCTTTCTTCAGGCTCTCCTTGCCCTCCATGTGCAGAGGTCAGTTTGCAAACCAACAAATGGGAATAATGGTCACCTGATAGGGCTGCTGTGAACACTGAGTGAAATGATGAATGGCCTCAGGACATATAGCTCTACCGGGGATAGCATTTATAGCATTTATAGCGGCAACTAAAGCAACTGTAGAATGTTTGAGCAAGGAAACAGGTTCTTTACTCCTCTCCTTTCCTTAGCTACAGGGCAAGGCCACAAGGGCTTTGGTTTAGCAGCAGTTCCTTTGTAATGTTTTTTCCTGATGATAAGGAATTTAACTCGCTTTGGCTTTGTTGAATAACCATAAAGACACTGCCTTCCATGGTGAAAATCTTCCTCTTCCCACCTTTTTGGGATATTTAAGGGAAAAAAATGGATAAATTGTTTTGGCAAAGTCAGATTTGAAAAAATCCCTATTATCATATTAACCATACTATACTGATATTTTGACTTTTTCCCTTTGTCCTTGTGACTACCTGATTGTTACAATGATTGACCAGGTGTGAAGAGTCTAGATTCAGCTTGTTATCTGAGAGTATTGGGAAAGAAAATGTTTGAAGTTATTTTCTTTGACACTGGCATCAAACTAGCTGACTCAGTGGTCAGGCAAATATTCTGAAGAGCCACCAGGAGCTCCCCTGCCCTGGATCCGGTGCTGGTATCACACGGGAAAGAGAATGTGCTCATGCTACCTTGAACTAATATCCAGATGTTCACAGCTATTGTGGATCTAGGTAGTTTCTGCTATGCCCGCCAATGCCTCAGAAAAATTCCAGATGGCCAAACTCCTCACACATTCTCCTTGTGTATTGATTTATTGGCCTGTGAGGATTAATTTGGATGGAACTAGGGAAATATTCTCTCTGCCAAGAATACTCAGGATTGAATCTAACTTCTTGGCAGTGGCTGCCTCATTCCCAGTATCAAAACACAGAAGAGAAGTCCAATATAATGGCAGGCCAGAGACTCTGCTGGCCTAGGAAAAAAAATCCCCCATTGGAATACTTTTCTACAGAAGCTAACAAAAAAATGGAAAGGAGGCTATGGATGGATTGAGATTCCCCTATTTTCAATTATTAGGCTGTACTGGCAAAATGTGCTAACAAATGACATAGACCTGTATTGGTTTTTGTAGCTATGTTATGATTGGAAACACATTTTGAAAGGCTGGATGCAATACTTTTAAAAAGAAATACTTAGATGTACAAGATAGTAGTGCTTTTATAATGTCTTTATAAAATGGATTCTTTTTCATACAGAACCTCTTAAAGTATTTCATAAAATTTGAAGGGTGGTATCTCCTCAAAATAATTTACTCCATATACTTACACATGTAGTACATTCATTTAGCAAAATTATCAACAAGCCTACTATGTAGCAGGCAGTGTTCCAGTCACCAGATATAGCAGTAAACAAGACCGATGCTGATCCTGCCACTGGAGTGTGCAGTGTGGTGGGGCACAGATTAATGCAATCCAGTCTTGGAAGAAAAGGTGTTCTGGAGCAAAGAAGAGGGGAATCTAACCTAGACTTGGGAGTTCAGGGATCTTCCTAGAAGCAGAGAAAGCCAACTAGAGACTCTAAGGGTGAACAGAAATTAGCTAGGTAATGGGGTAAAAAAAAAACATTTTTGAAAGGAGGAATAGCATGTGCAGAGGTTAGGAGGAAGATTACATGGCCTCTGGGAGCTAATGATTTAATATGATGCCAGCGTAGACGTCAAGGTGGGAGTCGGAGTTGAGGATGGAGAGGCAAGAATGGTCCAGACCATGAAGGACATTGTCAGGCTAGGTCAATGAGTTTGGACTTTATTCTAAGGATAAGTGGGAAACTCATCACTCAGATCTGTATTTAAAAAGATTACTCTGACTGAAATGAAAAAAAAAATGGAATAAGTAGGGCCTTCTATCCACGCTGGAGGCAGCAAGACAAGTTACAAAGCTGTTAGAATTGTCTATATAAGAGATGATGGTGCCCAGAATAGAGTGCTGGCAGCAGAAGTGGTAACAAATGAGTGGATTTGAGAGCTATAACAGAAAAGGTGAAATAGGGTCATGATGGAAGCCTTAGGTCTGGATATGTTCAGCCTGAAGTGCTCCTGGTGTGCAAACACAGATGTTGAGTAGGCTCTTGGCTACACACATTGGTGTCAAGAAGAAAATCATAGCCAGAGCTGTGGATCCTCTGATCGCAGTGGTGCCTGGAATTGCACGAAGGGATGTGCTGAGCCGGTTGGAGTGTGTCAGGAGGGAGAGCAGCCATCAGGCATTGCACTCCGGGAGACATTAACAATGAACAGGCAGGGGAGGAAGAACTCACTGGAGAGAAAATCCAATGGAAGAGCATCACTAAGTGGAAGAAGTGTTGACCAATGTGGAGCGTTGTGGCAGCAGCAAACCCATGAACAGAAACAATAATGGATTATTTTATCTACAGAAACATCCATGGAATAAGCCACATTGCCATGGATTGAGGCCAAGTGAGAATAAAATACACTGCCACACACTGTAACAGTGAATACAACCATCTTTGAAGTGTTTGTGGAGTTACTGAAACTATAAAGTATCTGAAAAATCCTGATTCATTTAACTGACTCTTCCCCCTCCAATTTCATATTTTTATACCTACTCACCCACTTTCCAATCTACTTATCTATCTTTAACTGATAAGCCAAATGTCTTATTTGAATTTTAGCCAAGGCTAAGGATGGGAGTGGGGTAGAGAATGGAACAGCCATGTTTTCTTTTCCTGTTCATTGTCTCAGAATTTGAGCACTGTGTCAGGAAGAGGCCTTAGGAACATCTAGTCCAACACCTCCCTGTGGGGCTGAATTGTGAGAGTGGGGCAGAAAAGAGATAAATTAGGAGGCTATTGCAATAATCTGCATTGAGACCAGGGTGATTGCAACAAAAATAGAGGGAAAAGAATGAACCAGAGATTTTTCAAGTGAAGAAGTAAGAGGATTTAGTGACAAAACTGCACTGCTTCTTACAAGAGCAAAAATATTGTCCCCTTGAATATGCATAACTTTTATTTATTTTAAAGATTTTATTTATTAATGAGAGATACAGAGACAGAGAGAGGCAGAGACACAGGCAGAGGGAGAAGCAGGCTCCATGTAGGGAGCCTGATGTGGGACTCAATCCTGGGACTCCAGGATCATACTCTGTGCTGAAGGCAGGTGCTAAATTGCTGAGCCACCCAGCGATCTCTTGAATATGCATAACTTTTAAAGAGCTTTCAAGTGCATTAACTTATTTGGCCTTCTAAGCGAATTTTCCAAGGTCACTAGATAGTTAATAACTAAAGCAGACCCAGGTCCACAACTCCTAATTCCTGCTCTTATACCCTTTTCATTAATGCAGCCTTGTTTCCCTTGCCTCACTCTGCAGCTCTAACCTATCCCTAGCTTTAAGGATCAATGAATGTTGTTGCTTGGCAAATATTATCTTGGTAGGAGGAAAGAGCAGAACAGAACCCTTCTGCTTGTCTCCTGTCACTTAATTTTCTGAGACAAACCAAGTTCATTTTGTTTAGAAATACAAGGTCATTGATCCTGCTCTCAGCTTCTCTTCTATCAAAAATGAAGACAACTACAGTGGAATGTTAAAATGGGAGTCTTTCAGTTTAAGTGTTAGCTGCAGTTTCAAAAAAAAATGAAAGAAAGAAGAATGAACAATAGGTGCCTGACTACATATATAGTATTTGTTAAAAGAATGGTATACATGGGGGGAGGGGGCAAGATGGTGGAAGAGTAGGGTCCTCAACTCACCTGGCCCCACCAACTTACCTAGATAACTTTCAGAATATCCTGAACACCTATGAATTCAACCTGAGATGTAAAGAGAGAGCAGCTGGAGAGAAAAGTTTTCACTTCTAACAAGGTAGGAAGGTGAGGAAAAAAATAAAAAAGAATAAAGTGGGGGAGGGGCACTGAAAGGAGCTGGGCTAAAGCTGAGCAGCGAGAGCCTCCGGGACAGGAAAACCCAGTCCTGGAGAAGTGGGAACTTTAAAAATTTGCACCAGAGTTTTCCTGGACCGAAAAGTGCTCAGTAAGGAAATCGGGCAGAATCACAGGAGCGGCAGTGAAGCCTCCAGATTCCCAGAGTCACTTATAAGAGGAGGTACACCCAGGGGAAGTTCACTGCAAACCCTGGGCCAATTTTGGTAAAGGGCTGGAGTGCCGCGGCCCTCTGGGGGCATTTGGGAGAAGCCAGTTGGTTAGGTGGGCCAGCTCTGGATGGAGGTGGCTGTGCCCTGTTCCCTTCAAGAGAAGCGGCCCCCAGGAGCTTAGGTCCAGTGGCACAGGGCCCCAGATCCTAGGGCGCCCAAGTGGACATAGCCAGTGATCCTGCATTCTCCCTGGGACAGGCAGAAGTGGGGAACGCACAGGACAGAGAGAACTCTCCTGCCTCTGGATACCCCCAAGCTGTGCAGAGCAGTGCATCCGCACTGCCCCAGGAGCATCTAGGCTAGTGCGGACTGGGAACCTGGTTAGCTACTGCAGGGAGCTGACTCCAGAGCTGGAGAGCTGGCGCTGCCATTGTTACTTTTTCTCCTTGTTTCACCTCATGCCTGGGAGGGGCGGGGCGCCAGGGAACAAAGGCCTCAGGGGGTAAACAGCTCATACTGAGCCCAGCACGGGGGGGGGGGGGGGGGGGGGGAATTTCCCCCAGGCACACACACCTGAGAATCAGCGCAGCAGGCCCTTCCTCCAGAAGAACAGCTGGAAGAGCAGGGGAAGAGCAAGTTCTTGACCAAGCAATTCTGGAAAGCTCCAGGACTGATGGAAAATAGTATATAGAGGGTCTTTTTTTTTTTCCTTTCTCCATTACGATTTGTTTTTATATCACACTAAAAATTCCCAATATTTTTTCTCTTTTCCCATCTTAAACTATATACAATATTTTACCAGCTCTTCAATTTTAAGTTTTTTCCTTTTTTGACTTTCATATTTCTAAAATTTCATGTCTTAGATTTATTTTTTACTTCTGGATTCCCTTCAATGTATTCAATTTAATTTTGGTAGATATACAAGATATGGGTTTTTGTTTTTTTCTGCTTCATTTTGTTTTACAATGATGGAAGTTAATACCTTCTAAAACATGAGCAGCATACACCCAGAGTCAAGTGGAATACCGGGCTGGCTCATTCTGTGAGATTATATTCTCTCTTCAATCCCATTCTGCCCCCATCTTTTATCTTGTTTATGTTTTGGTGGTCGTTGTTGGGGCTTTCTGTAAGTATTGCTGGATTATACAAACTTGGGATTGAGCATTCTAACATACACAACAAAATATACTCAGGACCAAGAGGATCACTCTCTAGGACCCTTCAGGTAGACTACATTCTCTCTCCACTACCACTTCCTCACCACCACCCTTTTCTCTTTTTCTCTTTTCTTTACTTTTTTTCCCCCTTTTTCTTCTTTGTTTTTGGTATTTGGCTTTTTATTTTTACTACTTTGTTTTAAAATTTGTTCTTCACTTTAGTGGTCCTTTTATTTTGTTCTGTTCTTCTTTTTCTTTTATTTTCTGGTCTCTGACCTCTTCAGAATCATCTAGGGTGTATTTTACTTAGGTCATGGTTGATATTTTTGACTCAGACCGCTCATACAGCCACTCTGCACTGGACAAAATGACTAGAAGGAAGAACTCACCACAAAAGAACCAGAAACAATACTGTCTGCCACAGAGTTACAGAATTTGGATTTAAACACGATGTCAGAAATTCAATTCAGAAGTACAATTATAAAGCTACTGGTAGCTCTGGAAAAAAGCATAAGGGACTCTAGAGACTTCATTACTGCAGAATTGAGATCTAATCAGGCTGAAATTAAAAACAGATTAAATGAGATGCAATCCAAACTGGACGTCCTAACTGCTGAGATTAATAAGGTGGAGGAGAGAGTGAATGACATAGAAGACAAGTTGATGGTAAGGAAGGAAGCTGAGGAAAAAAGAGAAAAACAATTAAGAGCCCACGAGGAAAGGATTAGGGAAATAAATAATAGCCTGGGAAGGAAGAATATACGTGTGATTGGGGTTCCAGAAGAGGCTGAGACAGGGAGAGATCCATAAATATATTTGAACAAATCATAGCTGAGAACTTCCCAAATCTGGGGAAGGAAACAGGCATTCAGAACCAAGCGATATAGAAGCCCCCCCGCCCCCAAACAATAAAAGCCATTCAACATCTCGATACTTAATAGTGAAACTTGCAAATTTCAAAGATAAAGAGAAAATTCTTAAAGCAGCGTGAGACAAGAGATTCTTAACTTATGTGGGGAAAATATCAGATTAACAGCAGACCTCTCCACAGAGACCTGGCAGGCCAGAAAGGGCTGGCATGATATATACAGGGTTGTATATGAGAAGAACATGCAGCCAAGAATACTTTATCCTGCAAGACTGTCATTCAGAATAGAAGGAGAAATAAAGAGCTTTCAGGATAGGCAGAAATTGAAAGAATATGTGACCACTGAACCGGTTCTGCAAGAAATATTAAGGAGGACCCTGTGAAAGAAAGAGGAAACCCAAAGAAATAAGCCACAAAACAAGGACTAAATAGGTAATATGTGACACTGAATTCATATCTTTCAATAGTTACTCTGAACATGAATGGGCTAAATGATCCCATCAAAAGACGCAGGGTATCAGATTGGATAAAAAAGCAAGACTCATTGATTTGCTGTCTACAAGAGACTCATTTTAGACTCAAGGACACCTCCAGCCTGAAAATGAAGGGATGGAGAACCGTTTATCATTCAAATGGTCCTCAAAAGAAAGCTGGGATTGCAATCCTCATATCAGATAATTCAAAGTTTATCCCAAAGACTGTAGTAAGAGATGAATAGGGGCAGTATGTCATACTTAAAGGGCCTATCCAACAAGAAGACCTAACAATCATGAATATTTATGCCCTTAATGTGGGAGCTGTCAAGTATATCAATGAATTAATAACTAAAGTAAAGACATGCTTAGATAATAATACACTAATAGTAGGAGACTTCAACACCGCATTTTCTGCAAATGACAGATCTTCCAAGCAGAACATCACCAAAGAAACAAGGGCCTTAAATGATACACTGGGCCAAATAGATTTCATATATATATATATATATATATATATATATATATATATATATATATGAACTTTCCATCTGAATGCAACTGAATACACACTCTTCTCAAGTGCACATGGAACTTTCTCCAGAATAGACCACATTCTGGGTCACAAATCAGGTATCAACTGATACCAAAAGATTGGGATTGTCCCCTGCATATTTTCAAACCACAATGCTTTGAAACTAGAACTCAGTCACAAGAATAAATTTGGAAGAATCTCAAACACGTGGATGTTAAAGTGCATCCTGTTAAAAGATGAATGGGTCAACCAGGAAATTAGAGAAGAATTTAAAAGATTCATGGAAACTAATGAAAATGAAGATACAACTATTCAAAATCTTTGAGATACAGCCAAAATGGTCCTGAGAGGGAAATACATTACAATACAAGCCTCTCTCAAAAAAATGGAAAAAACTCAAATCACAAGCTAACCTCACACCTAAAGGAATTGGAGAAAAAACAGCAAGTAAAATCTACACCAAGCACAAGAAGAGAAATAATAAAGATTCAATCAGAACTGATGAAATAGAGACCAGAAGAACTGTAGAACAGATCAACAAAACTAGGAATTGGTTCTTTGAAAGAATTAATAAGATACATAAACCATTAGCCAGTCTTATTAAAAAGAAAAAAGACTCAAATTAATAAAATCATGAATGAAAGAGGAGAGATCACAACCAATACCAAGGAAGTACAAACCATTTGAAAAACGTATTATCAGCATCTATATGTCAACAAATTAGGCAATCTAGAAGAAATGGATGCATTTCTGGAAAAGCACAAATTACCAAAACTGGAACAGGAAGAAATAGGAAACCTGAACAGGCCAATAACCAGCAAGGAAATTGAGGCAGTCATCCAACACCTTCCAAGACAGAGGGCCAGAGGGCTTCCCAGGGGAATTCTATCAGACGTTTTAAGAAGAAATAATACCTATTCTACTAAAGCTGTTCCAAAGGATAGAAAGGGACAGAATACTTCAAAACTTGTTCTATGAGGCCAGAATTACCTTGATTCCAAAACCAGACAAGGACCCCACAAAAAGGAGAATTATAGACCAATATCCCTGATGAACACAAATGCAAAAATTCTCACGAAGATACTAGCCAATAGGATCCAACAATACATTAAGAAGATTATTCACCATGACCAAGTGGGATTCATCCCAGGGATGCAAGGCTGGTTTAACACTCATAAAACAATCAACGTGTTAGATCACATCAACAAGAGAAAAAACAAGAACCGTATGATCCTCTCAATAGATGCAGAGAAAGTATCTGACAAAATACAGCATCCATTCCTGATCAAAACTCCTCAAAGTGCAGGATAGAGGGAGCATTCCTCAATATCGTGAAAGCCATTTTTGAAAAGCCCACAGTGAATATCATTCTCAATTGAGAAAAACTGACAGCCTTTCCCCTAAGATCAGAAATACGCCAGGATGGCCACTCTCACCACTGTTAGAACAGTGCTAGAAGTCCTAGCCTCAGCAATTAGACAACAAAAAGAAATAAAAGGCATTCAAATTAGCAAAGAAGAATTCAAACTCTCCTTCTTTGCAGATGACATGATACTGTTCATAGAAAACCCAAAAGATTCCACCCCAAGATGTTAGAACTCATACAGCAATTCAGCAGTGTGGCAGGATACAAAATGAATGCACAGAAATCTGTGGCATTTCTCTACCCTGAAAATGAGACTGAAGAAAGAGAAATTAAGGAGTCAATCCTATTTACAACTGCACCCAAAACCATAAGATACCTAGGAATAAACCTAACCAAAAAGGTAAACCCTAAAAACTACAGAACACTTCTGAAAGAAACTGAAGAAGACACAGAGATGGAAAAACATTCCATGCTCATGGATTGGAAGAATAAATATTACAAAAATGTCTATGCTACCCATGGCAATTTACACGTTTAATGCAATCCCTATCAAAATACCATGGACTTTCTTCAGAGAGTTGGAACAAATCATCTTAATATTTGTGTGGAATCAGAAAAGACCCCAAATAGCCAGGGGAATATTGAAAAAGAAAACCAGAGCCCAGGGCATCACAATGCTGTATTCAAGTCGTACTACAAAGCTGTGATTATCAAGACAGTGTGGTACTGGCACAAAAACAGACACATAGATCAAAGGAACAGAATAGAGAATCCAGAAATGGGCCCTCAAGTGTATGGTGAACTCATCTTTGACAAAGCAGGAAAGAATATCCACTGGACAAAGCACAGTCTATTCAATAAATGGTGTTGGGAAAATTGGACAGCTATGGGCAGAAAAATGAAACTAGACCATTCTCTTACAGCAGACACACAGATACACTCAAAATGGATGAAAGATCTAAATGTGAGACAAGAATCCATCAAAATCCTAGAGGAGAACACAGGCAACACCCTTTTTGAACTTGGCCACAGCAACTTCTTGCAAGATATATCTATGAAGGCAAGGGAAGCAACAGCAAAAATGAACTATTGGCACTTAATCAGGATAAGAGTTTCTGCACAGCAAAAGAAACAGTCAACAAAACTAAAAGACAACCTACAGAATGGGAGAAGATATTTGCAAATGATGTATCAGATAAAGGGCTAGTATCCAAGATCTATAAAGAACTTATTAAATGCAACACCCAAGAAACAAAAAATCCCATCATGAAATGGGCAGAAGACATGAACAGAAATCAGAAATTTCTCCAAGGAAGACATACACATGGGCAGCAAGCACATGGGGAAATGCTCCACGTCACTTGCCATCAAGGAAATACAAATCAAAACCACAATGAGATGCCACCTCATACCATGAGAATGGCGAAAATTAACAAGACAGGAAACTACAAATGTTGGAGAGGATGTGGAGAAAGGGGAACCCTCTCGCACTGTTGGTGGGAATGTGAACTGGTGCAGCCACTCTGAAAAGCTGTGTGGAGGTTCTTCAAATAGCTAAAAATAGAGCTCCCCTATGACCCAGCAATTGCACTGCTGGGATTTACCCCAAAGATACAGATGCAGTGAAATGCCGGGACACCTGCGCCCCAGTGTTCACAGCAGCAATGTCTACAATAGCCAATCTGTGGAAGGAGCCTTGATGTCCTTCGGCAGATGAATGGATAAGGAAGATGTGGATGTGGACTATGTAAACAATGTAATAGTACTCAGCCATTAGATAGGACGAAGTGGAGCCACAGGCAGAAGGTCTACTTGGTATCCTCCCAACCTCACAGGATCAGGCCTACTGGATCAGGCCTCCTAGCTTGGGGAGGTGAGAAGCTCTAAATTGTGAAGATGGAAGGAATTGTGTAATTATTTTAGAGAACTGTATATCTTATACATATCTTAGTTATGGAAATAATACTGCTTTCGGGGCTGAAAGTGTCTGGAGGACTTATTATCTTAGAGTGACTGGAAAAGGTACAGGTTAAATTTTATTTTCCCCAAAGATATGGTGACACCATAACCTCTGGTATCTTATTTGATTGTGCTCTTATTTGAAGATAGTGTCTTTGCAGATGGAATCAAGTTCAGATGAGGTTCTTATGGTGGGTCGCATTTCAATGTGACTGGTGTCCTTTTAAGAAGGAAACTTGGACACAGGGGGCACAGAGGGTGGAGAAGGCCCTAGGAAGACCCAGACATGTGAGGACTCAGGCGGAGACTAGAGTTATGCCAACCACAAATCAAGGAATGCCTAGGGCTACCAGAAACTGGAGGATGCAAGGAATGGTCCCCACATTCCTTCCTCCCAGAAGCTTTGGAAGGACCATGGCCCTGGCAACAACTTGACTTCAGATTTCTAGCCTCCAGAACTGAGATGATAAATTTCTGTTGTTTTAAGCCACCCAGTTTTTGGTACTTTGTTACGACAGCCACAGGAAATGAATACAAAGGACCAACCCATGATTTCAGTCATAAGTTAGGATAAAACTAGCCCACAAATGGGTTTTCAATGGGCAGAAGATAATATGCAATTTTCTTTTACTTTAACTCTGTCAAGTTCTGCCATTAAATGAAACAAGAACCAAGAGATCTAATGCCTGATATGTGATATGTGCATAACAAATACTTGTGAATGAATGATTTCTGAGCTTGCTAGGATGTACTGTTTCTTGCATTCTATGTCATCTAATTTCTCAAATGAGCTTGCATGCATTATTTCCATTTTTATGATGATGAAGCTGGTGTCACAGCAATTAAATAACTCATTCAAGGAAAATGGCTCATACACAGAACTGAGATTTGAAACATAGGTATTGATTCCAGTAAGTGCTTTTTCACTCTACTATGAGGTTAGTCCAAAAAGAACTGGGTAGGTGTCCAATGGCCTGTGTCCTCTTATCGTTCATGTTCAGAGAACTATGCCTCATTTGAAAAGATTTCTTAGAAGTTGAATGCAAGAATATACTTTTTTGGGGGGGGGAGCAGTTTTGGTTCTTAAAATGACTGAAAAATCTATCTATAGGAAAACAGGCAGAGAATAGGTTGTGTAGCTCAAATCAATTCAACGTGGATTAAAACCTAGACTCTATGTCTGCATTATGTTCCTAGACTATGAATCTGAGAAAGACAGTTCTTGACCTCAAGTAGTTCAAGTCTCTTGGAAGGAAATTTTTAAGGTACTATACTGGACCAGAAGACTACGTGAATTCTGGTCCTGGTACCATCACTTCCTAGGAATGTTAACTCAGCCGTATCAAATAACCTTTTTTTAAAATTTCCAAATGTTTGGTAAATTTTTCTGTAAACTGTGAGGAGTTACATTAGAATCAGGGGATGTTATTATTATTTTTTTTATAAAAACACTTGTCTTCTATGACTTAAATGTCCAAAGAGATGTGACACGATCTATCAGTTAGTATAATAGGTGCTCTTAACTAGCCAAGCACAAACAATTTTGTTTAAGTTCTATGAGGACAAAACTGCATTAGAAACTTTTTTTATTTCCCCTTGGAGCCAGAGCTTGTGATTTTTTTTTTAAAAGGATATTTAGAATCTGAGGACACTGCTGACTCAAGAGCAATGTAAAGGTCAATTGTTACATCTAAGCTATGCTGTCATGACATCTGAATAATTAAAAGGCTATTTTCAGAGACAATTGTAGTCTCACATTTTAACTAAGTATTTATTTATTTATTTTTAAAAAAATTTTTTTATTTATTTATGATAGTCACACAGAGAGAGAGAGAGAGAGAGAGAGAGGCAGAGACACGGCAGAGGGAGAAGCAGGCTCAATGCACCGGGAGCCCGAAGTGGGATTCGATCCTGGGTCTCCAGGATCGCACCCTGGGCCAAAGGCAGGCGCCAAACCACTGTGCCACTCAGGGATCCCTTAACTAAGTATTTAATGACAATAAACAATAAACATGCTCTGTTTTCATATGGTGAACTTTCCAGAGCCCGATAGCTGCCCAGATGGCAAGGAACAGAAAGATTAAAACAGATTTAAATTAGGGCTCACCTAAATCTTATAAAGTAGACTTAAGTGAATGTTAGGAGCATATTTTTAGAGATGCCCTAAACTCATTCAAAATTTGAGGGGACAAGGCCTTTGTTTCATTTAGATATTTACATTTGAGTTGATATTTTTTATAAAATACTTTAAAAATTAAAAAAATATATCTTCCTTATAGACAATTAAAAAATAGATGAATTAAAAGAAAAATAATTGTATTAAATTTACTATTTAGATATAAAAACTGGCAGTACTTTGGTATACTTGTCTTGGACTTTCCTTGTATATATATACATATAAAAACAATTGCTCATGAACTGAGTGTCAGGTCAGTTACTTCCTTCTCAGAGTTCCGGTTTACTCATCTACAAAAAGAAGTTAAAGCATTTACTTCAAAGGATAGTATTTTTTTGTTTTGTTTTGTTTTGTTTTGTTTTTTAAAGTAGGCTCCATGCTCAACATGGAGTCCAATGAGGGGCTTGAGCTCACAACCCTGAACTCACAAGACCTGACTGGAGATCAAGAGTTGGATGCTTAACCAACTAAGCCACCCAGGCACCCCTCAAAGGATATTTGTGAGGAGTAGATTTCATAATACTTATAAAATACTTAACAGAGTAGCTGGAACATAATACCATGCTCAGTAAGTGTTAGCAATTATAATTATTTTATTATTTACTTGTGAAAGAAACGTTACTGTACATGTGGTTGTGTAGCCTTTTATTATGAACATATTTAGATGTCATTAAATTCATAGCACATCATTTTAATGGCCCTGCAGTATCCCATTAATGTAGATTTATCTTAATACATTTTACCTTCTCTTATTATTGCTATTGTAAAAATTTGCACCAAATACCCTTGGACATACATCTTTATTGCACATGAGCAATTATTTAGGATTATTAAGGATTGCTGAGTCAAAAGGCACAAACATTTTGAAGCTTTTGATATGTACTGTGAAATTGCCTTTCAGAAATATTGTACAAGCATTCTGCCCTGGCAGTGAGTATTATCATTTTAAAACAATTCTTTGCCACAGAGACAACTAATGAAACTAACATTTTCCCCCCAACATATGTGGTCCTGGTAGAGAGAGACTGATAGGAAAATCTTTAATGATTCAATTTATTTAATGGACATAGGACTATTTGGGTTGCCTATCTTTTACTCTTGCTTCCAATTCTCTCTTTTATTTATTTAAATATATTAAACATTCTTTTATATTCTATGTCTGATACTTCTCAAGTCTTTGAGGTCTGGTCTTTCTGTTTCTTGTTTCTGCTGACTTTCACTCATGATTTCCTTTCTTAAGTGTTTTGAGGTATCTGATTTTGAACTTATATATTTTTGGAATACATCTGTGAAGATATATTGAGGCTTGGTTTAAGAAGTGTTCCTTTAGGGAGAATATGTGTGTATGTATTTATGTATGTGTGTGTTTATGAATACATGTGTGTGATTGTGTGTGTGTGTGTTTGGCAGGCAGTGTAGGTACTATCATGGGGGTATGCTTTAAATTGAATTCTCGGCTTGATATTTTTAGTACTAAGCAGATTGTATGAATTATAGCCTGACTTGTATGAAGAAGAATTCCCATTGTTCCAAATTCTCTTAGACTATCCTGACTACTCTATATTTTTGTAGAATTGTTCAAAGTTTCTGGTCTATTAATGTATCTTTATCTATTATTAATAACTTGTACACATTCCCCCCTCTTCATTGAAATGTGGCCCTTTAAAGCTACTTGCTTTTTAAAGACATTACTCTCCACTTTTTTCAGGCTCAATATTTTGTCTATTATAACCATGTGATTTAAAATCCACAACTTCAGGTAAAAGAGATTAGCAGATAATTTAAGATAGCTGCTAGTGTTAGTGTTTGTTTATACTTTGAATTTGTGTTCTTACCTCGTAGTTTTGAATTCTAAAGATTTGCTTTCAAACTAACTCACATTTAAAAAGACAATTTTATTTATTTATTTATTTATTTATTTATTCATTCATTCATTCATTCATTCATGAGAGAGAGAGAGACAGACAGACAGAGAGAAGGAAGAGACACAGGCAGAGGGAGAAGCGTACTCCATATGGGGATCCTTATGTGGGACTTGATCCCAGGACTCCAGGATCATGCCCTGGGCTAAAGGCAGGCGCTAAACTGCTGAGTCACCCTGGGATCCTCCTAAAAAGATGATTTTAATATTTAATATTTGTATTTGTATGTTGACAGCAAATATTTATAGAAGTGCCAGAAGGTATCTATTCTATCATATTGCAGAACTTACACTGTACTTCTAACACTTTGTATTATCTATTATATTGTCAACGTAAAATTTACCTTTAATCAATATAATCTGTCATTTATATTCCCTTTAATCTTTTTTGGTTTGTATTCTACTTTATCTGGTAATGTATCTACTATAGCTTTGCCCATCTCTGTATTATGAATTTTTTTGTATAATTTTGTTTGTATTTCTTTTGAAAACAATTATATTTTATTTTTGAGACTGTGAGAGTTTATTTTCTAATAGAAGAATTTAACTCATTTATATTTATTGTGCAAATTGACATAAGAGGACTACTTTTCTTCTTTCCCCTCATCATCTGCCATATTGACAAGGTTTTTTCTCTTTTTGTCCTTTTATCACCTCAGAAGTATTACATTAATTTTTACCGTATTAATAGTCACTGTTCAATTAAAAGCAATTTTGATCTTTTCTCTACTGATTCAACAATAAATATTAATTTAATTTCTTTATTCAAGGTGAGAGATGTATTGCTGATTTTACTCCTTTCTACTTCTACTTTGCCCAAAGTTTGCTGAAAAGTCGAGTTTTTAGACTCAGATTGTTAATAAACACAATATGTGTTTTCTTTCAAGACTACATTTAAAATATTTTTAAAAATTCTTCAAAGTTCCTGGCATTTTCGTGGCACTCATTTCTACAGTCTAGTACTGACCATGACTTTTTTTCTACCTGTGTTTTGCTTCTTTGATTATTTCCACAATAGTCAGGAGAATTAAGGGCAGGTTAACAACAGAGAAATAAAATTCAGAATTCAGAAAATCAAATTTCCCTTAAATTGCATTTAATTTGGAAGCTGGCACCAGGGCTGCCTCTACATATTGATATATTTTTAAGACACATGAATCCAACTTCAACTGTATTAAAGAATAATGGAGATCTTTGCTATAGTTTTTCTTGAAAAAGTGTTAATTCCTTTTCTTGAAACCATAAATTCATTTGCTTCTGATAAGGTGTGTAAATTCCCCTGGAAATTAAGTATTTACATTCTAGGTACAGTTCTGTTATTAAACTTGGGAAATTTTGCTTAAAATTTCTGAAGAAGGCAACATTTTATACAGAAAATCACTGTCCTTGATGCTTCAAGGCTTGAGTTTGAAGCCTGACTGTTGCTACTTGCTAATGTATTATTGTGTGCTTTTGGGTAATTTATTCATCTGCAACTGATTGTTACTATTTAACTCAGGATCATTTTGAAGATTAAGCGAGATAGCATATGTGCAAAACTTAATACAAGTTTGACAAATAATAGATGCTTAATAGCATGGTAGGATAACAGCAAATAAAGGTATCTCAGAATAAAGGATTTGGAAAATAAATAATGCATCGATTCTTTTCACTAAGAAGAAAATACTTTATATATATTTTAAAAATGTTAGTTTCCTCCCTCAGTGTTCTGATGTAGCTAATGACAGGCTTTTAAGGAGAAAAAAGTTTCTAACACAGGCTGTTAATATTGGTTGTTATGGAGACCATAGCGTCTAAACTATTCAGCAAATCTAAAATCTGATAATCTTGTTGAAGAAGAGGCTTTCTCCTTTGAGAAGAGAAAACCTACTGTTTCTGGTAGAAGAGTTGGGAATTCATTCTGGTAGATGATATATCATGATGTAATGCTACTGATTTTCCTTTCCCTTTTGCCTTGAGGTAAGGAAACATAAATATTTGACTCTAAAATCCTAAATTCAGGAAAAATTCCAGTTTCAAGAAGATTATTCAAATTCACTTAGAAAGTCAGGTATAAATTAAAAAAGCAATCAACATAAATTAATCATAAAGACTTAATTGTTCCTAGGCTTCAGTAATTTTTTTCTTAGAATATACTGTAATTCAGCATCCTGTTTTTCAAATGGTGACAAACAATACTGGCCGTGTTCATCATCTAAAAATTACATTAAAAAGTGAGATATGCCCGCAGTCAAGCTTTTGCAAGGTCATAAACATTGCCACTTGATCAAGTTTTCCTAAAGAAAATAGGGCAGAAATAAACAGATGAATGCCAGACTATCAAATGATGCTATTGTGCTAATGTCTTATACTGAAGACAGTAAATAGTACTTTCTGGGTGCATTAAATAGAAGGTTGAATTCTATAATAAACTCATATTATTTCTATACTTTTCCTTCATATGCAATCACAGTTTGTGATTATGTAACTGTGCACCATTCTAGGAAGTGGAGATAAAACAGTAAACAAGACAAAGTCTTTACTCACAGAGCTTCCAGTCTGGTGAAGGGATATACTAATAGAAAAAGCATAAATAAATAAATAAATAAATAAATAAATAAATAAATAAATAAAATAATTTTAGGTAGTTATTAGCATTTAGAGAAATGGTTACATAGGACAATATGGAAAACTTCTTTTAGAAAAGATGCTGAAGTTAGACTTCTCAAAGGGGGTAACATATGAGCTAAGATGTAAACAGTCTGGGTACAAGCATTGTAGGCAGAGAATATGTGGATGGAAATGAGTTTGGAGGGATGAAGGAACAGAAAAGTCACTGTGGCTGGAATGTCTGATGGTGTGGGGAGAAGGGATGAGAGGGAATGATAGAAGGGGCTGATTCATGTCCATGGGCCTTTGCATCTCATTTTATTTTGGCAGGTTCTAACTGCCAATACGCCGGGAAGTAAGAGGGTCAGATGTACCCCCCTGGGAAGAGACTATGGAGTTCTCTAGGAGAGCAAGACTAGAAGCTGGGAGACAAGGTAAGAGGAGTCTGTGACCATAGTTTGGGCCAGAGATGCTGTTGTTGTAAAGGAAGATTTGAATAGGAGAGATAATAGATGTGATTCCTTTAGTCTGGAGGTTGCTTCAACAAGACCTCCTGCTGAATTGGCTGTGAGGTGATAGGGAAAGGAAGAACAGTTTCCAAGATTTCTGTCTGGACAGATTGTGGTGCGATTTCTGCACTGGGATAGGGACTGGTTTGGGATGGGAAATGAAGACATGTTAAGTATACAGTAGATACCGGAACCCAAGTGGTAGTATCAGTAGGTAATTAGATATTCCATTTTGTATCTCTGGCGAGAGGTCAAGGCTGAAAAATCAGATGAGAGCCATCAGGTTGTAGGTGGTATTTCAATCCATGGACGGAAAGAGACGGCAAACGAGAAAATGTAGATGGAGAAGAGAGAAGGATCAAGGGCTGTGTCCTGGGCTCTGTACTTCTCAGAAGGAAGATACAAGTAGATAAGCCAGCAAAGGAGACTGGGAACTTAGGGCCTTGTCAGCCAGGAGAAAAGTGGATCTAGCTAGTATAGTGCATCGCTTGACACACAGAACACATTCCATACAACTCTGCTAAAGAAAAGCATGAATGATTGATCTGGCTCTGGCTCTCCTCTGCATGCCTCTTCATTTCATCTCCCGTCACTCCTCCATCCCAATTACGTTCTAAGCAAACCCAGAGACACCTGCAGGATTTCAGTACACCAGACACTCATCCATGTCTTTGTGCATTTGCATGTTTTCTTCCCTCTGCTCCCACTCCCTATTCCAACTGTGAGTGGTATGCCTGCTTTTGGCAAACCTCCTCTGTCCCTGCCATGCAAGGTAAGTCTCCCTTCTGTATACCCGCAGAGGACAGTGGCTTACTTGTATTATAGTACTTATTACGTTCTTTAGGATTCTTAGCTATTTTTTATCTTCTACCAGATATTTGAGCAAATTGAGGGCAGGGATAGTATCTCACATTTTGATATCTCTGTGCCTAACATAGGGTCTGACAATAATAGTCACTTTTTAAAGAAATAAATAAAGTCATGTTTTTTAAACAAATAAATGAATGTGTGATTCGATTTGTTAGGATCAATTCAACCTCCTAAGTAACTTTAAGTTGCTTTCCCTTGCTTATGTATTCCCCTCAGTATCCACAGGCAGGTTTATGGTTAGCTTATCAAATCTACAGAACAAGGTGGCACAGCCTGCTCAGAGCTTGTGATTATTTTACTGAAACAGACGTCTTCTGTTCTGTACATATCACAGCTATATTTTATATGAGAGAAACCTCCTTTGACAAGACTTTAGAAACATCACCATTTCACCACAGAAACAATTTAGATATCACTGGTGTAGAGGAGATAAAAAGCATATAGCGTGGTTAAAGTCCTATCGTAAAGGTTCTTTAGTACTCAGCATTATTAAGTGGATTTATGTAAAATGCTCCTGTTCTTTTGAAGATACTTTAAAGATCCTGTAAAAATCATGAAGTAGTCCAATGAATTAGAAAAATTCACTGGATGGCAATGCTGCTCAATCTCATGTTTAACGACGGGGCAATATTACGCACTGTCAACTTTTCAGAGCTGCTGCATCTTGCCTGCTGCTGCTAAAACACAGATGTGACACAGCTTGATGTGGAATCAAGCCCCTCCACGTGGTACAGATTTCATCAGGACTCTGTAACCAGGACAGGGCACTATTTCTAGTTTCATTTGCAAATGAATGGGCAGAGCAAGAGGCAAGGAAGGTTCACACTGAATGGTCATAAATATATAAAGAACAAAGTTAGCTTTGGAACTAGTGTTAAGAGCTAAAACAGGAACCTACTTTAAAAAAATTTACAAAGAAGGCTCATGCTCGTGTCATTCATCCTTCTTGAATCCTGGTACAACTGAGTGTTAAACCATATTTTTTCAGCATGGGGCAGAATTATTTTGTAAATGGCACAGTATTTTTAGCCATTTTCGTTGAACCTTGAGCATTTGCCCAGAATGTGCCTAGTGACATAGCCCTTGTAATTAGTTTTGTTGAAATATGTTAACTTCAATGAGCACTAATAAGGGGGAGAAAACCACTGAAGAGTGATAGAGAAAATCTGGAAAGAAGGCTAAAGAACATTAAAGGAATATTCAACCAATAATAAAATATACTAAAATAAAATGTAAAGATATAATAAATTATATGATTCAGTGGCCAATTAATATGATAAAAGAGAGATAGAGGTCAGAAAAAACTGAAAAGACAGATATAGATTCAGTAGGTATGGAGGAAGATGACAGCCTATCTTTTAAAAAAATGCTTCAATCTTATTGGTATATTCTCTTTGAAATTACTATTCCCAGGTTAAAAAAAAACATTAAAAGATTGAAAATATACCAAGAGTGTCATAAGAATGTCACAGCAAAACAGATCTAGAAATGATTTTGGCAGAAACTGGAAAATATGGTCTGGGAAAATAGCAGTAAATAAACTTGCTTTTACCTCTTGCTATTAGAACCTTGACAAGGAGCTCGTTAGATAAAGATTTGATAATGAGAGAATTTAGTTAGCAGTGCAAGTGATCGAAGCTGGTGATGTAAGTTCAACAAATCCAATCATAACTAGATGTTCTCTCTTCCCATCATGGCTTAAATTGCTACAGCAGGAATTTAGATTAGACACAAGGGAAATATATTCTGATTGGCACTATTGCAAGACGTCAAAATGGGTTACCTAGGGAAGTTTTGGAATTTTCTTCCTTAGCAATTGCTAAAAATGGAACGAATACTCAGGGATAGCCCTAGGCAAAAGTGGACAGTCAGAGACTTGTCCTTAGGAGGAGAAAGCCTTAGAAATCTTGGGATCCAGAAATTCCCAAACTTGTCTGCGTGGAGTCATCTGGGGATCTTTTCAAAAAGCCAAGGCCAGGGCTGGAGCCAAGGAAATCACTGTCTCTAGGGCTGGAACACAGGCATCAGGAATTTTGGAAGCTTCCCAGGTAATTCCAAAGGGCAGCCAAATTGGGGTACCATGGATCTAATGTAATGGTCTCATGTTAAAAAAGTAACAATTGAGGCCCAGAGAGGAGAAGGGACTTTTCCAAGCCCGCCAGGACAGCCAGTGGCAGAGGAGAATCACAGCCAAACGTTCTTGACTCTGATCTGGTACAAAAATGAACAATCTTATTTTGTTTATAAGATCAATACATTATCATGATAGATAACTTGAAGAAACATTTAAATTGCCAATGAATCTCTCAATCTTACCATCCAGAGATAAATTATTAATCACCATCGATACCTTTGCATTTCCTTCTGTTACTTTCCCAAAATTCATATATGCTTTTAAATTTTGGTAAAAGGATTATGTTTATGAGAATTACAGTAGGCTTTCTGGAAAGCCCAGAATTAGAGGTACAGATTGTGTTTGGGGATACTGAGCCATATCTTTGCCCCTCCCTCATGGACACACAGCATGGGTCCCCATCTTTCCTGACACTGCATCTAGGGCGAGAACCAAATGGGTTCAGGATAGACCTGAACTTCTTGAGTAATGATGCAAAGCCCAAGTGTAAGAAGACTGCCTTTGCGGAGTTAGTGTCACCGCCAGCTGCACCCCACGTAAGGGGCTCTGGGGCTAGAGGAAGCCAGGCTTAGAAGCTGCATCTGTTTCTGCTTATGTGGCCACTTCAATTCCATTATGTGTGGGGTCCTTGCCTAAATAAGTCAGAACTCCACCTAAGTTTATAGTGGCGTGTGTGTATTTGCATGTGTTTGTGTATATTCCAGACAACATGAAGGATGCAAAAACATTATTTTGAATGGGGTGTATCCTTATTATTGACCAAGATAATCACTGTGATTTAGTGGATAAAACTTCTTAAATAAAAAGTATAATTCTAATTTTGAAGACCATACTTTATTATTGTCATCTGGCCAGTTAAATCTAAAACCTAATGTATGAAGTATTTTTGAAATCTGATACTCACAATCTAATGTCTGTTTACTATCGGTAGTGAATAAATGCTTTAGTATTAAAAAATGGTTGATTTAAAAAGGAAGACTGCCCTTTGAAGACCAAATGAGTTTTAAGAAATGATTTAGAAAAGGAAGTGGCTAACTTCCTATCTTCTCAAGTGTGTCCTTTACTTTTGGGGCTGCATAAATGGCTTCAATAAGCAACCTGTTCCTATCACAGAAACACACCTAGGTTTAACTGGGGGAAACATATTCAGATTGGTTTTACTTACTTGGTGAAAATGAAATCATTTGTCACATTTAGGTTTAAGGATTGAATGAGCTATCTATTTCCCTTCTTTCGTCAGAACCAGTAGTCAGGGGCAGCCCCGGTGGCGGAGTGGTTTAGCGCTGCCTGCAGCCTGGGGTGTGATCCTGGAGACCCGGGATCGAGTCCCACATCGGGCTTCCTGCATGAAGCCTGCTTCTCTCTCTGCCTGTGTCTCTGCCTCTCTCGCTCTCTCTGAATGAATAAATAAATCTTAAAAAAAAAAAAGAACTAGTAGTCAGTCTATATTGTTTATGTCTGCATTTCCACTTTGGAACTGTGGAGAACACAGAAACAGAATATTTGACCACTCATCCCTTTTCTATGACTATCCAAGCATTTTTTTTAAGATTTTATTTATTTATTTGAGAGAGAGTGAGCACAAGCATGAGCAGAGGGAGGGGTAGAGGGAGAAGTAGACTCCATGCTGAGCAATGAGCCTAATGCGGGGCTCCACCCCAGGACCTTGGGATCATGACCTGAACCAAAGGCAGACGCTTAACTGACTGAGCCATCCAGGCACCCTAACCAAGCTTTTGATATAGGAAGCAACTAGTGTTTAAGAGTCATAAAATTCTGATTCAGGGCTTGACTTAGGATTATTTATTTATCCATTTTTTACTCTTTGGATGCCAAATAACTAAGAGTTCCCTGTAAGCCTCTTACTCACAGATTTCATCATATACTTCAGCATTTCATAGGAAATCAAATTCATCTCTAATTATTTGGATGTGGCTCATGTATGTGTAAACACCTTTAATACCAGCTATGTTTTAACACCTCTTTGCCTTTTACTCACTGTGTCCATGCCTCCAGCCCCCTTCGTCTGTTAAGGGTGGCTGCTCTTGTCAGGGCCTGGTATGGATTTCAAAGAATAAAAAGTAGTTTTCATATAAAGTCAACATATTAATAAAAAAAATCTGATGTAAGGAAAAAATACATCCCCCAAACAAATTTCAAGTTCAATTATTTTTTAATATTGTTTACTATCTGAATTAAGAATTTCCTCCTTCTCTCAATAGCTTCAAGGGCAGGGAAAACAATAGGTCCAAGGGAATATGTAAATGTGGGTTCTAGTTCTGCCTGCCAGTAACCAGCATTGTGTACTTGGGCAAGTTCCTTAGCATCCTTCTCCAGAGGGATGAAGTGGGCCCTTTGAAATCCAGGTAGAGGTACAAAGTCTAACATGGCCCGTGACATGTCTCGTAGGACAGTAACAGAGGTTCCAGAGAAGACTGGAGACCTCTGGGACCATCATTAAGATCTGTGATGCTCTGTCTTATGTGTCAACTTGACTTGGTCTTGGGGTGCCAAAATACTTGGTTAAACATTATTTCTGGGTGTGTCTATGAGGGTGGTTCTTTTTTTTTTTTAAATTTATTTATGATAGTCACACACACACACACACAGAGGCAGAGACACAGGCAGAGGGAGAAGCAGGCTCCATGCACCGGGAGCCTGACGTGGGATTCAATCCCGGGTCTCCAGGATCGCGCCCTGGGCCAAAGGCAGGCGCTAAACAGCTGCGCCACCCAGGGATCCCCTATGAGGGTGGTTCTAGATGAGATTAGCATTTTGAATTAGAAGACTAAGTAAGGCAGATGGCTGTCTTTTATGTGGGTCATCTAATCCATTGAGGAGCTGAATAGAACAAAAAGGCAGAGGAAGAGGAAATTTCTCCCCTTTGCTTGTCTCCATGAGCTGGGACATTGGTCTTCTCCTGTTCTCAGACAGGACTTACACCATTAGCTTTTCTGGTCCCTAGGTCTTTGGATTTGGACTGGAACTACATCACCAGATTTCCTGGGTCTCCAGCTTGCAGGTAGCAGACTGTGGGACTTCTCAGCCTCAATAACCATGTAAGCCAATTCTTTATAACAAATCACTCTCTCTCTTTATCCTTATATACCCTACTTATTTTGTTTCTTTGGAGAGCCATGACTAATACAAGATCTAAGAGACTGATGATTGATCATTTAGAGAGAAGAGATAGAACTGGCTATCTTCATGGCAAAGGACTGCTTTCTTAATCAATAGGAAGTATTTGTTTACTGAACATCAACTATGCATCCCGCATTATATGATATATCATATGCTTTATGAATAAAGGAAATTCAAGATACCACTTTGCTTACAGTGAGTTCACTGATTCTCTCCTGAATTCTGTATGGTTGTGTGTGATGTTCTACTTATTAAACCAATGCACAGCTTAAGTGTCATCAGAAAAGAGATGTATCTCATCAATCAGTATTTTGATTTGATTTTATAAAAAGTCTTTCAAAACCAAAATGGGCAGATAGCTCTCCTGATTTAAATATAGAACTAAAGACTAGAACTATTTTAATCTTTGATTTCCATTATTTGACAAAAATAAGACTTTAACTTACAGATATTATTTTTATTCCTTTTCAATCAACTGGGAATAATAATATTCAACATTACAGGACATTTTATAGAATACTGATGATTGGCTTATATGGGGCAGCATTGTTATTCAAGAGATGGGGTTTTGAATAAACCAGAGAAATAGAATTACATTATTCTTTTTATAGTAATAAAGTTCTTAGAAAGTTATTTAACAACTGCTCCTAAAAGTAAAAGAAATCCAGAAGAGAAAGGGAGGGAGGATGGGAGGAAGATAAATAGAGAGAGACAAAAGCAGAGAGACAGTGAGAGAGAAGAAGGAGAGTTTAATTTTCCTACAAATATCAGAACTGGAATGTACCTATGGCAGAGACTGCTAACTGTCTTCTGTGCTGATAGCACTATGGCCATTTCCTAGCCTCCCTTGCAGTTTGGGGAAGGGGTAGTGGTAGTGAAGTAATGTGTCTGACTAAGCTCCTGCGAATGGAATGTGAGTGGATGAGATATGGGCTGGAGCTTTTTGGAGCCTCCTCCAAATCTCATTCCCCTGGTGGAGGGTGGAACAAGAACACACTTGCAACTTGGCTTTGACCATGCAGGTGAGGATAACACTCTATGGAACTGGGGAGAAACAAGTTGCAAGGAACCTGGGTCTCTGAATGATGGCATGCAACAAATCTTCCTGTTAGGATGGCACTTCAATTTTTAACAGAAGAAATAAATTATTTTGTTTGAACAATTGTATTTTGGGGAATATTTTACAGCTGTTAGCGTTACCCTAACTAGTATTGGACCTCACGATTATCAATCCTAGTTTTTTTTTTTTAAGATTTTTTTACTTATTCATGAGAGATACAGAGAGAGAGAAAGGCAGAGACATAGGCAGAGAAGCAGGCTCCATGCAGGGAGCCTGATGTGGGACTCGATCCCGGATCCTGGGATCACACCTTGAGCTGAAGGCAGACGCTCAAATGCTGGGCCACTCAGGCATTCCAATCCTAGTATTTCTTAAACTTGAGTCATTTGATCATAACTGAAATTTGTCATTTCTGTCTTTTACCATTGTTTACTTAATATATATTGTAACTGATACAGCTCTTGTACTTAAATAGGCAAAATCTACTCTAGCCTTGCCTAAAGTATGTTCATGAAATCATCACTTTGAAGTTCGTTATATTTTTCTAATATATATTAAGATAAATGCACAATTATTAAAATGCTCATCCATTTTCCACTTAATCTCATAGATCAAATACATAAAACTCAATATCAATTCAATCCTCTCATTTGCTGATGAGAAAGCTGAGGCCTTAATGGTAAGATGTTGGCATGGTTAGAACCAGGACCCATGTCCAATTTGAGACTTTTCCCACATACACTATTATGCTACCCCACCTTTTTCATGTAAGTTTAACATATGATTCTTGGGTACAGAGCCTTCCAACAAATAGTTTAAATTACTCTCACTAAAAATAATAATAATAATAAAATAAAAATAAATTACTCTCACTACAGTCTCATTAATCTTTAGAGAATTTCTTTGAAGAGGAAAGGATAAAATTATTGTTCAGGTCTTGTTAGTGCACAGAGCACAGAAGGCTGCTGAAGGCTGGTTCAGATGGAGTTTATATCTTTTCATGTTCACTTTCTTCTGAACTGATTTGCTCAGCAAATGTGGATGAGATCATGTCCAGAATGCAGATCCTATATTCCTCTGATTTGAAGTTCAGGGAATTTGTTTAAACTACTTTCTGGCCTGCAGCTTGTCTACAAATATGGTCTAGAAGATCAATCAGTGGATAACTGAGGTTTTATTAGAATACATCAAGTCAAAGACTTTATTAGTTTTGTATTTACACAGTGGATATAAGGGACAGTGAAAGAATATGGTTAAGTATCCATAGCACTGACTTTAAAAAGTTAGAGGCAGACTCTAAATAATCCTTTTCCTTTAAATAGCTCATTTACCCATAAATTTATTTAAGACCATCTTGCACCTCTTTATACTTTTATCCATAACACCCATGAGGGTTTCACTCTCTTATCACCAAGTCACACTACAATAATTCTTATCTATGCTTCAAATTGTTTTGGAAATCAACTTTTATTTGTTTAAATTAAAAGGAAATTGAATCAGTATAAGAAAAAAGGAACGTTTGCCAGTTTCCCAATGCACAGTATCCCAAGTTTGCAGAACACATCTAATCTTTATGTAACCTATCTACATTTTGACATGGGAAGCCTGTTAGTGAACATGACATTGTAAGCTTTAGGAAATCTGTATCCTGGCAGTTACTCTCAAGATTCCTTCAATACTGCCCAAATAGTATTTTGGGGCAATTTTTGCCCAAACAGTATTGCCCAAACAATGCTTTCAGATACTTTCAAAAGATTTTCGCTTAAGACAGAATGATTTAAGTAGTGTTGAATCCATTAATCTCCTCTATATACTTCATTTTTAAAAATATTTTATTTATTTATTAATGAAAGACACACACACAGAGAGGCAGAGACATAGGTAGAGGGAAAAGCAGGCTCCATGCAGGGAGCCTGATGTGGGACTCCATCCCAGGTCTCCAGGATCAGGCCCTGGGCTGAAGGTGGCGCTAAACCACTGAGCCACCCAGACTGCCCTCCTCTGTGTATTTCAAAGAGGTGACACTGTCATACAAAGCAAAAGGAGATATGAGGGGGTGGTAGAGGCTGATACCCCTCATGGTATGAGAGCACCCAAGTCAGAGTGTTTTACATAATCTTATATTAATAAAAACAGTTCAAGAATGGTCTCCAATTTCCTTCAATCATTTACTATTTCTGAGGTGCCTATCAGATCTATGGTACATACGCACAGAATAATTTCAGGTAAAAACAAAATTTCTACGGAAAGAACTTTTTTGCTTACATCAGTAGGACTGGATTTAGCTCTAGAGTTGTTTTGAATGTGGCATCTCCTAGTTAAACTCAGCAGAGAGATAAAGAAGGTCACACATGCTTCTAGAATAAGGAATACTATTTGGCGTTAAAGTCTTTAACTAGCCACGTTCTCAAAAGTAATTACTAATTTGCCTGTGATTTCCCAGAGAAGGCACTGCTGGAAGGAAAGTTAGCCTGAAGCCTGAAGAGAAGTTTCCTTGAGGGCTGTGTCCTTTGTGATAGGACATAGAAATGGAAAAATGGGGCCTCTCATAAAGGAAGGTCTAATACATTATGAAGAAGAAAGGGTGAGACCCTGGCCAGATCCTTGGAGAAGGATGAATATGCCCTAAGGAACATAGATTGCCATTAAAAGGTCTTTGTTTATACTCCTTTGGGGATCTGAGAAGATAAATTGAGGACTGGTAGAAATGTGAGGGAGTAGCTTGAAAGACTACATTCTAGGAGGAATGAATGAATACCCTTTCTCTATGCTATGGGGCTTGGAGGAGTAGAACAATGCCATAATCATCTATCTGCTTAGCTAATTACCCCAACACATAGCAACTTAAAAAGAAAACAAACATTTACTATGTCATACAGTTTCTGAGGTCAGGAATTTGGGAGTAGCTTAGCTGGGTGATTCTTACTTGGGGTGTCTCCTGAGGTTGGAATTAAGCTGCTGGCTGGGGCTTCAGTCATTTTAGGGCTTAATGGGACTTGGGGGGATTCACTTACAGATGGCTCACACATGTGGCTGTTGATAGGATGCCTCGGGGTCTCGCTGGCTGTTGGTAGAATGCTTGGTTTCTCACATGATAAAGGTTCTCATGACATGGCAGCCAGATTTCCTCCAGAGCAAGTGAGGCAAGAGAGAGAGCAAGGAGGAGGCCACAGTACCTTTTATGACCTAATCTTTAAAGTCACACACCATGGATCCCCTTTTTCTATTTATTTATTTTTTTAAAATATTTATTTATTTATTTTAGAGAGAGAGAGAAAGAGAGAGAGTATACAGGAAGAAGGGGAAGAGGGATATAGAGAGAGAAACCTAAGCAGATTGGAGTGTGGAGCCAGATCAAGTTTTGATTTCACTACTCTGAGATCATGACCTGAGCTGAAACCGAGAGTTGGATGCTCAGCTGACTGCACCCCCAGGTGCCCTCCACTTTATTCTATTTATTAAAAGAGAATCACTAAGCCCAGCCCACACTCAAGAGAACTAAGCTCCATATTTTAAAGAGAATATCAAAGAATTTGTGGACATTTTAGTTACCATAAGCAATATCACGAGTGAGGCTCAATGGGAAGAGAATAGGGGTCTGGGGAGAAACCAGAGCTCTAGAGTTTAACAGTTTTAGTAGAATTTAATAGACTCAATTAGCCAAAAGGATTTAAAGTTATACTTCCTATTCTTTTTCTTGCTTCTGACCACTGTACTTCCCTTTGTTCATGCATTCATTTTCATTTTTCCTCATTCACATATTTCATTATTCTTTATCAAAATTTGTTCAGAAGAAGAACTCCCTCAGGGTAAAAGTAGAGCTGTGAAAACATTGATTAAAATGCACACAACAAGCATTATAAGAGTATTGAAGCCAAGGGAAATGTGACTTTGATTCCAGGGACACAAGTTCATTTTCTGTTAGTCAGTAAGTTTGTGATATTTCTTAAGCAACCATTAAAGACAACATGCTTCGAGGAATAGATGCATTTAAGGAATTAATTACTACTTTGTTTATTTATCCAGCAAACATTTATGAGGCCTTGCTCTGCACGGCCTTTCAGACTCTCTGAAAGGTTGCTGAGAGCATAAAGAAGGATGCAGCATGGTTCCGGGTCCTGCACGTGAAGAGGTCAAAGTCTAGTGCGGAGGTGGCTGTGTAAACCCATGGTAACTATATCACATGATAAGCTATACCTGTATGATGCCCTGAGTGGTGTGCATATACCTGTGATTCTTCTAGCTCTTTAAGGGTAGAGGTTGTTATATTCAATTTTATATTCCTTTTTTTTAAATTTTTAATTTATTTATGATAGTCACACACACACACACACGAGAGAGAGAGAGAGAGAGAGAGGCAGAGACACAGGCAGAGGGAGAAGCAGGCTCCATGCACCGGGAGCCCCACGTGGGATTCGATCCGGGGTCTCCAGGATCACGCCCTGGGCCAAAGGCAGGCGCCAAACCGCTGCGCCACCCAGGGATCCCTCAATTTTCTATTCCTAGCACCCACCCCATAAAAGGAGCTTAACCATGTCTGATGAATTTGTTGCTACATCCAGTTAATTTGAAGGCTGAGGCACGTAGACAGACAAACCAGCTAAATGCAATATTACCAGATGCTAGCCCGTCTTTCCTTGCTAACAGTAATAAGGATGTATTTTTCATGTGTGATTGCAGGTGTACTGACTGCCCATGTGACCTTGTCTCTCCTCCACAGATGCAACACAGTTCTCTCTAGGGACCTCTGTTCCTAGGAGGCAGCTTCAGGCCTCACTGAACTCCCAGGGTTTCTTCCCTGCTTCTCAATTCTGAGATTCCTTGTGCATCCTTCTTAGGGACCGCTGTAGCTGACAGTGTTTAGGATGCTGGCTAGAAAGAAAATCCAAAAGGAAGCATAGAGTAAGCTCCTTTCTCTTCTTGTTCAGGGAAGATTTTCTTTTTAAGCCTAGAATGGGAATATTTGGTTCTTTAGTCCTAAAATTACAATACTTTGAGCAGGGATGAAATTTTTGGTTATTTTTCAATAAAATGTAAGATATAGAGGCAAAGCCTCCCCCTTACAAAGCCTCAGTAGATCGAGCAGTTCAACTTAAGCTTTTGCACATAAACAGGTTCCCAGGTCACTTAAGATATACAATAAATGTGCATGTGGCATTAGCTGTCTACTAGAGAGTAGAAGAGACTGTATTTTAGCTCAAACCTTAGTTGAATTGTATATTGTCAGGTATTGTGTAGTATAAGTAAAAATTAGTTCATACCGTGTAAAATACAAAACACGCCCAATATTACTGTGGCAAGGCCTGGTTGGTGCTACTTGCGTTGTTATAAACACGTCTCACTGATTGATGAGACCAAGACAACCACAGAGGACATTTCAGCAGAGTCCTGGGCAGAAATCTGGATGGTATAGACAGAACTGTTTCCATCAACCATGAAAATGTAAATACTAAACTATATTAGGAGGTGATACAGTTCTTTATATTATGCAACAGATGGAAGTGTGTCCACATTAGGTGATTAATAATCAGCCAGGCATCCATTAATTCAACAAATATTTACTGAATACTTACTAGGTACCAGATATTGTTCTAGGTATTGGGGTACAGTGGTTAATAAGAGACAAGGCCTCTTTTCTTATGGAGGTTACACTTTAAAGTAAAAAGACAAGCAACAAACAGACAAAAACAAACAAGAAAAGACCTAGTAATAAATATAAGGATGAAAAAACCCTAGGTGCTGTGATAGCAACTGGGTGGTCAGGTTCAGCTTCCTGAGGCATTGGTACTCAAGCTAAAATTTAGATGACAAGAAGGAACCTGCTGCATGAAGATCTGGGGGAAGTGTGTCCCTGCAGAAGACAGAGCAGGGATGGTGAGCAATGAGGTTGTCGTGTGAGAAGAAGAGAGAGAATCTCAGGGTCCCTGGGGCTCACGGGGGTCTGAGGAACAGAAGGAGCTGGAAGGGGAACCAGGTGTCAGGTCAAGAGGCAGGACGATGACCAAAAAATAGGACTTAAAAATGGAATAAAATGTGAAATAGAAGGGATACTGGAATCAGATGATATAAGACTATAAGAGAGAGACTTTGGAAAACCTCACCATGCTCCAGGCCTGATTTTCATCTGGGTCTCACTAGTGTTGAGAACTGTCTCTAATGAGGCCAATCTGCAGCACCACTCTTTACTTGTTTTGAAATGAAGAACAAGGAACTTTGAGTTCTTTTAAGAATCCTATATCCCACTACAGTGTCTATAACATCACTTTTTGGTTGATTACCAACATAATACATGTTTATGATGGAACATTTGGAAAATACAGATAAGCTAGTGGAAGAAATAAGACTACTCCAAAGCCAGCACCTGATAGAACCACCATCAACATTTGGGCAGAGATTTTCTTTAAGCTTACATAGTGCAATGATTCAGAACACGGGCTTTGGAGTCTGGGTGAAAATCATGGCTTTGAAACTTGCTAACTGAGTGTTACTCATTTTTCAATTGATCTTAATTGCTTATAAAATGGCACATAACTGAAATCACTTTAAGCCTCAGTTTCCTCATCTGCAAAATGAGAATAGTAGTGTTATCTTCTTCATAGGACTACTATGAGGCTTAAATAAGATCATCCATATAAAGCTCCTGACTTGCATACTGTATGTACTTTTAACATGTTAGGTACTATGCCATTATCATTTTTACAAAGTCGGGAACATATTGTAAAACTATTAGTAAATACATTATTATTCCAGTCATCACCAGGCATTTTTACATGTTCTTAAATATTTTTCATAATGTAGTTTTTAATGGTTACACAGCATTTTTACTAAGAGATACAATTTAGCTAATTCTCTGTTATGGGACAATTAGGCTGTTTCCAAATTCTCCATATTTTAAAAAAAATATTGTAAACTTTCATGATTATAAATTGTAAGAAGTGGCTGGGTCAATAGCATGTATTCTTGGATGCATTTCATCATACCTTCTACTGTGAATTAGACTTTACCCTTGGATAAGAATAATGTTGGGAAGTAAAGAGTCTGCATACATGTGCAGTTTTATAGGTCTGATTTCCCATCAGCTTAGTGAAATACTCCCCTCTATCCTCTTTTTCCTCCACATCTGTTCATACCTTCTGGTCAGCAATATCCTCCATTCCCTAAGGAAGCTTCTCAGTTCCAGGCTTCCAGAGGAGCCATTTTGTTTAGAGATTTCTGGTTTGCTGAGAATTCTGTACTAACTATTCATTTCACTTGAAGCCATAGATAATAGGTATAATAGTATAATAGAAATCCACAGAGGAAGACATAGATATGGCCAACATGCACATGAGAAAATGCTCAGCATCACTTGCCATCAGGGAAAATACAAATCAAAAATCACAATAAATACCACCTTACACAGTGAGAATGGGGAAAATTAAAAAGGCAAGGAAACAACAAATGAAGGAGAGATGGGGAGAAAAGGGAACACTCATTACACTGTTGGTGGGAAAGTGAACTGGTGCCGCACTACTGGAAAAACGTTGAGGATCCTCAAAGAATTAAAAATAGACCTTCCCTACACCCAGCAATTGCACTGTTATGGATTTACCCCGAAGATTCAGATGCAATGAAACGCCGTGGCACCTTCACCCCGATGTTTCAGGCACCATGTCCACAATAGCCAAAACTGTGGAAGGAGCCTCGTGCCCATCGAAAGATGAATGGATAAAGAAGATGGGTTTATGTATAACAATGGAATAAACTCATCCATTAGAAAACGACAAATACCCACCAATTGCATAAACGGTTGTGTGGATGAACTGGAGGTATTATGCGAGTGAAGTAAGTCAATCGAGAAGACATGTATGTTCTCACTCAATTGGGAATATGAATAATAGTGAAGGTGAATATAAGGGAGGGAGAAGAAATGATGTGGTAAAATCAGAAAGGGAACAGAACTTAAAGACTCCAAACTCTGGGAACGAACTAGCGGTGGTGGAAGGGGAGGAGGGCGGGGGTGGTGTTGACTTGGTGACGGGCACTGAGGGGACACTTGACGGGATGAGCATGGGTGTTATTCTGTAAAGTTGGTAAATTGAACTCCAATAAAAATTAATTTTATAAAAAAAAAAAAAAAGAAATCAAGCCCACATCTTACAGGTGAAGAAACTAAACTAGATGGAGCAAGTGATTTTTCCAAGCTGGTTCTCTGGTCTAGGCTATGAGACAGCTGGTCGGGGTTGGCTCATTTCTTTGTCTCTAAGTACCTGGTTCAGCAGTCAGTGCACGTAGCCAGCCAGTGCTGTTTGTTGAATGAATGACTACTTGAAGTAACTTACAGCCTCCAAGGATTCTAAGCGGGAAAGGACCATAAATGTGTGGAAACTGAAGCCTATGTTGGTTAATGAAATGTATGTTGTCAGTTAGCTATTAGTGATGAGTTGGAATAACAAATCAGTCTCTCAATTCCCAGGAGAGACAAGGAGACGCCAGCAGAAGACAAGGCTTCGTGGGATCATGTGGGGATCATGGAAAGAAGGGATTAAACTAATTCTGCCTTGTTCTAGAGAGAGCAAAGCCAAGACTAAGGAAAACTGGAAGTTGCTCATAGGCCAATTTCAGCATAACACAGGGAAGAGCTTTTTAATAGTTAGATCTGTCCAAATTGGAAGCAGGTTTTCTTGAAAAGAAGTTGCCACTAATTTGAAATATTCAAGTAGAAACAGGATATGTTTGAATAAATAATTTACCAAGTATGTTTGAAAAGAAAACAAATTTTATTTTATATGCCTGGTTGGGATAGATGACTTCTAAGTCTTCCACCAAAACTAAGATTAAATGATTTTGTGAATATATGTATAGACACACAAACACACACAGATAGATAAGTGAATAATTTTTTCCTTGTTGATACCTTAACTTAGTAATTATGTCCTCTGAGACTGAACCCATTGTGTTTCTGGGACCAGATGAAATCTAGTGTCTTTACTTACTCAAGTAAATCACTTTCTATTTAGTGATAATTTAGTGTGCTACACATAGTAGGAGTTCGAAAGATGAATTTAAATTAGCTCTTAAGTCTGGAAAAATCTACATTTAAGATAAATTCAGTTACATGCTCCATGTAGTTGAATAAGTTGAACTCAGCTGGTCTCAATCAAATATATCAGTTTATCACATTCAAGAACACTAGTGCATTAATTTTTTTTAAACTAAAAAAGGATAAAATTAAAAGAAGAAATTTGGGTGGATTGTACTGTGATGAGATAAAGTCGTTCTCCTACTGGATTGCTGAATGATGATATAACATTAAGACAGAATTATTTCCTAGAATATAAAGAACCGTTTTAATATGAAACTGAAAGTGTGATTTAATTGCATTTCAAGTATGGGGCTACTGAAAGACTGCTCAAAGTATAATAATTTTATCCAAATCCTAGTGGCAAGACAATCGCATAAATGAACCATATCACAGGAATACTTTCAATTTCCAGTAATAGAAATGGAGGTCCTAACAAGTTCATACTTGGGTTTGGTGAAAAACTCCACGCTTAAATAGCAATCTAACAAAGCTTTGAGGAGTATCATAGATGGTGTCTGTGATGCACTCCTTGTGATTCCAACCAGAAAGGAATCTTATTAAAAGGCTAAATAAGGTAATTAATGTGCAAATTAGGTACTTCATTTGCTCTATCAACATTGTCATTTTTTTTAAAAGATTTTACTTATTTATTCATGAGAGACACAGAGAGAGAGGCAGAGACACAGGCAGAAGGGCAGCAGGCTCCATGCAAGGAGCCTGACGCAGGACTCCGTCCCGGGTCTCCAGGATCAGGCCCTGGGCAGAAGGCCGTACTAAACCACTAAGCCACCCAGGCTGCCCTCAACATTGTCATTGTTTTGAACCCCCTTAACAGTAAAAATTTATGGCTCAACTATCCATTGGCTAGACTATCTCAGCCATGCTTTTTATCCCACTCAAGAAAATGTGTATTTCAGAAACAGCACGATCTTCTGTGTTTCAGGCATGTGAACCTTGACCTCACAGAGGCATAGCAAATGTGTAGCATGGGTTCATCATAGAACCCAGATGAGACTCAGATCTTTCTGACCAGGGCTCCAGACAGATTGCTAATCTATCACAGAATTGGTTTAGGAATTGACATCTATTAATCACCTCTGGTGGCAAGTCAAAATTTCTCCGGTAACAAATCTCATTCTAACAATCATTATCATGGTTATTTCCTGTCTATAAAGTGAGACTCATTTCATATGTATCCTGCTGAAGTTTCAGTTTTTGAATTCCACTTCCAGAAACATGAAACAGAAGAACAATTAAAAAAAAAAAAAAGTTACCTCCACTGCTGCTTTTGCCCTTTCAAATTCTTCTTCCAAGGAATGGTTTCTAGAAAGTAATGCACTTCCCCAGCGCTGTTCTTTGGTCAGTCGAGCCTGAAATAAACCAAACACATGGTGTTATAGTTTTGGGATTACTGAATACAAAAAATACAAATATTTTTCCTTTTCTCATATTTCCCTCGAGTTTAAGAAGCATCTGCAAAGGATGTTATTTTTGGAGTACTTCGCAAGCATGATGTTGCCCAAACTGGGATGGTGCCAAAATTGTGTGAACATGTATGCATGATTCTTCTAAGAGTGAGTCTCAGCTCTGGTCATGTTAAAAGCAAAGCCCAGGCCCAGCCTTCCAAGGATCTTACTTTAATTAGTCATGATTCCAGGCATTGCTATTTTAGTAAGTCCCCCCACAGGATTCTAATATGCAGCTAAGATGGAGACTCTCCATTAGAAGCCTAGACCTAGGAACTGATATTCAAGCTTCCAGTTCACCTCAGTTAAAACTGCAAACTGCAGAGATGGAAGGTGGCTGCTAGACCCTCTCCTTATATACACAGCAGATCCTCATGCTTGAGTTCTCTTTCCTTTGCCTTACCCTCATGTCCTGTTTCCTTGGGACATTGCACAGCTAAATATTAGTTACTTAGATAAAATCATGTTTGATAATGCCGACTGGTTTGTCACAATTAACAGGCAACATGATATACATCTTAACTTAGCTAAATGCATATATTCCAGAAGACTGGCCCCACAAAGAGTCTGCTGGAATTTTAAAATTGTTATTCATTTTTAAGCTCACAAAAATGAAATACATTCTCTTGAAAAAAGTAATCATGGAAAATAAGAGGTATACCTCTAGAATTTCTCCTTTTCAGTTGCATATATATTTATGTACCTGAGATAGTAATGTGTTTCGAGAATTTTCGAAACATAAATGGTATGCTATTCTGTAGCTTACTTTTCATCATTCAACAATATATCTTGGAGAGTTCCACATTTAGTATTTATGGATCCACCTCATTCTTGCCCAGGGATTTCCCAGTAAGTATGTACTATAATTGGTTCAGACCTCTCTCCATGAGCAGTCATAGTATTTGTGATTTTTCTCCATGTGATTGCTCACTTTCTTGTCTATCTTTCTGCTACACTGTGTGATCCATGAAGGTAGGATTTTGTCTCTAACTTTTGTTCTGCTTTACTTAGCCAAGGGCCTGAGAAGTGGTATGTGCTCTAAGAATGTCTACAGATTGCAGAATAAGGGATTGCACTGATAAGGCAGCTAGATGCTTGGGGAGTAGGAGGAGGGAGGTTCGTGGAGTCAAGCCTCTGGAGTCAAGCCTTTTATCAACTTTTATCCATGTATCTGGTTCCTCTCCTCCAGGGATGCTCAACCTCTACTTCTATGGGAATTATGTGAACAGGCCTGGGTCCCACCCTAGACCAAAGAATCTGGGGGTAGGACCTGGCCATTAAATGTTTGAAAGGTTCTTTTGGTGATTTTGAAAAGCATCCATGTTTGAAAACCACTGTTCTAGAGCAAAACTTCGGCCTTCACTAAGGACTTACCATCTATACAGTACAGTTGCTTTTCATTTTTTCTCTACCATCACTGGTCCTCAAGAGGAACCACCCTCCCCCCCCCTTATTATTACACAGTAGTAATACCAGGGCTCACTACATGTCAGATGCTGCTTCAAGTCCTTTAGATACTGTAATTCACTTTGTCTTTTCAACAACCTGTGAAGTAGGTATTATTATTATTGAGTCCGTGACATTGAGGCACAGAGAGCTAATTAACTCGCTGAACATCACACAGCTACGAAGTGGTAGGGCTGATGCTTCTGGGCCATGGTCATAACCACTGCACTATACTGCCTCTCATCAGACGCTGTGGTTCACTGACCATTTTGGGAAGATGCAAAATTTAGAAAAGCTCTCTTTCAGAGTTTCATGCATGGTTGAAGGAGTCAACTAAGAAGCCCTCAAGAATACTGTGGGCTGAACGTAATAATGAAATAGTTGCTATGAACACTTCTGAACATAAATAATAATCTTAGACTATATTTTGCATTAATGAACAAGGAAGATTAATTTATTGAAACATTAATTTATATTTTCTCTTCCTTGATGTATTCACTGCTGTATCCCCAGTATCTCCTCGAAACAGTAGCTGCTCCGTAAACAGTCAATAAATACTTGTTGAAAATATGCTATTGGGGAATATATGAATTGATTAATTAGAGGTATTTCACTTCCCTACTCCCAGAAGGTAGCTCTGTGTTCTCAGTCAAGGTTTCCTAGTCAATCCAAGACGCTAAGGAGAGTTTCTAGGGAATTGAGATGGGACTTGTTTTTTTATCCTGTGCTTGGAGTAGCAGAGGTCCGTGTTAGCAAAGCCCTACTGTCCTAGTTCTGGGGATTAGGAATGGCTGCCGGGGATTTTGTGGGCTGCCTAGTAAAGAGCTAGGCTTGTTAGCAGCACAGGGGTAAGGCCTCTGGAGTCGTGTCTGTGGTCAGAAGAGGAGAAGAGGAAGAGGGTAATAAGGACCCGTCCGGGCCTGCATAGGCATCACTGCCTCACTCTGAGGTGGGCCAGGCTCAATGGCCACCATGAACAAGCACCTTCTCTTATTTTCTGGGCCCCATGAAAGCTACTACTTTCTCTCAACCCAGATAAATAGGATGGGGCTGGGGAAAGAGAGCTCTAAAAATATAAGTGAGATTGATTATGACAGGTTCCTGAGATTAGGGTATGGACATAACTTTCTTGGGGGCCACTATCCATCCTGCTCACCAGAAAGTCTGTGTCTCCTTCTCCCTGTGCCCCTCCTCCCTGCTCATGCTTTCTCTCTCTCTCTCTCTCATAAATAAATAAATAAATCTTTAAAAAAGAAAAGGTGCAGATGGTTTATAACCTTTCACAAAACTGATGTTTTTAGGATGCTATAGACTGGTGGAGAGGTTAACCCCAAAGGGGTTATGATCTTATTGTCTTGTGGAAATTAACCAACCTTGTATCAAATTTGGCAAACTTATTTTGGCATTTCTTTCCCAACTAGGTCCATAAATCTGTTCCTTTATTTTTTTATTTTTAAAGATTTTAATTATTTTTTTGACACAGATTGGGAAAGAGAACACAAGCATGGGGAGTGGCAGGCAGAGGGAGAGGGAGAAGCAGGCCCCCCGAAGAGCAGGAAGCTGGATGTGGGCTCTGAGGACCCTGGGATCATGACTTGAGCCAAAGGCAGACATTTAAACAACTGAGCCACCCAGGCGCCCTCTGTTCCTTTACTTTGGAACTAGCTCTTTTGTCTTCCTGCTGGTTCCTTCATTAATAAAATAAACAAAATTTTAAAATGTGGACACATGGTAAGAAATAAACTGAGCTTTTGTATAATAATGTCATAAATGACCCATGAATGGCATGAGAAAAGAGAGAAAGCACTAATATTTTTGTCCCAAGCCACCTCCTTTTATTTGAGGCACTTTTCACCAGTGAAATATGATCTGTCTCTCCTGTGAAGCCTGACCTAACAGAACTCCATTACTGTCACCGGCTTCCCTTCATCAATGTTTCATGACCCAAATGGATTATGAATCACAGGATGCAAAGGGCATCATATATCAGGAAGAAGAGGCAAAATCACTCTCAGGATTCTAGACTTACAGTTCATGTTCTCACTGTCACTTAAAATAGCAAGTGCAAATAGAATCTTACTATGCAAATGAACTTTTACTTTGGTAGTAAAATTACTATTTAGGTAAGTGCTATTTCCCATGTTGCTAGAAAGGCCTGAAGTTATTACTAAGACAAGTGTTGCCTACCTCACACTTTACAGCCATTTATTTTGTCCAAGGAAACTAAGAGAAATGTTATAAAATATAGGAAAACGCTGAATGTAAACAAAGGCAGTTTCCAAGGCCAGAGTATTATGCAACTGAAACTGAAAAGACTTGGAAACTTTTCAGCAATTTAGTAGCCCATCAGATGTGCTGGTTTAGGATTGAGGATGAAGTACAGACTGTATGTAACACATAGTGAAGAGCAGCCTTCCTTTCAACCATGACTTGTTTATTTTTTTTCCAGCATCTAATTTCATTATAAGCCAAGACTGGAATAAAGGAGAACATCTATATGCAATACTGGCAAACTGCAAATACTGCTTAATATGTAACTAGAGGAATGGTAAACAAGACAATTACAGCCATCAATTTGAGTTGAGGCTGTTTTGCTATCACCATGGCTGTATTAGTAGTTCTCGGGATTGAGCAGGCATCAGAATCATTTGGAAGTCTTATCCAAACAGATTGTGGGGCCCCACTACCACCGGGGTTTCTGCTTTAGCAGCTGTAAGTACGGGAGTGGGGGGCCCAGAATCTGCATTTCTAACAAGTTCCCAGGTGATGCTGATACTGCTGACGGAGGGACCTCACTATCAGAACTTCATATGCTGACATTATGTGTATGCAAGTGGAACTCTGGAGTTCACAAATGTCCCCGATGTAGGCATCTCTTTGTTACATCACATGATTTTGCAAAATGCTCCACAGTTACAGCCACCTCCTGGAAGTGCCTGGGCTTTAAAAACAGCCATTTTAATTGGTTTAAGCTAATTGGATTTTCAGGTATTAACATTCTCTAAAGAAGAAAGCATTTTGTTCCCTCAGCTGTTGATTGTTCTGAATGATAAGCACCAGGCAAAAGATAAGAATTAAATAACTCTTTAAGAATATTGTTTTATTCTTTTTGTTCAAAATTATGATTGTGATCCAAGTTATGATTTGAAAATTACTGTGTTTGTGGCTGTGGTTGTCCTAGCACAATAAATCTGTTGGCTAACCTCTATGTCAGCCATTCATAACCCCTATACAACTGCCTTTATGTTACCGCTAGAGATTTCCCACCTAAACACCTGTTTAAAAAGCTCAGTATCTTTTCAAAAGAGATTGATGGGGAAAAGGGAGCTGCTTAGCAGTAGAAATGAAAAATATAACAACTAGCAGACCCTGGGTAACAGTGTAACATAATAATTAAAAGCATAATCTTTGGAGTCAGACTGCCTGGGGCCAAATCCTGTTTGGATTTCATAGTAACTGGTGACCTTGGACAAATTGCTTAATCTCTTTAATCCCCAGTATTCTTATCTGCAAAATGTATATTAACTTACAGAGACTGTATAAGAATCGACTACAATAACTCATGTAAACATACACACAAAATGCTCAGTACACAGCAAGTGCTAGAAAAGTTGACCTTTGTCATCATCTTTCCAGTTAGCGCTTATCAGGTGTGACTTTAGAAATTCATTTAAAAATTATCTTTAGATATTTTAGAGCACTTTTGTTTAGTGGTTAATGAAGATTGATTGGATTCTTACATAGAACAGGTAAATTCATTCCTCATTGAACGGCCATGATTTTTTTTTCTTATTGTTGAAGGTACACAAAAAAAGTTGTACCATATGTGTCAAAGAGCAAATTCCTAGAGCTTTGTGCAAGGTGGGCAGCATATGGTTCCCATCTCCATCCTATTATGAAATTCTATGTTGTAGAATGTCAAAGCAAATCAGTGCTTATTTTGATAAGAGATGGACAGTCTATTATCATGTATAACCAAAAATTATTTTTGAAATTGCCTTTAAAAATAAAAGAATAAAATTTTATCATTTTCATATTTTTATATTTTTTATTTTTATCTGCCTTTCAGTTATCCATTAAATAGCTACTACTTTCAAATTGTTAAATTTCACGTGTTGTTTTTTCTCCTTTTTGTTAGTATTCTCTTATTTTTCCACTTCAGCAAGTGTTTATTGAGTACCTACTATGTGCAGATTTCCTGCTATGCTGAAAGTGATCGTTCAGATTTCTTTCCTTCTTGCCTTCCTACTGTTCTTGCCCTTCTGCCTTTTCTTTGCTCCTTCCTTCCATCTTTGCTTGCTTCTTTCCTCATTGGTAGCTCACTGTGTAAGGTCAGGAGGGGACAAGGGATGTTGATGTGGCTCCTGTACCGTCTTCCAACAAGCAAAACTGTGTTTATAAAGTGTACTGTCTAATTGTTTCTAATAGACATAAAGGTCTTGATACTCCTTATAATTGAATTCTTCTTTCTAACCTTTCCCGAGCCTCACTTATGGCTTGTGGATTGTAGACACTCAATCACATTTGCAGAACTGAAATGGAATGGAATGCAAACTGTCAGTATTTTGAACAGTAAGAAGGTTCAGAAGGCATTGGGGAGGGGAGGCACAAAATTGTATATGGTCTCAGATCTGACGACAATCCTAATTTATATTACAAAGTTTCTGGAAGAAAGTGATGAATATTCTTTAAAATCACTTAGCTCATATTAATCCTAGAAATGTAAGTAATAATCAGGGCTTGCAATGAGAAGGGAAATAGATGGTTTGTGAGTTCTCTCGGGTGAATAAGCTTGATGAAGCTGATATGAAGTGGTATGTGGTTAGAACAAAGGCTTTAGAAGCTGATGGGTGTGATTGAGTAATGGCTTTTCTGCCCCTTTGCTACTTCTCTCTAAGATGAATTTCTCATGTAAGATGGGGATATTAATTCCCAAGATTATTGTAAGAATTTCTAATATATGAATTATTTGAATATACATATCTGCACTTATATCTTAAAGTTTCAATTGTTCTGATTTGGGATACTGCCAACTTGATGGAATTATGACAATATGGAACTAAGCACTTGCTTTGCCAAAGTCAGCAAAGTCAAAGAGTAGCATGATTATGACTAAGTACTGGAGAGCCTGGTTCTTGCACCTTCTTATTAGGTCCATCTTAGGTTGGCAAGAACCTGTCTTGGAGCTATCCTTCCAGTGTCCAGAGTTGGCAAAGAACTACTTAACCATCACTTTCCAGCAAAAGTCGGATTCATTTTCTTTTGCCTAGCCACTGTCTCAACCCATTTATTAGAAAACACTAATTTTACATCATCACTTGTGTTGTTCTTCAACTCTTCAAATGTTTTCTAACTTTTGTATGAATCCTTTAAACAATTAACTCCAGGAAATACTAATTACTCAGTTGTGTATGTGTCAAGAAACTTTATTCTTAAATACAGAGAGATTATATAATTTATTATAATCTCTTGCCAGTCTGATTAGTGTATTCAAAACACTATTTGAAAGGGACTAGACTACATTTTTCCTTTTCTCCATCTTGAAAAGAATATAAGCTAACATAGGAATTCTCCATTTTCTTTGTGGTCCTGAAATATAATTTTTTTAAAAATGTGATTTTGAAAAAGGCTTGCATATAGCTTCTTGCCTGTTGAACCTAAGATGGTTTATGTTGGCTTGAGAGGGAGAAGACATTTCCTTGATTTTTCCATGAGCCATCTGTGTGACAGTGGAGCAGTAACAAGTTTTGGTAAGCTGAAATTGTTTACTTGAATAGTTTGCAAGCCAGTTTTAAGTTAAATTTTTTAACCACCTTCATCATCTTATCCACCTAGAGAAATCATACATTTAAAGGTAGTATGTTTCTAGCAGTAAAAACCTTTCTTTTATTACAATTAATCAGTCTATTCTCTTCCTGTTTCATTTGAATGATTTAGTATTTTAGATGATTAAATCCCCAATTCATTAGATTGTCCTAATTTAACCGTAAACTGGATTTACAATTAGGAGATTATGAATTTTCTTAGTTTAGACAAATATTGATAAACATGCATTTAAAAATATTTATTTATTTATTTTAGAGAGAGAGTGTGTGAGCAGGGGGAGGAGCAGAGGAGGGTGGTTAAAGAATCTCAAGCAGACTCTGCATTGAGTGTGGAGTGGGACAGGGGGCTCAATCCCCTGACCCTAAGATAACAACCTGAGCCCAAACCAAGAGTCAGAGGCTTAACCAACCAAGCACTCAGGGGCCCCAACATGTAGTATTTTTAAAAAAGCAAATTCAGAGATAAATTCTTTACAGATAATTGGTAACTTTCTAAGGGATTCACATTTTATCTAGACAGAGAACTGTCACAGCGCATTTCAAACTATGTTTTGGAGGACAACATTGGGAAGCTCACACAAATTTTCCAAAGCACATTGTGCTTGCTTAAAGGCACACCAGTGGGCAAGTGGAAGGACAATGTGGTGGGATGAAATCAGACAACCAGCAGGAGAGTAGCAGTCATTGGAATAATAAGATAAATGCATTGTGGGTCTCCATGGCAACCAGGGACCCCAGCTGATCCTCTGCCCCTCCAGCGTTGTGTAGAACAGCCCACCTGCGCCAAATCTCCCCTTGCTGCAGAAACAAATGTTCTATTGCTATATTAAATTGTTCCAAGGATCCAGGTTATGAAACAGTACCAATTACTTTAGCTGAATCTAAATCTCTAATGCACTTAACAAGAAATGTTTCTCTAATAAATATTATCAATTTTAAAAAAGATACATTTAGAATGAACACAGAGGATGAAAATACATTTTCATGCTACATTTACAATTCATTAAGCCTCCCAGGGTTATTTGTTCTGCAAGTGAGCTGACTTGTTTTCCAGCAGATTCTTGGGAGCAGTAATGTCCACCCCTCTCCAGCGAATGTCAGAAATGGGGAGAGGGGGCAGTTCTTTTAGTGGCCTGGAAAGGTTTCCAGAAGTCTTCCGTTTCCTCAGCATTTCCGATCTGGCTGTGTCCTCTTTATTTATGCCACTTACTAGCTCTGGGTGCACAGACCATTTTCTTAATCTCACTGTGCCTTACTTTCCTGTCTATAAAATAAGGGTAATAAATAAACTTATCTCACATAGCCATTTGTCAGGATCAAACGAGCTTACATATATTAGAAGGCTATCATAGCATTCAGTGATATTTGCTATTATCATAATTGTCCCTTCACCTCAGATAAAATATTTCCTCTTAGTTTTAATTTCTGATCTCGTATACTCAAGAAAATTTCTCTTGCTCACTTCATCTCACTTATTTTCAACTTGATTGTAGACTGCATAAATGTGGACACATTTCTTAAGAGATCTTTGTCGTTTTAGATCAAGGCTATACCCTTATAAAGTGTTTGAGCAAATAAAAAGATTGAGACTGACTTTGGCCTTCTTGGCAGTGTTACCCAAAGGAGATAATTAGTTATAGACAAACAAATTACACTGGAGTTGAGGATCATGGGATGGACAGGTCTGGTTCATACCATAGTTCCACCAGTGATTAGCTGGGTGCCCCAGAAGAAAAATTTGACTATACTGAGACTCTTTAAAGGATTCTTAAAATGAGGCTATAAGGGGCGCCTGGATGGCTCAGTCGGTTAAGCATCTGCATTTGGCTCAGGTCATGATCCCAGGATCCTGGGATCCAGCCTGGCATCAGGCTCCTTGCTCAGCCACGAGTCTGCTTTACCTCTGCCCTTTTCCCTGCTTGTGCTCTCTCTCTTCCTCTCAAATAAATAAAATCTTTTTTTAAAAATGAGGCTAAGAGTAATTCACAGGATTATTTGAGTATTAGACATCATATATGAAAAGTACAAAGTCTCTAATTCTCACAAATGGTAGCTCTTAGTATTATCATTACTCTAATACTATAATTATTTATTCCTTAACATAAAATTTATTTTAATGTGACAGTCAGGATCCTGATATGTAAGTACCTGGGTCCATGGGGCATACATGTGAATGAATGCTCAATATGTAAGTTCCTCTTCTTGGTGTTCTATTGTAGAAATATTGTTAATACTGGAGTAGAAGAGATTTTGTATTGCAGAATGATGGGGGGATCCCTGTGGCTCAGTGGTTTAGTGCCTGCCTTCCGCCCAGGGTGTGATCCTGGAGTCCCAGGATCAATTTCCACATCAGGTTCCCTGCACAGAGCCTGCTTCTCCCTCTGCCTGTGTCTCTGCCTCTCTCTCTCTCTCTCTCTGTGTTTTTCATGAATAAATAAATAAAATCTTAAAAAAAAACAACAAACAAAATGATGGAAAAGTAAATGGTAGAAAAAAGAAAAAGTGCTAAATATATAGTGAATTCATTAAGACATGTTCAGCCAAATATACATATAATTCAATATATACATATGATATATGTATATTATCATCAGTTATCTCAAGCATTGAGATAGATTACTGAATAAGAAAACATATGAAATACAGAATATAGAAAAAATACTTTGAACTTTTTGTGAAAATTTAAATAAAATATTTATGATATAAATTATCTAGTAGAAAAAGTGGGTTTGGGGCAGCCTGGGTGGCTCAGCGGTTTAGCGCTGCCTGCAGCCCGGGGTGTGATCCTGGAGACCCGGAATTGAGTCCCACGTCGGGCTCCCTGAATGGAGCCTGCTTCTCCCTCTGCCTGTGTCTCTGCCTTTCTCTCTCTCTCTCTCTCTCTCTCTGTCTCTCATGAATAAATAAATAAATAAAATCTTAAAAAAAAAGTGGGTTTGGGGAACCTGTGTGGCTCAGTTGGTTGGGCATCCAACTCAATTTTGGCTCAGGTCATGATCTTGAGGTTGTGAGGCTGAGCCCCCATTTAGGCTCCACATTGGTTGTGGAGCCTGCGTGGGATTCTCTCTCTCCCTCTACACCTCCCCCATCCCACACACTTTCTCTCAATCTTTCTCTCTCTAAGTTAAAAAGAAAAAGAAAAAAAGAAAAAAAAGAGGTGGGTTTATAAAAGAATCTTTTTGTTGTTGTTGTTGTTGTTGTTGTTACCTGTGCTGGAGGCACTAATTCCAACTCGGAAGCTGACTCAGAGTTCAGGGCGCTTTTCCCACCACTTAGTTCTGGTTGAGATCTGTGCTCTGAGGACCTATAGGGGTTGAATAAAGGAGATCAATGTACATCAAGAAACAAATTCAGCTGGAAAACCAGTCAAGAAACCTAGTTAATCTGGATCACTGAGAGCCATGATAACAAAGCTCTCATCAGAATTTCAATGAAAAAGATATTTTCTATATAATAACGACCACTTTCGAAATTTAAGTGGCTGCAGTGTGCTAGGTGTAATTGTCTCCGATTGATTTAGAATTCTGTTCAATTATGTACAAACAGTAAATAAATGCATCTAGTTTTGTTACAAACAGATTTGCTTTATTAAAAGTATTGTGTTTTGGGGAGGGGAGTACCTCACAAAGTGTCCCAAGTGTGATTTGATCTTTATATAGAACTTGAAATGTCATAATAAATAGGGGCAATAGGAGACTGAGGCATGCTGCCCTTTAGGAAGCTTTAAAAGCATGGTAAAATTAAGGTAGCCAATTTTTCTCATGGGCACCCACAGATTATTGTTAATTAGTACATTACCTGACAGTGATGATTAAGATAGTCAGGAAAGGTTACCTGTTACCAGGTACTTTTTTCTTTTTTTATTGTTCATATATATATTTAATTTTATTTAAATTCAATTAATTAATATATATTATTGGTTTCAGAGGTAGAGGTCAGTGATTCATCAGTCTTATATAACCCCCAGTGCTCATTGTATCACGTGCCCTCCTTAATGTCCATCACCCAGTTACCCCATCCCTCTACCATCTATCTTCCCTTCCAACAACACTCAGTTTGAGAAACATTTACTTTAACTACCTTTTATGTAACATATTGGATATGCACACATATGTACATATATGTATAAACCTATTTTTATGGATCAACTCAATTATACAATCAAAAAATTATCAACAAATATTGGATCCTGAATTATGAACCTACCAAAATCATTTTTGGCTGAATTTTTGATAATTTAGGTGAGATACTTAGTTTTAGAAGCCACAACAATTAACACTGATACCGAGGGTTAAACATGGCACCAGATATTTGGACTGACTGAACTCATTAGCTATTTCAGTACAGGAGAAATACCCATACAGCTGATACACCATTAGCTATTTTGTGATGTTAAAATATCTTACCATAAGAGTTCTTTTGATCCAGTTCTAGATGAGCATGATTTTCTCTCTGCCATTGGATGCCCCTTGCTATTTCGATCTCCGTGAAACTTAACATCATCCCATTTTTCCAGTTGTGTTTGAATGTCTATGAAGGAGATAGGAATGGGGTAAGAGGGACAATGGATTTTACGAAGTACAGAGAGAAGTAGAGAATTTAAGATTAAGAAGTCTTATACAAGTGAACTTCACTCAACTGATGCTCCTAAGCCCAAGACCAACTTTTTAAGATTGCATGAAAATTAATTAAAACATGTTCAGCTAAATAAAAATGAGACCTATTAAGATAAATTGATTTGCTTTTAAACAATAGAGTTGTTTTATCTGAATTTACTTCAAGAGCTATGTGCATTCTGAGTTCTGTGTATAAATCCATGGAATCCCATGAGAATGAATGTGTAGAGTACTATCCCGTCTGCCTCCAGCTGAAGAGGTGGCTTTGAGGCAGTCTGGCATGTTTCTAGAAAGAAATTCTATTAAAAGAGATGAACCTGACTGTTAAAAGAAGATAGGAAGGAACTGGAACACTTTTCACAGCTTTTGTAAAACTGCTTAATTTTTCATCAATTGAGGGAATGAATAATGGGAATAGAAAGAAGGGAAGCAATGGAGAAAGTCAAGAGAATGCTAGAACCATTTTCTCCCTGTGTTTTAATTCTTAAGAACTTGGCTAGGTTTGTTCTCATTAACAGGTGTGTGACTGTAAATAAATCACTTAAACAGCTCTGAGCTCCAGGTTTTTAATTTATAAAAAGATAAGTTTGCAGTCAGTGTCCTCCAAAATTTTTAAACTATTTTTATGACTTCTTCATATGACATTTTCTCAAAAGCAGAGAAATGAAAGCTTCATTTTATAGTTTATTGTGTTACGTTGTAGTACATTGAATAATATATCCTTACATAAGTGTGTAAATTTCATTATCCATCAGTACAACTGAAAAATCCTAAAGCTTTCCTCCAAAGAGACAGGCCTCAGAGAGGGACATGGCAGGGGAAAGGGGACATGTTATTCCTGGTTTTCTGAAGTAACTGTCACTTTCCTTCTCCTGAGAAAGGAGACTATAATTTGGCTAGTTCCATGAGATGGAGTTAAGCTCTCCTTTCTCAGGAAGATATATAGTAGATAAAAGTATGGGTTTTGAAGTTAATCAGAACTAGGTTCAAATTCCAGGTCTTTCTCATACTAACTGAGATGTTAGTTACTTCAGGTTTAAGTTATTTAAATTTGAAAACCTGGGTCCTCTCTTATTTCTGAGTTACAGTGAATTAATGGGCTAATGCATGTAAATCATGTAGCATAGCCCTGGACATGATAAGCCATCAATAATTGGTAGCTGTTGTTATTATATCAGATACATCCCCATGCATGTTACACGTTCTGGCAGGCTATTCATAGACCTTGTGTTAAAGCTGTTCTCTCTCTCTCACTCTACTGGCTATCTCTCACTCTGGACTAAATGCTCCTAGAGTGCAAGATTCATGTCTCATTCTTACTTGTAATTCCAATGTCTCATATGGTACCTGCCATCTATCAAGAACTCAATACATGCAGGTTGAATAAATAAATGAATGAATCCACATCAGTTATGCAAAATTGAACTCCCCAAATACTTTTTTTTTTTTTAGATTTTATTTATTCATTCATGAGAGACACAAAGAGAGAGAGAGAGAGGCAGAGACACAGGCAGAGGGAGAAGCAGGCTCCATGCTGGGAGCCTGATGCGGGACTCCATCCCGGGACTCCAGGATCACACTCTGGGCCGAAAGCAGGTGCTAAACTGCTGAGCCATCCAGGGATTCCCCCCCCCCCCAATACTGTTTAATTCAAGCACAAAAGAAGTGTGTGCTGCCCATATTCCTTCATGGAATTAATCTTTTCTACTCCTTTGCCACATGGTCTTAATATCATTTGTGGAACTTCCTTGTGTTAAGGCAAGGGCCAGCAGCAGCAGACACATGGTATTACCTTACCTAAATCTAAGGATGATGTCTCTGGGCCTCGGACAGACTGGCCTCTCTGTTCAGCATCTGCACTGATGAGATCAGATCCATCAGCCTTTTTCTTGAGGGACGAAGTTTTCGATGAGGCCTCCAACTTCTTGGCTTTGGTTTGGGTTTGAGAGACAGGTTCACTCAGGTCAAGGAGATCCAAACCTGTGGTCAGTACTATCAGAGACAGAAAAGGTTAAGATAAGCTCACTCACTGTTCTGAAATTATTTTTTAAAAATAGGTTTTAGTTGGTTGCAGAAGGATTTTGTGGTTGTAGTGTAGGTTAGAAGTATCAAATCAAGCTAGCTCCCTATTGATTTATAAAGATGGCCTGTATTTAGACTGAGAAGTTTGCTACATGTTCTCCTTTATTTGACACAGTACAAACCCACAAGATGGGACTTAGAGCAGCCTCACCAGTGATAAAAGTTTAAATAAAATTAAAATAATAAAATTGAATCTAAATTCAGGTATCACTTACTTTATTGTTTTGCCTTATTTATAGAGAGGTGTATTTTACAGTGCAGTTTTCCCAGAGAAGAGTGTATCATATTCAGAGACATGTTTGCAAAACAGTTATGAGGAAGATCTGGAAAAGTTTCTAATGTCTTTGTATTTTAAATTTCAAACTTTGTGTATACTAAAGTATACAGGATATAAAGGAATGTTGTTAATCATTGCTTATTTAATTAAGCAGTTCAATCAGAAAACAGCTTGCTGTTTGGGCTCACACTAGAGAAGTATCTCACAATCCATAGCTGATGAGTAGATACACATGTTAATGCCTTTGCTGCTTAATATGCAAATTTAAATTTCCATGTAACGAACCATAAAATGGCTACACTTTCACTTCCTAGCAGGTTGATTACATTGCATTAAATACAGTAATGAAGGCAGAAATAATAATTTGTTCAGATGCAAAGTAGGCAAATAAGGATGAAAAAGGCAAGTTTTGTAATTCTTCCTCCTTCTTTCTCTTACCATGCAAGTCACCAGGGTTTGACTAGTTCATCTTGAGAAATGGAAAGTTCCAGTTAAGGGAGGTCCCCTCCAGCCCTGCCACTCCCCTGGTTCACACACCTGAAATGCAGGCTTCTGGACTGGCCTGGTGGCTTCCTGGCCTGCGATCTCTTCACCCAGATAGTGTAGGAAAGCCAACAAAGTGACAGAGAAATCCTGGTGTTAATCCTCTCTTGCACGGTCTACAACAGAGGCTGCATGTACCACTTCTCCTCTTTGACCTCTCAGATCACCCTCTTGGTAAGGAATGGATTTTTGCTGGTATCTTAACACTCTTCGACTTGCTTCCCCCTTGCACTCAAGGCACAGTCACGGCTCAGTGGACTTCACATCCTGGATTTCTCTAGTACCATACTGTCCTCATGAGCTAACCACCCCTATAGGATCTTTAAGATTATGTGTCAAGCTGTATTCTAAATAGTCTCCTTTGCCTGATTTCAATCACAGGGGTGGATGTTAATGGTGAAGTGGAAAGACCAGGCTCTAGCTGCTTAGCTGTGTGGCTCCGAGTAAGTTTCTTGACTTTGCTGAGTTTGTTTCGTCCTCTGAAAAATGCAGATTAAGCCTCAAGATGAATTTATCTAATTTGTATATTGAATGTGTAAAGTGCCAGGCATACAATAGGTATTCAGTAAATGTGATTTCCCTTCTCTGGTGGCCACTTTGTGATGCTTTTCTTTCTTTTTTGTTGATCTCCTCCTAGTCTCCCTGCTTTTTTTCTATTTTGGGCAGGAAGCACATCCGTACATTGACAGAAAGGAGAAACACTGCTGGGAATAAAACAGACCGAGACAAAGATATCGGTCTACAGAGGATGCTATGAGGTACATTTATCAGAAAATGGCCTGCAAGCATCAGCTTATCTCATCTGAGCCTTCCTGAGGAGATGGGAGCCAATTCCCTATGCTAAGATGCTCTGAGATAGGCCAGCAAGCACCTCAAATGGGAGGGAAAGAAGTGGCTTTGAGAGCGGAGCTGCCTGGCTTGCTTTTAAGCATGGCAAGCAGCCAAAATAGGCTAGGATGTAACAACACATTTCATATTCTTTGAATGTTTAAGCAGAAATTTCCAGGCCACTGTTAAGTTGGCAGAGATTCTAGGCCCACCAAAATTCCCTTGTAAGAGAAGGAAGGAAATGGTAAGTCTCTGGAACACCATATATGTCTTTTTACTAATTGTACAAACAATTAGGAATTAGTTACTTGTTCCTATACTTCTTTTAGAAGCAAATTATACAGGACTTGTCTATTCATATATACGAAGTACGTTTGTTATGGAAAAATAACTGGTGAGTATTAATTTAATTCTATATCTGCTTCTCACCATTCAGAACAAATGAATTACTAAAAGAGTGAATTGCAATATCCAACTTGGCTCTGCAAGTCTTTCCCTCTCCAAACTAGCCTGGGCACTTCCTGTGTTGGTTCTGAGCTCTCTGTTCCTTTGTTCTTTGCCCAGCAATTGTGAAATAAATGCTTGGCACACACAAAAAGCCCTATTTGTTACCCAGTTGATGAAGAGGGTGGCTTGGGGGTGAATGGTAAGCTTTGAAGATGAGAGAGTCCCTGGGGATTACAATTTCAAAAGCATAGAAGGATGGGTGCAGCCTTTTACTTTCTGGAGGAAGACAAATTGCATTTTAGCAAGTGTGTGTGTGTGTATGCGCGCACGTGTGCATGCACGCGCACATGCACACGTGTGTTGCACACATATGCACTTCAGTTAAGACTTAGAAATAAAGGGCCTCAGTGTTCCATATGGACTTCAAGGAGAGCATATCTTGGCATGGAAAGGGATATTTGCTCTGCTGATTTTCTTAACCCAATTTTAAAGATTCTCTTAGACACATGAAAGCTTGGGTTCCAGAATCTGTGTATTTATATCAAGATAGTCACCTCTTACAATGGATGTGAAAATGTGTGTGTATGTGAGTGTGTGTTTGTGAGAGACAGAGAAAGATAGAGAGAGACAGAGTGACAGACTTGAAGATAATATGTTGCTGGCTTTGGAAATGGAGGAAGGGGCCACAAGCCAAGGAATTCTAGGTGGTTCCAGAAGCTGGACAAGGCAGGGAGACAAATTCTCCTTTAGAGCCTCCAGAAGGAATTGGCTTTGCTGACACCTTGATTTTTATGACTATTGACTTCCAGAATTGTAGGATAATAAATTTGTGTTATTTTAAGCCACTTAACTTGTGGTAATTTGTTACAGCAGCAATAGGAAACTAACACAGTTCATAGGTCAGTGCCCATGCGAGGATGCAAATACAGGCTCTGTCACTCCTAAGCATGTGTTTGTCACCACTCCTCCTCAGACTTTATCTGAACCTGGAGGCAATGTGCTGACTTCATTGATATGGGTTTGGTTAGTTTTTGCTTAGCTCCCAGTTATCTGGCAGTCCAAGGCATAATTTAAATTAACTGATAATCTCAGAATTTTTTTTTTTTGATCAGCTAAGTTCATTGGGTAGAATTTCCTGAAATGGAGGCTGTAAGATGCTTTTAAGTATTTGTTTCCATTTATCTCAAGGACACCTGATTGAGGATCATAACCTATTGAACTAGAAGGCTCCTACGGGGCGCTGAAGATGTTTATGAATGCTAGATTACTTGGGCTGTGGGAGGTGAGGCTACTTAAAACAGAAAAAAATTGAACCTATCATGAAGCTCTGATTTGATGCTTTGATGGTAAGCACAATGCTATTTACACCACCACAGTATAATGAACCTCAGATTTTTAGTGAATTTTTTTTTAAGGAATACATCTACATGATGTGGTCAGAGAGGCAGATCAGGGGACAGTCCTGACTGGTGCAGTCACAGAATGTGCCACAAGGAGCTGATAGGATCTCTGTTCTGTTTCATAAGCTACCCTGGCATTCTAGAACCATGGTATTCTTTAATATAATAAAGGCTACAAAACAAAGTCCCTTAGGAAGGATTTTGTCAGTGATGCCAGATAGATACATTGGATTTACATAATTCAATGAATTTTTTATTATTTTATTGGAATATGTAATTAAAGCTACTTCCCAAATTTCTAAGTTCTCTCAAGACGCAGGACATTGGGTTCATTGCTACTTGGGCTTCAAAAAGACGTATTTTGCAAATATTACACTGATTTTGCAATTAAAATACTTAATTAGTGGCTGTGACAGGAGCATGAACTTTGTTAAGGGTAGCTTTTCCCTTCCATATATGGGTCTCTTATAGAGGTATAAAGGTCCTATATTAAGGAGTGAAAAACATTTTTTTTAAACCATGAAAAATGTTTCTTCTATAATAACTCTCCACCTAATGGCTCAGTTGAGGGATAAAATTTTTAGATCATGCAGATTTATCAAGGCAAACCAAAGACCTCCTGTTTTTTTTTTTTTCTTGGTCTTTAGGAAAGAATCTTTATTGTACTTTGACATATGTTAGATTTTTTTGGGAGATTATAGACTAAGAAGTCATTATTGGAAATTTCAGTTGTCCTATAATGTAATCATGATCTTAAAACATCCTTGTCTAGTTACATTCCACGCGTTTGATACAGGCACCTGTGATAATACATATTTATTTGCCATTTTAAAATCAAGGATATTAGCAATGATCTTAGCCTACCTACCATCTAGGGATACAGTTTGAGAGGGCCAAGCAATTAGCTATCATCTAGATTGAAGATAAGTTAAAAAATAATTAAGGTGTCAATGGCAAAGAAACTAAAAACATCCATATTTGATCAGCTTGATATTGTCACTATTGGATGACAAAAAGTTAATCCTAAAGTAGAAACAAGTAGAAAATAAAAAAGATATTAAGTACTTAAGAAAAAGATTATAATTTAGAACTTCTATGAGGCAGGGGATTGATATGTTCTTTTAAGGTCAGTAGAGGAAAAAACCCTATCACTTGAATGTCATTTGGAAGAGATAAATATTACCTATGTTGTATTCTGTGCAGTTTATATAAGAAGGATACTCCTTAAACATTTAAGTGAATGTTATGATGGTGGTGATACACTAGCTTTATTTTTTCATTAGAAGAAAATGCCAAGTATAAATGCCTCTCTTAACACAAGATTCTTCAAATTTCTTCATTGATTTGGTACAAACTTGAAGCAGGTTTTATTCTGTATTTTACTCCAAGATTGTTTAATATCCATTCTGTGAATGTAAAGATATTCATAATACCTGGGATGTAACAGACACTTAAACTTCAATGACTGTCTTGATTTCTCTCAATGTAATTTCATACTATTTTATAAAATGACAATGTTCTATTTAAAATTACTGTTTTTTCAATTAAAAATTTGGACAGAAAATGATAACTGTATCTTTTGCCCCGAAATCTTAGTTATAAAATTCCAAGACCAGATTTAGAATTCCTTCTAAGGTGTTTGTATGCTAAAATCTTTCCTGCTTAAAAACATATAAAAATGTTGCATATTGAGATGCTAAATAGTGGGTTCTGTAATATTTTTTGAAAAGTGTATTTCTTGGGATGCCTGGGTGGCACAGTGGTTGAGCGTCTGCCTTCGGCTCAGGGCGTGATCCCGAGTCCCAGGATCAAGTCCCACATCGGGCTCCCTGCATGGAGCCTGCTTCTCCCTCTGCCTATGTCTCTGCCTCATTCTCTCTCTGTGTCTCTCACGAATAAATATATAAAATCTTAAAAAAAGTGTATTTCTTAGGTATTAAAAAATATACAGCCTCTGCCCTGAGATACACTTCTAAGATTAAAAAACACTATCAAACAATAGTCTTCCTTCAGGATAAAAATCTGTGTGACCCAGACGCACTGAGTGCTGAGGACAAGGAAAGAAAACTTCACAGTCTCAAAATACCATTTTTCTTGAACACCTGCTTTGGAGGGTGTTGCGGAATGAACTGTGTTTCCCCCCAAAAGCTATATGTTGGAGTCTTTACCCCGAGTACTACGGAATGTGACTTATTTGGAAATAGAATTTGTTAAGATGAGTCACATTGGAGGAGGCACCTAATCCAATATGGTATGTGTCCTTATAAAAATAAGAACTTTAAATGCAGAGACAGACACAAACACAGGAAGACATGCACACAGGGAGAATGTCATGTGAAGATTGGAGTCATGCTGTCACAAGCCAAGGAACTACCAGAAACTAGGCGAGAGGCCTAGGACAGTTTCTTCCTGAGCACCTTCAGAGAGAAGAGGGCCCAGCCGACACCTTATTTTTGGCCTTCCATCTCCCAGAATTGTTAGACAATAAAATTCTGTTGTTTAATCCACTCAGTTTGTGGCATTTGTCATGAAAGCCTATAGAAAGGCAATACTGTAGGATTGCAATAATATGAAATTACATATTCTTTTGAGTTTTTTTTTCCTCCAATATTTTGTAAGTCTCTTTTCATATGTTAGAAAAGTCAAGATGAAAAGTGGCTTTTGAAAACCAAATGTTATGTTGCTGTATCTGGTGGGCCCTTCCCAAGTGACTCAGTTTTAGCCTCAGTGGAAGATGGAAAGGGGAGAAGGTACTAGAATCAATATTTGAGAATTCTATGTTTTGCAGCTTTTTTTTTTCTTTTGAAGAGTGGGAACTTCTCAGTGCATTGAATTCTCATGGATTTTCCTGAAATTAGAGACACAAGTCTCCTTTGTATTTTTTCTAAGGGTAGCTCTCCAGTTTCCGAGGGGTAGGCTCCAGTTTCAAAGATAAGGAGGATAGATCTGATCTGGTAGGATCTGAACTAGTTTAATTTCCTGCTTAAATGTACCAAATACAATTTTATTTGCTTGATTCCTCAAAGTGATAGCTGAATATAGAAAATGTTTGCTTTGGTGTGATAGAAAGTCAATGCATCTGAAAAAGAAAGTATTGGGTATATTATTTTTCTAACCTGATATCTAACAGTAATGGTAGCATCTGTTGGAGCTTGCATGATGCTAAGTAAGGGTTTACATAGATTGCTTCATTTCATCTTCCCAAGAAACCTATGAGATATAGATGTTACTATTGTAGATGAGGAAACAGACTTAGTTAAGCAATTTGCCCAAGGACAAGAGCCTCTAAGTGGCACAGCTGGGGTCTGACATTGCCAAGTTTGACCCCAGAGACTGTAGACTACACTCCTACATTAAGTGCCTCTGTCTTGTGTTACTTACTTTTGCTGTTGTAATTTTTAGCATTTAAGAAAAATCACAATTTCCTTCCCCTGCAATTTTCTTCCCTTACTTAAAAGCATAATGAAATATAGCAGGCAACAGCAAGCTGATGATGGGGAAATGGAATGAACTGAACAAGACAGTACATAATTGTTCTCTCCTTTCTCCATAAGCTTTCTCCTGCAATCCAACATAGTCTTTGTTCTTTGACTCTGAACATCATTTTTTTCATCTTTATTTGAACAACATGCCTTTGAATGTGAACACAGATTGAATAAAATCAATGCAGAAAGGCCGCCTCTGATACAAAAGGTGAAAAGTAGCATTTGCGTCAGATCTTACGTAGCTCCCTCAGGGTAAACCCTGATTAAATGACTTAGTTTTAGCAGTGAGAACTGGAAAATGCAGAGGAGACTAGGGGAGGTGTGAATCATAGCAGCAGCAGCCTGCATCCACTCATTGGATGAATTTTTATTAGTGCCTATATGTATGTGCCTATACGGATGACAGTTCACTGTTTGGGTAGATTCAATTCCAGAAGAACGTTCACATAAATTGTCGTAAGAGGAAACAAGTACCAGATTTCCATGGCAGAAAAATGAAACTGGCTCTATAACATTTCAAATCTCTAGGGCTTTTAATTTTGTCATTTCAATCCACTTGAAGGGCCTGGCTACAATTTTATTTTACTGGACTTTTGTCCTACAAAATACTACCAGCCAGAACTTTAAAAAAAAAACCTTGCTCTGAAATAGAGGCTTTTGTTAGAAAGATTTCCTTGTGTCGTGACTTAAGATGCAAAGAGGAAGGATGCATTGCTAATAGCGGTATGCTAAGGTTCAGCAAAGTTGGCTGGGTCAAATACATTGCAGTTTCTTTTAGAATACAAAGGGATTTATTAGTTTATGTGGAATAGTATATGTCCTAAACTTTCATTTGGTTGCAAACATTACTCTCTACTAAAGATGTGTTACAGAAAGAAAATACGCATTTCCCTGTAGTGACCATTAGCTCTACTTGAGGATCCGTTAAAATGAAAGCATTACCGGCTGTGTTGGACGTTACTGGCCTTGCTATCGCCTCCGATTTGGTTTCACAGAGAAAGTCATCAATGGAGGGACTCAAGAGAGGTCTGCTTTCTTGCTGCTCATTCACCAGCTGAGGAAAAACGAACACAGGTATCAAAGGGCTTTGTTAAACTGCAGAATTGGATGAATTACAATGCAGCCTTGCAACAAAATGAGAATAGCAAGCCTACCAATAAATAAATAAATAAATAAATAAATAAATAAATAAATAAATAAATGGGTAAGGGCAAGAAAGAAAAAAAATACCAAGGGATGGGGAATGAGCCTTTTAGCACTGTCAACGTATTTTCGCTGCAGCCAACTTCAGTCTTGAAAGCTTAAGCCTTTTTTTTTTTCTCCTAGAACGATTTTAGAACTATTCTCCAAATTTCAACATGTAGAAAATGACACCTCTCGAATCACCTGCTCTTCGCGTGGATCAAACATTATTGAGACTTGGAATAGTGGCCTCAGACTTTGAGGTGACACATTCTGGTTAGGGTGGGCGGTCCGCATTATGTGAAAAGTGTACACACACAGAGCTGTATGTGTATGGATAATTGTTCTCCAGTTTTTCTTAAAAAGCTCAAGTCATCAATGGGCACATATCCTTCCTGACATTTCCTTGGGATGCTTTTGTGGTGCACGACAAGCATTATTTTGGGAGAGGGGAAAATAGTTATGTTAATTATATAGGTATCTGGTAGATATATTCCTGAAAATCTATATGTAAAAACACAGACTTCTATCAATTCAGTTGTATTGTTCTCTAATTTCATAAGTCTTTCAGTTTGACTTTTAGTTGGTCTCTAATTATCAATAGCAGCCAATTATTTACTTTCAGTTATTTTGCATCTCTTAGAATACAGACTTTCTTAAGTTCTGTTTCCATGGTTAAGGGAAGAAATATACCATGCAAGTGGTTAATCCTGAAATTAATGCTGTCAGTTTTTAAGGAGTTTTTATATTGGCCTTTCTTAAAATGGGCATAGCCATCTAATTTTCTACTTGTTCTAAGAAAAAGATGTGCCTAAAAATCTCTAGATTTTTAAATACATATTTGTAAGGTTGTATTTTGTGAGACACATATCTTATCTTCTTTATTTGGTTCTTCATTTTGAATATAATTAAATTACCTTGTAAAAACAGGGACTAGTAATTTATTCCTATATCACAGCTCTGTGAGTAGATGTGTGGAATGGGCCTAAATGAACTCTAGTTTTAGAAGAGTAAGGTGTTAGATCTCTACAGATACAGCCGTAAACGCTAAAAATATGTAGTCTGAATTTGATAAAAGATTTCTAGAAAGGCCTTTGTCGACATAGACATCTAAATGGAAAAACAAAGGAAAAGGCCTTGTCCTTTTAGGCAGGTTTGTTTATCAAAGGTAAAAGGATTTTTTGGGAGCTTCTCTCTCTTCATGAAATTTTAGACTTATTTTCTGGAGAAAACATCTGTAGCATTCTCAGGTTTTCTCAGCACAGGAAGAAAAAAAATACCAAAGAGAAGGTTATTCAGAGATTCGCGGGAGCCCAGGACTGAGGCATGGCTTTTCCTCTGCCTCGTAAAGCTTGAGTCTCTTCCACACCTACTGTCTAGTTTCTGAGCACACGTCACACCCAGACTGATGGAGTTGTTAGGTCTGCCCAATTCCCATAACTGAGCCGTTCCAGTGGCTCTCTTACATAGATACAAATCAAAGAGGAAATAACAAAATACTTCCTGAATCCGTGTTTTTCAAAGTGTGGAGCACGGTTTGACAGTTGGGAAATGCTGGAGTTGGAGTAGGGATGGTAGCAGGTCTCTGAGGTGAAGGAGATGAAGGGCCAGACTTCAGATACCATGGAAAGGTAATTTGGGAACTGAAAGTTCTTTGGTTTTGATGGAGATATGTAAGATGAAACAAAAAATATCATGAAATCTTTTCTTAGAAGCTCTGAGGTCAGAGGCTATGTCTTACTCATACTTATATTCTTCACAACTTCGAATAGAATGTTTTCATATAAGAGGGGATCAATAAATGCCTACCAAATGGAACGGTGACTTTGTAGAAACTTTGTAGAAACATTGACTTTGCAGAGGATATAAAAATATCTATCTCAAACAGCCCAATTTTGAACTGTGTCTTCCGTTGGATGATTTGGGGAATCATTATTTTAGCCATACTAAGTCCCATTTTATTTGGATTTGTATAGATAAGAATAGCTTTTCACATGGCCCCCTCCTCATTTTCAAACAAAAGTCCTACGGTGACTTGAGAATAAGTAAATCTTTTAGGTCAATAAAAGAAAGTTGCAAACTGAACTGAATCCCCCAAAGAGTTCCCCTCAGCTTTGCTTCCAAATTGTATGCAATTTATTCTCTCCTCATTCAGTGGTAGGATGACTTATTGACTTTCTCTTAGAATTACTTCCTTCAGTTTGAAAATGCTTTATTATGAACTTACCTCATTTCATCCTTTGGGTACAGAGTATATTGATGTTATAAAAATAATAAAAGGTGAGTCCAAATATTTCAACTTTTTAAAATAATTAAGTTAGAGTGATTGCAATTTGGGTCAATTAGTTTATCATAACTGAGTTAACATGACCCATTTCATTAGTTTTTAGGGCCTTTGTCTCCTCACTTTGTTTACATTTCAAATTTTCATTTCTTATCCTCCTTTGTTCCTCTTCTCAATATTTAAATCAGTTCAAAACCTTTCTAATGATGACAGATTCTTACTCCTCTTTCAGGACCTCATTCTATTGGCACATTGTCTGGGAACCTTCTTCAACACTGGGTAGGCAGTGAGTGCCTTCTTACAGCATCTCCATGTTCCCATGTTTTACCCAGTTTTATACTTTAGTTTCACCTGTTTTTCCCCTACTAGACTATGACTTCTTTGAGGGTAGGGATCTTATTCAATTAACTTTTGGATCTCATAGCAACAGTTTAATAAATATTAACTGATTTATAGTCAAACTGAATGGTGGAATGTACAAAAGAATGATTATATGAGTATCCTCAATTTCGTATTGAGTTTGATCAACTCACAGGGAGGCGGTGGTTCTCAGAAATGTTAACCGATTTCCTGGCAGGCTTTAAACCACATCTAAGTCCATTTTCCCTAAGCTTCACATTTAAAAGTTTGGAAACCTAGAGTTACCTAAAGGTTCATTTCCAAATGCAAGGCTTCTTCCAAACGGTCAAGAATGCAAAGGGCTAATGCCTCATGAGAAAAATAAGGGCATAGGCCTGCCCCACACCATCCTTGGAAGAAGGAAATGGACCAAAGCAAATGGGAGGCCAGTGACACTTCAGGACAACATTACCACCTCACTCAGGGATTTTAAGCCAGAGATCCAAATTTGAAGACTTTGAGGGAAAACCCTTACATGGTAAGTAGGCATGGAAATCAAAGAAAATCACTGGAGTAGAAGACAGTTGAGCACTTGCATAAAGGGGTTTCCTGGTCACCCAGAATTCAACAGACTATTGAACCTTTACACTTTCCTTGTAAACATAGGTTGTGAATAAAATATTCAGGCAAATGCCTTCAATTTATGTACATGACTTAGACCCGCCAGTTAATGTGGCTAATATTAGCCACCACAGGACCAAATTGGTTCTTATTTTATGTTAATACTGTGCTTAAGTATTGAGCAGAATGCAGATAATAACATCCAATTTGAAGAAATTTTTATCTGTTTTAAAACATTCTCTAAAAATACATTTGCCTTAGTTCAACTTGAATTTCTCTAATTGTAGTGTTAAAAAATAAATTATTACATAATTTAAGCTACAGGGGACTATTTAACTAAGATGAAAGTATTTTGCTTTTGAAGACTGCCTGAAAAAAAAAAAAAGACTGCCTGTTACTTAACTCCAGTGTATGTTTATATAGTTTGTTTTGTGACTTAAATCTAAGTTTATTTACCTTTAAACAATGTATTGCTTAGGTGTTTCATGAAAAAATACAGAGCTAAAGACTTGTGATAACTTCCATCACTAAGAATTAACTCCAAACCAAAATGCATTTTCCAGGATGAAAACAAGGTCTGTAAATGATAATTAATAATCCATTGTCCCATTCTTTTGCACTTAAAGTTGAAGATCTCAAACTGTTGTTTTAAAGTAAAATATTCTGTGTTTATTTTTAGACATTTTAGTACTTAAAGAGTAATTTTAAAAGTTAAAACACTGAAGCTAGTAAGCTTAAAAACAGTTGACAGTATTTCAGAGATGAACTTTTGGCTTAAAAAATTTGTAATAATATACCAGGTCTCTTACCTCACTTAAATAATAGAAAAAATTAAGATAGCTTTTTCTATATAAAAACATAAATATAATTTTAATAGATGTATTTTATGCATTTGAAAATTCCTTTATTATTTATAACATTGTTGATTCAAAGTATGTGCCATTTTAAGTAGGTTTTCATTCATAATTTTGTAATTGAACTACTTATTTATGGCTTTATTAATCCTATGCAAGTTTAGAATATTGTGTGATGCCCATCAAAATAGTGACGCTGTCAAAACGAAGTTAACTGACTCAATCCATTGAAAAGACGAGACAACTAACTAATTAACTAGCATGCCTCCTTTAAGTATTCAAACTTTGAGAGTTTTGTTGTAGTAACTCTGACACCTGACAGAATTAATTTCTTGTGAGCTAGTAATAGTACTAATAGTTCTGTTCTGTCCCCCTCCCTCCACCCCACGTCCTACATACGGGTCCCAGGGAGTCTTCTTGTAAAAGATAGCCACATAATCACTTTCAACTCTTTGACTTGATCTAAATGTCAACCGGCTATAAATATTTTCTTGACAGAATAGTTAGACTTAAAAAATGTGAATCTATTCATGGGAAAATGAACTGATATTACTGTTTGCAGCCTGGGCAGTACTGTCATTGATGCAGGCAGGGAAATATAAAGCAATTGTTTCAAGTTGGTATATTTAGTAGCCTTGACAATGTTTTTCCAATCAAGGGCATTATTCTTTTCATGTTTATCAGACACACAAAAAATATCAATATCAAGGTAATAAGGAGTGGGTATGGACAGATACACAAAGGCTGAGTTTGTGGGAAAAAAAAAAGAATTCCCCTAGCAAGAAGACTAAAATACATAGTTTTGAGATATTGTACTCTATAGCACAAAATGAGTGGGATATATCTTTCTAAAAAAAAGTACCAGGGGATGTGGTTAAAATGGAAACTTTTAATAGTTCCTTATGAGAAAAAATATTTGCTAACATAATTTCATTCTCACAAAGAATAATAATTTTTTTATGATATAAGTAATCTTTTGGCACATAGTTGTTCCTTCTATACTCAAATTGGATTAACTTATACTATTATAGTGTAGAGGAGTGCCATGCGATAGAAACACCATGAGAACCTGTTAATTGAAAATATTTTAGAAGCCACTTATAAAAAATTGAAAAAAAAACAGTTGAAAAATAACTTTAAGAATGTATTTTATTTCGTGTAGTGTATCCCAAAACTATCATTTCAACATGTAATCAATATAAACATTATTAATGCAATAGTTTATTACTTTCCTTGGGGCTAAATCTTCAAAATTGGGTGTGTATTTTATACTTCGAGTATATCTCAATGGTGCAGATCCACAAAACACTCGATAGCCATGTGTGGCAAGTGGCTCCTGTATTGGACAGCACAGGCCTAGAGAAACTTTTTCCCTCAAAGGACATCCTAGTTTTCCTTCAGACCTTTCATCAATGCACACTTGTTTACATACCACTTGACTTAAAAGTGTTAGTGTAGGGCAGCATGAACCTGAGCTTTTATGAAGTGTCTGACATATTGTTTGCTAATACAGAATTAATAATTAATTTAAACAGAAAGCAACTTTCAGAGGCCCAGCAATTTCTGAGTTCAGGTCACTTGGCCAACTCTTCTGTTGTAGTTTGTTTTGTTCACTGTACTATAAATGACTTCACTGGAGTATGCTTGGCTAAATCCCTTTAAAAGTGATTGTAATGATCACATAATACAAACAATGCTTCAATATAAACTAGTCTACACTTACAACCTGCTGACTGAACACTTATTAAATAAGTTGGGGGCAAGTTAGTGTTTCAAGAACTTATTTTGTGTTTAATCAGTTATGATTGTCTTAAGGACATTATTGAGGGAACAGCAATGAGCTTTGGACATATCTGGAAACTATGAATGAGTGCAGCTGGCATGGACATACCAGTGATGAAGATGAGTCAATGTATTCAGTAGGAGCAGTATGTCATAAGGGGCTTTACAGGAGATGCTGGGACAAACATATTTCAAGACACTAGTACACTCACACAGGATAACAAGTAGGAATGTGGTATGGTACACAGATTGGATGCTATGGTTGCTATGAGAAGTACTCACTTTTTCAGATCATTCTGCTGCTTTTTGGCTTGTGCACGCCACTGGTGCATAGCAGGGAAGAAGCCACTTGTATATAGTGGAAAAAGTATGTCAACTAATAAAGCTGCATTTGACTGAGAAATAATTGTATCACAGCTGTCACTGAATTAATTCCATAAAGTTATCAACACAACAGGTGCATTACATTTTATGAATCAGAATTCCGTTTGCTGATTCATAAACTAGCCAGTATGCAACAAGAATATGATGCATCAAAGAAAGCATTACATAATCTTCATGCAGTAAAATTGTAACTAGTATCTCAAAAACAGTTAATGCAACATTAGACAGGGGTTAAAGGAGCTTGCTACACACAAATGTTCTGAATATGAAAAAATGGTAATAATCACAATTTCTTTTCTAAATTAAAAGTAAAAAATATTATTTTGCATTAAATTTTAAATTCAAGCTTAGAATGATGGAAATTTTGGACCTTTGAAAGGGATTACTGGAAAGCATATAGCACTGCATGGTTTATGGAAAAGAATTTTGGGTACTGGAGGCTGTTCTGACTTTGATATTCTGAATGATATGTTATAGCACCACTGTGCCAATTGCAAATCTGGATAGGGGTTATCTCCTGATGAATATGGCTCTCATTAGCCAAGAACTCCCAACTAGTTCTCACTTTCCATAGTATTTACCTGAGGAACTGTGAGCTATTTTGGACATGGATTCTACAAAGGGCAGGAGATCAGTGTAAAACTGCGTATGTTTTACTCTGTAAATTAAGCAAAGAATAGAGACCTTGATAAATATAAAGCAAATTTCTTTCTAACTACTACTATGTGTAATTGGGAAGAAGCATCTCTTTTTCATGGATAAAAAACTCACAATATAAAATTTATCCCAAAGTCCTAGGAATCTTTGATAACTTTTTTATTATTCAATTTTGATTGTTGTATGTTGTTATGATTTTCATTACTTACAACATAGTGTTTAGAGTAAAATAAAACCACACATGTTGGCAGCAGCTGGGGATGTGATCTGATGATGTTCTAAAAATAAGTTGCCATAATTTAGCTTTTGATATAAATGTCTTTCATGAGGACTGTAAATGGACATGTTTCTAATTCTAGGCATGTTCATATAATTGGAACTGAATCACTGCATTTACTATTGCATTACAGAGAAAAAGAAATGTTTAAGATAACAATTTAATCTAAATTGTAAGATAAATGCAAGTAAAAAATTTTTCATTTAAGAATTTAAAACTGATAGTTCCACAGAGTGGTGATGAGGATATTATACATATTTATGTGGATTTTACAGGGTGTTTCAAAAGTCCCTGAGGACATACAGGATTCACAGTCTCAGCGTGTCTTTGCATACAAATGCAAACTTTTTTCTATACTTGTTATAATAAATGCTGAAAATGGCTCTCATGCGCTTATAATAGAGATGATATTTTTGTTGTCAAGGTCACTAAGTATAAGAAGGGTCACAGATGCCATTTTCTGCATGGGGACAGGGACTTCTGGCTCATTCCTGTAAATTAGTTATCCACATAAATATGTATAGACATATATGTAGTATGCATATAGTCACAACATAAATATATTTAACATTTAAGAAAATTTAGATATTCTACTGGTAAACTGACATATGTATTCAATAGAACTTGTATTTATTCACAGGAATTTGATTTTTTTTTTTTGGTTGTTATTGTTCAAATGTACCATTAGCTTAATTGTTAATTCTTTCCCAAAGTTGTTAACAAGTTTCCTTTATAAAGAAGTAACATGGTTTACTTGCATATACATTTTTTTAAAAAAACTAAAGTTCAGTAATGAAAAGTAATATCCACAAATAACTAAATGATGGAATTAACTTTTTTAGCAATTTTGGTTTTCATTTTATATTGTATAATTGTTTCATTGAAACTGTGTTTTTTAAAAATTGGTTCAAGTTAATGTTTTTTTTTTTCTAGTTAAAAATCACAATGTCTGATATATTAACATATGTCAGCTTCCTACAGGAACCCTATGGGTCTGCCCACCTGTGATGTCATAGTAAGGAGGGGCTTTTCTTCAGCAGACTCCTCCCTCGGTATCTCCTTCATCACCATGGCAACAGCCTTATCTGCCGCCCTAGAGCCTTTTCCCTATAACAGTGAAATCAACAATGACTTGTGTCAGGAGAAATCTTTAATTTATTATTACAAGATATTCTAATGTTTAAAGAGCAATCCAACATAAATGAAGAGGTAGGCTGCTGCAAGTGAATCTTGAGGCTTTTGGCTGAGGAGAAAACACACAAAATCTGAAAAAAGATTATTTGTGAAGTTTTAGTTAGCTACTTTTTCACCTTTACAGCTGACATGCTATATTTAATTTTAACATAGTATTTTATATGTATCATATATTTTAAGGCAATTTACATGACATGAACATAATTTTTATAGTATCGATTTGAAAACACTAGGGATTGCCTATTCATTTACTAATTGTTCCTATAACATCCTTAAGTATTTTGAATGATAGTGAGGAGTCTGAGATAGGGATCAGGATCAGTGTCTGACTTGCACTGAGGGATTTTGCTGGGTAGTCCCTGGAGCCTGTCATTTTTGAGTGGAATGGGCATAAAAACAGTAAAAGTGTCATAAAATCTCTAAAAATTCTTCAGTGGCCTAACATCACAGAAATTCACCCAGCTTGTGTATTTTGTGGAGATGGTATGACCTTGGTGAAAAAAAATTTCAACTCTCAATGTTTTTGAGACCAAAGAATTTTAATATAATTTTAGAAATGTCTTTTAATTGGAGAATTCCATAAATTTAGATGTAAATAAAGGATGATTAATAGTTGAAGCACTGAATATATATCTCCACATTTTTTGTCTCAGACAAGCATAATTTTGTACTGTGAAGGGGTATGCTGGCTTTCTGTCTTTTTAGTTTACCAGATTATTAAGTTTTTGTGAGTAGATATGGCATAATGGAAAAAACAAAACAAAATATCACCTTCCCAACCCAATTAGAAATATCTTATACTATGTAAAAATTAAATAATCTTTAAACATTTTAAAAACAAAAACGTCCATTTTCTCAGGTCTCTGGGCAAAGCCTCCCTAGAAAAAATAATTTATACTAAGATCACACATGAGTATCTGTATTGTAAATCTACTTAAGATACAAATGAAGCATATAGTGATGTCATAGGCAAAGATACAAAAATGGACATATGGGGGTTTGTTATTTAGAAGGGAATTAAGTGCTAGGGACAATATTAACTCCAGAGGTTGATAAATCTTGATGGTTTCCATGCAGCAAAAAAGGATGGAGTTACATTATGATCTTGCGCTTGCACAGGGCTTTAAGTATTTAGAAGGTAGGTTTCCTCTAGGAAGCAAAACTATTTTCTCAGGCATTACCTTTCTAAAATGTAATGAGTGGAAGCTTTTATTAATGAAAACAAAGAAACACTTTCTCTGTAGTTAACTAAATTTTAAAATGTGTGAAGCTCTTTACAATCTGAAGGTTTCTTTGGTTTGTTTTGCCTTAACAGAACTAGCATTACTGAATGATAATGTGTCATCTCACGATGGAATATCAACTACTGAGATATTATTTAGTCCATATAACACAGTAATTTCCATATGTGTTCTGAAAAGTACATATGGCCACAATTCTTAAAATAACTGACTTCTGGAAAAATAAATAAGAAACGATGATTTACTGCATAACAAATTGGGGTGCATAACAATCCCAGGTTTTTTCTTCATGAAGCAATTTGAACTTCCTAAAACAGAGATGTGTACAATTCTGAATTCTGGGAAAATATGTATTGTGGCACTATTAAACTATTTAACATTTTTTCAAAACATAAAAATTATTTGGATGAAACATTACATACTATAAAGTGATATAGCCTTAAAAGCTACACTCATTTACAGACTAAATATAGTTTAACAAATTATCTTTGCAGCTTATTTTTTTAAAAGAGCAAAATCATTTGTGAAGAATTCTTTCCATGCTCCAAGAAGTTCTAATAATATAGCAATAAATAAAGTGGCATGCTTATATTTAAATTCCTAATATATTTAAAAGAACAAATCTAATGTTATAAGGTATAATTTTAAAATAATAATAATAATAATAATAATTCAGAATCTGTTCTTGGGCTAAGAAAAAAATGTCAATTGATAAGCATCTCAAAAAATTTCAGGTCAATATTTCAAGATACCATTTATTTGAAATGCTACCAATCATAAACTACATATAGATATTTTTCACATGTGCAACTATTATAGCTAGAATTAGCAACGGACATGCCATTTCACTAAAACAAAAAACAAAACAAAACAAAAAATTAGTCCTTTCATGCTGAACTCTAGAACAAAGCAGTGGTCAGCTAGAAAGGATGTATAATAAACACATGCGGTGCTTTTTATTTCTTGCAGAAAAACCCACCAAAGCCAGGGTCAGGTCACTTTTTTGAAGACAGTGCCACTTTTTCTTCAAGGTTACACCTACTACCTGAAAAGAGTCATGACACCCATGTTAGTGCCTGCTAGCAACTTTTTTCCCTTATAGCCTTTTGGCTTTTGAGTTATTACCCCATGAGCCTCACTGTTTTTACAAGTGTGCTACAGTTCGAGAACAGAATGGGAAGGTCTGCCACAATGACATCTCCATGGTTCCAGATAGAGTGTCTAATACCACTGCCAAATCAAGTGAATACATTCATATATCAAAGCAAGATTTCCCTTCGGCCATATTGCCACCTCCACCTGGTATTTTAAAATCAAGCTGTGTTATTTCTGACTTGTCCATTTATCTTGGGGGGTAACACTTCTAGAATTCAGAATCTGGCTGATAATTGATTTGGCAATTCACGGAACTGTTCAACTTTGCTTATCAGCAGCTCTGCAGGGATGACAGTAACACACCTATATAAGTTTTTTTTTTTTAAGTCAGTGGCTTAAAGCATTGTAACAACTCTATATGCATAATTATCCAGACTTCAAGCTCAATTTTCTAAATATAACCATGCTGAAAACTCAGTATTAATCTATTATCTAAAATAATATGGAGACAGCAATAATGAAATACACGCTCAAGCATATAAGTGGATTTAGATTACATTAAGCCTGTATGCTTCTATGTAATTCTTAGCAACAACAGAAAAGAACAGAGAAATCTTACAAGTTGATTATCACATTGGGACACCCTCCAGTAATTTATTTCAGCCTATTTCTTTTCAAATAATGCTTCAAAATCACCTTTTCCCACTTCCTTACTGAATTTCTTCAGAGGGTTTTGACTTGTTTCGAAAACATCACCATATGGAGAAATTTCTCTTTTTCGTGGTGATTTGCTGTAGGAAATTCTTCAATATTTCTTTGTTTCTTTTATCATTTTGTTTCCTCACCAGTGAAATACATAAAATGATAGTCGTTCTAACAAATAATAGTTCTTGAGAATAATCTTTTTTATTAACTTCTATTATAAGACCAGGCATAAATGAATGAAATGCAGATAGTATAGGTAGTGACATTAACATTTATTAAGGAAGCCCAGTGTTGGCTCACTTCTTTCTGTTAATATAGTATATAAACAACAGAGGACAAAGAACTGAAGTCACAGGATCTTCTCAGGCTGGATACGCAGGCTGTGAAGCTACCAGCTGTCTTTGGATGAGGAGGTATTGGCTGCAGGCTGGTCTCATAGGGAGGGGGACTAAATTACTTGGAGACACTGCATGTGCTAGGCGCTCAGCTAGGTGTTTTATCTATTTTTATTTATACGATCGCATGAAAGCTCTGTGGGATACGAAAGATCTTTGCTAGATAGATAGTGAGGCTCAGAGATGGTGTGATTTAGCCAAGGCTTCGAAGCTAGTATGTGGCCGAGCAGCCTGCCAGACAGTCTGCTTCTCTTCTCCCATAGCCCTCTCACTGCTGGCCATAAATGCAGGTTGTTTACATCACTTGAGTTTTGAGAAGCAGCCACTTCTCAGTATAATCACAGAGTTTGGATCTAAGTAAACATTTTTGACAGGTATTTTCTTCAGTGTGCAATGGTCAAGAAGAATTGACCAACCATAATTTCACTCATGAGCATATTGCAACCAAAATGTTTTTGTTTCTTTTATCCTCATAGAACACTAACCTACAGATTTTGTGTATATACACGTCTTTTTATTCTGTAGGTCTTATTAGGTTTGTAAGCCATAGCATCACTCTAATTCTTATTAAATGTTAACTCTGCTATTAAATGACATCTTTATGGGACGCCTGGGTGGGTCAGTGGTTGAGGGTCTGCCTTTGGCTCAGGTCGTGAACCTTGGCGTCCTGGGATCAAGTCCCACATCGGGCTCCCTGCATGGAGCCTGCTTCTCCCCCTGCCTGTATCTCTGCCTCTCTCTGTGTCTCTCATGGATAAATAAATAAAACTTAAAAAAAATGACATCTTTACTAGGATTTTTCCTGAGATTAATTTTGGGTGCATGAAATTCCACAGTTACATGGCCCATTCATAAGTAATTTTCTAGTTACAAATTTTATTACTACTACTATGGAGATTGCAATTTAAAAATCATTTTTATTATTCTTAATCTATTGACAATAATCCAGAGTATTTTCATTAGAGATGTTCAAAAGAAGAAATGGAAAAATAGCAAATTAGGGGAAAAGTAAAAGTCTGCAATACTACACATCTCTGCTAACCCCAAATTATTTAACATATGAATTTAAAAAATAGACTTCCTTTTGACTTTCACAGGCCCTAGCACTAATTATAAAAATTAAAACATGCTGTTGCCAAAAATTGAGAAAAAACAGGCATAAAAAATAAAAATAACAACCCTGACATTTTCATGCATTTCCCCAATGTTTCATATTTATAATATTGGAGATTAAACAGTTTTTAAGGATGAATGTCTTAAGAATAGGCAAACTACCATCAACTTTACAAGTATGAATGTACTATATATATTTCCTCTTTATACATATATGCGAGCAAATACCTGCCACTGATATTATTTTAGCAATATTGTTTGAAATGAAATATATTCAGTTTTGCATATAGCTGAAAAATCCCATAAATTCTGGACACTGGACTTATATGCACCTGCAGGAAACTGGCCAGAAAAAGGCTAATTTCTGACGGCTGTCTCGTCTCGCATGTGCAGAGCCAGGACAACCTTCTTTTACTTGGAAAGGTAAATGTCATGGTAAGTGTCATGCTGTCTTCAAACTCCCAACATGGGAGAATGTCAGAGAAATGCTTCCCAGTGTCCTCTGAACTCTGGGGATGCCTGCCTACCATGTTGTGTCCTTTCTCATTTTGTGCATTCCTATAGCTTTCTTCCAGCATAGAGGAGGGTCCAGATCATGCTGATTCGATCACAGTCAACTCATCCCTATTCCCCTCCTCCAACAGAATGTTCTGTAAATGTTAAAAGTGGTACAAATAGAACTAAATCTGGGCATACTGGCTTCGTCCTTGATTCTAATCATACAGAAGGAAGTACTGATTTAGATACAATTTAGGAAGCATGGACAGAATTCTCTCTTCTTAACTAGAGATTCATATGTGGAATTTCACAAATCATGATGAATTCACTACTGGTTCAGGGATCTGTTTGTAGGTAGAACTAATGTGATTTCTGATTTCTTACCAAGGAAAGTCAAGTTGCAGTGAAGAAACTGCCTCTCTTTTTAAAAATAATGACGCAGCGCATTTAAAAAGAGGGCTTCCAATTGAACCTCCATATCCTTCTTCCTCACTATTCTGTTTTTCTTCCCCAGCCTTGTTTTTCCTTGATGACAGGTGAACTCTTCTCCACTCATCTATCCTAGGAACTCTAGGAAGTTTTCATTCTACCGTCTAACTGTTGTACCCCTGGTGTGTGTGACGGGTTAGCTGGCAACTTCCAGACTCTGCATGAGGGAGGGATGGGAGACGGGGGAATGGGTGGGAGAAATTCATGGATAACAATCTCCACGGTCTTTAACTCTAAACCTCTACCCACAAAAGCCACCAGGATTCCCAGCCTACCACATGCACATTCATTTTCTTTGGCCTGAGTGGTTGGTGCAGGGGGATACGATGACTTTCACAGGCCCTAGCACTTTTGCCTTCATGGTCCCCTTTCTCCATAAAAAAGTTAAAAATTGTATCTTGTGACTGTGCTGGTATAAGGGTAAAGAGAATCCAGACTGGATTTATTATTATACTTTCGTTATTATAACAATCATTTCGGGGGTTCTGTTTTTAAGAGAGATTAAAACGGGTCCTTAAAAGTATCTTGGGCCCTATGTGCCGTGCGCACAGCACCTAATATCTACATTGATCCTGGGTTGTGGTTCTCAACATTCAATGTGGCTTCCCCAGGGCTGCAGTCCTGTTCCTGCAGCTGCTCTCTCTCATCTCTGGGTTTTTGGCAGTGGCTGCTTGTGCCACTCCCACAGCACTTCCATCCTGGTTGTTCCCACCCTTTGCTACTGCTACTGTTCTCGCTATTTTTGTTAGGATTCAGGGAGTCTCCCCTAACAGTACTTATGAATCTTACTGGATGCCCAATCAGTAGCTTTTATCTCAGTAGTTCTTAAAACACACTCAGAAAACCTGAAACATTTAGGCCTGAGGCAGAAAACATTGGCATGTAAAATTGATGTGACTGAAAATGTAATCTCTCCACCAGACAACAAGGCTAATAACCACTTCATTCTCTCCTGCCTCAGGGTGTGTTCCTGACCATCTAGGAGTACTTCTGAGGAAGCCGAGTCAACTTGTGTGTCTACTTTTATTAAAAAACAAAAACAAAAACAAAACCCAGCCTTCAATGACCAGACACACCAGCTGGTTCCAAAGTATTCCTGGCCATTTTTTCCCCAATTTCTGTTCCTCAAGCAAGGAACAGAACTGCCTGGTACTCAAAATTCCTGTGTTGTGTATGAAAATTAAGCTCCTCCCAGGGACCTGGTTAGAATCCTTATTTAACAGAATGTTTTTTGATTGTTTCTCATCAATGAAACTGCCTTGAGTGGCAGAGATTATGCTTATTTCTTTTGAACCATTTTGCATGATTAGGTATAGCAGTGGACACTCAAGTTTGCTTAATAAAAACAAGTATTTGATACCTTTTTCAAATTGTTTAAGATACTGAAATCACATAATATGGTTGATGTTGGCAGGAAGTGAATTCTAAATAAGATAAAAAAATCTTAAACATATTTAAATACATAGTTTCAAGCATCTAAATAAAAATTCATTAACATTAATAAAGTATTGCCAAGTAAAGATGCTTAAAATTTGCTTTGAAGGACAGATAAGACTTCTTTTTAACTAATGAGACCCATTTGTCCACAATTTGCCATTTGTTTGCTCTGTTGAGAAAGTTAAACATTCTCTCGTCTCACTCTCACTGCGCCCCTGAGGCTTATTTACCTTGTGAGCTTAGCAAGCCTTCTTGACAAATGGTCAAGATAACGCACCCAGTTCTCATTCATCTATAAGTAGTTATGAATTAGTGAAGTTTACTGTCAGATTTATTCTGATCGATGTGGCTCTAAATTACTTAGAACCTATTTTATGTCAATATTGAGCTTCTCTATTATGCACCTACAAGCAACTTTTTGCTTCTTACAGTGGTCTGGCTTTAAAAAAATTGTTTTCTTTTGAACTTGCTTAGCCTTATATTGAGGAAGACATAAATAATACAAATTTGATAATTACGAAGTAAATGTAGAATGAAGTGGGTTTTTTGTCTGATAAATCCCAAGTTTGTTAAAGTAATATTTTTATAAATATATTTATATTTGAGAGGCTTTTAATGATTGTGTGGAATACATAAATGAAAATGTAATCTTAATTAAACGTTACAATGGCTATTTTCAGTTCCTTTTAAATATGTCAGATGTTTTGCCAAAACGAGGTACTTTTCTGGGGTTATTTTTAAAAAGAAGGAAAACAACTAGAAACACAAAGTTCTAAAGATTACTTTGTTATTATTTTCTTTTCAGAAAATGTCTCCCCACATACAAGTACTCCGGCGGCTTGAATCTTACTTGCCCAAATGGATGTCCCAACACTCAAAAGAAAGTGAAGTGTTATGATACTCATTCATCCCCAGTATGGGGAGTTGCTTAGACTAGTCTGAATCAGTGGTGCTTTAGGGGTAGGGAAGTTGAGACCAGGCCTCTTTCTGGGAGGAATTAGGTGAGGTCTTGAGGTCTAGTTTCTAAGTGTATATAAGTAGGCAAGTTGGTGTAGTATACAAGATCTTAGAATGTTGAAGGTGGTAGTAAGGAAACTTTGGAGGAACCATGCACAACAATTTGGTTTTTTTATCATTCCTGCCTTTCCCACATTTTCTAAGATTGGAAAATTTTCCAAACTAAAGACAATGGATAAGAATTCCTATAGGTAACTATGTGGTTAAGACCATGAAATGGTTTCTGTGAAACTTACTTACTTAGATGTACCCCCAACTTCCCACCAACTTCTTAAAATAAATGGAAAGACCACATAAGTATATCATTCCCAAATTATTAAATTTGAGACAGCAAATTTATCCAGATGTCCCAAGGTAGTATTATACTGCATCTGTTCTCATTCTAGGGGAAGATTATTAGCTAGTGAACTGGAATTCATCCCCTTTATTAATGTTTCCAGAATATTCTATTACTAATTTAGCCTTGGAGCTTGAGGATTAGCAGCTGTCTTTGCGGCTTTCCTCATTTTCTGGCAGGTGCAGTGTTTTTACCAGCTTGTGCCTCAGTCACCAAATGCCCCAGTTTTGTTGATGTAACTTAAGAAAAGTAAATTATAGAAACTAGGTCAATTCTAGCCAAGAAAGTCTCAGATGAGGTACTCCATCTGCCTGACTTCCCTGAAACAGCTCTAAGAGGGCAGCTGAGGCTTTGGGAGTTCCTACTCTATAATTCTGGATCTTACTGTGGCAGCTCTGCTTATCTAGACAGCCCTCTGGGAGTCATAGGCAATGTGTGGGTTGGCTCCTCCCTAAGGATTCCCTCTTCCCTGAAAGGGAATGAAGAGTCTCTCTCACTGTGTGGACAAGAATTAGGAAAAATGTGGAGAGAACCCAGAGCTGTGAACTCCGGTGAGTGTGTGGCCAGCTGTGGCCAAGGCAATTAGCAGCTAATGGACCCAGTGCAGCCTCCAGGGTCAGTAGAAGAGAAGGAGGGATAACCAGTAGGCTTGTGGGGACCAATACCAGGACTGGAGTCAGAAGATAGGAGTTTTAATCCTACAGCTCTCTTTTATAAATTATTCTCTCTAAGCCTTCATTTTTACTTTCTGAAAATAGGATAGAAAAACTATCTACTTCACAAATTTGTGAGAGTTAAAGAAGAGCATCTGGGTGCTCAGTCGGTTAAGTGTCTGCCCTTGTCTCAGGTCATGATCTCAGGGTCCTGGGATGGAGCCCCACATTGGGCTCTCTGCTCAGCAGGGAGCCTGCTTCTCTCTCTTCCTCTGTGCTCTCTTTCTCTCACTTTCTTGCTCTTGCTTTCTCTCAAGTAAATAAATAAAATCTTAAAAAAAAAGTATTCATAAAAGCACTTGCATGATGCCCATTACATGGTTAGTATTCAATAAATATCAATTAACTATGGACTATTATTGCTGAGCTCATGAACTCCATGGCCTAATTGTCCTTATGAGGTAGGTGGCAAAAGATGCAATACTATGTTTGTGTGACTCATCCATGGAGTAAGTAGTTATGACATGCTCACCACTGTGCCACATTCCATCATCTGAATATACCACAATTTACCTATTCTATTATTGATGGACATTTGGGTTGTTTCTGGTTTTCAGCAAATATAAAAAACACTGTAATGAATTTGAGTTTAGAAGCCACAGAGAACATAATAGGGGCAAACAGCTGAAAAATGATGGGTAAAGAGTAAACAGACTTTAATAATAGCAACAGAGGCAGAGAACGGTCACAGGACGGATAAAAATTCTTATCCATAAGCAAATTAAGTCTGAATCTCTGCAGTCACCAAGCCAAGACCTGGGTTGGGATGACCTAAACCAAAAATGACTAAGAGGGCACAGAAATCAAGGATCAGAAAGCAAAACAGGGAAGCTGAAACTAGCAACCAGTGGATAATAAGAAACCAGTTTCTAAAGAGTTGGGATGAATGACTGTTATGGACTGAGTTGTGTCCTGCCACCCCTCTCCCCCCCCATTCATATGCTGAAGGCCCATCTCAATATCTCTCTATTTAGGTTTTTATTAGAGGTATTAAGCTAAAATGAGGCATTAGGGTGGACTCTAATCTAATATGAATGGTATTCTCTTAAGAAGAGGAGATTAGGACACAGAGGGAAGACCATGTGAAGACATAGACAAAAGATAGCCATCTAGAAAAAAGGAGAGAGGCTTCAGATGAAGCCAGCTCTGCCAACACTGTCATCTCAGACCTCTAGTTCCTAGAACTGTGAGAAAATAGATTTGTGTTGTTTAAACCACCCAGCCTGTGGTACTTGTTATGGAAGGCCTAGTAAACACGAGGGTAACTAAAACAAGTACTTATGAAAGATCACAAAGTGGTGTTATTTTTTTTTTTTGATTTATGATAGTCACACAGAGAGAGAGAGAGAGAGAGGCAGAGACATAGGCAGAGGAAGAAGCAGGCTCCATGCACCAGGAGCCCGACGTGGGATTCGATCCCAGGTCTCCAGGATCGCGCCCTGGGCCAAAGGCAGGCGCCAAACCGCTGCGCCACCCAGGGATCCCAAAGTGGTGTTATTTTGATATCTCAGTAAACTATATAGAAATACCCAAAGACAATTCAGTACGTAACAAGGTTATTATAAACCCTTCTCAGCCAATTCCTTTTGTTACTTCTAATCTGATCAAAAGGACTTCTAGATATTGAAAACTCGAAATTCTGAACCCAGGTGGTCACAATTGGCCACTATGGCAGTGTCCTGTCAGGGACCATGACCTATTTGTCAGGGAAAATTGCCTAAAAGAAATTCAAATGAAGAATGTGCCTGGAGTGGTCAGCCTGTGCCAGCAGGAGCTGTGCCTTCTCAAACTGAATTGAGGTTTTAGCTACATGAGCTCAAATTATAGTTTGGAGCTTCTTGAAAAGAATTTCTTGATGAAACCATTTTTTTTTAAAATTTCAAAGTCTAAATGCTCCAAGGAACTTATTTATTCCCAACCAAAAACTTATTAAATTATATACATTTTAGAAACTCCAATTAGTTAATATGTATGCCAATTAAAATAATTGATATGTACATAAATATAGAACAATTGAAAAGAAGTAATCATGGATCACAGGTAGTTTTTTGTTTTTTAAAAGCTTTTGCTAATAATATCTCTGTAGTTTATTTTGGGGCAGAATTTACAGCTTGGGATCCCTGGGTGGCTCAGCGGTTTAGCGCCTGCTTTTGGCCCAGGGCGTGATCCTGGAGTTCCAGGATCGAGTCCCACATCAGGCTCCCTGCATGGAGCCTGCTTCTCCCTCTGCCTGTGTCTCTGCCTCTCTGTGTCTCTCATGAAAAAATAAATAAAATATTTAAAAAAAAAGAACTTACAGCTTGTCTCTGGCTGTTAGAGATAGCCTAGACTATTCTGGATGAAGATGTCAGCTTGGGATGATATCCATAGCGGACTTTAAAGGACTGAGGATTCCTGGAGCGCCTGAATGTTTTAAATAAAGCCAGTTTTCATCTTTCTAATCACCAGAAACCTGTAACTCACATTTCTGTTATTATGCAGGTGATGTACCAGTTCATTTTACTCTTCTGTCAAATTTTCTGGCTAAAATCACAGTCCTGATTAATTCCAAATGTGGGACATGGTTATAAATGTCAATAGATGTATGAAATTTGCTCTTGAAACTACCATTTAAGAGCTTATTAAAAAAAAGAAAAAAACCACCTTTTAATTCTCTCCTCCACTGTGTATTGACAACCATGAACATGAGGGTCTAGGCCAGGAGGACAACTGGGTGGGCCATTCAGCTAGTCAGTATTCTAGTGGTTTTGAAGCCAATGTCTGCATTGTGTCAAGACTGATGTCCCACTCTCTATAGTAAATATATCCTTTATTGGAGGTTCTCCTTCAACTTATAAACCAGAAAGGGAAGGAAATGGTTCAAGTTCCTACCTTTTCCCAGGTATTACTCCATTTGCCTATTTATCAACTCCAAGTTGCCAAAGGATACTCTAGCCCTACAGTGTGTAGCAACATGGCTTTCTATACACATGGTTACTGAGGCTAGTTAATTGGGATCTGTGTTGACAGACATGGGACCTGAAGTTGGAAACCCAGGAATTGAGATCCAGAAACAACACCTTCCATTCTTATGTGACCTAAAGCACAGAAGTTCATTTTCCCTAGTTTGAAAGTGAGAATGGTACTAATAACTGCTTCACTAACTTTGCAGATTCTTTTGGATGATCAAACGGGTTATATGTATAAGTGAGCATTCAGTAGACTCTCACAATTCTATAAATCAGCCAAATCTCATTAGTTAAGGAAATTATTTTCCGTATGTATCTGGGTGTCTATAGTACCTGAAGAACTATTTGTTATTTTGAGAGTAATTGGATAATGCCACACTGTAATGAAATGAAAAAGTTAATGAACTCCCCCTAACAATAGAAATCCAAGGCAAGTCTAGATTGGGGTCCATTCAAAGAGCAATTGCAAAACTCCAAGGTCCCATTATATTGCTAATTAACTCACTTGAGTGTTTTATGTGCTCTAGAGTTGAATAGAGAGCCATATTAGGAAATGTATTCAACCAAAGTTATATAATCAATAACAAAGATGACTGTCAAGTTTTAATGTCTAAAGAGGGTTCAACATGGAGGACCTTGAGATTATGGAAACATTTCCAGCAGTTCCAAAAAAGCATATATTTCTACTAGTTAATTCACTGGTTTGTCTGATGAATTTTAAATAGGCATCATCTTCATATCTTGTTTCTCATTCTGTAGAACTAGAATAGTTTGGTGGACCATTTAGCTCACGGAGGTGTTAGGTCATTTTTACACTCGGCTTCAGGCAGATTGTGTGTGTCTCCTATACTGGAAATATGTCCATAATTTATGTCCCAAATCACTATAAATAGGCAGAAGAGAAATTTGAAAATGCTAATTTTAAATTGCCTATGAAGTTTCCCAAATCTCCTAAAAATAGATTCTCTGCTATCCTCTACATTTTCTTCCTTCGAACTCTCAGATATATATCAAAATAGATTAAATTAACATTTAAAAGAGCTTTGGCCTAAACTCATTTCATCCTGCTAAATAATGCATTATGATCTTTTAGGTTCAAAGATAAAAGCAACTACATGATACAGATAGTTTATTAGACAGACTGAAATTAATACTAACTGTAGGTTGGTGTTATTTATACAGAAAAAAGTTAATTTCTTTAACTTGAAGATCCTAGTTGTTCCCATTTCAACATATGACGAATTTTATTAAGCTTTTAAAAGGTTCCCAGAAAGTATAAGAGTCTTAGATTCTCTACTTTATCTATTCCTATAAACACTGACTTGAAGAACAGTCCCAATGTCTTCAACACCTATCCAAATCAACTTGTCTGAAAATTTATAATTACTCTCCCCTCACACATTAACAATACCACATTATTTCCTTCTAGCCAATTAATCTGTTCAGGTACAGTAAAACAAAAATCTAATTAACCAGCTTTCTCAATTTTTTCCAAGAAACTTCATTTTTAGAATAAAAATTAATTTATAAGCAAATAAACTCATTTGAAGTATTCTGAAGATCCATGTTATGTCTCACAGTCACTCTCTAGTCAGCCCATCTCTGATAATCTGGGGACTGACTATTCAATCAGGAAAGATGCACCAAGTAATAGCCCTGAGGCCTGTATTATCCCTATGCTTCAAAGAAAGAATTAACTATAGTGTTTTGTACTTAGTGATCTAGAAAGAAGCTGTAATACATTTTAAAAACATTGCCACTTTAAAAAAGTTTTTTTTTTTTTTTTTGTTTAGTCAATCTTGACTTGAAAAATTTCAATTAATCGAAGGACACTCAAACGGCCTTGAGTGTCCTGGTTAATTGAAACATTGTGGCATTTCACTAGACTAAAAACAGAGACTTCTTTTTAGTTTCTTGTACTTAAACACTGCTTTCCTCAAATGTTACTATCAAGATCACTTATTTTAAAGCCTGACTTCCTGTTTTTCCCCTTAGTTCACCACAGATCTTAGTTGCTCATATATATATATATATATATATATATATATATATATATTCTATCACACTTAAATATCTATATTGTATATCTATTCATATTTGCTTCTATATCCATACCTGTATCATGGACAATTTAATTCAACAGTATAAAAAGTAAGATTCATTTTCTAGTGTTATTTCCATCTACAGTAAATGTTTGTAAAGACCTCATTGCAAATGTGTCTTAAGACACTTTAAATTTCGGTAAAAATACAATGTACTCTGTTGTAGAACTTTCTGTTAACGTCAGCAAGATTTATAAATTCCAGAAATATTTTTTTCTGCCTGACCTTTCCAACAACTTAAAAAACAATTATTTCAGTAGGCTTTAGAGGTACTCTGACCTTTTCTTTGCAAAGTGAAAATGAAGTTGTTTGCATTTTTCCCCCTCATTAAAAAAAATGCTCATTGTCTTAGAGAAGACTTAATTGGAAATAGAAATGTATTTCTTGTCTTTGGATATTTTAATATTGTAGTGATTCCAGTTATAATAATGACACAGACTATGTCACAAACTATGTCACAATAAAAGAAAGTGGTGCCACTTTTCATAAAAATTTATCTTGAATTTATCCATTATGGAACTTATTGTCCATTTAGGTCTCTCTTAATTAGTGCTGTAGAATTTTACTCAACTGTTTTCGGTTTAAATTCTGTGAACCTTTTTAGTTTTATTGCAAAATCATATGGCACCATATTAATATTTTTATCTCTTCCCTCTTCTCCAAATGAACAATGGAATTATTATGTACTTCAGGACTCTGGGCTTTTTTTTTTTTTTTTGTAAGATTTTATTTATTTATCTGACAGAGAGCACAAGCAAGGGGAGCAACAGGTGGAGGGAGAGGGAGAAGCAAACTCCCCACTGAGCAAGGAGCCTGATGCAGGGCTCAGTCCTAGTACCCTGAGATCATGACCTGAGCCAAAGGCAGACGCTTAACCAACTGAACCACCCACGTGCCCCAGGACTCTAGGATCTTTTATATAAGGTTTCTCTCCATATTATACACACAGGCAAGAGCAAGGGTTTACAAAAAAAATACACAGACTAGATCTTTCCTTTGATTAACCTGAGTTTCAGAAAGTTGATGTCTCATTAAGTGCAAACATGGCTTTTAGAATGTCAGTCTTCCTCAGGGCATAAACTTCCACAGAAGACAATCCAACACTAAGAGCTGCCTGGCGTTCTTGAGGGAAGGGGCTCTTTGCTTGTATTTCTGATTAGGTGTACAGGGTCCTCTTCCATCATTCCTTCTCCTACAGTTCCTCATTCACTAGCTCTTTTGCATCACTCACTGTGTTAGTGAAGGATGTATGGATATAAGTTTCTGGTGAAACTGTTTCCTTCATTTGGAATTCCCATCTCCTCATCTCTACCTGTTGAATTCCGTGTATTCTTCTAGATCCAGCTCAATCACCATTCTTCTTTGCTGAAGTCTAGACTGTGATGTCCTTGAAGTTGGACACTGAGTCTCATATTCTGTTTTGTGTTGCAGTGTCTAGTTAGTACAGGTGTGTTGAGTGAAAAGCTTGAATGAATGAAGGCATGAATGGATGGATAGATGATATATAGTCCTATCTAAGATTTCTTGAGGTTTCTTTCAAACCCTTCCTTCCCAAACTATTCCATCAATATCCCAGGCAGACTAGGAATGGCTCCTGGCTAGGAATTTAATGGAATTCTTAGCAGTGATAGTTTAAAGCCTTTTGATCTTATTTTAGTCGCCAAGGTAAAGGCTACTATGAGTTTATGGCTCACCCATGAACTTTTCATATTTTCTGCAAAGCCATTTGTGGGGGTGGTGGAAATCACATTTACTTTGGATTAAAATTTAGTAGCAATTTGGAAGAGGGAGAAAGGAGAGAAAGACTGGCTTAAAAAACTGCATAATTAGCAGTGCCTGGCTGGCTTAGTTGGAAGGGCATGTGACTCTTGATCTTGGGGTTGTGAGTTTTAGCTTGGGGTTGAGTGTAGAGAATGCTAAAAGAAAAAATAAATAAACTTATAAAAAATCGCTGCATAATTAAAATAAACTTTTCCTCTACTCAACCTCCCTCCCCTTCCACTTACATCACCAAACCTCAGTGATGTCTGCTGGAAATACAAACATCTTCTGTGAGATACAGCCTTTTGGCTTGTAATTGAGGAAGAGCCAAATTCCACATTCATATGACAAGGTGTGGAAGGAGAGAAAACAGAGGAGTGACTTTGTATGTTTTGCTCAGTGCCATTTATGAAGACCCCAGAATAGTGACTGATACAGAGTGATTGCTTAAATATTTGCTGAATGAGTTTTTTAAAATCCACAAATCCAACTCTGATAAAATGGAAGCAGGAGCTCAGAGCCAGAGAATTCAGTATCCTCCAAATTTGAAGAAATCTTGTGAAATGGTGCTGGGATGGAGAGTTGCTGAATTTCACAGTGTAAGAGTACTTTGAGTCAATCTTATCTCAAACCTAAGATTTAGGGAGAGCTAGCTGGCAGAGAGGTTAAATAAAACAAAGGAGAAGAAATTTTTACTTTAATCAAAGATGTCTTAAGGAAGAACCAGTACATTCATGTTCAGTGATTTTGAAACTAACACAAATTAACTTAATGCTGAGAGACATGTGGAGAAGTCACTCAATTTTGGAAGATTACAGGAAAAAGTTGAAAATTGCAGTGATGTTTTATGTGGAGATACAGTGGCTATGTGTTCTGTTTGGAGGAAGGCAGGGAGTGTTTTCTGACTTTGGGAGTTAAACAATTTCCTGAACAAAAGAGAATGAAGGGGGCACAGGGTGAGTGCCATAGAGTCACCCCCAAAGAAGATGGCTGTGTGCATTAGACGTGCTCTTCATTTTGAATCCACCAAGAATAAAACAGTTCTTTACTTGACATATAACAACGAACACAGCAATTTCTACCTCTGAGGAAATTACTAAGAACTATAAACTTAACTGAAGAGTGTCATGGTCCAAAGAAGAAATGAACATAAGAGCATCTAGCTAATAAAAATAACTACCAAAATGGTATTAAGCAAGCTACAAAGTTTCCAATTGAATTGTCATAAACACTTCTTTGAAGTGGATATGATTATAGCCTCATTTTATAGAAGCACTTGAAGAACAGAGAGAATGACTTGCCCAAAGACAGGTACCTGGTAAGAGCAGTGGTAATAAGGAGCAGTAATCACTTATTGAGCATCTAATATGTGCCAGGTATGGTGCTGAATACTGTACATGTATTTCATTTTTTAAAAATTTTTATTTATTTATGATAGTCACAGAGAGAGAGAGAGAGAGAGAGAGAGAGAGCAGAGACACAGGCAGAGGGAGAAGCAGGCTCCATGCACCAGGAGCCCGACGTGGGATTCGATCCTGGGTCTCCAGGATCACGCCCTGGGCCAAAGGCAGGCGCCAAACCACTGCGCCACCCAGGGATCCCTGTACATGTATTTCAACAGTCACAACAACTCGTTGGGGTGCATACTTTCATTATAAGTTCTTGCAAGTGAAGAAACTGAGACAGAGAGACAGTGGGAAGAACTAATAAGTATCAGAGCTGGGACAAGAGCCCAGAATCTGTGTTTTTGACTACGATGTTTCATTGTCTACTAGAGCTGCAATCAGAAGTCAAGCCTGTCTGCCACAGGGGTCTGCCCATTTTCTTAGCCATGCCTCCCAACTACCACTCAATTCTGCTCAGTGATACTCCATAATTTCCATTGCACTTTATGTCCTTCTTGAACAAAAGGAGTCAATTGCAAGTAGCTATGTGTGGATATACATGTTACACAGCTGGAGTACGATGAGAGCCAGGGTTTGGGCACAGGCACAGTCGACACCCAAGTGCACACTCTTTCTTCTGTATTGCACTGGATACCTTCATGTGAAAAGCCCTGAAGACACCACAGTGCACCAGCTTTTTCCAACGTCATAGAAGTGGATCATTAGTGAACTCCCTTTTTACCTCCCTCTGGACAGAGAGGTATAAAGTCTACATTTAAATGCCAACATTCCCACTTATAAGGGTGCAACTTTCAGTAAAGTTGCCTTTCTGAATTTTTCTGTTCTCATCTGTGAAAATAGGAATAATTATACCCACTTTACAGAACTGTGTGAAAGGTCTCAGTAAAGGGAGTGAACACTGTGGGCAATTGATAGACATTAGTTTCCTTTTCTTCCTTCCTTGTTCCTTACTCTCTTATCTCTCTTCTCTTGCACAAAGCAAAAGATACCACCATTTTTAAATGACATAAGCACTGTGACAATTGGTGTATATTTGTATGTACTGATGAGACTTATCAATAGAGAGTAGAGAAGAAAAGGGATCCTACGGAATGAAAACATTCGAGAAATTTTTTCAGAGACTTCAAGCCCTTTTGAATTCTGTAATGTACTTTATATTTCAGGCCAGCTCAAGACCAGTGTTGGTTTGGAAGCACATTCCACAGATCAAGTACCATCTCATTCTGTGTGCTTGTGGCTTCACATCTATAAATCCTGGATTGTCTTTTGTGTACACCCCAGTTACCAGCACAAAAGGAAAGGCAAGGTCAGGGAAGTAACAAGACACTCTGCCGAATTCTTTATGTCAGAGATCAAATGGAATCCCTAAAACACTCCAGCAAAGTAGGTCCTAATACTTCCTTTAATAATGCTGAGGGTTAAAGTGGAAGTTGTGTGATTTAATCTGGGTTTGTTTAACTGTGAAGCTGAAGATCTCGAGATTAGAGCAAGCTGCCTTCCTCTAGGTGCTTCAAAAGCACGAGCTAAATGGAAATAATTTTTAGGCTTGGGAAAAGCTTTCCCAGCCAGAAAAGCTCCTTGTTAGGAGATAGGTGTCCTGCTTTGGTGAGTGATTATGGGGATCTTTCACAGGCACCCTTAAGTCACTCTTGATGGAACTTAGGCTCCATGCTTTTTATATGTGGGAAGTTACAGGGTCAGCATTTAGGAGAACGCTTATTTCCTTTGGGTAATTTGTCTGCAAACAGAATAGGCTGCCACTAGCTGAGTAGCGGCTGTGCCTTGAGCAGGGGTTCACGGGACGTCCGTGCACATTTCTGTGATGAATGATAAGGTAAGCTCAGCAGGGCTTTCACCCAACTATCTTTGAAATGAAAAAAGAAAAAAGAATCAAACAACAAATAACTTCCTTACAATAGTTAAGTGTAACTTCCTTAATATAGCTAAGTGTTAGAAACACTTACCTTTCTTAGCTGCCTAGAGAGGGACCTGACAAAATGCCCTTAAGGGGGAAAAAACAAAAAAGGAACTGCCTCTGGGTTCCCTGCTCCAAATTTACTCCATGGAGGCAAAATATAATGGATAGGAAAGAGAGAGCCCTCAACTTCTGATCTGGGTGGAAGCTCTATAGTGTCTATCTGGCGTCTCTCCTAATCAGAACCAGCTCTTTCTCCTTCAGATGGTGTCTTCTTTCTTAATCTTTTTCTTTTTTAGAGGGAAACTCAAGCCTCCCTTTACCTTCTTAACTTTATTTTGACTTAGGTTGGGTCTTGAATAAAATGGAACTTGTGTTTCAGCATCCATTCATTCCCGTTGGCTTTGAGAAAGAATCTGAAACATTCATTTTTCTGAAGCAGAGTTAGTTAAACCAGAAGCATTTAAATAAAACCTATCATAGTTTTAATATGGAAAAGGGAAAGGCATTAATGGAGAACCTGTTATATGACAGGCACACAATACATGTTTGATCTAATTTAATCTCTACAAAAATGAAAGTTCTATTCTGCCCAAGCTTAATAAAAAGAAGATAGCCTCAAAGAGGTTAATTTGCCCAAGATCACTGAGAGAATGTATATCTATTTTTTAGACATGCCTCAATAAACTTTTCATGTTTTCACAAACGTTAGTTCCATCTGTATAGATAGGAACTACATCAGTTTTGTTTTCTGTAGAATCCTCATTACCTAGGAGAATTCTTTATATTTAATAGATGCTCAAGAAGTATTTTTGAAAGAACTTATTTGCACTTGGCTACATATATGGATATATTAGCTTTCAAAAATAATAAAATAGAGAAAGATAACACATAATAGACGTGTATAGACTCAAGGAGAAACAATAGTAGCATAATATAAAGCCAAAAGTAGGTCTAGTAATAAAATGGATACCATGAGTTCCATTTTTCTAAGATATTTATTGCTAACTAGGAACATTGAATCCTAATCAGTTATACTGTTCCTAGTTTCTTTAAGACAGGAAACAAACCAATTACTCTAGACATGCATAGCTCTTCTAAAAAGAAATTTCTTCCTTCCTGGGGAATTCTGTCTTAAGAGAGGTTACTGGATAATATTATGATACTGTCCTAAAAAATATGTTTAAAGGAAACATGACAATGAATGCATTTTTTTTTCAAATGTTTTATTTATTTATTCATGATAGACACACAGAGAGAGGCAGAGACACAGGCAGAGGGAGAAGCAGGCTCCATGCAGGGAGCCCAATGCGGGACTAGATCCCAGGACTCCCCAGGATCATGACCTGAGCCAAAGGCAGATGCTCAACCACTGAGCCACCCAGGTGTCCCCAATGAATGAATTCTATTAAGCTGTTTCTTACTGTGTCATTCTACACTGGCCAATAGCATCACACTGGAGCATAATCCAATAAAAAAATCATCAAGTCACTCGAACATGAGCTTAAAAGACTAGCAGGATGAAGACTTTTACTGAAGGTCTCAGTTTGCACAGATGGTGCTTATCTCTCTGGTGCTGGCAACTCATATTTGAACTAAACTACAAATGTATTCTGTTTAATCATTTGCTTGGAGTCCCTCCAAAGTTTTTCATATCCATCTTCTCAGTCTTTATGATTGATTCTTCTAGTACTTTGCAACCCACTACGTAACATCACAATCACAATGAGAGTGAAGAGAGACGTATGTGAGCCAAGAATCTGAGAGAAATAACTCCGTCAACATCCTCTCCCTTGGTATACAAGGGCAGGGACTGCTACTGTGTCATCTGGAGCATGACAATGAGAACACAGTCACTGGTTTCTCCTGATATAGCTTGCAATCCATCTGGGACTCTAGACATCCATTCTCATTCACATTCATGCACATCCTGTATTGCTCCAACTCCCACACCTTTTTGGCAGGAGATATCCACACAGCTGGATTGAGTTCACAGGATGTTTTTAATTTTTGCCTCATTAAACTGTAGCTTTCCACAAGCAATGTGTTTTCTTTATATTCCAGCCCAGAAATCATTTAACAGGAAGAAATCCTCTCAGAGAAGTGCTTCAGGAAAAGGCTCAGGAATGGGCAAACAAAAGCACATCGTTTCTGTTTTATGGAGCATTCACATAATTCTTCTTCCTCTACTCCCTACAATATACAAATATTTATAGTATATTCTGTATAAAGTTCTCTCTGGAGATGGCTAGGTAGGGTTGTAACTGCTGTGGTTATTATTTGTTGCCTGTAAGATTATGGATTAGAAAGCAGTAAGTCAGCCAGTCAACAAATATTGCCAGGAACTGTGACAAGCTGGGGAGAGACTGGTAAACAAGACAGATGTGATTCTTACAATTTGGAAGTGCTGAGTGACATTACACAAACATTTTCAAGTGTGATAAGTGCCATCGAGGAGAAGCACGGGGTATCATGGGAAGAGGCAATGTCAAGATGTAAGACAAATACATTTTTCTTTATTTAGATGTGCCAGGAAAATATCTCCTTCTCTTGATTACCCAGGACCACTTTTAGAATTGGAGAGCTTCCCTGCCTTTTTTAAAAAATTATTTTATTCTAAAAAGAATTTTATATATTTATTTATTTATTTATTTGAGAGAGAAGGGGAAAATGAGCAGGGGGAGGGACACACACACACACACACACACAGAGAGAGAGAGAGAGAGAGAGAGAGAGAGAGAGAGAATCTCAGACTCGCGCTGAGTCTGAACCCAATGCTGGACTCAATATTCTGTGCTGAGATCATGACCTGAGCTGAAATCAAGAGTCAGATGCTCAACCGACTGAGACACCGATGCACCCCTTAAATTTATTTTTAAATTCCAGTATAATTGTCATAGAGTCTTAGGTTCAAGTGTATAATATAACCTTGGACAATTCTATACATTACTTTAGTGCTCAACACACTAAGTGCACTCTTAATCTTCTTCACTGATTTCCCCTGGCCTCCCATCTAGCTCCCCTCTGGTATCCACCAGTTTGTTCCCTCTAGTTAAGAATCTGTTTTTTGGTCTCTTTTTTCTATATTCTTTTGCTTTATTTCTTAAATTCCACATATAAATAAAATCATGTGGTGTTTGTTGAGAGCTTCCCTGCTTTGACTTCTCCTATCATAGCCCTGTTTGAAGGACAGAATACTCACTGAAACTATTATAAGCTGGTTATTAGAATGCTATTTGACTAATTTAAAAATCTTCATAATTCATGCAGAAACACCAACCTTTTCCTTAATGAAAAAGGATTTCATATTCATTTCATAGGTATTGAATTACTTAATCAGGAAATTTAATATATTGATTATTTGCTTTACATTCTCTGTGAGTCAGTCTATTCAAAGACTTCAAGTGAATTCCTGATTATCCCAATGAAGGGACAACTGGCATAAGCATTTATCCAGTGCGACTGGGTTCAAGTTCCTCCAAAGAACACTAGGAAAACTATCATTGGGACAAGTGTAGCAGATTGCAGTGTTCTCAACATGTGCCACATACATCAGCATCAGTAGCATCACCTGGGAATTTGGTAGAAGTGGAAATTTTTGGGCCCCATTTTCAACCCACTGAATCAGAAACTCTAAGGATGAAGGCATCACACTGTGTTTTAACAAGCCCTCTGAGTGATTCGGATGCATGCTGAAGTTTGAAAACCACTAGCATAATGGTTAAGATAATGGGTTTGGAATCAGACAGATCTGGATGCAACTCCTAGCTCTCTATCTTTGCTGTGTGAATATAGATAGCAACCTCTTGAAGCCTTCATCTCTTCATAGTAGAAATATTGGTAGGAATGTTAGACACAGTAATACTAGTGTCTAAACTTTGAAGTTTGATATGAGGATTAAAAGAAGCAATGCTTGTAAAGTAAGGTAAGTGTAGCGTTGAAGAAACATTGGCAGTTATTTTTATGGAGTTTTAGCTGTTTCTCATCTATGGTATTGGACTAATGGGTTATTGATTTCGCTTACCTGCAGGACAACGTCCTATTATTTATTATTTCTAATCCGCTATATTTATTTCTAATCCGGTGACAAGTAGGCAGTGAATGTCAAAACTATCATCAGAGCTTTCAATGTATTTCAAAGACACAGAAAAAACTCCAAGCTCAGATGCATAATCAAGAGGTATCCTCCACTGGAAGCATTGGTAAAGAAGTATCTTAGAGTAGGAGGTTTTCACAGGCTTCAGTTTTATCTGGGGTCAGTTTGACCCAGACCATATCAGGGTGACTTCTGCCTGGGGCTCTCGGATGAGGTCTTTCTTGTTGCCTTGCCTACTCAGCTGATATCTCTCTTGAGAACTCTTTCTTTGAACTTTTCCTAAGGCACTGATTGCTTCTGCTGTGTATTAGGGTTTTGTATGAGCATGCCGTTACTCACCAACTAGAATACCTTCTTGAGAGAGGACTTAAATCTGAGTCACCCTCATACCTCCCTCAGCTCCTACCATCCTGCCTAGCCCCTGGGATGGGCTCCACATGTTTGGAATGGATGAATGCATGAATGAATGTTTTCAAACATAAGCACAAGTTGAAATAAATAATGCATTTCATACTCTTACCACAGTAGACAAGCACTGTAAGAAAAGAGACACACTATCCTACCTTCCCCCAAAGTCAAATTTGATCCCTATTATCACCTAGAAAAGAAATGGAATCGAATGGATTTTGCTTCTGAGACCCAACTGGCAGATGCATATCCTGCTTTTGTTAAGTACTGTGTGATTTCAGGTCAGTGACTTAATCTGTTAGGATCATGGAAATATCTGCAGCTTCATAGAGGATGGTATTTCCTTGCAACCTTATAGTTTAAATATATTAAGAAAATCAATAAAAATTAGATTAATCATTGTATTTTAGGATTCAGTGCAGTACACAGCACACAAAAGGTGCTCACTCAATATTTGTTGAATAAATGAATGAAAGAAGAAGGGCTGTAAAGCACTGAACTTGGCAGAGTAAGAAGAAAGCATTCAAGCAAGCACAATAAAATGACTTACTTATCACTTTCATCTCAGAGGCCAGACATTCCGGTTCTTTTAAAACTCAGGGTGGAAAGCTATGTGCAAATCTGAGAGAGTAGGCTTGGAAAGTCCAGTAGGTGGAAGAGTTCATATTAAAAATTCATCTTTCCCTTCCTGGGGGAAGATGCTCAGGGGCCAGAGGAAGTGCCTGGCTTTACAAAGTTTTCATTGTCAACAGTGTGTTTTCAATAATAATACTGGCCATTCTAACTCGGCCTGATGTTATTATATTTCTTTTTTGTTGATTTAATTTTTTTGATAGAGGTTACATGTCTCAAAAAGAAAAAGAATTAAAAAGGTATCCAATGGATAATCTTCCTCCCACCCCCATGCCTTCTTTCTCTACTTCATCCATCCATAGTGCTCCATCTGTACATAACCACTGTGAGGAGTAGCTTATGTATTTTTGCAAAGTTTCTTTATGCTTATACGAGCAAACACAGATATTACACATATTTGCATTTTAATGACAAGAGGTAACGTACTATACCAATTATTCTGTACTTTGCTTTTACCACTTATTACATCTTGAAGGTTTTTCTATACCAATACACAGAGAATTGCTTCATTTTTATTATATCTGTATAATATTCAGTTGTTAGGGTATACCTTAGTTTATTTATCCAGTATCTTATTAATGACTATTTAGATTATTTCCTTTTTTTTGTTTATTTTTTTGCTGTTCAGATCATTGCTATAATAAATATCCTTGAACATAGTGCCACATATTTTCCAGGAGCAATATTATAACTCACAGTAAATTTAGAAAAATTATCTTGATATTAGTACAAAAAACTATACCAATATTTATGAGTGTTAATATTTTCAGTTACTTGTTTTTATTATTCTAATTCTGTCTCAATCTTCTTACCGAACAATTAAATTACAGCACGAAGTATAAGCACAAATGCAGTTACTGAAGAAAATGTCAGTATCATGAGGTTTCTGATGGTTCATACTGAAACCTGTTTTCTCTCTATGGTGTATTGTGTGTGTTACTTACTGAGCACACAACTTTACTCTTGACTTCAAGCCAATCCCTGCCTTCCAAAGACCCCTCTCAAGTGTTCTAACATGTGTATTTGGGGCACTAGTCTTCACTCAATTGCTCAAGTCAAAAACCTAGCAATAATTCTGAATCTTCTCTTTTTTTTCATCACCAACATCCAATTCGTCAGCAGGCTGTCTCAACTCTATCTTAAGAATAAATCTTGACTATGACGTCTTCTCAAAAGCATCATCAATGGCACCCTGTTCTCATCTTTCATCTGGACTGCTCCTCACTGATACCCTGCTTCCACCTCCCCTCCACTCTCCATAGCAGTCTCCTTAAAAATCAGAGTGGTATTTTGAAAAGGCAAATCCGATCACGACACCGCCTTCAGCCCCTGTCAACCACAACTGAACCCCATTTACTGTTAAAACCTTGAGGTAGACCTTCTCCTGCTCATTCACTGTGCCCGGTTGTGCTTCCTGGTCCTGGAACAGAACTAGATTGGGTCCACCCCCCCCCCCATGGCTTTGTGGTTGCTGTCCCTTTTGCCTTCCACCTTTGTGGCTCCCTTTCATGTTTGGATCTCAACTCAAGTGTCATCTCCTCAGCATGGGCCCCTAATCACATCATAAAAAGTAATGCCTCCATCATTTCTTATCCTTTTATCTCACACTTGTTCTCTTCATAGGACTTATTACCAATCATAGGTATTTTTCTAAGTGTTTGCTGCTGTCTCTCCCACTAGACTGAGACTCTGTTCAGCAGAGCCTGCGCTTTCTCATTTGCTGCTACATCGATAGCAGTTAGAGTAGTGCACATGGCAGGTGTTCAGCAAATATCTGTGGAATGAATAGGTGGGTTTTATGTGCATAGTTGGATAGTTTTGGAAATGGGTTAATATTGAAAGCTGAGCTTCAATTCCTAGAAATGCTATCATCCAAAACAGCTTTCATAATGTCTGTGTAATGTCTCATTTTAGTAAGTGTCATAAAAAAGCAGTGGTGTGGAAGTTGGCAGATCTATTTAGTTTTTAAGTTACATCTGTTCAATACAATTAAATAAATGTACATATCTTTGGAAATTTGGGGCAAACTCTGTAGTTCAGTTTTCTTATTTGTAAAATGAGGATTTGAATGATACGAATTTAAGTTATATTTTAATTATCTATTAATTGAACTTATTGAACATGTAGCATGTCCCAGCCATTGTGCAAGGCATTAAGATCACTGGTGAACACGACAGATGATAGCTACAGCTTAGTGGGGGAGTCATATTTTTCCCAATGGTGCAGAGTGGGATAAGGGAGGTGTGTGGTACAATGAGTCCCCACAGAACATGGGCCTTTACCAGGTTGAGGATATTAGGATAGGCAGAGACATGTGACTTGAGATCTGAAGGGTGGTTCTAGTGAATTAGGCACAGAGGGGCTGGGGAGAGGGAACAACCCTGCCAGTGCTCGGAGAGTGGGACCTCTTAGAAGGGGAAGCAGGTCAGTGTGGCTGCCCATAGAATGACAGGGAGAGGAAGGGCCACACTGTGTTAGTCAGAGAGGGCTGGGCAGACCCATGAACCTTCTGACCAGTATGGGGAAATTGACAGCACCCTATTAGACATTTTCATAGAAATTTCACGAAGTACTTTTATGTGTGTTAAATCTACTAATAAAACAGCTGGGCTTGCATTTTGCATGACTTTTTGTTTTTGTTTCATTTATCTGAGTAACTAGCCTTTCTCCCATTTATAAAAGTGTTGATCCACAACAGAATGGACGTCAGAAAACAGAACAAAATGAAACTGGACCTTCAGCAAAAAATGTCTGTGTGGCTCTGGGCCAAACTTTATGAGCTAAGTTAAAGATTTTGGTCTTCATCTTGTGAGAAATCGATGTAGAGTGCAGCAAATGCTCATGCAGCTGGCACAACAGTGGACAGTTTGGATGGAAGGGAAAAGTTTCAGCTAACAATTTCCTTCACTTTACTAATAGCTGAGGAAAACCAACCTCCATGCACTTACAGAGAACTAGATTGTGAGCCTTTAGATGTGACTTATTTGTTCTTGTATCACTAAGGCCTACTGAATTATGGAGAGAAGTTCACCAATACTTGCCAAATTGAACTACAACTATAATTCAGAACAGTCATTCTCAAAGCTTTCAGCCCGTGGCCCAATTGGGAACACCTGAACCCCTCCCTCTGGGCCCCTGGTTTGTCCAAGGCTCACTGTCCCCTGGAGAGGGAAGGGTCTCCAGCAAATGGGAGAATGAGGCAGGGTGAGGACCTCACAGGGACACACAGCCTCTGGACCCTGGGCTTCAGAAACAGTGTGCAGAGCTGCCTTCAAAACCAACCAAGTACAAATGGTGGGTGGGGAAGGGGTGGCATTTACACACTTGTGTATCTGAGTTACAAGCTCAATTTTCCAGTTGATTCTGGACTGAATTTAAGCACTTCCGTCATTTCCCACAAGCAACCATCAGTTACTACCAGGAACACACAGTTTTTTCTGTGTTAAATCTAAAGCTCAGTGATTCTTATAAAAACCCAGCAGTCCCTTTCGCTGTTACAGAGAAGATTTGAGGGCAAAGGACTGGAATTGGCTTATACACTCATTCAGGTTCATCACACGGAGAACAAAACCAGCAGAGCACAGAACCCAGTTTTTGTGGAAGGTAATTAAATGCAAACTCACTCCAGCAAAATCACCAAGATCCAGTCTTGAAGCCCCTTTATTCTATTACCTTTCACTACAGCCTCTTTAGCCCGATGACTGAAATCTGTAAGCAGTTGTCCCTGTCATTAGGGTGACTTACTGAGTCCAACTGTAATTCTACCTTCTTTTCTGACTAGGTCATATCCCAAAGGGAACTATGTCATGCTAGTAGGGATCACATGATAATGACTTAACCCATCAAGTCTTAATAATCTTATAATGGAGAAAAGCAGTGGCAAGGATTATTTGAAACGAGGGATAATCCTGAGTGACGTGTTAAGAAATCTTGAATTTTTTTTTTTTAATAGCTCTTGTCTCCTAAACACAGTTAAAATCAGGTTGCTTCCCCACTTGACAGCAGGGGGCAGCAGATCAGTCAGCTCGGGCTCTGTGTAAGTATCGATGAAAATTTTGTGGTGGAAAAATCCTCAAAATGCTTAAATCTAAATGTGGGACAATCCAAGGGTTGATTCTTCATTCTAAATTTATTTATTTATTTTTTTAAAAGTCAAGTTAAATATAAGGAATTTTGCATTTATTTTCAGTTCACATTCTAGTTTATATTAAGTTGAACCTCATAAAATTGCCCTTTTTGTGTGTCTGTGTGTGAGGTGAAAGCTATTAAGTATTGGTAATTTCTATTTAAAAATATTTATTTATGGGATCCCAAGGTGGCTCAGTGATTTAGCACCTGCCTTTGGCCCAGGGCATGATCCTGGAGTCCTGGGATTAAATCCCACGTCGGGCTTCCTGCATGAAGTCTGCTTCTCTCTCTCTTTCTTTCTCTCTCTCTCTGTGTCTCTCATGAATAAATAAATAAAATCTTTAACAAAATTTATTTGTTTGAGAGAAAGCGAGATAGAGAGAGAGATAGAGAGAGAGCATGAGTGGGAGGGGGCAGAGGGAGAAGCAGGCTCCCTGCTGAGCAGAGAGCCCCAGAAGGGCTCCATCCAAGGACCCTGAGCTGAAGGCAGACGCTTAGCTGACTGTGCCACCCAGGCAGCCATAAGTATTGGTAATTTCTAAGGGCTAAATCTAATATTTCAGAGTAGAATTTTGATATAGACTCTGTAAGTATACACGAAGGACAGGCACATGTTTGCATCTAGCAACAGCCCTTGGTTTCAAGAGAGAGTGATGAGTTCTTGTGGACCATCTCATAACAATGTGATGTTTGAGAAAGAAATGGTATTATTTAAGCATAACTTCACAATTTCTTTCAGACAATACCTGCTTGCTTATCTGTCCACTTCCTCACTAGATGCTCAGCTTCTTGAGGAAGGAAATTCTTTTGTTTTGTTCATTCTAGTGGTCTAGTACTAGCTTACAGTGTAAGTTCAAGGAATGTTTGAGAAGTGAATGACCACACACACACACACACACACACACACACGACACAAATGCACACACATTCCCATGCAAAAATAAAAGGTGTATTTCTCTGAATTATCTAGATTAGTGTTACTACAATAAAAATAGATCATTTGCATTTTATCAAGATTTAACCTCAATATCTTCCGTCATGTTCCTTATAGAGGGGTAGAAGTAAATTAGTGCTAGGATTGGGCAATTGTCAATAAAGGGCCTGACAAAGCTACTTGCCTTAGAATGTAGGTCATTATCACATCTTAGGCTGTAAAGACATTAAGGGACATCTGTTTGACCCCCTTCATTTTTTGGAGGAGGAAACTGAGGCCTATAGAGGTGAAGTCAATTTTATTGAGGTCACTGAGCTGGTTGATGGTAAACATAGAAGAGAACCCAGACTTCTTCTCAATTTTTTTTTCAGTCTGGGTTTGAAATCATGACTGACAATGATTTATAATGATAGAATCACATTGAAAAGGATGACTTTTCCCTAAATACTTTTTTCAAGATTAAAAATATCTTAGAAAATGACGAGACGCCTGAAGCCGTATGCTCTGATGTATTTAAATCAATCTTATCTGTTTCTTCTAAGAGAAACTTGCTATGTGTTTTTCCCCCAAAGAAGTTCAAAGAAGTATTGTTTCCAAGCTTATAAATGAAAAATTCCTTAGATACAGCATGGTCCAATGAACTCAAAAGCTAATCAGAGGGGTTCTGAAATATTCAGTTAAGTTCACATGTATCTTAAACTCGATTTTCTTTAACTTCACTTGTAATGAAAGAAATAGAAATAAAAATGAGATGTCAATTTTTGTCTATCATTTGGCAGAGATTAAAAAGAGTGACACTCTTTTGGCTGGAGTATAGGGAAATAAGATTCATACATTGTCAATGGGAGGGAAATTAACATAGTCTTTTTGGAGGGCAGTTTGTTGATGGAATCAAATTTTTAAGCCAAGACTCTTCTATCAGTAATTTTTCTTTGAATTATTTATGCTAATGATATCTGAAAAGTACAAAGATGTCCATATACAAGAATGTTTATCCCAATATCATTTAGAATTATAGAAAACTGAAAATTGCCAAAGTCTATGAATTGGGATTAGTTACATACATTATGCTAACCCATAAAACAAGATTCTATGTAGTTGTTAAAAATATAAATCATACTTATATTTACCAAGATCTAAAGAACTCAAGGGCATAATAAGGAAGAGAGGAAAATTATGTTCAAAATCTCAAGTAAATTATGACCATATTTATGTAAAATTGTGTGTGTGTATGTGTTTACAGGGAGGCCTGTGTAAGGATAATTTCCAATACTTTGAAAGGGGTTACCTCAGGATGGTGAAGTTGAGCAGGAATTTTTATTTGCTCTTTATGTTTCCATGAATTCTATACATGAACAAGTATAAATTTTATAATCAGAAGGAAAAAAAAACCAGAAACAAAAGATCTATCTTTGTATTCTCAATGAAATGAAGCTGAATATGTTCTGGTTTTGCCAAATTCTGCTTTATGATAGGCAAAGACATTTAAGACATTTCAAAAGTCATGAGTGATAGGGTTTCAAATATAATTTGATTTAATTCTTATTCCAAATTGGAAAAATAAAAGTTAACTTAAGCTCCATTTATGTCCTTGTTTTATATAGACACTTTTGATGACACAATTCATGACCCCAGACTTTTATCCGCATATATCTTGTATTGTTTCCAGCAGTGATGGTTTTTCTGGACCATGTGTGCTCTCTGTGCTCATGTAACCAGTGACTCTTGTTACCAGGAAATCTACAGCCGGTCATGCAAATGCTTGTGGCCACCTGCTGCATAACTGCTATGTGCACATGTGCCTTCCATGTGGGAGCTGTCACCCACCACACCAGCCAATGCTGCTAACACTGGCATTTTAGGGAGCTGGTCCAAGATTAAGTGACTGGAGGCAGTAGAGCAATGCACAATCCCTTCTTTTTAGAAGACTAATTTGAACACCAGTGAAATATCTATACTGAAAAGCAAGCACTTCAAATGAGTTTTTAACTGAAATTGGAGAATAGCCTGAAATTTGGAATAAGAAATGTTGATAAAACACTGGTAGAATTTTAACATTTCTAATTCATTATGTTCAAGTCTTTACTTTTCTTCTTCCTATTTCAAGGTACAGAAAGGAGGCCTGTGTTCTGGTGTCAAGTGAGCGAGCGGGAGAGTGGCAGATGCTTAGAAATAAACATTCGTTGAATGAATGTAGTTCTACTTCATATTAAACTTCTGTGAGCACCAGAGTCCCTGAAGAGCCCTATCCCCAGAGACTCTGATTCAGTAAATCTGCAGGGAACCCATGGATTTGCATTTCTAACAAACTTCCAGGTGGTGCTGATGGATAACCTTGAGTAGCATTGCTGTAGATTTCAGTCTGTTCCCTATATTTTCTGACACTGGAGGGTTTGAATTGTGGCCTATTTGGACATGCCTGATGGAGGAAGAGCACTTCTCTATCTGGGAAGTTTGTTCCAGTATTCAGAAGGACCTAATGAGACATAAAAGAAGGGAATATCCTCCCTGACCAGCTAGACAGATCTGCCAAATCCAGCCTGGCAACTGATGAGCATAGCAGATGCCCTGGCCAGCTTGCTTTCACATCCAGTCTGCACCAACCCTCTCCAGATTGAGCCGGTTGGCATACAACGTGTGCACATGAATAGCTGCTACTCTGGAAGTTATCCTATATGTATTTGCATTGAGTAAAATTTGCATTTACATATAGCACATTTCTGTGCAAGTGTATATGGCAGGATCTCTCTCTATATATACACATCTATCTATCTATCTATCTATCTATCTATCTATCTTATATATATATATACATAGACATACACACACGCACACACACATATATGAGGAAGATTAGAAAAGTTGTGTGTACTGAACCGCAATTAAGCTAAATGTCTGTTAGATAAGCCAGGCTATTTAGGGGGAAGGAAGGGCAGTGAGAATGAGCAATTATGAAGCCTCCATTATCTATCATGCACTGTTGAGAACCTTCACACAAAGTGTCTCATTTGTCATTAGCACCAGTGACACAATGAGATGGGCCCTGTGATGCTCATTTGGTGGATGAGTTCTCTCAATGTCAGAGGTAAACAACTTGCCTAGTAAAAATGAAATTACTGAGTAGTAGATCTGGAATTTGATTCAGTTACATCTGATTTCAAGGTCTGTATTGTCTCCACTCTATTCTCATTGACACAACATGGAACAAATAACAAATTATTTAACTAAAAAATAGTATTACGTATCTAATATTGATCTGTATCCCATCAATCATTTACTTTGGTGCTTATGTGGGTTTTTGCTGAGTACACAAAAGGGAGCAAAACTGATACTTGGTTCAGAAACTAGTATAAAAGCATTTGACTGAATTAATGTACTTTTTAAAAACATTATTTTATTACAAGTACAACCTTCTAAGTTAAAGAGTCATTATGTTTTTATGTTCTACATATTACAAATTGTCAGATGTCAATTTTAAAGCATTCTGATTAGCAAAGTACCAGATTTTGGCAGAAGTAATCTGGCTGTGAATCAAACCCAGAAGAGACATCAAGCTTCTTAAAAGTCCTTTCTGATTTTATTATACAAAAATTATTTTTTAAGAAGCATTGTGTGTGTGGGTAGTATGTGTGGAGGCAGGAGACCTGGGAGGGGGCGCTATTGAAGTAAAAAGACTTACATGAGCCCTAAATTACAATAGTAAATGTACACCTGTCCCTCAAAAAAATGATATTTTGAAGAATTTATAACACAGGAAAATGATAATGTATAATGTGTGAGAAAAAGCAGAATCAAGGTATATATGCAGTGTGATTTCAAATTAAGGTAAACCATATATACACAGAAAAATGATTTGGAGGAACTGCAACAAAATAGTAGTAATGGTTATCTTTGAGATATGCTTACAGTCATTTTTATTTTCTTTAAACCTGTTTGTATTTCTACCATGACCATATATTACTTTAATAAAAGGAAATACGTCATCTTTTTAAAAAAAGTTAACCTATGGAATCTTCCCCTATTAAAGTTTAAAACAAAACAAATTGTTTTGAAAGCTATAGTGGTAGCTCATCTTCTACCATATGAGCACCTGTGTGTGCATCTGTGCATGTATATGTACGAGAGAGAGAGGGGGAGAGAATGAGAGAATGAGAGGGATGGAGGGATGGGAATTGGGTGGTGAGGGTGGTAAGGCTGGGCCAAATAGTATCTGAATGCTCATATTTTTCTACTGCTATTATTTTCAGGGTTTTGGAATAAGGTGTACACATTGGCAAGGTATTTCATCTTTCGTTATGAAAGATGTTAATACACTTCAGATGGGACGCATCTATCCATTTGAACATGTGGAGTAAGAAGGAGAGGATGTTTTTGTCTGTGTTAAGAGAACCTACGTCTTGGGTTCTTAAGGATAAAGTGAGTTAGTAAACCTCTTGGTACAGTGTTTAACATTTAGGAAATGTGAGCTATTATTGAGTCAAAAGGAATTACTTTTAGTTTCTAATTTAGGCTTTGGATCTAATGATTTCCCCTTTTTGTCCCTTCTAGGTAACCTCATTTTGCTCTGTTAACTTTGAGGAAAACCTTCAATTTGCAAAGGAAGTTTGACTACTAAAAAATGAGGCCTTTGCTAGAGGGCTGGGCAGAGTTATGTATAGGTGCCCTTGACAGGAGAAGGGACAGAGTGTCATGTACCTTTCTGGAGTCTAGTCACCCAGGATCAGGATCAGGATGAGCAGTGATTTATGGGATCCTTGACCTATTAACCTTTCTCTCTTGTGCTGTCTCTGAGATTGCCTCGAAAGCCTTACCCCATGGCTACAGGCACTGTCTTTAGCACTGAGATATGCCTTGGGCTGGGCTTTCTGAAAATAAAAGTTTTGAGTACACTGGACAGCTTGCATGACAGCATGAATTTCCTTAGTTACTCAAACTCCAGGTATATGAAACGATCACTGGACTGTGTGCATTATTGTGTATTAAAATAGAAGCAGTGGGATATTACAGTCATTTGTTCAGCCAACACATGCTTATTGTGCCCCTAGTAAACACTAGGTGCTAAAAGAAATACAAACAAGTGCATACAAGTAGATGCTACCCTCAGGATCTTCCAGCTACTGGTGTGATGGTGTTTACCATGTTGCAATAGTAAAAAACCCATATTGTTTTATTTTTAGGGAAACACTAGTAAAATCCAAATAAAATGTGGAGTCTAGTTAATAGCAATGTACCAAAGAACCAATGTTTCATTAGTTGTGACAAATGTACCATAGAAATGAAGATGTTAAAAATAGAGGAAAGTGAATGCAGGGTATATGGGGACTCTTTTTTATATCTTAGTAGTTTTTTGTAAATCTAAAACTATTCTAAAAGAGAATGCTTATTTTAAAAAAAAGTCAAATAGCATTTGTTAAGTCCTCAGTTTTGCCTGCAAGCACACCTAGAATCTTTCAACTCTGGCTTCCTTTTATGTAACATCTTGTAACAATTGCCTCAATTTTATTTTCTCCAGGAAAGCCCAATATGTTCACCAGTTTTAGCTGCAAGTCTCAGCCGCATAGAGCCTAGGCTTTGGGGTTGCCTTTGCAGTGAATATAGACAGATATAACCAGATGAGGTGGAAATCAGGCTAGCTCTTTGTCTTGGGAGAAGCAGGGAGTCCTTAGTGTTTCTGCTCCCTGGGTCTAAGGATCTGCTTATTTTGGAATCTCAGTTCAAGGGTGTTAGTATCATTTCTCAGGGCCATCCAACAGCTGCCAGATTTCATGCATTTGAACCCGGAAGGAGGGAAGAAGGTAAGGCTTCTCTTGTGTGAAATGATAGTGCTGTCTCTTCTCTGGGCTTCAGTTTCTTCATCTGAAAACCAGGGTGAGATCCACCAGTTCTAGGATTGCTTGGTTCCCCTTGACCATATCCAAACAGAGCAATAGCACCAGCACCAACACCTCTACCACCTCCATCACCGTCTCTGCCAGCACCCCCACCTGACTGCCTCCTCCTCCTCTATCTCCTCCACCCCCACCTTTACTACCTCTACCACTTCTATCGCCTCCACCTGCATCTCCACTTCCACTGCTCCCACTACCTCTGCCACTACCATTGCCATCACTGCCTCCCATCCCTCTACCAGCTTCAACATTATTATTGTCACCACTACCACATAATTATGGCATCAGAAGACTTAACATCAGGAAGATTGATTCTGAAGAGGCAAAAGTCTTTGGAGAAAGTCTGCAGAGGTGAGTATAAAAATGGCAATGAACCAGGATGCTTGGGTGGCTCAGTGGGTGAGTGGTTGAGTGTCTGCCTTTGGCTCAGGTCATGATCCCAGGGTCCCAGCACTGAGTCCCATATCGGGCTCCCTGCAGGCAGCCTGCTTCTCTCTCTGCCTATGTCTGTGTCTCTCATGAATAAATAAATGAAATCTTTTAAAAAATGGCAATAAACCCTCTTAAGTAAAGCTTTATGGAGATGAAATTGCACATGACATTCAGGGAAGAAATCTCTCTTTTCACCTATTAAAATGTGGGCTAGCTGAGCACCCTATTTCCCATTAGATGCCAGGGAGCATAGATGCTAGAGAAGGCACCCTGCTTATCCCTAACTTGGATGGATGAGAAGTTAGAAGATACTTACTCTGTCAGTCCCTTCAAAATTGTGCCTCTGCACAAAAGGCCTTCAAATCTGGTTACTCTGGAGATTTAACAAGAGCTGTCTAGCATAATTAGATCAGCATGATAAATTCAAACCTCTAAACCATCATTTAACACTTTGGTGGGTAAAGAAAACAGTGTGTTTAATAAAACTGCATCCATTGAGATTGGCATTTTAAGGTTCATTAACATATCTACAGAAAATAAAGATTTGGGGGAAAATAAAATGAAAAGGCAAATACTTTAAGTGCAGAAAGGAGCTTTCCAGGTAGACATGCCTCAAGGAAGTCATGCAGGGGCAGGCTAAAAGCTCAAATTCCTTTCTTAGAATTTCAGATTTATAGGAGACATTGTTCCATTTCTGAAACTCATTTGCAGCACACACTGCATCTTGTAAATGCTCTGGGACCTGCAACTGCTATTTCCTGCAGATTGAGAGACCAATGCTGGGCTATCCTAAGCCATTAGACCCTGGTCTTAAATCTCCTCTGTAGTTCAATGTACAGTCATGTATTGCATTAGCAAGTAAGTTCTGACGCAGCAATTGTCAGAAGTGTTTTATTCATGGAGATCATAAGACATGAGCCCTAAATGGATGGCCTGGTCTAGTGAATGGCTCATGAACTAGGGAAATTGTTGCTTTGTGCTATTTGAATTCTGCTCCATGACATGATACCATTTGAGTTCCTCTGAGAAATTCACTGCACCTAAGAATTACACTTCAGTTTCTTTGTCCTAAAATTAAGTTCCCTATGTGGCCTCCTTTTTATGAGGGTGGAGGCTCTGGGAAAATAATTTTTGATTGAGTAGGCATCCTTTGAGGTAAATATTCTTAAAAGAACAAAGTAAAACCAGAAGTGATCATGCCTGAAAAACAGGAATAATACCTCTTAGTGAAAATTGTCAGTAAAGGCTTCCTGAAATTCTCAGTGCAGTGTTTCTCAAAGTGTGGTTCCTAGACCAGAAGCACTCACATCACTGGAGAATTTGTTAGCAATGCAAAATCTCTAAAGAATCAAAAACTCTGAGGGCAGGGCCCAGTAATCTGTATTGATGGTCATCCTTGAAGCTTTAAACTAAAGCAAGATGTTCTCAAGGATTCAGATGAAAGTAAATAAAATTTTTAGGTTTGGGGAAATGACAACTTCAAAGGAAATTTGAAGAAGGTGAAGGCTGGGGATTAGGTTCTAATGCACACAACTTTCTGTGTTAACTATGGACACATAGACTTTTAAGCCTGGAATAGATCTTGGGACATACAACTCAAGCCCTTCATTTATACAAGCACAGAGAGGTCCAATGAGTTGACAAATCATGTTCTTAAACTTTTTTTCATCACCCAGAGTCCAGCAACCCAACTAACATGCTCATGAGCCATGAAGAGATTACAGCTAGGCCAGGGCTGCCCTGATCTCTGCTGAGTGACCAGATAACTTTGGGGCACAGGAAGGTCTGTAGCCAGCTGAGTCTCCTTGGAGAGCGGCTGAGAAGAGCGGGGTCTGATGGTGCACAGCTGAAAAAGCTGGAAAGCACTTACTCAGAGAAAAAATGAATTTATATAATTTATTATCAATTTATCATCCTATAAAATGAGGGTGGATAAAAAAAGAAAACGAGAATGGTATGATCATAGCCCAATTAGTTCTCCAGAAGTGCAGCCCAGAAATGTTGGCACTGGGACTCTTCAGCTTTTCACAAAGGGCAGAATTTTAAAATTATTCACCAAATTCCAGGGAGGGGGATGGAGCCCATGCTGGGTTCTAGTGAGAGCAGGGGACCTGACAATGTTGGTCAAGTCTGAGGAGCCTAGACTTTAGGCACGGATGAGCAGAGACAAATGAGAACAAAGTATGGAGGAGATGGGCAGGGAGAGAAGGCAGGAGGGAGAGAGAGAGACAGAAGAGGGGGATTGATGTTAGCAGCTCCTGCTAGTGGGAAAGTTTAATGGGAGGGAAAGAGATGCACAGAAGCCTTTTGGGGGGCTTCTGTGAAGTGCTGTGGGACCCCTCAATCATTGGTGCTTGTCAGGAAACTTCAGTAATGATCTACATACCGTATTCTCTGAAGCCACTGTTGTTTCTTTGAAATGACCCTGCACATAGATTGGACCATGTGGGGCTCCAGTTACATGCAGGTAAGATGAACTCTATTTAGTATTCATTTTCCTTTAAAGGAACAGCAAACTTAAGATCCATTTTTGTTCTGCCTGTATTTTTTCGAGCAAGATATAACTCCTAAAGAACAACATGGACTCAATCCACAGAGACCCAATTTAGAGAAATTTCTCCCTCATTTATTAAAGATTAAAGAATCTAATATATTTGTACAGTAGTGTGAGCTCATCATTTTAGTCCAAATAATGATCTTCTAGCACCAGGGAGAAATAAGTGACCCACTACTGTGTTTAGTGGTTTTAAGATGTAAAAGATAGGAGGGAAGGGCATTTAGCAACTTTCTCTCTTTCCCCAAATCCTTTAATGAGAGTTTACTATGTGCCAGACACTGTGGAGGCAGGAAAGATGAATAAGATATAGCCAATGGTCCTTTACATGCAGGGAAATTGAAGTATAACAGCAGCAACAGACATAGTGGTTAAAATACAGTGTGAAACCTGGCCTATGATAGATGTATGCAAATAGTAGGATAGAAGATAAGTATCATTTATTACCTCATTGTTTGCAAGTACTCATTGTTTGCAAGTACTGTTGCAAATATTAAAAAAATTACTTATTTCATTATGGTAAAATATACATAACACAAAACATACCTGTGTAGCCATTTTTAAGTGACAGTTCAGTGGCATTAATTACATTCACATTGTTTTGCAACCATCAGCATTATCCACATCTGCAACTTTTCCATTTTCCCAAACTGAATGTTTGTCCCCATGAAACATGAGCTCCCATTGCTTACTCCCTTAGTCTCTGGTGACCGACCACCCTTTTTTCTGTTTCTATGAATTGGACCACTCTAGGTTCTTCATATATATGGAAACATACACTATTTGTCCTTTTGTGTCTGGCTTGTTTCTCTGAATATAACATCATGGCAAACATTTAACATGCCATCCTCACATAATTCTCACAATCCTCTCAGGTTGGTAGCATATCCCCCATGTTACAGATGAAGTAACTGATGATCAGAGAAGTTATCGGCTCAATAGTAAGTAGCATAGCTGAGATTTGAACCCTGGTCTGTGAGTGCCAAAACTTAAGCGCTCGCCACAACACTAATTAATCTAGTAAGAAAGAGGGAAAGCAGGGTAGCTACAAAACTAAAAAAAGGAAACAAAACCCAAATCTTTTTTGATATCGTTTACGCTAGCTGTAGGAATGGGACATCTCTCCCTATGAAAGTAACAAGATCATTAATCAGTTATTTCAAAAAGAAGGTTGATAGGTAGAAGAGGATGCACATCTAAGGTTCGCTCTGCCTTTTTACAACAAACTGTTGCCATAAATACTTCTAATACTCCATGGAATCCTTCCAGGAAGTGGCTGCCAGACTGAAAATAATTGTGACAGCCTTTTCTGTATCACTCCAAGCAAGCACGGGCCACATATTTCCTTTGAGCATTCCTTTCTGTGGCCAATACTTCTGATCTTTTGACTGTTTAAGAGCACTTTGTATGTGGAATCTGAGGAAGGCCACTCCCTATGCGGCACACTTCTTGGGGCTGTTTGGGAGAGAGGTGTGGCTGTAGTGGCCAGAACAAGAGCAGCACTCCGAGGATCATGAGCGACCATCTGGCTGGGCTGGAGTTTCTGACCACTCCCTCTTAGCGTGCCCAAAGCCCCTTTGAGAGCAATGCAATCTCCTCCTTTTTGAATCTACTGGTCCTCAGCTACCTCCAGGTTCTCCCTCCCTGCCCAGACCCAGACCCACGAGATGGGTGGTCTTTTCCCAAGTTCCTACCTTCTTCAGAGTGCACACATGGAAGATGATATGCAGGGACAAGGCTCACCTCTCAGCCTTCCAGATACCACACCTGATTTAGCCCCTAGAGCCAGGCTGCCTCTGGTGATGGAGCTAAAACAACCAAGGGGCATAGCTTTCAGGTTGACCTCTTCTTCTCTCCCCATTCTGTCCTTTAATGTTAATTATAGAAGTTACAGTGGAAAGAGCATAACATTTTGGCCTCAGGCGGCCTGGGTTCCAGTTCTAACTCTACCACTTACAAGTTGTATGTCCTTCCTTGAGCAATGCACAAATGTCATTTGAACTTCAGTTTTCTCATTGGGCAAGTGGGGATACTAATAATACTGATATCCAGGGTTGTTGTGCAATAATCAAATGATATATACCAACACATTTGCAAAATTGAAGCACTATACAAGGGTTGATTTTTTTTTTTTACTATATTTTCTTTTAGAACCATACTTAGTTTTCTATTAATGGTACATGAAGGTTGCCCTGGATTTAAAGCAGTATCTTCATATTAGGTTATCTCCACTATCAGCATGAGCACTCACCATATGCCCAGTGGTCACCTTGGCAGGGAGGAAACAAATCATCCCATCTTTTAGCAACCTTTAAGCCAATACTTCTTCCTTGCGTAAATGAATTGCTCATCTGATGCAAAATGAATTACATCTACTTCCTCATTTCCTAAAATGAAATCATCTAATATATTGGATGAACAAAGATGAAAGCTGGCTTTTAATTCATTTATTCAAAGTATTTAAATGTGTAACAATTAGCCTGCAGTAAATTATTGTGAGGAGAACAGAAACTCATGTTTAATTAGTCAAATTCTTTGCTATAGCATTTAGATATGGAAACTCAGTTCCTGCTCACTGGAAACTAATTCTCTGGGAAGAATGCAATCTGAATTCTGTGAGGAAAGTTTCTTTTGCCACATAAAGAATCACAAAAAGACAGATGAGGTGGTGCATGCAAAGCATGTGACATCTGTGCCTCACTGCTGTCATTATATATGAGAAAGGAAAACAAGACTTGAATTCTTAGATGCCTAAGTCAGACAAAGGTCTCTTGAAGGGCTCAGTCACAATTCTCAACACAATGCTTGACTCTACTAATTCCACTCTATCTCCTTTTTCCTTTCTATGTCAACTCTTCAAAATCCCTGGCAGAGCAGAAGGAAACAGGACCAAATAAAGCTTCCTGGTAGAGCTGGGTAATTCAAATATTTGGAGCAAGAGATGCTTAATTTTCATGGGGCTCTTTCAAAAACTTGCCAGGAGAATATATCTTTCCAAAGACATTATAATGATGGAAACAGTTTGTAAACTTATAGCCACTGAAGTTATAATCAGAACCATTTGTGAATGCACAGGCTACTGTTCCATACAAAAAACCAGACCATTTTATCAATGTCTTTCATCAGAAGTTATTCCAAATCTTATAGAGTAGAGAGAACACATAAGGAATTATTGAAACATGTGCCCACAGGAGTTTCTGTTGGAAGAGCAGCTATTAAATCAGAGATTGCTGGCTTCAGAGATGCATGGAACATGAAAGGTTTATACTCAGTCAGCCTCCTAAGAAGAAACTTTTGTTCAACAGGAGTCAAGACTCTGGTCCCTGCTAGAAGAGCTCAGGCAGTCTCGGAACTTCTGTTCAAATCCAGTCTTGGATACTCAGGCAGTTTTCTTAACCTCTCACTCAGTCTTATGGCTCATCATTTGTGAAAATCAAGATAAAACTGCCTCTCACACAGTGCTGTTGTGAGGATTAAATAAGGAACTGTCTGGAAAGGTCTAGCATGGCCTGGCATGTATAACCAGGAGCTTAATAAATATCAGTTTCCCTTTCCTTTTCTTCATCCAGCTCAATAAACATTTTAATAAAGATATCTTATTAATTTATTTGAAAGAGAGAGAGTAAGCGGGGGTGGGGATGAGGGTGAAGGTGGGGTGAGCGAGGGGCAGAGAGAGAAGGAGAAGCAGACTCCCTGCTGAGCGGGCAGCCTGACAGGCTCAATCCCAGGACCCCCGGGATCATGACTTGAGCACAAGGTAGACACTTAACCAACTGAGCCTCCCAGGTGCCCTTCTATAAACATTTTTTACGAAACTAATTATGTTCCTTAAAATGACCATATCACCCTTTCTACCATATTGAATTTGTAAACGAATTTTTGTAAGTCTATAAGATTTTAATTTATGCCCACTTTTAAGGTACTTTAAGCAGTTTTGCTAGCATTGTCCAAGGAAGGAACACATACATTTAATTGAGCACCTATCACATACCAATGTGTTTCCCCACAACAATCTGCGAGCCTCATTTCCATGAAGAAACAGAGACTCAGTGAAATGAAGTGAAATGCAAGATTACAAGAGTAGTAAATGGCAGCATCAAGACTTAAACTCAGATCTCTGAAGTTTCCTGTATCCTTTTCAAGCAAGATCATCTTTTGATACGTTCATTTTTTGCTATTTTGTTGTAATGTTGACCTCAAAGTCACATTTGAAATGAAAGAAACTGTGCTGTGTTTGCACTCAGAAGATCTCCTGTCTTACTTAAAGCAGACGCTTTAGACATAGCAGAACAAGAAATTTCAGATAATCTGCAACTCGTGATCTGACTAGATGGAGCCAAGTTAACTGCAGTCCTGGCATCACATCTCCAGTTACTAGGAAGGGGCTGGTGGATGGGGATTCTTAGGTTGCTTTTCTTGATATGGTTTAGACAGTGTGAAATGGGCTGCAGCTTGAGCACCAGGACACCAGGGTGGGGGCAGATTTCCTGAGTGATGACTCAGAATTCCAAGCTGGTATCCCCACTGAGGAGAGGGTATTTGGCACGGTCATTGAGAACACAGACTTTTAATCCCAGTGAAAGTCCTCTCTCTGTCACTTAACATCTTGTGTCCTTGAACAACTTTCTCAACCTCTCTGTCTCAGTATTCTAATCTTCTAATTGGGGTTTAATGGCACCTGCTTCTTAAGGTTACAATACATGTGAAAGAAATAGGGTATATACACTTAGCAGGCTGGTGGGTTAGCTAGGATTGCAGCCTCCATGAGGGTTCTGCATCTCGACAGCTCCCAGCACAGTGTACAGCACATACTGGGAGGCTCACTAAATGTTTAACGGAAGTGTCCCTTCCATCCATGGGAAGAAACCTATCCTTGGGAGTGCTGTGGTACTTATTTAGCTCAATGCCCTGTTCTCCAGAGCAGCCAGTTCTTCTGCTGGGCAGCTCTGATGGGAAGGCTGTTAAACAGTTCAGAGCAGAACACTCCTCCCTCTGTGTGCACTCATTCATCCCAGCTATTCCACTCAAGATCTACCCATTATGTTCCCTGTCTCTCCTATGGGGTTGCAGAGTGGAAATGCAGGACTTTGGTAGTTTCCAAAATTGGAAAAGAAAAAAAAAAGCTTGAAAGCTTGTGGCGTACAGGTTGCCAAATTCAGTGTATACTTAGATGTGTCTTGTGAACCTACAATGTTGAAAACGTTGTATCTGAACATTCTCATTGGGGTGCTCAGTCGCTGGTTGGCCACAGACCTTCCCTCTCCTCTCTTGCTTACATTCAGTCTCAGTCTTTCCTGTGGTCTTCTCCCACCCTCACTCTCTGATTCTGGTGACCTCTGGTGAGTGCAAAGAGGAAAGGCTTTGAAATGTGAATGATCTGAACTTGAATCCAGGCTCCTCCTGGCTGGACGATACACGTTAAGGGACCAGTGAATCAGTTTCTTCAGTGGTATCTGTGTGAATCAGTTTCTTCAGTGGTATCTGGGCTCCTCTCACCTGCCTTTTAAGGCTGCTGCGAAGATTAGATGAAATAAAGTGCCCAGAACAGTGCTGGGCACAGGGCAGCGACTCAGTTAATATAAATCACTGCACAACAACCTTATTTTCCCACTGAAATGCCTTGTTCACATCTAAGGACAGATAAATGTCAGAGATGAAGCGTTAGGTGAGGACCTATGATAGAACAGACATGGTAAGAAGAGAAGAGAACAAAAAGCAAGCAAGGACACAAAACCACCAATCTGCAAAACACAGCACCCAGTTACAGCACCCAGCTATAGCACCCAGCTACGGCACCTGGTTCTAGCACCCAGCAATAGCCCCCAGCTACAGCACCTAGTTCCAGCACCCAGCCACAGCACCTGGTTCCAGCACCCGGTTCCAGCACCCAGCTACAGCACCTGGTTACAGCACCTGGCTATAGCACCCAGCTACAGCACCCAGTTACAGCACCCAGCTGTAGCACCCAGCTACAGCACCAGAAAGCCTTCAGTGAGTGGAGGCAGTTTTGCGGGTTCAAGCTTTCCTGCTTGGTCCTACCTCCAAATGCTATAAAAGAAAGGTATGATATGCAGGGATTTTTGCACTGACAGAAAGAGGGGATCAATGAGCAATACCTGACATGTATGATTAATAACTCCAAGGGCCAATGTCAGTAGCAGTGGGCATGCATGGAACAGTTGCTGGCTGTGCAGTTTCACAATATATCAGATATGGTCTCCCTTCCCTGGGTAATTTTCTTTTGAACCGGGGTTCTCACAAACTAATGAGCAGGGCAGATGTGACAAATCCCTTATGGAAGCATTGAGTGTACTCATCTGAGAAATTGGTTGTGGTCTTTCTCAGTTCCACAGACTAGGTATATTCCTCTATCAGAAGTAGGAATGCAATTATGAAGCATTAAAAATACTATAAAAAAGTTTAAATTTAAACTCTTAAACTTATAAGGTAATAATAATTATGATAGTTGCCATTAATTGACCATTTACTACGTGCCAAGTATCTTTATTTCGAATTCTCAGGCCAACCACAAGAGTCAGGTATAACTATCCTTATTTTTAGCCAAAGAAAAGAGTATTAAGGAGGTTAAGAAATTGTCTGTAACCACAGCTAGAATGTGGCAGAGTTCTGGTTAAAACCCAGGTATGTTTGAAAGGCTTACTCTGTTATAATAGCTTGATTCTCCAAGCAAAGCAGAAACACTATAAGGATAGCACTGATATGAAGGAAATAGTATTCTTTGTAGTTTCCAAATTGTTAATAATAACCATATTTTACATATTATAATTAAAAGTTATTTTGAAAGGGGGAAAAGTGAAGGGTAAAAAGAGGAATCAGGACTATTATTTAGAACACTGTTACTAATGGGATATTTCTTCTTTATCAGAAAGCATTAACATCTGGGAAGAAATAAAAATGTCTTTGACTTTTCGTAACTATAAATTTTATGTACTTCTATTTCAAAGCAGGAGAGCTGGAGGTGCAGTCCACATTTTCACATTACGGTCATTGCATTTGAGGCACAGACACCTCCTAAAGCTATTATGTGATCAAACCTCACAAAAGAAGTGGCAGCCAGACTTCCTGATGCAACCCTTCCTTAGCAAATTGTCTTCCTTCCTGCAGGATTTTAGCTTGTATTCGGTCTTTATCTAAAGCATCTGCCAAAAACAGCTCAGCTTCTCTCTCCTGTTTGCCTGTGGTCAGCAAGGTGAGAAATTACAAAGGGGAAAATTAGAATTTGGAAACGGGTACTGACAGAGTTGTCATCTCACCAGAGAAGATGAATGAGGAGACGAACAGGAACGCAGCATGGGAGAAACACAGTTCGGTCTGTGGGGCCGGGGAGAGAATTAGGGCTCAGGGAACCATCCTCTCCGCAGGAGGACCGATTCAGTCCCGGCAAATTATAGATGATACTATCACTTTGAAAACTGGGTAAATGCAGGCTGTGTTTCTTCGCTTCTCCTTAATCTCCCATCCCCGCGGAAAAACCAATGTACCAGATAAACACAAGGAATGCCTACCTCAGATGTTCTCTCTGAGACAGAAGCACAGGACTCACTTATTAATCTGAAGCCGCTAAAGCTATTAACGCTCATTGTTAAATGTGCTTTTAACATGATTATATAAACTGTCAACTAAGAAGTTTTTCAGACCATTTTTGCTGATGTTGGTTTTAAACACCAGCAATCAGTATATCTACATTCATGGGAGAGACTTTAATAATATTTAAGTAAAGGCCACACCAATAGCAAGCAGACCCCAGTTGTAATTCCATTGTGTCGCATCTATTTACGTGAGACACATGGCTCTCTCTGCAGCTGGTGTTTGGAACGGCTATTTCTGGTCTGTTTAATCGTATAGGTGTTTCCCATTATTCTTAATATATATGTATATTTACCTTTAGTCAGTTTTGTAGTATTTTATTTTTAAAAATTACTCTTGGAAGAATGAATGAGTTGCAAGATACAGAACTGAAAAGAACAGATAAGGAGTTTAAAAAATCACTTATTCCAGCATCTAGAGATAATCAAAGTTAATATTTTAGAATATTTCATTAGAGTCTTTTTTGCTAATTATGTTTTAACAGTTGCATCTCTCCAAATTGTTGTCTTGCTTTTGTGTTTTGCTCAACATGTTGCATTTTTTCCCACGTCAGTATTAACTGATGTTGATACTGTCAGCATGATTTTAAGTGAAGTATGCAGTATTGTCTAATATGGAACTCCCAGAACTTATTTCTCTTTTTTAAAACATGAAAGGCTAACCAACTGCTATCTTTTCCATTTAGAGCCCGGGAAGTGTTTACTTTTATAGAACATATCTGGTAGAGCTGCACATAAAATCGGCCTGTATTAATGCTGGACTGCTGTCTACAACAGGAAGAAGTATCATGTCCTGCTCCTAAGCACAGATACAGTACTTGAGTACTGTATCTGTGCACTCACCCCACCATCGCATGCTACCTTCTTTGTGCAAGGCAAGACCGACTGAGTTCTCCAAGGTGGAAGGAATGGGTGGCCTTATTCCACTGGGAGGTAGAGCCACCAGCAGGTTGTGGTCAGGGACAAGGGGTCTAGAGGAACAATGAGCATTAATTAAAAACCTCCTGTGGGGAAAAAAACAAAACAAAACAAAAAAACCTCCTGTGAGCAGGAGAGTGTTGGGTGCTGGAAACACAAAGCTGAATGAGGTACAGTGACTCATGAGGCCTGGCAGTGCTGGCCTAATTTGTACCACTGGGGTTCACCTTCACTTGCTCTGGGGCTCTGTCTTCATCTGGCCCGAGACCCTGACCCCCCACCTCCCACTGGACAGCTTCCTTCCCCACACCATCAGCCTTTGCTGAAGGTCAGCTGTAAATGGACCAAGCCCACCAGATGGCGAACCTGTGACTGAGGCACTGTGCAAGGCCTGAGATCCCACTGCCACCTAAACTTTCTCCGTTAGTGACACTTGGCATCGCACTGGCAGCTTCTCTATGCTCAGGTCAGCTTTTACTCCCTTCCTGCTGCCCTGTGCTGCTGGGGTCTCTGCAAGCCTCCCAGTCAAACCTGCTGGGCAATGAGGGTGGCCTTGTGAGACAAGGCCTCCTTCTTATCTTCGCACAGATGTCACTTGTTCTAGTAGCATCACCCCAAGACCAAGTTATATACACATGGCAGTGAGCACCATGGGCTAATGGAGGAGCAAAGAATGGACTTGGCTGTTGGGTCACTGAGAATCTCGTTGAAAATATGTATGAAGGTCACCTGGGTGGCTCAGTGGTTGAGTGTCTGCCTTCAGCTCAGGGTGTGATCCCAGGGTCCTGGGATTGAGTTCTGCACTGGGCTCCCTGTGGGGAGCCTGTTTCTCTCTCTGCCTGTGTCTCTGCCTCTCTCATGAATAAAAAAATAAAATCTTAAAAAAGATAAAAAGAAAAAATATGCATGAAAATATGTAGGAAACAAAAGTAAAAGTCATGGCAACTGCCCCTCACTGACATCGTATGTCCCAAAGGGGTAAAGTAAATGAAATATTAGTGCAGGGGAGACAGAAGAACTCCCAGTGAGGTGAGTGATAAGTGAGGAAAGGCCGACATGGGATTGGTGAGCTTCCCAAATGGAGACACATGAGAAGTGGCTCAGAGCAAAACGTGTGCTGGAGGCACATGTGTGATGCCCAACGGCCAAGGGTATCAGACGGCACTAGCATTATTAGTGCCACATTATTATCCACAGGATCTGACTACTGGTGGCCTTTCCTTAGTTTAGAATATGCATGAGTGAGTCTCTGCACATTTGTGCTGCTAAATGCTGACGACCCTTACGACACATACTTTGCATATTCCCTGAAAATTTCTTCCTGCTCCTCCCACGCACTTAACTACACAATATCAAGTTTTGTGATTCTGTAAGATAAAATTGCTGACACAAATCTGAAAAATGTGTGATGCTGTGCTTGTTTTTCCTTATCATTGACTTGAGAGGTGAAATTTTTGATAGTTTTGGAATGGCAATAATGGTGGAGACTGCTAGTTTTCTACCCTGATATCTTTCTTCCTTAGTAACATGCTTTTTAGGTAGACATATTACCATGTGGGATAAGTGACTCTATATCCCCCAGGAGCTACCCTCTCCAGAGGGTATGTGACCATATGACTAAGTTCTGGGCAAAGAAATATAAGCAAAAGGACTCTATGAAATTCTGGGAAGTCTCCTTGAAAGAGAGGCAGATAAAAGAAAAGGAAGAGGGTAGAAAAGGGACATATTCCATTGCCTTTCTTTTATCCCTGTTTTCTGGAACTCAGAGATGATAGATGGGGGATTTAGCAGCCATTTTGGAACATGAGTTATATTGGAGAAGAGAGCTAGAAGAAGCCTGCATCCCTATGACTTTGAGGTACTTCCATATCAGCCCTGAATAGCATTACTCCAGAATTCTATTAACATGGAGAGAAATAAATGTGTCTTTTAAAATTCACCTTGTTTAGGCATGAATTTTGTAAATATACATAGAATATATAATTCCCAAGAGCAGGGACGATGTTTATGCCACAAGTGGGTGTTCAATAATTTGTGATGCTGATGCTGCTGCTGCTGATGGTGGTGGTGGTGAAATTAAAAGCAATGAAATAAAGTGGCTTAAACTGTGTACAGTTATTTTTACTTAAAGATTCTGCTGTTGATGCTATCCAATGTATTTGTATGCTGGGGTGATCAAGGAGGGTTGCATTGTTAATAAGAATTCTTGACTTAGTTAACATTTAAAAATTCCATTTTGTTTTGTTTTGAGATGCAAAAAGGCTATCTCATTTATAAATGTCTTTAAGTCGGCTTCTATAGTGTTGTCAGGAATGTCTCAAAATGAACCATCTTCACTTGATGGGATGAGCACTTGGGTGTTATACTATGTTGGCAAATTGAATTTGAATTAAAAAAAAAAGTAGGGATCCCTGGGTGGCGCAGCGGTTTGGCGCCTGCCTTTGGCCCAGGGCGCGATCCTGGAGACCCGGGATCAAATCCCACGTCGGGCTCCTGGTGCATGGAGCCTGCTTCTGTCTCTGCCTCTCTCTCTCTCTCTCTCTCTCTCTCTCTCTCTCTCTCTCTGTGTGTGTGTGTGACTATCATGAATAAATAAAGAAAAAAAAAGAATATAAAAAAAAAAAAGTAAAAAAATAAAAAGAATTGACCTTAAAAAAAAATGACCCATCCTTGGTGATGGAGAGTCTGTGAGCTACGAGGGTCTCACCATGACTCAGGATGGAAATGGTGGAATGATGTTAGGAAATCCATTCTACCAAAAGGGAAGGAAGATGGGCTCCCTGTGGAAGAATTCAAAAGCTCAACATGCAGCAAATCATGAGGCAAGTAGAAGAGCTGGAAGGGGAGTCATGGTCAACCAACATGAATACAGTGGGAAAGCAAATGTTTGGCAACTGATGAATAGTGAAACTAAAGGTGGGCAAGAGACTCAAAGTATCTCCAAGGGTGAAATATTTTGTTTAGGTAAGCCTTTTTGTCTACTTTTAGTCTTCTGTAAAAATCACAAAAATTTTTAACTCTTGTGTTTCCCAACTTTAGTTCTATCTATATCCCAGAAGGGATGTAAGGGTGACTTCACCTGCTACTGGGAAACTTTTGTTGCTTTTAAGTTCCAAAGCAATTTCTTTTTGTTATTTTGTATCTGCCTTGGATAGATTTACTAATTTAAGATCTTTAAGAACTAATCTCAGGAATTAAAATTTAGTGAAGAAAAAATCTGCCATGAATAAAGAAATTTTATGCTCAGAATGAAGAAAAGCCTAGTGAAATGAGCCTTTTTTTCTAGTACAATTTGTCTTTGGGCCAATTATGAATGAAATATAGGCATAGTTATGTGCAAACTAGGAAACAGGACTCTACATTTTTCATTTTTATTTGTTTCTTATGTTTCAGGAGAAGCCTCTGCCTACCTACTTCCATTATTCGGCACTCAACTTCTTCCAAAGAATCTCTAGAAAGGGACTGGCAATTCCCCAGCAGGTGACCAGTGGGGGCTTTGCTTTGACCCTGACCCAGCCCCACCTTTCTCTTTGCTCTCTGGGACTTTTTTTTTTTTTTGAAGGCTCTTTTATTTAAACTCCCAACGGTACTAGGTAATATATAATAATTGAGGAATGTGTCTTTAACAAAGTGTGGTACTGCTTAATTTTTTTGATGGCTTATAAAAAGGTAGTTGGTAGGAAGAACATGGGCTTTGGAGGCAGAGTTTATTTCAATTCCATTTTTGCTGCTTTCCTAGTTATGTCACTCTTCAGGTTTCTCAATCCTTCTGAGCTTTGGATTTTCTTTTCCCATTCTGAAAAACTGGCATAATAATAAAAATATCTGTCAGGTCGTTGTCTAGCACATAGTAGGTGCTGGGCAGCGTTAATTCCCTTTATTCTCACCCTTTCCATCACTCTTGGCATAACGTAACTAAATTAGACTGTTGGGGTCTAAAGTGTAATTCAATCAGTTCCAACAATGTCATCTATAATGCTTATACATGTGTTTAAAATGACCTCTGCACAAACTGATTTACCTAAATTTCTCTGTACCCTTCTTTCCCCTGTCCTTAGGTCTGGCCCCACTATGAATTTTAAACTTATATATGTTCCTTAGGATTTTTCCCCTTCATTCTGATAAGCTGGATGTTCTGTGGAAGCTGATTGCAGGCCTCATTTGTGATGTCAGAAGTAGATTTCTAAATGAGGAAAAGAATTAAGAACTCACTCGTGGTTACTGATCTATTGTACTAGTGCACCCTAAAATAATCATTCTGATTGTTCTGAAGACAGATTTATTGATAAATGGCCCAATTCCCTTCAAAGCTATACAGGGCAGTTCTTAATACCAACTTACTTTGTGAGAGGAAGCTCTTTCTCTGGCACCTTGCTGAAGTTAATTTGGTTTCTCTGTGTTTTGAGAGACATAAAGTGACTTTTCTGCTAAAGATTTATAATGAATTCTACATGCTTTTCATTTTTTTTTAAAGAAGGCTGAGGGTTTAAAAATCATCCTTTCCTAGTCCTAGGGGACAGATAGTATATGTTGTTTTTACTTTGACTATATTATTTCTTGACTACTAAATAAAGTTTAGAAGCCTTAGCATAAATTTTGCTTTTCCAGGAAGAAAAAATTTGTTTATTAAAAAAAAATCAGTATTAGTGTTATTTCCTTGGAACTATCTATTTATAACATAAATCTTTTCAAGACAGTTGAAAGACATAAATATGAAAATTTACCCCCTTTTCTCTCATTGTGATTAATGAGAAAATTACCAAAAGATCACTCAAAAGGAAATGCAATATAATGCTATCATTTGTAAATTCATAAAATTCAGCCACATTGCTTCTCTCGCCAAGCATTACTGATCTAAAAGTAATAATCATGGATGTGTTCATTTTTCTACTGGGAATTTCATTTTTAAATTGCTCTTTAACACAAGAGGTTGATTCACAACCCCAGGGCATTTCTGAGTGGCTTCCTTATAGATGATACCACCTTGGATTTATTCACTGGAAGTAATCCTCTTGAGTGGCTCAGATGATTATTTTTTAAGTTTTCTTTAAGAAATTCTTCCAGAATTCTTGAGAGATAGAAGGAGAATGTTATCACTTTGCTGATAGGGAAGTAAAGACTTAGAGATTTGTTCAAGGTCAAATAGAAAGTCATCAGCAGAGCCAGGATCTTGAATCTTAGAATCCTCACTTGTATTTTAGCTCTGCTAATGGACTCAATAACTTCCTGCACCCCTTGCATCTGTAGAGTTTTGCATCTTAGGACCCTAGCGAAGATTTTTAAATTTAGAATGCTTACAAAAAGACCGTATATTTTAAAGTGCATTCATAATTATTTATTTTTTTCATTGCCTTTCAATAAGAAGAAGTCATAAGGCTTAATTCTATAACCAGTTAGTGGTACCCCTTTCATATAAGTTGCTTAGACTTCACCATGGGTCTTTAAGTCTACATATTTTTTTGGCATAGAAATATCCTAGTGGGCCCCTACATCTGTGTCCTCAATCCATATGGTACCAAAGTAAATTATATCCCAAGTTATTTGTGGCTCTAATAATATTTAGTCAATTTCCCTTCTCAGCAAACTTAAAAATTCATGGAAACCAAATTTATGCAAATCCATGTTTGTGATTCGGCTGTGGTCAGCCTCAGGAAGCAGAATCCCATATAACTGCCATGTAAGTCGTGATTTACACCTGTGGTTTTATGAGAGCAGTGCAACATGCATGGTAGTAGCATCTCCAGTGATTTAAAGGTGCAGTAATTTGACACTGCAAATTCCCACAAACATCATGCATAATTCATGGTAAATCAGTAAATGTCTAATCATAGTAATGTACACGATTTTCTTGCAATCTCTTCCTTTCCTCTTTGATAACCTGCATTCTGAAAGAAGAAAGGAATGCTCTGGATGATTACTGCACAAGGCAGGGAAAGTCATGGAAAAAAATGCCTAAGGATCACCTTGAGTCAATATAAGGCAGCCACTAAAATGACACTTATAAAAGCTGAATATCAACGTGGAAAAGTGAGTGTGGCTTAATGTTACATAAAGAAACAAATATAAAACAGAATGCATACTGACCGCAACTCTGCAAAAAATGAAAATTATGCTTGTGACCATGCAAAAATGAGAGTCCTTGGGAGCATGAGTGATACTTTCTATTTTGTCCAAAGTTTCCGAGGAGGGTTTTGCATTCTCATGATAAGCACAGTAAGCAGGAGAAGAGGCCCCATGGGTGACTCAGCCCTCCAGCACTCAGATAGGTTCCTGGAGGAAGGCTGGAACGCTGCTTTTGGGAGGATGCAGGGGTCACAAGGATCTCAGAGGGGCAGAGGTGTTTCTGGTGAAAGTCCAAAGAGGTGGTGGGGTATTGATCCTCAGACCACTTTTCCAAATGGGCGTGCACAGAAATGGAGATCCGCCAGCAACCTGGGATACATTAGCCCCATGGAGCAGTTCAGCAGGGCCTTCGGCCTGAGAAAGGGCACCCCTGTAGGGCAGTGTCAGAGTGACATTTTCAGAGCACAGCAATCTACTCCCGAAACACAGTCATTCGACAAATGCTAAAGTGACGAACTTTCTGGTTTTGTTCCAGGGATGGAATTTTTCAAATGTGGTGAGCACGGAGGTATTTCTAGACACAAAACAAGGATTTAACTTATCATGAGAAGCACTTCAGATGGCAGGACTTGAAACACATGTAGCGACCTGAATGCAATATGTGCCTTTCACTGGTTCTCTTCCAAGACCGTGTGGCCACCAGGCCCTAGTGCTCAGCACAAGGCGGTGTCCCAGTGGCCTCAGAGGTGGGTTCTCCTAGGACTGGGCACTGGCCCTTTTCATAGGTTTGCTTTTGGGTATGTGTGTTTATGGCTATATACTCGCAGATGCTCTCTCTCTTTGTCTTTCTCACTTGCACACACACACACACACACACACACATATATTCACAAGAATGCTTTTTTTGAAGGGAGAATATTTCTTTTCCAATTTACCCATCTTAATTTATTTATGCTTTTCTTTATCATATACATCTTTCCTTTACAAACAGAAAGTCTTTTCACATTCTACCATGTTACATTACTTCTCCCAGCACAGACAAGATAGTGTTGTTACTAATCTATCATCTATCTATCTATCTATCTATCTATCTATCTATCTATCATCTATCTATCTATCTATCTATCTATCTATCTATCTATCATCATCTATCTATCCATCATCTCCCTATTAAGTCAAGGAAGCATAATGGAAAGATAACCTCCTAACTGTGGACTCCTTGGACGTAGGGCTGCATGTGCCACACACAGCATATCTCCTTGAGGTTGCGCAAGCAGTGGACCTGTGTAAAACGCCCTATGCCTTAGTGTGAATTTTGAAGTGAGGATAACAGTTACCTACATCATGGAGTTGTTGCAAGGATTAAATGAGTTAATGTATACAAAGCATTTGCAACAGGGTGTATGTAGTACATAGTTAATGCTACATAAGTGTTCATTATTATTAATCTTTTAACAAAAGTGGTCTAAGATTAGAAATACTTAAGACAAAGATTAGGTTATTAAGATCTACCTCTTGGTCTCAATCATTTATATTTCCTTTTCATGACAACACGGGTCAACCTGGGATTAATTACTGTGTAGGTTCACTTTAATAAATGAGGCTAGAAGGGAATATTTAACATGTTAGGGACATTCACTAAAGGACTTAAGATACTCATCTTAGCTCCCTTTCTTTTGTAGGGCTTGGGAATGAAAATTTAATGTCTTTACTAAAATCGCAATTGATCCTTCCATGACCCCACAATCTGAATAATCCAAAACAGTGCTTCTCAAACTGTTGTGTGCATAGAAATCTCCTGGAAAGCTTGTTAAAACAGATTTCTGGGTCCCACTCGCAGAGATGCTGATTCAGTCTGGGACTCAGAGTATACATTTTTAACAAGCTCCAGGTGATGCTGATGCTGCTCATCCGTGAACGTCTCTTTGAGTTGCTGGGCTCCAGAAAACATCTTTGGCCATTGTTCCTAAATCCCAATTCCTCTCCTGGGAATATACTGAATGCTAGGAAGACTCTGTAACTCTTTCAGGACCATGACTATGGAAATAATGCACATCTTAGAGTCCTGAGAGTCCCAAGTACTCCCTGGAAGTACTCGGTCCCAGCTCTGCTACAGCACTGACACCATAAATGCCTACTGACAGAAGGTCTGCACTATACTGCTGGCTTCTCAAGGGCCAGGGGTATGTTTATGTCACCTCCATGTCCCAGCATCTGGCAAACATCTAGCTAGAAATATGCTGCCAGGAAGTTTCTGGAAAATAAATGAGTGAACTTAAAGGTTAGATCATTTCCACCAAAGTTTAGATATATTGTAAAGCAACATCCCATGTATCTTCTTCGAGAAGTTGTTTTATTAAATTACCCCATAATAGAGAAAAATAAAAGGCAATTTAATTTTGTTCATATAGTTTATCTTAGAACCATTTTTTAAACATAAGATTCCCTGTTTAGTTGTCTCCCACAAATACTGAAAGTGAAATGTTGCCAACATCCCCTGAGCTGATTCTGCTCAGCTCCCCTGCATATCACATGGGGTAAAGACTTGGGGAAGAGGGGTGGAATCAAGCTCCCAGTTTTTTAGAACCACAAAAGGTATAAATGTAGTAAATACGATTAAACATTTCTCCCTACAACAAAGCCCCAGAAAATACATAGCAAAATTGTTTGGATATCAAATTTCTATAAACAAAAGATTGAGGTTTTCCATTTCTCCATTTGCTCCCTCTTCTCTACAGGAATAGGCTTTACTTTTTGTTTTTTGTTTCTTTTTTTCCCTTTTCTTTCCCCCCCTACATTTATAGGGCTTAAGAAGTCGTCTACAGAGCCAAGAGACACTTGTGCTTTCTCTCTCACCTCTCTTAGTATTTGGATTTGAAAAGGGGAGAGCCTCAGTTGGAACTATGAGGAGACCTCCTTGCCTCCAATCTACACCTTTTCACTCCTGTGGCATATATCAGAAGATTTGTGATACAGAATAGATACATATACACATATAAAGGGCAAAGGCAAAAAAGGAGGAAGAACATTACATACTTGGGATACTTCAGGGTATTCAGTAGGAATGGAGCATGGAGTGGGGGTGGCACTGAATGAGGATATCAGGGGAGTCAGAGGCTGGGCCACACATGGCCTGGAAGTTCAACTGAAGAGTTTGCATTAATTATTTGGGAGACAGTGAGAAGCATCTATTTTTTCCAGTCTTGGGTGCCGACCACCAGTGGGTTGGATTAAGCCAAATAGTATTGGAGTCTATGGGACATGTCTTGTATGGCTACTGTGGTTCATAGACCCACAGGGAGATGATTTTAAATCAAATGCTGTTGAGTTTGGATGGAAGGATAAGACTGCTCATTCATTTAGTGAAAAATACATTGTTTCCTTTTTTATAAAGGCAAAGTTTCCAAGGTTTTCCATCGTTAGCATAAAACTGAAGAGTAAGCCTGTTCATGGGCTTCAATTTGTATTATTCTATACTAAACATCTTGATTTAAAAAAATCCATCTACTGATGCACCATCACTCAGTAATTTTTTTTCAAAAACAACCCCCATAGTTCACAAAAACTAATGCATCAATTTTGGGGGCACATTTAAAATTTAAATATAGAAGCTGAGAGTCTAGGGAAGTGATACTTGGACAACCTTTGAGTGGAAGAAAACGATTTCCATGCTTAGTGTTTTTCTACAACAAGAATTCATTAATTATTCACAAATTATACAAATGAGATAATTTCATTAGAAAAAAGTGATGAATGAATGTTTTTTTTCTATTCAGAACATCCAGCACAAAGCCGAGATGGTACATTCTCTCACCATTTCTTTAATAAGTCACTTATTCATATAATTCAAGAATGAGATCATTTGGCCAAAAAAAATTTACTATGGTGAGGAATAAATAACAATTGTATTGAATGGTCATTTGTGTATGCATGTGTTTTTTTCTGGATCACGAGATAGGAAGGAAGTGGTACTCACTATGATTGGGGGGGGACCATGTGAAAAATTAATGACTTTAAATGGAAATGACAGAACTGCAGAGTTGTTTTGGAGAAAGAGAAGAAGCAGTGGAGCATTAAAAAAAAAAAGGCAGGTTTGCAAGAACTGCATTTCTGTCAAAGCTTATCTATGCAGTGTCAGAATAAAAGACACATTCCAGAGGCGGGGATCAGAGAGGGGGGCTGAGCAGAAAGGAAACAACAGGGTACAGCCAGGCCTGGATGGAGAGAAATGAAAGCACAACCACAGCAACGACAAGGTCGGAGCCTTGGCAAAGCACAGGCATTTGGGTCCAAAGTCAGAAGGAAGAAGAGAAGAAGTTTAGCTCTTCACTCTTTCTGCTGTTTTAGGTTATTGAAATAAGAAAAAAAAGTTTTTGTATGGCCTATCTGTTCCTTGGTTACCTTTATTTATCAGATTTTGAATATGTAACATAAATCTTTTCAGTACAAGTGTTTCCACCCACAATGGGTTTTCAAAGCCCTTGTGACAGACAGCCGCTGACCCAACCAGTAATCAGTGAGTTCACCTGCAGGGTTCGTTAGGCCAAAACCACTGGCAGCACATCTCAGAACAGATGGACTGCAGAGCTGAGTGTAGAACCGTGGACATGGTCAGCAGTCCACACAGCCTGCTGAGAGAGATGATAAACTCATCCAAGTGGAGAAGACCTGACAAGATCTGTAGAAACTGACTGCTTCAGCATGAAGGATTCATTTTGCTAATTTTTTTTAAAAAAATTTATTTATTTATTCATGAGAGACACAGAGAGAGAGGCAGAGACATAGGCAGAGGGGGAAGCAGGCTCCATGCGGGGAACCTGATATAGGACTCGATCCCACGGCCCCAGGATCACCACCTGAGCTAAAGGCAGATGCTCAACCACTGAGCCATCCAGGTGCCCCGACATTTTGCTAATCTTGTTAGGAGTGTCTTAGGAGATACAAATTCTACTTTTAAAATCTTTAATACCAGTATGCTGATATATACTAGTAGGAACTTATTACAGAGTTGTGAGAACCTCTTTATGAAGTAGGAGGTTTCTCATATAAATATCCTTTCACAAAAATCTATCAGACAAATTTAATAGATTAAGTTGTGTACTTGAAATACACACCTCCCTCAAGTGATTTTTCTGGATTGCTTGATATATTTAGCTGACCAGCAGGAGGGAATATAGAAGAAAGGATAAGCAGCTTAATTTAGGAATGCAGTTATAGGAATAGAGGAATGAACCCAAGACCAGAGGCTGCAGACCTGACTTCTAGTATTTCCTATGTATAAAATAACCTGGTTAATATACATAGTTTAACCTGGAGGAGTCAAGCTACCTCCCTTCTCTGAAACTCATTTAACTTATTCTGATGGCACTAGACCAGTGAAATTAGATTTCTTAGCAGCAACATCCTTTCATTGAACAAAGTCTGTCTGTACACCTAGTGGCTGACTTGCTCTCTAAGGGGCGGCACCTCATCATAGATAGCTCTCCCCCACCCCCTAATTCACAATGTCTGGAACAGGTTCCACAGAGCACAGTTTGAAAGCCACAGGATTCAATTTTCTAAAGTTCCTAACGGCACTGATATCTACAGTTCTCATATTGGTCAGATGAATATACTCAAAACAACAACAAGAACACCATCAAAAAACCAAAACAAAACCAGAAGCAAGCCAGTAAAAGCACAACAAATCACCCACAGTGAAAGGCTGAATGCTTTCTTTTCAAGTTGTATTCCAAACGTCTGAGTCTGCTTTTAAATATTACCATATTCATATATCACATCATTTTTATACTCAGCATGTCAGCTCATGTCATTTCAATTTTGCATTTATTTTCTCACTGACTAAACATGCTGCCAGCACTTTTCCCCATTAGATTCAAAAGAAAAGAAATGGGTTATTTGGAAATAACTTAACATCTATATTTTTTCAACCTGAAGGTCCATTTTTTAATCTCATGTCACACGTAAATGGACATTAATACTTTAAAATAACGATATGTGATGCATACATATTTGTTTAATTTGAGGGGGTAATTCACTGTCTCTCTCTTGGTGATTATGGTTTTTAACCAACCCCTGTGAGTTTCACAACTGTTTAGAAAACTGGAGAAGATGGACCAGAAGAAGGAAGCTGGTGCTGGCTTTTCACCAATGCTGGTTACTGGTTTACTCACTGAGATGCAAGAAAAGGGGGTAAGAGAAGGTGGCAAAAGTTCGGAATAAGAAGGAAATATCAGGTTCAGAGAACTGGCTCATTTTCCCAAGGTACTAAAACTATAATGTGACTATACCTGTTTTTTATTCAGATTCTTGACTGTGAAAACCTTGCTCTTACCACTGTGTAAGGACTTTGTTATATCCAATGTCCAACCCTTGCAGTGACAGAGAAGCCAGCACCACTGAAAATGCACTAGAGTACCTGACAGCATCTTACAGAAGGCATGCAGAATACTACTAAAACAGCAGGAATAAACGAAGTGAAAAAGTTGTGATGCAACAACCAGCTGGGCATCCAGGAAGCATGAGCTTCTGGTGGAAAGAACATGAGACAAGGCAGTGGTGGCCCTGCATTCTAAACTCAGTCCTGACCAAAGGAGACTGAGCTGGACACAGGGTTCTCCAGAGGGGCATCCCCATTTGAACTTCACAACAGACATCTGAGCCAGATGGTGTTATTTCCTTTGAGATGAAGAAATGGCAACTCAAAGAATGTAAATTGCTCACTAATGCCTTCCTCTTTGTAAGTGGCAAAGCTGAGACTAGAAACTAGGCTGACGGCCTCTCTTGCTTGTCTCTGTATCTTGCTATAAACAGTGACTGTCTACATCTTCTGGCCTTCTACTTTCAGATCTCAGTAACATGTCAGAAGACTCTGAAATTAAGAGAATAGGTCTACCCTTTTTTTCATAGAGTCAGGGGTGATGTTGAGAGGAATTGGTACACTGGATTGAAATACATGCAGATAAACAAACAAAAGTAAACTCACTGTTGTGAGTTTCCAAGGAAAAGATAAAGATATTTTGGGTTATTTTGCTTCCCCCATCTCTGCCAAATGACCAGTAACTCAGAACTATTTTTATATTTCTTGACAAAAAAGGGAAGTATTTAGCAATGAAACACAGGGTGATCATGCCTTTATTCCAGTAACTTTTCTATTTGACCTAGTGAAACACTCTTCCCCTTCCTCGTATGATGTTTATGAAGATAAATAGTCTTGAAGACAAGATGGCACTGATTGTACTACAGTCGTGAATCTTTGTTTACTACACACTGCTGATGTCAAATAGCAAATTTGAACAGCTTCAGTTTCTCTCATCACAAAGAAATATGTCTTATTTTCACTGAGCCATTTCTCATCTATCAGTCTCTCCAAAGGAAAACGCTAATGAGCCTATGTCTGCTCTGAGAGGAGTAGGGCAACCACAAGTACATAATGTGCTTTGTCCTTTCAGTGTCTCGGAGGATCCTGCTTCAGAATCTACAGGTTGACCAGATGGTCTCTTTGTTGCAATGCTAGAGGGCTTTCTGTTCTTAGTGACCACTACTGATTCCCAAGAGGGTACGCCAGGCGGGAGTTACACATGACACCAAGAGGCAGGGTCTCATGACTTATAAATCTCCTCAGAAGTAAATAGAATCTGAATTATATTTAAATTTAAGTCACTATATTGATATGGCAAAGAAAACACTGGCCAGATGGTGTTGAGTACAAGGCAGTGACACATATCATTCCCATCCCTTTACCATTTATGGATCCAAGACCCACATCAGCTGCTTAGATAGTGATATAACCACACTATCTGTTAATAACAAAGGGAGGGCAGCCCCGGTGGCTCAGCGGCTTAGCGCCGCCTTCAGCCCAGGGTGTGATCCTGGAGACCCAGGATCGAGTCCCACATCGGGCTCCCTGCATGGAGCCTGCTTCTCCCTCTGCCTGTGTCTCTGCTTCTCTCTCTCCTCTCTGTGTATTCTCATGAATAAATAAATAAAATCTTAAAAAAAATCAAAATAACAAAGGGAAATTGGGTATCATTTCCCACTCGTTTTTCTCATTCTTTCATTTTTATTTTATGATGACCTGTATTTTCCTCTTTAGGATTCATTCCCACAATGACCAGTAGGATAGAACAGCAATCCTAGTGAAATGTTTCTGTGTTATTGAAAACACAAGAAGGGATGCCTTGGGGGGGGGGGGGGGGCGGGGCTCAGATTTTGAGCGTCTACCTTTGGCTCAGGGCTTAATCCCAGGGTTCTGGGATCCAGTCCCTGCATCAGGCTTTCTGCTGGGAGCCTGCTTCTCCCTCTGCTCATGTCTCTGTTTCTCTCTCTGTGTCTCTCATTAATAAATAAATAATATCTTTAAAAAAAGAAAAGAAAAAAAAAACACAAGGAGGTGGCTGTACTTTGTTTCTTCTTTTACCTTAGGGAAAAAAATCACAGAAATTCTAGTTTCTGTTGATTTCTGCTCAGGCTTCTATAAATTTAAAAAGACACTCTCAGAAAGGTTTTGGGCTAAGAAAGGTATATGCTGTTTCTCTCCATGGTGCTTTTCATGCCTCCTCCCTGGGGAAGATTTGTAGGGAAAGGAAGAGTGACTGGATGTTAATAACCTTTTAACTCTAATTCTGTATATATTTACTTCGAAGAGCATTCCTCTCCTAACAGAACTATAGGGGCCAAGAGGGAAATAAACAGTTAAGAAGTGTTATCTCTGTAGGAATTCGATAAAAAATATTGTCCAATTATGATACTTCCAGTATATGGTTAATTTATATAATTAGAACACTGGAGCAAAACAGCTTCTTAAGACCCATGTATGAGAATACCAGTAATGGGAAACTGTAGGGAGCTATGCGGAGTGATAAAAAGAGTTTTGAACTGAACTTCCGGAGGGAGGGCTGGCTTCATGTGCTCTTTTTGTACCTAACCAGGACTCAGGGCAACTTGATTCACCTTTCTAGATCTCAATATTCCTCTTTGCTAAATTGGACCTGTGGGGGTATTATAATCTGAATGTTTGTGTCTGTTCCCCACAAATTCATATATTGACGCCCTAACCCCCAATGTGACTGTATTTGGAGACAGGGCCTAGAGAAGGTGGTAGAGGTTACATGAGCCAGTAAGGGTAGGGCCCTAATAAGAAGAAGAGACTCTGGAGCACTTTCTCCTTGCTATGTGAGAACACAGTGAGAGATGGCTCTCTACAAGCCCAGAAGAAAGTTTTCACCAGAAACTGGCCATACCAGAGCTTTGATCTTGGACTTCCCAATCTTCAGAACTGTGAGAAATGTCTGTTGTTTAAGCCATCCAGCCTATGATTGTTCATATGGTGAGTGAAGCAGACTAAAACAGTGGTTATGACTAGCTAAAATGCTATAATGACTTATAGTTTATAAAGCACTTTTAGGGGATCCCTGGGTGGCTCAGTGGTTTGGCAAAGGATCACACTCCTTCAGCCCAGAGTGTAATCCTGGAGTCACGGGATCGAGTCCCATATTGGGCTCCTTGCATGGAGCCTGTTTCTCCCTCTGCTTCTCTCTCTCGCTCTCCTCTCTCTCTCATGAATAAATAAATAAAATCTTTTTTTTTTAAAAGCACTTTTACAGATTTTATCTTCTCCAAGAAACTCTAGGAGATGGTTAAGAGGAGAATATTATTTTACAAAAAGAAATAACTCATACCAATTTAAGATCACAAGGCTATTGAATAGAATTTAGTCCAACTGCAAATTTGAGTCTTAAAAGGCATCTCTGGGTATAAATGGCTGTGATTTTCTTGTTTTCAGCATCATTTTGTTGAATGTCTATGAATTCTAGTTTTTAGATTTCCAGCTAATGCTCAGTTGAAGAATGTCGAATTTATCACAAGTCATGTATATTTTTTTCCCTTTAGAACTACTTCCCTTTAGAACTACTGTTTCCGTTGACCCAGTGGTTCTCAAAGTATAGTCTGGGATCAGCAGTGGGAACTGAGGACTTAGAAGTGCAAATTCTTGGGCTCTACCCCTGACCTACAAAGTCAGAAACTCTGGGAGTAGCCCCCCTTTGTGCCCCTAAACCTATGTTCTAACAAGCCCTCCAGGGGATTCTGAGGCTGCTAGGATTTGAATATCACTGCTCTAATCTCTGTACACTTGTTCCCTTTGTAACTGGCTGACATTTGACATTTCCCCACCTTACTGCACTGAAAGATATACAGCTGCAACTCTGAGTCCTATAACCAACTGGATCCATGACATACTGTTAACCATTTTTGAAATGTTTGAACCTGTGAATGCATACTTCATTTAATTATAATATTCCATAATTTTATGTAACCCTTTGTTACAGACCTTAAATTAACTTGGAATTTGAAAACATTTTAGAAGAAAAGTCATCTTGGTCCCGCATATCATAAACCTTGAACTAAGTTGACTCTATTCTAATTAAAAATAATAATTCAGAATAGAATGAATGTATTATTTAAAGTGGGTTATGTTTTTAATTCCTTACTCAAGGTATTTGACCACCTACTGCCCTGTTCTCATCCCTAAAATATTAGTAACTTCAAAAGGAAGTTAATTTGAGGGACGCCTGGGTGGCTCAGCGATTGGGCGTCTGCCTTCCACCAGGGGCGTGATCCCGGGATCTGGGATCGAGTTCCACATCGGGTCCCTGTGGGGAGCCTGCTTCTCCCTCTGCCTATGTCTCTGCCTCTCTCTCTGTGTCTCTCATGAATAGATAGATAAATCTTTAAAAAAAAAAAGGAAGTTAATTTGTACATGAAATCTATTCCTAAACAATATCCACCCTCCTCCAATCAGGAAAGAAAATTTTAGTGAATAATAAAAATGATCTGAAATATATTTTTAAAATTTCTTTTTTAATATTTATTCTATAAAGCCAAATACATAATTTATTCATTACATATTTATTATAATTATATATAATAACTGTATAATTATATACCATATTACATAAACAATGAAATATGTTTTATGTCAAATGGCTGAAGTTTAGAGGCATTAAGATTTCAATGTAATATGTTTCCTTTGATAGCTTTCCTATGCTTAAAGTTTAAAAACTCTAGGGATTTCTGGTTGAAAATATGGACTCAAAAGTCAATGTTATACATCTATATTTAACTGACTATATATATGTGTGTATATGTGTGATTATACATGGCACCTGTTACTTTAAGACATTAGCATTAATCTATGAATTTTCTAGAACATTTTTGTATGAATTTCAAGTAAATTTTGCCAATAACATTTGGCATAGAAGCACATATTGCCTTTTAAGAATAAAACCTTAAACACTTCCAAAATCACTTTTTCTCATGTAGAAATAACATAGAAATCACTTTTTACCCCCTTGAATGGAGCTGGCCAAGGAGAACAAAATACACATACTCTGTGCAGCTTCTGTTATTAATTTGCTTATCTAGGCAAAATTGTGAACTTTCTGTGGAAGTACAAGTCTCGCAAATCACACGACTTGATAAAACGGCATATAGCTTGCACAGCATTTGTAGAGTGACAGCTTCTGAATGACAGATTTAATGAGATTACTAGACTTCTGACCAGCACAGCACTCCAACTATTTTATTTATCTTCTCTAGATTTTCTTTCGGCAGCACTTACTGAAAAAGCTATTTACAATTATATGAAGATTGACTAACATATCTACCATGTTTCTAAAAAGATATAGAAGGAATAAACTGAACATAAAGATTCCTCCCCAAATACGTAATATCTATGAAAGGAAGCCATATTAAACAAAAACACATATACACTTTGAATGATGATCTCTTAAGTGTAGAAAGAATTTTTTGTAGTATCATCAGGACTAATTAGTGTGTTTTTCTAAACATCTTACTTCGAGGTATCAGCATTGTCATTGTTTCAACCCAGGATTTGCTCACATCACCACCAAGTAAACCTTCCCCTAAAGGAAGGACTAGTCTTACTGCCAACAGCAAACACGAAAGCCAACTCATATTCATAATGACTTGTCTTTTAAAACGTGTTTTGACATGAATGACTCAGCAAAGCTGGGTCACTGCCAACTGGTGCCAACTGGTACAGTGGCACTGGGGAAACATAATTAACTATAGAGGCAAACGATGACTGGGCAAGTCAAATCCTCCCTCCTTTGAGCCAGGTAAGAAAAGCATTATTTTCTGAAACAGAAGGAAAGTTGGTTCTCTTAACAGTTAATAAAATGCATTTAAGGACAACAACATAAATGCTGTGAAAGCTACCATGAGAAAGAAAAACAAAAACAAAAACAACCCAATGACTCCTTTGGGCTTTTCATTCCAAAGATCTCAATGTATACTTTTATGGTTTTCTGAATCCCCAAAGTTAGTTAAAACAAACAAACAAACAAACAAACAAAAAAGCTTTAGGGGGAAAAAAGCAGCCCTTGAGGGTAGGATGATACTAAGAAAGTACAACAAAGAGCAAACATTTAACGTCTACATGATTAAGGAAGAAATTTTAAAAATCTTTACTTTTCATTTTAATAGATAAACGGATAGGTATGTGTATTCCCATAATATACTCAATTGTATTTTACAGGTTCATTCACCGGATGGGTCCTGTCCTTCACTGAGAATGCCAGTAGATCTAGGTATAGGCTCTGTGAGAGATGGAGATCATGTGCCCCAAGTAATTAATCTGGCATACAGGTCCAAATTCCTCACTTACTTACGCCTCCTGCCCCCCAATTTACTCAGGAGCAGGAGAGTGAAGATAAGGCAAGAAAAAAAGAATTCAAAGGCAGTTTGAGAGAATACTATAAGATCATCCCATTCTGCGCCTCTGGGGAGATGCTTTGTTTGATGAGTTCTCCCCCCAGAAGACTACTTCAGTTACCTCAGTTATTCAGACTTAGGAAGCAAGTCTCCAACTCAGCTACTTCTGATTGCTCTCTTCTGATGGTCATTTTTTGTTGTTTTTTTTTTTTTTTTTCAGAAATATACACAATAGCTCCTTTAATGCAATTGTCATGATGCAAAACAAACTGCACGGTTAGGACATTGTCTAAATTCAACTTGTCTTTCTGTAACTTGCTGACTGTTTTCTTTCTAACCTCTTTATCTACACAGACTCCTTTGAATTATTTCTCAGTCTCCATCTGAGCTTACATCACCTTCAGAATCAGTGCCACTTACACATTAAATAGATGTGCAGTTATCCTGTCTCCTTGATAATTAACAAAGATGTTAAGGGCCAATGCCAATTCAGTGGCATTAGCTGGATACTTTCCATTACCTGATATCATTGTTTATGGTCTATTAAGCAGTTTTCATTTCACCTTATGGGCCCATATAAAATCCAAGCTAGATGCTTCTCAAATTACAGGCAGTATTGAAGAACATTAAGTAGCTTCTTCTTTTTATATTTTTAAAATAGTGTCTACATTTATTGCAGACATTCTGATAAAGTAAATTGGGCATATATGTTTTCAGTTTCCCAGTTTTTTTAGTCTTTTACTCCCTTCCCCTTAAAGTATACTCATTGTTTTTACACTAATGTTAGCTTTCTCACTTTCCAAATAACATACTGATTCTTGTTTACATTTTTTTCCCCAACCAAATCATCATTGTTGTATTGATTCAGTTTTTACCAGGGCATGTGATTTCCCAAAAGTTCTCTTATCTTGTTCTGCTTTATTTTCATTGTTCCTACATACAGAACATGCATGTTGACATCATGCAGAAGTCGGTGGATCAGAGGGATCATATAGGGAGGCTTAGCAGCTCTCAAAATCTATCTTGTTATGCAGACCTCTGCCTGACAGGCTAATACAGCCACCAAGGCAGGCTGAACAGTCAAAGGGCTTCAGTTGTCAAAGATCTACAGTACAACAGTAGAAAATGTATGTAAGCATTCACTTACCTGCTTTTGATCAACAATTATTTCGAGGTCTTCATCACTGCTTAGTTTTCCATATCCTTTTTCTTTACTTTTCTTGTGAAAGAATAATTTTAAATGATCATTTAGTTTCTTTCCATTAATAAGGTTAACTCCCACTTAATAATTTTTAAAGATAAAAGTTTTAGCCTTGTTCACTAATCATAATACATCATTCTTTACGTCAGTCTCTCATGGACAAATGTTTTGTTGTTAAACTGCAGGCTTATAATTAACTCATCAAGTATTTCTACTTAGCCTCTCTCATTCAAATTATACCTTTAATCCTTTTCTGAATATTGCTATGCCTTTTTCAATTTTGTAATTTCAAAACACATTCTTTAAAATTTTGAGATAGATACACAATTCCCTTAAGAGTCCGAGCCCATTTTTCTTAAAGACTGAAATTGCATTTAGTAATTATGGTCTGCTTTAAGATATCAACTATTAAATGTTTATTTTAATATCTTTTATATCTTAAAGAATAAGACAAGCATTATACAACTCAGATAACGAGTCTCCAGATTTTCAGCATTTGCTTATAAATCTGATGAAAACTAACACTGGAAAAACCAACTCAAATAATTTTTAAAAGATGAGTAAAATAATTTTCAAACCTGGGTAGTTTGAAAAATTGAAAGAATACAGACCATTTTTTAAAAATGCACTTTACTGGCATTTTGTCTTTTTCCCCTATGACCAATCTCCATCTACCTTCCCCACAGCAAAAGTTGTAAAGTTAGAAAAGGTCATAGATCATTTTAACCATTTCAGTGTTGTGCTATAGGAGAAAGATAATACGTCTGAGTCTTTTTTTTTTCTTTCTCCCAATGCACTGGCTGATAGCAATACCAGAAATGACAGATTCCTTCTTCATGATTTCAGAAATCATAGTACCTCTGTAGAGGACCAGTAAGAAAGGGAAAATAAAATTCACTACATAGTTAGCTATGATCAAAGGTTATTATTTTAAAAAGAAAAAATAAGAAACAATCCTTGCTTTAGGTATTAATTCCATCAATCCGAGTTAAGGGAACTAAAAATATTTATTTGCATCTATTGTGCCATATTAGGATCCCCATCTCGTTAAGGGAAGAACTATATCCTTCAGCAAAGATGTTGTAAATCTTCTTTAACCTATGGGACACAATTCTTGTTTTCTTTCCCTTCCTTCCTAAGAAATACACCTCCTATTTTTGTGTTTTTTTCCTGTAATAAAGAGATTTCTGAATCTTCAAGTATTAGGATGCATAAATAAAATCTGATTCTCATTCATATATTAATGAATTTAGCCACTTAGAACAGAACAGATGGCCACAGTATTTCTATCCATTATTCTTCTTCTCCTCATTTGAGGTTCCATTTCGCGATTGATGGAAAACAAAAAGAATGGTGTTGGTTTCAATCAAGCTAACTTCCTCCCTATTACTTTGTTTTCGTATCCTCTTAGTCTACTGGTTGCCATGAGATATTGTCCAGAAACCCCCTAACGCAAAACATTTAAAAATGTCTTTCCGAATATTGATCTGTATACGTACCAAGTAGCTCATTTGCATGACCCGATTTCTGGACAAAAGGACATTAAGTAGAGATGGAATGTGGGTCCTTCCATCCATTTCACTGTCAGACATCCCAGAATTCTTTGCACCAGTGGTAGTGGTTTCATTGCCAGAACTTGCTGACCAAAGAACCACAGATCTTGCCCAGCAACAGTATTTATAATGTATGTCAATAATCAAAGTATCCCTGAATCATTGTCTTGACTTTGTAAACATTGTGAAATTTTTGGCTAGCACAAAAAAATCATTGAAACTAAAATTTCTTCCTTTCTAACTAATTTTTATCCTAGCACTTCTAGGTTCCCCAACTACTGTTCTAGTTAATGCTTTTTAAAACACTCCATCTATTATTAATTATATACATTTTTATATTTCATCCTACGCATATAGACTATTCAGCCTCTTTATCATAAAAGCTCTCAATTTTTCCCTTTTAATGCCTCACCCCAGAATTTCTTATGATGAACAAATCACTGCTAAATGTTATAACAATGTCGGCATTCACCAAATATAATTCAAGACTGCAATTCGACCACCACCAAATCCCACCTCTCCAATTTAATCCCAACTCCTTATCTGAGTTAGGAGTATATTTTAATGGGAAGAGGCTAGGTCAGGGAAGAAGATTATATCCCACAACTACTCTAGGTAGAGTTGGCATTTTCCAAGAGTGGGAGGAGGCATTTAGAGCTCTGATTTTGTATTTAAGCCCCAGTCTCCAAGCAGCACCCAACTGTACACAGAGTCAGAAGCCTTACAATTTTACTCTAGAATTAAGCGATATTTTCTAGCTCACCCCATAGCCCCAGGGGGATTAATCCTTTTCTAAACCATAATGGTTATTCGCTCACTTACTGCTTATTTCTAGTGCGAGCATAATCCTCTTTCAAGCACTCAGCTTCCCACTTTGACTGCTTAGATCAGCCAGCCCAGGCAGGGATCTTCAGCTCTCCTCCCTCCTCCCAGCCAGGAATCCCTGTCTTCTATCTATGCACTTTTGTCAAGCACAAAAAGCAACTCCATAGCTTCTGCGTGGTCTTTCACTTTAGGCAAAGGACTGAACCAGAAGGAGAAAGAAAGCTAACCTCTTCACTGTCCAAGCGTTAAGGAGGCAGGGCTTCTGTGGGAGGAGAAGCCAGAGGGTAGTCACTTCCTGTGCCCCTCCCACCTCCCCTGGCACACACTGGAGCTGAGGATTTCAACTGAGGCAGTAAGGTCGGGCCCTCTCCACCTCAGCCTTAGCAAGCTGTCTGCTGCGGGTCGATTCTGGGCACTGCTCACCTATGTGCAGCTGAGAAGAGAGCATCAGTGCAGCGGAGTTAAAATGGTGAGGACTTGAAGGTGGGAGATGTGAGGAAAGAAAGAAAGAAAACAGTCATTTGCCAAGAATGCCTCACTCTTTACAAAAAGCTTTCAGCTCAGAAGTGTCCAATGTCAACCCCCAAATGCAGCATCTCCCATCTTCCCCACACCATTCTGAATCCTTTCTGAGTAACTGCAAAGAAAACTATTTAGTTATTTCTTAGTGCTTTTAAAATATCATTGATTCAGATCTATAGTTTTCTTTAGAATATTGAGTCTAACTGGTAACCTTTCCTCTCTGCAGACATTCCACCATCTCTCCTTAACCTTATTTCCTTTCTGCCTCCCACCCCTTCATTCTCTCCTCCACAAAAATAGAACAGAGAGATGGTCTTACTCACTTGAATTAAGTAAACCATAAAACTTAGAAGCTGTATAGGAAAAACAATACATGACCACAGATTGAGAATGCACTATGTAAGAAAATTTTGCAAATAAGTAACTCAAAACAAGACAGAACAACAAAATCTGATGGGATAGGGACCTGAAAAATGAAGCTCCCTATGTTCATTTTAGAATAGGAGCTTAAAAAGTGTTTTAACTGAAAGACACTAGTTGTATATGGGTCAAATTAAAAGGATTCTTCATATTTAGGAGTGGAATAGATGAAAGAGATTTTAAAAAGGTTAAGAAACACATTATTTAGTTAATTGCATGAATTAGTTTCAACTGCAATTTTTGCCTGACAACAGAATAATAATGCAAATAAATATAAAGGTTAAAGATTACATATAAAAATTCAAACTGGTATAACCACTGTGGAAAACAGTATGGAGTTCCTCAAAAAGTTAAAATTAGAGCTACCCTATGATCCAGCAATAACACTACTGGGTATTTACCCAAAAGATACAAAAATACTGATTCAAAGGGATACAGGCACCCTGATGTTTATAGTAGCATTATCAAGAATAGCTAAATTATGGAAAGAAACCAAATTTCTATCAACTGATGAATGGATAACAGATGTGATATATATATATATACATTTATGTATGTATATGCATTTATGTATATATATACACACATATGGATATATATATATATATATATATATATATGTAGTGGAATATTATCCATCCATAAAACGAAGGAAATCTTGCCATTTGCAACCATGTGGATGGAGCTAGACAGAAATTTGCTAAGCAAAATAAGTCAGTCAGAGAAAGACAAATACCATATTATTTCACTCATATGTGGGATTTAAGAAACAAAACAAATGAGCATGGGGGGAAAAAGAGAGAGAGAGGCAAACAAAACTAGAGAAAACAAACTGACAGTTACCAGAGGGGAGGGATAGCAGGGGGATGGGTTAAATAGATGATGAGGATTAAGGAGTGCACCTGTGATAAGTACCAGGTGTTGTACAGACGTGCTGAATCACTAAATTGTACACCTGAAACTAACATTATTACTGTATGTTAATTAACTGGAATTTAAATAAAAACTTAAAAATTCAATACAAATATTTTAAAAATATTTTTACTATTATTTATTTAATGATAAATAGTACACCTGAATTTAGGAAAGCAAATGTTACATGAAAAATATATAACAGAGACAAAAGAAACAAAGATCTCCCTACTCTCTTTTTTGTGGTTGTCAGTGTTCAATTCCTATCTTCCTATCTTCCCTGTCTTCCATCCCTTCTTCTCCATCACCTTCTTCCCACAGCCTGCCAAATTGCTCAGTTTCCATTCTTCTAAAAGATGACTTCTTCACATCTCCTTTTCCCTAAAGACGTTCATTTAATCTCTTATTTCTTCACTGTCAAACTTGAAAGAGTGGTCCACATTCACTAGCAACAGCTCCTTCCTTTCTCTTCACTTTTAAGACAATTACAACTAGGTTGCAATTTACCGTAATTGTATTCACAGTCACCAATGGACTTTGAATTACCAGATTCTCTAGCCATCTGTTTTTAGAGGTAATAGTATGAATTAGCCCTCAGAGCAATTTGTGATTGACTACAGATGTCAAGATGAATGCAAATATTACTTCTTTCAGTGGTCAAGTTTGCATTATTTAAAAAAATGTCTCAGCTGTTATTTACACTATTACAGCTATTAAATGGTGTTGTGACAAACTGAATAGGGGCTCAGTGAGAGGGAGGAGGATTGGGAAAAGAGATGATGTGCTGCAAAGGTATGTGCTGAGTTTGTGATATCATTGGAAAGATTCAGTCGGTCATTCGGGTATATGGGTCTATAGCTCAGAAGAGAGATAAGAGCAGGTCGTATGGATTTCTGGGGATAACTAAAATCACAAGAGTGGATGAGCTCATTAAAAAAGAAAACAGAAGAGATAAGGACTAAGGCCAGAGTCCTGGAGAAAAATTATGTTTAAAGAATGGGCCAAAGAAAAGAACCCAGTGAAGAAGGCCAAATAGGAATGGTTGGACATGTAAGAGAAGAACCAGAAGGATGCAGTCAAAGGCAAAAGAACTCTAGACATTATCAAATGCTGATGAAAGTTCAATTAAAGGTGTACACTGCACACTTCCCTTGTGTTGGGCATCCTGGCAGCCATCAAGGACCTGACTTCCTGGAACCAAAATCAGAATAACTTAGTGGTGACACTGGTAGTAAGGGAGCAAAGAGATGAGAAAGGACTTATTTTTGCTTACACAAGCTTGAATGAAAAAATAAAGAGGGAAAAACATATCAAGACGGTAAATCGTGTGCTAAAGATTCTCCCACAGTTTAAAAAAATAGTGGGAGGGAAGAGGGAATGGAATGACACAAAGTAGAGGGGGGAAATACTGGGAAAATTGTAGTTTCTCTCTCCCTTGTATAAAGGTACTGAGTACACTTATAGTTCAAGAGGCGACTAGTGAAGAAAGTAAAACTGTAGATGCCAGAAAATGAGGGGGTAGAAATCATGAGGCAGGAAAGTGAGAACAAAGGCCTTTTGGGGAAAAACTGCATGCTTCTCTTTGGAAATTTACAATGATATGATATACATTTATAGAAGAAAAATCTGTGAGGATACATACCAAATATTGAAAGTCCTTTTCTCTGGGAAACGGAGTTATGCATAATCTACCTGTTCTCTTTATACTTGGGAGTACTCTTTGAAATAAGAATGAATTTCTTTCATAATAAGAAAGAAAGTAAACAAAGTGTGATTGAGAGATTCATAAAATTGCCAAAGACTTTGAAAGTCTACTTTGCAGTAAAACGACTGGGTCAGGGCTTTACCCTTCTTTTATTATGTTTCTAGAGGAATAAGAGCTTGTTTTTTTAAAAAAAATATGGAGATTCATGCTACAGTTATTGCTTATGTCCCTTGGGGTTAGTGTGGTAGTATGGTGAAGTGAATGTTTTGTTTATTGCATTTAATATGCCTCTTTACTCTTGACTCTCCTTTATAATATTAAGCTTTTCAATTCTTTGACATCATTTGGGTCCCATATCCCCTCTGTTCTTTAAAGATCCACAGTGTCAGCATAGCCACAAACACCACTGTTGTGGGAGCCAAAGAAACAATGGAAAGAGAAAACAGGAAATGAGGGAGAAGGAAGATGTTTCTTCCCAAAGGCCTGTCAAAAGAGTTTACCTCTGTTTAGGACATAAACCAGGACAGACTTTCACAGTCAAAAGGATAATTTTTAGATCTTTCATTTTTCATATATATATATATATATATATATATATATATATATATATATATATATATAAAATCAACTTTCTGAAGGAAAAATGTCATCATTACAGAGAATCATTTGCAGAGGGGCTTGTTAAGTCTGGCATTTTTCAAGAACTATTTTTTCCTTTTTAAAATATTTTATTTATCTATTTGAGAGAGAGAGAGAGAGAGAGAGAGAGAGAGAGCACAAGCAGGGGGAGCAGCAAAGGGGAAAGCAGGCTCCCCGCTTAGCAGGGAGCCCCACATGGAGCTCCATCCCAGGACCCTGGGATCATGACCCAAGCTGAGGCAGAAGCTTAACCAACTATGCCACCCAGGTACCCCTATTTTTGTCTTTTTAAAAGAGGTTTACAGTTGTGTCCCCCTGCTCCACCCCTAGCCTGGTATGGTGAAACACATAAGGTAAAACAGTATTGCAGTAGGGTAAAACATATATTATGGTAAAATAAAAGAGCCATAGGATACAATTTTTAGCTTTGGGCCAGGTTTGGGCAAACATTGCCTATGACAATCAAACTCAGTTCTAAAGGTATATTGCTGGGCGGAAAAAGAAATACAAGGACAACAAATATGTTGATGCATTTTAGGCCATATTTTAAGTCATATATGTATGTCCAAATATTTAGTGATTTTTAAAATTTTAAGTGAAATCTACTTGGCAAACTATACATTCTAGTCACTTACTAGTTGGATAATAAGATGGCAGTGACACACAATATACTTTCACTATAGCCTCAAAGTGCCTCCTTACCGGCTTTCCTGCCTTTAGTGTGGTTTATTGTCTGTAGAAAATAACCCGAAGAGTTTATAAAGCTTCTTAAAATTGTTTTCTATTCTCAAAGTTTTCCAAGGATGAGAATTCAACATAAATAATCATTGGAGCTACTCTATCTTAGATCATTGTGCAACCACATATTCTTAAGTATACAAAATCAGTATCAGATATGTACCTTCTTTTATATGTCTTTGCAATATATTATTGTGAAAAGTTCCAAATATAGAGCAAGGCTAAAGGAATTTCACAGAGTACCTGCATGCTTCCTACCTACATTCTACCACTAACATTTTATTACACTTGCTTTTTGGCATCTATCCGCTGTGATACATTTTAAAAGTATAGTACATGCTATCACATTTCTACACCGTCTTTCCACCAAGGTTTCTTTAATTTAGTTTACTTTTAAAACTCAGAAAAGCAAAACCACTGGTTCAGTAAGCTTCCAAGATAAGAACACTAAAAGTTCAGGATTTGTTGTTCCCCTGCAGCAAAGTTTTGGTGTCATTTGAAAAGCAAATCAGTGAACTGCGTTTCTAGCATGAAGTTCTAGTGATAGGTCCTATCACCAGCTTTAAGGAGGAGGATTTCTGATCAAAGGGCTGGGGTTTTTATAGTCTGTCAAAAGCAAGTGATCAAATAACTCAGCTTTTTGAAGGAACAAATCCATGGTGTGATAGGCAGTTCCAGTTGATATTAATCATCACATCCTCAATTTCATATCCTTTGATCATCAGTGTTTCCTGCAAACAAGTTCTTACTCTGGGCTACATACTGAGTATTCACCTCTGGAGCATGCAACAAAAGTAGCAAGCCTCAACAGGGCTAGGAAGGCTAATGCATTCTCAGAAAGAGTACATCTGATCTTGGGTGGCTTATTGAGATTTCTGCTCTTGTGCAGAAAACAAAAATTAAACGTGAAATTTCAGTTATGTCAGAATCAGCAATGTTCCACATTACTTTGAGGACAATAAGTAAACTCTTCTTAATCCCTCCCTCAGTCCCCAAGCCAGACAAAACCACATTCAAAGAAAAAAACAAACAAAACATGATGTCCTTCACAGGAAAATTCTGAGTCAGTTTCTTTCATTTGGAAGATTCTTGTCTCTACAAAAAATTTTTCATTTTCTCTAGATTTGGCTTTTAAAGGTGTTATATGTAGTGGTATGTAGTATGCAATGACTGACATATAAAAATTGTTTTCTGTCCACTGAAAACAATGATTGAAAAATGACATGTTTTAAGATTTCTTGGCATTATGTAGTCTTGGTGCTATTTCCAAATCAAGGCGAAACTAACAAGCAATCCCAGTAGACATTTTTACTTGTCATCACTTAAACAGCAGGACTGGAGTGGTTGCCGGTATAAAATAGGTAAGGAATCCGAGAGAACTGGATTAATTTGGGTCCTGGAATGGCAAATGAACACTACCATCATTTAAAAAGTTTACCTCCTTCACCTCTCTCCACCCCCCCAAAAAAGTAATAAAAGGGTAAATAAACTATGTATTCTATATCTTTGCCAAGAAAAAAGGAAATTATTTAAAACTAAAACTATTACTCGATGTTCCACTTCTGATCTCCATTGACATGATTTCCAATTTTTATGTGTGTTGGTCCTAGCAGAGGGGGATGGAACCGGGTTAGCCAATCTCAAACACAGCTGTACTCATCACTGGACCCTCCAGTGGCTCCTTTTCTCTCACTGGTAGTCAGCACACCTGGCATACACCTGCCACTGACTTCTTTTTATAACAACTGATCTGAGCATGATGATTTTATGGCCTTAAAGAAAATAGCAAACTTTTAATTTTAATAAAAATAAAGAAATAAAAAACCCTAGATACTTCTATAAGCATTCTGTCCCCCCAACCATATTATGCCTCTATTGTCATACATTCCCTAAACTTGCACATTGTTTTGATACTTTGACACTTGCTCAAGAAAAATTTGTTTATGGGATTTTGTTTCTATGAAGAGTCAGCTCAATATTTGTGCTTTGGCTATAATAATCAATGCAAAAAGTTAAAACTGTTTACCATTAAGCTACATCTATGGACTGATTGACTTATAACCAGCTGTTATGGCTCACATGAATTTTGAGGATTTTTTTTCCCATCTGGAGCTACACACAGACATGACAGACATGACAACTTAGAATAAATCCCTTCTGTTCCTAAAAATGACAACATTTCCTGGAGGCACAGCCATTACTCTCACCTCTGGGCTTCCCCACATGGCCTTAATAACCTTAGGAAACTTAAATCCACACCGCAGTTCTCATCACTTCTCAATCAATCTCCCTATAGCTTCTTTAAGTCATTCCTTTTCTCCAGTGGCTTACAAATTCACTGATAACAACATTACAAATAATACATGGCAATCCCTAGAGGGTGGGCATGTCTGGGGCTCCTATCCATCTTCTTTATGAATAAAAGATTTTGGGTAACTACTTGTTGAGGGAGCTCTCCTAAGTCATAGGGACAAGAAAGATCTGGGGCCACAGCTCGCTTATCCACTGGACATGAAAAGTGAAAAGACTAAAACAGCAGAGTCTAGAGGACATAGCCAATTGCATACACTACTTTATGACAAACAACAACTAGCACCTTGGTTGATACAGAAAGTGTTACTACTACTTGGGGGAAAATTCAGTGACTTATAACTAAAGGCAAAGTTTAAAAAATTTCATTTACATAAAGCATTGTGACCAAACACCTGAACTCAAATATTCTGTGAATCTTTGGCTCAAGTAAAAAGAGGTTTAGTGCCTAGAAATTATATATTTGGGTCATGAAGGCAAAATTATTTTGGGAAGATGCAAAGTAGATTATGTGGCAATGTTGGACCTTCAGGTACTTGGGTTTGTTTAGGCAAAATTATATTAGTTCGGAACAATGGCTGCTTCACATTGATGCATGGTCATCCTTTTAGCATGAGGGATGCCAGATTTGGTCAATACAGTTGTGTTACTATTACAAAACAAGTAGTGGGTAGTTGATTACTTCTGGCATTTTCACCAAATTTTATATTACTTTATTTCCATTACTGGAAAAAATCAAATGCATTTGAATACACATGATATCTTGGCAGTCTGGTGATTCTTATAGGAAATTCTATATGCCTTTATTAGCTGATAAGAAAGAAATGGTCTTCAAAAAAGAATAATTATAAAAACTCTCTTATTTAAAAAAAAAACTCTCTTATTTGGTGATCAGATAAGGGATATAGGAAGCTTCTTGATTATGGTTCTATTTTTCCGTAGCATGAGTATGAAGTCTGTTAATTTTATTCTCATGCCTTAAACATTTTGTGTATTTTGTAGTTTACAAAACACTGTTATCCAAATGATGAGTAGAAGCCATCCCAGTGGAACAGAGGGCTGGTTTATATGGGTGGGCTTGGGGAATAGGCACACAAAAGAGTGATGAGGAGGGAAGTACAGAAGAGGCAAGATCAAAGAGGTGGCAGGGCCTTTTAACATCTGAGAAGAGGCTAGAGGAGATTTGAGGCTTGAGGGAGTAATGCCAGATGAGGCTGGAGAGGAAGGATCTTAAAAATCACATCATGTTAAGGGCAATGTGCAGCCATTGCAGGGTTTTAAGCAGGAGAGTAACATTATCAAATCTGTACTTTGGGAAGCCCATCCTGGTTACACTTTATGTCATGAGATTACTTCCTCAATACTAGCTACTGTAGGTAATAAAAGCGTCCATATTTACAGTAGTCAGGAATTAAATGAGCAGCAAATGGGCCTACACTCTAGGCACTCCTGTAACTTGGTCATATTGAAAGGTTATTTTAGGAAAAATTCAACGAAACAAAAAAAGCTTTTGAGAGACATAGAGATGAACTGATAGCTAGAGACAGATATAATATACTTTGAGATAGAAAAACATTTTACACTTAGCAAAGGATATGTATTTTTGCACTCTGCAAAGTCCTAAAGCAAGATCTAAACTTTTCTTCTTGTTTCTTGTTATTGGACAAAAACAAAGAGAGTCTGTTAAAAAAATACAATGTGAAATTGTTCAGTGCTGCAGAACATCTAAAAGGACCTATTGTGATTTTTGACATCTTGATGCAAACCTAAGAACTGAACTGTCCAGGGAATAATAAAATATTGAAAAGATGTATACTTAATCAAGTGTGTTTGGGATATCATCAAACTTAATAGAATTGTGAAAGGATTGAAATGATTTATTTATTTATTTATTTATTTATTTATTTATTTATTTATTTATGACATATTTAGAGCTTGGTTTTAAAAAAACCAAACAGTTGCTTCCATTGCATTTCGCTTGTTTTTAACTTGTCAGAAGATAAAACTTTATAATAGGGGAAAGCTAGAGTAAGGTAAGGTAAAGCAGAATCAACCACAACATTTATTTTCTTGCTCTAAGTTTGGGGATTCTTGCTCCTTAATGAAACATTCTTTTGTTTTACTACTGAAAAATAATTACATGTTATGTGAACAATATGGAAGATATTCAGTAACCTGCAAGCAAACCTCAGAACTATAGAATGAACTTCTCTCTACAAGACTATGGCATTCCAGTGAGTATAGAGGACTAGTGAGAGTCTTCTTCCAGTTTTAATCTTTGCATTTTTTCTTTTCTTTCCTTTCAGGAATCAAATCTCAAATCTTAGGTGCTTCTATTATGGAGGTCATTGCAAAATTTTAAAGAAACAATAAGAAAGGCTTCTTAACACAAAGCAGAGAAATTTCAGTGATGAAGAACACGAAGCTCACTCATATCAACTTGATTGAGAGCACTCTAAGTAAGGTGCCTTTGAAGACTCTTGCAATCTTGGATTAGCCTCAAAGTGAATAATAGGTTGATAATACATTACTGAGAGATGGAAGAATGACTGATGTTCAGTTACTTTAAATACATCTTTGGAAGTAGATACAGACTTTAATAAAGAGTCTTTAATAAAAACTCCTGCACTCTTAAAAAAAAGCCCCACAGCTCTTACACTCTTGTAAGACTATTCCAGGTAGGTGAATGCGGGAGTTTTAAAGGAAGAAGCAGCAAAGGTTAGTAAGGAGCAGCTATATTTCAATGGATAGTATGGTGCCCCAAGTGGAAAAAGCTTTTTAAAATTATAAAAGCAACTTCTTCTTATAAGAAATGCTTTAAAAATATTTTTAAAGTACAGAAGTATTCCTATCACATCATTGGTGCTCAGTATTTAATGAAATACTTTTGCTCTCTGGCAAAAAAAAAAAAAAAAGATTAATTACTGCCATTACTGCTAACTCCTCTTAATATCTCTAGGTGATGCCATTCCCCCCAAGAAGTTTATACACATATACATGTATAAATGTATGTATAACTATATGTTCATATATACATACATATGTATTTTTATGACGTGATTATCGTACAAATACTAAACTACTCTTTTTACGCAACAATATGTTTATTGTGAATGTTAATACAAATCCATATCTACCTTACACATCCAAATCCACCTCATATTAACAGTTTTTGTTAAGAAAGTTTAAGAAATCCTGGAAACCATTATAACAAAGAATGCATTTCACACAAGAGAAAATAGCACATTAAGTATTGTCCATAGAACCCCAGTGGCTTCCAAGATTCCTTCAGGCCATCTGTGAAGTCAAAACTATTTTCAAATAGTACTAAGCCATGATTTATCTTTTTCTGTGTGGATATTTGTATTGATTGTGCAACAGCAGCAGTGGCTAAACCATTAGCACCTTAGCATGAATCAAGGTGAAAACTTTGAGGTCCTTACTATTTTTTGAGAATATAGAGGGTCTCTGAGACAAAAGCGAAAACCACTGTTATATTAGAAAGACTATAAATTTGTTCTCAGGTGGTAGAGCACTTTGCCCTTGGAAAATTAGTTTTTATCTTCTTTCTCTCTCTGAATGATAAACAAAGCCAATTTATCTCTTTTCGATTCTGATGGAAAATTCCATAACAGGAATTATCCAATTAGTCTTAGGACAAATTTCATTGTGTGTTGCTTAGTATATGTCTGAATTATATTTAATGATTATAGTTTTAGGATCACAAATACTTATACATGGCTTGTAGCCTTTAATTTTCTTTGGTCATTCCATGAAGGTAGGTGTTATTCTCCTTTTTAAAGTTGAGGAAATGGAAAATAAGAGACAAAAAGTGCTTTATCTATCTAGAAAATGCTAGAACACAAAATCAAATTCAGGTCTGTTGACCTATGTTTCTATGTTCCATCTTTGGATGGAAAAAAGTCTTTTGGTTATCATCAGCATGGGCTATGCATTTCATCTCTTGTAAAATAGAAACAAGGGCTGGATATTTTGAATTTGGTCAAAGATCTTGATTTCTCCCAACCAAAGCATGTGGAATAGTGCTTTGTATATATTAGATCCTGTTATTATTATTTTTCTATTTAGCATAGCAGCATAACTCTGCACAAGGCCAGAATAGCTTGGGTTTCACCCAACTCTTAAGTCAGATATGAAGGGGCTCAGTCAATAAGACGGAAATAGATGAACGACATACAAAAAAGCTCTAGAACAATTGCAACACCTGAACAACAACAGAACAGTTTCCAAATCAGAAGCTAGGAGTTATTCTATATATGCTGTTGACCTATACCTCAACCTGGCATTCAAATTTAGAGGTGACCACAGAGGTCAATATATCCCTTTTCTGTTTACCAGGCCTGGTCCAAACCAGCATTGAGTGGTGGCTGAACATCATTCCTTTGATGGCTGCTTCCCTATCCCCATCTCAGGCTGCTGGAGCCACATAATAAGCCTTGAGAATTCAGGCAAGATCATCCAACCTCAGCTTTAAATCCCATTTTCTCTATTTTCCTAGTTTTGGTCCTATTGGCTTCAGACCTGGAGCCCCTCTCCACCTACCTCCTTCAGAAAGATGTACCATTTGGATGATCCACCTAGATCTTGATTAGTGTCTCTCTGGGGCCTTTCTGTCCCACTTCAGTCCCATTTTGATCGTATACAAGGCAATCTACTTCTGAGCCCTACTTGCAGATGCTGGAAGATTCAGCACTAAAGGGTTAAAAAGAAGTCCCACAATATGAAAGCATGAGTCAGACTTCCTGGTGGCTCCTGCAGAGCTCTTCAACTACCTGATGTTCAGGGTCAATGCTGGTAAGATTTGGCTGGGTATGGACATACAAGATGAGCCAGATTCTGGCAGTTAAGGGAGGTAAGAAATTCTGGAAAAAGCAGTTCATTAGTAGAGAAATATTAATGTATTAATTTATCTGTCTTTGCACATTGATTCCAGCATAGTACATGCACATATTGATACCAAATAAGAATAATGATCATAACAGCTGGTAGTCCTAGGAACTATCTCATATCTTTTTTCTGTATAAGTACGACTTCATGCAACAATAATAAAATGATAATGACTCATTAAGAATTTCAATTTGTTATAGTAAATTTACTCGGGGAGAATGGTTTGTTATTCATCAGAATGAAGATTTTACATATGTTATCTCATTTAATTCTCATAATACCATGAGCTTGTTTATATTTTTCTTGCTTTTCAAATAAGGAAATGGAAAATCCTAAAGCCTCAGAAGTCTTTTTTTTTTCAGGGTCATATCCAAAGTCATACAACCCATATGTAGCAGAGCACAATAAAAACATAAGATTTTTCTGACCAATCCAAAAGGTTGGATTCTTTTCAGCTCAGCCCCTTGCCTCCAGCGTATTTCCATGTGACTGACAGTTGGGATGACAATAATGCAAAAATGCATGTTTGATTAAGTAGAAAAAGCAAAAATTTAAGGAAAGCCGGCAGCCCTTTAGTGCTTTTTTTAGACAAACATCCAACTCAAAGACATATAGTGAAGAGGTAAGAGGTCAGTCTCTCAGGTCAGACTGCTTGGGTTAAAGCCAGCTCTACCATGTACTAGCTGAATAGCTTTGAGCAAGTTATGTAACTTTTCTATGCCCAAGTTTTCTCATTTGAGAATAATAACAGAACCTATCTCCTTGAGTTATCGAGGGAAAAATTAATTAATACATATAAAGTGCTGAGAATAGTGCTTGACACATTTAATACACTCAATAAATATTGGCTATTACTAGCTGTTATCTTTCTCTCCCTCCTTCCTTTCTTCTTCCCCTCTTCCTCTGCCTCCTCTTCCCTTCCCCTCTTCCTCTTGCCCTCTTCCTTTCTCCCTCCCTTCTTTCCTTCCTTCCCTCTTCTAACAGGTTGAGTTGACAGTGTATTAACACTAAGCAATCTTTCTAGCAAGATGGTAAGGCTCACCAAAGATGTCTCAGAAACTCAATCTTGAAGTTAAAAAAATATTTTTTTGACCGGGATTTAAAAATAGAACCTGGTGAGAAGCAATTCTTGCTGTGTCAACTTTTAGAAGGCTGTACTGAGAAAACCCAGCAGAGCTTTATTTTAAGAAGACCCTGAATGGCTTAGCTGCAGTTCATGGATACATCAAAACATCCCCTTGACGGTTAGCTTTCCTGTGAACCTAAAACCAAGCAACATGAAGAGTTCTGGCTTGACCAACCCCCCTCCCTTACAAAAACCTGACTAAACCGTACTCAGGTGCTGCTGTCAAGTAACTGGAGCAGAACCCCAGCAGTGAGGCTTCATTGCTAACTCTTTTCAAATTCATCTCTTTGTTAAATCTACTTTTAACACAAACTGGATTTTTTATAGTATGTTTCAGAGATGGTGCAAAATATTAAGGATACAGAGAAAGAACAACTACAGATGATGGATTTGAAAAGTACTTTGAGAAGAAATGTCAACATTTGGGTCTTAGACTTGTTTTTACCACTTTTTTTTTTCCCCTAGAGGGCTGGTTATCTCAACTCTCAACTAGAGGGCTGGTTATCTCAACTTGAGCTGTGTTTCCATTTTCAAAGTAGGGGTTTGTACCAGATGATCTTTAATGTTAATTCTAAGATTTCTTTACAAACTATTGGGAAGTCAGTTAGTTAGTAATAGTGATTAAGAAAGGACAATTGTTAATTAAAGAAAGAAGCTAAGCCTATAAAATATAACATTAATTCAAATATGGAAGAGGATTTAATGCCTTCTACAAGCTGCTATGCACAGTTCCTTCATTTCTGTCAAAATCAATATTTCCCAACCAATGGAAAGGGCTGTGACAAGCTTAAGTATCCATTCTAAAGAAATAAATAGAAGTAGTTGAAACTGGATGTGAAAATATGTGTCTCAAGAAGGAATACATTGGTGCTCAATTGTCTTTATGTGTATGTGTAAACACCTGCTCAGAAAAACTAATCAGGCCACAACGTATAGAATTCACCGAAGGGAGTGAAAAGTGGAGACATTATTGTGTTTAGGAGCCTAATCACAGGTAACAAGCCTGAATGAAGATATCAGCAAGAGGAATAAAACTGCCATGGTTTGTCAAGTTGGGGTTTATATAGTAACAAACTTGGATGTATATTCTTTGTGCTATTTTGGAAGATTCTTTACTGAAAAATCCATATAAATACCATTTTCAAAATAAAACTTTAAAAGACATGTCATGTCATGAAGAATGGAAGTTGGACTTGGAATGCTTTTTCTGGCACTGGTCTTGGAATCGGCTGAATTCACTGACATTATTTTTGCACAGGGCTCCAAGGAAACCAGCAGAACTCAGTGGTACGGATAAATTTGAGGCCATGGAACAGAACTGTTGCCTGGCTCTATCCACTATATGGAGCCAGGGGCCATAGCTTATACTTACCTAAATTTGTCCAACCAGCACTGACTACAGTTTCTGACCCAGAGCAGGCACTCAGTGAATATTAAAAGTTAACTATTTGATTGATAAGGATTGACATTCCCCCCACCCCAGCTTAAGTAGTACTGTTGTATAGATGAAACCAAAGGAATTAATCTAAACTAGCCCACCTTCCAGTTCTCTGTTCTCTTCTCCACCATTATAAAATTTAAACTTTTTAAAAGTATCTGAATTTTTAAAATAATGTTGAACAATTATACTAATTTCTATGTTCATATTAATATTAAAGATGAAACAATTGAATCACACAGAAAGGTTAAATGTTCAAAATCAAAATTAATAAAAAATAGATAATATATGTCCTTAAGAACATACCCCTTTGTATTTTCTCGGAGTTCATAAATTCAACTAAGAGAGGTATATCTCTTTTGCTCTCGCCTCCCAATTTTTTCTTTTATCAAGTTCCTGGTATGTCCCAGTCACTGTACAACACTCAGGAGACACAGAAATGAATTAGGCCAGTACACTAACCTCCACAATATTACTGTCTAGATAAAACTATTTCCCAAAATTTCCCATTCCACTGTATTGTCCAGAGATTTTCAGTACCATTACAGAATTATTTCTGGTGGTTATAATCTTTTAAAGTGCAACCAAATAAATTTTAAAATTCAAAGTAAGCACATATGTTGTGCTTGACATTGCAGCAATGTAAAATTAAAAATACATGTTAAATTTCTGTAAGATTCAGACCTATACACCACATGCAATATAAAATATTGCAAATCTTTTGCATTTGCACATTAGTTTTAACAATTTTTTATTCATCTATTTAATACTTATTGAACCCTTTTAGTCATTTTGTTCTCATAATAACCCTTTGAAATAATAATAATAACTTTTATTATTTATGATGGGCCAAGCCATACTAAGTGTTGAATACACACACACACACACACACACACACACACACACATATACACAAGAGTTGAATGTATACATACATACATCTAGTTCTCCCTATAACCATATGAGAACTTTATTACCTCCATAGCACAGATGAAAAAATTAGAGAAAGAGAAGTTAAGCGGCTTCCCCAAGGAAGAGCCAGGGTTTCAATCTACCACAAATGCCTAGATCCCACTACCAAAGATTCTGATACACTTGGTCTAGAGTTGGCTTGGGTATCAGTATTTCTTAAAAAAGTTAATCACTTAAGTGAACTCCTCAGGTGATTCCAATGTGCAGTTAAAGGCTGAAAACTACATAGGTAAAGCCAGTGTCCCTAACTAAGCAGTGATTTACACTCACAATAATTGCATTTCTGACTAATGTAATAAATGATTGAATTTAGGGCAATCTAGATCAGCCTGTAGACTCCACGAAATCCAAGAGTCTATTGTATTAAAAAATTGGAATTACATAGGGCAGATTTATTAATGTGTGCAGTGGAGAGGTGAAGCCCTGGGAAAAAGGGAGATCATGGCCCATTAGCCTGAGTCTGTAGACAGCCGCTCTCAGTATTACAGCAGTCGAACAAAGTACAAACTGGTAACACTGAAATCCTTTTTGACATAAATTTCTAAATCTGGGGCTATGCAGTTAAAGATTTCCCTCATCTGTTGCACTATAAGGTGGGTCAAGTATAATCATCGTTGTAGGCATGATTGGGGTAAAGCTAAATCAGATTGGCAGAATAGAATATTGGGGTGAAACTTAGGTAGACTGCCAAACAAAACCTGATTGTGTGTCAGGAAAAATTCCAGAGAGCACACAGGGAGGTAGATATCATAAGGAAAAACCATTGGGACAAGTGAATAGGCAAGTTTATGGATTCAAGATTCAGGTATGGGGCAGCCAAGATTTCTTGGGACTAAAATGATTCTTAGATGTTTTCCTATTTGAAGAACTGTGGCCAGTTTTCAAAGACTTGCCTTTGCTGATTTTAAAACTTAGTGGTTTTCATTGAGGGCCAATAGGTTTTCCCCAAATTTTTCCTTTCCTTTTTCTTTCCTAAAAAACCCCAAACATTATGATAGAGTGAAAGAGTTGGGCTTAATTACACACCACAGAATATCTGGACAGACCAATATACCCTAGACCAGCTTAGTCCACAGAGAGCTAAGCAGTATTTTCAGATTTCTTCATTTTAAACTATGTGAATGAACCACTTACTAGACATCTGAGCAACTGGGCTCTGGCAAACTGAATTTGAAGTAGCCATGATTATCTAGATATTGCTTCCAATTTAAATATTAAATGGAAGCGGAGTGGTACCACAGCCCCCATTTTTCCTCAAGCCATCATACAGTCTACAAACGAGGTGTCCCTCATATCACAAAAATTTAAAATACTTTGAACTTTTAATTCCCATTATGCCACTATTCTAACAAGATGGGATCTCGCTATGAATAATTACTCAAGGATCTTCATATAAACACAATTTTTAGGTAGTTATCTTAGCACAAAAACTCAGTATATTGGGTCTGGCGTCATGAATGTATTCCTTAGCAAATCATGGAAAAAGTAGATACTTTATAGAGGTACATAAATAATCACCACAATCTAAGAGGAGGCCATGATAACTCCTTAAATGGGACATTCTATACTAATCATTTGCTGCTTTGAATAGAGTTTCTTCTTTTTTTATTAAACTTTTTATTTTTAATTTTTATTTAAATTCAATTAATTAACATATAATATATTATTAATTTCATACATAGAGGTGAGTGATTCATCAGTCTTATATAATACCCAGTGCTCATTACATCATGTGTTCTCCTTAACGTCCATCACCCAGTTACCCTATCCCCCCACTCCCCTCCCCTCCAGCAACCCTCAGTTTGTTTCCTATGCTTAAGAGTCTTTTATGGTTTGTCTCCCTCTCTGATTTTGTCTTATTTTTTCTTCTTTTCCCCATGATCTTCTGTTTTGTTTTGTAAATTCCACATATTAGTGAGATCATATGATAATTGTCTTTTTCTGACTTATTTCACTTAGCATAATACTCTCTAGTTTTATCCATGTCATTGCAAATGGCAAGATCTCATTTTTTTTGATGGTTGAGTAATAGTCTAGTGTGTGTGTGTGTGTGTGTGTGTGTGTATCTCACTGCTTCTTTATCCATCCGTCAGTGGACATCTGGGCTGGGCTCTTTCCACAGTGTGGTTCTTGTGGACATTGCTGCTATAAACATTGGTGTGCAGGTGTCCCATTGTTTCACTACATATTGTATCTTTCGGGTAAATACCCAATATTGCAATTGCTGGGTTGTAGGGTAGCTCTATTTTTAAATTTTTGAGGAACCTCCACACATTTTTCCAGAATGGATGGCCACACCAGCTTGCATTCCTACCAACAGTGTACAAGGGTTTCCTTTTCTCTGCATCCTCGCCAACATCTGTTGTTTCCTGGCTTGTTAACTTTAGCCATTCTGACTGGTGTGAGATGGTATCTCACTGTGGTTTTGATTTGTATTTCCCCAATGTCGAGTGATATTGCACATTTTTTTCATCTATCTGTTAGCCATTTGTAGAATAGAGCTAAATGTATAAAATTAAAAAAATTTAGATCATATAAATGATTTATGGGGAATAGTGACTTTTCCAGTAAACCAGATAGAATCATTCCATGATGTTATTTGTAAAAATAAAAGTGGTCACCTAACAGATCGCCATAAAATAACCAAACTTAGCTGTTTTTCACAGGTACATTTCAACTCAAATGATAAAAATGTGACTCATGTATCATTATAGAGGTCCCTTGAAGTTAAGAGTATGTTTTTGTTTTTGGATATTATAATCCTTTATAATATCCAAAATATCACATTTTGTTTTGCCACTTTCTGACCAACTTCTTACCATGTATTTCCCAACATTCACATGGAGAACATTTATTAAATTATAGTATTAAGTATGGCTTCATTAAGTTAAAAATTATACGTAGGTGCATTGGATAGTGCTTTGTTGCTAAAAGTCAGGATATCTTGATTTTTCTTTTATGATCTAAATGTACAAAGCAAAGTTAATGAGAAACAAAAATTGCTTATATGGTCACTAACACCTGATACAAATATGTCAAGCATATCATTAAGAGATATCTTTGTTGTTTTTAAAAACTTTTATTTAACGTCCAGTGAGTTAACATACAGTGTGATATTAGTTTCAGGTATATAATTTAGTGATTCAACACTTACATAAAAATGCACTCCTTAAAACCCATCACCCATAGTGTTGTCACTGCCAGTCATACCATTTGACCTTGTGCGAGGTACTTAATGCACTTGAACCTCAGCTTTCTTCTATGTAAAATGACCAGATGAGGTGAGATTATTACTAATGTCTTCCAGTTCCAGCAGTCCATGTGTCTATGCTTATAAAAGAATGTTTTTTTGGCAACAGCATTTAGAAATATCATGTAGATACTATTATGGATCATTTTCAATAGAGAAAAGATCTTGGGCCCTATCTTACTTCAGTAGATTCCCTACATTTTAAAATAACATTAAACTATTTTTTATTCCATTAGTTTCTATTTCTCATCATGTTCTGTCATAGTGACATTATGATCATATCTAAACTGTTGATTGTTAGTGCCAATAATTTACCGAGTGCCTACCTCGTCCCAGAAACTCTGCTCAGTGTTTTAGTTACATTATTTCATTGAATTTTAACAAACTTGTTGGACTTTTATTATACATCCTTTATTAATGAGAAAACTGAAATATAAAAGTACTAGGTCAATTTCCATGACCTCACTTGGCTAGTCAGTTTTAAAGCTGAAATGTAAACCCATTTGTTTAATTTCTATATTAGGGTCCATTTTTCAGTCAAATTGTTTTCTTATTGTTGACTTTTCAGAGTTCTTTGTATCTTTGGATAACAGACCTTTATCAGATGTGTTTTGCAAACATTTTCTCCTAATCTGTTGTTTCTTCTAAGTCTCTTGACTATCTTTTGTGGAGTAGAAGTTCTTAATTTTAATGAAATCCAACTTATCAATTATTTCTGATTTTGCCCATTTTTCCATTTAGTTTTTGATAGATACTTAAGTGATAAAAAAAGAATCATAGTATATATATAATTTTGTAACTTGCTTTTTAATTTAATATATTAATGAGCTTCCTTCCTGTAAATAAGTGTATTTTCACAATTTCATTTTCTTTTTTTTTAAGATTTTATTTATTTATTCATGAGAGACACAGAGAGAGAGAGAGAGAGGCAGAGACACAGGCAGAGGGAGAAGCAGGCTCCATGCATAGAGCCCTATGTGGGACTCTATCCGGGGGTCTCCAGAATCAGGTCGTGGGCTAAAGGTGGCGCTAAACCACTGAGCCACCGGGTGCCCCACAATATCATTTTCAATGGCTGGGCAGTGTTACATAGTTTAGCACTAGTGGTGGACCCTTCAGGTTTTTACTAAATTTTGTTGTTGTCATTTGTTCATAAAATAAGGCTTCAAACCATGTCCTTGTAGCTAAACCTATGTGCACAACCTTTGGATGATGATTGATAAATAACATTAGTTACATTTATTTTTTATTATGCTTTCAAGCAATAATGTGTGAATTTTATTTCAAAACAATGTTTTAATCATTTTAAATTAAATATTTTAAACTTATATTATATATTACATATATAAATGCTAAAAATCAGGCATAAATGCTTTAATGGGTTCAAATCATATGTATTATTTTTACAGTCTGGTCTTTGTTTTGTTTTTTTACCTTGTCTACTCCTGCTTCCCAATATATTCATATCACTCTATTTGTTTCATGAACCATTAATATGTATTTTCTCTATTTTAACCACAGTCATAGTCAAATACATATTTGTAGCTAAATACATCTATCATGTGTGTATATATATATATATATATATATATATATTACACTCATACAATTAGGATTGTCATTGTTTTATTAATACTATAAAATACTCCTTTTTTTGTATCTTGTTTTCCTCTTACATAAACAATCATCCAGATCAACCTTCATAGCTCTATTTCATTCTTTTTAATGTTTGCATGTTATTCTAGGCATGGATGCCCCATGATTTTTTCAATCATTTTTTTTATTGGGCATTCACTTGGTTTCCTTTCTCCCCCAGTTCTGAGCAATGCTGTAATTAGCATCCTTGTGCATTTTTTCTTAAGTCTGGTTGTTTTTGTTCTGTGGGACAGAATCCTAGGAGTGGGATTGTTGAATAGAGAAGTATACATGCTTTTAATTTTAAAATAGGTATTACTTTGGGATCCCTGGGTGGCGCAGTGGTTTAGCGCCTGCCTTTGGCCCAGGGCGCGATCCTGGAGACCCAGGATCGAATCCCACATCGGGCTCCCGGTGCGTGGAGCCTGCTTCTCCCTCTGCCTATGTCTCTGCCTCTCTCTCTTTCTCTCTCTGTGACTATCATAAATAAATTTAAAAAATAAAATAAAATAGGTATTACTTTAACATTTTTCCCCCCTGGAATTTCATTGCATTTCTCTATCAGTTCATTTGGACATCTTTTCAGGTTTGTTGCCCATTTGGAATTTCTCCCCTAGAAAGTCCCACTTACATTTTTCCCCCAGTTTTTTAATTGGGTTGTTGGTCTGTTTATTGGCAATTTGTGAGAACATTTTGCACAGAGTAGCTATTAACCCTTTGTCAACTGTGTTGCAAATAATTTTCCAAAACTATATCTATCAATATAATCCTTCTTTGGTGCATATTCTTAATTTTTTCATCAAAAAATATATTTACTTCAGTTTCAACTGCTGAAAAGTCAGATCTCCTAGAATTGTGGAGAGACCACCTAACAAAGTATTTTATAAGAGAAGAGTCAGATAACAGCAAACATAATGAAACTCTTCCTTCCAGAAAAATTTTACTAGTCTATAATCTTGCTAAATCAGGTAACAATTGCAATAGTGATACAGAAAGTCTGAGAGAGATCGAATTTATCTTATAAATCTGGAGGGGATCCTAAATATTATTTTTAGATAAATCCTCATTCATTTCACAAGCCAGGAAACTATGATAGATGAGACCAAAGAGTTTCCCTTTTCAAACACAGAAAAGAGTGATATAAATCTAATCTATTCTGAGTTATTAACAGCGATGTAAACTGACACAATTCAGGTGAGACTGTGGGACTTGGCTTCAAATACCCTATTGAGACTTTTCTAAATAAAGCCAGAAATCTTAGCAGCTCTGTAAACAAGTTGATTCAGAAAACTGTCTCCAAAGGAGCTCACTCTATTCTACCAGGCGAAACACAGAAAACATCTGTGTCTTAACCCATTATTAGAACAATCTCTACTATACCCCATGCTTATGTGTTACTGATTAAGGAGTATACTGGCTTTCTTAAAGGACTTATTTCTGTGGGCTCAGACTGTGCAGTAAAAACAAAAAATAAAAACAAATTAAAAAAACAAACCTAAACTCCCATACATTTTAATACCAACCTGCAGTGAACCAAGGTATAATTATTTGATCAAATTTACATATTGATATTTTAATCCTTTAAATAAAGTGCCCAAACTTATGTAAACTGGAAAAATATTTTTTCACATCTTTATTATTTGAAAGGTTTAATAAAAATACAAACTTTAATAAAAAGAAAAACTTTTCATATCTAAAAGCTCCAGGGGCCTCAGATCTTTGATTTAAGTTTAGTTATGATACAACTGTTTTTCTATTTGGAAGATAATCTTACATATTTTATAAGGAAATGTGAATTTAACGTAAAGGTTTCTAAGAACAAAAGGCAAATATGATTTGAATTTAAAAATGAGGCATGTGTGGTAAGCTCTAGTAAGTGCTATTGACCACTGCTTTTATCCCATAAATATCTCCCTTGACTAATCTATACAGAGAATCTTATATATTTTTCCCTTCTTTGGCAATTTAAGTTATGAAGAGAGAGTACTATTTGAAATAGTCTTTCCAATTTGAAAGCATGTTATTTGAATAGTTAAAGAGTCTAGAAAAGTCATCCTATAATTTATTTTTTGCTTTTAAACTGAATAAAAAAGCTTGGCTGGAAAATTAAATCCTGAACATGTTACCAGTAGATTTCTACGGTTCTCAAATTTGATGATATAGCTAGCAATATAGATGGCCAAATTTAGCAAAAGTATTTTAGATTATATCTTCACAGTTTTATATTCATAATAGGCAAGCCAAATTCATTTTTTAGTTATTAAGAATATTTGCTGTATAGTTACCTTTTGGTAAAATTTGGAAATAAGATAGAAAGGAGACTCAAACTGCACATAAAACTTTTTTGTCAAGCTAAAGGGAACTTTATTTGGTTTGCAAAATATTGAAATAACATTCAAAACAACTGGGTATATCAATATGAATAAAAATGCTATCAGTTCTATAATGGCCCCCAAATGCATACCAAGCAAAACAAAATGGAAACTTGCTACTGAGCTATGTATTTGATTTTTTGCAGAGGTTCAAAATCTTGCTGCATTAGAACCACCCAGATTTTTGTTAAAAAGGACATTCCTAGGCTCTACCCAAGATAGATAGATTTGCTGAAGACAAATGCCTAGGATGGGGCCCTAGGAGTTGTGATTTCAAAAGCACTCCAGATGAACTCAAGTTTGAACATCACTGACTTTGACAAAGCAGAATATCTAGTTGACCTTGATCTGAATCACTCTATGAGAATTTAAATAAATGTTAAATACAGACTAAAATTACTTAAAACTTAGGAATTTTATATAAATCTGACTAGTGAAAATTTGCTTAACATTTTTGTAAATGCAGGATCTAGAATACATTAAAGTAACTCTATGAAATCTGCCAAAAGCTTTTTTTTTTTCCTGGAGAGGAATAGAGGGAGAGAGGAAGAGAGGGGCAGAGAGGGGAAGAAAAAGCAAGAATCTTAAACAGGCTCTATGCCTAGCACTGAAATCATGACCTGATCTGAAATGAAGAGTCTGATGCTTAACGAGTGGAGCCACCCAGGCGCCTCTGCCAAATGCTTTTTTAAAAGTATTTTTAAAATAAAATTTAGGGCAGGCCGGGTGGCTCAGCAGTTTAGCACCGCCTTCAGCCCAAGGCGTGATCCTGGAGACCTGGGATCAAGTCCCACGTTGGGCTTCCTGCATGGAGCCTGCCCTCTGCCTGTGTCTCTGCCTTTCTTTCTGTGTGTCTCTCATGAATAAATAAAATCTTTAAAAAAAAAGAAAAAAGAAAATGGCACAATTTCATTAAAATAAATAAAATAAAATTTAGCTCTTGAACATATTTTTCTTATTATGTTAATGTTTAAGGATAAGACAGTAACTTTTTTTCACAATATAAAATAGGAGGTATAATCTTTCTTATTAGAAGAGAAATTATATATTAAAAATATACATTGAGAATGGTAAAATTCTAACAAATTATTATACATTGAACTACTACTTCTTAGAACAGAAAAATAAAATTGAAAATAAATAAGTGTAAATGAATTGATGAGTCTTAATTTGCTCTTAGCACAGGTATGCTTTCCTTTCTTATCTATTCAAAATTGAGATTTTTACAAATGTGATGTCAGTATTAGACATGCAATATCTAGGCATACAGGCATCCATCTTAATCATGTTTATCTTTGAGAAGTTTCCTGCTATTGTTATTAATTCAAACTTATTCAATACAACTTCAATCAAGTGACACACAAATCTACCCAGTTTTCCCTTGAAGTGATACTCATTAATGGATTCATTGCTCTCAGGTTGTTCTGGCTTCAACCTTGAGTAATTAACAAAACCTCTCTGCTTTAATTGCTAATCCTTCCATTAATGGCAGTCTATGACATTTTTAATTAATTACTTCAGTAACCTAATTTCCATTCATATTAAGGTCTTAAATTCTCTTCACCACTTCCTTCCTTATTTATTAATTATTTTTGTTTCAAGGGTACATTAACTCAACCCTTGCAGTAGGAAAGAAACATACAAGGTCGGGATGCCTGGGTGGCTCAGTGGTTGAGCATCTACCTTTGGCTCAGTGCATCGATCCCAGGGTCCTGGGATTGGGTCCCACATCGGGCTCCCTGCGTGAAGCCTGCTTCTCCCTCTGCCTATGTCTCTGCCTCTCTCTGTCTCTTATGAATAAATAAATAAAATCTTAAAAAAAAAAGAAACATACAAGGTCAAAAGGGTGTCCTAAACCTGTGAAAGATAAACATACCTATTTTTTCTTTTTTTAAGTACCAAAGTTAGGGTAAGATGGAGTGAGGACCACTGGGAAAAATACAGAAAGTGAGAATGAACACTCAAATCACATTTACTAACGACCAGACTCTTTTGGTTCCATTCTCTGGCTTTTTACTTAGCTCAAAAGCTGATTTTTAGAATGGAATGTTTTGATTAGTTTGTTTGCATACTTCAGATTAATCAAATAATTGTAGGAATGTAACTTAATTTCATTGTGTATAAACATAGCGTTGATGGGTAAATGATAATTTTACTTATCATTGCTATTTCTAATTGGCTAAGAAAATTCCCAGTTTTAAAAATTATTTTTTTCCATTAATTTTCAGAATTTGACCTTTAGATACTAGGTCTCTTCTCCGTATTTTGGTCATAAGAAAAGAAACAGTCTGTGGGTAGACAGCATTTCCCTATGGATTCATTTACTAAAAAATAACGAGCAGCTACAATGTGTACATATAGGAGGTTGTTTCCAGATCACATTCTGTAACTATTTTTGTATCTTTCAATATTTGGTAGTAGCTTGTTATATATCCTCATAAAGAACAATAGCTTATTTTTAAAGCAATCATTAATTAATGGAGTTATGCCCACCTTCTACTATTTATTTTCCATTTACTTACTTAGATTGTATTCATCCTTACTCCAAAAAGGATTTGAAACAGTTTCACAAAATCAAGCAAGCAAACCCTAATTAAAACAAAACAAAACAGAAAACAAAAAAACAAACAAGGACAGCCAGTTAAAAGGACCAGGGAAGTAGAAGATCTCAAGGACCCTGCACCAGTTATTTAGTTGAAATTCTCACTAGATTTAGATCTGATCTTCTAAAATGGAGAGAAATATATTGAATTCTATTACTTTTACTGTCTTCTTAAAGTTAAGGAGATCATGTCTTTCCTCTGCTTAAAATCTTTTGGTAGTTTTCTGTCATATTTAAAATAAAATCCGAAGTCCTCAGGGTGTAGACTTGCACCGTTCAATATAGTAGCTCACCGTATGTGTCCATGTACACTTTGATCTATTAAAATTAAATAAAAATTATCATTATTATTATTAATTATTATCATCCTCATTTATTTTAAGTGCTCGGTGGCCACATGTGGTCAGTGGTACTGTGTGGTGTAATACCATATATGGAATATTCCTATTGTGGGGGTCAGTTTTACTGGGCAGTGCTGATCTAGAAATTTGTATATTCTGACCCTTGACTGTCTCTCTGACTTTACCCTTTACCTCTTTTTACATTACTCACTCGACTGTAGCAACAACTGGCCCTTTGCTATTCTTAGACATTATAAATAGGTCCTATCTCAGGGCCCCTACATTTGTTGTTCCATCCAACCGAAACAATGTCCCCCTAGATATTGACATCTCACTTCAGGTCTCTCTGCTCAAGACACCTCCCTGAAGAACGCTGATCTAAATGCCATCCACATCACTTTTTATGCCTTATTTTTCTTTTTGGCACTTGTCACTTCATTATATAGTTTAGCCTTTTTGTCCTGTATCCCTCACTAGAATGTAATAAGAGTCTTTGTTTGGGTCATTCCTGTATGCCTTGGGCTTACATAGTAAGTGCTCAATAAATATTTGTTTACTCCAGTGGTACTCCACAGGGAGTGATTTTTGCCCCCTGCCCCGGATACATTTGGTAACGCCTAGAGATATGTTTGATGGTGAGAACTGGGAGGGTGCTACTGGCATCTAGTGGGTGGACAAGAGGGATGCTGCTAAACATCCTGGAATACACAAGGCGGCCCCTGACAACAAAGAATTATCCAGCCGCAAATGTTAATAGTGCTGATGTTGAGAAACTTTAGTTGACTTTCTATATGAATTTTCCACTGAGAAAAGACAAGAATTAGTCTAAAGAGGCAAAACTAAATTATAGGTGTGGGTTATCAAATGACTCAACAACTAATGTTTCTCCTACTTTACTTACATTTAAGGCAAATGAAATGAAAATATGGGTAAAACTGACATTCTTCAGCTAACTTCTTCCTCATTTAGGACCGGTCTTACTTATACTTTTATCTGCATAAAACTGTCATTTCATTTAAAAACTTGAATAATGTCCTCTCTTTTTATCTTTTCTCTTTTCACCATCACCAACTGACTTTTCTCGTACATTTTGTGGCATTAACTGCTATTAATTTGGTGTAGTTCATTGAAGTATTTAAAAAATTTCTCATTTTTAATCTCCCATATGAAATGGCATAAATAATAAAAGATAATTGGTAAGGGGTTAGTGGAAAAGGTGCTGGTCAATAGGAGACCTGTGTTCAGTACAAGATTCTCCACTGATTAGCTTCTGTCGTCTTGGGCAAAATGTGCCATTTAAATGAGATACAAAAATGACAATTCCTCACACAGGGCCTGATACTGTAAAAGACTGCATCTTCTTTTCCCTCCCATCAATATTCTGTGAGCTAATGAAATGAATACACCTTGAAAAATTTCCTTGGTGATCTTCACCTAAAAAAAAATGTTAGTTGTCAATTATAGTGTATTACTGACATCCAAATCATGATGATTCTAAAAATCCTCTGGGAAATGAAGCTTCAAAAGAAAAGTTGGATTAGGACTTGCTTTAGATCTTTTTGTTGATGAGAGAAAAGCTTTTCAGCATTAATGGTGATTTAGCTATTCAGAGCAGGTGGCTTCATTATCTTAAAATGAGTCAAATTACACTAATTACCAAAAAGGGCAGTGTAAGCTATATTGTAAGAAAACAGTAGCATCCTCTCCTGAAAAGATGACTGGGGAAATGGATGTGACTATGGTCACTAAGATACTTAATAATTCAGAAGTTGCCAAGCATTTTGATAATGTGACCTTCTCCCATATTTTGCCATTATAGAAAATTATAGACAGCACTATTCAGTAGGTCTGTGTGATAATTTGCCTAAGCAAATTTAAAGGAAGTAGAATGTTAGGTTTTTTTTTTTTTTGAATGTTAGGTTTTGAATGCAAATGAAATATAGTTTGCTAATATGGTCTTCTACTCTTCCTGACTGAATGATAAGGTTGAATTTAGTGAGGGATCCCTCAGTCTCTCTTTCATTCTTTTCTTCGTTCTTCTCTTTTCATCCTTTTCAAAGAGATAGCACCAAAACACATTTAAAGGGCTATTTTTTAAGCTCTAGAAGACTGAAAAGAGTAAGAGTTTTTCAAAGGCACAAAGCAACAAGGCGCTGAACTTTGGATGGCAAGAATGATGGGTATGGCTTCTTAGTACTGCCTAAGAAGAAGTCATAAAATTCAGTATCTAGCTTGGCAGCTGGAATACTTATAGAAATAATACAAACCTGCCCTCTTAATTCTATTTTCTCTTCTTATCGTCTCACATGGAGTGAAAGGGAATCATGGAGCCTAAAATAACTTAATCCTTAATGGTTTTATATTCATCACCTTCATGGTAATCCCATTTGCCCCAGGTTTGGTAAATAGCTCCTCACAGAGTAGTGATACAGTCTGTAACTAGACTTTTAAAAACTACTCTGAGATGAGCATGGAAGAAAAGGGATTCCTAAATTAATCTATTTGTAAATGTTATGATAACAGATAAATATTTTGCTTTATTCATATTTTAATGCTAGCATCTATCAACTATGATCCACTTACAACTGCTTGAACAGAGGCATAAAACAATATTCAACTGAATATTTCTGTATAAGCTTTTTATGAGAAAGAGGCAAATGATCCCCCTTTCCCACCATCTCTATCACAACAAACTAGAAGAGATTTAATTTAAAATAGATAAGTAAATATACAAAAGGAAAGCAACAACCCAAACTGGTAGGTTTGTCTGGAAGTCAGTGTGATTTAAGCCCTGTATCTTCTTTAGAAAGGTTATAAGCTTATAGCATTCAACAAGCTGAATTGGTGTATAAAATGTTGACACTGGTACAGGCTCTACAAAAAAAGGGTGAAATTGTGTTTAATTTTATGTTTAAAATACTTTAATAAGGCAAGGACATAACATAATAGACAAAAGATTTCAACAATAAGGAGGAAATAAAAAAAGATAATAGTCCTTATTTTATGAAATATAATGCAAGAAAATGATAAATTCTAGTATATTAAATATATAATATACACATGAAGAATAAATTAAATTACCTATGATAAGCTTTTTAAAATGTTTTTATTTTAGTAAATATTTCCTGACTTTATATGATTAAACTATTCTTTGGGATGCAGTTAATTTTAAAATATGTCTCTCAGAATTATACTGAAAAATCAAGAATTCATTCCATGAGCTAAGAGGAATAGAATTATATTTACAATTATGTTACAATAACAAATTTTTAAATTATTCAGCAATCTTCAGTAAGCGATTGCAAACAGTTCTCAGTTGAACTTTCTGTAGTTTTCATAGCAGTACTTTTTTTGTAGATTGTTTTCGTTTGGGGAAAAATGATCAGTTTTGTTCTCTTGAATAAGTTAGGATTTATTGTTATATAATTAAACATGCATGAATTACTTTACACAAATAAAAAACTATAAATGATTGGTTTCTAATTAGGAAAATGCACAACATTGTACTGCTCATAACACATTTAGTAATTTAAATGCTAATTTAATGCTAAAATGCTAATGTTAAAGGTTAACACAACACATATTAGTGGAAATTTCTATGTGTGTGCATGCAGGTGTGTGTTTAACATTCTCAGTATTTAATTTTTCTCACCTTCTGATTAGGTTTCAGTAACTCAAACATTTTTTTTTTTGGATCACAATAGATAAGGTTAAGTTTTACTATATTTAAAATTCTTACTTTTATTACAATGAAATTCTTAGATCCATGTCTTATCTTCTTTATCATCTTAATGTTTATTTTCTGGGGTACCTGGGTGGCTCAGTGGTTGAGCGTCTGCCTTTGGCTCAGGTCATGATCCCATAGTCCTGGGATCGAGTGTCCCTGCCTCGATCATGTGTTTCTCATGAATAAATACATTTTTTAAAAAATTAAAATTTTAAACAAGCTAAGAGGTTACAGCTTCCAGAAAGCAAGTCAGAAATTTATATCTGGGAACTTGTTAAACACACACACACACACACACACACACACACACATACACACACACAAAATAAACCACAGAAAGTAGCCTGGCTAAACTCTTAAATCACATACAGAGTCTTAAAAATGCATAATAAAAATTCTCTATTTTAAAAGTACTTACTGAAAAAATAAGCCAAATATCTTTCCATTAGATTCTTTTTCTTTCTGGTAGAAAAAAAAACTCCATCACCCTGAAATCTGAACTAGGATTATTATGGTGATTTTGATCTTGCAATTGCCGCTTTTCCAACCAAAGGCTCTTATTTCATCCTTACATTATACTTACCATAAGATGCTTGCCACATATAAACATCAGTGTATTATTTCCATTATTTTAGAATTATTTTATTCAGCACCAACATGGAGTATTATTGCAAATAAGATACATTTCTTTTAAGCAAGGGATATGAGAGGTGAATGCAAATAACAACAACCCACTTGTACAAGTGTTGTGAGAAAGGAATGAATGAAGTGCTGTAGGGATTCCAGGCAGAAAGGGCTCTGTATTCCTCCTTATCAGAGCCTTGGAGAAATGCTTTGCTGAAAGATGAGATGGCTTTGTAAACCCCTTGAGGACAGGACTATACCTCATTTATCTTTGTATCCTATATTGCTACTACTCTGGTAAGTGCTTCAAACATACTTGTTTAATAATAGTGCACACAATTGGGTAAGCCCTGGAGACAGATTTTCTTTTTTTCTTTTTTAAAGATTTTATTTATTTATTAGAGATAGAGAGAGAGGCAGAGACACAGGCAGAGGGAAAAGCAGGCCCCATGCAGGGAGCCCGACTTGGGACTCGATACCAGGTCTCCAGGATCATGTCCTGGACGGAAGGTGGCGCTAAACTGCTGAGCCACCCAGGCTGCCCTGGAGACAGATTTTCTGGGCCCAAATTCCACCTCTGTCAAGTTAGAGAATGAGCTATTGGAATTTAATTATAATTTACAAAAACTTATCTCCAATGTAGGAGTTTTTTTAAAAAAAATTAAAATTCTAATGTAATGTTATGTACTATCAGTTCTCAGTTTAACAGAAGAAGGAGTGTCATTCACCATATAAGCAAGCATCCATAATTGTCTCACATAGGGAGATGTTCTTAAAGTGATCATAATCCATATTGTTATAAACCAAAACAAAGCAATATCTCTGATGCCTTATGGTATTGAACCAGAATTTCAGAGTTTGAGGGGCCCTCAGACCATTCTGTATGTTAATCTCCTCACTGTACAGCTGAGGAAACAAAATTGTAGAGAAGACCCAAGTTAGAAAAATGGGAGGCAATGATGAGAGAGTTCTGAAATGAATTGTCTGGACTTTTGTCTTGACACATGGTAGGCACTCAATCAATGCATAATGTATAAATAAAAGAGTACACGTGGAATGAATAATCAATCATGAAATTATAGAAAAATATAATGGAAGTATTTGGGCTTAAATTTATAAAGATAGAAAAATAATGGCTAATAGTGACTTAGACAACAACAAATGGGCATGAGTACATTGAGGAAAAAACATTTCTTTCCATACAAAGCAAGAGGTAAATGCTGTTAACACCGCCACCAATAATGGAACATGAAATATCCCATATTTTTGTCCTTAATTCTATCCTTCATTTTATTGATATCTCAATCTTATCCCCAGGAAAATGTGACAGGTCATACCATGGAGAAGAATGACTTTGATGGATTATTAGATAATAGAATTCAAAGTTTCCTATAAATCCTTGCTGCTATCTCTAATGTTTAAGTTAACATCCTATTAACTAAATGTCAGCTCAGTGCTATGAAATATTTTTTATAACTATATTTACTTCCCTCTATACGTGAATGTTTAAGAGTCCTGCTGCTATATTTCAGGAATTTCTAATTTAAAATAGATGAGACTTGAAGGTACCAACCTTTCAAGGGACCTTTAATTTCATTGTTTAATTTGCCCTTGAATATATCTGCTTGGGTTATCAGTCCTAGGATGAACAAGATAGAAAAAATTCTTGCTGGTTTTTCTCTTGAAAGAAGTAGATGTATACTACCAGCGCAGCCAGATCCAGGCTAGTTATGGAAGTGATGTGTTGTTAGTAAGCACCTGGCCTTGACCTTCACCCTCAAGGTGAATGATGGTAAGCTTCCAAGAACTCAAAAGATTGCTGATAAATTTCTATCACTTTTAGAATGTAAATATTATTTGTAGTCTTATGGCATTTTTCTTAATGTTGCTATTTATTACTTTACCTGACTTATTTGCATCAATATCTCAACATTTTTATAATGTAAATAATTTTGCATTTATTGTCTGGGTTGTTTGCTTTGCTAATCGATACACTTAAATCAATGGGAATCCTGAAGAATAGAGCATTGCTGATTCATTAAGTCAAATATTTAACTTAAAATACTACTAAAATTTTTTATCGTAAAGAGTGAATATGTTCATTAACATGTTATACTTGTATATGAAGCTGTATTTTCACACTGAAATTTTATACTGGGTTAATCTATTAAAAGGTTCTCTCTAGTGGCTAAATTGCTGTGTCATAATAAAAGGAAAAAATGTCTGTTTACAGATTTGAGTCTAAGTTTTTATTATGAAAGAAATCAGGAGAACTGCTATACCACTATATTTTTGATTTATGAATAGCTTGAAATGGCATTTACCAAACTTAAATGCTTACCTATCACCAGACAGAAATATCTTTCATGAATTTCTTTCTGCTCTTTTGGGAAAGGGATATTTTTCCTCACATAACATCTAGGATATGAAATAATGCTGAAAAAAAGAATATATGGATTACCTATTCAAGCCCCAGGATGCCTTCGCAGGTTTCTCTCCCTTTATACATTCCTAAAATATATTTTGAGCCTGTGGTTAGTTTGAACTATGTGAAAAGCTGCCATTTTCAATAGAGGAATTAAAAAGAAAAACGATTCTATTTGATGGGGGACCATTGTAGATACTTAATTCGATATACTATATATATTGTTTATTAATTTACTCTCAAACTGAGTGTACTACTTTTATAAGTCTTGTGCAACTGAGCCATATTTTTAAATGGTTATTTTTCACATACTTCACATTTAATCATATTGTCTTGTGAAAATTCTTGGTTTTCTTATTTCATTTAAATCAGATCTTAGTATCTCAGTTTTCCATGTCTTTTCATATAAATTTTATATTCCCTAATGAGAGAGCTTACCATAAATCTTTCTTTTCTTTTTAAAAGATTTATTTATTTGAGAGAGAGAGAGAGAGAGCGCGAGCGCATGAGGTGGGGAGGGGCAGAGGTAGAGGAAGAAGCAGACTCCTGCTGAGCAGGGAGCCTAATGAGGGTGAGAAGGAGAGGGGAAGGTCCTTGATCCCCAAATCCTGGGATCATGACCTGAGCCAAAGGCAGAAGCTTAACTGACTGAACCACCCAGGTGCCCCTAAAGCTTTGTTTTTATAAAAAGAGAAGATGCTTAAAAATATTTGTTAATAAATGAATGATGAATGGGCATTTACTTTTATTACCATGACTTGGGTATTCACCTTTTTGAGATGAATTAGGTATAGAGAAGGGGATCACTATTCAAAATAAGGAAGAAGTAAGATGAAGAATGAGGACTCAGGTTGGGTGGATATCAGATATGCATAAGAGATCTATTTCTTATTCTGCTCTGTGTTTCTCAGATTTTATTTTAGCACCCACAGTTTGGAAATCAGATAAGCTTTCCTGGGAGTGTAGCCAGAAAATAAATTGGATTTCAGTGATTTATATTTATTATGGTTGTATTGTGTGTCAGGTGCTGTATGGAACATATATATTACATGAGAATGTCTTTTCCCTCCAAAGGTACTGTTCTGATTTTGCACCTATATATCACAGACCTTGTTTGAATAAAAAATACATATTAATTGTTGTTATGACTGGTTTTATACTTTCAATTTTTCCATCATTTGGTAGGTCTGTTAACCTTATTATTTTATTTTTAAAAGATTATTTTATTTATTCATGAGAGAAAACAGAGAGAGAGAGAGAGAGAAAGAGAGAGGCAGAGACACAGGCAGAGGGAGAAGCAGGCTCCATGCAAGGAGCCCCATGCGGGACTCGATCCCGGATCCCAGGATCACGCCCTGAGCAGAAGGCAAATGCTCAACCACTGAGCCACCCAGGCATCCCAGTTAAGCTTATTATTGAATGGGCTGGAACCAATTTAGCCAGTGCAAAGCTCATTTAAGCATACTGAAAAAGAAATAAGGCTGAATATAGCATTGGGAGGACTGTTGCCAGAAATGCCAAGTAACTAACAATCTGTACCTGTTAGTGATATGACTTGTCCTTCTGACTTAACCGTGCGATCATAGACGTAAACTATCATATAAATCAGAACATGATTTTTTTTCTTTTTTAGTGAAAAGTTCTGGTTAAAAGCAATGCAAATATTTGTGACTATGCAGTTATTTTATTTCCAAATATGTCTTTTCTCTGGTCTGTTTTTAGGGAGGAGGAGGAGCAGAGCTTCTGTTGGCCTGGAGACCTTATTCACTGTAATAGGAGACTGGCTGCTGCCTTGAAAAGCAGACACCAATTCACAGAAGGCTTGAGGTGCAACATTTAGACAGCTCCCAACAAGCCTGTCATCCATGCCTGCCTGTCCTGTTTGGTGACATCCAGTTGCTATGCTTCTCAAAGGGCTCCCCCTGCCTCCGGGATGGCTCACAGAGATTGTTGCAGATTTAGTTCAAGTTATTGAGAGTGCTGCATCCTGATCCAGAACAGAAGGCTGGGATTTCTGGACTGCTCTATTAAAGGCATTTTGGAGCCACAGAGATCAGTGCAACCAACTACATTTTACATTCATGTAAAGATGGTCAATATGTAGAAAACATTTCTTTTAGTTCTATATATTAATGTCTGTTTTAATTGTGTGTATAGGGGTGGGAAGTGAGAGAGAAGAAGTGGCAAATAATCGTTTCCATTACTAAGCAGGGTAGCATTAAACAAGCTAAGGATAGGGCAATGGAATGGTTCAAACAGGCTATTTAAAGCCATATATAATCATAGCTGGGAATAAAATCAAGAATTTGAACTCTCTGTGTGATTGTAAGTATTCTTCCCATTTGATCAGCTTTTTCTTTTTCTTTTTTTTTTTTTAGTTCTCTAATAAAATCAATGTTAATCAAAAGCATTCACTGCCCTGAGATATTACATTTGCTAGCTTCCTATAAAAGGTTGCTCCTGGCTCTGGTTAGAGTTTTAGTTTCTGGTCTCTACTTTTGACTTACAAGGTCATCTTATTTTAAATTTTCAAAAAGGCAATTTCAGTGATTTAAGGTAGAAACATAGCTTTAGGGTCTCGTTTCCCATTTCTATTTATAATCATACTTGCTTCTCAAATTCTCTCTAAATGGGTATACCAAAGACAGTTTATAAAAGATCTGCACTATAGCAGATGAGCAGCATACCCATATCTACATTTCTTTGGGGTTCACTGAGGAAATCAGAGGAATGAAAGGACATAGAAATACTTCTTACTACAGCCAACTTATTCCATTAATTAGTTTGAGGGTTTATTTCCATTATGATAATCTTATTGAAGAATTTTTAAAAAGGGGAAGTGCTAGTATTGTTTTAATGAGACACTCTGTATTAATTAAATACTGTGAGCAACCCTTTTTCAACCTCCATAATATAAGGGTATGTCTTAAGCAGAGAATCCAGTATTAAAATTTGGCAACAAATCTGTGTTCTTATTGTCAAGAGTCAGAAATCAATCAGGCTTTTGTATGACTTATTGCATGCTTCAATTTTCTATTTTGAGATGCTTGGAGACATTAAGAAATGTGTTCAAGGTCACACAGGTAGGAAATATTATACCTTGAATAGCTCACTCAAAAATTTTTCCCATGTCTACGAAAACCATAGAAAAATGTGAAGGTCATCTTCTCAAATAATGCTACGACATTCATTTCACCTACAATACTATAATAATATAATTCATGGAGATAAATAACAGATGATTATCATTTCATATAATAAGTGAAACTTGTAATTAACTGATAAATTAATAATAAATAATTGATAAATAGCTGAAAAATTTAAACCCACATGACAAAATATTACAACTAAGTAGAAAAAAGGTAAATATAATATTGGTTTAATGTTATGGTAAGTTAGATCAATACTTTTTCTCCCTAAGATCATATATATATCATAAATATTTGATAAATTTACATATAATTTATTGAAATTGCTTTTTTACAGCATATCTCAAAACGCTAATTTAATAAATTTTGGTTTAGAATAATAAAATTATAGTACTGAGGGAAAGATTAATATTCTGTTTAGTTATTTTGTGGATCAGAAAACTGGAACTCCCAGAGAATCAGAGGTATTCCCCATATCTGATAGTAGTTAGGTTAAGAGAGGCCTGGGATCCAATTTTTTTGCCTGCTGGTTCATATTCTTTCCTTGGTTTCTTACAAATGCTCCACCCTTTTTCATTTATCAGACAGAAATCTGAATGCATTACTCAGGATTAATTGGCTTTTTTTGCGAACAATTCCTCTGTAGCAAGCAATGCTATTTAACAACATTTTTACAGTAAAACTTCTTTCAAAATTGGGAGTCAATTCTCTGAAACCCTGCTGCTGCTTTATTAACCAAGTATATGTAAACCCTTTGTTATCATTGTAACAGTCTATACAACATCTTTACCAGGGGTAGTTTCTATTTCAAGAAACCTCTTTCTTTGTTCATCCATAAGAAGCAACTCATCATCTGTTAGTTTTATCATGAGATGGTAGCAATTCAGTCACATCTTCAGCTTTCACTTCTAATTCTAGTTCTCTTGCTGTTTCCACTTCATCTGCAGTTACTTCCTCCACTGAACCCCTCAAAGTCATCTATGAGGGTTGGAATCCACTTCTTCCAAACTCTGTTAATGTTGATATTTTGAGCTCTTCCTATGAATCACAAATGTTCTTAAAGGTATCTAGAGTGGTAAATCTTTTCCAGAAGGTTTTCAGTTTACTTTGCCCAGATCCATCAGAGGAATCACTATCTATGGTAGCTAGAGCCTTATGAAGTGTACTCCTTCAATAGTACTCCTTGACCCATGGACTGCAGAATGGATGTTGTGTTAGCAGAAACAAAAATAACATTAATTTCATAGTAAATCATCAGAGCTCTTGGGTGACTAGGAGCAGTTTCAATGAGCAGTAATATTTTGAAAAGAATCTTTTTTCTGAGTAGTAGATCTCAATAGTGGGCTTAAAATATTCAGTAAGCTATGATGTAAACAAATATGCTGTCATCCAGGCTTTGTTGTTCCATTTATAGAGCAGAGGCAGAGTAGATTTAGCATAATTCAAAAGGGCCATAGGATTCTGGAATGGTCAATGAACATTGGCTTCAACTTAAAGTCACCAGCTGTACTGGCCCCTAATAAGAGAGTCAGCCTGTCTTTTGAAGCTTTGAGATCAGGCATTGACTTCTCTCTAGCTATGAAAGTCCTAGATAGCATCTTCTTCCAGTAGAAGGCTATTTTATCTACAATGAAAATTAACTCTTTAGTGAAGCCTCTCTCATTAATTATCCTAGCTAGATCTTATGGATAACTTGCTGCAGCTTCTCCATCAGTACTTGCTGTTTTATCTTGCATTTCTATGTTACGGACTTGGCTTCTTTCCTTAAACCTCAGAAACCAATCTCTGATAACTTTGACATTTTCTTCTTTGCCTCCCTCAGCCTTCATGGAATTGAGAAGAGTTAGGACCTTGCTCTCAATTAGGCCTTGACTTAAGGGAATGTTATAGATGTTTTTTTAAGATTTTATTTATTTATTCATGAGAGACACACACAGAGAGAGGCAGAGACACAGGCAGAGAGAGAAGCAGGCTCCATCCAGGGAGCCCAATGTGGGACTCGATCCCAGGACTTCAGGATCACACCCTGGGCCAAAGGCAGGTGCTAAACTGCTGAGCCACCCAGGCGTCCCATTATAGCTGTTTTGATCTTCAAAACAGACCAGACCACTCAAACTTGATCTATATCAGCAAAAAGGCTGTTTTGATTTCTTTTCGTTCATGTGTTCACTTGGAGTAGCACTTTTAATTTCCCTCCAAAGACTTTTTCTTTGCATTCACAACTTGGCTAACTGCTACCTCAGTTTTTGACGTACCTTCCTCACTAAGTTTAATCATTTCTAGCTTTTGATTTAAAGTGAGAGACATAGGACTCTTACTTGAACACCTTAAGGTCATCATAGGGTGACTAATTGGCCTAATTTCAATATTGCTGTTTTTCGGGGAATACAGAGGAACAAGGAATGGGAGAGACAGGGGAATGGCCAGTTGGTGGAGTAGTCAGAACACAAATAACATTTATTGATTAAGTTCACAGTCTTATATAAGCATGGTTCGTGGTGCCCCCAAACAATTACAATAGTAACACCAAAGATCACTGATCACAAATCACCATGACAAATATACTAATAAAGATTGTTAGAATTGTCAAAATGTAACCCAGAGACATGAAGTGAACAAATGCTCTTGGAAAAATGGTGCTGATGGACTTGGTCAATGCAGGGTTGCCACAAACCTTCAATTTGTAAACAACACAGTACCTATGACGTGCAATAGAGCAAAGTACAATAATATAATGTCTGACTATCGTCCATTTTCATAATTTAATTTATGTCCATCTTCAAAGTTCTCACATAAGTTGTTCAGTCTATACTGGTCTTTGATGATTTATGAGAATCTCCAGAACTTTAAATCAAACTCAATATATTATTCAGGCATTGCTTGCTCACCATAAAAACGCTCTGTGCTAGACACCAAGGTTGGAAAGATGAAGAAGACACAGCCAAGGGAACTCAGCAGAGAACGAGATGAGGAGAAGTGAGATAGAAGTCTGCACAGGGACGTGGTTGGTCTGCACAGGGACGTGGTTGGTCTGCACAGGGACGTGGTATAGGAGAACATTGAGGAGTGTATCTATGCCAGCCCTGGTAACTCAGGGAAGACTCATTGTAGGAAATAACCCTTGATCTGAGTTCTGAAGTATGAAGGGGGATTAACTAAGCCAGTGAGATGGTGAGTGTTTTGGTGAGAGAGAATATCATTAGAAAAGGCCAGAGAGGGATCCCTGGGTGGCGCAGCGGTTTAGCGCCTGCCTTTGGCCCAGGGCGCGATCCTGGAGACCCGGGATTGAATCCCACGTCGGGCTCCCGGTGCATGGAGCCTGCTTCTTCCTCTGCCTATGTCTCTGCCTCTCTCTCTGTGTGTGACTATCATAAATAAATAAAAATTAAAAAAAATAAGATGGTAGCTGTGAGGATAGAGAGGGCAGAGTAGGAGTGACTTAGGAAGTACAGAAGACTGTACTTTAAACTCTTAAAATAGAACATTAGTTAATGCTTCCTTGATAAAACACAGAACATTTAAATTCTCTTATCATTGATTCTGAAACCAGGACATAATCACATGAATGTGTTGGGAGTTGATTCCTGAAGTCAACTATGAAAGAAAACATGACTTTTATTTTCGTACTTTTAATTTTACATTGAGTTAATTGATCAATACTATCACATTCTGATTTTTATAATGTTAATTTTTGACCTTCTGCTCTTAAAGTAATGGAAAGTTCAAAATCAATTTTAAGAAATCAGGGACCAATGGCTCAATTTTAAGTAGATATTTTAATATCAATTGAGATTAGTAAGATCTATGCATATTTCCTCCAAATTTATCTTGATCTTGCTATTCAGAAATTCTCTTTCAACAAGGTAGGTATTTGCTCTTTCCCTGAAAAAAAAATGGTTCTCTAAGAGCAGAGGAAATTAAGAGAACTCCTTCAAATAAACAGTGGCTAATTTTTCAATATAAAGTCAGGTATTTAAAAATGGGTTTAATAGGGGCTAAAGCATTAGAGTAAAACAAAAAACATTTGGTTCACCACCATACTATTTTTGAATTTTTTATAATAGCAAAGTATAAAATAAAACATAAAGGTAAAATATTTAGGTAGGTAACAGATTTGGGGGAGAATATTTTGGCTGAGTTTATACATATAACCCAAGAATCTACTTCTACATAAGCAACACATAGTGACTCTACACTGGGCTTCTGAGCTCTGGTTAATCCTACAGCCTCACTATTTTTCTTGCCTGCTGGGTATTTCTGATTCTAAGAAGGCTGTCTGCACAAAATATGGATGTTTCACAGCTGCCCCTATTCCACCAACAGTGTGTACCCCATCACACACAAAGGTACTCTCAAGGTACTAAATTAATATACCCAGATGCTGAGTTCAAAGAATTGATAAAGCTTTATAGAGTTAGCACCTGTCCTGTGTAAATGATAGAAAGAATGCATCAGAGATTTCTATTCTCCAAGGCCATGAAATGTTCCAGAAACTTGCAAAATCCTTTTTGTCTCCTGTTAGTTGAGTCAGTTTGCCATAGGTGAGGTACTAATGTGGAGACGTGGCCTGAATTTGCTATGTGGGCTCAAGCAATAGTGTAAAAAAACCAAGAAAACCCAGATTCCCCCCCCCCCAACTGATTTGATGCAGGAGTTTGGGTGAGGCAGTCAAACCCTGTCAGCTGTATTCTCTCTGTCAGTATGATGAAGATAAAATATTTAACCTTTGCCATCTTCACTAAAGTATTCTGAAGATTAACTTTTATGAGACTCTCACAAAACCATGACCATTGTAGCAGAGATAATCAGTATTCTTTCATAGCTGCAAGATTTGCCATGTTGGGGATAGCTTTGTAGAAAAATTTCTCTTGTCATTTGCAGAATAGGGATGGGGAAGAGTTATAGTAAGATTGTCCCAAGCAGCATAACCCTTGAAGAATTAGGGGAGGTTGATCTTCAACATCAAAAGAAATAAGAAGTATCTTGATGCTAGCAAAGCTTTTTAATATATTTTCCAAGATATGGTTATTAGTGAACTGTGGAAATCTGCCCTGACCAAATACTCAGAGATGTATTGTATCACTAATTAAGGACCTGATAAAAATAGAATCCTAGAGCTGGAAGGAAAGCCAGTAATCCTTTAAGCCAAACATCTTCCATAAAGGCTTTAGCAAACTCACATCCAATCTGTGTTTGAGTTATCTTTGATAAAATAAAGCTCATTTCTTCACCTTTTATCATACACCTTCATACACATAGACACACATTGATAGACTAGAATGTTAGTAGAGGAAATTCCCTTCAGAGTCATATATACGGTTGTACATATTGGTTATACAAGGGTGTCTGGGTGAGGGGTCACAAGTCCGGTCTGAAATCCAACCTTCTAACTTCACTTGCTAAATTGTGTACCTGAGTGTCAGATTGTGTCCTCCAGGGAAAAGGAGAGTCCATGTATTTGGCCCCCCAGAGAAGATCTCTTTATAATTTGATCAGAAGTGGCACATATCACTGGTATAGTTATTTCCTCTCTTTGGAGAAAGCTTTGACATGTGATATTTGAATCTTTTTACCCTGTACCTGATAGGAAGGTACTCCTCTATCTATCAGGCTCCCATATCAGAATAACTGCAGGAGACATAAGTAGATCTTCATATTCTGACAGGCTTACAAAGTGGATATGTCCCTTGAATGGCTATTGTGAGTGTAGCTACTGCCTTAGATCCTTGGAATAATGTGTGTGTGTGTGTGTGTGTGTGTGTGTGTCTAACTGGGGAGGTCAGTCCTGGATGTATAAGCAACCCTTACAACTGGGTGTAAGCAAATGATGAACTCCTAGGGCAGTTTTAACTATACTATGATGGTTTGCATCTCAGCATGTCTCATGGGTGTTTGTGTCAGCACTATGATCAAAATCACTGTTGACAACTAGCTGAGGTGGTGAAGAGGTGTCTAGAACTTAGAGATATGGATTCTAATTCCAAATGACCTTGGCCACTTAGAGATACAGTTAGAAGCCATTAGGAGAATCTATTTTATTTCTAAATCTGCAACTTCAGAATGTCCTCAGGCTTTAAAGAGTTTGAACCCATTAAACTGCCTAGACTGCTTTGACATCAGAGTGTTGGTTAATTACAGTGGCAATCTAATTATAAGGTTTATAAGGTTTCCCTGTAATTGATTCCCTTTCAAGTATGTGGAAACTTTACTTGATATGCATTTGTTCCTGAAAATCATGGGAATAGACCAGATTCTGTGTCTTAGAATCAGGGAGACCATCCCAATTGCATTTGAAGTCCTTATTCAGGACAAAGGGACTCTTCTCAGTATTTTATTCATTCATTCTCTCATCCATTCATTCACCAATTCATTCATTCATTCATTCAGGAAATACTACATTAATAATATACACCTAGCACTAGTAGTCTCCAAGGATACAAAGACATATTGGATATAGTCAGCCACAAATAGGCTTACTAGTTGAAGAGATTGACAGAAATGAGTAATTAAAGCTAAATGTTAATTATTGATATTAGTGATTACTTAAAGTCCTAACAAAACTTTTAGGAGGAAATCCCTAATTCTGCATTGTGTGGGATAAATGGGAGAATGCTGGTGGGGGCATAGAGCAGCACTCACTGGATCAGTAAATATTAAATATTATAGTAATATTTACTGATTAAAGGATCAGTAAATATTCAGCGTACAGAAGGCAAGAATTTGGAATGGGGAAATGAAAAAAATGCAGAGCCATGAGAGAATAAGAAAATCAAGCATCTGTCACCACTTTAGACTACCGATTATAATAGGCATTGCTACGGCCTATGGCATATAAAACACATTGCCAGCTCCATAAAAACAAAAGAGCTAATCCTTACAAAGTCATCACAAAGCACGAGCACATTTATTGTCCCCATGTCACAGGTGAGGAAAGTGAAGTTTAGAGAGGGTACATTATTAGAGTGAGATCACATAGATTATATGTAGGGAAGCCTGGATTTGAAAAGTTCAAATGTCTGTCTGATCCTGGAGTGCAAGCTCTTAACCAGTATGTTTTTGCAGCCTCTTCCTTTTGAGGAGTGGCAATTAATTCCATCAAGACCTAGCCCTCAGTTTCCTCAGTGTGAAATGACAAAGTTATGCTATGTGAACTTCAAAGACCTTTATGTCTCGAAGCTTCTATTTTAATTTAATCTTGCCTCAAGCTTAAGAACACTTTCTTTTTGTCTTACATATATCTTCCTAAAGACATAATAGACAGCATATCAGTATTAAAGACTTAGGGATGCCTGCGGGTCTCAGTGGGCTTATGTGGGCTTAGTGGCTGCCTTTGGCTCAGGGTGTGATCCCAGGGTCCTGGGATTGAGTCCCACATCAGGCTTCCTGTGAGAAGCCTTCTTGTCCCTCTACCTGTATCTCTGCCTCTCTCTCTTTGTCTCATGAATAAGTAAACAGAGTCTTTAAGAAAAAGACTCAAATGCACAGGGCATTTTTATTATAATCATCCTTTGGATGAATATGAAACACCAATGTGCCCAGTTTTCCACATTAAATTCCTGCATATGGAGGAAAAAAGTTCTTATCAGTAAAGTACATGATATGTATTTAAATTCCCTGATTAATTACTAAATTCTTCACAGAGCTCTTTCCAATTTTTCAAAAAGAATGGGAGTGAGTAGTAGATGGACATTGATGAATAATGGAGGGATCATTCTGCTCTTCTTTGCTGCATGATTTAATAAACCAATATACTCTAGCTTTACTATATTCTCCTATAGTCCTGCATGTAATAGCAGGCTGTAGCAAATAAAGGCTTAAAGAAAATTATTTTCTTTTACCTATTTGCCCTGAAGGCAGACTGGACTTTAGTCAAGTCTAGAGAGGTGTCTATTTTACTTTCAAGCAATATCTATAACATGTTATAGTGGGCATTGGCTTTTTTTTTTAAACTTTCCCAAATCTATACTCTGAAGTTGGAAAACTGCTCATTTTTTTGAATCTTGGTGGTAAGCTGATATGCACCTTCCCAAACTCTCTTGCAAATAGAGTGATTCAGCGCCACCAACCAGCCACACCTGTCCCCACTTTGAATTGGGATTTGGGGGCATGCAGAAGCAGTCATGGTGGAGAATTCATCCTGGCAGTGGGTAAGGGAGCAGCTGAAGCTCCAACATGAGGTTTCCATGGCAGCAGCAGCAGTGGTGAGCAGCTGAACCAGTGCTCAAGTCTGGGGTATAAGGGTGCAAGCTCTCATGTTTCTTTTCTGTGAAGATAGCAGTGCGGTCTGCACTAGCCTAGCTTGAGGTTTGACTGAGCCTGTGCCCTACCTGTTGCCTGGTCTCTCCATCTCAAACCTACTTCTAGAATCTGTGAGTGCCCCAATGTACTTTTTTTTTTTAAAAGAAACATTGTTAAAACCTTTTTATTTTTAAAAAAATATCTAGCCTACAGAAAAATTGCATGTATAGAACAATGGACTCCCATAATACCCTTTCAAGTTTACCAATTTTTAACATTTTGATGTATTTTCCTTCCTCTCTCTCTTTCTGTCTCTGTTTCTCTCTGTCTTCCCTCTCACGCTCACTCATTTTCTCTCTCTCTATGTAATTATATTATACATAGCATTATTTTCATTATTCCAAATCACTTGAGAATAGGTTACATACACTATGCCCCCTTTCCCCTTCATACTGCATCATGTATGTCCTATAAACAAGGGTATTCTCTTACATAGCCATAGTTTAGTTATCAAATTCAGGAAACATAACATTAATGTTAATCTAGTTTCCCAGTCTATATTCAAGTTTCAATTATGCCAACAGTGTGCTCTACAACAATTTTCTTTCTCAGTCCAAGATCCAATCCAGGATCATATGTTGCATTTCATTGTCCTATCTGTTAAGTCTTCTCTTATTGTGTAAAATCTCAGTTTTCCTTTGTTTTTCAGGACATTGACACTTTCAAAAACATAATCTGTTTACTTTATCCCTCATTTGGGTTTATCTGAGATTTTCTTCTGATTAGATTTAAATTGTGCATTCTCAGCAGTAATATTACATGAGTGATGTTGTGTCCTTCTCAGGACATCACATCCAGAGATGGGCATGCAGATGGTTACTATATTGGTGATGTTGATCTTGATGACTTAATTAGGGTGTTGTCCAATTTCCCCATTGAAAAGTTATTATTTTTTCTCTTATAATTTAGATGGTTAATATATGTTTTTTTACAATATTTTATTTATTTATTTTGAGAGAGAGAGCACATGGTGGGGGAGACAAGCAGAGGGAGAGGGAGAGAGAATCCTAAGCAGGCTCCATGCTCAATGCAGGGCCCAATGTGGGGTTCAATCTTACCATCCCAAGATCACGACCTGAGCCCAAATAAAGAGTCAGATGCTCAACTAACTGAGCCACCCAGGCACCCCAAGATGGTTGATATTTTGATGTTTTATAAATACCCTATTTCTCCTCTAACTGCCTCCTTCCTCAGATTTGGCATCCATTTATCATTTTTGCTTGAATCAATTTTTACTATGATGATGGCATAATGGTGATTTTTCTATTTTCATCATTCCTCCTATGTTCATTAATTGTCCATATATACATTTAATAAATCCCCTTTCTACTTAAGTAAGCCAGAGTTGGTTCCCATTGCTTACAGCAAAGAAACCTGGGAGTTGATTTACTTGTATATTTAGGGAGCTAGTTCCAAAAACCTATCAAACCGGTTTACTCAGATGCTCAATCTAGCCAGTCCAAGGAGAGACAGCGGGGAACGTTCTTAGGAAAAGAAATGAATCAACTTTTCATGGTGCCTCATTCCACTTTTAAAACACACGTAGACCAGACCTTCTTGCACTACCAGCCAAATGATTTCCAAACTGAATATATAAAATATTAAATAGTTATTCTAAAATTGAAAAGCAGGGGGATCCCTGGGTGGCTCAGTGGTTTAGAGCCTGCCTTTGGCCCAGGGCGCGATCCCGGGATCGAGTCCTGCATCGGGCTCCAGGCATGGGGTCTGCTGCTCCCTCTGCCTGTGTCTCTGCCTCTCTCTCTCTCTCTCTCTCTCTCTCTCTCTCTCTCTTTCTCTATCATGAATAAATAAATAAAATCTTTAAAAAAAATAAATAAGTAAAATTGAAAAGCAGGAAAATTTCATTTTTTGTGACTAAACACCAAACACCTAGATATTTAGGAATATCTAGCAGTTTATTATAATGCTTGCTTTTCACTTAGATTTTTGTTTGCAATAAATATCAAAATAAAGAATAATAGTATAATAGAAATAGCACCCTGAGGTAAGGCAGGTTTCATTCCAGTGCTAGCTCTGCTAACTAACCTATGTGGGGCTTTTTGAGCAAATCTCTCATTTTTCTGAACTTTAATTTCCTCATCTGTTAAATGAGATGGTTGAACAAAGCACTTTCAAGAGTCTTTCAAACTCAGGATTCTATGGCCTCAAAACTGAACATTAGTGTAACTGTTGGAGACATAGGGAACTGTTAATCTAGAATATTCTAATGAGCACATTTGGATCCAAGATTATTCTGTTATAAAGTTTAGCAACTGTGAGATAACTCCCAAGTTATTCAGAGAAAAGAAACATCAGAGCAATTTAGAGAACAATTTATAGTCTAGAGAGGCTAAAGCAGTCTTAGGCTGTCTGAATAGATGTCTTTCCCAAAAGATAAATAGTCTCACAGTGCTTGACATTGGTCAGATCACATCTTGAGCAGTGTGTCTTGCTCAGAGGGCCATACTTTCACGGAGGCATTAAAACATCAAAAATGTCATTATGAAAAATGATTGAGGGAACTGGGCTGTTTATCTTGAAGAAGAAAAGATTTAATGAGATGAAGACATGATAATTCTCTAAATACTTGTTTATTTAAGTGGGATATAATAGGTTTTTTGTGTTTTCTCCAGACAGAAAAACTACAACCAGCTGGGTGGAGGTTATGGTATGGATAGAAGGAAGAAACTTTATTCAAACATACGTGTGATAGCTGATCTTACCAGCCCCTCTGTCAGGGACATCATCATGTCTCTGTGACCTCAGAGACACCCAAGAATCAAACTTTTTGCTAGGGTTTCAGTGCAATAGATCAGGCCTTGTTCCCCATGTAGATGCTTTCACACCATTATTTCTCAAATGTTAATGTACACATAAATCTCTGGGTATCTTGAGAAATCCAGTTGCTGATTTAGTAGGTCTGGGGTGGGACCTGAGATTCTACCTTTCTTTTTTTTTTTTTTTTATAAATTAATTTTTATTGGTGTTCAATTTACCAACATACAGAATAACACCCAGTGCTCATCCCGTCAAGTGTCCCCCTCCGTGCCCGTCACCCATTCACCCCCACCCCCCTACCTTTCTAACAAGCTCCCAGGTGTTTCATGTGCACATAATCACCTGCCCAATCAGATGTTACATCCTGACATGACCAAAGGATACCATTCAGTATAAGCATTTGTGTTACAATTAACACTCATGTGAAAAGAGGTAAAAATATGTTTTGCAATTCTATCAGCTTCACCTTCTCATGATGTTTAAATTTTTTCCTGTTTCTCATTTCCTTAAAGAGATTCCTTTCACTATTTTTGATCACTCTGCATGATGGTACTGGCATGGCTCTTTCTACTTCTAGGTAACCAGGAAATATTCCCCTAGGACATGATGAGTTTTGCTTATTTTAGGTCCTTACTTCATTCAGTTGACTGCAACCATTTTTGGTAGGACAGACAGACATGCATACACAAACACATGTACCATCTCATGGTGCTTTGTATTAGATTTTGTTCACAGGCATGATGGTCTAGGAACTCTGGAGGCCTGTGTGTGCGCAGGGACACTGTGCCCACCTTCAGCTCCCCCTTCCCTCTAGGTTTATATCTAACTCCAAATAGGCATCTTACTCAGTGGGAACTGGCTAATGTCTCCAGGGTCTTTTTATTATTATTGCCTTGAGGAAATTTTTATCTCACCCGGATGCCACACCAGTTTTAACCCTTAAGGATATACAGAACAATTGTAGCCTCTGCCTCCATAGTAACCCTTCAAACATTTACAGAGAGTCATTGTGGTGTCTTTGAGTCCTTACTTTCCAAGCTAAACATCCCCAGTTCCTTCAATCATTACTCGTATGAATTATTCTATCATCCCAGTTGCTTTAAAAACTATATAATTAAAAAAAACTATATAATTTTTAAGAGGGTGTGTGGGAATGGGAATTTTGGGCTTGCTGATAAATTTCTGGCATCACAACACCAATCGTCTCTTGGAATCTTCATGGCTTATAGGTCACCATCTGGCAGTCTATTTGGAAAAAAAAAAGTTTTCACTATACCAAGTCGCACTTGTAGGGTTTTTCTGTTTTGTTTTGTTTTTGGATTTTTTTTTTAGAGGTATCAATGCATAAGCAGGAGTTTGGGGGAGTTCTGTATGTACCATCAACGCAAACTTTCCCACCTGGCTCAGGCCCCATTTCAGAGCTGCTGGCAGGGTTCTCTGTGTTTCTGTTGCATGAAATGGTGGATAAGTAGCCTCTTCCTACATAAGTGAGCTCATTATTTGTCATCTGTGCAATTTCTAACAGTGATTGTCTAAAAAATATACATAGGAATGATCAGTTTAGTAAAATCTCACATGAAGAATAATGATGGTCATTTATCTAATAGAATTTTAATAGGAGAAGTAGTACATTGGTACTAATAAATATCAGTCAAGTGGGCGAGATGGAGATGAAGGTCATTAACAGAAATGTAACCCCTAATTCATAGGGCTCTAGTGGTCTTGGTCCCTGATGCATGGGTTATGTGCTATATAGTAAATAAATTCTGAATTATAAAAAGGTGATACATATTCAGAAACTTGGCAACCTCAATTCCCCTAGATGTGTCCAAACACTCAGATTAGATTTAAGTCTCTTAATAATGAAACATTAGGCTGGGGCTGACCTTTACTTTTACTGCAGGAAATGCATACTAGCTATTCTATAAGTATCAAGAAGTTAATTCTAGAATATAAAACCTTTAAACAGGGTAGGCTGGGTGGCTCAGTGGTTTAGAGCCACCTTCAGTCCAGGGCCTGATCCTGGAGACCCAGAATCGAGTCCCACATCAGGCTCCCTGCATGGAGCCTGCTTCTCCCTCTGCCTGTGTCTCTGCCCCCCTCACCCCTGTGTCTCTCATGAATAAATAAATAAAATCTTAAAAAAAAGAAAACCTTTAAACAGCTCTAGCTTATGCTTGTGTTGGCAACATGTGATCTCAATGAAAAGTGTAAAAAAGCAGACTGCCAGATGTTTTGACTACATTATACATCACATCTTAATGTTTCCTAGGTTGGCAGTTGTAATACTAGAGATTCAGGACTTTAAAATTAACAAGTTCTGTTCTAACCTTTTCTTAATCCTTACTTTAAAAATGTCTTATATTCAAAACATTCATATGCTGGAATTTTTTCTTTAAAACACGTGTGTTTAGGAAGAATGTTTATAAATCATAAACAAATTCTAGGAGGAACATACTGTGTTTCTCGCAGTAAGTATATTATATAAACTATTGGCCTGTATGTCTGGGGAATGATATTTTCAGGTTAATTAAATATTCTGCAATATTATACCATAAGTATTATAATTTTTAAGTGTTAGGAGCTCAGTATTACTCTCATATTAAGCATGATTTGCTTGTAAATATATCAGAAGGCATTTCAAAATCTTGCTCGAGCTTGTGTCATAATTTTCAGCACCAGCTCCACTGTACATGAATTTCCTTCAGGAGGGTTCTAGTTAGTACCATTTCGGAAAATAAATTCATTCAGTAAATGAGCATTAATGCTGATTATTATTCATAATAAGACTTTGAGGAGGAGGGGCAGGTGCCATTTGAAATGGGAGTAGTGGAGAACACAGCAGCTACACCTGACCAAAACTCCAGCCTCAGGCCAGCATTACCACATTCTCCTTAAAACATCTCTACCAAAACTAATCTTCGAAGACACTACTCTGAAAATGCAAATACCACTGCAAGGTGTGTGTTTGTGTGTGTGTGTGTATGTAGTGTCCTAGTATTAACTGTATCTTTGTTAGCAAAAGGTTGATAAAGGAAATGACACAGGATAGAAAAGGGTGGCATCAAGAAGAAAATGGATCTCTTAGAGAAGTGGAAATACCCATGACAAATATTACTTATTTTAAAGTTTTGTTTTAGGGCTTCAGTTATGACAAACTACTGTTATAGATGTTGAAACAACATTTTATAACCTTATCTTGGATTGGCTTCTTATATTCGTTGTTTCCAGTGAACCTAAATGAATTCCCAGTGGCCAGATCTAATGTTTTAACATAATTCATGTTACTCAAGCTGCTTCCCTTCATGATGATTTTTTTTTAAAGCTAAGTAAAGTCATAAATAAAGACAAACACAAAATGCCTTTGGGGGAAGACAAATAAAATGTCTACTTTTAGAGCTGTTAATAATCTCACAATTTTTGTCACTTACATTTTCTTAAGTTAATATCTTTTGAAGCCAGAGAGTGTAGAATGTTTCCTCAGCCAGCTTAAATAAATTTTAAGTCTCATTTTGAATGCCCATAATGGAGATCAGTTAAAAATACAAGTAGATATTTTGTTTGATTGCTTTCTGATATAACTTTCTTTTATAACAAAAAGCATTACTGAGGATGCTTCATTAAAAATAAAGAAACAAATCTTAGTTCAAAATTGAAATCACATTGCTCTATATTTATACTATCCCAGGAAAAAAAAATTTGGCTAAGGAAATATTCAGAGACACATAATTATTTTGCTCTAATTAGCATTGTTAATTCACATGCACATGTACAAACAAGCATTGCAGTGCAGAGCATACAGAGGTATTAAAGGGATTAAGACTACGGGTTATCTGATAGGAATAGAGAGTTTGGTGTGAACTGAATCTAAACTATATTTAATCGCCATTGTTCCCCTTGGTCAAAAGGGAAGAAAAAAAGTAAATCTAAAACAGTCACTAAAGAAACAACCTTTGCTTAAGTTGCTTGGGTGATAAATTCCCCTCGGAAATAAGTAGTGAGGCAGTTGGAAAACAGCACAACTCTGGGGCCCTGCTCCTAAGAAATATACCTGTAGCATTTACTACAAAACCAAGAAATCTATGCTGCTCTGCTCTGCTCTATATGTAATGGATGTCAAATTTTCAAATGAACTAGCAGAGTGTGTTTTAGAAAGTCTGTGGCTTCTACAGTGAATTCAGGTTCTATGGCAAACTGATGAATTAGCTAGATGTAAAAGGCTTAATAGACTTTATTTACAAAATCATTATGTTGTAATAACAAAGGCACTACAGGAGTTTAAATTAGACTATTTTTTACGGCTTCTTGTGAACATCTTCTCCACTCCAGACTGCCGATTTACAAAACATTTTATTTTAGAATCTCTTGGATACAGAAAAGAGAAGAATTAAAAGGCATAGCAAATGACTGCAAATATTTTGTTTCTCTCTCATTTTAAGGTATCAGCCAAGTAACACCAGTGTATCAAATGAACTCTCAAGTTGGCAGAAGTGTCAACAAATCTGCTCGGCCCTGGTCCACTTTACCAAATATGTATTCAGATTTTTAATAACAAATATTGTGGAATGTTTGGGCTATGTATCTTCTCCTTCATGATTGCAGTTAGGTACACACAGGAGGACGATGTTATCTATGATAAGGAAGGATTCTTTATTTAATCTAAACATATCAGCATAATGGAGATTTTGTCTATAGGCTAAATTCTATTCTTTGGGAAAGAGACTGGGCTTTTCAAATGTAAGCAAATAACTATATTATAAATCAGGCTATAACAGGCATTATTTCTGGGGGAGAGGAAATCCCACTGAGATGATCATATCATTTTATAGTTACTGAACTATTAAAGCCTTAGAAGTTTTATGTTTGACATTAATGGTCAATAGTAAACAGGAAAAAAAAAGTATTGTGCTCTGAAATGTTGACAAGCATATTGATTACAGTCTTTACTTAGTAACATTTTCAAGTTAAGCTTGGCAGCAAAGATTTGTGAGTTTTACTGCAAGCCATCATATTTGCCGTTATAGAAGTGCACAAGCAAAAAACATTAAAGTTGGAAGTATATGCAGAATCTTAGTTTTGTTTATTCTCTCAAAATAAAATGAAACCCTCAGACATTATTCTAGATGATCAAGTTTTAATAATATCCTTCCTTGAAATATTCAGAAAATTAGGTTAAAATTGTTTTGGGGTGCCTGAATTTATTAGATTGTTGCTTTAATTCTTCATTCACAAAAACCTATTTTAAACAAAAAAAATAATGTAGAAAGTTTTTGTAAATTGATTATGAATTTTGTGTGAATGAGCAATATTCTGAAGATTGACTCTATTCAGTAAAACCTTCCTATTTTAAGCCTGTAAAGAAACTGTTTAGGGACAATAAATAGATAATATATAAAGTCATAAGCATCATTCTTTGGTGCAAATGGAAACGTAAAATTCTAGTTATAATCCTTTGTTAATTTTTTCAACAGTCATTGTTTGAATACTTATTTGTTGCTAAACTTTCCAATTAATGTAGTTTTAATAAGAAACATGCAGACCACATCTATTATATATATCTAGAAATATACCTTGGTGACTAATTATTATCCATCAACTGTTATAGAGGTCCATTAATAATTTTCAAAACAGGATGGTGTCAGTAATATGGGAAATGCTTTTGGAATTCTGATAGTACTTATTTCTGATTCAGAAATCTTACAAAACTTATGAAATTGATTAATACCATTTTATATAAAAGTAAATTATAGTCTAAAAGAATTTCCTCACAGATTTAGAAAATAAATATTTGGTAATACTAATTCGTAAATGCAATAATATATTTATCTATTTTCAATTGCTCCAATGACACAGAAGCAAAATTGTCAATATTCACACATGTTACACACTAGTGTGAAGACACCACATATGATGACTATATTTGATCATCTTTGGGATGGAAAGGAAGCTCCAACATCAAACCTGATGACTACAGCATTTAGGAACAGGAAAAAAAAAAAAAAAGCTCAGTTCACACTTTAGGAAGCTGAGTTAGTATTTTGTTTTTTTCCCCCAAAGCATACACCTGCTTTTATAAGGAAGAACCAACCATGTGAATGAGAACTGGAGTCAAGGTTAAAATAATTTTTCCCAGGAGAGTAGAGTGCATCTGAGAGAAGCAGAGGCTTAGCTCAGAGGAGCATTAATAACCAGAGGCAGCACCTCCCCTGAAAAACATTAGAGCCTCTTGGACATATGTTTGAAATTCAACCTCCCAAGTCATCCTGTGACTGTAGGGATAGGTGACAATGTCCCACTATCTGAAGAGGGAAAATACAGCACAGACCATTTAAAAAAAAAAATCACTTTAGAAAATAATACAAAATAGGTAAAGTATTCTAACTGTCAAGAAACCTTTGCAGATGATTGAAGCAAAGCTTTGTCTTTCCAATTATTGTTTGCCCTTCAGCTGACATACATGCCGAGTTGCATCAATAGGATTACAACGGAAACAGAGTCATCTCCAGGTTTCCTCTGTTTGGATCCCTTGATCTTGTTTAAAGAAACAGGCTCGGGGAATGCACAGAAAACAAACTTTCCCCGTGGAAGTTCCGAGGTCTCCCCCCCCTTCTCCCACCCTCACAAACCTGTCTAGTTTCAGCCATGGCACCGGACAGAAAGGTCATGGTCATGTTGCACCACTTCACTTGTTGAACTGCGCGAAGGCAAGCGCTTGACCACAGTAACTTAGTGAACCACCTTGCTCTTAAATTACCCCCAAGATTTCTTGCCGGTTCGAAGGCAATGTCTTACCTGCATGTGTCCCTGGTACATTCTGCTTGGGCTTCTTCAGGGCTCCCTGAGGCCGCCGGATGCTCTCCCCGTGTTTACTTGCACACCAACGGAGGCGAGAAGGCGGCGCGCACCGTGGTCAGGCGTGCCCCAGGGCCGGGGCGGGGAGGCTCCGGGCAGCCCCGCCGCTCTGCGGGCTGCCGGGAACTGTTCTCCGCTCGGGGTGCTGAAGGCGGACACCGGGGAGCGCGCGGAGGAGCCGAGGAGCCCCGGCGGCCACGCTCTCCCGCAGGCGCAGGTCCTGCTCCGCCGGGCGCCTCTAAAACTCCCCGCTTCTCCACCCAACTCTTTCTCGCTTCCTGACGGGCTGCCTCATGCCTCTCTCACTATCTTCGTCGCTAACCCCCTCCTTCCTCCCTACCCTGACGTGAGCGCCCACACCAGCCGCCGCCGCAGCTGCCGAGCCGGGCGCGCGCCGCCCTCCCGGCCGCGTCCCTGCCGAGAGGCCGCGGGCCCGGCGCGCGCGCGCGTCCCCGGCGGACCCGGGAGCGGCCCGGAGGCGGTGCGCGCTCGCGGCGGCAAAGTGCCCGCGGGCGGGGGTCGCGCAGGGCGTGCAGGTGCAGGTGCGGCCGCGGCCGCCACGGAGATGCCCGCAGCGGCCGGTCAGAGGCGAGAAAAGTGGGAGGAAAACGCTCGGTCTCTCCGGGGGCCATCGATACCGCCTGAGCCTGGCATCCTACAGACATAAGAGGCGGAGCGTGGGGGCTTCCGAAGAGTTTACTTCTGATGCAGTTCTCACAAGTTACCTCCGTGCCATTCCGTGAACAAAGACTCCCCACTCACCCCACCCTCCATTCATTGCTGAGCGTTGCATTTAAAATCCCCAAACCCCAGGCCTTCCATGATTTTTCTCCGTAGCACTTAACATCATCTAGCATCCTGTATGTTTTACGTATTTCATTTATTGTCTGTCTCTATATAGGCAACGTTATTTCCACGAGCCCAGGGATATTTGGGGAGAGGAGTGTATCTGATTTTGCACGGATGTATCAGAATAATATTGTACCTCCTGCCACAGGGTGGGTCCTCTAAAAATATTTGTTGAATGAATAGGTCGTTACTATAGAATATATAGGTAGAGTGCATTTAGATATGTCCCAAGTTAAAGAGACTGGATAGGGGGATCCCTGGGTGGCTCAGCGGTTTAGCCCCTGCCTTTGGCCCAGGGCGTGATCCTGGAGTCCCGGGATCGATCGAGTCCCACATGTCGGGCTCCCTGCATGGAGCCCGCTTCTCCCTCTGCCTGTGTCTCTGCTTCTCTCTCTCTCTCTGTGTCTTTCATGAATAAATAAATAAAATCTTTTAAAAAAAATAGAGACTGGATAGTTCCATAGTCTTCACGTTATCAATGTGTATACATATACACACACCATGTGCTGGCATAAATGTATATGATTACATAGCTTTGTTGGTAATAAGATCTCCATTTCACTACAACATGCCCTCCAAGGCATATACAGCATGATACAATCCCCCCAATAGTGCGTATAGCATGATATACATTTCAAAAAGTTAAAAAAGTATATCAGCTCCCTAGGAACATAAATATATAACATATATAACAATATAATAAGGAAAGCAGTAGGAGAATGAATATAGTATCCAGAATGTTGGTAATATTGGGTGAAGAGAGGCAGGGAAAGAGATGGGGAAGCATTTTACATGAAGGTTAATTGTCAATGTCTTAGCTATTAGGTTGGCTGGTGATTTGAGGATATGTATTATTACTCTATAAAAATTGCTATATGACTAAATAAAACAGAACTATGCATGGACTAGTGAGGAAAGGGTGAAATGACTCAAAGAAATGATTAATCTAATTCAGTACATCCGTGGTCCTAAAACAATGGACTGACCATCCAACCAACCAACCACAAAATGAGTAAGACTTACAAAGGCAGGAGATATGGATTCCTATTAGATTTCACCAGTAGTTAACCTTGGAAAATTTCCTTTGCCTTCTTTAGATTTCAGCTTCTCCACATCCAAACCTTGCATAATAAATTCATTGTTTTATCCTGAAAATTGAGATATGTTCATAGAAAAACTGTAAGGTACCACCCATTTTTGTTTTATTGTCCTTTATAGGGCAGAGCACTGGAATAGGAGTCAGCAGGCAGAAGTGGTAATTCCATCTTACTACCTCACTGATCTTTTGAACAAGTCTACTAATTTTCTATTTTCTCAGTTTTGACGTAAAGCAAATATCTGCTCAGCCTACTGCACAGGTCTGCTGAGGACTGAATGCATGCAAAGGGAGTTATAAATTATAAATCACCATATATGAGTATATACACAGACTTTTTTCCAGTCCAGAAAAGATGACTGATCATTCCATGAGATGTCAAGCTGTACAAATTTAAAAGAGGGGGAATGTTTATTGTGAAATGCTAGCATATTGGTATGAAAATCTTGGGGGAAATTCTACTGTTTGATTTGAAAGTGCTAGAATTCTATGAAGCGACAGTGGGGCCGAACTTTTCCAATCCATAATAAGCTTTCCATTATCTAATGGCAGATTCAAGGAGCCATCAACCATAAAAGCATTTGGACCAGCATGGCCACTATCTAGAGCTGAAGATAAAATTCAATTTATCATTTTTAAAACTTAAGTAACTCATTTAGTTGCTCCCTACATTCAGAAAATCCCAGGAATGAAAGTGCATCTGTGAAGACACCCCTGTCTTCATCTTTATTTATTAAGAACTTAGTACATGGGAGTGCTGTGCCAAGTGCTGAAATACGTTGTTGAATAATACAAGTGTGGTCTCTATCTTCATTGAACCCATAGTCCAGCTTCTGGACAGGAGAACATTTGACCACCCTAGAAAGATAAATTTATCTAGACCTTTCATAAACAAACAAACAAACAAACCTTTACAGAGATTCCACAATTTCCCATTTCCCCTATTTAAAAGTTTATATCTAACCTCTTCTAGTCAAACATTTCCCCTTCAGTTTTGAACTTTAATCTTTTCTATAGCACAAATACTTCCTTCAAAGCCTATAAATAAAAGCTTTGTGAGCAAAACACATTTGGCTGACTATTAATTCAAATGTCAGTATCTTAAGATACTTTTGATTCACAGAACCATCTAGCAATTTATACATCTCATTTGGCTAGACCAAAACCCGCCATCCAAATCTAGCATTTTAGCTCAAGTAATATGATGTTTTGTTGCAAAAAGAAACTTTTCATGTGCAAATAGATAGACGAATAGAAAAATCCATAGGATAAAACAGGTATGAACTGTATTCTGGTGAACCCTAAGGATTTTATGATACACATAACAAAAGGCTGAACCATAATATATTTGTAGAAATCTTTTTTGAAAATTGCAAATAGGTTGTTTTTAAAAGAGCTTAAAAGGAGAAAATGTGCATAACTTTCTCTATTATCTAACTTCAGTAATGGTGAGAAAGCATCTCTTTGTGTAATTTCTGTTCTCCCCAGGAAATCATTAAGGTAAACTGGCATAAGGCAAACAAATCAGAGATGCAGTAGTTTGGAAAAGGTGTGGTTCTTTTGGAACAAAGGCAAGTGGCAAGAGCTATGTGTCTGCTTCTCTGATACTAGAATAAAAATGGAAAACACTGCCAAACATCTAAATGCTTTATTTGACCCTTCACAGTATTTTCTAGTTTTCATATTACAGATTGGAATCATGGGAAAAACAACTTTGAAGATGAATTGGTAATATGTGTCAAACTCAAACAATTACATCTATTATAGGGGAAGCAAAAGAAGAGTCTCTGTATACACCGTGCAAGGACTGGCTATTAACGAATCTTTTCTAACCAGACCTGCACACAGGTACACAATTCATTGGCAGTAATATGACCATCAGTAACAGTCTGACTTATAAGTGGCTGGATTATGATTGCCCAGGTAAACTCAAAATAATTCATATTATTAAGGCATCTGAGGAAAAGTAAGATAATCCATAGCTCATTCCTTTCACATTGTTGTTTTGCAACCTAAAATGGGCATGACTTAATACCAGATACTGGTTTCAGAAAATATTTCTCATTTTAAGTGTAAAGACCCTTCATAATCAAAGTGTGATCTACTGACCAGCAGCATCAGTGTCCTGGGAGCTTATTAGAAATGCTGACTCTCAGGTCCCATCCATGACTTACGGAATCAGAATCCACATTTTATTTTATTTATTTTATTTATTTTATTTTTTTATTTTTAGAATCCACATTTTAACAAGATCCTGAAGAGCTTTGTATTACCATCAAATTTGAGCAACAACTGTTGCCTAGATGGTTTATTTATTCATGTAAATATGTGGCAAAGCTAGCTCTTGCCTTTTGCAATGATAGCACATGAGCAACATCTGTACCAAGAGAAAAGCGCAATGCATATTCCCTTCTATTTATAAGATAATCTTACTGTATTTTGAGTGGCCAGAGGACGTGATGTAAAATCACAACACACTTAGTTTTCTTACAGCAAGAAATGTGCTAATACTGCTTTCAGGTTTAATTATTATAATTAAACTAAAGAGTTGAGCAGAGGCAAAATATATTTTGTATTGATCAAGTTAAATTTTATTAACAAATGAATCCTCCTGCATTTTAAATGGTTATTGAAAATTCAGGATTTATTAAATCTCTTAAAAAGCTGAGTAATAATGATGATGTCAGTATGTTGTAGATTTTAAAACATCATTAATAATAGTCTTTTGGTGGTGATTCAACCATTCTTTTATAATCCATACAATTCAAACCCTGCTGCTCAAAGATGGTGTAGGAGAGAACAAAAGTAAAAAAAACTGTAGACCCAAATTAAAATGACTAATTGGTTTTTATTGCTCAATCAGAGGGAGGAACATTTTGTTAAAGTTTGCCCACTTGCCCTTTTTGTGTCTTTGGCACACTGAATGGGATTAACTGGAGTTCAGGGTATTAGATCTAGAAAGAATTTTGGAAGCCCACACAGCAGACCCTAGTTGTCAGGGGAATTATGATTGAAGAAAAGTACATGGACTCTGGTGACTAGAAGATGGCAGCAATGTTCTTCTAAATGAATAAACAGGCTGAAGGCTTCAGAGTTAGGCCTCCTATTAAACTAATTTAGGAAATTACACTAAAATAATTTATATATATTTTTTCTTTATGACAATGTTCTTTCAGCAATCCAATATTGCTTTTAATATTAAATGTACCTTCTAGACTTTCTTAGTCTTGGTGAAAATATGTTTGCAAACAGAAATGTCTCTTGCTTTTGACTCCTCCTTACTATTCTTATCACCACCATCCTAGCACAAACTCTTTTAATCTGTTACCAATCTCAAAGCTAGTTTTATCACTTTCACTCATCTCCATGCCAGGCAATCATAATCATTGCAGCCAGATCAATTTCATAAAGACAAGCATTGATCATATTATTGCCCAGTTCAAAAATCTTAGTGCTTTCTTATTGCCTACCAATATATATAAACATTAGCTTTTTATTCATAGTCATGGAACATAGTTTGCCACTCAGAGCCATTTTTTCTAGTGTCAGGGAGCACTGTCTCTGCTTTGAGGGAGCATTTCTTCCCCATTTTTGCCCATTTGTGTGGTGGGAAACATTTTACCACCAGGCTTTGGGGGTTATACATATGACCCCGGCTGAGCCAACAGTGCATTTAATCCCCATAGTCACAGTTAGGGATGGGCATATGACCCAAGTCAGCCAACCAGGACAAATGGATTCGGTTCCAGGACTATTTGGGAGCAGACTCATTCTTCTTCTAGACCAGGTGCACTAATGATGTAAGCTTGAAGCTGCCAGCATCTAGCACTCTAAAACTGGAAAGAAAATCAACATCAGGGAGAAAGTCTAGTCAGGCTCCTGGGGACAAAATTTGAGCCACTAAATAAACTATACTTAAAGCTAGCTTACTTCTCAATTTTAGTTATTTCAGTTAATAGATTCTCTTTTCTGGTTAAGTTGAATTTTCTGTCACTTGCAACCAAAAGAATACTTATTAATACAATCATCTTCCACAAACTGGTCCCTGTCATTTTTCAGTTCTGTATATGTCCTAACTTTGTAATAACTATAATATTATATTAACATCCAAACAGTCCAAGTTATACTCATACTCTTTCCTTTACTACTTTGGAATGAAAGCTCATTCTTCTTTCAAGTTTGGCTTTAAATTCCATTACCCTCATAAAACCTTTATTGATCCTCCACTTGAACACATCCCCATGCTGGGAATTCCTTATAATACAAAATTCTTTTTTTTTTAAAGCGATTTTATTTACTTATTTGAGAGAGCAAGTGAGTGAGCATGAGTAGAGGGGTGTTATAATCTATAAGAAATGTAGAATAACTTCTAAGGTAAATCCATGGTTCTAATCCTGGTTCACATAATTCTCCTTTCTTAGATTACCCTATTCCCATTTACCTACTATTACAACAGACAGTTCTATGGGGGAAAATGAAATCTTAAGGCTATTTTGAAAGAAGAAATAAGACTTTGATGTGATATATAATACCTGCGGATAAATGCTTGTAAAATTATAAGTTTTTAAAAATAAAATAGTCTTGGTATTTATTAAAGCCTATGGTGTTTTGTGACAGGATGGCAGAGACTATTTTTTAATTCCATAAGGAATGAATCACTAGGGTCACTAGGATATTATATACTTAGAGTGCCTTAGTTTAGACTCTTATTATATACCTTCTGGACTAAGAGCTCCTAAATTTTTACACATCCTCTCCCTCATTATAATTCTCTATAAAATAATGAAAGTCACCCTTAAAAATAAATGTAAATTGCAGATGGCAGTGTAGGAGGACCCTAAGTTCACCTTGTCCATGGATACAACTAGATAAATACTCATATCAGTGTAAATAACACAGAAAACAACCCAAAGACTGGCAGAACAAGCTCCACAGCTAAATGTGGAGAAGACACTACATCAAAAGGGGTAGGGAGGGCAGACATGCAGTCAGTAGCTAAATGGAACTGCAGAACTATTCACAGAAGAGAGAGATGCAGAGGGTGCAGTGAGAGACGAGAAACAGGCCTTCATGCCAGGAAGCCCAAATGGGTAAGACCAGTCTCCATATCATTTGGCTTTGAAAACCAGAGGGGCTGAATACGGTAGGTTCTTATAATGAGTAAGACTTAAAACCTGGAATTAAAAAAATCAGGCTTGGTTGGCTTTGGGAGAAACAGGAGGGTGAAAGGAAACTGAGTTCTCACTCTTAACAGCACAACAAACAACCCAACAGGAGGCAGCATAGAAGCAGCAGTTTGAAAAAGCCTGGGGTATATGGAAGGGAGAATTATTTACTGATCTTAGAGCATGTGCCAGAGGGACAGAGATCTCAGGAGACACCTCAAGGAAAAAAAAGCTGGTAGGTGCTATTTCCCTCCTCCACCTCCCATCCTAAATACACAGCCACCTCTAGGAAACAGCATGGAGTTGAAACACACTAATTTGGGGAGGGAAACAGAAATCCAGATCCAGAAAGCGTATAAAGCTCCCAACAGAACCAATCCAAAGAGATCCACACCAAGCTACATAGTAGTTAAAATGGTAAAAAAGTAGTGACCAAGAGAGAATTTTAAAAGCAGCAAGAGAAAAGAAAACTGTTACATACAAGGGAAATGCCATAAAGTTATCAGCTGATTTTTTAGCAGAAGCCTTGCAGGCCAAAAGGGAGTGCCACTATGTATTCAAAGTGCTGAAAGGAAAAAATATGCAGGCAAGAATACTCTATCCAGCAAGGTTATCATTCAGAATAGAAAGACTGATAAAGGGTTTCCCAGACAAATAAAAGTTAAAGGAATTCAAAACCAGTGAACCAGACTTACAAGAAATGTTAAAGGAGAATCTGAGTGGAAAGGAATGGCCATAAGAGTAAGAAAACTAAGCAGCACAAAAGCAGTGAAAATAAGTATATCTGTAAAAATCAGTCAAAAGACTCACAAAATAAAAAGATGTAATGTATGACACCATATACCTAAAACATGCACTGTGGGAGGGAGAGGAGTAAAGAATGGGTTCAAACTTAAGAGATCATTAACATAATATAATATAGACTGCTATATGCAGAAGATGTCATATACAAACTAATGGTAACCAAAAATCAGAAACCAGAGGCAGATATGTACAAAATAAAGAGAATATATATCATTTTGAAAATATATCACTAATGAAAGACAACTAATTGTGAAAGAAGAGGTCAAGAACAGAAAAGAACAAAGAAAGATTACAAAAGCAAGCAAAATAAGTAACAAATGGAAATAAATATATATCTACCAATAATTAATTTGAATGTAAAATGGATTAAATGCTGCAGTCAAAAGCCATAGGGTGATGGAATGGATAAAAAAACAAGACCTATCTATATGCTGCCTACAAGACACTCATTTCAGTCCTAAAGACACATGCAGATTGAAAGTGAAGGGATGGAAAAGTATTTACTATGCAAATGGAACTTGAAAGAAAGCTAACTGGTAATAGTTGTATCAGACAAAATAGACCTTAAAACAAAGACTGTAACAAGGACAAAAAAAAAGACACTATATAATAATAAAGAGAACAATTCAATAAGAAGATATGACAATTGTAAAAATTCATGCACCCAACTTAAGAACACTCAAAAACTTAAAGCAGCTAATAACAAACATAAAAGAAGTAATTTATAGTAATAAACTAAAAGTAAGGAACTTTATCACCTCAATTACATCAATGGACAGATCATTCAAACAGAAAATGAAAAGGAAAGAGTGGCTTTGAATGACACACTGGACCATATTGATTAATAGATAAATTCAGAACATTCTATCTTAAAATAGAATGCACATTCATTTCAACTGCAAATAGAATAGTCTCCAAAATACACCACATATTAGGCCACAAAATAAGTCTCAACAAATTAAAAAAGATTGAAGTCATACCATGCATCTTTACTGACTACAATGCTATGAAACTAGAAGTTGACCACAAGAAAAAAAAATCCAGAAAGAGCACAAATGCATGGAGGTTAAAGAATATGCTACTAAACAATGAATAAGTCAACAAAGAAATCAAAGGGGAAATAAATAAATACATGGAGACAAATAAAAATGAAAATACAATGTCTAAAATCTTTGGGATGCAGCAAAAGCTGTTCTCATAAGGAAGTTAATAGCAATACAGGCCTGCCTCATGGAACAAGAAGAATCTCAAAGAACAACCTATATTACACCTAAAAGAGTTAGAAGAATAAAACCCAAAACTAGTAGAAGAAAGGAAATTATAAAGATTTGAGCAGAAATAAGTGAAATAAAAACTATATATATATATATATATACATTCAACATGATCAAGTGGGATTTATTCCTGGGATGCAAGGGTGATTCATTATTCATGAATCAATCAACATAATACACCACATTAATAAAAGAAAGAATAAAAACCATATAATCATTTCAATAGATGAAGAAAAAGCATTTGACAAAGTACAACATCCATTCATGATAAAAACCTTTAACAAAGTAGGTTTAGAGTAAACATATCTCAACATAATAAAAGCCATATGTGAAAATCCCACAGCTAACATCATACCCAATGGTGAAACACTGAGAGCTTTTCCTCTAAGGTCAGGAACAAGGCAAGGATGTCCACTCTTACCACTTTTATTCAACATAGTACTGGAAGCCCTAGCCATAGCAATCAGACAACAAAAAGAAAGAAAATTGATAAGGAAGAAGTAAAATGTTCACTATTTGCAGATGACATGATACTACCTATAGAAAACCCTGAAGACTCCACCAAAAAAATTGCTAGAACTGATAAATTAATTCAGTAACGTCATAGGATACAAAATAAATATACAGAAATCTATTGCGTTCTATATACTAATAATGAAGCAGCTGAAAGAGAAATTAAGAAGGCAATCCCATTTATAATTATATCAGAAATAATCTTAAAACCCAGGAATACACTTAACCAAGGAGGTGAAAGATTTGTATTGTGAAAACTACAAAACACTGATGAGAAAACTGAGGATGACACAAACAAATGGAATGGAAGAACAGACATTGTTAAAATGTCCCTATTATCCAAAGCAATCTACAGGATTAATATAATCCATATCAAAATATTAACAGGATTTTTAACAGAACTAGAGAAAACAACCCTTAAATTTGAATGGAAACATAAAAGACCTTGAATAGCCAAAGCAATTTTGAAAAAGAAAAACAAAGCTGGAGGTATCGTAATTCCAAAGATCAAAGTATACTACAAAGCTGTAGTAATAAAAATAGTATGGTACTGGCACAAAAATAGAAACATGGATCAATGGAACAGAACAGAAAGTCCAGAAATAAATCACAATTACATGGTCAATTCATCTTCATCAAAGCAGGTAAGAATATCCAATGGGAAAAAGATAGTCTTCAACAAATGGTATTGGGAAAGCTGGACAGCTACATGAAAAGATTGAAACTGGACCATTATCTTATACCCTACACAAAGATAAACTCAAAATGGATTAAGGACCTAAATGTGAGACCTCAAACCATACAAATCCTAGAGGAGAGCACAGGCAGTAATTTCTCTGACATCAACCATAGCAACATTTTTCTAGATATGTCTCCTGAGGCAAGGGAAACAAAAGCAAAAATAAATTACTGGGACTTGATCAAAATAAGCAGGTTCTGCACAACAAAAGAAATAATCAAGAAAGCAAAGAGACAGCATACTGAATGGTAAAAGATATTTGCCCATGACATATCTGATAGATGGTTAGTACATAAAATATACAGAGAAATTATGCAACTCAACATCGAAAAATAAGAAATAATTCAATTAAAAATGGGCAGAACCTATGAACAGACATATCTCTAAAGAAAACATACAGATGGTCAACAGACATGAAAAGATGTTCAACATCACTTGTCATCAGTGAAATGAAAATCAAAAACATAATGAGATATCACTTTACACCTGTCAGAATGGCTAAAATAAAAAAACCAAGAAACAGTAAGTATTGGTGAGGATATGGAGAGAAAGGAACACTTGTGCACTGTTTGTAGGAATGCAAACTGGTACAGCCACTGTGGAAAATTCTATGAAGCTTCCTTAAAAAGTTTGAAATTAGAATTACCCCTATGATCCAGGAATTGAATTACTTGGTATTCACCTAAAGAGTACAGAGGATCTATGTACTTTTATGTTTATTCCAACATTATTTACAATATCCAAAATATGGAAGCAGCTCAAGGGTCTCAATTGATGAATGGATAAAGAAATGTGGTATATTTATGCAATAGAATATTATTTACCCATAAAAAGGAATGAAATCTTGCCATTTGCAACAACATGGATGGACCTAGATGGTATAATGTTAACAAAATAAGTCAGTCAGAGAAAAACAAATACCATATGATTTCACTCACATGTGTATTTTAAGAAAAAAAATGGTCAAAGGAAAAAAAAGACACAGATCAAAAAACAGACTCTTGGGGCACCAGGGTGGCTCAGTCGGTTGTGTCCAAGCTCAGGTCATGATCTCAGGCTCCTGATATCAAGCCTCAACTCTGTGCTCAGTGTGAAGTCGGCTTGAGATTCTCTCTCACTCTCCTTTTGCCCACCAACTCCCTCTAAGATACATAAATAAATCTTTAAAAAACAAAACAAAACCCAGACTCTTCACTATAGGGAAAAAACAGTTATCAGAGATGAGGTGAGTGAAATACATGAAGAGGATTAAGAGTATACTTATCTTGATGAGCACTGAGTTATGTATAGAATTGTTGAATCACTATATTGTACACCTGGAACTAATATAACACTGTATACATCCTGGAATTTAAATAAAAAAATAAATAAAAATAAATGTAAATTATTTTATGTTTTTAGAGGGAGAGAGCACAGGAGTGGGCAGGGGCAGAGGGAGAAGGAGAGAATTTTAAGCAGGCTCCATACGTAGTGCAAAGTCCGACCCTGAGATCATGACCTGAGCTGAAATCAAGAGTAGACTGCTGGGGCAGCCCGGGTGGCTTCAGCGGTTTAGTGCTGCCTTCAGCCCAGGGCCTGCATGGAGCCTGCTTCTCCCTCTGCCTGTGTCTCTGCCTCTCTCTTTTCTCTGTGTCTCTCATGAATAAATAAATAAAATCTTTTAAAAAAGGGTAGACTGCTTAACCCACTGAAACACCCAGGCACCCTGAATGTAAATTTTAAAACAATCCTTCAACTTTCTTCATTAACAAGACAAAATCACATTATTTTTAGCACAAGTAAAGCTCTTCACTATTTTTTCCATCTAAGTTTCTTTTTCCACAAGTCCCCAGGTATAATTCAGATTTATCTAGCTCTTTGCTGTCCACAGAATATACCATACTGGATTATACTTCCACACCTCTATGCATGCTGTTCCCTCCATTTGTAGCTCTCTTGCTTCTTTCTTCTCCTTGATGTGCTAGGGAATCCATATATTGTTTCAGGCCTTTGTTCAAGTATCAGCTCTACTGTAAAGTTTTCCTTTACTCCTGCATTCCTTGGTTTGTGACTGCATACTAGTTTTATATGAATGTCATCAGTGTTATTTTACAAGAGTATAATTATTTGATAACAAATTTGCCTCTTTCACCAGGCTATAGGGTCCTTGTAGATAGAGATTGTTCTTACCCATTGTTGTTTCCTCACGGCAGTTTCCTCACTCTACTCACAGAGTACAGTGCCTTGTAATCTGTGAGTGCTTAATAAATGTTTGTTGAATGAATAGATGTTCATATTTTCATTAATAATATGCCTTGAATTTTCCAAAGTGATACAATCATTTTTTTTTTTTTAGGATAGAGTGTGCACATGCAAGGGGGGATAGGGTCAGAGAGAGAGAGAGAGAGGAGAGAGAGAGAGAGAGAGAGAGAATCCTCAAGTGGACTCCTTGCTGAGTAAGGGGCCTGACACTGGCCTGATCTCACAACTCTGAGATCATCACCTGAACTGCAACCAAGAGTCAGACACTCAATTGACTGAGCCACATCTGATGCAATGAATTCTCAGTGAGTAAATATGCAAAAAACATGTCAATGTTAATCGAGAAAAGAAAATACAAGTTTTATCCATTTAACAAAATAAAGAATTGGGCATTCAAAAGAAATGGAGTCATAAATCCTCTAATGAGATGTCGTTTTCAGACACATGCAGTATTAGATAAATTAAGACCCACAGAAGGGTAGAGTTGAAAGGGATGCTAATAATCACTTGCATCATGCACTTGATTTTACAGATGGAGAAAATGAGGCCTAGACAAATTAAGGGACTAACCTGATAGGTCTCAGCCCTGGCCAACCCTCTCTGACCAGCTCAAATGATTGAAATCAAAGGGCTTGACTGCTTCAGGAAAAGGAGTGTAAGAACTACTTGACCAACTTATTGAACCTTCTTGAAAATCAGGACAGGCCTAGGGAAACCCAGACCAGCTTTGAAGATATGGCTCCCTCCCCAGTGTAAAGCAGAAAAGCTTTTGCGGTGGATATAGGGTAGATGGGAAACTCCATAGATTCTGTGCTGTAATGAATTGATGAGGCTTATTTTATGCCAGTAAGTACTCCTAAAGGTGTTGATTTAATTTGGTAAATAAGAATATAGCTTGAGCTTTGGAATTTCTCACTTTGAAAAGATAACATTATGCTTAATGTACAAATACTTTTATGAATGAATTTTAAAAGTAAATAATCCAATAAGAACATGGGCAAAACATGAATAAAAAATTTATAAAATAAAAAAGTATAAATGGTCAACAAATATAAATGGTCAACAAAAAAGTTAGAAAAATAGTAATAAAAAATGGTTACTTAAGTACAGGAGCATTATTATCACTTATATTGGCAATGCGGTTTTTGTTTTGTTTTGTTTTGTTTTTTAAGAAAATGCTCGGAATTGGAGAGGTGTTTGAAATGAACTTTCTTACATTGCATTACAGTTCTGTCATTAGCATAACTTTCCTGGAGAATGATTTGGTGATATGGATCAAGAGCTCCAAAAATGTTTGTAACTGGAGACTTAATATTTCCACTTCTAAGAATTTAAAATTAATCACAAATTTACACAGTGATTTATAAATGAAGCATTGTTTATAATAATGGAAAATTAGAAAAAATTTAAATGGCCAACAGTAGGAAGATGGTAATTTATTAATTTGGATATGATGGAACACTATTCATCATTAAAAAATGTGATTTGGGACGCCTGGGTGGCTCAGCGGTTGGGCGTCTGCCTTTGCTGTGGGGGTGATCCTGGGATCACGGACTGAGTCCCGCATCAGGCTCCTCCGGGGAGCCTGCTTCTCCCTCTGCCTGTGTCTCTGCCTCTCTCTCTCTCTTTTTGTGTCTCTCATGAATAAATAAATAAGTCTTTTAAAAAAAAAGTGATTTGGAAACTAATGGCATGGAAAACGTTTTAGTAAATACTAGTGAAAAAAGTGGTTATGTGTTATAATACATATATAGCAGAGTGTATATATAAATGTGGAGTGTGTGTACACATATGCATATATATGTATACATAAATGTGTATATGCATATATCTATAATTCCTTGCTATCTGACTTTCACTATATGAACATTCGTTGTAATCACTTACAAAAAAATCACTTGTAAACAAAAGCTGACTACCAATTCACTATCCAAACTCATTACCTAAATTAAAAACAAAACTGTAAGGAATTTACAAACACTGTTTAGAAAAGACTCTTCAGCTGCCCTTGAGTCTGGGCGAGAGGATGATCAGAGCGCTGCAGGCTCATTGCACCTGCTCCCTACAGGAGTGTAAATAGGCTATGTGTTATCACTATCATTTTCCTTCTCTCTGCCTGCAGTCTAGACATTCAGTACTGCCAATGATAGCTTCTGTGAGGCACTAAAAGCTCAGGTCCAATTTAAATGTTATTTTTATTATCTAATTAATTATTTTATTATGTTACATTACATATTTCCTGAGGTATAAAAGAAAAATGTAATTTGTATTTGCTAATTATAGATTCCATGTAGACTGCATGTAAATACTTACTAATGAGTTCATTAAGAGTTTAATAATTAGGCCATTGTTGTCTTATAGGCAGTATATTATGCAGAAATTCTTGGTGGGTTGTTACATTTGTGTTTAAGAGTATTTTAATGATATTTAGAGAAATTATGTGGAAGGTTTTGAATGGCTGAGAACTTTTTTTAAAATTTAAAGTAATGATATATGGCTTCTGTTAATTAAAAATTTGCTATCCCACAGTTTTTGAGAAGTAGATTATACTCAGAAAATGAAGATAATGAGAAATGCGTGTATGTGGGGGTGTTTAGTTTTGATTTCTGTACTGTAATTAAATGCCCCTGAAATGTTAGTGTCTTCTCTGTGATACTGTGAATTTATGTTGAGTTTACAATGTATTTCCATATTCTCTGAATTTTGTAAAATGTGTTTTTGCCATGAAGCTTTTCCAGTAAAGTAAAAAAGGAAGAGAAATAAGTAAGGTCTCAGAATTCCACTTCCGGTGACTTCAGGTGGAAGAAGTTAAACAACATTTGTATAAGGGGTATGAGAAGAGTGGGGTTTTCTTGCATGGATTTATCATGATTAGAACTTATGTTTATGACATGGATTCGGAGAAAAGAGTTTATAAATAAGCACTTGTTAGAATCCTCTCTTTCTTTTGGATCTGAGTTCATACTGTGTCTCTCTTGAGTGGCATTGTGAGTGACAAGGTAGGAGCCAGAATCTCTAGCTGACAAACATAAATTCTAGGCATTTAACATGAAGAAGGATACCTTGAAATTGTATTTTCTATAAGGAAGGAACATAAATATTTACAGGTACTATTAAAACTGTGTGGTATGGAGATCCAGACCATTTCTCAACTGTCCCCAAGTTCTCCAGCCTTCAGGACTTCCTATCTTTAGCAAGCAGTGGAGGTTCTTTGTATCACTTGATTAGCAGGAAGTCCTGCTTGTACTTATATTCCTCTTTCAGAGACTTCCCAAGTGTACTTACAGGTGCCTTGTTTACCTGGATTTTAATATTTTATAATTTATTATAAAAATCTATTTTTATTTAATAATAAAGCATACAGAAATAAAAATCTCACCGAAAAGGTAAATATGTAACAAAGAGTGAATCAACCACTTATAAAGCAAGCATGAATGTTAAAAGACAAAAGTAGTAAGATTAACTAAAATGACAATAATTAATTAAGGGAACTATAAAAAGGTGTGAAATGTGTCATCAAAAGTATAAAACATGGGATAGGGAGTAAAAAAGTAAAGCTTTGGAGAATGCACTTAAAATTAAGTTTCTATCAACTTAAAACTGCTGCTATTTTTAAGGGATATTTTATATGAGCTTCATGATAACTACAAGGAAAGAGTATATAGCAAATATGAAAAATGAGAGAGAAATCTAAACATTACACTAAGGAAAGTATTAAACCACAAGGTAAGAGAGAAAGAGAAGAACAGAGAGGAACTACAAAAACAGCCAGAAAACAATGAACAAAAAGTATGTACTTATCAATAAGTATTTTAAATATAAATGGATTAAACCTGTCAATCAGTAGACATAGTATGGCTGGATGGATTTAAAAAACAAGACCCATCTAAATGCTGCTTACAATAGACTCACTTCAGAAGTAAGGGCACACAGACTGAAAATAAAGGGATGGAAAAGATATTCCATGAAAGTGAAAATGGAAAAAAATATGGAATAACTATACTCACATCAAAGAAAATAGACTTTAACCGAAAACTATAATAAAAGATAAGAAGGATATTACATAATGGTAAAAGGGTCAATCCAGCAAGAAGACGTAATATAAATATATATATATGTAGCCAACATAGAAGAATCAAAATATATAAAGCAAATATAAACAGATCTAAAGGGAGAAATTTAAGGCAATACAATAATAGTAGGAGATTTTAATCTACCTTTCATCAATGGATAGATCATCCAGACAAGAAATCAATAAAGAAACATCAGCCTTAAACAACACAGTAGATCAGATGGACTTAAGAGATATCTACAGAATATTCCATCCAAAAGAGATAGAATACACATTCTTCCCACAAGCACATGGAACATTCTCCAGGATAGATCAAATGTTAGGCCACAAAACAAATCTCAATAAATTGAAGAAAACTAAAATCAATCAAGCATCTTTTCTAGTTACACTAATAAGAAACTAGAAATTAATTATAAGAAGAAAATGGGGAAAAACTGAAAAAAAAGTGGAGATTAAACAAGCTACTGAACAACCAATGAGTTATCAAATAAATCAAAGGAGAAATTTAAAAAATATCAGCTATAAAATAAAGCAGAAATACAACATACCAAAATCTGTGGGATGCAGCAAAAGTGGTTCTAAGAGGGAAGTTCATAGTAACACAAATCTACCTCAAGAAACAAGAAAAAAAATCTCAAAAAAACAACCTAATTTTATACCTAAAGGAATGAGAAAAAAAGAACAAACAAAGCCCCAAATTAGTAGGAGAAAGGAAAGAATAAAGATCAGAGAAGAAATGAAATGGAGACAAAAAAGACAATGGAAAAGATAAATGAAATGAAGAGTAGTTTCCTTGAAAAAATAAAATTGACAACCCTTTACATAGACTAAGAAAAAAACAAAGAGCTGAAATAAATAAAATTAGAAATGAAAGAGATTAAAACTGATGCCATAGAAATACAAAAAATTGTAAGAGACTGCTATGAACAATTATATATCAGCAGATTGGAAAACCTAGAAATAATGGATAAATTCTTAGAAACTTATAATCCTTTAAGAGTGAATCACAGAGAAGTAGGAAATCTGAATAGACTTATTACTAGCAATCAAAAACCTCCCAAAAAATGAAAGTCCAAGATCAGACCAAATATTCAAAGAAGATTTAATACCCATCCTTTCAAACTCTTCCAAACACATTTTATGAGGCCAGCATCTTCTTAATACCAAAACCAAAGACACCACCCACAAAAAAGAAATCTACAGGCTAGTATCCCTGATGAACATAGATGCAAAATTTTCAACAAAATATTAGCAAACTGAATCCAACAACACATTACCAGGATCATATGCCATGACTAAATGGGATTTATTCCAGGGATGTAGGATGGTTCAATATCCTCAAATCAATCAACATGACATATCATATTAACGAATGAAGAACACAAATCATATGATCATCTCAATAGACAGAAAAAGCATTTGACAGAATTTGACATCCGTTTATGAAGAAACTTTCAGCAATGTGGGATATAGAGAGAAGGTAACTCAACATAATAAAGGCCATATATGACAATCCTGTAGCTAATATTATACTCAAAAATGAAAAGCTGAAAGCTTTTTCTCTAAGAACAGGAATAAGACAAGGATGCCCTCTCTCACCATTTTGATCCAACATAGGATTGGGAGTCCCAGCCATGGCAGTTAGTCAAGAAAAAGAAATAAAAGGCATCTAAATTGGAAAGGAAGAAGTAAAACTGTCACTATTTCAGATGACAAGATATTATATATTTAAAAACTCTAAATAATCCACCAAAAAACTGTTAGAACTAATAAATGAATTAAGTAAAGTTACAGGATGTGAAATCAATGTATAAAAATCTGAGGCATTTTCTATAAACTAATAATGAAATATCAAAAAGAGAAATTAGGAAAATAACCCATTTACAATTGCATCAAGAAAGGCTAAAATATCTAAAAATAAATTTAACCAAGGAAGTGAAACCTTGATAACTATACATTGAGAACAATAAGACACTGATGAAAGAAACTGAAGAACATGGAAATAAACAGAAAAATATTCCATGCTCATAGATTGGAAGAATTAATTATGTTAAAATGTTAAAATGCTCAAACTACCCAAAGCAATCAAAAGATTCGATCCAATACCTATCAAAATTCCAATGACACACTTTAGAGGACTAGAACAAATAATTCAAAGATTTATGTGGAACCATCAAAAGATCCTGAATAGCCAATAAAATAGTCTTCTTGGGAAAAAAGAAAGCTGGAGGTATCAGACTCCCTGATTCAAACTATAATACAAAGCTATAGTAGTCAAAGTGGTATGTTATTAGTACAAAGACAGACATACAGATCCATGGAACAGAATTCAGAGCCTAGGAATAGACCCACACATATAAGGTTAATTAATCTATGACAAAGGAGGCAAGAATGGAGAAAGAAGACTCTCTTCTCTAAATAGACAGCACATGCAAAAGAATGAAACTAGACCACTATTTACAGTACACACAGAAATTAACTCAAAATGGACTAAACACTTGAATGTAAGATCTGAAATCATTAAATTCCTAGAAGAAAACATAGACAGTAAACTCCTTGACATTAGTCTTAGCAATATCTTTGTGGATCGGACTCCAAAGGCAAGGGAAACAAAATTAAAAATAAACAGATGTGGCTATATCAAACTGAAAAATAGAACTACCAAATGACCAGATATTCTACTTCTGGAAATTTATCTGAAGAATACAAAAACACTAATTTGAAAAGATATGTGCACACCTATGTTTATTACAGCATTATTTACAATAGTTAAGACATGGAAGCAACGTAAGTGTCTGTTGACAGATGAATAGATAAAGATGTGGTATATTTATACAGTGAAATACCGCTCAGACATAAAGAATGAGATCTGCCATTTGCAACAACATAGATGGATCTTAAAGGTATTATATTAAGTGAAATAAGTTAGATGAAGAAAAAACAAATACTGTATGATTTCACTAATCTAAAAAAACCCCCAAAATTATATGTGGAATCTAGAAAGAACAAAACAAATGAACAAACAAAATAAAAACAAACTCACAGATACAGAGAACAGACTAGCAGTCACCAGAAGGGATGAGGGTAAGGGGGGAATGTTACATGGATGAAGCGAGTCAACTGTATGGTGATGGATGATAATTAGGTTTGTGGTGGTGATTATTTTGTAGTGTACACAGATGTCAAATTATAAAGCTATACACCTGAAACTTATGTAATAATATTAATTCAAAAAGATGTGTTGCAAACATTGTAGATAAATTCTGTAGAGCCCTGAGGAGGGTGTCTTGCACATCAGAGATGATTAATAAATTTTGACTGTTATGTTTATAATTATGATGATAAGGATTATATCTTTAACTGTTTTGCTCCTCTTTCCCTTTTTCACAATCACCTGGAAAAACCCAAGTCTGATTACATCCAATTTTGTACTATTCAGTACCTGCTATAAACATCGCTGGCATCTTAAATTCAGGACCACAAATCTCATGCAGGTCCTTGGTGCTGCCCAGAAATCTTGCTTCATTTCCTTAGTCAATCCTCTGTTTCGTGCTCCGGATCCTCAACTCCTCTTTCCCTCAAATCACTCTAAGCTGACTCCTTCAATTTTTTATTTCACTAGGTAAATAGGAAAAACCACGAAGATAATTTCCATGCTCTCCTACCGCATCATCTATTAGCTAACTTGCATCTGTGCCTGAATGCTTTAGTTTTGTTTCCAAAGACAAAACTCCTGCTCCTAAGGGCAAACTTTCCTCTTGTGAACTGGATCCCATTCTCTCTGGTCTCAAAAACTGCCTGCACCTTTTCCATCTCTCTTTTACATAATAATTTGTTCCCACTCTGCTGCTCATTTCCATTAGTTCCATCAACAACACACTCCTGGCTCCTCATTATTTTCCAGTTGTCATTTTCTTTGTTCCTTTATGCTAAACTCTTTGAGAAATTTGCCTCTTCTAGATGTTTTACTTCTCTTTCTTTAATTCCTCAGGAATCTAATCTACTTGTGCTTCTGACCATCTTGTACTACCAAAACTGCTTTGTTAAGGTCACTAATGACCTTTACGTGAGCAAATCCTATGGTCAATCCTCAGTCTCCATCTTACTTGAGCTATTGGCAGCATTTAATACAAATTGTCCCTTACCACTTTTTAAAACACTTCCTTCATTTCACCCTTGGGACACCACTCTCCTTTGACTCTCTTCTACCTCACTGTATGCTCTTTCTTCCTCGCCTTGACTGGTTCCTCTTCAGCTGAACAAGGTTGTGCCCTGGTGTTCAGTCCTTGGGTCTTGTCTTTATCTCCATTTATTCTCTGAATGAACTCATCCAGCTCCATAGCTTCTCTAGATTGATGACACATTTTTACCTCCAGTCCTATTCTTGTCCCTAAACTCTAGACTCATATTTCTAACTGCTTACTTGACATTTCCACTTAAATGCCTAATAAACACTTCAAACCTAACAGGCCCCCCAAATCAAACTCTTGTTTCCCATTTCCATATAAATCTGTTGTTTCCACAGATTTCTCTTTGGGAATCCCATTATTCCAGTTGTTCAGATCAAAAACCTTAAATCATCTTTGACTCTTCTCTTTCTGTTATATTCCAAATCCAATTCACCAGCAAATCCTGTCTTTTGTAAGAGGTAGGCTACATCTTTCCACTTCTCTTCCTATCACTCTTGTTTGAGTCATCATCATCTATGGCCTAACATGCAGTAGTCTCCCAACTGGTCTTCCTGATTCCACCTGGCTCCTCTGTAGACACCTGCACAGCAGCCAGAATAGCTTTTAAAACACTATTGTGCTAAAATCTGAGCCTTTAGGCCTGCATCACTGTTGTCTATCTTAGCAAACTCTCTGATCTTGTCTGCTCTTACACTTCATTTTGTTCATCAGTTAACTCCAGAAGCACCAGCCTCCTTATTACCTCCACTACCCCAAGCAGACTCGAACCTTGGTAATTTATACATAGAAGGTTCTTCCATCAGCTATCTCTATGGATAAGTTTCTCACTTTCTTCAAGCCTTTGCTTAAAGGTTGTTATTTAAGATATCTCTCTGATCAAGCTATCTAAAATAGCACCCCAATTACTCTCTATGCCCTATATCCTGCTTTAATTTTTTTAACTTTCTATTTAATTCAAGTTAGTTAACATAGAGTGTTATAGTAGTTTCAAGTGTACAATATAATGATTCAACAATTCCATATGTTACTTGGTGCTCATTACAAGTTCACTCCTTAATCTCTATCAACTATATAGCCCATCCTCTCATTTTCCTCCCCTCTGGTCAGCATAATCTGTTTTCTATAATTAAGAGTCTGTTTCTTGATTTGTCTCAATCTCTCTCTCTCTTTTTTTCCTCCTTTGGTCATTTGTTTTGTTTCTTAAACTCCACATATGAGTGAAATCATATAGTATTTGTCTTTCTCTGCCTAAGTTATTTCACTTAGCATTATACTCTCTAGCTTTATCCAGGTTGTTGCAAATGGTAAAGTTTCTTTATGGCTGAATAATATTCCATTGTGTATATATACCGCATTTTTAAGCATTTATCAATTGATGGGCACTTGGGCTGCTTCCATAATTTGGATATTGTAAATAATACTGCTACAAACATTGTAGTGCATGTATCCCTTTTGATTTAGTGTTTCTGCATCCTTTGGGTAAATACCTAGTAGTGTGATTACTGGATCATAGGGTAGTTCTATTTTTAACTTTTTGAGGAACCTCCATATTGTTTTCCACAGTGGCTACACCATGTCCTGGTTTAATTTTTTTCATAGCAGTGCTGCCACTTGGCTTCAGTATGTATTTTTCTATTTCATTTATTTTTTTGTGTCCCTCTGATATTATGATCTGCAATAAGAAATATACATTTTGTCTTCATTCCATTTCTGGCATAGAGCTCTGAAAACCATTGGAATTTCCAGTGATGAGAGTGATAAAGACATTGTTTATCATGTTAATGAGGTGACTTTTGTGCCTTTGGATAGGGTTGATTACCAGTAGAACCAACCACATAATTAGAAGGTTGGAACTTTCAGACACCTCCTGTTCCTGAACCCCCACTCAGGGTAAAGAAGAGGGGCTGGAGGTGGTGGAGTTTAATCACCCAAACTTCAAAGGCCAATGATTTAATTAATCATGTCTATGTAGTGAAGTCTCCATGGTAAAACAAAGGACAGGGTTAAGAGAGCTTCCAGGTTGATGAACATGTGGAGGTTTGAGGAAAGTACCCTAGGAAAGAGCCAGGAAGCTCTGTCTCCCTTTCCCACACCTTGGCCTATGTATTTCTTACACCTGGCTGTGCCTTAGTTATATCTTTTTCTAATAAACTATTAATCTAGTAAGTAAAACCTTTCTCTGCATTCTGTGAGTCATTCTAGCAAATGAATCAAATCCAAGAAACGGGTTGTTGGAACCTCTCATATATAACCTGTTGGTCAGAGGGATGGGTGACAATTTGGACTTGTGATTGGCACTTGAAGCAAAGGGCAGTTTTGTGGGACTGAGTTGTTAATCTTTGGAATCTGGTGCTATCTCGTGGGAGATAGTGTCAGAATTTAATTTAATGGTAGGACACCCTGCTAGTGTTAAAAAATTGTTGGTAGCGTGGGGGAAAATCTCCCCATAACAGACATACACGCACATATTGAAATTGGTGATCAGAATCTTTAGTCCCCTTTAACTCAACTACTAGTTCCATAAGAGCAAAGATTTTGTCTGATTACTGCTATAACCTTAAATATACATATGTATAGACACACACACATATATACCCAGACACACGGATACACACACACACACACACATATGTATACCTATAATGTGTATTTGCATTATGTGTGTATATTGATATCTTTGTTGAATAGATTACAATTCAGAGGGCCTTCAGCTAAGTCTAAGTTATATTTATCTGGAGCAGAAGTCAAAGCCTGAACTACTCTGTGAAGCACTTTCTCCACCTGACCTCTTGCTCTGCTTGCTTTGGAGTGTGTTCTTCTCATTGTCTCATCCAAGTTTGATTTTTGCTGATGCAAACCAGTATTTCTGCCCCTCATATCCCACATAACAAAATCAATAGCTGCAACAGTTGTGTTTGCCTGACTTTAAATAGCAATGTCTAGCCTGATCTGTGTGATTTGCCTTGACAAATCAATTCCCCTACTATGTAGTTCATATGCTCCTGGTGGCAAAGCTCCATGTACCACAACTTCCTGCCCAGTACTTCACCTATTATAAGTGCATTCTGTATGGAAGGAAAAAAAAAAAGAAAACTCAAATACATCCCATAAAGTAGTTGCTTGGGAACTTGTACAGCCTTCAATAAAACATGGGAATATGAACTTTTTAAACAAATGTCTTATCTGGCACCAGATTTGAAGAAAGCCATCCAGCCACTATTGGAATTTTAGCCTCGTCTTAGAGTCTCATGATGTCTTATCCATTGATTCTTTGGCTTCTGGAGAAATCATCACTTTCTCAATAGTCCCTGAATGGAAGAGACAATCTCTTCCAAAGAAGCATTGGAAGCACAAAAATCTTTGCAGGAATGTTCACAGGTCTTAGTGGGAGCAAGCAGTGTTACAATCTTCTGGAAGGCCATCTAATAAAATGTATTACCTCACAAAACGTGCAAACATTTTGGCCCAAAATTTCATTACAAGAATTTAAGGATAAATTCATTAAAATGTATCATTATATACATTCAAGGATATCTGATATAGCGGTCGTTCAAATAGAAAACATTTGGAAACCATCTAAATTTAGCAGGGTCTTGGTGAAAATGGACTTCAGAAAATGAATTTTTGTGTAATCATTACAAAATATGAGATAAAGTTATTATGTATTATAATGGAAAGATGGTCATGATATACTAGTGATTAAGAGTGCTATTATAGAACATTATTTAAAGTATTAATACATTAATTTAAAATGTTTATCTGCAAATACAAGTCCAGAAGGCTATGTTAAAACTGTTAACCATAGATACCTCTAGACTTGGATTTATGGGGAGGGTGTGTATTGCAGGGATGGTGTACAGAAGATGTGGAGATGGATGGGAACTCTTTTGGTCTACTTTTTAAATTATCTCACATTTGAAGACAAAATTATAAAATAATTTATAATAAAAACAATTAAATATTTTAATTTTGAAAAAAGCCTTCCTGAGAGTATCTGAAATTTCTAGTATAATAATATCTCTTGAGGTTAATGTTACTGTCCATGTCAATCTTGTCACTTTATGTCTTCCATTACCAAGAAACATTTGGGGTCAATGGGACCATTATTTCCTTATCTTCTCATCACAGTAGAACCAGTATTTACCCTCAGATATTCTGTCTTATAATTGGATTTTCATAAAACACTTGATAGAATTTATCTACTTTAATATTTATCTAAATTATTCTCTCTGTCTCTGTCTCTATTTCTCCCATCTCTTTATCACTATCATCTATCTTCTATTATCTATCTATCTATCATCTATCTATCTATCATCTATCTATCATCTATCTTCATCATCATCATCAATCATCATCGTCATCATCATCATCATCTAAATTCAGATACTGCAAAATAGCTCCAGGATCTTTAATTAGAAATGCAACTACTGGAATTGTTGATGAAAGACCCACAATTGAAGGTCTTTTGACATCAATAAAAGATATAAGCCATATTCTCAGGTTCCATAGTGGCAGCAGTGTCTCCCTTGAGGGACTTTTTGATGTTCGTTTTCTCCTCGTGCACCCAAAGCTATCTTATGGCTCTAAAGTGTTCTTCAGATATTGACAGGCAGAACAAGCCTGAAAATAACATCTCAGAAGCTTGGGGGCAAATCCTTCCTGCTGCAAAAGAAACAAACAAAAATCATATTTTATGATTTTTCTTTTTAAACAAGTAAAAAGGACTGGAGAAACTGGTGCTTCTTAATGTTTGCTAACCAAGTTCCTTGGATTGGAAAGAGATTGCCTTCTTTCATGCTGAGAGAAGCAGAAATGGAAATTATTCCATCGTTGCTTAGCTCAAACACTTGGGAATTTATTGACAATTCAGCAAAAGCAATTAAAGAAAAGGAGAAAAGGCTAAGCAGCTTGTATTCAGCAAGTCCTTTTTCTTCAGATATAATCATATGAGGCCAGGTGCCCTTTAATGCCATTTAAGGAACTCAGGGAAAAAGAAGATATTCAGATTAACCCTTAAAAATATTTGGGCAACAGCTGTTTTCCTTTGGGATCTCTTGCTTCAGTTTGTACTCCTTACCTCTTTCTCACTCAGATGACCCATCCAGCCTGCCTTCCTAGACCAGCCTGTCTGGATTACGGACCTTCTACCACTTCCAATCCTGCAAAGTGAAATATACCTGTCCCATGTCCTATTTTCTTAGGGCCCAGATGTTGGACACATGTGTAGTGGAAAGACCCCCTGACCTGTTTTCAGGTGCTTTGATTTTTAGAGTTTCCTTATGGGTGTTTGGGTGGTTTAGTCAATTGAGTGTCCAACTCTTTTTGGGTCAGGTCATAATCTCACGGGTAATGGAATTGAGCCCCATCTGGGCTACACACTCAGTAGGGAGTCTGATTAAAGACTTTCTTTGACACCCACTCCACATGAGTAAATGCTCTCTCTCACTCTTTCAAATAAATTTTAAAATCTTTGATTAAAAAAAGACGATTAAATGGCATAAAATAAGCATAACAGGTTTGTGGCCTTTCAAATATTATATAAATTTGTTATATCATGTTCTGCCCCTATAACTCAAAGCTCTATGAACTAATGCAGATCATTTAACCTCCCTGGACTTTTGTTCCCTTGGCTATAGATAAGGATAGAAGACACTGGAGTCCTCTCCAGCATTAAAGTCCTATGTTAGCAACTAAAATGCTTAAATGCATATTTTAACAAAGGCATCTCTAAAGCACTCTTTAGCTCAAGAAAGTGATTAATAACCCCATGAAGATAACAGCAGAACTATTTTGGGGAATAAGAAAATGGGTGCAGCTTTTGGTTGTTCTCAAATCCTGGTGCTAATTGTCAAATGGAGCTCGGAATGGTATCCCCAGCATTCTGGAAGAAACATGTTACAGGATCAATTCTGAGTTCATATTCTTTAAGCTAACAACTCATTATGTGAAGTGAAGTTTTAATGGAAGTTTTCTTCTATTAATGAATAAACACAAAATCATTAAATTTTAAAAAAGAAAATAATTTCTTTTCTTTTATGAACCAGCTACTTAAAAAAATTATAGTATTGTCTCTTCCTAAAGTATTGAGTGTCTTTCCAATCTTGGGAACTATTATTAATATAAATTAGGCATGTGAATCACTGGCTGAGTAAACCAAGATGATTGTTATTGGGCCAATGGTCTAAGATGGCAGGGTTTACCATTCAGACACAGCTGATACTATCTAATTTATCAGCTGCTTTTAACATCCAGTGTTCTTGTGTTTTTCAAAGGAGTACCTGTGAGGGTTCCAACCATTTGATTTACATAGAACATTTATATCTTTTTCCTGACTTAAGGAATTATCTGTAGCAGGGATTAGGTTGAAGCCATAGTTAAAAGAGATTTTTAAAGGATTGGTACCCGAGATCCTAATAGGCCATTTATATTATTTGTACTTGTGGATATATCATCTTATTCTATCTTCCCATGAACTGGTAAAGAGTCAGAGTGGTAGATTAAAGATCGCCACAATTTTTAAACATTCCTCCTATGGAAAGGTGGGTCTGTGTCTCCTTTTCTTGAATCTGGATTGGTCCTGTAACTGTTGTAACCGGTAGAATATGAAAGAGTAGCACTGTGTCCATTTCTGGGCCCAGACCTAAAAGATTGGCAATATCCTTTTTTTTTTTTTTGGTCTTTGAACAATTCCTCTAAGAGCCCTGAGCTGCTAGTACTTTGAGACTGTTCTTACTGGAGTGACCAAATGTACGTAACTTGAGCCGTAGACCTAGGTGAGCCTGGCCTTCCACATAATCCTACTAAGGCACAAATATGTGAGTGAAGGCATTTTGTATACTCAGAACAGCCTATACCCAAGTGGATTACTACTGAATGATCTCAGTCAAGGCTGCATTGAGCGCACAGATTATCCAGCTAAGATCTATGGAATTTCCTGATCCAGGGACCACAAACTATAACAAAATGGTTGTCAAAGCCACTAAGTTATACAGTAATTTGTTACATAGCTATAGCTAGATGACTAGAATGGGATAATCTCATTTTATAAATTCTGAACTGAGGTTCGGAGACTTACTTAAGGACTTGAATCCAAACAATCTATTATAACACAGTTCTAGAAATACAGTCCATTATACATTATACCACAGTTCTTCTTTATGATAATAATGATTTTTTCATTCTAAGAAATGACCTTTTTAATTGCAAGACATGTGATTTATCATGAATCATTGAATTGTTTCAGAAGGTTTGGGGGAAATTTAAAGCTTAATTTTATTAATTATAGATTTTACTCATTCCTAGTTTTCTATTTCTAATTTACTAATATATCTTGTGCTTTTTACATTAAGCTGGTATGAATCTTTCTTAGAGAAAAATGGTGCATTAATACATTTAGTAAAATACTTACCATTAGCAAACTCAATTGATGGCTCTGTTTTAGAGTTGCCAGATAAAATAGATAAAATACAGGATCTAAGTAGGGGACATGTTTATACTAAAATGTATTCATTGTTCATCTGAAATTCAAATTAATTGGATATCCCACATTTTTGTGTGCTAAATCTGGCAAACATCATCAGTGCCAACTCCAAAAAATTGTTTCCTATCTATTGTCTTTGTTACTCAGGGATCTAAACTAATGTTTGTAGTTCAAACCTACTTTGGGTGGGAAATGGCAAACAGGTAACCAGAGTTCAAGAAGATTTATATGAAGCCCGTGGGAGTGTCTTTGCCAAACATTAGCCTGAGGTAGAACTTCAGCAAAAACAAAGTTTATTTATTTCCTGCCTTCTTTCTCCAGGATGCCTGCCTATCTCTTGTCCAATCCTGGAATGGATTACACTGCTCAAAGTAGCTCTTACGGTCTAATTATTTGTGTATTAAATAATAAATTTAAATATATTTAAATATGCTTTAAAATATTTAAATATGCTCAAATATAAATATTTGAGCATCTAAAATATGTCAGGTACAGTAGTGAACAGCTAAAGATTGAATTCATAGAAGGCCTCAGAGCATAAGAGGAAGGAGGAATTAACCATATACTCAGAAGCAATATTTTGCATTTTATCTTTTATCATATGTAGCAAAATCCTGTGGCAAGGCCTTATAAATAAAGTCCTATCAGAGCTGAGAGTTGACAGGTAAGTAAGAGTTATTTCATACTGTGGTCCAGTCTTTTATTTATGCATTTATTTTTAATTTTAGAGAGAGAGGGTGTGTGCAGGTGAGAGGGGAAGGAACAAAAGGGGAGGGAGAGAGAGAGAGGAGGAGAACCCCAAGCTGAGCACAGAATCCCACGCAGGGCTTGATGACACAACCCTGAGATCATGACCTGAGCCAAAACCAAGAGTCAGTCACTTAACCAACTGAGCCACCCATGTACCCCTATTATATAGTACAGTATTAAGAAACTTCTGATTGCTATTATTATGAAAAACATTTTTTATGAAAATAAATTCTAAACGGATTTGTTTTACCAGTCCTAAACTAGGTTTAGATAGTCAAAGTAAAATGGAGATCTGGAATAAATATCTAGATATTTTGAACAAACTTCCTGCTATTGAGGAAAATGGAGCAGGGAACCAGATATAAACAGATTGGAATCAGATGACCTAGATTTATATCTTCACTGCCATTTATTAGTCATGTGATGATGACCAGCGCTCTTAGACTCTATATCCTCAGTGTCCTCATCTGTAAAATGACAGACAAGACCTACCAGCCTAACAGAGTTATCATGGAGATCAATTAAGATAATGATTATATAATACAAGATCATCATCATTATTAACATCATGAATATTAGCATAAGAGTGAACAAGTTCACTAAATCAGTTCTATGGTGGAGTATACAGTAATGGACTACCATTTGTTGGATGGATATTTACAAGTTAAGCATAACTTCTAGCTAATTATCTAAAAAAATTCTTGGAATCTTTTGTCTCTTCTAATGGGGCAATTTATGATCAATGCTAAATTTCTCTATAGCATCTGTATGTAACCTGGAATTTTGAAATTGCAACTATAGAACATCATAAAATAGCATTTACTTGTGGAGTGGCCACCTGTAGTTTTGACTTTGAGCAAATATTTATTGACAGCCTCATATTTACAAGATGCTGTGCAAAAATTATAATAATAGTTCCTAAATTATCATGATGCTTTGTCTTACGTAGTACAAACTGTTTTCATATTCAATAATTCCCATTGATTACATAGCTAGGGAATATGTCATCATCCTGATTTGACTTTACCACTACTGTTCCTACAGATCCACTCCATTGCTTTTCATCATGTGGTAAAATAATCACAATTTAATCAACTTAATGTCCATGACTTAAATAAGAGAGACCTAGAAACTTTGCAAAGGCATTGCCCTTTTTTTTTTTTTTATTTTTTTATTTAAGAAATTTTATTGCTCAGAACCTTCCCTCCTTGGGCAATGGCAGTAACTTTGGAAACCAGCCCTTGGGGACAGAGCCAGAGGCACTAGGTTGGAGGAAAGAGTGTGGCACATTTGGCCCATTGTCTTGTGTGGGAGTATGGTGGCATTAGGTTGCAGACTCTTCTAAGGACCCAGACATGGCCCCCTTGGCAGAGCATGAGGTCAGCCTGGCTTGGGAGAGGGCTCAGTGCCCCTTGACCTTGCCCTGCGGCTCCTGGAAAGCTCCTAGTGAAATTGCTTATTCAATTTAAACTTCAGTTATTGTTTTCTCGAATATTTGTTTTCTCTATTTTTATCCAGATATTAAAGGATCAGTTATTTTTTTTAACTGAAGTATAATTGACATACAATATCCTATTAGCTTCAGGTGTAAGTCATAGTGATTAGACATTTTTATATGATCCCCATGATAAATCCAGTTACTGTCTGTCACCATACAAATTATGTTCCTAATGCAGAGAGAAGCAGAGACATAGGTAGAGGGAGAAGCAGGCTTCTCACAGGGAGCCTGCTGCAGGACTCGATCCCAGGACCCTGGGGTCATGCCCTAAGCCTAAGGCAGCTGCTCAACTGCTAAGCCACCCAGGCATCCCTAGAAAAAAGGTTTTTAAGAGAATCTTTTCCTATATTGTTTCTTGGGTATTAATAATTGTAATAATACTTGAAGCTCCATGAAGAATATTTCAAAATAAAAATAAATCTTTCATATATGCTACCCCATAGTCCCCATAGTGCTATGAAATGGTCACAGCAGACATAATTATTTCCTATTTAATTAGAATTTCTTTGAGTTAGATTCAGGAACTGAATATTTTTCAACATTCCTAGATTATTCTTATTCACGACTGATTTTGAGAACTAACCAGTGCACACTGTTACAAAGGGTAATGTCTTACAGAAAAAGGGCAAAATAGGAAGAAGTTTGTTCTCTCTGCTATTCAAAATCATTTGTCTGGTTAGTGTTATTATCTAAAAACCTGAAAATATTTTCACTTCTGTATTGCATAAGTGACTTATGAGATAGCCAAGAAAATAACAACTCTTCAAAGGCCTGATCTATTCTCATCTAAGGAGACTTCAGAATATAAAAATGATAAGTGAAAATGATAAGTGGTAATGTAAACCAATTGCCCAAATTTGTCCAGTTTATAATTCATTTGAAGTTATGTCAGGATGATCCTAGTTACTACATTGTGCTCAGAGAAACATTATTAACAATGAAACATTCATTTTAATCTGAATGTTCAATAAGACATTATTGATCAATACTTATTGAGTATTCATTATACACAGGGCATTGAAAAATAGAGCAAAGTGTAAAATAATATGGCTATTTCCCTCTTTTAAACTCCATTGCTTGAAAGATAGTATATAGCAATGGTATGTGATGGCAGAGAAATTCAAATGCAAGAATATCTAACCATAGGCTCTGTGCATAGAATAATGTAATTAGGCTGATAATTTTTCACCTTAAATAGTCCATAATTATAAAGCTCAGCTAAATTTGCATTACTCTTATATGGTAGTTTCCAGACTAAATTAATCCATAGGATATAATTGTGAAACTACTTCCAAATGAGAATTTTTACTCTTTTCTTTTAATCAATGCCACCTGACTTCCTATTAATAACCACAGTTGTTTATATTTTAATTTTTTCAACTTTGTGCTTATGTAAAATGTCCTTTACTTCAGAAGTAGATGAAAACAATTTGAAAGGGTAGTTAAGATTTTTCAGAAAGCGCTTCTGAATGTAAACTATGTTATAATGAATTATTCCCAAAACAATATTAATCATGACTAACTTGACTATTTTTTAAATAAAATACAGTTTTGCTTCAAAATCCATTCAAACAGAAATTTATAAAAAGATAAACATTTTATCTGGGTATAATTCTGAAATCTTTCTTTCTAGGTTCTGCTTGAAGAGTTTTGAATATGTTCAATTAAGTTTTTCCAATTATTTTCTTGTGATTGTTGAATGTGATATCATGGATACTGAAACTCTGAAGACAGTGGCTACGCAGAGATTGAACATATCTTCATAGGCAGGCAACTTCACCTAAAGAGAAGTCATCTTTCTACAATTTGTGCACAAATAAATGCAGCATGGAGTAATCCTAAAGAGAAGAATTTCACTCTCCAATATGAACTACAATAAAGGAATCCCAGAGATGTTAAGGGCCTATCTAAGACACAGAACAAGTTGTTTCTAGTTTAAAAAAAATTAAAGAAAAAAAACAATATTCTATGAATCCTACTCCTTTGCTCTTTTTTATTCCACAAAACGGGTTTTACTTTGTCAAATGCATAGTCCAATGATAATATAAGGATGAATAACATTTATTATAGTATTATTGTTTATAATTCTTATCTGATACTTTCTGATAAGAATTTAAGAAGCAAACATGGCTCCCTTAGATATAATCTATGTTTTAGCCAAATCAAACTTGTAGCAGCCTTTCTTCATGTCTTTGACCACTCTTTATACTTTTCCTGTTCTTTAGCTGGTTACTTACTAGTTCCTACTTTTTGTTATAAATTGCTAAATTAAAACCCAATGTATTGATAGGTTTTTGGGAAACAGTGTAAAGTCAGGCCATATTTGCATAATTTATACATTTGCCTAAAGTTTATAGAAATGAATACAAAAATAGAGATAAAATTTTAGGAAACTAGAGACATGACCACAAAATTATGTTACAAGCTCACCAGATTTGATAAGCTTGTTATACATTTGGATAAAAACAAATGAGGATACTAAGGTTTGGATCAGTAAGTGAGTGAAGAAGTTCAAGTGAAGAAAGGGAACCATGGGAGGAAAAAAAGGAAGTGGTTCATTTGAGACTCATCCTTCCTCTACAAAATAGGATAGGAGCAGCTCTGATAGAAAAATCACATTATGCTATCATTTAACCTCCCTAGTTGGTTTTTTAACAGTAGTCTGGTGCATGACTGAAGGTGAGATTAAGCCTAAAGAGAGACTGTAAGTAATACTTGGTGGTGGTAGTAGTGGTAGTGATGGGAGATTTGTGCTACTTACTGAAATCTATAAAAGATTGATGAGGGAGACCAAAGCTGGGGAACAGCTAAACACTAGGTACTCTTTCCTTAGAAACTATGGAAAACTCTCAGAGCAAAATCCTCAAATTTTCAAAGAAGTAGGCAGATACAGCCCACTTGAATTTTGGCTACCAGTTCTCCAGCTTACTCTTCATACAGCCCCTTGTAACTGAATGACTAGTTAAAAGCTGTGGACTTGTACACTAGGTTTTCTGTTCAAAGTCTAAGGGAATATATAAACCATAACCAGGTAAATAAGGAATAGAATCTTAGTGTAGTTCAATGATAAATAAAGAGTTCTTCAGCCAGACTGAGAAAAGTAGGACATTCACCGAAAGGAAAAAGTCAGTATAGTCTCAGACTTCTAACTTCATTAGAGGCAGAGGGTATGGAACATCAATAAAAGGTTTTGAGGAAAATGAACATTGTAGTTTTCAAGGAAGGAGTTTAAGGCTCCTCTTTATCATTTCTTTTACTCCAGTTCAAAGAATTGCTCTTAGTTGGTCAGATTCTACAGGAACATGTTGCCTCAACTTGCTGTGGGGAGTGTCCTTGTGTAATGAGTTAAAAGATCATTGCAAGTGGATGTGTCTCTTTTTATATTTCTTTTCCATAATGCTGAGGTGGTAAGGACCAAGAACCTTGACTCAGCATCATGGAAAGAAAACAATCCCAGTTCAGCACTCAGGATTGAGGAAAAATCATTATCTATCTTTTTGTTTACATTGCATCTAGTGCTGGTATATGTGTACTTTATCAACCTGGAAAAAAAAAAGAAATAGGGCCTATCTTAGCCTGATTTTGTCAAAACTTATTTAAATCTAACTTGTTTATAGCCTAGGAATAGTTCAAGGCCAACAGAGTTCCAGGCCAACAGAGTTTGGCTCTGGAAACAGGGTTAGCAGTAGTTAAGTAGGATGACTCATAAAGGTTTAAAGTTAGAAAGTAATCAGGGGTTCTCTTCAAGATAGGTTTGTGATTTCGTCTGAGTCCTCACATGCCACCCTAAATATATAGCAACGATAAACTCTAAAGTGAAAATTAAAAAGACATGGCTGAACTAAAAACTTACCTATGTCTATGAAAATGCAAGAAAAAAACCAAAGCTAATATAAGTTTACTCCATTTTTTCTACTGAAATTTGGAACAGAATTAAGCAAGGCTAAGATAGAGTACAGAGATTAAATGTGGCCCATGTAAAGTAGGAGACTAGGGCTAGGCTTACTGCTTTTAAAATTGACCATGTTAAATAAAGCTTCATCACCCATGAAAGGAAGTTGTAAAAATCTGTGACCAACAATTTCCTGATTACAGATTGTGCATACTGAGAGACAAAAGTAAGTAGACACAGATTCAAAGCTAGGACTTGGGCCAATTTACTCACTTGCTCATTGACTCTATCATCAGAACACTAAGATAAAGTGGAGTTTAAGACAACTATAAAACAGGTAGGCAAGGAGGTATGGGCACAGAGGAAAAAACAAATTCCCACAGGATGCAAAAGTTCAAAGTAAAAATTCATACACACTAAGAAAATCAATAAATTAAAAATGGAAGAGTGAATTACCTTCTGGTTAACTTTAGGTTATTTAACTTGCAGGTATTCCTGAAAATGAGAAATGAAAATATTGGAATAAAATAAGGAAAGTTAATATTTGGGTAAACTGTAAATTAGAAAAACTTAAAGGGAGAATTAGCAAATTGGAATACAGCATAGGAATTCAACTAAAACTCATAGAAAAATTTAAAAATACGGAGGATCAATTGAGTTATTCCAATATAAATTTCATAATAATCCAGAAAGGAGTATAGAAAGAATAGTAGAAAAGAAACATTCAAAGATACAATAATTAAGAATATTCTTAAATAAAAGAAATACATGAACCTCATTTGAGAATATCCACTGTATTAGTTTCCTAGGGCTACTGTTACAAAGTGGTAAAGACTAAGTGGCTTAAAATTAGTTCCAGAGGCTAGAGGTCCCAAATCAGGATGTTAGTAGCATGATTCTTTCTGAAAGCTCTGAGGAAGAATTTTTTTCCTTGCCTCTCTCTTATTTTCTGGTGATTTGCTGGCAATTTTTGTCTTCCTTGACTTGTAGACATATCACCTCAAACTCAGCACTGATTTTCACATGGCATTCTCTTTGTGTCTCTCTCTTCCATGTATGTCTGTCTCTATGTCCAAATTTTCCCTTATTTATAAGGACACCAGTCATATTTAATTAAGGTCCATCCCAATGACCTCAATCTAACTTAATTAACCATGCGAGGACCCTGTTTCCAAATAAAGTCACATTTTGAGGTACTAGGGTTAGGACTTCAGTATATCTTTCTTAGGGGATATATTTCAACCCATAACACTGTGCAAACACTTAACATGAAAATTAAGGTGAAACTTCGGAAAATTAAAGATCAAGAGATCCAGAAAGAAGAAGCAGATTAGCAGTAAAATTCTCATTAGAGGGGCACTGGGTGGCTCAGTACTTGAGAGTCTGCCTTAGGCTCAGGTCATGATCCCGGGGTTCTAGGTTCAAGTTCCACAACTTGGGAGCCTACTTTTCCCTCTGCCTGTGTCTCTGCCTCTCTCTGTGTCTCTCATGAATAAATAAATAAAATCTTTTTAAAAAACAATTTCTCAGAAGTAACAACTGGCAGAAGACAAAGGAAGAATGTCTTCAAAGAGCTAGGAAAATAACTGTTAAGCTAGAATTCTATACCTAATTAAAATATCCTTCCAAAGTAAGGGTGAAATGAGTAATTGTTTTCAAACACAGGAACACAGGAAGTTCTAGAAGCTTACCACTCATTGATTCTTGAATAAAAACCTACTAAAATTAAACCTGAAGAGGAGTAGGGTGCAAGGACTTATAGTCAGGTCAGAAATTGGCAACACACCTTGGAATAACAACAACAAAATGTAAGAAATATATTTTATGTGGGCATTTTAAAAGGGAACAAAATAATCTAGTTAACTATATTAACACTAGGATAATGAGGGTAAAAATATACTAAAGACTTATTTTAGAGGAAAAAGGTTGAATAACTTTAGAGTTTGTTGCAGAAATTTATATTATATATATGCCAAAAGTATATTAGACAAAAAGAGAGAAAAATAGTAGGCAATGCATTAATATGAGACAAATATTTATGTTACAAACATTAAAAATTTACAAATTAGGAGAAAAACAGATCTACAATGAGAAAAGAAAATCAATAGCCCTGGTATAAAATAGACAATGGTCATTCAAAATTGATTAATAGAATAAATATAAGTGGCCAAGAAACATGAATCTATATTTAATTGCATTAATAATCAGTAAGTGAAAATAATAAATGATGAAACATATTTTGGATTTTGGATTAGTAAAGATTAAAAATATAGATAAAATCCATTATTAATGAAGGTGTAAGGAAAGACTCACTCTCATGTTTTATTGATAGGAGTTACATGAATAGTTCTTTCTTTAAGTGATTTGGTTTATGCATCAAACTGTAAATTGAATAAATTACTCGACCCAGGGTATAATCCCACTTTTAGAAATTTAATCTAGGGAGACAATTACAAAGGTGTTCTTCACATTGTTTATAATACAACCTCAATAGGATAAAGTAGTCATTTAAGGATGACAAGGCAGAAAAGCATAAACAGGAATGCCCTTGGACGTTGCATTGTTCTCTTAATTTTAAGCTTAATGAATTTAAACCATTTTTGCTGCTCCACCAAAGAATTCAAAGACATAAGATTTCTCTTTTAAATTGGGAGCATGATTTTATTGCCATAAATTAGTAGTGGCCTTAATAAACAAGAGGCAAACAGACATATTACCTAATTATCATCAGAAGGATGGAACTAAGATCATTGGTTCCAAGCCAAAGCCATCCTTCTTGGCAGATATCCTCCATTACATCAACTCATTAAGATACCTGCAGTTAATTTATTTTGAAGGATTTCATCAGATAGTTCAATGTTATGGTTACGGTTTTAACACCTTCCCTGAAAAACACCCAGGCTAAAATTATGGAGCCCTTCTATGGTGAGTCACCAACATAAACACATCGAAGTCTGCAGGTGCTAAAGAGGTAAAGTAATTGAATAGAGTAGGTAAGAAATGTAGTCAGCTGAGGAGCGTAGAATATTTGGGGACAAATTTGGGGATGATCTTAGTTTTTCTTAGGCAATTTGGTGGACAGCTTTTCCAATTGTTTCAGTAAATGGGTCCAGCCTTTGGAGAAATTGTACAGCAGTGGACAATGAAAGCTATAGGTTTGGGACATTCAGTTTAACTTTCTACATCACCTGGCCTCATATTCATTTTGAAGGAAGCAGCTACCTTTTTCAGAAATACTATATCAGCTTTTTCAGAAATTCTGCATCAGCTGAGATTGGCTTGCAATCTTTCAGGGTCTCTTGCTCAGTAATTTCACATAGAACTAGTATTGTAGTGTATGTGTTCAGGCTACCATATAAGATTGTATAATTTTACTGTACAATTTAGTTCAGGAAAGTACTTTCCCCACAGGTTCTGGTCCAGCCAATGAGCTATGCTCTACCATCACCTTCTTCAAGAATCAATACTGTACAGGATTAATAATCTCCATTTTTAAATAATCTTTCCAGTAATTTACTGAATTGATAGAGAAAGATAAAACTGAATTTACTCTGGTTCACAGGTACTACTTCATGGTACAGATTAGGGCTACATCAGAATTTAAATAACCCCATAAAATATTCCAGACCACCACCACCATCACCACCACCATCACCACAACACTATCTCTGTGGATTCAAGTAAAATGAAATAAATCAGTTTTTCTGAACCCCAAAGCAGCTTCTCCTTCCATGTTCCCTATCCCAATGAATAGAACTGCGATTCATCTAATTTTTCGGGCCCCAAACACAAGCATGTCTTTGATTCCTATTTCTTCCCAACGATTTACCATGCCCTGTCAATTTTATCTCAATTGACTCCCATTCATCCAGTGCCTTTACTATAATTAAGGATACCATCATTTTAAGAAGGCCCCCAGTTGATCTCCTTCAGTCCATCCTTGCCTCTTGTAATTTGCTCCCTTCAAGGCAAAGTGACCTTTCCAAGATGTAAATCTAATCATCTCACTTCACTACTTAAATATTTTCAGCTGCCTTCAGGTAAAGACTCTGGCTTAACATGGAGCTTATAAGGCTGATAAGGTTATGTAGGCTTATAAGGCTTATAAGGCTGATACCTGCCTGCCTTCCAATCTCATTTCTTACCACTCTCCTTTTGGACCATTTTGACCTATATTCAGTTTTTAGAATAATGTCTTTCTCTTTCCCTAATCTTTGGCTCTTTGAAAAAATTCTTCCTTCTGGAATCCTCTTCCATCTGCTCTTCACTTGGCTAATTTATGAGAACATTCCAAGTTTCACTGGGATATTATTACCTTGTGTAGGATGACTTCTCTGGTCCCTAATCCTAGTTAAGATGCCCCCTCTGGAGTAGTAGTAACCCCACTTATTAGTAGTACTTATTATGTCAAATTGTAATTGCATATGTCAAACTCCAGTGCATTCGAGGACACATTCTTAAAGCTGAAATTATGTTTATTTGTCTAGCACTTAGCAAAATGACAAATAATATGCCTAAATATTCACTAAATACTAAACAGTCACAGACTGACTGAATGACTGAATGAATGAATGAATGATGAATACACTGGAATAGATCTTGGCCAGGTATATTTACTAGGAGTGCAGCCTATCTAAAACTAGATTATGCAAAACTGGGGCTATCATGGGCTAATATTAATATAAATCACCTTTAATATATTAAGATTAGAATATCTTCAACAGTTAGGATTGCTAAATATGTATTTGAACTAATAGCAAAGAAATATTAATGGCAAAGTTCCTTTTACTAAACAGATGCCATTCATATTGTTATGAACAGTTAACTGAGTGCCAGCAATGTGTGAACCTCTAGGCGGAATGTTGTGTTAGACAAAGTTTCTGCTTGGGAAATGATTTTAACAGACAATGTGCAAACATAGTATAAGTCTGAATTATGCTCAGCAGAAGGAGGAGCAATAAGACTTTCTAGTTTGCATGGAAGCTTTGCCCTAACTGCATGTTAAATTTAAAATTTTAAAGAAAAATGTTTAGGAATATGTTTTGCTTGAGATTATGGTGGTCACTAGCCTGAGCCCAGGAGTCAGATAGATTTAAGTCCAGTATTGACTCTTTACCAGTGAGAAGAGAACTTTAATGATGCTGAAACTTAATAATCAAGGATGTCATGAGATGATAATAATAATGTCTTCCTCAGTGATGGTTAACTTTATATGTCACTTGACTAGACTAAGGAATGTTCAGATAACTGTTCATTATTTCTGAGTATACCTGTGAAAGTATTTCTAGATAAGATTAGCAATTGAATGAGTAAAGCAGATTATCCTCTCTGATACAAGTGGGCATCATCCAATCCACTGAAGGCCTGAATAGAACAAAAAGGGGGAGAAAAGCCTAATTCACTCTATTATTGATTTGGGATATCCATATTCTCCTGCCCTTAGACATTGCAACTCCTGGTTCTTTGGCCTGTGAATTCTGGGACTTACACTAGCAGCCACTCTCCCTCCCCAGTTCCCAGGCCTTTTGCCTCATACTGAATTATGCCACCAGCTTTCCTGTTTTTCTAGCTTGTAGATGGTATATTATGGGACTTCTTGGCCTCCATAATCACAAGAACAAATTCTCATATTAAATCTCCTCTTGTGATATCTATATATATTCTATTGGTTGTTTTTCTCTCGAAAACCTTGAAAAATAGTCTCGTAGAGTTATTATAGTAAAGATTAAATAACATAAAACATAAAATTCCTGGCATAATAACCAGGACATAGAAAATGCTCAGTAAATATTAGATACTAAAATCCTTTAGTCTAACCTCATCAATTTCCAGATGATGAAACCAAGGCATCAAAGATATTAAATGAAACTACCTAAGGTCTCACAGCTAGTTAGTAAAATGTAGAGAACTAGAAGGAAAATCTTTCAAATTCCTCATTCTCTCTCCTGATTGTTTGAATACAGTATGTGGATGCAAACTGAGGAGGCATCATAACACATGGTATCCATGGTGACAAGGTTCTCATGAAACATAAGCATTGTTTACTTTCTAGCCACTCTTCCCATCCTCTCCATTAGTTATGAGCAAGAATAAGGAGAAAGGAACTTGGACAATTATGTACAAAATGAAAAGTCCATGATCTGAAGAAAAAAGTGATGAGATTAGAAAGATTGTTAGCTGCATAGACTTGTTATTTTGTGCTATAAGTGTAGTATCAAGGCAGTAAGTATGTATTTGACTAAGTGCAGTGCCAAGGTGGTATGTATTTATTTGAGCAGGAATGAATTTACTGTAGGCAAAGTATATGGCAAAATTGAAAGGGGGCAATTTTAAGGATCAAAAGAAATGTTCTTTGTCCATTAATTTTTTATCTGCTAATGGAAATGCATGAAAATTCAAATATTTGGGTTTTTAAATTTTTGTAAGGCTTTTCTACTTTTTGTGAACATCAAGAATGATATTTCACATTGTTAACCATGAAGAGACTTCCAGGTATTAGTGATATGTAATATATTTTAGCAGCATGTTTTTTATAGAAATAGGAGTAGTATTCCTTTGAAGGAATTCAGGTTGTATTGCAGATGACATGAATAAAGCAAAGATCATTAATTACTAATGGAATAGTTCATTATTAGGCTAGGCCACATAGACTTTTTTTATCTTAGTCAATGTAGCTACAGTGTAGCAATTTTTTTTATTATCATTTCAAAGAACCTACTCTGAAAAGAAAAACAAAGAACCTCCTTGGCTCCACTGACTTCATTGTTTTTCTATTCAGGCTTTACTTTAAAGGATAAGTTTTGGGGGGCACCTGGGTGGCTCAGTCAGTTAAGCATCCAACTCTTGATTTTGGCTCAGGTCGTGATCTCAGGGTCATGAGATGGAGCCCTGTGCCAGGCTCCACACTGGGACATGAAGCCTACTTAAAATTCTCTCTACCCCTCTCTCTCTGCCCCTCCCTACCATGTGTGCGCTCTAGCTCCCTCTTTCAAAAAAAAAAAAAAAAGATAAGTTTTGAAAATGCAAATATCCCAATATGTTAATGGGGATTTGAATCTAACACATTTTTTCTAGTAAAAGGGACACATGATAGGTAGAGAATTTGTGTAAAAGGTTGCCAGGAGGATAAAGATATGTAAAGAATACTTTTTTTTGAAAAGTTCCTGTTTCTGCCAAGATTCATTCATTCATTTATTTTTTCAAACTTCACTGCACTGATAAGAACAGATACCACACTTAGTCTCAGCCAAAAGGCTAAGATGCAATAGACTTTCATATCAGCCATGACTAAGATAATTCATTTTGGACTTACCCTCTTGACATAAACAACTATAAACTGGACAAAATTAATGAGGTAACTGTTTTCAGGAACAGATAAACAAGCAATACAGAACAGTGATTCGTGAGAGAAGAGAAACACATGTGATGAGCTCTATGTTAATTCCAACTTTTTGCCCTAAGGCATTTTTATGAATGAACCCAAATAGAAACTAGAGGTCTGCTCTTATTAGACAGTGATCATAGTTTAGGGCTGCATAAATGGCTGGAAGTTGTGTGGCAGAGAGGTGGGTTTAGGGTGTATATGTGGGTTTTGCTCATGTGTTTGAATTAGGGCTGCTCTTGACTCCTCAAGGTAAAACTCAAGGGAGCAGTACACTACAATTTGTGCAAAGGGTTGAGATGCAAACTGATGTAAGAGAGGCCACAGAGTGCTGGAGATGGAGGTCAAACCATCCAAATTGGAGAGAAATTACTGCCTACCTAAAAAATCTAGTGGAAATCCATTAGAGCACACTTTAGGAGAAAAACGTACTTTGGAGTAAGTTAAATGCCATGCACTTGGATTGGAAATAAAACCCGAATAGACTCATCCTAACAAAGCATAAATCAATAGAAATTATCAAAACCAAAGCAGATTAAAAAATAAAAAGATTGTAAAAAATGTACAGAGACCCAGTAACTCACGGGACAATATCAAGTGATCTAACATATTGTTATAGGAGATTCAATGGGAGAAGAGATGGAAAATGAGCAAAATATATTTTAGGAAATAATGGCACTTAATTTCCTAAATTTGTCAAAAAATTCAACCTATGGATCCAGGAAGTTCAGTGAATCTAAGTAAGATAAATACAAAGAAAGCCACACTAGGTAATAATTGTCAAACTTCTGTAAATCAAAGATAAAAATTTCTGCAGCTAAAAGTAAAAGAACACAAGCATGTATGGGAACAATGATGAGAATGGTGACTCGTTTCTTACCAGAAACAATGGAGGCCAAAAACAAGAGCATGATATCTTCAAAGTAACTAAACAACTACAACAGAATGCTAACCAGAAAACTATCTACCATAAAAAGTGAAAGAATATTTGGCTAGAAGTTTTGTGCTACAAAAAAATGTTAACAGTTTTTTTTTCAGATTGAAAAAAATAAAACAACATAATATTGGAACTGGAATTTACAGAAAAGAATGAAATGCACTGGTGCCCATGTCTCACATTTAAGTCTTTGATCTGTTTTGAATTTATTTTTGTGTATGGTGTAAAAGAGTGGTCCAGTTTCATTCTTTTGCATGTAGCTATCCAAGTTTCCCAACCCATTTGTTGAAGAGACTGTCTTTTTGCCATTGGATATCGTATATGTACAATAGAATATTACTTAGCCATAAAAAAGGATGAAATCTTGCCATTTACACTGACACAGATGGAGCTAGAGAGTATTAGACTAAGTAAATAAGTCAGTCAGAGAAAGATGAATATTGTATTCACTTGCATGTGGAATTTGAGAAACAAAACAAATGAAAATAGAGAAAAAAAAGAGACAGAGAGGCAAACCAAGAAACTGATTTTTAATTATAGAGGACAAACTGATGGTTACCAGAAGAGAAGTAAGTAGGGGCATGGGTTAAATAGGTGATGAGGATTAAGGAGGGCACTTGTTGGATGAACACCAGGTGTTGTGTGGAAGTGTTGAATCATTAAACTGTACACAAGAAACTAATATTACACTGTATGTTAACTAACTGGAATTTAAATAAAAACTTTAAAAAAGTAAATGTCATGGAGATCGGAAAGGAAGAAGTAAATGCATCTTTAGTTGCCAATGACATCACTGCATTTGTAGGAAATCCTAAGAAATCTATAAAACAACTACTAGAACAATATTTTTGGGGAAGATTTCAGAATTCAATCTTGCTAAATGTAAAAAAAATCTTGAAAAGGAAGAATTGAGTTGAAGCACTTTACGCTACCTGATTTTAAAATAATAAAAACTGCAGTACTAGGATAATTAGGACAAGTAGGTCATATGAATAGCAAATAGTCCAGGAAAAAAAAACACGTGTATACAATAATTGAATTTTGAAAAAGGTGCCAGGAATAATTATATTAATCAGTGGTTTTCAACCTGAGCCCATGCCCCACCAACTCCTGGTGGGTGGAGGGGGGTAGGAGACATTTGGTAATATCTGGAAACATTTTTGATTGCCACAATTGAGTAGGGGCACTACTGGTATCTAATTGGTAGAGGCCAGGAATGCTGCTAGACATCATACAATGAATAGAACAGCTTCCCCCAAAAAGGTGGGAAATGTCTCCTACCCCCCTCCACCCACCAGGAGTTGGTGGGGCATGGCCTCAGGTTGAGAACCACTGATTAATATAATTAATTATTCCTGCACTAATGAATAAAGCTATAAACATTCTTGTACATATCTTTTGGTGTTAGGTAAAAAACATGTGAATAAAGTTATCCTGGAATAAAGTATGGAAAGAAAAATAAGCCTCCATTCTTATCTCAAACTATGTATAAAAATAATCTGAAATGACTCATAGATCTAACTGTGACAGCTAAAGTATAAAGCTTATGGAATAAAACATGAAAGTATATTTCCGTATTACAACAGACAGGCTTTTGGGACACCTGGGTGGCTCAGCAGTTTAGCGCCTGCCTTTGGCCCAGGGCGTGATCCTAGAGTCCCAGATTGTGTCCCACATCAGGCTTCCTGCGTGGAGCCTGCTTCTCCCTCTGCCTGTGTCTCTGCCTCACTCTCTCTCTGTGTCTCTCATGAATAAATGAGTAAAATCTTTAAAAAAAAAAAAGCAAAAACAACAGGCAGATTTCTTAGGCAGGGCAAAAGAAAATTGATCAATTAGTCTTCATCAAAATTTAAAAGTTCTGTTCATCAAGAGATATTAGTAAGAAGATGAAGTAAGGCACAGGTTGCAAGAAAATATTTGCAATACATGTGTACAACAAAGAACAAATCTCCATAAGATTAAAAAAATCAATAAAGATGGCAATCCATTTAAAATAATGGACAACTATGTAAAAGACACTTCACAAAAGAACATATTGAATGGACAATAAGAATGTAAATGTAACTGTCATTGGTGAAATGCAAATTAAGACCACAATGAGATACCACTACATAACCACCAAAATAACTAAAATTAAAATGCTTAGTAGCATCATTGCAAACTTGTCATATTCTATGACAAATAGAACACTTGACATTACTGGTAGAAGTATAAAATGGCACAATCACTTTGGAAGATGATTGGTAGTTCTTTTTAATAAACATCTACCTAATAACTTCATTCACATGTTTTTTTACCTAACACCAAAAGATATGTACAAGAATGTTTATAGCTTTATTCATTAGTGCAAAAAACTGAAGATCACCAAAATGTCCATCAAAAGAAATTTGTAATTATTCGTACAAGAGAATAAAACTCTTTAACAAATAAAGAATGGACTTCTGATGCACACAAAAATATGGATACATTTCAAAAACATATCGAGTGAATGTAGAGAAGTGCATACAGTGTAATTCCAATTATATAAAGTTTAAGAGAGTTAAAACTAATCTATGGGGATAGAAATAAAAACAGTGGTTTCCAATGTGGAATGGGTAATGACTGGAAGTAAGCACTAAGAACTAAGGTAATGGAAATATTCTAGATCTTAGTAGGCTATTGGTTACATGGTGATTACATTTATCAAAACTCATTGAACTGTATGTTTATGATCTGCACATTTTACTCGGGTATATTTTACCTCTATAAAGAAAAAACAAGTTCAGGGAAAACATTATTGATACACTACTATGTTCCATGGACATAGTAGTTTGTTGTACTTTGTTGTACACATGTAGGTATTAGTGATACAGCATGAACGAAACAGGTAAAATTCTGACTTAATCAAGCATATGTTTATATTGACAGCATGACAGGAGAGCTAAAATCAAAGTGCAAATATGGTCTATGCTAGTGAAAAAGGTAGCAGATAAAATCAAATCAAGCAGAGTATGGGGATAGAAAGTGACAAAGGGGATCAGGAAGTATTACTTTGGTTTGGGGAGCCAGGGATTATGGTAAAGTTTTATAATATCCAATGTTGGTGTAGTTATCATAAAATGTTATATCTGTATTTCAAGTAAATCAGAATCATTTTGAAAATCAGCACAGCAATATGGAGCAAGAATCACATCATCAAATTTGTTCATACCTTTAACGCAACAATTCAATTTCTTGGAATTTAAGGAGAAAGTTTAAAAAGAATACAAAGCTTCATGAATGAAATATGTGTATTGCGATGTACTTATCTTAAAAATGAAAAATAACTTCATATTTAGCATTAGTAACTGGTTAAGTGAAGTAGTGAATATTTAATCAATAAATATTATGCAGGCATTGTAATTATGATTATAAAGGTTATGTAGCAACATGGAAATCTTTGTGATACATTGCGTTTAAAACAGGGATGTGAAATTCTATGTAAATTTTGATTAGACTATAATAATATGCCCTGACAAAGACTGAAGAGAAATAAGAATAAAGCACAAGTTTCCTGTTTGAATTAAGGGTTTTCCTTGTGAGGTTAAGATTATGGACAGATATTTTCTTTATTTTTATTTAGTGTTATGTTTGTGTTGCTTGTTTAATAAATATATGTATATCATAAATATATATGCTTTGAGAAGAAACAAAAAATTCTAAAGGCATGTTGATTTTGCAAACCATCATAAAATAGGTACTCAAAGAGGAATGTAAAGTATAAAGAGAATTGAAAGCCAATAATGTGATTATTTAGTCTCAGTTTTTAATGCCCTTTATATTTTTCTAAGTCTTTTTCTTTTTTTTTTAATTTTTTTTTATTTACTTATGATAGTCACAGAGAGAGAGAGAGAGAGAGAGGCAGAGACACAGGCAGAGGGAGAAGCAGGCTCCATGCACCGGGAGCCCAATGTGGGATTCGATCCCGGGTCTCCAGGATCGCGCCCCGAGCCAAAGGCAGGCGCCAAACCGCTGCGCCACCCAAGGATCCCTCTAAGTCTTTTTCTTGATTGTATTATCTCTATCAGTTAGTGACAAGTTATTAAAATTATTTTTTTCAACCAAAATTCTCTTTCTCCTTTGCTCTTGATAATTTTAAACGTATAAGTCTTGTTTTAGATATACATTATGGTGGAGATAAAGTGTTCCCTCCACTGGTGAGATCATCAACTACACATCCTTGATTCGTATTAATAGGCATCTAATCTAGGTTGGCCAATTATTGGGGTATCTGTTGAAGCTGCCCTACATACAGACTGTGTGTGCTCTAAGTAGGGCCAGACTTTTTACAGAGTCCCCATGCAGATGCTGGGAGAGAGAGGACCTCTTTCCTTTTGATCACATGCAAGCACAACATGAGCCTGGAGTTAGGTAGGAACAGCCATCTCTGCCTTCACTTAGAGGGAGCCTGTGGTGAATAAAGTTAACATAGAGGAAAGTATAGCTGAGACAATGAAAGAGATGTTTCATGACATCTTGCATCTAACTTGCTTCTAGACTTTTTTGTTATGTAAGCTATTAAGTAGTGCCTACCATCATTTTTTTGTTTATCCATAAGGTAGTTGGAGGGGTTTCTGCCATTTGCAACCAAAGGAGACCTAATATAATAGGACTAGCTGTTTTAAGAAGCTTCCCAACCAGAATTCTGGAAGGAGCCTGCAGGAAGTATGCAATGACTTACAAAGCAGTTTGATTGACTTTTTGGAAGAATGAAATACTGAACATACACATTCTCATCTTCAAATCTATTGGGGAAAAGCAGTTGGATCCAGCAATCTCCTATAATTGCTTTCTTGGCTAAATCGCTAGGGACTATAGGGATTTGCTATTTTATGAAATTAAAAGAAGGAACAACAGGGGCTATTATCTAACTTCTGAAAAAGAATGCCTGCGGGTTCTTAGGGCCCAGCAGGAAAGAGGTTATAATCAGTCTATTAGTCTTGCAGTAGTTAAAAGTTGCATGCTTTGTGCCTTTCTATGGTTAGCATCAGCTATTTTCTAGCTTCCACGCAAGGAGATTTTCCACATTCTGTGGGAAAAGAGTTTAGGATCCCAAATGTTCATCTTTTAATTTAGGTCTCTTCAGGGAAGAAAAATAGCTATTCTATAATAGTGATTCCAAAAAAATGTTGAATCTGGAACTTCCGACTTGGAAAATCTGAAAGACTAAAAGTCATGGCAAAGAGCAGAGGTTAGAAGTAGACATCCTATAGGGAAACCCTTAAGTTAGGCCATCTCATTTTTAGTTTTATTAACAAGACAGTACCATTCAATGACTCAGTGGCATATTGAGTCTGAAAGGGAATGTCAGGAAGTTAAGGATACTGTAGGGCTCCACAAGAGGGCAATCCATTAGGGTTTCCTTACTCACCATTTGCTGGGTGTCCTTCAAAGACACCCCCCCCCTTAATATTAATCCAAAAATTTGGAAAATAAAGAAAGAAAATATTCGTGAGTTACTAAAACTACACTTGGCAATCTTTTGTCATACTTTCTTGAAAAAGATTTTATTTATTTATTTGACAGAGAAAGAGAGAGCAAAACCAGGGGGAGGGGCAGAGCCAGAGGAAGAAGCAGACTCCCTGCTGAGCAAGGAACCTGATGTGGGAATCCCTTCCAGGACCCTGGGATCATGACTGAGCCAAAGGCACATACTTAACCAACTGGACCACCCAGGTGCCCTCTTTCAGTACTTTTACTTTTATATATGTTCTTCAGGTAGTTATAATAATCACAGTATACATACAGTTTAGCATTGCACTTTTTTCAACATTATAAGTATTTGACCATGTTGTTCATAATCTTCGTAATATGCCTTTTTAAATGACTTCATACTATTTTTATCTATAAAAGTAATTCTTTTATTTTAAATGAAAAACCCTTGAGAGTTTGATTTAAGTGATGGTGCTTCTGTTCTGGTGAGTCTCATCCCTCAGTGTGTTCCAGAGTAACACAGGGGCTTGAAAAAGATGATCACATCCTCAGAAATTCAGATTTGCTTAATCAGGAGTGGGGCCATATCATCGGTACTAAAAAAACATAAACCCCCCAGATGATTCTAATATGTATAGGATTGAAAACCACTGAATATCCCCAAAATACATTTGTCCTCAAAATTTACAGCAACAGGGTTCATGGATTCTTTGGGTTCAAAGACCCCAGATTGTCATCTATTTTATACAACACAGCTTATACAACTATTACCTAATATCTAGACATATTTTTCAGTGTTTTTCCATTATAAAAAGTGTAGCTGTGGACATGTGGATGTATATAGCATCTTTCAGAAGTAGGATTCCATGACAATTTTGCAACTCTTTCTAACATCCTGCCAAATTGCTGCATCTTAGGGATCCTCTTAAAACACTCTCTTTCCCTCTCACATATATGCATTTCAAGACTCAACCAAAGACTCAGCAGATCTCTGGAGCTCTCTCTCTCTCTCTCTCTTCTCTCTAGCTCTCTTATTTATAATTCTCTTTACTACAAATTTTAGCCACTCTGGCCTCTCCAAACTTCAACGTCTGCCTCCCCAGCTCAGCAGGACCAAAGGGCTCTGTTTGGGTTTCCCTTTCTTTGTGAAACATGCAGCATGAAAATTGTCTCTAGACAGTAATCTGGTACAATAGTGAATGTTTTCCTCTTCTTGGGATCATAGTCTTGTGTCCAATGCCTGAAAACCACAGTTTCATGTATTTTTTCTGATTTTCTAGTGTTTAAAGTGAATAAACCTTTTCCTTCTCTTACTTCATCTTGGATAGAAGCAGAAACTAGTCTACTTATATTTAATGTCATTACTAATATATTTGGATTTATTTCTATTGACTTATTGTGTACTTTCATTACTTCTCTTTGTTGTTTTCCTGTTCTCTCCCTTCTTGATAGTATGTTTCATACTATCTAAAGCCCTATAAGAAGTCCTCAGAGACCACTGATGGCAGTGGTATAGGGGTTATGAATACCTGTAGGTAGGTGGCCCCATAATATATATGGTTTATAAAAAGAGTACATTGCAAATAAAGAATTGAAAACCAATTGCCACAATTATCACAAAAATAATTTGTGATGAATTATCTAGTTAATTAGATAGCCAGTTCTCTCTCTCTCTCTCTCTCTCTCTCTCTCTCTATATATATATATATATATATATATATATATATCTCCTTTATTAGGCTTGATAGATGAAAGAGCAGAGATCTGGGTACCAGCATGTAGTAGGTGCTAAAAAAGTATTTTATGCCGCGGCTGCCGCGGATCACAACACAGGAGCCGCCGCCGCCGCCGCAGTTGATGTGGTTGGCCCGGGGCTGAGGAGGCCGCCCAGATGCCAAAGTCCAAGTCCTGGAAGATCGCGATCCTGGGCGTGGGGAAATCCTCATTGACAATTCAGTTTGTTGAAGGCCAATTTGTTGACTCCTACGACCCAACCATAGAAAACATAGCCCTTTTTAAGGATTCCAAGCTGAAAAGAAAGGACGAAAACACTACAGATCCTTTGTACCTTACTCTTACAGAATTACTAGTCCTTCCCCCACTCCACCCCCAACCTTTCCAGTCCTGAAGACTTGAAAGAATGCTGTGGAGAAGTGTTCTGGGATGGAGAGAGCAGTTGCGATATGAAAACAAAGATGTCTCAAGTCTGTTGGCATTTCAGGTCATGTGCAGAAAAAAGCACCAAAGAACAGAACCAGCCACAACCTTTACCTTGTCCAGTTTCAATCTATGCTTTCAGAATCTTCCTGAAGGATTTTAGGACCATGAGAGTTTTGATTCTAGGATCACAGAAGAACACCTGAAGGCTTTGCCCAGGGAAGCTGGTTTGTTGGAAGCTGATCTTGTTTCAAACGATCTTAAAACCCTAAGGAGATCCTAGAACCAGTCTTCTCAGATTCTTGACACCTGGGACTTAACCCAGGATTTGTCACCAGGGATTTAAACATGGGATTCTTCAAAACCTGATGGGCATATTAAACCTGAAGCTGACTTAACAGGTTCATAAAGTTCAACAAGATTTGTAGACCTCACTTGCCCAGAGCTTGCAAGAGAGACTTCAAAGGAGGTTTACAACATGGAGTTGACAAACTATGGACCATAGGCCAGAGAGACCCACTTTTTGTACAGCGCACAAGCAAAGGATGGTGTTCATGTTTTTTTAATAAAGTCAAAAGAAAAATATTTGTGACATGTGAAAGTTTCATGAAGTTCACATGTCAGTGTCCAGTAAGTTTTATTAGAACCCAGACATGTGCATTCGTTCATGTCGTTTCTGTGGCTGCTTTTGTTCTCCAATAGCAGACTTGAATCCTTGCAACAGGGACTGTTTGTCCCTTTACAGGAAGAATTTGTCCATCTCTGACTTAAAACATGCAGCTCTCCTTCATGTCCCAGCGTGCTGGCGGCATGGAAAAAGCCTGTTCGTTGCTTACCCAACTCTGGGAAAACCTGGCTTTAAAAGTAACCTCTGCTGGTATCCCGGAAGGAGGAGTCCTGACTACATACACATCTTGGTATTGATTTGTTTAGCTGCCACTGAAAGAATAGTATGTATGCTTTTAGTGAACTTGGTGAACAAGTTTGGTTATCCATTGGAATAAAACACAAAATTGTGGTCATGGCCTTTAAAAAAAAAGTATTTTATTAACTGAATTGTAAAGAACTGTGGAAGTCAAGTTGTAGAACTATTGTCAAAAGGGAAAGCTTAGTTTCTTCCCCCAGTTTTCCAGGCAAAGAGTTGACTCTGCTTTTGTTTCATGTTTCATGACTTGTGGGCCCATGAAACCTTAGAGGTTTACAAATATTAATATGATTGTATCTATATGATCTCTGTTGAATGTAATTCTATATTATTTACAAATTTTTGTTATTTAGATGAACACTGACTTCTTATAGATTTGGCCTTTTATTGTCAAGTGCAGCTCAAGTACCTATATCAGTATCAACTGCAGTGCTTTTTAAAAACAGATTTTTCTGATCTACATCAAAGAATTATGCAGTTAGAATCTTTAGGGAGGGCTCTCTGGGATTTACATCTTAAACACATGTCACGAGTGACTCTGTGGTTTGGTAAATATTGGCCTAGGCTTTTGATCCTGATTTATCAAGGAAAATAACATTTTTCTGGGGAAGAAGTTCCCACCAACTCTGTTCTGTATCCTGGTCCTTCTACCAGCCATACAGATTGGTAGAAAGCTCTCCTAGAGTAAGTACTAATGACTTATCCATTTATGATTAAGTTCATTTCAGAACCCACCTCCTACAAACTCCTAGCAAATCAGTCTTAATTAAGAATGTCAAATGAAAATGAGGAGCAGTTGTGGGTTCAGCAGCCAAGTGGTTTTCTTAGTGCGACTAAACTCCCAGGTGATTTGCAGGACTCTTTAGCACAAAATTCATGAGTCAGAAGTCTTTGGTATCTACCGTATCTCAGCTCAGTCCTCAGAGGTAGCCTCCAATGCAGCCAGAAACTAGAAAACATCTCTCCTTTGCTTTATTTCTGTGGACCAACTTGGACAATTCTGTGGATGAAGCCCTAGATTCAGTCTGAATAGGCCCTGCATAAAATGAAGGCTAGCCGTGTGCCAAACTGGAATTTGCACTGGATTCATGTCTTGGCTTTATCACTTACTGGCTTTATGACTTTGGACAAGTTTGTTACTTTCATTTGATTTTAACTTCTCTGAAAAAAAATATAATCATGCTCTATCTGTTTTACCAGACTATCTCACAAGCTAGGAGATAATACTTCATTATGGTTCCTGGTATCTCAGGGTTCAAGCAATGAAAATTTCTTCTTATGATCTTGATGTCTTATAACCCTAAATATCTGTCCCTATCCTATGCTCCTACTGCTCTATATCTTACTATGTGTGGTTTGGGGCAAGGAGGAAAAATGATGCAAATAGATATAATGCACGATGAAGTGTTAGTCACTCCATTAAGCTAAATGCTTTAAGCCAGCAATGATTTATTTATTCATTTGTTCATTAATTTGATAAATATTTATTGACTACCCAATAGTAATATATATAAGTGTGTATATATATATATGCATATAATTTTGTATATATGTATACATACATATGTGTGTATGTATTTGGCATGAGTGAGTAAAAGTTTTTGATTAAGCATAAATCCAATCTGTCAAGAGTCTGTTAGCAATGACTTCATGGCTGAGTGAGGAGATGTGGAAATGCTACAGAAGTTGGCCTGAGGAAAGGTTATGTACGGCAAGAACGATAAAGCATTTATTGGAACAACAAAGCATTCATCAAATTCAAGTTATGTTCAAGGCAAAATCATGCTTGAGTGATGAACGACAGCCTATCAATCAAAGTAAGTTCCAATGTCCAGGATAGGAAGGAGGGAAATTTTCAGCAGCTTCTCTCCACAGCAGACCTGCCTCTTCTGTCCACCCTCTTCTTTGCTAAATTACCTGCTTTCCTTGGAAGAAATGAAAAGTTGTCACCTAACTCATGGTGGTGTTTTAAGAGATGAACCTTTGTTCTATTTTCTGTTTCCTGCTTTGAACTGATAAACAGGTCTAACCAGAGCCTGGCTCTTGGGTCTGACTAGGCAAACTAAAACTCTCATTTTTACCTCTTCCACACATGCAGCTATTTGGATAAGTTAAACCAGAGTCTGATTTGCAGAACTTGTCATTTCTTTTCCCTTAAGTCCTTCAACTTCACTATTTATGGTGTGCTAGAGGCAGTGGAATACCAAGTTTTAGATTCAAGCGAACTAGTGTTACCATCTTAGAATGTAGAATCTACCTTTTACCAGTGCTTGTACAAATTCAGGTGTGTGGTATTATAGGAAATCTTATTAATAACCAGAGCCTAATGCCAAAAGGCTCTCAGTTATATAATATCTGGGTTACAAAAATCCTCAGGAAGAAAAAATACAGTATATATTGACCAACAGAATGTTTGAGCTGAATATTATGTAATCCATTGCTCTTCACTCCTTTGGGCCTTAAATCCTTTGAAAATCTCATGAAGGCTATTCCCCCCAATTTTTTATACAGTATCAGGACATTCCTATATATCCTTAAATTTATATACATGGATCCATGAACACACCTCCTAATCTTGTCCAATTTCACTATTTCATGAACAAAACAATTCCAGATTCAAACCTTCACAAATATTTATTGATCATCACCTATGTGCCCACTATTTTGCTTGTTGCAGCAAATACCAGGATAAATAATATCTGCTTTCTTTCCTCAGGAAATTCTCCAAAGTTTAAGTAAATTGCCAAGATGATAAAGATAGTAAGTGGTAACAGAGAGTCGTCTAACTCCACATTTAATATCAGAGTAAACAAAACTGAGAGAAAGGAGAGTTCCAGCAGATAGTATTTAATCAGATAGAATAAAACTTTGGAGAAGGGGATCCCTGGGTGGCGCAGCGGTTTGGCGCCTGCCTTTGGCCCAGGGCACGATCCTGGAGACCCGGGATCGAATCCCACGTCAGGCTCCCGGTGCATGGAGCCTGCTTCTCCCTCTGCCTGTGTCTCTGCCTCTCTCTCTCTCTCTGTATGACTATCGTAAATAAAAAAAAAAAAAAACTTTGGAGAATATCAGCAAAGGCCTGGACATGTGGAAAGATTTCTATGAGGGGGTTAGAGTTATCAAAAGTATATTCCCCAACTTGGGAAATGAATATACTTTAAAACTGACTTACAGTGATGGTTACACCACTCAGACAAATTGCTAAAATCATGTACAGTTGAAATAGGTGAATTTTATAATATATGAAATATAATTCAATAAAGGTGTTAAAGTACGTTTTTTGAGCTCTGACATGTAAAGAGCTTGGAAGTTGTCACTCCCATGCTCACAACAAGAAAAACACTGAAGAAGCTGAAAAGCAATCACTTTTCTTAGATCCATCAAAGAACTGAAGTTACAGAGTAAATTGCCACACTCAAATCTGAAAAAGGCTGATGAATATACAGAGAATCACAGCTGAAATCAGTTTATCTGAGGCAGATGGGTAGGAACACTCACATGATAATTTTGATAAATTTCTGGAGACTGGGTATGGATTAGCTTGAAAGTTAACAACTCCTAGGGGCCTAGTATTAGAGAGACACCCCCCCCCGCCACCCGCCACATGTTCATCGGTTTTACCTCCAGCAATCTCACCAGATTCTTGCCTTGAAGAGGAGAGAGAAAATCCCTTCTGTGTTTAGAGGACGGGGAGAGAAAAATTAACCATGTTGAAATATTCCCAGAGCTTCTCTATAACAAAAGCCTACCCTTTAAGGGAAACTATATTACCAGAGTCTTATCTGACCTAAAGATGGGGTACTTGGCCACATCCAGCTCCCTCTAGCCTTCCTATTACTGGTAAAGGAGAAAGGAGAAAAAAAAAAAAGAAGCATGACCAAAGCCTAGGGACTTAGGCCTACTAGAAAAATGAGATTTCATCATAAGATTATAGAAAATGTTTCCTACATAAAACCTTACTATCACATCAACAGGACCCCAGTATTATATCAGTAGATTATAACTAAGAGAACTATAAGACATAGACTCAATTTAAGAAGACCTTACTTAAACGTAAAGGCAAGGGAGAATAAAAACAAAACAAACATATGATAACTAGAGGAAACTGAAGCCTATAACAGCTACAGTTATAGCAAACATCAAATAAATACAGCCTATCTCCTAGGAGGCAGATTATCATAAAATCTCACCAAAAGCCAAATTATTTGCACCCATAACCCAATATAGCATATCTAGCTTCTGCCAAAAATTTATCAGGTGTGTTAAAAAATGAGGAAAAGTACATTCTGAAATGAAAAGCAAACATCAGAAACAGACTCAGATAAGGCACAGATTTTGAAATTAATAAGTAGGGTATTTCAAATAACTATGGTTAATATACAAAGACTCCAAGGGAAAAAAGTAGGTAACATATAAGAACAGATTAATAATGTAAGCAAAGAGATGGAAACTCTAAGAATGAATCAAAAGTAAATGCTAGAAAAATTATTAAAATATTTAAAAATCCCTTTAATGGGCTCATTAAGAGACTGGACACTGCCAAGGAAAGAATATGTGACCTTGAAGATATGTCAGTAGAAATATTCCAAACTGAAATACAAAGAGAAAAGATAATTTTTTAAAAAGATACATAATATCCAAGAACTATGGGACAATTAGAAAAGGAGTAATTTAGATATACTGGGAATATGGCAAAGAGAGGAAAGAAAGGAATAGAAGAAAAGTTTAAAATGACAATGGCTATACATTTTAAAAAATTAATGATAGATACCAAACCATAGATCCAGGAAGCTCATGGAATATCAAATAAGATTAACACCATAAAATAACTACATCCATACATATCATATTCAAACTTCAGAAACCAAAAGCAAAGAGAAAATCTTGAAAGAAGCCAGAGGGGAAAAAAAATAACATTTTACCTATGGAACAAATATAAGAATGACAGACTTCTAGTCAAGAACCATGCAGAGAAAATGGGAGTAAAGTGATATATTAAAGTTTTTAAAGAAAAAATAGCAATATAAAATTTTAAAAATTGTATCAGTGAAATCATCATTCAAATGTGAAGGAGAAATAAAAGACTTTCTCTGACAAACAAAAGCTGAAAGATGCACCATTACTCCTATCCTACAAGATTTATTAAGAGTTCTTCAGAGAAAAACAAAATGATATAGGTCAGAAACTCAGAACTACATAAAGAAAGGAAAAATATCAGAAGAGATAAGTGAAGGAAAATGTTTTATTTTTCTAATTCTTTTTTATTGTTCATGTATAATTGACATACGCCTTTATGATTCTTAGTCTAATAGATTATTAATTATTCAAAGCAATGATAGCAACTGTTTTGGGTGATTATAGCATACAGATGGTTGAAATAAATGATAGTAATGTTACAAGGGATAGGAGGGAAGAGTTTGAAATACCTTATTATAAGGTACCTGCACTATCTGTGAAGTAGTATAGCGTTACTTGAAAATAGAATTAGGGGGATCCCTGGGTGGCGCAGCGGTTTGGCGCCTGCCTTTGGCCCAGGGCGCGATCCTGGAGACCCGGGATCGAATCCCACATCGGGCTCCCGGTGCATGGAGCCTGCTTCTCCCTCTGCCTGTGTCTCTGCCTCTCTCTCTTTCTCTCTGTGACTATCATAAATAAATAAATAAAAAATTTAAAAAAAATCAAAAAAATAAAAAAAAAAGAAAATAGAATTAGGTTACTTGTAAATGTATATTGCAAACTCTAGGGTGCCCTCTAAAAACTTTTAATACAATATAATTGACATGCTAAAAAGAGGAGAGTAAATGGAATTAAAATGTTCAAATAAAACCAAATAGGGCAAAGAGGGGAAAACAAGAAACAAACAAGAGTGAAAAGAATAGAAAAGAGTTACAAATATGACAGATATTAATCCAACTATAACAATAACTACTTAAAATGTGAATGAATATACCAATTAAAAGGTAGAAATTGTTAAAAACTTAAAGACAGAAATTGTTGACAGATTAAAAATACTCAACCATACGTTTACAAGAAGCTCACTGTAGATATAAATATATAGATGGATTAATAAGTAAAGGAATGGAGAAATATATACCATTTAACACTAATAAATGAAAGCTGGAATAGTTATTTTCAGACAAAGCAGACCTCAGAATAGAAAAATTATCAGATAAAGGGGGGAATTACATAATGAATAAAGGGGTCAAATCTATAAGAAGATATCAAAGCCTTTAATGTATATGCACCAAACTACACAGTATCAAAATACATGAGGCAAAAAACAATAGAACTGCAAAGAGAAATAGACAAATCCACTATTGTAGTTAAAGATTTTAACACCTCTCTCTCAGTAATTGACAGATCTTTCAGTCAGAAAACCAGTAAGAATACAGTTAAACTAAACAGTATCAGTCAATTAGATCAAATTGACATATATAGAAGACTTCATACAACATCAGCAGACTACACATTCTTCTCAAACTCACACAGAAACATTCACTAAGATAAACTACATTCTGGATGATAAAACACATCTTAACGCATTTAAAATAGGAGTCAAAGTATGCTCTCAGAGCACGGTGCACAGAAAAATAGTGTAAAAAAATCCCATAATAGTGGAAGAGTAAACAATAAATTTCTAAATAACAAGTTGATGAAAGAAGTCACAAAAGAAATTTTAAAAATATTTTTCTTTTTTTAAAAAGAGTTTACATCAGCCTAGAATTATTGCAGTTCAGTTCATTTATTTTTTAAAGGGTTTTTTGTTTTTGTTTTTGTGTTTGTGTTTTTTATTCATGAAAGACAGAGAGAGAGAGAGAGAGAGAGAGAGAGAGAGAGAGAGAGAGGCAGAGACACAGGCAGAGGGAGAGGCGGGCTCCATGCAGGGAGCCCGATGCTGGACTCGATCCCTGGTCTCCAGGATTACATCCTGGGCTGAAGTCAGGCGCTCAGCCACTGAGCCACCCTCATATTTTAAGGAATCCCCTTAAAAATATTTTAAACTAATTATTAAAATTTGTAGAATACAGCAAAAGCAATGCTTACAGGGAAATTTATGGCATTGAATAATTATACTAAAAAAGAAAAAAAGATCTATAATGAATAAGTTTCCACCCAAGGAAACTAGAGCAGTTTAAGTGAAAGGAAGTAGATAAGGAAAAAAAGTGAGAAGTCAATGAATTCAAAAACCAGAAATCAAAGAAATCAAAAGTTCCTTCTTTGAAAAGATGAACAAAATAATAAATCTAAGTTAATCTAATCAAGAGTAAAAAAGAGAGGAGACATAAATAAGCATGAAAAAAGCTACTCAACATCACATGGGATCAGTAAATTTTAAATTGAAACAATAATGGGATACCACCTCCAAATCCAAAACAATGACAACACCAAATATTGGGAAGGATATGAAACAACAGGAGCTCTCAATCATTGTTGGAGGTGATGGAAAGTGGTATAGCTCTTAGGAAGACAGTTTGGCAGTTTCATACAAAGGTAAAGCATAAGTTTACTATATGATCCAACAATTGCACTTGTAGGTATTTGCTGAAATAAGTTAAACACATGCGCACACAAAACTCTGTACATAAATATTTTAGCAGTTTTATTTATAATTGCCCCAAACCAGAAACAACTAAGATGTCCTTCAATAAGTGAATGAATAAACGTACATTGTGGTATATATATATATATATATAATGGAATCTTATTTAATGATAAAAATAAATGAGCTATCAAGCTACAAAGAATCACAGAGCGATCTCAAATGCTTATTACTGAATGAGAGAAGTCAGTCTGGAGAAATTACAGCTCTGTGATCCCAATTACATGACAATTTGGAAGCATGGCTGAATGGATTAAAAACAACAACAACACAAGAAAAATGAGGACTCCAATAGATAAGAAATGAAAGAAGAGATATTAAAACTGATACAGAAATACAAAGGATCATAAAAGATGAGTATGAATAATTATATGTCAACAAAATGGGCAATCTAGAAAAATGGATAAATTCCTAGAAACATACAACCTACCAGACTGAATCATGAAAAAATAGAAAATTTGAACAGATTAACAGTAAAGAGATAGAATCAGTAATCAAAAATATCTCAACAAACAAAAGTCTAGGACCAGATTACTTCACAGGTGAATTCTATCAAACACTAAAAGAACAATTAATACCAATAATTCTCAAAACAGAGGAAAAAATAGAAGAACAGAGAACTTTGAATTTCAAACTCATTTTATGAAGCCAGCATTACTCTGACATCCATACCAGACAAGGATGCCACAAGAAAAAAAATCATACGCCAATATCCCTGATGAGCATAGATGCAAAATTTCTCAGCAAAATAAAGCAAACCAAATTCAATAATAAATTTAAAGGATCATACACAACGATCAAGTAGGATTTATTCCAAGCATGCAAGATTGGTTCCACTTCTGGAAATCAATCAGTGTGATATATACCATATTAACAAATTGAAGGGTAAAATCATATGATCAATTCAATAGATGCAGAAAAAGCATTTGACAAAATTCAACAGCTGTTTATGATAAAAACTCAAAAAAGTGGTTTTGGTGGGAATATCACTCAACCTAATAAAGGCTATATATAACAAACCCACAGCTAACATCATACTCCATGATGTAAGACTGAAAGTTTTCCTTCTAGGATCAGGAATAAGACAAAGATGCCCAGTCTCCCCACTTTTATATAGTATTGAACAGGAGCTAGTGGGTAAGTCTCCCAGTTTCCTTTTCTTTGGATGGAGAAATCTGGAAAGTATTTTATACATGTATCACAATCCCAGTAAAATTGAGATCCCAATGCTCCCAATAGTGGTGGAATATTCTTACATTGACTTTTTCTCTTCTTTACTTCACTCTCACTATTCCTTCATTCCTGATTCTTAGGGTTAGATCCTAAATAAACTACTGGAACTCTGGTTCTTATTTCTGGCTCTGTTTTCAGGGGCAATTAAACTAAATAACATTTGTTTTACTAAGATATGTTTAGGACACATGGCAATAGTTATGTTTGCTGGAATCTTTTTTTTTTAAAGATTTTTATTCATTCATTCATTCATTCATTCGGGACACAGAGAGAGAGGCAGAGCCATAGGCAGAGGGAGAAGCAGGCTCCCTGGGAGGATCCTGATGTGGGACTCCATCCAGGACCCTGGGATCATACCTTGGTCAAAGGCAGACACTCAACCGCTGAGCCATCCAGACGTCCCGTATTTCCTGGAATCATTACGTGTTACAATCATATCACAGGAAAACAGAAAATTGTTTTGGAGACATAGAAGCATGAATTGGGACCATCTCCGAATATATTCTAGAATATTTTTGGGGTTTGTTTTATAAACATTTCAATAAACACTGCATGCAAAGCAGTACTTAATAAACACTCACGTCCTCACCAGTTTTCTCCTTCTGTTGTGGGATCTATAAAAGCAAGAGGCATGAAAGAAAATCAGCAAAGCACTTTATGACGATCATACTGGTGAGCCAGTAACTCAAAGAAAGGTAATTACTAGAATCATCGGAAAGTGTTCTGAGCCCTGATGAAAGTTTTTCCTTGGGGATGCTCCTGGTGGTAGTTATTCACACAAATTATTTCTCAGGAGCCTACAGCAGATTGACTAGACTAATTTTCAATTAAACTGCAGCAGTATCCAAGTGGTGGAAAAGTGAAAGACATTTTTTTTAAGAGAGCATTTCCTTATCTAATAAATACCTGCCGTAATATAAAATTTAATAGCGGTTGTGGCATTGTACATCAAAAAGTAAATTGCAGTGTATGAAGTTAACAAATCCTCTGTGTGGATGCTGTCAGCTTACTCTTTTCTAGAAGCATCAAGCAATGGCAGATCATGAAAAAACACTACCTCAGTTGTTAATTCCATATTAGATTTAGACACATCTAACGTAAGGCTAGTCTTTTTAGTAAAATTATGAGTGAGGTCTGTTTCAGTTTTCTCTATACTTATGTGTACTAACATTTTACTGGTGGACATAAATGTGAAATTAGTAACAAAATCATAGCCAAGGCATCTGTGAATATAATTGATTCACCTAGTATGTATTTTTATTGCTTATTTTGTGCACATTTAATGGAATCTATCACAATAATGTATTGATAGGATTATTTTAAAAGGCTATGATTTCCTTGAGGGCAGACTATGCCTTCATATTTCTTATTCTTTTAAAGTTTGAATGAATGAATGAAATAATGGAATAGGCTTCATCACATTTTTTATCATGTGTGGTAAACATATGTTTTTGCTTGCATGGCATCCCTTTCCTCTTCTGGTAATGCCACTTTCATTACCCCAGAGAAAATACCCCTTCTTTATTCTCTGTTCACTTAGTTTTGGGCATGGAGTGGGGTAGGGTGGAAACATGACTTCAACTCCAAGACCTGGCAAAACTATATATTCCCTTCTTTGGGACCAGTGATTCAAGGATAGATATGTGAATAAACTTGGTTCAATAAAGTGAATCTTGAGACTTTTGCTGGGTTTACTGGAAAAGTGGTACCTAGTCAGATATTGATACTTATTCTGCTCTGTTGTAGACTTCTAATTATGTGAGCCAATAAGTTCCCAGTTATCTGACAAGTTTGAGTTGAGTTTGTATCTCTTACTTCTTTTGTTCTATTTCCTCTAAGATTTTATAAATCTTCCAGTGGTGTCCTGTGAAGTTGAAATAGTCAGTGGGAACTAATTAGTTTTAGCCTATTTTCCCCAGAAGTTTGATGGCATGGACTGATAAAAAGATGAAAGAGAGAGAGAGAGAGAACTAAAAAACATCCTAAAACATAAACCCTAAGAAAACTGATCATTTAACCATATGCTCCTATATCTATCATTTCACATGGAACTCAGAGGCCAGATCATCTACTTATGCTTAATATGGCACTGAGCTATTACGTCAGCTTTTTGAACTATTTCAGAAAGCATCATTACATGTGGCCCAGCATTTTCTAGGTCTACAATCCAAATTGTGAATTCCACTGGCGACACTTTACAGGGCTTATCTCAACACCACTTTAGACAAGAGCTTAGAAAAATTAGCCATTTTTGATGCTGAATATCCTCATCTATAAAGGGGGAAGATTTATTTGTTGTGGGTATAGCAAGGAATACAAGGTTGACTAAGACAGTCTTTCTGGTGTTAAAACTCCAAAATCTAGAGGCAATTTCATTTTCATTACTTTATTAAGGAGTGTGAACAAAGAAAAGAATATTGAAGACCTTAGTGAAAAGCCTCAAGGCTTTGCCTCAAAATTGACCAGATATTTTAGGATACAATTATGACTAGTGGTATTATGTTTCACTGTTTAGAGAGAGTGACTTAGGACATATAATAAAGTACTGAGGGAAGGAAATACAGGTCAGTTTTAAATGTGACAAAGGATTTTGGGACAGTGAAGTCAATCAATTTTGCCTGGAGAAGTAATCAATAGAAGAGGCACAAGAAGAGTTGGAAGATCTCTACATTGATCAGTATTAGATTTAGAAAACATAATTTTAGGATTTAAAGCCACAAACAGTTGTTTTTTTTGGAATGTACTCAAAACAGAGTTTGAATCTCACCCTTCTAGTAACAGCCTAGTTGTGGAAATTGGGAAAGACATAAAACCTTGGTTTCTGTAAAGTGAAAATAAAAATAAATTTCATCACATAGCTGTTAAAATAAATGATATGATGATCATCATTATAGTTAATAGTAGCTTTATTTAGTGTCTAATTTGGGACATACACTGTGCTAAGTGCCAGCATATAAACTCATTTAGTTTTCAAGACAACCTGATGAAGCAGGGCTATTATTTACATCTTACAGATAGGGAAAATGGGGTAAGAGAAGAGGACTGCACAGAGTTAATGCACCCTACTTAAGTTCCACAGCTAGCAAGAAACAGAACAGGATTTTCACTGAGGCAATTCACCCTAGGATTTTATAAGGATTTTAAGAGTGTCTCTATATTGCTTTTCTTCCAGAGCAGACAGTAACAACTTAATAAATCAGAGTTGAAGCTAAATCATGAACATATTCAAACTAGGAAAGATGATTGAAGATTACCCAAATAGGTATAAAATGTAGTAGGTAGGTAACTTGACTCTGGCTCCATTTTCATAAGTGTAGTGTTGATTCAAGATCTTGGTGCCTTGCTCTAGATCCAATGCTAGATCTATTTTTCTTTAGATCTTCTTTAGAGGAGAGTCTTTTCTACCTGACTCTCCAAAATAGTAATTCCTTCATTTCTTGCTTTAGTTCGAGGCAGAATGGAGAACAAATTTATATAGCAACCCTTATTTTACATTCTCCAAGTTTCTTAAATTATGATGATCACAAAAGTCACCATCTTAAATCACCAGTTTATTGGGATTCTCTCTGCATCCAGCAAAAAATAAAATAAATAAAATAAAATAAAATAAAATAAAATAAAAAAAGCCTGGACATTGGATACTGACTCCATGCTTGCATGGACTGTGACTCATCCAATGCCTTTCCTGTTAAATGAACATATAAAAGATGGCCTAGATCTGCAGTTTCAAAACCTCTTGAGATCCTGAAAACTTTAATGCACTAAAGATAAGATTAACAAGGGAGAGATAGTTTTACCAGATAGTACATATATTCTAAAGTAATTATACTTACATCACGAGGCATAGGAATAGATAGAGATCAATGGAGCATAATACAAAGCCCAGAAATTCTTATCTTCATTTATAGTAAGAGAATTTCTCTTTTTGTGCTGATATGACAGTTTTTTCACCTGGCAAAGATCAAAAGCTTAACACGTTGTGATGGTGAGAATGTGAGAAAACAGATACTCTTATACATTGATGATGTGAGTGTAAATTGTCCTTTGGAGGATGATTTGGCAATACCCATTAGAATTATATAAGGTATAACCTTTAATCCAATAATTCCACATCTAGGAATATATCCTATGCATTGGAGAATTAACATTTATTTATGTACTGATATGAAGTGATTTCCAATATATATTGTTAAAACAGGATATATGGTATACTATTATGCATAAAATATATTTGGGAAAATACACAAAAGCTGAATCTGGGAAAAGGAACTGAATGGCTGAAGGACAAAGATGAGAAGGAGGCTTTTCACTATTTACCGTATGTATATTTTGTATTTTTAACCATATGAAAATATTGCCTTCTCAATAAATAAATGAAATTTATTAAATACATTTATTGTATTAATTTATTACATAAAATTTCTAAAACAAAAACTAATACATCATATAGTTAGAAATATTTAAAACAAATTTTATAGTTTACAACTAAAGAAGCATGTAAGGACAAGTGCTGAATTAATAATTATAGGACAGGTATATTTTTCAGCAGGGTTATTTTATAAATACAGATCCCAAGCATCTCATTTTAAATTCCTGTTTAAAAAGCTAATAAAGAAAGTATACAAATGGGGACACTTTTTAGCAGCCTTGGAAACCAAAGCTAAGTATCATCTATTTACCAGACATTTGGTAAAAATGTTTATAAGGTAAAACATTGATTAGATGAAGGGAAACAGATGGGAGATCCATGGTGTTGTTTCAGGTAACTAAGTTGAAACGGCTAAGCCCACTCACATGACACATTTATATAAGATACAAAGGTTTTATGACCTGCATCTAGATACAAAGACAGTATGAGAAACTTGAGGGTATCTCTTTGGCTTTCCCTCATGTTTACAGATCGGCTGTAGTAAGAGTATACTCATGACCTGGAAAGGCCTCAACCTGGATCCAGATACAAACTATCACCTAGCAGAGATACAGTATGATGGAAGTCTTTCCTTACAGATCTTATCTATGATGTTTTATAGATCTGAAACTACCACTAAAGGCCATGGCTTTGGTTTCTTTTGGTTGCCCAGATAGTTTGATCTTAAAATTGGTCTAATGTCAATACTCATATATTTTTAAATTTTATGCCACTTACTTGAAACTAAAGCCTTCTCTGTAATTTCTGAATTAAGTTTAACTCTCATTTAACTATAAGATCACAATGGACAGACATAAAATTTCTTATTTATGGAAAACTAAGCAAGGAAAATCAAAGGACTTTTTTTCTTTCTTCTTTCTTTCTTTCTTTCTTTCTTTCTTTCTTTCTTTCTTTCTTTCTTTCTTTTTCTTTCTTTCTTTCTTTTAATCTGTAGCACCATGTATTAGTGAATGGTTGGAGGAGCTGGCTCCCTCGGCAATAATGGATTTACTAAAAGAAGCCTGTGTGGTCATTTGTCCATCTGCTATCAGCCTCATTTCTGCACTGTCATGCTTTGCTGTACATTGCAGGAAGATAGAAGACCAAAGACTACATTTCACAGACGCCCTTGCCAGGGTGGATCTTCTGATTAGGTTGTATCAATGCAAAGCACAGTAGGAGACTAGACTAAGAGGCAGGAGGAAGAAAAGCCATTTCTCTTCCTATTTAAGTATTTTGGTAGCTCCTCTGGCAATGACAGCTGCACAGAGTAAATGCAGACTTGTGGTTCCTCTGAGACGATTCAGTCCAGCAGCAGTGGCAGAAGGGATTGCTGTATCATCCCCATCAGCATATTGCTAAAGTACTCTGGTTCCAACATCAACAGTGACAACAGTCTTCTGAGTTACTGCAGTGTAAGTGGCAAAGTGGGTTCTAGGCTTCCCGCAGTGGTGGTAATAGCAGTGGATCCAATGTCAGATGCAGGTGCTCCAGTGGCCTTAAGGATAACATTATTTTGGACACTGTATACCATCACTTTCCTTTTGTCCTTCAGCCTACATGGGTAGGAGCTCTTGCTGTTATGAATATCTTCCCCTTTGTATTTCTTTAGACCTCCCATCACTTTTATAACCAATGTCCTAGATTACATTTCCACTGATTGAAAACACTAGCATGACTTCTTTTCCTTTTTTAAAAAGATTAAAAAAATTATTTAAAAAATTTATTTATTCATGAGAGACACACAGAGAGAGAGAGGCAGTGACATAACCAGAGTGAGAAGCAGGCTCCTTGAGGGGAGCCTGATGCAGGACTTGACTCTAGTATTGTGGGATCACTCCCTGTGCCGAAGGCAGACACTCAACCACTGGGCCACACAAGTGTCCCTTGGCTTCTTTTCCTTACTGACTAATACAAAGCAGAAGAATTTTTAGGAAATTCATGACTTATGGGCTCAAGAAGATTTAAAACTTAACAGAATTTACCTTTTTGAAATCAGACTAAGAGATCAGAAGAGGAATCGTGTAAGATAAAGAATTGCTAAACGAAAATGAAAAATAATATTGTGATACTTTAAACTGGATAGAGATCCAAGAGAAAAGCAAGATAGGGCACAAACTCATTATTCTGAAAATTGATAACTAAAGGTAGAGGATCAAGCATTTATTCTATCTTTCCTGTATTTCAGGGCACCAAATGGCTGGTGAAGGAAAATTCTTCTTTAATAAAAGAATCACAGCTAATAAATGCAAGACAAATGTCAGAATTAGAAAATAACCATTTTGTAATATCTAATGAAATAACAAATCTAGGTTGCAATCAACAGTGTCGAGACCATTAGGTGAATGATTAATGGAAAATTATAATGAATGGATCTGAATAGACACCACCTGAGCCCTGTAATTAATCTTAATGTTACCAAATGCAAACCAAATAGATATTATGTGCCACATGTTATAAAGCAATTGAAAATACACAGCATCCCCTATATGCTATCCCTGGGAAAAGGACTCGATCTAATTAAGCCTGCAGATATAAGTACTAGTCTTAAGGGGGGAAAAAAAAGGGAGACAGAATAGCATATGCTAATTTACACTGCAAAGATACAATAAGCCAAATTCAGAATGTAAGAAATTCTACAGTTTTGGGGTGCCTGGGTGGCTCAGTCTGTTGGGCACCTGACTCCTCTTGATTTCAGCTCAGATCATGGTCTCAGAGTCCTGAGATCAAGCCCCATGTTGGACTCCACCCAGTGTGGAGCCTGCTTAAGATTCTCTCTCTCTCTCTGCCCCTTCCCCCACTCTCACTCCCATAGGAGCTCTCTCTCTCTCAAAAGTAAAATAAAATAAATTAAAAATAATAAATTCCACAGTTTTTTCCCAAATTAAATGATATTAAGAGGAGGGGGTGCAGAGTATATGGATACACATTAAAAGAGACTTAGAACAATCTACCAGTTGCAAGGTATGGTCCTATCAAGTGTAAAAAGACAATATTTGACACAGTTGGGGAAAATTAAACAGACAAGGTATTAGAGGGTATCAGGAAATGATTGTTAATTGTATTGGGTGTATTAATGTTATTTCGTATGTGTGTATTTTAAGAAAAATCTTTCTAGGGGCACCTGGGTGGTTCAATTCATTAGGTGTCTGACTCGGTTTTGGCTCAGGAGTGGTTTTGACCTCGGAGTGGTGAGATTTAACCCCAGGTCTGGGGTGCTTAGTGCAGAGTCTAAGACTCTGTTTCCCTCTACCCCTCCCCTTCCATGTTCTCTCTCTCTCTCTCTCTCTCTCTCTCTTCTCGCTCAAATAAATAAATAAATCTTAAAAAACAAAAGAAAGAAAAATCTTTCTATTAAGGTATCAAGTTTTTATGGGAGAAATGATATAATGCTGTGGATTGCCTTAAAATGCTCTAGTATTTTCCACTAAAGAAACAAAAACAAGAAGAAAAAAGGAAAAAAAAAGATTTAACAAGGATAGCAAACTGGTTGTAATTATAGTGAGTGATGGGCACCAGGGACTCATTACACTATTATTTTATGAAATTATTTTAATAAAGAGTTTAAAATAATTTTCTTCATAAAATATTTTTAGAACCAAGAGGCTTGTTTTTGTTTTTAATTTTCAATTAAGAGCTAATCCCACATTTTATAAAGTACTTATGACCATAGCAAATTTGAGGACTTCTTATTCCAATTACTTTGAGTTTTAAATTTAAGCTGAGAAACCTTGCACTGCTCCAAGCACACATCATAATAGATCATTCCTTCAGAGAACAGTTAGAAGACATAATTGCTTTCAAGCAAGATAAACACCTCAGTGGACCGGACAGGAAACATAACACAGAATAATGTGAAAGGGGCTGAAGCTGTAGGCCTTTTGGGGTTTGGACTATTTACACTAGGAATATAAAGACAAATATTTGTTTACCAACTTCTCACTCTTAAAAGACAATGAGCTACTTGAAGACAGGTAAAATATTTCTTCATCTTAATATGCCTAGAAAAGTGCCTAGAGCCCATTAGGCAATAATTGAGTAAAACATGAACAGGGGAAAAAGCTTGAGAAAAAGAATGGTAAACAACACCAGAACTATGTTTGATCAGAAGAAAAATGTAAGCTTGAATTTGTACGAGCACTAAATGGACATGTGTTGTTACTTTTTTACTATAGAAGACTGATGAAAAAGAACTTCTCCATGGGGCTTAAGAGCTCCTATGCGATTTTTTTTCTTGTCACAAGAAGATGAATGGACAGATTGAGACCATGATTGATTGCTCTGGAACAAAGTACTGCCAGGCCATATACCCTTCCAAAAAGAAAGACTGCCTATCTGCAATGAGGGAGGGTTTGGAGTAGTACCCACAGACCTCTACAAAACCTCTTTGTTTAGAAATTCTGCTTGCGGGGGGGAGGGGCAAGATGGCGGAAGAGCAGGGTCCCCAATTCACCTGTCCCCACCAAATTACCTAGATAACCTTCAAACCATCCTGAAAATTTACGAATTCGGCCTGAGATGTAAAGAGAGACCAGCTGGAATGCTACAGTGAGAAGAGTCCGCGCTTCTATCAAGGTAGGAAGACGGGGAAAAAGAAATAAAGGAACAAAAGGCCTCCGAGGGGGAGGGGCCCCGCGAGGAGCCGGGCTGAGGCCGGGGCGAGTGTCCCCAGGACAGGAGAGCCCCGTCCCGGAGGAGCAGGAGCTGCACCAACCTTCCCGGGCGGGCGGAAAGGGGCTCGCAGGGAGTTGGAGCAGGACCCAGGAGGGCGGGGATGCCCTCGGGCTCCCGGGGACACTAACAGACACCTGCGCCCCAGGAGAGTGCGCCGAGCTCCCTAAGGGCTGCAGCGCGCACGGAGGGACTGACCGGAGCAGCTCGGAGGGGCTCGGGAGCGGCTCCAGGGAGGGAGCTGCAGGGCGGGAGCGCGAATCCCACAGCGCAGGCCCCGGAGCACAGGGCGCCGGGACACAGCCCAGGATCCGGCCTCCCCCGGGACAAGCAGAGGCCGGGAGGGCCCGAGACAGCGAGGACGCTCCTGCCCCGAGCTGAGCAGATCAGCGGCCCCGCCCCGGAGCCTCCAGGCCCTGCGGACGGAGAACCGAGAGCCCCGAGCCCCGTAGTTCCTGCGGAGGCTGAATCCAGGCTTCCAGAGTTGCCATAGCAACTGCGACTGTTCCTCCTGAGACCTCACGGGGTAAACAACCCCCGCTGAGCCCTGCAGCAGGCAGGGGCAGAGCAGCTCCCCCAAGTGCTAACACCTGAAAATCAGCACAGCAGGCCCCTCCCCCAGAAGACCAGCTAGAGGGACCAGTGATACTCCCCCGTGTTCCAATACAACTTGTTTTTGGCCACTCTGCACTGAGCAAAATGACTAGAAGGAAAACCTCACTTCAAAAGAAAGAATCAGAAACAGCCCTCTCTCCCACAGAGTTACAAAATCTGGATTACACTTCAATGTCAGAAAGCCAATTCAGAAGCACCATTATACAGCTACTGGTGGCTCTAGAAAAAAGCATTAAGGCCTCACGAGACTTCATGACTGCAAATTTAGATCCAATCAGGCAGAAATTAAAAATCAATTGAATGAGATGCAATCCAAACTAGAAGTCCTAACGACGAGGGTTAACGAGGTGGAAGAACGAGTGAGTGACATAGAAGACAAGTTAATGGCAAAGAGGGAAACTGAGGAAAAAAGAGATAAACAATTAAAGAACCATGAAGACAGATTAAGGCAAATAAATGACAGTCTAAGGAAGAAAAACCTACGTTTAATTGGGGTTCCCGAGGGCGCCGAAAGGGACAGAGGGCCAGAATATGTATTTGAACAAATCCTAGCTGAAAACTTTCCCAATCTGGGAAGGGAAACAGGCATTCAGATCCAGGAAATAGAGAGATCCCCCCCTAAAATCAATAAAAACCGTTCAACACCTCGACATCTAATAGTGAAGCTTGCAAATTCCAAAGATAAAGAGAAGATCCTTAAAGCAGCAAGAGACAAGAAGTCCCTGACTTTCATGGGGAGGAATATTAGGGTAACAGCAGACCTCTCCACAGAGACCTGGCAGGCCAGAAAGGGCTGGCAGGATATATTCAGGGTCCTAAATGAGAAGAACATGCAACCAAGAATACTTTATCCAGCAAGGCTCTCATTCAAAATGGAAGGAGAGATAAAGAGCTTCCAAGACAGGCAGGAACTGAAAGAATATGTGACCTCCAAACCAGCTCTGCAAGAAATTTTAAGGGGGACTCTTAAAACTCCCCTTTAAGAAGAAGTTCAAGTAACTCTGAACGTGAATGGGCTTAATGACCCCATCAAAAGGCGCAGAGTTTCAGACTGGATAAAAAAACAGGACCCATCTATTTGCTGTCTACAAGAGACTCATTTTAGACAGAAGGACACCTACAACCTGAAAATAAAAGGTTGGAGAACCATTTACCATTCAAATGGTTCTCAAAATATACCCTAAAAACTACAGAACACTTCTGAAAGAAATTGAGGAAGACACAAAGAGATGGAAAAATATTCCATGCTCATGGATTGGCAGAATTAATATTGTGAAAATGTCAATGTTACCCAGGGCAATTTACACGTATAATGCAATCCCTATCAAAATACCATGGACTTTCTTCAGAGACTTAGAACAAATTATTTTAAGATTTGTGTGGAATCAGAAAAGACCCCAAACAGCCAGGGGAATTTTAAAAAAAGAAAACCATATCTGGGGGCATCACAATGCCAGATTTCAGGTTGTACTACAAAGCTGTGTTCATCAAGACAGTGTGGTACTGGCACAAAAACAGACATATAGATCAATGGAACAGAACAGAGAACCCAGAAGTGGACCCTGAACTTTATGCTCAACTAATATACGATAAAGGAGGAAAGACGATCCACTAGAAGAAAGACAGTCTCTTCAATAAATGGTGCTGGGAAAATTGGACATCCACATGCAGAAGAATGAAACTGGACCACTCTCTTGCACCATACACAAAGATAAACTCAAAATAGATGAAAGATCTAAATGTGAGACAAGATTCCATCAAAATCCCAGAGAAGAACTCAGGCAACACCCTTTTTGAACTTGGCCACAGTAACCGGAGAAGGACAAACAGTGTATGTTCTCATTCATTTGGGGAATATGAATAATAGTGAAAGGGAATATAAGGGAAGGGAGAAGAAATGTGTGAGAAATATCAGAAAGGGAGACAGAACATAAAGACTTCTAACTCTGGGAAATGAACTAGGGGTGGTGGAGGGGGAGGAGGGTGGGGGGTGGGGGTGAATGGGTGATGGGCACTGAGGGGTACACTTGACGGGATGAGCACTGGGTGTTATTCTGTATGTTGGTAAATTGAACACCAATAAAAATTAATTTATAATAAAAAAAAGAAATTCTGCTTGCTTACTGTTGTTATACTTGTACACACATATACATGTATATGTGAAAATAAATCAGAAACTCATCCTATATCTCACAAAGTAAAAAGAATTATTATTGAATAACACATGGACACATCATTTCTGCCCCATTAAAGGCATGAGAGGCCCACCTCCCCTCCCTACTCTCTGGCAACTTTTTCTGTCACTGTCCTAGTTTTTCTTATGGAGACCTGTGTTCATCCTTTTTACCACACAAGTTGTATCACTTCCAGGGGTCAAGATTGTTTAGGCTATCAAAGAGGGCTTTGGAAGTCTGTGATTATATTTACAGATTGCTTGCCTGATATATGTGAGAGGGTAAAGAGCATGATCATTCTTTCTATATAATTTTCAAAGCAAAAGGTCAAATTATGGTCTAGCCAGAGGACAAATAGCCTAGTAATACAATTCCCACCAAACCACCTCAAAATGAAGAGCCAGATTGCCTAAGTGTTGTAAATATGGGTAAAATTCAGCCTTTGCACATCACATAAGTGGTCAATTGCTGGGTAATATGCAGGAAAAGTTATTACACCTAAGAGGAACATTTCCAATTTACACTGAGGAAAGAATTGTGGCCTTTTGTATTTATTGCTAAATGTTAATTAATGAAAAGTACTAACATCTACATTTATTTATATGAATAAAGTGGAAAAATCCTTGGATTAAAAGCTAAATTCTTGTGCCAATTCTGACTGGCTAGCTACGTAATCTTGGGAAAGTCATTTGACTCTTTGAGCCTTAGTTTACTTTATAAAATGAGGGGGCATGGGCCAAAGCTCAATCAGATAGTCTCTAAAGTCCCTATCAGGTCTGCCATGTGAATTTAGGCTCTGAAACATATGTATGTAATTATATAAACATTTAAGAAGGCACATGATAGGCAGAGAAGTCAATAAGTAATAATACTGAAAAATTTTGGCACCATTATTGTGTAAGATGATACAGCAAGAAGGAGAGACAAAGAGAAAAGTAAATACTGTTTTGCTTTTTATTTTCACTGAAGTTGATAAAATGGTCCAACTTAAAAGCTGTGGAAGATAGAAAATGAATTAAAATAGTAAATATTAAATGTATATGAAACATTTATCTTCTAAATATAAAGTACAAAGTAGCCAGATTTTTAACTAAATGTCATTTCACCAGCATGAACTTTTCTGAACAAAAATAACCTCACTACTACCTATATCTGTATTTGTAATCAACTGCTACTGTTTCTTTATAGGGAGGATATGGTAGATGCCAAAACTAATTATAATTGTGTGTGTGTATGTGTGTGTGTGTGTCCATTTGTTCTTAATCTCCCTGCTACATTTCAGCAGTCAGGAACACAAACCCCACAAATCTAAATGCTGTTGTCAATAAATGGTCTTAAGAAATTGCTATCAGAATTCCTAGAGTCTGTAGATATTGTACTGAGATATGAATAAATGATACCCATTCATAACCTGTCACTTCCTTTTGGCACTTTATAATTTTATTTTCAAAGTCTAATAATATGGCTGACTATTTTCTGTCCCTGCAAAGTTGTGCATTGAAGTGGGAGAAGCAGTGGCAAGAAGTAAAAGATAGTGATTGACATGGCATGTAATTACTTTAGGTATCAAGACTTTTGCACGTTGTTTATGGGAAATTCTATTCTCATTAGACAGGCATCAAGGGCTATTGGTGGGATTGCACCAAAGTAACTGATGGCCCAAAGACAACCTTTGGAATAAACAGGATATTTTTAAATTGTTATTTGAGAATTTGTTTTATGATAGATGGAGGTCATAGAAAAAGAACTTTTTGTTTTAGAATTTATTAATTTTAAAAATCTAAGAATAATAATAGGCAGTGTGGTGTGGTGTTGAGTATGCCGGGCTGAGTCAGATGGACTTTTATTCTGTTTTGTGTTTTGTGTTTCCTAAAGCTGGATGAGCTTGTGCATACCGTCTTACCTCTCCTAGCTTTTTCTTCATGTGTAAGTTAAGGATAATATGATTGGTCTTACTTGCCTCACAGGGCTGCATATCTAAGATATTGGATGTTAACGAAATTTTGCCTGTGGGAAGAAGTGAACTTATATGAAGGATTCTTCATAACTATAAAAAAAATGTTATTGTTAGTACCTATTACTACAACCATATTATAAAAGTCAAATTCCCTTTTCCTGGGATCTTTTCATGAAATGTGGACTGCTCTAACCTTGGCACCAGTCATAATTCCCCTGGATTCTTCTCTAAAATTTATTTATTTATTTATTTATTTGGTTATTTATTTATTTATTTTTATTTGAAAGAGAGAGAGTGTGTGTGAGAGCAAGTGAGCGTGGGGAGGAGGGGCAGAAAGAGAGGGAAAGAATCTGAAGCAGATTTCATGCTGAGCATGGAGCACATTGCAAAGCTTGATCTCATGGCCCTGAGATTATGACCTGGGCCGATATCAAGAGTCAGATACTTAACAGAATGAGCCACCCAGGTACTCACAATTCCCCTGGATTCTATACACAATCTGAAAATGTTAATTTTCTGTGTCATCTTGACTGAGTCACAGGTGCCCAGATATTTGGTTAAACATTATTTCTGCATATATCTGTGAGGGTGTTTCTGGAAGAGAATAGCATTTGAATCGGTATACTGAGTAAAGTAGATTGCCCTCCCCAGTGTGGACAGGCATCATTTAATCCACTGAGGACTAAACAAACTGTGGAGGAAAGGGGAAATTTTTTCTCTACTTGACTGAGTTGGGAAGGACATCGGTCTCCTCCTGCCTTCAGATCACTGGTGCTCCTGGTTCACAGGTCTTCATACTTAGACTGGAATTTACACCATTGGCACTCCAGTCCTCAGATCTTCAGACTTGGACTAGAACTTGAACCATTGATTCTCCTGGTTTTCAGAATCTTAGACTCAGACTCAAACTATACCATGAGCCCTCTTGGGTCTATACTGCAGATGTTTGATCATGGGACTTCTCAGGTTCCATGATTTTTTTTTCTGAAGAACCCTGATTACTGTACAATTCCTCCATGTTTTTCAAATATGTATTAGGGAATGGCATAAATGCATTGTAGTTCTTCTGCTTGTTAAAAGTATTTGACTGATTAAGGATCTGCTTTAGCTAACTCCTGATACTAACTTTCATCTCAAAGACTAAAGACATGTGTGTTCCAGCTCTTTGGTCCTACGTGCACCTGGAATTTTTTGTGTTTGAAACTGATGTCAAATTCTCATCTCCCTGACATGCCCTGCCTGTCCCATCAGAATCACATTTGTCTTCATTAAAATCATTTCTATATACTGCTTCCTCACCGCTTCCATTCATTCTGAACAGAGCAATAACCAAACCAAGAAACATGAGAGCTGCCATTTATTGACCTCTTATCTATGAGAAATTAACATATTTTATCTTATTTAATCCTCATGACCATCCAACAGTACCATTTCCTCATTTTACAGATGAGGAAACTATAGCTTATAATGGATAATCAACTTACTCAAAGATAGATAGTAAATAGTAGACCTAAGAATTAGATTCAAAGCCACCCAACAGCAAAGTCTGTGTAAGTTCAACTACTGGCATATTTCCTGTTCCCATATGCCTTTTCTTTCTTTTCTCAGTTTAAATTTTTTTGGTCCATTTAAATTACTTAGGCCCAAAAAAACTTACTATTATTTTTTTTTAATTTACACAGGAAATTCTTTATTATATTATCAGTTCTACAATAGCATCTTCCTTAAAAAAGATTTAAGACTGGATGACAGATTATTTCCTTTACTGTTGCAAATACTGTAAATTTATCAGCAAAGAGGTAAGTATCAATGTCATTTTTCTTTAAGCATGAACACATAAAGGAGCAATAAAATAAACCTCATTTGGCCTGATCTTATAAGAAGTCACTCCAGCTGTCTTCAGGAGACTATAGGGAGATTTTCAGGACAGTTTTGTTTCATTCAGTCCACCCACAATAGGTATAGGACAGTCTGTAATAACCGCCAGGATACCACATTGCATTCTGAGCTCCTTGACTGGCCATTTGGCTTTATGTTCCAAGAGTACCTCCTCTGTGAATAGTCTTCTCCAGCGGGACTATTTCTTCCAGTATTGTATGCAGCATTTTCAAAACAGCTCAAACATGCACAATGACCACATTTTTGCCTGCCAGCAATCTTTCTTTCTTTCAAAAGGATTCTATCAAATTTGATAAGGTTGATATGTTTCATAAGTCCCTACTGCCTCCTTTAATGCAATCATGACTTCTGGGGGCTGGTTCCTAAGGACAAAGCTTTATAGTGCATAGCTTTTCAGTGAAAGATGTACTATGTGGTAGAATTAATAGGGGCAGTACATTTCACAGCTTCTCCACCTCAAATGGCATTTCTTAGTCAGCACAGTAGGTTCCCCAATGTATTGCCACAAATAGTAATTCTTCCTCAGAGTTCATGAAGATTTTCGGAAACAAGTGTTTCCAAATTAAATCTTATTCACAGTTTCTGCTCAGCATAAACCAGCCTAACTTGATGAGTGCCTTTGACATGTTGAGGAATAATTAAATTTAATTTTCACGTATGAAATAGAAATTAAAAAAAAACATTCTGCAGCTCTGCAGTGGCTGACACTATGCTATTGCCTTTGTGCTCTCAAAAGGGAAGGGAAATGAAATTCTAAGAGAATAGTGCATTCCACAAAGTTCTAGGAGAAAACATTCTAGAATAACACAATCTCTGCTGATATGGCAGCTTTTATAATAGCCCTTAGGAATAAAAGAGGGAATGTCCTCAATGGAATTTTTTTCTTTTGAAAAGGTAGAAAGGTAATTTGACCTATTTATTATCAGAATGTTCTTTAAAAATTCACAGACTCTTAGAGAATAGAACTGAGAGAGAAGCCTGGAATCATATGTTCCAAATTGTCAGCAAGCTACTGGAATGGAATGGGGTCTTTATTATTATTGGGCTCTTTAATATTATTAATAACAACTAAAACAATAGCTCAGTATATTTAGAATCCTTTATGAATCAGAGACTATGTTAAATTGTTTCTAAACCTCTCAATAATCCTTTGAAATGTTTTGTTGTTATATTTACAGTTGAGTAATTTGAGCCTCAGAGCGGGGAAGCCATTTTCCTAATGTCACACAACTAGTAAATGATTAAGCTGGGATTTGGCCCTAGGTCTGGATATCTCCAAAGCCAAAGCTCTTTCAATATATATAACATATTGAATATATATATATATTCAATATATATATATTACAATATATCATAATTAAGAGCAGTTTTCCAAAAGCAGACTTGGGCTCTCAAACTCTGACACTGCTACTGAGTGGCTGTGGAAACTCAACATTTTTGAAGCTCAGATTCCTCATGTGTAAATAATAAATAATAACAACAATTATAATAAAAACTTTAGTTGGGCTATTGTGGGGATTAAATGAAGTAATATATACAGAATGCTTTTTACTGTCCGCCTGGCCTATACACAGGACTCAATGGGTGTTAGCTATTTTTTAAGTTCCCATACCAGGTAGGTCCTCTTTACAGATATTAAGGCATAGAGAGCTGGGGAATCAATAGGGCTACTTTCTTGATACATGGTTGAATTGGCTTGGGGTAAATAAAAGATACATTGGTAATATAGAAGAAAGCAAAATGAGCTTTGGCTCACAAATTAAAACTGTATTGTCAAATGTTATTTAATTTGAACATAAGCAATAATGATGGAAAGACATTTTTAATTTATTCATTCATTCAACTCTTTCATCTGCTTTTCTTCTTCTCTAGAGTATGAAAGTACGTGTCAAATTCATCTCTGGGTAAAAGTTGACCCTGTCTGAAAATTCCAATCTGTGTCAGAGTCATGAACAAAGAGATGAACTTTATAAAACTTGAGGCAACTTGCTTTCTTTAAACATATAACTTGTATACTACTCATTTATGTTAAAAGATATTGTTAAAGTTAAGTAGCTTCTCTCTTTTTTTAAAGATTTTATTTATTCATGAGAGACACAGAAGGAGAGGGGCAAAGACATAGGCAGAGGGAGAAGCAGGCTCCATGCAGGAAACCAGATGCAGGACTCGATCCCAGGACCCCTGGATCAAACCCTAAGCGGAAGGCAGACGCTTAACCGCTGAGCCACCCAGGGTCCCAGAAGTTGAGTGAATAGCTTCTGAAAAGAATACAGAGTAACTGTCCTTATTGTTTAATTAATCCAGTTCTTTTTATTCAGGGTTCTCTTTATTCTCTTTATTTTTTCCTAGTTTTTGAATAGAGACACTAAAGTATAGAGAACAGCTTTGAGAGACATGGTGCCAAAACCCAAAAGTCCCTACTCACATCTGCTTCTCTCAAACAGCTTTGCTCTTATACACAGCTGTATAAATTACACTGATTTGAAAGAAACAAAACACCTTTTGTGCTTGTCTTACTCTTGAGTTCTTTTTCATCCATGCCAGAATTCTTTCTCTGTAAGAATAATAGCAAAAATTTGCTTTGCAAAACTCTGTGCTTAGTGCTGGAAGTGAGGGTTAGGGAGAAAGGAGGATTTGATTCTGTTTTTTAATTTTTTTTTAAATCCTGTAGTAGGCTGAGATTCCCTCCGGTGTGATAAAAAAATAAAATGAGGCCAGATGGTAGGAGTTGTTTATGGGTTCTGAAGTAAAAGTATTAAGTCACTAAAATTTGGAGGCTTCTCTCACTTATTACAGCTTCTTCTCATTAAATTCCTGTTTTTTTTTTTTTTTTTTTTTTTTTTTTTTGTGGTTGGGGGTATAGGGAGAAAATATCCGGGCACCAGATGTGAATTTTCTCTTGCACTGGGCCTTGGTGAAAGCACTTCTTTGCTTCTCTCAGATCTCCAGCCTGGAACAGCTGCAAAGGAGGCTGGGCAGCCCGGGTGGCTCAGTGGTTTAACGTGGCCTTCTGCCCAGGGACTGATCCTGCAGATCTGGGATCAAGTCCCACGTCGGGCTCCCTGCATGGAGCCCGCTTCTCTCTCTGCCTGTGTCTCTGCCTCTCTCTCCCTCTCTGTGTCTCTCATGAATAAATAAAATCTGAATAAACCTTGAAACCCATTTCTTGACACAGGCTTTCCTAGGTCTCCTTAGGGAAGAATTTATTCTCTTGAAGGATATGAGAGGGAAGTTTTCCAGCATAACGAATCCTGAATAGATATTCACTGAGTTGATTTTAAACCTGTTGCTGGCTGGTGTTACCTGTAAAATGGTAAAGATGACATGGTCTTGCTGTCAGATTTTTTAAGAATGGAATCAGTCAATGGGTGCCTGGGTGGCTCAAGTCGGTCAAGCGACTGACTCTTGATTTTGACTCAGGTCATGATCGCAGGGTCCTGGAATGGAACTCTGAGTTGGGCTCTGTGAGGAGTCTGCTTAAGGATTCCCCCCCCCCTCTCTCTCTGGCCTACCCCCCAACTCATGTGCACTCTCTTTCTCTCTCAAGTAAATAAAACCAATATATACATAAAAAAGAATGAAATCAGTCAAGTCCACTCATACTGTTGGGCACGATTCTGCTATTTCATGTAACTCTAGTCATGAAAATATCCTCAGAAATAAGCAAACAGCTTGCATTAAAAGGTTGTAAGCCATATGTTGCATTTTGGGGAGTAATGGTGTTTTCTTATCAAGCCCATATTAAGCCTTAGGTGGTAGTTAAGTCTACAGTTGAACTGATTGGGTTTGAATCTGGGGTTAATTCTTAACTCTACAACTCACTAACCAAGTGAACATGGACAATTACTCAATATCTTTAAGTTACTGTTTACTCACCTGTAAAATGAAGGTATGTGTCTATCTCATATCTAACTTAGGGAGCTAGCTTAAGCAATGCATATACATGCACAGTTTCTGAGCCACAGTTCCTTGTTCCTGATAAACAGAACTACCCTTCTTAACTAAATGATACCTCACCTTTATTGTTCCTGATAAAGAGGCATTGGCAGGAAAACTTACTAAACAGATGATTAGCCTTAAAAAAGTATGCATACAACTCAGTGGCTCCTTGAAGGCACTAACGACCACTTGCTTTTTCTATATGGTGAGAAACAGGGATGTCTGTCTCAGGCTGCTGGGCTCTCCTTCATGGTATGGTATGGCTACTAATAGTGGGGTTGCCATGTTAAGAACCACTGGGCTCCAACACTAAGTAGAGCTCGGTGAAGACTGGGCAAAAATTTGGATCTGGAGGAATTGTGGGAGATTTTCATTGCTATGGATTAATCTCTTCCCAGGACTATCTCATTCTTGACCAGTGCCCTGGGGACAACCAGGGAAAGAAAGAGAAAAGAACAGGAAGTAGAAGTCCACAAAACCCCTGGAAGCATCTCCTTTTTTGAGGTGAGAAAAGGCTATGGCCAGACCCTCCACTACAGGGTTTTACTGGAGTCTTTACTCAGGCCTTTCTGGATTCTGAAATGCATGAGCTTTTAGAACCTCTGATTTTCAGAGCCTCTGAGTCTTCTGTTTTCCTGTTTAAAATTTTACTTCTAAAAATATACAAGCGTTTTCATTCCATATATTCTAAAAATAAAATATGTGTACAATATTTGAATACATTCTTGGAAAAAAAATCACATCTGGAAAAAAAAGCCTCCCTTTATTACTGCTCAGAAACAAATCAAATATAGCTTTTCTATAATTTTATTGTAATTTTTTGTTACAGGAGTAGGATCATACTATAGTTGTTTTTCTGCAATGTTTTTACTTACTAACCAATCTATGAGATTTCTGTGATAGTACATATATATTTAATTCATCATTTTTAACTGTTGCATGGTATTCCATAGTATTAACTGATTATTTAAGAATTTCTGTATTGATGATTGTTTGATTTTCAATAGTTTTTATACAATCATATTGTATAATATGTATTATAGTAATGTAGTAAGCATCTTATATATATATCAATGAATTCTTATAAATAATTGTTAGATCATAGGATATGCCAATTTTAAATGTTGATAAACTTTTGATTGCCCTTCAAAAATTTTGTACCAATTTATATTTCCAGCACCTTGTTGAGGAACTTGCCAACTCTGAATATTATTTCTTTTAAATTTTTACAAATATGATGGATAAAAATTATCCATTATCCATTATTTTAAAATGCATTTCCCTTATTATTTATAAAGTTATCTTTTCATGTTTGTTATTTTTATTGCTCTGTGAATTTTTCAAATTCTTGCCTTTCTTCTATTTGTTTTCTTTCATAATTAATTGGTAGGTGTTCTTTATATGATTTCTATACTAATCTGTCATATTTTTACATTACTTTTCTAAATGGGTTTAAAATTTTGGGATATTCAAACCTATTTGTTTTCCTTCATAATTTCTGTATTTGGAGTCTTGTGTAGCAAGCTTTTCCAAAATGTGCTTTATTTTCTGCTAAATTTTATAGTTAGTTTGTTGTGTTTAATACTTAATCAATGTGGAATTAGTTTTATATCTGTTCTTCTGTTTTGAGATGTATGCTCTGAATTGTCTGTTCAGATCATTTGGCCATTTTCTATTTGGTTTATTTACTTTCTCTTATTGTTTGGAAGGAATTCTTTATATAGAATGTATCTTATTCCTTTCTACAATCTTTTAACTTTATTTATTGTGTATTTTGTGGTTCAAACTTAAAAATATTCCATATTTCTTCCAGTATTTTTGTTTTAGTTTGTTACATTTTTACTTTAATCCATGAGGAATTTTTATTACGATAAAATATACATAAAATTTACCATTTTAATCTTTTTTACATATATATTTCAGTGGCATTAAATATATTTATGTTGTGCAATCATCAGCATCAATTTCCAGAACACTTTCTTCTTTCCAAACTGAAGCGCTATATCCAATAAATAATAATTCCCCATTTCCCCTATCCTCCAAGCCCCATCATTCTATTTTCTGTCTTTATTAATTTGACTACTCTAGCTACCTCATAAAAATGGAATCATATAGTATTTGACCTTTTGTGTCTAACTTATTTCACTTTTGACAATTGTGAATGAATCTGCTAAGAACATGAACGTGCACAAACATCTGCTCAAGTAGGAATACTTAAGCCTATAAATTCAACAATTTAGATAAAATGGACCAATTTCTTGAAAGACACAAACTGCCAAGGAAATTTTTTTTTTTAATTTGAGAAGGTCATAAGTACTTCCGAAAAAGATACTTGTCTCTCTGTATCAAAGAATCTCGCATAGTACTTGCTTAATGGTGGATGCTTGATAAATTGTGGTTATTGTTATAAAATAACAGTATTATGTAAAGTGTTTGAAGACTGAATGAAGAAAGGAACCATATACTAAATTGGATCTGGATATGACTTGCTTGAAAGAGTTGCATTGTTTACATACTTTTTGGGTCAGTTTATTCACTGGTCTGTCATTCTTTTAAAGTTCTTTAGAATGCTTGTTGGATGAACGAATGAGTCTGTGATGCTAGGTACCAGGAATTTGCAGATAAAAAATATGACACCCATCCCTGAGCAGATTATAATCCTAGCAAGTCCTAATTGGGCATATGTAGAGAGATATGGAACCAGGATATTCTCAAATAAAATAATATCTGGGAGGAAAACAATATCCAGTACAGTGGAGTTCAGCCCAAGAAGTTAGGGAAGTCTTTGCAGAGCTACTAGTTGGGCTATGCTCTGAAGGGTCTGTACTTTGTGTGAATTCACTTATAGTAATATAGGCAGAGAAATGAGCAGAGAGAAGACTGGGGAGAATATTCCAGGAAGTAGCTGGAGCATAGGTCCACAGGATTGAAATGCTGAGGAATGTCGAGCAGTCCAGTGGTATGGAGGGATTAGCTAGAAGAGGCAGAAAAAGAAGAAAATGCAAGGCCAGAGGTGAAGGATTGGATTTGTTATGGAAGTTTAAGACTGTATTAATATTATAAGGGGACCTACTTTGTGGTTTTAGTAGAGGAAATGAGATTTTTCATTATGTCTCAAACTCTATATAAGCAGTAATACGTTTGTTATTAGATAAAGATGCCCTTGATTTCATTAACTACACATTCATCCTGAATTATGTTTTTATAGTATTTTTAGATATGAAAGCTCCACATTATCAAATCAGAAAACGTGTCTATATTTTATAATTCCACATCAAAGCTGTTCCATGATTACTTTTAATAGGAGTTAAATACATTATCTCAATTTATAGAGATGGGGAGCTTAACTGCAAATCACATTAGTGTTAGAAATTATGTGGCAGTTTAAGGCTTTCAATCTATAGGAATGTGATCCTGAGGATCAAAGAAGGGAGGAAAAAAGAGGTCCAGAGTGAAGGTCATACACCAAAGAAATTATTTCAGAAAGACAACCTCATAGAGTCAAAAAAAAATTGATCTTGAAGAACTTGGAGAAAAGATGCTGAAATATAGTCATTCTAGGTATTAGAATGACAAAACACTGCAGGAAATCTCACTTTCATGACCTATAAGATATATGTTTATTATTTTCCCATAGCTAGTTTTAAAAAAATCTTTAATTATGCAATAAATTTGTCTTTCTGGGAGGCTGAAAGTTATTCTGTAGTGATGCCTCCTGGAAAGACTACCATATCTTTTTAAATCTATGTCCAACTCCTTGAGGCATCAAATCTAGATAATGTTCCATTAACATTAATTAATATTAATACTATGAGGAGCATATAATGCATAATTAATCAAGTGGATAGAATAATAAGCCATTATATCTACAGACATTTCTTGAATACCTGTGATGTTCCACAGATACTATTTTGGGTGCTTGGGATATGTTTGTGCAAAACAATTCCTATTTATGTTGGGTAGGAAAAATTCTTCTACTCTCTTACGTTCAACAGTAACTGGGGGCATGCAAATTAAACTAACAATACGCAGATTAATAGGAGAGAAAGCATACAATTTTTGCTAATATTCATGTGCACAGGAGTTCACAGAGAAGTAAAACTCAAATAGTTAAAAATAGTAAAAATAATAGTTGGTAAAAATAGTAAAAAATAGTTATATTTCCTTTTAACAAAAACAATAGGGTTTGGGGCATCAAGGGACAATAAATTATGGGGAAATGACTAAGAAATATATGGGGGAACTAATGAAAAATAAGGGCTATTTTAGTGAGGTCTGTTTATGCAAACTCATCTTGGTGTCAACTCCTCATCTTAGATGATAAAAGAGTGTCTCTTCTCTATCTAGTATGGGAGATGGACACTTTCTTCAAAGGAAAATTTATGCCTTACTCTTTTTTTTTAAGATTTTATTTATTTATTCATGAGACATACACACAGAGAGAGAGAGAGAGAGAGGCAGAGACACAGGCAGAGGGAGAAGCAGGCTCTATTCAGGGAGCCTGATATGGGACTTGATCCCAGGACTCTGGGCCAAAGGCAGGCACTAAACCACTGAGCCACACTGGGATCCCCTATGCCCTACTCTTTAGGTTTCAGCTAAAAATAATCTTATGTTAAAGTGGTATATTTTAGGGTGGCATATTCTGATCCCCTTTATTTAATTGCAGAAAGATGACTATGCAGTATGCTTAACTAAACATCAGTATTTTTCAGCCTGGACCCAGAATGATCCTCTAACTCAAGGGTTCTCAAACTTGGGTATGCAAAGTATCATCATCCTGGGAATCTTGCAGATGCTAGTTCAGTAGGTCTGGGTGGTACCTGAGTTCAGTCTTTCTAATATGGAAGGTCATGCCCATTCTGCTGGTCCATGGACCACATTTGAACAGCAATATAATCCATGATTTCTTTATGTTTGCTATTCAGTAAACTAATCAATGAAGATTCTCTAAGGAAAAAAAAACAGGTATTTTTAATCAGGTAAGATTGAGAAGGGCTGTGTACTATCCTTTTCTCTCAAAGATTCGTAGTGCACATAACCATATGGAAAGCTCTGAGAATTTCTTTTGTTTAACTTTGTTTTGCTTATTTTGTTATAAAATAATACCAAAATTGTCTAAAAGATACTTGCCCAGGAGACATTTTTAAATTTCCTCCTGAGGAATATTTCATGTTTGCCATCAGTCACTCTATATACATTGTTTTACTTAGCTGCTATTCAATAATCTGTTTTGGAGTCAAAATCATAAGCCTCAAAACTGAAATTAGTCTCAGTTAAAATTAAATGGCTTATAGATCATAATGGCATTTGATGAGAAACCCTTAGAGCAAATAATCTTGTTGACAAAAAAGAACTCTTTGAAACTCCAGAACTGTGCTGTTTATTGTCCTTTGTAGTAAGATAAAGAAGGGAAGGATAACAAATATGAACATTCTAGGAACCATGAAAGTACAATGAATGAAGAGATAGAGACTAGATAATTGTGGTAAATGTTTTATATAATTTCTATGCATCTTGTTTTTTGTTATCATGATCACAGTTTCTATTTTTTCCATAGTCAAAGGAAGAATAAGTAGTTCTGTGTATTCAACTATTTAACTACATAGTTAAAAAAAAATCTGTTAGAGAAGAAACATTTAGTTGTGAGGTTTGGAAGAGCCACAAATCTTGTACAATTTATTGCTATGAGCAATCTTACTTGTTCATTTAAGCAATAGGTGAACTTTCGAGAGTTGTGTTAATTTTAGCCAGTTACTGTAAATGAACTCTTCAAAAGCCTTATGCAAATTAGCCCACTTCATTATATCATGTGGATTCTTTTGTTAAAGGTACTACAGCTGGGGAACCTGGGTGACTCAGTGGTTGAGTGTCTGCCTTTGGCTCAAGTCATGATCCTGGGGGTACTGGGGTCCAGTCCCATATCAGGCTCCCCACATGGAGCCTGCTTCTCCCTCTGCCTATCTGCCTCTCTGTGTGTCTCTCATGAATAAATAAATAAAATCTTTAAAAAACAAACAAACAAAAAAAGGTACTGTAGCTGACTTCCCCCTCAAAGGCCTGATGAATGCAAAGGGTGCCTCTAACAGATTATGATCTGAACACAGTGAGAAGCTGCCTCTTTTCACCCTTCGTATTCTACTATTTTGTGGATATTTGAGATTGATTTCCATAATCTGTATTAGAAAGTAATAATGTAAAAAAAAAAAAAAAGAAAGAAAGAAAGTAATAATGTAATTTGCATTGCAGTACCCAGTTCACCTCTAGTCCTGAAGGGTTATGGACTGAAGAAATTAAAATAGTTAACATTCTTTTACTACCTACAGAGATTGGAGGGGGTATGGCTCATCCGAATGAAACAAAACCCTTCACTTTTAAAACTTCTATTTGTGCGTGACTCAGAGTTGCCATCAGGATGATTCTGTTGTTTGGCAGAACTCTACAATGTGCCTCATTCCTTTTTTTTTTTTTAAGGTATTTGTGCAACTCTGCATAATAATGTATACTGATCTCTCCTTTTGTAGAACAACTTCCACAGATTTTGTCAAATTCAGGAAAACCATCCCTCTTCTCGAATATGAATGCAAGCTGTATTATTTTTAAAAAATTATTGTCCATGAGGATCATGTGTGTATGTCTTCATTGTTTAGTGATTATTCTGGACAAAAATTACACCCTGAAAAACAGTACTATTAAGTGGAATAAAGGGGGCAGAGGGACATATTGCCCAAAGCACTGGTGAACAGATTTCAAAAAGGACCAAATCCTAAATCCAAATCCTAAGTGCCAAGCACATCTGGGATTCTTGTACCAGGCCTGTAATTTCAAAATTCACCTGTCACATGCACACTCTGGTGAACCCTCTATGGAGTTCTTGTAGGTGGTCCTTCAACAACGCGGGGTACACATTGGAAACACCTGAGCAGTTTTAAGAACCTAGCCATGCTGACAGCCCACCCTAGAGATCCTGAGTTAGTTGATTGGGAGTGAGTCTTAGGCATAGTCTTATTTGAAACACTTTTTTTTAAGAAAAAGATTTATTTATTTATTTATGAGAGAGAGAAAGAGAGAGCGGCAGAGACACAGGCAGAGGGAGAGGCAGGCTCCATGCAGGGATCCCGACCTGGGACTCGATCCTCGGTCTCCAGGATCAGGCCCTGGGTTGAAGGCGGCGCTAAACCGCTGAGCCACCGACGTTGCCCTGAAACCCTTTTTAAAACTAAGAGTGACAATAACAGCAGTTCATCCCATGATAACAGCCGGTTATCCATGGTCCAAGAGTTGCTGACGCTTAGTTGGAAAGGAGCACAGGCCCGGAAAGACAATTGCCGAAGGGTGGCTCAGGAGATAGGGGCCAAATCTCCACTCTCCCACCATGCCCTAGAGAAAGCTGACCCTTAAAGATTCCTGGCAGATGGAGAAAGGCTGATGCTAAGCTGTAGTTTGAAGGTTTGAAAATTTTCACTCCAGGAAATCTTTATTATTTGTTTTGTTGTTGTTGTTCTTAATTAGAGATTTGATAGGATCAGGAAACAGAAGACTATAAATAATTTTTTACTACCCTTGCTCTTACCCAGGCAAGCAAGAGCAAACTGTACCTGCCATTAAATGGTAGATCGAGGATGGTTTCCTTTCATTTTCCAGCTTCACCTACAACAGACTGAACATTTGTTCAATACAAGGGTTTACTTTTTTCTGTTTTTAAATTTTCTTTTTTATTCTCTAAGTTTCATTCGAAGGCTTGAAGATCTCTATAAAGGAGCAAAAGCTAGCTCTCTTTCCCTTAACTGTTATGTAAATGAGGTATCCAAAAGTAGTGGTTTAATTTTTATGGTGTTTTTTCATTGAGTTTCTATAAGGTATTTTGTTATTTTTGAGTTCCTGTAACTGTGTACTGTAATGATTTCAAATGGCGCTGGCACAAAGATGTTCTTGTTCCACTAAAAGACTTCTCTTGAAGCCTGTTTATTTAAACTGATATACCATTACAAAAAAAATCACTCATTTGAATAATGTAACTACATAAAGACTTTCAACCCAGCAAAATAAGGAGGAATCAATCAGTAAACTCTCATATTTTAAGTACATTTTCCCCTGGCTTTTCATATAAAAAAACTTTCTTTCAAACGGAATTTTATACACTTCATGTCTAAATGTGCGAATTATTGTGCTTTTTGCCAACAGTTATTTGTAAAGATAATCTCTCAAAAAGTCACTTTAATGAAAAAAGATAATTATCTTGAAAGTGTCTTATTTGTTGCTCATTTTTCTACTCTTGGAAAACATGAGAAATTAAATTTCCTCCTCTCCCCACCCCTCAAGTCTCCTTTTCCTAAAAGGCATACATAACCAAAACTTGTCATTATGAGAGGCAAATGTTCCAACTGTGAATTTGTGATGTAGACGGGTTCTAAAGCAAATCATTAGGTCTTACGAGATCATTTAACAGAAGTAGGCTATCTTTGTTAAGGTAATTTCTGTGAACTAAGTATAATTTTCTCTGAACTAAATAGAAAATCTTTAGCTTATCATATGGATGAACAGGTCCAAATAAATATTAAGTTGTAGAACAAAAAGTCTTCTTAGAGGGTCTCCTGCAGTATATTACTAAATATATGATTTACAGTTGGCTTTACTCTATGAGAAAAGTACAGTTCAAGAGGATGTGCTACTTTTTTATTTTTTTTAAAGACTTTATTTATTTATTCATGAGAGACACAGAGAGAGAGGTAGAGACACAGGCAGAGGGAGAAACAGGGTCCTCAAAGGGAGCCTGATGGGAGACTCCATCCCTGGGCCCTGAGATCTTGCCCTGAGCTGAAGGCAGACAGTCACTTGCTGAGCCACCCAGGTGTCTCAATGTGCTACTTTTCATAAAATAGTACACATATTCAGAGACTATATAATGGAGAAACTGAAGAAGTCACAATGGTTTCTAAATCGCTTTAGCCATCAGGATTCACTAGATATTATTTATGTTTTATTTGTTGAAATACCATACATAATTTTTGGTTTGCTGCTTTATTTCATTTTACCACTTAGTTAATTTATTTTCAACTCCACTTTTGGCAACTCTTAGCTTTTGCCTGATACAATATTTCCAAAGAGATAGTTTTACTTCTTCCAATACTTCCTTTTAGAAGACTTGAGATGTAAACTGAAGCAAATATAGGCACCTTAGTGTTTTAGCATTATTTCTCTTTGGTTTGTAATTGTCTTATCCTATTTTTAAAGGCAGAACACTGGTTTTTAAAGCACCAAATAATTCATTTATGATAATTCCTCTAACTCATTTTTAAAAAGTGCAACCATGAGAGCTAAGTTTTAATTCCATCACTTCTTTTTATAGCAGAGTCAGCAATTATCGTTTCTTCTCTATGTGCCAGGTTCTAGAGTCTCTCTCTCTCTCTCTCTCTCTATCTCTATATCTAGTTATTATATATATATGTTTGTATACATACAAATACAAATATATATATTTATATACACACTACCTCATTCAACTCAACAAGTCTGCTGACACCTGATCATGGACACTGAATAAGACGAAACTGAATTTGAAAGGACTTTCTCAGGATTATACAATCTACTAAAAACCTACTAAAAAACAAAGCCAGAAGTTTGATACTATCCTTGGCCAGCTCTTCCTGCCCTCACACTTCAAAACCCCTTCTTCCTTCATGCCACAAGATATTAAATTTTAGGCAAAAGAAACCACAACATTTTTTGCAATTCTTTCGGCTGGCTAACATCCCCCACCTAGGATTTGAATGTAGGAAAGGGGACATATTTTAGTAAGTCAGTCCTGAGGTGTTCTCTGGTATGTCTGATGTGATTGCCATTTTTTTCCCTAATTACTTTATCACAGACATCAGTGTCTGAAAATTAGGAGAAATAATCATGGGTCTTTATTTTGTTCTCTATGATTTCTTTTTCATACTTTGCAGAGAAAAAACATACTGAATAGAAGAGCTTAAAAGCCAGAGATTAGGGGCAACAGGAATTTCTGACTTGCTAAATGACTGCCTCATTCAGAGGGATCTCATTTTAACTTAAAATTAAGGCAAAAATAGAAGGCATTTTAATGTAGAATGATCCTAACACTTAGAGTCGCACACTTAAGACTGAAGATTCAGGGTTGCTTAGCAACAACAGCAGCAACAACAATAAAACCCTTCCACTTTTCTAACAAAGGCTGAAAAAAACATGATGGGTGGAGACTGACCACAGTTGAGCATCTCTGAGAGAAGCACCAAGTGTGCTCATTAGGTATGAACCATAAATCCCAAAGAGACTATCTTGTTGTAGGTAAACTTTTAGAAAAGATGAGGCTGGGAAACAAGGGATTCAGTCAACCAATCAACAGATATTTGTTGATAGTTGTATCAACTTTGAATATATTCAGTGGCAAGTAACAGAACATCAAAATAACATTGGCTTACGCAGATAGGACTTTATTTGTCTCCAGGAGAGCCAGTCTAGAGCTGACTGGTATGGGTGGCCCAAGGGTGTAAACAAGGACCCAACTCTTTCTATCTTTAATAGGTAGGCTTGTATTCACTTGTTTTTTGTCTCATAATCTCCAAAGCTTTCTTAGATCTGTAAGTCTTGTGTCAAAATTCCAGGCAGGGAGAAGGCAGAAGAACATAGAAGCAAAAAAGGTGCTTTCACCTAGGGTTCATCAAATATCTATTATTATAAAACAAACTACCCCTAAATTTAATGGCTTTAATCAACAAATTAAAAATATTATGTACCATGATTCTGTGGAGCAAAGAACTCAACTACTGAGGGTTGGCCAGGCATCTCTCTTTCACTCTTGACACAGCCTGTCCACATGGCTAGTGTGGACTTCCTCACACCACAGTCCCTTCAGAGTTCTCAGATCTCTTGCAGAGTGGCCCAGGAGTCCCCAAAAAAGGAAGAAGAAAGTTTTAGGTGTCATAAAGGCTATTCCTGGAAGTGACATAGCCTCAGTTCCACTACATTCTATTGGTCAAAGCAGTCACAGTTCAGCCCAGATTCAAAGGAAGTAGCTAAAGACAACCCTGTACTCTCCAACCTTCTGCCTCTCAATGGTTAGGAATATCAAATAATTTACCTTTATCTTTATCACAGTCTGCACTATTGTCATAAATTATTTGTTTCCTCCACATGCAAAATACACTAACTCCTTCCCATGACCCAAAAAAGTCTCATTCTATTATGGCATTAGGCTCAGGCTCAAGGTCTAGGATCTCACAATCTCTATCAGACCCATGTGGAGATAAGGCTTCTAAAAGTGTGGTTCTTTAATCTCAGTTCCTTGAGTGCATTTATACTCATGCTGAAGAGCTATGATCTTTTTATCTTTTTTTTATCTGACAAATTATCTTTCCCCCATATTGTGCTGACCAATAGTTGGATCTTTCCCCCATATTGCGCTGACCAATAGTTGGATCTCAAAGTGTAGAAAAGCAAGAAGGCTAGGAGAAACTGATGCTGGAGGGATAGAAGTTAAACAGAGAAAATGGCCTAAGAAGGTACATTGTCATTTTTTCCAAACAATCTCCATCCAAAGGCCTTTACATCATGCCTTTATATTTTGAATCTAATTGAAAACACTCCAGTATTCCTTGAGTTAAGAATTGAGTCTTTGCACAGAATAAAATACAAAAGACATGATTTACCAATGATCAAATTCAAAATAAACTTTTATGTATAACTATGAATATACATATTAAAATTTAAAATTCAAGGTACTCAGAGCCAAGATTTCATCAAATGATGATTGTACGTTATGATTGTCACACATTGTAGCATACGTTTTCAATTTATACTGTTTCTATTTAAGCTATTTTAATCACTACATAAGAGTTCTGACTTCTCTTTTACACTAGCATTATTTATAAAAGTAACAGTAACATTTAATAAAATAACATTCAGATACTTTTGGAGCAACCTATTTTTTTATTTATTTTTACTTTTTAAAATATTTTATTTATTCATGAGAGACAGAGAGAAGCAGAGACAAAGGCAGAGGGAGAAGCAGGCTCCCTGTGGAGACCCTGATGTGGGACTCAATCCCAGGACCCTGGGATCACATCCTGAGCTAAAGACAGATGCTCGATCACTGAGCCACCCAGGTGTCCCATTTTTTTAAGTTTAAATTCAATTAGCCAACATATAGTACATCGTTAGTTTCAGATGAAGTGTTCAATAATTTATCAGTTGCCTATAACACCCAGTGCTCATCACATCACATGTCCTCCTTCGTGTCCATTACATCAACCTCCTATCCACCTCTCCTCCCTTAGTTTGTATTTGTAGTTAAGAGTATTTCATGTTTTTTTTTCTCTCTCTGATGACTTCCCATTCAGTTTTACCTCCTTTCCCCTATGATCCTCTGTGCTGTTTCTTATATTCTTTATATGAGTGAAACCATATGATAATTGTTTCTCTGATTGACTTATTTCCCTCAGCATAATTCCTTCCAGGTCTATCCACGTCAATTTAAATGGTAAGTATTCTGATGGCTGAGTAATATTCCATTGTAAATATAGACCACATCTTCTTTATCCATTCATCTATCAATGGATATCTGGGCTCTTTCCATAGTTTGGTTATTATGGTCATTGTGGAGCAAACTCTTTATAATGGGAAAATATAGTTGTCATAAGACTTTGGATAAGCTTGTTTGGCAAATTACTGCCCTGCTTTCTTATTTACTTTTCTTGTCTACTCCTTCCACCTCCTTTCCTCTTTTTCCTCCCCTTCTCTTTCCTTCTTTTTTTTTTTAAGATTTTATTTATTTATTCATGAGACACACACACACACACACACACACACACAGAGGCAGAGATATAGGCAGAGGGAGAAACAGGCTCCCTTCAGAGATCCTGGTGTGGGTGGGACTCAATCCCAGGACCTGGAATCACAATGCAAGCCAAAAGCAGATGCTCAGGGCAGCCTGGGTGGCTCAGTGGTTTAGCGCCGCCTTCAGCCCAGGGTGTGATTCTGGAGACCTGGGATGGAGTCCCACGTCGGGCTTCCTGCCTGGATCCTATTTCTCCCTCTGCCTGTGTCTCTTCCTCTCTCTCTCTCTCTCTTTCTCTCTCTCTATGATGAATAAAATTAAAAAAAAAAAAAAGAAAGCAGATGCTCAATCACTGAGTCACCCAGGTGTCCCTCCTTTCTTTCTTACCCTCTCTTTTCTCTCCTTCCTTCCTCCCTTTCCCCCACCCCTCATTCTCTACTTTCTTACTTATAGTTTTCACTTCACTTTTTTTTCTTTTAAGACAGTCTGAGAATTCCATTACCATGTCAAATGTCATACACAAACGTCTAAAAGATGTTAAATACCTAAAAGTAATAATCCACCCATCACTTTTATTCTTTTATTTCTTAATTGTAGTTGACCTATTACAGTTACCTGTCCTTTGCCTTGCCACTAAAGAGAAAAAGAAATACTCTAAACAAGAAAAACAACCAATATTCTCTTTCTAGCAGCTTAAAGTCAAAAGAACTTATCCATATTCATAGACTCTTATGCACAGTAGTTAATGTAATGACATTTAAAAAATATCTTCTTTCAGGTTGAAATTCAGTATATTTTATGGCCTTCATTTATTTAAAACTTTTATAATATCCTGAAGTGATAGAGTTTTATGAATAAAAGACCATCTGGCTCCCCAGAGTGTGTGAATTTCTTTCAGCTTCTCTGAATGGGGCTTTATTTTCAGTAACAAGCTACATTTAAAAAATGGGTTTGTGATGAATAAACTAGGGAAGCCTCATAAAATACCAATTTTGTCTTTACAGGGGTCTTTCTTTATCTCCTGTTTCCATCTCTATCCTTCCTATGTTCATGGGAAATGGAAATTTTAGGTTTCTATTACCTTCTTTCTCTTTGTCTTGAATTTTTTACAGAGGAGTTTGGGATTGAATTACTGTGAAACAAGGTAACTAGTACCATTGAATGTGGAAGCTTTCTGTATTAAGTGGGAAAGGTAGCATAAGATATCCCACCCTGTACATTCCTGTGGGAACAATCCAGTCAATAGTAAAAAACCAAAGTTATACCTATAGCAGTTCTGGAAATGAGGAATGAACAACAGTGTACTATTAGAATATAAGTGGAACAGGACTAATAGAGACTTGACTCACAACTTTCCTCTAAGAAACAAATTACACTAGGGAATTAAGTTGTATATGTTAGCTTTGCTGGGTTATATTGTGTAAAAAACAATCCCACAATCTCAGTTGCTTACAAAACAAATAATTATTCCAATATACAAATGCTCATGAATGACAATACTAGAAGACATAAATAAAGTAGTTATATGTCCATAACTTTCCATAGAATAACTGAGTGTCAAAGCTAGAAAGGTAGAAAAATTGTGTTTCTGTATGAAATAAATATAGGTTCTAAAATTGCTATTATTTTTACTTACATGTCCAATGGGATGTTTAAAATTGTGTGGCATGAGAAAATTCTTCAATATGTGGAACTTTCCTTCATGATGCAGGATATCTAGCATTGAGTATATATTATCTACCTATTAAAGAGCAATAGTCCCTTTGAATCATTGGGACAAACAAAACTATCTTAACAAATTTTCAAAATGCCCTCCCTAAAGGTAGTACACCTCTATTAAGAACAAGTACACTAAAAGAATCAAACAAGATATCTATTAAAACATAAAATTAAAAAAAGAAAGGAAATAGTACAAATATCAAGGAAGATATTATAAGGGCAACAGCAAGAAAACATTAAAACAAAAGAACCACAGTGAAGAGTAGGAAAATATTCTGCTTCTGCCTGGGCTTAGAAAACTAGAGTACTGTTTCCACTACAACAATAACAACAACAACAACATTAACCACCACAAAGAAAAGACAAATAAACCATAAAATTCTAACTTCTGAACTGGTTAGAAAACTATTTTAGGTCAAGCCAGCAGCCTGAAACCTAAGGAACAACTGGTGCCTCTAATGAAATGAGGCACTGGTTTTCCTTTGGCAGGGCACAGGAGGAAGATATGCCAGGAACCATTCAAGCAGGCAAGAAGAACGTAGCTAAGATTTTTAGCATATTGCTAATGACCCACTGTGGGCTTGTGTGAGAATATAAAACTCCTGGAGATCACAGATACAAGGGGATATTTGTACCAACTCACAGGATCTTCTAATATGCCTCTGTGGGGATACTTATGAAAAATATTGAGTAAGGAACCAAAGAATACCTCTGTTGGCAGTGAAGACCTGAGAGAAGGAATGCCCTCCCTTGTGGGAAAGACACAAACTGTTTAGGTCCTATGTACCTAGAGAACAAAAGCCTTGAGCTTTTCAGGGAAGGGAAGCAAATCTTGCTGCCACTAGGGCATAGATAAAGATTTACTGCAGCTGGGAAAATGGTAAAAGCTAAAAAAAGAAAGCCCATGATCTTGGATAGAAGTGGTAAGAAACTTCCCTGGGCCTAAATCATTAGTTATTTTGTTGGGGAGAGAGCAGGAACCTCATTCCCACACAAGACCTCCTGAATGTAGAAAGAAGAATTTGACTTCAGTGGAGGAGGTGGGGTGAGACCACTGGAGAAGTCACATCTCACAAACCCAGAGATCCAAGGCCTGCTTAAGACAGGCCTAAGACAAGAAAATAACACTCTTTTCACTAACCACCAATAGGCAAGAACCATGTACAAAGTAACAGCTGTCCCTATTGGGAACAAAGCTAGAGCATGCAGAGAGACCCCTCCAAAGTACAGGTACAGAGCAAAAGTCAGAATAAGGGTAGACAAAATTATTAAGAAAAACTAACAATATCTAGCCTGCAACCTAAATACAAGGTAATGCTAGAAAATTTTAAATTGGTGATGAATTAAAGTTATTAGCAGCAAAAAACCCCATCCTAGGCCAACACTTGGTAAGATTTACTGAGCCACTTACAGTAATCATCTAGTAGCAGAAGAGGCATAAATATTACTTATTTTAGATGCTACTTTCCTATACAATATAAAAAAATCATATTACACAAAAAAAGCAAGGTAATAAAGAAACTAGTGTCAAGATATAAGTGAATCAATGAAATCAGACTTAGACATGACCCAAAGTTGGAATTACTAGATAGAAAATTTAAAATATGTTAATATATTAAAGGATCTAGGGTAAAAAGTAAGCAGCATTTAGGAACAGATGGGAATTTCAGCAGAGAAACAGAAACTATAAGAGTGAAGTGGTCATGCTAGAAATAAAAATGCAATCAAGAGATGAGGAAGGCCTTTAACAGGAAGACTCAACTAAGCCAAAGAAATAATCAGTGTACTTGGCAGATAGGCTAATAAAAATTATAAAGTAAAAATTTCTTAAAAACAACACATAGCATCAAAAGATATGGGACAATATCAAAATGTCTAAAATGTGTGTAATTTTAATTCCAGGAGGAAAAGAGAGATAATGGATTATAGGAGAAATATCAAAGGAGATAAAAGTCAAGAATTTTCCAAAAATAATGAAAGACCCAGAGATCCATTAATTCAGAGAGCCATAAACTGGACAAATACAAAATGAACAAAAGTCACATACCTGCCTATATCTAGGTATATAATAATCAAACTTCTAAATCCAAGGATAAGGAGAAAAATCTTGAAAGTAGCCAAAGGGAGGGTGAGAGCAATATATTACACATAGCAGAACGAAAATAAGAATTATAGCAGACTTTTCTTTAAAAACCCTGCAAGCTAGAACACAATGGTATGACATATTTAAAGTGCTGAAAGGGGGTGTCTGGGTGGTTTAGTTGTTTAAAAGTCTGCCATCAGCTCAGGTCATGATCTCAGGGTGCTGGGATTGAGCTTCCCATTAGGCTCCCTTCTCAGTGGCTCCCTCGCCATCTTCCTTTGCCTCTTCACCCTGCGTCTGCTTTCTCTCTCTCTCTCTCTCTTTCTCAAATAAATAAAATCTTTAAAAAAAAGTGCTGAAAGAAAAAAATTCAACCTCAAATTTATAACCAGTAATATCTTTTGGACAAGAAGGCAGTGGGAGGTCCCTCTCACCCTTCTTGGGGCCTATGGCTGGGAGAACATTTTTCTCCCTCCGCCTCCTCCTGCTGCACATCAGAGAAGCCAACATTCAAGATGGTGGCTGCTTCATCAACCTGGGTTCTAGAGAGAAGATGTAAAGCAGAGTCTAGCTGATAATAAACATCAAAAGAAGTCTTAGATATCACGTGGAAGAATACAATTCCTAAAAACAAAGAAGTGTGAAAAATAAAGATGAGGTGCGATCTGAATTATCAGGTATCTGAATATGGTATAAAGTGCATCAACCCAAAATAATGATATTTAGTATTGATAAAGGAACCAAATAACACCTCCAGACATACATGGAAACTCAATATTTGTTAAATATTGGTTAACAGTGAAAAGTAGATAATTTACTGGGTGGTGGTATGACTATCAATATGAAAGAAAAAGTGTATGCCAATATTAAACAACATGTAAACACAGCTTTCAAGTAGAGTTAAGGTTTGAATATAAAAACAAAATAAAACCCCACTTATAATGAATTCTAGGAGAATAAAAATCCAATTAAGGAAAAGGAAAGACCATCAAATAACAGAAGCCCACAAACTAAAGGTGGTTGTTACATCTACTGTATAGAAACCAACACAGAGAGTTAAACAAATTGAAGAAACAGAATATGTTTCTTTTTCCTTTTTTAAAAGATTTTATTTATTTATTCATGAGAGACAGAGAGAGGCAGAGACACAGGCAGAGGGAGAAACAGGCTGCATGCAGAGTGCCTGAGGTGGGACTCGATCCTGGGACTCTGGGATCATGCCCTAAGCCAAAGGCAGATGCTCAACTGCTGAGTTACCCAGGTGTCCCCAGAATATGTTTCTAATGAAAGAATGAGATAAAGCCTTATGAGGGGGAAAAACTTTAATAAAATGGATATGAGCAATTTAACTGATAGCTTAAAGTAATGGCCATAAAAATGCTCACAAAACTGGAGAGAAGGGTAGATGAACACAGTGAGGCTTCAACAAAGTGAAAATATAAGAAAGTACTAAACAGAAGTCAGAGAAGAATACAATAATTGCACTGAAAAATGCAATGTGCTAGATGGATTCAACAGAAGACTGTATGAAGCAGAAGAAAGAATAAATGAACTAGATGATAAGGCAGTGAAATTCAACTCCTCAGAGTAGTAAAAAGAATTTAAAATGAACACGGCTTAAGAGAACATCAGATGGACTAACATTCATGTCATAGGGCTCCCAGAAGAAGAGAGAAAGGAGCAGAAATGTCTTCTTTCTTTAATTGATGTATGGTTGGCACACAATGTTATATTAGCGTCAGGTATAGCAGTGATTTCACAAGTTTATGCATTATGCTATGTTCAAGGGTAGCTACCATCTGTCACCATACAATTCTACTACAATATCATTGACTATATTCCTTATGTGGTAACTTTTAATCTTGTGACAATCATTTTATATTGGAAACCTGTACCTCTCACAGCCCTTCATTTTGCCCATCACCCTACCCTCCTCACCACTAGCAACCATTACTTTGTTCTATGTATTTATGGGTCTGTTTCTGTGTTGTGTTTGTTTATTCATTTGTTTTGATTTTTAGATTCCATATAAGAGTGAAGTCATATGGTATTTGTCTTTCTCTGATTTATTTCATTTAGCATAATACCCTTTTGGTCCATCCATGTCTTCTCAAATTGCAAGATCTTATTTTTCTTTATGCTTAAGTAATAGTACATCATGTACATATATACTACATCTTCCCCATCCATTCAACTATTGATGAACATTTTAGTTTGCTTCTATATCTTAACTATTGTAAATAATGCTGCAATAAATGGAAAGGCACATACATCTTTTTGAAAAAAAAATCTTTCAACAGTAGTAAGGATACACATAAGTATAAAAATAAGTCAACTTTATAAATAAAAAACCTTCCAAACACTTTGATACTTCTTCCACTTTATGCTGAATTTAATCTCTGAGATCTAACACCAAGTCCTAGTTCTATACACTAGTTCTTCCCCATCCTCCAATTCCAACTACTAATTTTACCTCCTGGCCCTAGCCACAAATAGATTGAAGGTTATTTCAAACTATTTGTATTACAAACCATGCACAATGATCTTACAAACACCTTTTTATAATTCAGTTTATAATGCAAGAACAAAAAAATTTTTTTAAAAACCTGTAAAATTATATTTCCCACATCCATTAAGTCTGTCTCCTGGGTATTTGATATACCTTTCTAAAAAAATTTTAAACGACTTTAAATAAATGCATTTTAAAAAAGACTTTTAGAATCAATTTTTCAATGCTCAATTTTTAAAAGTTGGCACACATTTGCCTTAATAGAAATAAAATCTACGTTTCTGAAACCTCCACTTAAAATGGCTTTTGTATCTTTCATGATTAAGGTATATTTTTTCAATATATGAACTTCAGAAATGAAATTTTATCTTTTGTTGGACTCTGCTGTCAAAGACATTCCCATGTTTACATTAGCTCTCTCTCACCATTTTCCCATCTCAAGTCCTCCCTTAACCCATTTTTATTGACATTTTCTTCAGATTTCTTTAATCCATAAATATTTATTTCATTCTATACTATTACATAGAAAACATTATGACTTTTATATTATAGAATTTAAACACAAGAATTGTAATGATAACTTTGTTTTGTAGCCATACTTAAGGCTATGTTTAAGTATGTTTAAGTATTCAGAACTTCCTATCAGTTTTCTTTTTCTTATTGTGTCTTCACCTTTTGTGAGTTACTTTGTTGATTTATCTTTAAGATGGCTGGATTATGTCTGGATTGTCTTGGATTTTTCAAACACATTTTATGAGTCCCTGAGTATTTGAGACTATCTTACATTTATATTCATTTGTCAATGATAGCCTAGTGGAGTGAATAAATTTTAATTCATGTCATTTACCCCTTAGGATTCTACAGATATTATCTCTCTCTATTTTTCCTTTAAAAAGATTTTTAGGTGATTCTAAATATAATAAAAATGTTTCTTCATTCTTTAATTAGCAGCTAAAATGTTCAAGGCCAACCCACATAACTCTAAGAAGCCTCTTAGAAGCCTCATTGCATTCTTTACTACTATTTATTGGTGTTTGAATTTCTCACAGCTTGATATCAATGATCACTTACCACTTTGTGCTTTATAGACCACTACTCTGGCCTTCCTAATCCATTTATCTTGCCATTTTGTCCTTAGGCATCTCTGTTGTTTTGTTCATGCCAGTGTAGTTTTCTCTTGATATTTTTCTCAAGGTGTATACCCATTCCATTCTTTTAAATCCTAAAAGTACAATGAATACTTCTGTATAGTATTTAACAAAAAAGGTTACTGTGTGAAAAATTAACATATAGCATAGTGCAGTACTTAAAAGTGTAGCCTCTGTAGCCAGACTGGGTTAAAATTTTGTCTCTATCATTTACTAGTTTGTGATCTTAGGCAAGTTACTTAATTTTGCTGTGTCTGTTTTCTCAATTTTAAAGCTGGAAAAATAATACTCCCATCATGAAAATCATATGAATTGTTTATAAAGTGCTTAGCCCAGTGCCTCACACTTAGTAAGTGCTATATGGATGTTTGTTAAATAAGTTAAACAAAAAATTCAAAATGGTAGCAAATCTGAGTATTTCTATGAATCACTGGCTAAGGTAGCACTTAGGAGATAATAATTAGAACATCGGTTAGCATATTTTAAAAAAAAGTAGTTGTTATTATTTACTTTGTGACTCCTTAGCCTCTGTTACGTCTCATATAGGATGGGCCAGCTTACTTCCCAAGGTTAAAAATCCTTCCAATTATGTCCTTGCCTCTTTATTTCATCTTTATTGAGATACAATTGACAAAAATATTATATAATGTGTACAATGTGATGATTGGATGTATGTATACATTGTGAAATCATTACTACTGTCCCTACTACTCTAAATCTATGCCTCCATGTCTATCTCAAGGTCAGGAAGAAGAAAAAAATGAATATATATCCCCACCACCTCTACACTGGAGCCACCACCTGAGCTGACTGAATACTTTAGTATACACCATATACGTAGAAGTTAGCTTTTCATTTTCTCAACATCTCCTTTCCAAAAGAGGTCCATATTAATCTGAAGGTCCACCAAAGTGTTGATTCCAAAGCCAGAAAGCTCTAGCTTCCAATAATGAATTCAAACATTCACCTCCAGCAGAACTGAAAGGCAACATCTAGCAGGTTGTTACATTTTTTCTCATAGGATTTTAAATTTACCTTTGAATCACAAACCTTATCAGACCAGTCATGTGTTAGAGTCAGCTTTTTCTACTTTAATTTGCTAATACACTATCTAAAGTATTTCTTGAAGTTTCCAGTAAATAATTCTTTTTCATCCTAGATTTCTATCAGTTATATTTGTTTTTCATAAATTTTATGATCTGTAGGTCTGTTAGTAGAAACTTTCAGGAGTGGAAAATCTAGACACATTTGCTCAAATGTTCATCTTATTCAAAGGCCAAAGACTATTTAAAAGTAATGGAAATGAGAAGGTAATATTTAAAAATATTAGAGCTAAACTTTATTCAGGGATAAATCCCTACCTCTAAATACTTTTACACATAGAGAAAGAAATAAATTTTCAGCCAAATATTCTACTCAATATGTTACATAAAATCAAAACCAAACCAGCATAAAATAAACAAATAAAAATGATATAACAAGAAATAAAGGAATTATAAAACGGAACTATAAATCATAGTTATAAAAAAGTTTGAAATTGAAATAGACTCAAACTGACAAGTCAACTTAAGACTCAAACCTTTGGAAAGCAAAAACAAAAGAGAAGAATAAAAACAATTTCTCTCACAAATCTAGTTTAAAAGAAAGAAAACAGGGACACCTGGATTGCTCAGGGGTTGAGCATCTGCCTTTGGCTCAGGGCAGGATCCCAGAGTTCTGAGATCGAGTCCCACATTGAGCTCCCTGCATGGAGCCTGCTTCTCCCTCTGCCTATGTCTCTGCTTCTCTCTCTCTCTCTCTCTCTCTCTCTCTTTCTCTCATGAATAAATATATAATTTAAAAAAATAAAAGAAAGAAAACAGAAAAATTATAAGTCAAAATGTATATAAAATAGGTAAGAAGGTAATTCAAATTCTAGAAATTACATATGACTTTATACTATTCAAGTTGAAAATCTCAACTGATGGTTTGTAGGAAAGAAAAAAACTAGTTATTTCCTTTATTTTAATGAAAAATAACATCACTAACCAACAAAAATGCATATCAAAATCGTAATGAGATAATCATCTCATACCTTTTAGGATGGCTATTACCAAAAAACGAAAAGATAACAAGTCTTGGCGAGGATGCAGGGAAATTGGAATTCTTATGCACTGTTAGTGAGAATATAAAGTGGTGCAGCCATTATGGAAAACAGTGTGGAAATTCCTTTAAAAAATTTTAATATAGGGCAGCTCTGGTGGCCCAGTGGTTTAGTGCTGCCTTCAGCCCAGGGTATGATCCTGGAGACCTGGGGTTGAGTCCAACACCTGACTCCTGCATGGAGCCTGCTTCTCCCTCTGCCTGTGTCTCTGCCGCTCTCTCTCTGTGCCTCTCATGAATAGATAAATAAAAAATCTTAAAAAAATATTAATATAACTGCCAAATGATCTAGGAATTTCACTTCTGACTATATATCCAAAAGAATTCAAATAGGGATCTTAAAAAGATATCTGCACCCGCCATGGTCAAAGTAGGACTATTCACAATAGCCAAGACATGAAACAACTCAAAAGTTCATTGACAGATGAGTAAATAAAGAAAATGTGGTATACACACACACACACACACACACACAGAGGAATATTATTCATACTTTAAAAAGAAGGAAATCTTTCCATTTGTGACAACATAGATGAACCTAGAGAGGGATCCCTGGGCGGCGCAGCGGTTTGGCGCCTGCCTTTGGCCCAGGGCATGATCCTGGAGACCCGGGATCGAATCCCACGTCAGGCTCCCGGTGCATGGAGCCTGCTTCTCCCTCTGCCTATGTCTCTGCCTCTCTCTCTCTTTCTCTCTCTGTGACTATCATAAATAAATAAAAAAAATTAAAAAAAAAAAGATGAACCTAGAGAACATTATGCTAGGTGAAATAAACCAGTCTCAGAAGGACAAACACTACATGATTTCCCTTACATGAGATATCTAAAATAGTCAAACTCTCAGAAGCAGAGAATAACATGGTGGTTACTGGGGGCTAGAAGAAAAGGAAAATGTTGTTAAATGGGTATAAAGATTTAGTTTTGCTGGATGAATAAATTCTAGAAACTATAAATTATTAAAATAGGTCTAATATGTAGACAGTAAATCAAAGAAGAATTAGAAAACATATCTCAATATCATACATGGAGGATAAGGCTGGATCAATTAAAAATCTAAATGTAAAATATACAGCTAAAATATTGATAGAAGATGATAGGAGAGACAAGCAGGAAAGTAATTCTTAAAAAAAATTCACCAGACCGAGCCACCATTTTTTTTAAGCCCTTAATTAAGAGTGATTAATTGGTTATATTAAAATTAAAGATTTCTGTTTGTGGAGATCATGCACAAAATTAGACAAAGGTGACTTATTGAGAAGAGAATATGGGAAACAGATAATACCAAAGTATAGTTAAAAGCCATGGTGGATAAGACTAAATGGTTTTACATATACTAATGAGAATTGTAAAAGGAGAAAATGAGGAAGAAGCAATATTCAGAAATAATGTCAAAGAAAGGTTTGATCCTTAATATTGAAGAGACACGGTTAGTACCAGCAGTACATGTAGGAAGAGTAACAACATGGGTGAAGTTGATCAAGGTCCAAATATCCAGTTATAAGACAGTGGTCCTCATGGTAGTGTACAGCATGGTAACTATAGTTAACAATACTATATTGTATATTTGAAAGATGCTTTGGGAATAAATCTCAAAAGTTCTCATCATAAGAAAAAAGGTAATTATATATGATGGTAAATGTTAACTAAAATTCCTGTGATGATCATTTTGTAATATATACATATATTGAATTATTAGGTTGTATACCTAAAACTAATACAATGTTACATGCCAATACTACCTCAATTTAAAATTTTTTAAAAACCCAGAAAACAAACAAAAAAAACCCAAATTTCCACATCAGCTGATTGTGGTGAAACTGCAGAATATCAAAGCTATAAAGAAAATCCTAACAGCAACCAGGAAAAAAAAAAAAGTCTACCAAAGAGCAACAAGTAGACCAATAACAAGTGGGTTTCTTGGAGACAACAGCAGATGGCTGACGACAAAGGAATAATAGTTTCAAAGTGCAGAAGATGCCTATCTGATAAAGAAGTATTCAGGAGTGAAGACAGAATTTCTTCAAAAACTAAGAAAGTTTGCCATCTATACACATTTATTGAGGGAACTATTTACAGATGTAATTTTAAGGCACCCTACTATTTGGGAACAAAAGAACTAATAAAATTTATTTAGTAAATAGAGGAAAGAAAAAATATAGTAAATTGAAAACAAAAGAGTGCAGTAGAAACAAGCACAAATGTATATATATGCAATCAAAATAAATGCATAAAGAATGAACTCATAAATTAAAATATAGACTCTTGAAATTGAGAGAAACAAAATCTAGGTATTTAATACTTCTAAGTGGTGCACCTAAATTATAATACCGTAAATCAATAATGAAATGTATCATATCCTAGGTAGGATTTTTAAATCCTGCAAATATGTCAATTTTCATCTTATTTATCTTTAAGTTTCATGAAGTTCCAACAATAAAAATTTGATTCAGAAATTTACCTAGAAATGGAGAAACCCAAGAATTGGCAAGACAATTCTAAGAAAAATATCACTGAAAATAATAAAAATGGATGAATAAACTCAGTCTCTAAAACATAATGTTGAATTTTTAAAAAGTTGCAGAAACATAAGTATAATATAATTGAGATAAATTTTTAAAATACAAAGAAATGTTATATAGATATTTATGCATATTGCATATTTATGTAGTACATAAGTAGATATGTAGATTGAAGGAACATATAACAAATTCTTTCTTGTTATCTTTGAAGAGAAAGAAGAATGGGCTTGGCTGAGGATCAAACGGAATTCAACTTTATATTATTTATTTCATTTAAATGAAATTTAATTTAGCGTCAACTAACAAAATAAAACATTATTTTTGTTTTTTAAAGAATTAGCAAATATAACAAATATTTTATGTTCATTCTGGATAGTATGTGTATGGATTTTGAAATATTACTTTTGATTTTTCATTATTATTTTACCAATTAAAAACGGAATATATGGATAATAAAAACATTGTTAGTAGTGTTGTTGAGGGAGAATTTAGTGGAAACCTTTCAGTCAATGACAGATCAAAGTGACAAAAACTAAATAAAATTGAAATATTTTGAATATGGTATTATTAAAACTATATTCATACATATGTGTATGTGTAATATTCATGAAATATTTATAAAAATTGATCACATAAGCCACAAATTGCATCTAATTTATCTTCAAGACTGAAAATTGCATAGGTCACAGCTCCTGACTTCAATAGAATAACATAGTAATTTAGTTAGAAGAGTTTTTTTAAAGATTTTATTTGTTATTTATTTGAGAGAGAAAGATAGAGATAGTGAGAGAAAGCAAGAGTGAGGAGGAGAGGGAAAAGCAGGCTCCCCACTGAGCGGAGAGCCCCATGCAGGGCTCAATCCCAGGACTCTGGGATCATGACCTGAGCCAAAGGCCTATGCTTAACCAACTGAGCCACCCGGGTGCCCCTCGTTAGAAGAGTTTATATATGACAAAACAAAAAGAACACCAACAGAAAGGACTCTTTCAACTGAAAAGTATTCAAATACTATTGTATCAATGAGAAAATCCAAATTACATTTATAGGTTATTAAATATAAATGAAAACACAAAGATCACCAGACATTTGAGGAAAGCCAGTAGAATGATAGAAAAACCATGAGAATAAAATGGAAAAACTGTCCCTAAAGAAAACAGAAATAAATTAGGGAAAAAGAAAAGAACTTCAAAAAGAAAACTTCAATTGTTGATTTCAGAAAAACTTATAATGCATGCATAAAATGAAAACTGTCTTCTATGGGAAAGGCAAATTCAAATAATAAGATAACTCAAAAATTAAATAAATGATTACTACATTCAAAAAATAATGTAAGATTTTAAAAATAAAGTTAAAGAACTTAAACAGAATGTATAATAAAAAGACAAGCATGAAAATATATAGAAAAGGACAAGAGACACAGAGGGTCAGTTCTAGGAGTCCAATATATAATTACTAGATAATCCAAAAAGAGATGACAGAGAAGAGCTGGGAAAGAATGTTATTAAATTATAAATAAATTATAAATATAAAATTATAATTTCCTAGAACTGAAGGAAAAATATTCAGGTGTTGACAAGATGAATGAATAAAAGATTCAAATTTGACATATCTATGTAAAGTATTAGAAAATCAAACATTAAAGAGAAGTGCCTAAAAATTCTAAAGAGAACAAAAAATAATCTACAAAAGCATGAGAATCCTGGGGCACCTGGGTGGTTTAGTCTGTTAAGCATCTGCCTTTGGCTCAGGTCATGGTTTCAGAGTCCCAGGACTGGGCCCCAGGTCAGGTTCCCTGCTTGGTGGGGGGTCTGTTCCTCCCTCTCCTTCTGCCTGCTGTTCCCCCTACTTGTGTTCTCTCTCTCTCTGTCAAATAAATACATAAAATCTTATATATATAAAAAAAGAATGAAAATCCAACTGAGTCCTATTTCTCAGAAATGCTGGATGCATGGACCAAATGCCTTCACGTATCTGAGGAAAAGCAATTTTCATACTAAACTCTCCTTAGTCATATTATCAATCAAGTGTGAGGATAGGATAAAAATAGTTTATGACATGCAAGGACTCAAATATTGTCTTTCTTAGGATTTATTTTTTAAGAGGATGTATTCTGTTGAAATAAGGGAATGAACTAAAACGTGAGGTCAGGGAACAATGCAGTGAATTGCAGTTCTATTTGTGGCCTCTGAATCCAAATTGGAGAGATAGTAGGACTAAGGGCTCTGGTGGGGGTGGGGCAGGGAACAAAACAACTTGGAACATAAACTGTGATGGAGAGTTTGTGAACACTTTGTATGATAAAAGCACACAGACAAATGCAAGCAGAGATTCAGTTAATGCAAAACGAACAAAAGAAAGAATAGGGCAGCCCGGGTGGCTCAGCGGTTTAGCGCTGCCTTCAGCCCAGGGTGTGATCCTGAAGACCCTGGATCAAGTCCCATGTCAGGCTCGCTACATGGAGCTCTCTTCCCTCTCTGCCTGTGCAGACGCCTCTGTGTCTCTCATGAATAAATAAATAAATAAAATCTTTTAAAAAATAGCTGAAAAACTTACCAAGTCATTAGAATGTCATTACCATGTATTAGTTTCAATTTTTAGAATCTTACAAATAGCTTATAATCAGATCATGGGAAAATTAAAGATTAGGGAAGAGAATAAAATATTATAAAAGATGACAATGGAATAGCTAAGGTAAAGCCGACACCATTTGGGATTTGGAAAGGCAATAGAAGGGGGATAATGATAATGTTCTTATAATACAAAGAGATTAGTTAAAAGTTGTGTATATTGTTATTGGGAAAAGAAGTGATGTTTTAAGAATGTTCCTATAAGTGGACATTGAAAACAAAGGTATAATTCTGGTGAGAAAAGAGAGTGACAGAAGTTTGTTAACTCCTTTTCCACTAAGACAGGAAGTCAGTAGATAATATCTAAATTATATGAATCCTGAAATAGAAGTTCATTGGTCTTAGAGATAATTAATCAGTAGAGGAATTAAAACAAAATTGGGGGATCCCTAGGTGGCGCGGCGGTTTGGCGCCTGCCTTTGGCCCAGGGCGCGATCCTGGAGACCCGGGATCGAATCCCACGTCGGGCTTCCGGTGCATGGAGCCTGCTTCTCCCTCTGCCTGTGTCTCTGCCTCTCTCTCTCTCTCTCTGTGACTATCATAGATAAATAAAAATAAAAAAATAAAAAAAATAAAACAAAATTGGTTAAAACTGCTATCCCTAGTTAGTGACCTTTGAGTGGTGATAATAGGGCATAAGTTGATTAATTTTCTTTATAGATCCTTCAGAACTCTGTTATTTAACACTGTGCATATATTACTCTGAAAAATATTTGTAACTCAAAGTTTATATAAAATAAAATGACAATGAAAAAACATAACATATAGAATGTGATAAAAGGGAATTCAGAGATAAATTAAGTCTTTTTTTAAAGATTTTTTATTTATATATTCATGATAGAGAGAGAGAGAGAGAGAGAGAGAGAGAGAGAGAGAGAGGCAGGCAGAGACACAGGCATTGGGAGAAGCAGGCTCCATGCCAGGAGCCTGATGCAGGACTCCATCCTGGGACTCCAGGACCATACTCTGCCCCAAAGGCAGGCACTAAACTGCTGAGCCACCCAGGGATCCCCAATAGTCTTTAAAACTATTATTAAATAAGAAAGAATTAAAGTAAATGAAATAAGTATTCAATGCAAGTTAGAAAAACATAACTGAGGACACCTGAAAGAAAGGCATAATAAGGATACAAAAAAATACATAAATTAGAAAAAAAAGAAAATTACAATGATTGTAAAGTATCTCACACTATTTAAATGCTTTACAGTGTTTTAATCCCTTTACTCTTCATAGCAAATTATGAGAGAGTTGCTAGTATTTTCCTCACTCTCAGATGAGGAAATTGAGGTATATAGATAGATAATTTGCAAAGAGTTCCCTAGTAAGCAACCGAATAAGGATTCAAATTAGTGGTGTGCTGATAATTTGGCAGTGCTTACCGAACAGCTCTCCTCTCGAACAGCTCTCCTCTCGGCTCCCCCTGCCCCTCCCTCCAAAAGTCCCTGACCTGTAGTGTCTGCAGTACTCCCACCATGATCAATTTCAAGCTACCAATAAATCAACACCGTGAGTGGAATTGGAAGGAGGTGTACACAATTTGTTTTTATGAGTCTGTTTGAGCAGGCTCTAGCACACCACTGATTCAAATCCAAGCAATCTGGACCCAGAGGATTAAAGCAGAAACTAACAGTGATGGCATTCTAAGCACATTTCCATTAATATTAATTCTAGAGAGATATCCTGTCATTGTTAGATTGCCAACATTACTGTAATAACACACTATTAACTAATGCAATGAAACAAGTAAGTGGCTGTATAGCTACCAAGTCATAAAAGTGGCATTTGATCTTTTTATTATTTATGTATATATATTTCAAATGGAAGCTAGTGTAATAATGCAGGTAAATGAATAAAAATACTTCTCAAAAGTCAGACTACTATTGTTATTTCCAGATGATATGACTATGTACCTAGAAAACCTAAGTGACTCAGGAGAAACCTATTAGAAAACTGTAGCAACCTGTAAAATTTCAAATTATAAAATGAATTTTTTTAAAAAATCAGTAGCTTCTTTTGTATCAGCAAAAATACATTAGAAAATATAATTTAAAAGTTTCTTTTCAAAATAAAATGCAAACGTTGAATATCTAAGAATAGATTTAGGAATTATCAGTATTGATTATGAAAGAAACATAAAAGTTTACTGTATAAATGGACTCATACAAAGTTCTTAAATGTAGAGACACTAATAGAAAAAAAATCAATTTTCTCAAATTGAATTATAAATTTGTTACAACTTGATTTTAAAGTTAATCTAAAAAGTGTGAGAACAGCCAAGAAAATTTTTGAAATTTTAAAAAAGAAGAATTATGATTAGGAATTATACTGCCAGATATGAAAATACATTTTAAAGTCATGATAATTAGAAATCTGGTACTGTTACATAATTAGATAGCACAGCAGAATAGATTAGAATGCCTTAAAATATTGCCAATTACATGCCAATTTTAGTGTATGATAAAAGTAGCATTTAAACCAGGAAGAAAAAGATGGGAGTGTGATTGAACAGATGCATTTATCTTCTCTCCCTATAGAAGCCCTTCTAAAATATCAGTAAAAGGATCTTTTAAAAGCATAGAACTACAAGTACAAATAAATGGATCAGGAAAGAAGACAAAAGCAGATGAGTCATGATAAATTTTTGGAAAAGAGAGAGCAAATGAAGGAAGAAAAAGTAATTCAGCAAGGGAAGGAAGCTGTAATTGAAGTGCCTGCAGAGAGTGGCACAGGAATGAAATAAAATGAAGTACAGGCACAGTGGATGGAACATAAGGTTGAAAACAGAAGGATCGAGGGAGGTCTGATCCTGAATCATGGGTCCTCTCCAACACCCTTTTCATAACAATAACCAGGCATTTACCTATCCCAGGCTGAAGAAAAGAGGATTCTTTTCTGGGGAAATTGAGAAGGGGCCCCAATGTCAGTTACATTTAGGCTTTTTCTATCTAAAAAGATATCTTCCTCCCTGATCACTCTAAAATGAAGCTTACCAATTGAAAAGCTTATTTTTTCATCTTTCTTCTCCTTAGAAAAGCTCTGACCATATTGTGGAATCTTTCTCTTAAATATGCGTGGTACACTAAGGATTACAGGAAAATTAAGTAAAACATCTAACTGGAAATAGACCAAACCAAACAGAAAACAAAATCTTCAGAGGGAACAAAAACCAAAAAAAAAAAAAAAAAAAAAAAAAAGGTTCACCTCTCTACCCATAATTTGTATCCTTAGAAGGATAAAAGAAGATACTGCATTCATGAAATAATGAAATAATATATAAAAAGAACAACCAGATCAAGAAAGAACTCTTAGAAACTAAAAAATAAGAAGCAGAAAAACAACAAATCGCTAAAAGCATTGGAAGATAAAGTTAAGGAAAAGTTTTAAAAAGTGCAACACAATAAAACATATATGGAAGTACAGAAAAAAGATTTTTCAAGGATCAATCTAGGAAGAAAAACCATTGAATTAATGTTTCAGAAAAAGAGAACAGATAATATAGAAAGGAATACATTATCAAATAATATATGAAAGAAAATGTCCCAGTACTGAAAATTTAAGTTTCCAGATTAAAAGTGTCCACTGATTACCAGCAATCTATGATTCTTCTGGTCATTAATAATAATTGGCTGCTTGTGGTCACCTGGCCACTATTACCTTGGGGAACCATTGCCATTATGGCTATTAAAGTGCCCAAAACTGTGACTATTTTTTCTACCATTAGCATTTTCCTGCAGAACACAGTTAACACTGTGATGCTGGTGCCCCTGTCAGTGGCAAATTTCTAATGACCTTGATGAATGGTGTCTTCAGTACCCTTCTTTAGTTTGTTGTTAGTCTTCTGGTCTTTTACAACATATCTACTGCAACATGCTCACTTCCTTCAGCCTGTTTATTCCTTTCTCTGTCACCTGCCAGAACAACTCAGTTATTTCTGTGTCACTGGACACTGGCCATCACTTTTTCCTGATGTCTAAGGGCCTCCTAGCAGTGAGTCTGCCATATTTCCTGTCATCTTTCCCAGAATGATATGGTCCATGTCCCAGGAAAATTCCTCAAAGCCAGGGAATTGTTACAATAGCATTCCTTGCCACCAAGTCATTTGACCAGGCTACCACTACTGAAATATTTATCAATTGAGCTGTTATTTTTTGCCAGGGATTGTCCATGAAAATGAATGCCTCTTCCAAAAGGATGTTGACCTCTATGTCCATCAGGTAGTGAGTGAACTAGTCCCCAAATCTCCATCTGTTTTCCTGGCCAATCTCAGTACAACTTGCCTTAGTCCTCTAAGAATTAGATACCAAGATGGGATCATCATTATACAGATACTTACTAAGGGAATGCCTATGTAGATTAACAGGAAAGGATTTTGAGGACATTAGGAGAGTCATCAGACAACAATGTAGGTGTGATTTATTTAAAGGAGACAGGGAAAGAAGAAATGTCACAGGCATTATAACAATTCTGAGATAGTTTGGCAAGGCTGATGGGGAGTCCTTAAGCCAAAGGTTACTTGTCAGAGGAATGTCATGTCTCCCAGGAAATGGGCCCATCAGTGACTTGAAACAGATGTGGAAAGTGTGGCCTTGGTATGAAGGCAGTCCTGGATTCAGAGCCAAGAAACTGTGGCTACCAGTTCAATCTGTTTTCCCTACTAGGAGATCTGAGAGGCACTTTTTTTTTAAAGAAAATATTTATTTATTTCAGGGGTGGGAAGGGCAGAGGGTGAGGGAGAGAGAGTCCCAAGCAGACTCTAAACTGAGCATGGGCTCAATCCCACAACCCCGAGATCATGACCCATGCTGAAACCAAGATTTAGATGCCCAACTGACTGAGCCACTGAGGCAATTTTCATAGCTACCACACTAGGTTAATGTGTCCATCCATGTTGAGGAGGAATTCCATGAACAAGGCACAGCATATGAGAGAATATCCAGAAGTAAGAGAGCTTGGCAGTTTCTAGAAATTGAAAGGAGAGAAAAGCAGACATTAGCCGAGTTAGTAACAATTGGGATTAGGAATGAGAGAGTGATTTAGTTAGAGATAAAGAGTACATATGCAAAGTCCAAAAGTATGCACATAGCCTATCACAAAACTGCAAATTGTATAACTGGTTGGAACACAAAATTCAGAGATTTGGAGAAGTAGAATGGCCAGTGATGAGGCTGGATCCATTCAGAATCTACTGTAGGAATTCAAGTTAAGAGATGATGGAAGTCTAGAGTAGAATAGCGGCAATTGGGTTAGAAAGTTGAAATTACCGGGATCGAATCCCACGTCAGGCTCCCGGTGCATGGAGCCTGCTTCTCCCTCTGCCTGTGTCTCTGCCTCTCTCCCTCTCTGTGACTATCATAAATAAATAAAAAATTTAAAAAAAAAAAAAAAAAGGGGATCCCTGGGTGGCGCAGTGGTTTAGCGCCTGCCTTTGGCCCAGGGCGCGATCCTGGAGGCCCGGGATCGAATCCCACGTCAGGCTCCCGGTGCATGGAGCCTGCTTCTCCCTCTGCCTGTGTCTCTGCCTCTCTCCCTCTCTGTGACTATCATAAATAAATAAAAAATTTAAAAAAAAAAAAAAAAAAAAGAAAGTTGAAATTAGCAGTCCTAAGGGGGAAATACATCGCAATACAAGCATCCATTCAAAAACTGGAAAGAACTCAAATACAAAAGCTAACCTTACACATAAAGAAGCTAGAGAAAAAACAGCAAATAGATCCTATACCCAGGAGAAGAAGAGGGTTAATAAAGATTCGAGCAGAACTCAACGAAATCAAGACCAGAAGAAATGTGGAACAGATCAACAGAACCAGGAGTTGGTTCTTTGAAAGAATTAATAAGATAGATAAACCATTAGCCAGCCTTATTAAAAAGAAGAGAGAGAAGACTCAAATTAATAAAATCATGAATGAGAAAGGAGAGATCACTACCAATACAAAGGAAATACAAACGATTTTAAAAACATATTATGAACAGCCATACGTCAGTAAATTAGGCAGTCTAGAGGTGATGAACACATTTCTGGAAAGCCACAAATTACCAAAACTGGAACAGGAAGAAATAGAAAGCCTGAACAGGCCAATAACAAGGAAGGAAATTGAAGAAGTCATCAAAAACCTCCCAAGACACAAGAGTCCAGGGCCAGATGGCTTCCCAGGGGAATTCTATCAAACGTTTAAAGAAGAAACCATACCTATTCTACTAAAGCTGTTTGGAAAGATAGAAAGAGATGGAGTACTTCCAAATCGTTCTATGAGGCCAGCATCACCTTAATTCCAAAACCAGACAAAGACCCCACCAAAAAGGAGAATTACAGACCAATATCCCTGATGAACATGGATGCAAAAATTCTCAACAAGATACTAGCCAATAGGATCCAACAACACATTAAGAAAATTATTCACCATGACCAAGTAGGATTTATCCCCGGGACACAAGGCTGGTTCAACACTCGTAAAACAATCAATGTGATTCATCATATCAACAAGAGAAAAACCAAGAACCATATGATCCTCTCATTAGATGCAGAGAAAGCATTTGACAAAATACAGCATCCATTCCTGATCAAAACTCTTCAGAGTGTAGGGATAGAGGGAACATTCCTCAACATCTTAAAAGCCATCTATGAAAAGCCCACAGCAAATATCATTCTCAGTGGGGAAGCACTGGGAGCCTTTCCCCTAAGATCAGGAACAAGACAGGGATGTCCACTCTCACCACTGCTATTCAACATAGTACTGGAAGTCCTAGCCTCAGCAATCAGACAACAAAAAGACATTAAAGGCATTCAAATTGGCAAAGAAGAAGTCAAACTCTCCCTCTTCGCTGATGACATGATACTCTACATAGAAAACCCAAAAGTCTCCACCCCAAGATTGCTAGAACTCATACAGCAATTTGGTAGCGTGGCAGGATACAAAATCAATGCCCAGAAATCAGTGGCATTTCTATACACTAACAATGAGACTGAAGAAAGAGAAATTAAGGAGTCAATCCATTTACAATTGCACCCAAAAGCAGAAGATACCTAGGAATAAACCTAACCAAAGAGGTAAACGATCTATACCCTAAAAACTATAGAGCACTTCTGAAAGAAATTGAGGAAGACACAAAGAGATGGAAAAATATTCCATGCTCATGGATTGGCAGAATTAATATTGTGAAAATGTCGATGTTACCCAGGGCAATATACACGTTTAATGCAATCCCTATCCAAATACCATGGACTTTCTTCAGAGAGTTAGAACAAATTATTTTAAGATTTGTGTGGAATCAGAAAAGACCCCGAATAGCCAGGGGAATTTTAAAAAAGAAAACCATATCTGGGGGCATCACAATGCCAGATTTCAGGTTGTACTACAAAGCTGTGGTCATCAAGACAGGGTGGTACTAGCACAAAAACAGACACATAGATCAATGGAACAGAATAGAGAACCCAGAAGTGGACCCTGAACTTTATGGACAACTAACATTCGATAAAGGAGGAAAGACTATCCATTGGAAGAAAGACAGTCTCTTCAATAAATGGTGCTGGGAAAACTGGACATCCACATGCAGAAGAATGAAACTAGACCACTCTCTTTCACCATACACAAAGATAAACTCAAAATAGATGAAAGATCTAAATGTGAGACAAGATTCCATCAAAATCCTAGAGGAGAACACAGGCAACACCCTTTTTGAACTCAGCCACAGTAACTTCTTGCAAGATACATCCACGAAGGCAAAAGAAACAAAAGCAAAAATGAACTATTGGGACTTCATCAAGATAAGAAGCTTTTGCACAGCAAAGGATACAGTCAACAAAACTCAAAGACAACCTACAGAATGGGAGAAGATATTTGCAAATAACATATCAGATAAAGGGCTAGTTTCCAAGATCTATAAAGAACTTCTTAAACTCAACACCAAAGAAACAAACAATCCAATCATGAAATGGGCAAAAGACATGAAGAGAAATCTCACAGAGGAAGACATAGACATGGCCAACATGCACATGAGAAAATGCTCTGCATCACTTGCCATCAGGGAAATACAAATCAAAACCACAATGAGATACCACCTCACACGAGTGAGAATGGGGAAAATTAACAAGGCAGGAAACAACAAATGTTGGAGAGGATGCGGAGGAAAGGGAACCCTCTTACACTGTTGGTGGGAATGTGAACTGGTGCAGCCACTCTGGAAAACTGTGTGGAGGTTCCTCAAAGAGTTAAAAATAGACCTGCCCTACGACCTAGCAATTGCACTGTTGGGGATTTACCCCAAAGATACAGATGCAATGAAACGCCGGGACACCTGCACCCCGATGTTTCTAGCAGCAATGTCCACAATAGCCAAACTGTGGAAGGAGCCTCGGTGTCCATCGAAAGATGAGTGGATGAGGAAGATGTGGTTTATGTACACAATGGAATATTCCTCAGCCATTAGAAATGACAAATACCCACCATTTGCTTCAACGTGGATGGAACTGGAGGGTATTATGCTGAGTGAAGTAAGTCAATCGGAGAAGGACAAACATTATATGGTCTCATTCATTTGGGGAATATAAATAATAGTGAAAGGGAATATAAGGGAAGGGAGAAGAAATGTGTGGGAAATATCAGAAAGGGAGACAGAACATAAAGACTCCTAACTCTGGGAAACGAACTAGGGGTGGTAGAAGCAGAGGAGGGCGGGGGATGGGAGTTAATGGGTGACGGGCACTGGGGGTTATTCTGTATGTTGGTAAATTGAACACCAATAAAAAATAAATTAAAAAAAAAGAAAGTTGAAACTAACTCAACAGAAATTTAGGAGAGACTTAATAGAATGAAAGAGTCTAGAATGAACTGCATATGGAACATGCAGGAAAGTAGAGGTGTTGTCAGTGTGTCCAACAGAGAATGTAGGATAGGAAATTTCGTAGAGAGAGAATGTGCTTTGAACACCATCAATGCAGAATGTCCAGTAGGAACTTAAATATGTGGTCTTGAACTTGGAAGTGAGATCTAGTTTTGAGAAACAGGAATGGTCATAGTAGCCATGGATTAGAACAATTGCATAGGGAAGGTATACTAAGTAAGATTAGAAGCAGGGGGAATGCCTGGGTGACTCAGCAGTTGAGTGTCTGCCTTCAGCTCAGGGTGTGATCCTGGGGTCCTGGGATGGAGTCCCACATTGGGGCCCCCCGTGAGGAGCCCGCTTCTCCCTCTAAGTTTTTGCCTCTCTCTGTGTGTCTCTCTAGAATAAATAAGTCTTTAAAAAAAAAGATTAGAAACAGGGCTCACAATAGAATAATTCACTTATGGTTATATGATATTTTGCTGTAGATTTACACAACAAATTTATGTTACTATTACCTGTCAGACCTCACAGATGTTTTTCTCCAGCTTTTAACTCTTGCAAATAATCTTGCAGTGAATAGTTTTGCTCCTAAATCTTTGTCTAAATTTCAGATTGTTTTCTCAAGACAGATAGTTGAAGTGGAATTACTGGGATGCTGTCCCATTTTGAAGTGATGAGTACTAAGTAAACCAGCTGATTATTTAAAGGATTTTTATGGACAAAGTAGAGTGTGATGTAGTTTGATAAAAGATTCTGACCAATCATTTCTGTCTAGGGAAAATGCAGTTGTGAAGAGCTTAATCTTTTCAGTGTACTAGGAGAAAATTGGGCCTCTTTAGAGTCTCTTAGAAGTTACTGGAGGAGTATTTCGTGTCAACAGACAGAAACAAACCCTCAAAAACATGTTCATGAGGAACTTATGAAGCAGAACTGGGAGTTCTTTCCCAGTTTTTCAATGGAAGAGAGTAGTTAGTGTTGAGCTTGAGATTAGGAACATGAAGAAGAGTTACCCAATGAGAAATACTTCTTTGCTCTCTTCTTGGTAATAGTCATCTTTCCTTTCCTTCTGTGCTCAAGTCTCAGCCACACTTTGAGTAAAGCTGCCTGTTATTCTTTTTTTGTTGCTGTGTCCCTTCTTTTTTTTTTTTTCTCTGTCCCTTCTAAATAGTTGAGGAAGGTGCCTGAGTTTCAGAGTCACAAAGACCTGAGGACAAGACTCAGTTCTTCCACTTATTTGATGGTATTCCAATTACTCATTGTTGCAAAACAAATCACCTCATGAAAGTGCAATTTGAGCAGAGTTTGGCAGGGACAACTTGTCTCTGCTTCACTTAGAATCAGCTGGCATGGCTCAAAGACTGGAGTCTTCTAAAGCAAGATATCTCTATTTTAGCATTATTAATACTGTAGGTTGGATATCTTTGTTGAAGGAGAGTGGCATTTGTAGAATGTTTAGTGGTATTCTGGTCCTCTACCCACTAGATTCCAATAGTACTCTCTCTCTAGTTGTAACAACCAAAAATTGTCAAATGCCCCCTACCTGGGGAGAGGGAGGAGGCAACATCACCCACAGATGACAACCAAGGGGGAGGCTTGCTTGCTCACATCTGTGGTAGTTGATGCTAGCTATTAACTAAGACCTAAGTGGAGACTGGGGTCTTAGTATAGGTTGGAACACCCACAAATGGTGGGTGTTCCCATATCTCCAAAGTGATATGCTTCCTTACAATGTGATGGCTGAGTTCTAAGTGTAGGTGGGAATGGGGAGTAGAGAAGGCCATACTGCTTTTTAGGACATAGCTCTGGATATCATGCAATTTCACTTCTGTCACATTTATTCATCTAGGCAGTCACAAAGGTCATTCTCAATATCAAGGGGAGGGAAAATAGATTTCACTTTTTGATGAGGGCCTCTATAAGTGACTTTTATATAATTGTTAATTATTATGTATTTGTGGGTTTATACTCTTTCTAATTCTACTAACATTATTTTGCTAGTGATTTAATTAAGACGTTTCTTTAAATTTCCCTGGGGTCTTCTCCGGAAGAGTCAAGGAAGAACTACATTTTGTTCTTAGAAGGCAGCTCAGGGCCCAGAAAGAGAGAATGGATGGTGATAGCAGCAAAAGAATTCCTAAGTGGATCTCTGTGTAGAAAACTGCATAATCAGGTACTCAGGGGAAAATAAAAACAACAACAGATGAAAATGTTTGTCTTTGGCTGCATGAATGTAGTTGGTTTTCACCGAGATTGAATTCATATGATTCAAGATACACCTTGTTCCAAAAACAAAGCACAGCCTTCCTGGGGCTACTCAATCTTCGTCACGTTTTTCTTCCTCAAAAGGCTGCTCTTGTTGAGCAGCTTCATTGCCTTCTGGGAAAAGATGTTCTATAATATTGTCCTCACTAACCAGAGAATGCTTTCTGGAATAGCAAGTAGTTACTGATGTCTGAGTCTTCATGTTGGCAAGTTATGATAAAAAACAAGCCACCTTCCTGCTACATTGCTTCACCTTACTGTGTTGGAGTTGGGTTTAGTCACAAAATTTGAGATGACAGAAATATTAATTACTTATAATTTAAGATTAAATAACTTATATAAAGGCACAAAGGGCTGAATAAAACAGAGCCTTGCTATTAGTAAAGGAGACTTCATGTGCTTACTTCAGCAGCACATATGCTATTTGTAGAGGAGACTCTGGCAATAGATCTTGGCAGTAGGGTCAAGAGCAATAGGGTCTTGCTTTTGGTTTCAAGAGGATTTTTAATTGGATAGGACTCTTAACCTTCCACCAAGTAATCCCATCCTGAGCCTCTAACCTATAGAAATTTATTTCAAAATGAAGAAAATTAAAAACTCTATACCTGAAAAAATATATATTGCAACATTATCTATAGTAAAAAGTTGATAACAATGTAAATGTACAGCAATAGGGGAATTACTATATAAAGCAGCATATTTGCTGGATGGAATATTTTACAATATTAAAATAACAGTTTTTTTAAAGATTTTATTTATTTATTCATGAGAGACACACACACAGAGAGAGAGGCAGAGACCTAGGCAGAGAGAGAAGCAGACTCCATGCAGGGAGCCCGATATGGGATTTGATTCCATGTCTCCAGGATCACATCCTGAGCTGAAGGCAGATGCTCAACCTCTGAGCCACTCAGCATCTCTACAATAACAGTTTTTAAAATCAGAGAAAATGTTTGAGTATAATGTTGAGTGAACATGATGATATCTAAAATTATACAAATATTATAATTTCTTCATTCCAACATTTAAAAAATTACACAACAAATACAGGTATATAATTGCATTATAAATCTTCAAATACATATATATTATCATGAAAAATTTTTAAGAAACTACAAAAAAATACCTCTTTATGACCTTCCCTAATCTTGTTTCTAAATGTAATCATTGTTAGTACTTTCATGCATTTCCCTTTTTACTTTCTATACATTACCATGTGTCATTTTTTAATAATGAGAATATATTAAATCTATTGTTATACAACATGATTTTATTAGTGAATAATATGTGTTGGAAATCTTTTCCATAACTGACACTGCTACTATTAGCATTGTCATATTTTTAAACATCTATTTTTGCCAGTATCAACATATTAAAATTTATTTAACAATTCTTCTCCTGATACAAATTTAGATGGTATCTGTTTTTTTAACTCCACAAACAATGATTCAATGAGCATTGTTAAACATATATTTTCATGTATGTATGTAAATATTTCTGTAGGATGATATCTCAAAAATAGAATTTTAATAAATACTGCCAAATTTCTCCCCCATGACCTTTTTCCAATATATACTCCAACAAATGGAATATAGCAGTGCCTGTATCCAGAAGTGAATATTTTTAATCTTTTGAATTTTTGCCAATGAATGATGCCTCATTGTTTTAATTTCAATTTTCCTGATTACCAGTGAAGCATACTTAATGCCCACTTATATTTCTTCTTCTATGAATTGCTTGCTTGCATCTTTATGGACATTATTATTTCAACCAGGAAAAAGATAATGAAATGAAGAAAAGAAATACATAAAGATATTTCAGAGTAGTTGTATTAGGGAGTAGAATTATAAATGATATTTTTATCTTCTGTAATTTAGAAAATGTTGATGTGGTTATATTAAAAGTTTATTTTTTTAATTAAAGGCAAAGTTACAAATTCCTCTAGGACTATTCTTTAGTTACTTCTATTCAAAAGCTTCTTTTGGGACTGTCTACTAAAAATAAGACTATACCCTTAATGGGCCATGGGGAAAAGGTCAGAACAGTTTGCTCACTGTTTGAGGCTGCATGTTTTTTTATAAGCTTGAAAATGCAATACCGATTGTTGGTTCTGAACCTTCTGCTGTGGTGGATCTCAGATTCTGTTGTGTCATCTCCATGGAAAATCTGGCATCAGCATGCTTTGCCTACCCGTGCTTTCAGCTGGTAAAATTGTATAAATTAATTGCACAAGAAAAACCTGAAAGAATCAAAGTGTTAAAGATGATCTTCTAATAAAGAATATATTTTATGGGGGGAAATGATTTATTATTTTTTAAAATTGTCGCTTGTTCCTTGTCCATTCTATATAAAATGTATTTGAGTATTGTAGCAGCTCTGTTTGTCCTCTTGAACCAAGTCTGATATTGATGATTGTAAAGGAATGAAGCACAGGTTAACTTCAAGTCTCCGTATTGATTTTAACCCTTTCCTTATAGATCTGTGCTCACACAGGAGGCCAAGAGATTATAGCATTTCTGGGGACAGTTGGCACATAGCTTAAGAATGGGGAGAGAACTAAAGCCAAGACCTCAATTATCAGGCTGTCTGCAGGGTTCTGGACATGAAGTGAGGAGAGGACAAACTCAAAATGGAATTAAGTGAAGAAGATGCAACACCTGGAGTTGGGCTCTGTTGTTGAATTAACGGGTTGAAATCCTGACTTGGCCTTTTTGTAGTTGTGAGACTTTGGGCCAGTGACATCTATTTTATTTAGTCTTAGTTTTTTTTCAACTTACAAGAGGGGTAAGAATACAATTAGTCCATTAGAGTTGTTAGAATTAAATGAAGTAAGGTATGTAAAGTGCTTTGCATAGCACACATTGCATAAACGTACTGCTCAACAGTGGCATGATTTCATTTTATTTTATTCTATTTTTAATTAAGTTTAGTAAAACTTATCAAGTGGGTAGAGACCCAGTCATGGAGACTGGCATTGGAGTTTGGATTCTATGCCCTGGAGAGCTTGAGAGAGGAAGTCTTGTCTAATATTATTTCCTTTATTGCATGCTTGTTCCTTAATTTCTGCTTGTTCCTCCAATTCCTCTAGGATTTAGAATCAGTGCAGACTCACCTGAGAATAAAACATTAAACTGTTTGGCTTATGCCTGTTTAAATCTCTGTAGTCCAATGGCAAAATTGGCTTCGTATCTTACAGTAAGGATAAAGTGGCCATGGGGGTGTCTCCAGAGGGTAAGAGAGGGATCCAGGCAGGAAATAATGACAGTAGATGGTCTGAGAGGCATTTGGAAAGAGAAAAAAGAAAAGCCTTACTAACAGTTCAGAGGTAAGAGTACAGGAAGGAGCAGAGTCAAGGACATACAACATTTTCTGGCCTGAAAGAGATAGAGCACTAGAGACGAAGATTCTCACTATAGCATTTCTCATACACTTACCCACTCATTAGGATGAGACTAGCTGTCAAAGCAAGTCTTCACCTTATGCAATGATCAGTAGCCAATGATTTTTACAAATTGTCTCTAACACAAACTGCTTCCAGAAAGAGGCTGTTTATGTTTTATCACAAACTGATTTTATAGAAAGGTTCCCTGGGAATAACTTTTTGATTGTACAAGATTTCAATGATTTAAATTTCTGATACATGTCATGTGCTATACTTGTTAATAAAAATAACCCATTGCAGTTCACATTCTAAAATTATTTGTTATGATATTGATAGTCACTACACTCATAACTTTATATGCCATATTGCATGTAAAGGATAACAGTCTTGGTTCCCATTTTATAGATGAAAATTAAAGCTTAGAGAAATGAGATTCCCTGCAGTTGCTAGGGAACAGAGAAGGAATTAAAATCCAGGCTATTAACTTTGTAACTGAAGCATGTTTTTCAATCTGGGTCCTAAGGTTTCACAGCAAAATGACAGTGGTTCCTTAAAACTACAGGCTGTATCTTCCTGGAGTGCCAATTTCACTAGTGTTAAAAAGAAAATCACAGGCACAAAATAGAGTCACTTACGTTAAGGTTCTCATATAAGCAAACCAAGACTTAAAAACCTAACCTGTCATTTGAGCTACTCCAGAAACGTGTCCTTTAACCAGCCAAACTGGAATTTCCTGGTAAAAATTTCATTGGTAAGTTTAAGTTTTATTTTCTCTGTGTTGAGCTCCTGATCTAATTGGCTTTCCAGTCCACAGCTTAGTGGGTGAGCTAGAGCTGACACAGTTCCAGCTAGAACCCAAGTCCCTACTATTTGGTTCCAACCACAATGCCTCAGTTGTTTGGAATCCCTTTCCCCAGATCCAGTCCACAGTCCCCATTTACTGGAGTTTGCTGGTTTAGTTCATACTGGGATTGTATATGATATGCACAGCCTTTCAGTACACAGTGACTTCTTTTGGTTACTGCTGATATGTTGAGGTACATATGTTTGTCTTACTTTGTGTGAATAAAGACTATCACTAATGGGGATCTCAGAAGCCAAAGAGCTGCAAAAATTGATAGGCACAAGTTGAGCACTTAAGAGCTATTAGAGCACTCATACCTAACTCAAAGTTTGCCATGTTAGGATGAGTTGGTCGTGGAACATGTTAGATTGACACCAGGTTACCTGCCAACCTCAAGAAAATGTCTACGCAACAAGGTACACTGGTTGTACAATCCCCAACCAAGAGGCAAATCCCCTTTAGGTTTTAGCTTGGCTCTGAGAAACCCAAATATAAGCTAATGGGATCCTTAAATTCAAAAGTTAACCACACTACCTGCCAGCACACTTGCATATTTATGTCTAAAAACTATGATCTTGGAAGCTGTGAATATCTATAAAATTGGCAAATTTTGCTGAAAACAATCTAGTATTACAATAGCCATTATGGGGAATATTCCAATTAGACAAGATTGTTCATTTGAGAAGAGCACTTGAAAGTAAGTGTTCCCAAATTAAACAAATAGAATGGGATACCTATTTTAATTGGTATGCAGAAGCTTCCAAAAGGCTTCATTAAAAGACTCATTACAGAAGGCTAATGAAAAATTAAAGACACAAGAGGTAGCTAAAACAAAAGACAATAGGACTGACGTGACTCCTACTGCTCCTCTCTATCCTTCTTTACCTAAGTACTCATGTTTTACTAACTCTTTATCTGCATCTTTCTACTCTGAAGACTACTAAACAGTTATCTTTTAAAATAAAACTATGCAAGGTTGCAATGAATCCCTTCAGGTATCTTTCACCCCTCAGTAAAAGACTAAACTAAGAACCACAGTTATCACTTTTTAGCCTTCTGGCTAAGATCAAGTATAGAACTATAATTAAAGGGATCCCTGGGTGGCGCAGCAGTTTGGCTTTGGCCCAGGGCGCGATCCTGGAGAACCGGGATCGAATCCCACCTCGGGCTTCCGGTGCATGGAGCCTGCTTCTCCCTCTGCCTGTGTCTCTGCCTCTCTCTCTCTCTCTGTGTGTGTGTGACTATCATAAATAAATGTAAAAAAAATTAAAAAAAGAACTACAGTTAAAGAATTTCCCTAGCCTAGAGAAAACCCCAAAAGTTTCTTGAAGAATTTACAGTCATTATCAATGCCTATGACCCCAGGCTGTTGGCTCTTCATCAGCTTGTGTGCACAAGTTGGTATGGCCTGGGGAGGCCCCAAAATGGATGTAGGTAGCAAAACAAGTAAAACCCCAAATAAGTAAGACCCTCAACCAGAAAGGGTTTGCAAAATAGCAACTGTCTTTTTACAAACCACTTGAGTTTTTTCTGCCCCTGCGGATCAGTCTATTATTCTATATGCAAACAAATGAAGGATAACTCTTTGGCTGACTTTAAAGCTCACTTGGAAGTCCTCTTCCTGCAGCATTCTGGAATCATTCTTCCTGCTCTAAATGCCCTACTGTAAATGCATTCTCTCCTGAGATTAGTGGGTTATTAAAAATTCAGAAAATGGGATGAAAGGCCACCAGCCTGACTTAAGTTGGGACCATAGCCAAATATTTTGTAAGGGCTTTGGACCAAGATCATACACAAAGGACCACTAGACTAAAGGCCTTATAACCACAACATCTCCAAGGCCAGAGACCTGAAGAAGAATTATAATTATCTTTGGACACTGTTCATTGCCTAGGTCATAATCTAAGTGAGGACGGAGTCCAGCTATTTCCAAAAGGGATTAAACTAATCCAGGAATCTCCTAGGCCCACAATGAAGTAAAAGCTTCATGGATTTCTAAACGTAACTGGCTAGTGCAGACCATGGTTTCCTAATTTTTCTCTATTTGTTTCCCCACTTTTGTGAATTTACTAAAATTTTAGTTCCCAAGTTTCTTCCTTGGGAAAATAAATATGAGCAGCCCTTTATAAGACTAAAACAAGAGCTACAAAAGCTACCTGCCCTAGGGCTACCTAATTATTCAAAACACTTCATCTTATTTGGACATGAAAAGGATAATAAAACCCTGAGAATGTTCATGCAAGGACACGGCAATAAACATGAGCATGTTGCCTATTATGGTGTACAACTAGATCTGGCTGCTTGTGCATATCTGACCTGCCTTAAGGCTATAGCCACAGCTGTAAAGCCTCAGCAGGTCTAACCTTAAAAACTCACATTTAGGGATCCCTGGGTGGCGTAGTGGTTTGGTGCCTGCCTTTGGCCCAGGGCGCGATCCTGGAGACCCGGAATCGAATCCCACGTCGGGCTCCTGGTGCATGGAGCCTGCTTCTCCCTCTGACTGTGTCTCTGCCTCTCTCTCTCTCTCTCTCTCTCTCTCTCTCTCTGTGACTGTCATAAAAAAAAAAAAACTCACATTTATTTGAAAACTCCACACACTGTCCAAGGTTTTCTTAATTCTGAATTTACTCAACATTTCTCTGTAAGCAGACTAACTTCTTATGAGATCCTTCTGCTCTCATCACATAATCTACATCTTAAACAATGCAATGTTCTTATTCCTGTCATATTACCACCCCTGTGTGATGAAGGTGAGCCCCCATGACATCCCATTTCATGACACCACATTCTGATTTATAACTTTGCCTAATCCTAATCTAATTTTGTTTGTTAATGGGTCACACTGTAAAAATGAAAAAGGGAATTTCCAGGCTGATTCCAAGCTCATCCAATATGAGCTCCTTGAGCAGGAAAATCTCCTACAACCTAAATCAGCACAATGAGCAGAGTTCCTTGCCCTTATTAGAACATGCCAGTTATCAAAAGGGCAAATTAGTACTATTTGTACTGATAGCTGGTATGCTTTTGGGGCCATCCATAATTTTGGAATGTTATGAAAACAAAGGGATTTTCTTAAATCCACTGAGACCCTAATCCACAAGTAAATGACCTTCTTACTACTACTCTCTTATTTTCTGAAACTTCTGTCATCAAAACTGAGGCTTACACTATAAAGACTGAACTCAGTATCAGGGAAATACCCTGGCTTACTGTCATGTAAGACAACAGCAACAGAACCTGTAAAAGTTGTGGCACATGTGGATGAAATCCATTCTGTTTCTACAAAAAAAGACCTCTTGTTGCCAGACTTTTGCTATCTCAATGTCCTTGCAACATGGCAACAGTCTATTCCAAAATCAGAGAAGCAAAATGAGGCCAAGATAGTCACTTGGTTCTTCCTGTTCCTGGCAAGCCCCATTTTTTGATTTTCACATTCCTTCACCTATCATGGTACATTTAAGGTGACTCAAATTATAAATAAATAGTGGTAAGGAAACACATAAAAATGGATAAACAGTTTACCATCAATGTCTGCCCTGTCTCAGGTCTCTAGTCCTGGAGAAACTACTTTTGTTCAAAGGCCTTAAACCTCCTCCCTGAGGACTCTCTGAATAACTACCACTGGCTTTCATTCAAATGCCACCTGGTATGGCAATATGTATGTATGTTTTCCAGATGGGTTGAAGCCTGCCCCTCCCACAAAGCTGACGCCCAAACAGTGCAAAGAAACTTTTAAAAAATGGTTCCCCACTTGGGGTATATAACTTCCATAATTCCCAGTATTGAGGTACCCACTTCACTGAACAAACCAGACAAGCATTAATGAAGGTCTTACTAACCACTTGAAGTTTTCACTATATCTATCACCATCAATCATCAGGCAAGGTTGGGAACCATGACTCTGAAGTGTACTCAGAACATTGAGGATTATCCTTCTTATAATAATCATAATGATCTCCCTGAAATGCTATGTTGTCTCAAAAGTTTTAAATGCATGTCTACGGCTGCTAACCACCAAGTAAATGGTCATCCTAAGACTGGAACATCAAAAAAGAAATAAAGAGGGTATGAACCTGTAGTCATGGCCTGTTAATATCACACAAAGGAGCAACAAAACTTCACAGAAGCTGTGAGAACTACTGAACAGTCACTGAGAGTTGCACTAAAACCTTTTGGTCACATTTCTCAGTTAAGCTGAGAGTCTGATTAAAAGAGGGGAATTGTTAAAAAAGAATACCATAGGCCCCAAATGGAGTCACTTATGTTAAGGCCCCATGTTAGCAAAGTAAGACTTAATACTTAACTGTAGTTTCTATCTCAGTCCCCAGAAATGTGACCTTTAATCAGCCAAATTGAAATTGCCTGATCAATTGTAGGAGGTGAGTAATCCACAAATAGGCCCTTTCCATACCTCTTAAGAGGGTGACCTTGCCTGAGACAATGCATTCATTGCTAATAATTTCCTTCTCTCCATTCCCTCTCTGCCTTTAAAAACCTTTCATTTTGTAGAGCTCCTTGGAATTCCTTTCTATTTGCTGGGTGGGATGATGCTCAGCTCAGAACTGTTTAGGAAAGCCAACTTGAGCTTTTAAATCACTCAGTTGAATTCTTGTTCCTTAATAGTAAACTCTTTAGATAAAGACATTTCACACTAAATAAGCATGTATCACTGCATTGTCTATATTCATTAGCTTAGAGTATGACAACTCTGAGATCTCCATCTCCCCACTCTATCAAGATGTTCCACTGGCTCATTTGATATGTTCAAAGGATTCTGAGGGGGCTCACTGACACAGGGTGAGTCGTGTCTGCTCCAAACCTTCTACCTGATGCAGATCTCTCAGATATTCTTTCATGAGGTTGGAGGACAACACAAATATGGCCCTGGACATTGGATCTCTAAGAACCTGTCCACCTCTGTCCAGCTGCTGTTGCCAAGCCTTAGCACAGATGCTCAGTGCAGGGGCTCTCTGTCTTTCTGAACCAACTGCTTCTGCAACCTGGCACTCTAGATGCCCTGTTTGCTCTGGATGGCCTCCCTTGCTCTGGATTCAGGAGAGGGGTACTACTCTTCTCTTCTACACTGATTCTTCCAAGCATTCCAAGGTTCTTCTCTGACAGAGTCCAAGGCCTTATGTAAAAGAAACCTTTGATCTCTATCCATGCCTGCTCCATCTCAGTCCCAGACTGGCATGTGCTTATGGGCAGCTTGTGTCCCATAACTGGAGTTTATGCAGGCCTTCCACAAGTAACTGGTGTGATCTGCTTTACTGACTTACAGCATAAATACAGATCCACCTTACAAATAAGCGCACTTTCTGTTTTTCAAGTTTATTGTTTATATTCTACATCCTTCCTCTGACTCATTTAAGAACTCCAGGGCCTACTCTGTCCATAGGAATTAGATCCTTCTAAAGATGCCAAACAAACAAACAAAAAAATAGAAAGTCCAATTAATCTGCTAGCAACCATTGGTTTGGACACTGCCATACATCTTGCTATGGAACCCTAATCTCACAGGTATTTTTTTTTAAAGATTTTATTTATTTATTCAGGAGAGACACAGAGAGAGAGAGAGGTAGAAACACAGGCAGAGGGAGAAGCAGGCTTCATGCAGGGAGCCCAATGTGGGACTCGATCCTGGGACCCCAGGATCACGCCCTGGGCTGAAGGCAGGCGCTAAACCACTGAGCCACCCAGGGATCCCCTCACAGTACTTTACCAGGCACAGTGACACCCTTGCTGGCACAGGGTGTGCCATGGTGTCCCATACTTGGCTCCTAAGGTTACTGCTACTTAGTTTATGCTTCTAAGGTCACCATTGCTCCCCAAAACATGACTCCATGCCTGGCAGATAAATCTGGACCAGCTTTCAAGCTTCAGTCAAATGTAGTGCTGAAACCAACCCTTTCTCAAAAATGTCTAGGCCCAATTTATCTTCCTTTCTCCTTGTGGTAACTTATCCTTGGATAACAGTGCCTTTGGTAGGTTTCCCAACCAACAAATCTGTGTTGGGACTATACTAATCCAACAAGGATTTTTTAAAAATAATTTTGAACTTCAAAACCAAAAAAGGCTCATTGGTTCTTTAGGAAATTTTTTTAATCCTTATTCAGTTTGACTCCCCTCATAAAGCTCTGCATATTGAGATATATTTAGTGACCAGAAAACTGTATTAAGCATCTGTCACCACTGACTCCCAGGAGAAATCTCCTAATTCATGTTAGGTGTCCCTATCTAAGGACAGCTTTGAGTTCTGAGTGCCGAAAGGAGACAGTGTTTTATTTCATTTAGTATCTGGCTCCCTACTTCATGCTCTAGCAATCTTTTCAGTATAACAGAGAGGAGAACATCCTTTTTTCCCCAGGAAAAATCTCATACCTAAGCTCTGTTATTCCAAAATTGTCAGTAAATCTATTTTGTCTGTGGTTATCTGATTGTACATGATTATCTTATGGATTAAGAAGCAAAATTCACATTATTTTTATAGATAAAACATGAAATGGCAAAGGTATTATAAGCTTGAGGTGAGGAGTTATGGGCTGAATCCCCTGACCCATGGCATTTAGGAGTACTTTGGCAGAAAAATCAAAAAATACTTTAGGGCCCCAAGTATAAAGATAGTGTTAGACTATGAGTCTTAAACTAGACCTTAAGAAACACAATCAGATCCAAAATTTAAAATTTTCATGTTACATAATATGTATTAATAAAAGTGTACAGTATTACTTCTCTCTATAAGTGTTCATGTAATCCATACTCTTACAAATGTATAAGACTGTCAGACTTAAGGAAGCAAGATTGAAACAAATTCAACCAGTCAAAATTCATTAGTGATTCTATCACAATACATCCATATACACAGTTTTTGTCAAAATATGGCAACTAAACTATACTGACAGTTGATATGATACTGCATAAACCTAATAGAGGTAACTACCTACATTGAGTGACTGATTGAAAAGTAAAATTTTCCTCTGAACAAAAATGTTGATGATTATAAAAATACAAGACAGAAAGATCTTATGCAAGGAAGATTATCAGAAAATATTACAAAATGTTTACTATTTGCCAACATGACAAAAGGAGTGGATTTGAAGAATATAATTTGCCTTCTCTCCAGCAATCTTCAGTTCTAGAGACCATTCAGGGACTGACTCACACACTGCTAGTGTATGGGCCAAATGCTGCTGATTGACACATTTTCTGCCAGCACAGTATTATAAACATTTTGAACAAATTGCCAACATTTAAAAAACTGTGAGTTAAAAAAATATTCCTGAGTTTCTTGAAAAAGTGAATTGGCAACAATCATGTGTGGCATATGAATCCCTATCAGGATCACCACTCTGCATGAATCAAGGAGAATGGATTCTCAGTAAATGATGGTCCCTAGAGTTGCACAGCACTTTGGTTTTCAACTCCTTATCTAGCTTGAATCATTCCTTTATGTTACCTAGGTAACCCATATTTAAGGATTCTATACACCATAAACTATATATAAAGAATTACTATTACTCTTCTTCACCCTATGGAAATCATCAATGTCTAAGTAAAGCTCATGCAAGAGAACAAAAGGATGTCAGAGACAGTGAGTCACCACCACAGAGACATTTCAGCATTGGTTAAAATAACAAGCATGGAAATCTATTGGCAGGCAAAGGATGGTCACTATAAGTAGCAAATAAGAATAGGTCCAGAAAACAAGCAGGGAAGATATTATAAGGGTTTCTGGGGTTTATTTATTTTTTATTTTCTGACCATAGGAAGGTGAGGAATGACCACCGTTGTCTAGCACAGACATTACTCCCAACCCAGGAAAATACTTGAATTCCAGGAAGTTTGTCTGTAGAGAGGGAACTAGCTAACAATAGGACTCGGTTGAGAAGGAAAACTCAAATTCGGAGAAGCAAGGGAGAATTCTCTTATCCTTATGGAAGTTGGGAATCAAGTAGGCAACCAAAGTTGAGGTTTAATTGCTGGTATTGCTATGTGTGCTGGAAACACTGTTATTATTGGAGTGAAATCAACATCAAGCAAATTGAGTGCTGAGCTCCACAACTGGAGATCTTGGGTTCATTGAATTATATGCCTGATTAGGAATGGGACTGGTTAAATCTAACACTGAAGGTCATACACACCAACATCAGAGCCTCAGATGGTGATTAAGTATACTCAGCTAAACTGATAAGAGACAAAGGGTCTATAAAATTATTAGAGTCAGACTAAAAGTAAAGGGCTGATGACTTTAAATGCCCTGAAACAAATTGTTAGAGAAGAATGGCCAACATTCTCTAATTCAATTCAGAGAGTTTAGTTGTTTCTTATCACGTAATACATTTCTTCATGTCCACATTGAGTCAGTCCTCCTGAATTAAACATAGAACTATGGGTTAAGAATTTTTCAAAAGTTTTTTCAATCTTTCCAATCCAAAGTTAATGACCCTTTCTTATTAGGTAAACAAGAAAATATTCCAGATGCTATACTGTCTGTACCATGCTTTGCTAGATATTATGGAGCTAGCTCCAATGCCATACAAACATGGTTAGAAGATGAAGCAGCATGGCAGTATCTTGTTGGCCAACTGAGAAGACGATTGCCTCTGGGCAAACACACAATACAATTTTAGCCATTTGGTGCTGACTTTACCATTGTATTTCCTAAAGACTCAGCCAAATGACAAAATGAATGAAACAGTGATTCTTTCTGTGCCAATCTAACTACTTAAGAAAAGTAACTAGTTACTTTTGTGTTCATCCATGTGATATTTCAGAACATAGGATGACTAGAATAAACTGAACAGCCTAAGAGGGGCCAGGTCCTAAAAATAGAATTAACCATTAAAGTAAAGCAGAGATGGAAGAAACAGCTCTACATTCTGATTATTCATATATAATAAAATAACAGTGGCAACTATTATTTCTTTTGGCTATTATTGACCACTTACTAAATAAATATACGCTAGAATTCCATATCTCTTTCATTTAAACAGTAATGGATCCAGATTATCTATTTGAAGAGTTTTCTGGGTTAACAATCTGGTTATAGGTGGATGGGGGAGGATGGCTTTGTCCTAGAGCTCCATTTGCATAATAAGAGCACCATATCTTTCTTTTTTTCTTATTTTTGTTCAAGAGCATTTTCCAAAAATTTGGAAATGAAGGAAAAAATGGGGCATCATATATATTTTTCACTATCTTATGAGGAAACTTTTTAACAGATTGACCCAAGGATACTTTGAAGGTACTTTGACCAGACTTGTTGAAGAAATTTAGTGCCAGGACAAGTCAAGAACTCTTTACTAGTTGGGACACAGGATCAGTGTTAGAGCACCACAGGGCACAGGTTAAAAGATCTAGTTAACTAACTGAAGTCCAAATCAAGAATTCCAGGGGATATTGTATTTGCATTTTAGCTGACTGCTCCCCCCGCCCTTCTTGTCATTGTTCTGTAGTGAAAAGTGAGATAAACTCAGACGTGTGCTTGCTCTCCCAAAAGAATGGGAACTAAAAGCCCTGCTCATCACTTGTCTGGTTTCTGCTAGTATAAGAGGAACTCTGAAAAAATGTGCTTAAATTAAAATACAGGAGAATGTCTGCAGAGCCATTTTTAAAATTCAACCTAAGAGAATACTTATCAAATAGATCTCTTATCACTTATTTATCATCCACTCACTCATTAATTCACCCAAAAATATAAATTAACCACTGAACTAAGTCCTGGGAATACAAAGATGAATCAAACTCATTCTTTGCCTTCAAAGTGTTTACTGTCCAGAGAAGAGTAAAATAGGAGTAGGCAGCTATCTGTAGTGTGAAACACACTTAAGTAAATAAACAAGTAAATAATTGCATGTGAGGAGAACCAAAATGTTACCAATTCTCACTAAAAGGTGAAACAGGGTTTATGGAAGAGGCTGCTTTGTGGTGATTCTTAAGGCAGGATCATACAATCATACAGTTAGTATAAAACTTGTGTCTATTTTTAAAAATTTGTAGTATTATGACACTAGTAGGTGTGGATATACCTCCTGTGTTTAACTGCCATTTTTGTGCTTTTAAATTTATATCCTTTATTCAACACCAAACATACACAGATATACATACATGTTTGTATTTGAACTTAAAATGTCTAATAAGGGTAAGTTGAAGTAGGATAAAGTGAGGAGGGAGATGAGCAGATATCTTGTACTTTTTGCTTCATACACTATATTCTAATTGATATTTTTAGGACAAGCATGAACTATCTTTATAATAAATTATCTTTCTAAATAATACCTCCCCTTTTCCACCCAGATCAGTATGATTTTGATAGGGAGAGCATAGTATGACCAGGAGCTGAGGAAAGGAAATGACAGATAATATGTAGTTTTGGAGAAAAGAGATAGTATGTAGTTTTGGAACAAAGAGTTATGGAACTTGAGGCTAATTATGTTGGGTCCTAAATGCTTGAGTACTTGAAATCTTTTAACTGAGAACAGTATTAAACCAGACTTAATAGTATTAAGCATGAAGGGAATTTATTATTTAAAGTAACTGAAAATTCCAGGGTAGATGTCGTTCCCAGGCACAGCTGAATCCAGGTGCTTAAACATTAACTTCAGAAATATTTTTCTCTTCATCTCTTGCCTCTTCTATTCTCTAGCTGGGCTTATTTTCAGGAATGAGAATGGCACTGGCAGCCAAAGCAATACCCTACTAGGTTAGGAACACCAGTAGAAAGAAAGCTTTTCATTCCCCCAAATTCTAGCAAAGGTCCCTGAGCCAGCTCTCTTTGGCCTGACTTCAGCCATGTCTCCTTCTTTGAAGAATCACTTTTTCTTGGAGCTCTGAGGGCTGTGATTGGCTAACCTAGGTCTACTTCATTTTCCCACTCCTACAACAACTTCCTCTGAGAAAGGGAAAGGTGCAAAAAGTTGAGGGGATATGCTCAAGGCTATTAAGAGAAGGGGAAATAGATTATGGACAGGAAAACAGCAACAGAAAAGTCATGCTAAGGGATTTGCAGATGTGAGGAATGAGGGCATAAAATCTTCTTTAAGCCCTTAGCAGGAGTGAGAAATGAGAGGATTCAGGTAATGACACACAACTACAATGTGAGGGAATGATTGGCTGTCTGTATGAGTGACAAAAATGACCTCAGAGACCATAGTAGATGATGAATTATTCATAACAGAACAACTCTCTGGTTGTTTTTCAGAGAATGAAAAAGAATCCATGTTACAAGATACAAATGCATATTCCCCAGGTAGCTAACTTGTTCATACCGAGATCGTTCATTATTGGGAGAAGAAATATTCCCACTTGTGCATGCAGATGGCCCAAAGACCCACTGTCGTTTAAACATGTAACTTTTTTTCTTTAAATTAATCAGATTGTTCTCTGCTTGTCTATGAGCAGCAACTTATATTCCCAGAATTTTGTTTCTTTCTAGTCCCTTCTCCATTCCACCTGTATGATTGAGTCAGTAACATGACATTATTTTTACTGTATAAGGCAGAGGCTTGTTCCATGAATGTATGCTTTCATGTCACCTGCCTTATGGGGGCTCTTGAGTTCATGTCTTTATCACCTTGGTTTCAGTTTTGAATGCTTTCTTCTCTGTTTCCTAATGTTGGTTTCAGTACTGGCAACAGCTTTTTTGTAGGGGGCTAAAAATCATGTATCTGCTAAAGCATTTTTCATAAGTGAGTGTGCCAAAAACAAGTCTAAAAGACTGAAACACACCACACACAATTATGGGATAGAATCTGGACTTATCCACTGCTTCACTATACCCACTGCCATCCCTATTACCTCATCAGATAAGATGATGGTTCATTAAGAGTTGGCATATTTTCAGTACTCTTTATAGTTTATGGTATATAAAATATCAATCATAACCTAATTATAGGGGAATGACTACCCCATGCCCACATTTAAAAATTCTTCACTGCCAATATTTTCTTCCTAGATACTTGTAGAGGGGATGAGCCTTAAGATTCCTTTCATCATTTTTTACACTGAAATTCAGTGTGACTATGATTCTATGAATTCCTATTAAAACTAGCTTCACTTTCTTCCTTAGTGAAAAATCTATAACACCCTCTTGCCACAACTAAGGTGTTACTGTTTTTTGGAAAATATACCACAGAATGTTTGCTGGAGTATCATGAATAATTAAAAATAAAATAAATTTATAAAAAAAATGAACACGTTTTGGTTTGTGAGCTATTGCCCTTTATTTTTAATTTTTATTTTTTAATTTTTTTGCCCTTTATTTTTAAATCATATTTCTATATGATGAGCTGTAAAATTCTCTAATATACAGTAATGCTTCTTGTTATTATTTATAAATGGTAAGTGGATACCATCCAGCATTTTATATTTTGACCTCAGTCTGGTTCCAACTTTGCTTTTACCAGTTGGGCAGATTTGGACAAGTTAACGTCTATAAGCCTCAGTCTCCTCTTGCAAAAAAGAAAAAGTAGCTACTAATACTTACTTGGCATATAGTGCAGGGTATTCTGAAGATTGATCACAGCAATGTAGATTAACAAATTTTGCTAAGTTATAAACTATGTATAATTTTTAAATTTTAAATTATAAAATATATAATTCAGAAACAGAGGAGATCATATGAGGATAGAGAAAGAGATTGGAGTGATGCATTCACAATCACCAGAAGCTAAAAGAATCAAAGAAGAATTCTCCCCTAGTGCCTTCAGAGAGATCATGGTCCTGCTGACACCTTCATTTCATACTTCTAGCCTGAGAAAGAAAACATTACTCTTATTGTAATAAGTACCACCAGTTTGTGGTACTTAGTAGCCCTGGAAAACTGATATGGCCAGGATCACAAAAAAATGTGGCAATGTCTGTGATGATGTAGAGGATGACTTTTTGATCTCAGTCTTCATATTAAGAAATTTTATTTTGGTGAGAATTTGATTTACTTTGGTTTATATAAATACCTGGAACAATTTGTTATAACAGAGGTTTCTTCATTATTGTAAGGGAAAAATAAATCAATATCTAATAAGCATTAGTAGTAATTTTTCTGCCTTCGACAATACAATTTTAAGCCAACACAACTGTCTAAATCTTCTGTGTTTGCCAATCACTTTTATCTAAATCATTTCTCAACATATGCTACCTAGATGTTAACAGACCATAATATAATTACCAAAAGATATATGGTCAATCACTGCACAAGTTATATTTCCAGATACCTGCCCTTCTGAAAATTTTTTCCGTTGCCAAATGCACTTTCTGGCTACAGTGCATCATTTGCATAATTTGGATCATTAACTACTACTTGACTGTAGAGCTTAAACTTGATGTATTAATAGGCTATGGTGCAATTCCATCTCAAAATACTTAGTGAGCACATAGACATTTGAAAACTGGAGTAGCCTTCTAAGCAAGATTACTTTTGGTCCACAGATTTTGTGTGGCAATATGACTAGTGCATCTATGTTGTGAATATGATTGAATCATAAATGATGGCATTTGTTGTTAAGGCAATTTTAAGTCTTGTATAAACAATTTTGCAATCATCGAGATACAACCTTTCCCCCTTTCCTCAATGATAAAAAAATGTGCCTGTGATTCAGAAGTCTTTTTTATGAGGTACTCCCAACTTTACAATTCAGTCTATAAACAGAAGCACATATTTTATATTAGAATATCCCCCAAAGGTGCTTAACCAACTGAGCCACCCAGGTGCCCCCACAAAGACACTTTGGAATCATTATACAAATATAAAAAGCTTTCCATAGGTTCATCATAAGACAGAATTTATAGAAACTTCTTCTATCTGGGTATCCAATTAATATTCAAGGATATTTCAACTATGCCAAGATTTGTCATGAATTATGCATTGTTTTAAATTTCTATAATCTTACTTTCTTTGAAATATGTGCTACAAATTGTGCCCTTATTTCTCCAGTTTTTGGTATAACATTTTTATTCAAATCACTTTTCTGTTCTAGATTTTTTTTGGGGGGGTGGAGTACAGAAAGTATGATGATTTGCTAAAATTAGAATGCAGCATTTAAAAAATCTCAAAATGCCTTAAGTTACATAAAGGTGTTTTGTTGTTTTTCTTTATGTGTGTTGTGTGCTGGAATTTTATTTTTAAATTTTTGTGCACAAGACTGTCACAGGTCTGCTGAAATATATTAGATTTCATTTCATTGGTCAGAAAAACAACAATTCCCATGCCAATATCTAGGCTGACCCAATTAAACTTCATCAAAACATAGCATATTATTGTATTTTGTCCTAATAAACATCAAATAGCAGTAAGGGTTTTTTTTTTTTCATGCTATTGTCAAGTCCTCTATATATCTAAGCCTGGAACTCTAGGCAATGCATTTGTGCAATATATTCTTATTAAAAGGTGAGCAAAGACAATGTTAGATATAGTGGGAAGAGTATTTTATAATTTATTAATATGAGTTTTGATTTCTCATTTAAAATAAACACTGTCTTGATAATATTTGCCACAGTGCTCTCATTCAAAGAAACACTAGCAGCATCTATATTTTGGCAAGGGAATTTTGAAAAAATTATCTGTCTGGGAAATTTTTGAACACTGTCTCCAATATCATTTTTTACCGTTTGTTCTATCTAATCAATGTTGAAATAAATGAACCTCTGCTTCATTTCCTCATTTTTAGAATCATATCAATAAATCAAAGAAATTAGAGATGTTTTGACTAAACCATTTTTCTGCCTGAAAAAGATAATGTCCCTCATAAAATTCTTTAAAAATCAGTAGAATTTAGCAAACCAGGAGTGCCTGGATGACTCAGCTAGTCAAGTGTCTGAATCTTGATTTCAGCTCAGGTCTTGATCTCAGGGCCATGAGTTCAAGTCCTGAATTGGGCTCCACACTGGCTATGGAGCCTACTCAAAAAATAAATACAACTTAGCAAACTAGATTTTAAAAACTTACAGACTTTGTATACAGAAAAAAAACTCAATTCATTTGATCACAAGAGTGATAGTGAAAAATATATTATGCAGATGTATTTTTGTAAGTTTTTTTGTTGTTTTGCTTGTAAGAACTTTTCCATTAAACTGATGGTCTAACCTTAAGTCACCTCTGTTTTGCCATTTCTGTTGCTTTCCTATAGTATATGACTATGTATTCAAAATATATACTGCTTAAAGGTAATAAGCATAGTAAAACTGAAGTCAAAATGTATCACACCCAGTTCCTAATTGTCAATAAAATTGTATAGATATATATTGCCATTAATAGGTGAAACAATATTCTTCAAAATTTGCTCTCCAATTCTTCATTCTAGCAGATCCTATATCAAAATCCATTTCTCCCTCCTGTTGCCTTTTTGTGTTGGTGTTCTTCTTGATTGTCACTCTGCCCCATTTGATCTTTTCTTATCTTTATAAAGACTCCCAGACTTAAATTCATTTAAATAACTTCCCCAAAGTCACAAAACTAGTGTTGACACCAATCTAACACCTAAACTCTTACTTTTTCTACTATTTCAAAAAGTACTCCAGCAAGAGTGATTCCACATACACTCATGTGTTTGTTAGCTATTAAAAGTAAATATATTGTGACAATACTTCTTAAATTTTCATGTGTGTACAAATTAGGTAGGAATCTTGTTAAATTGCATATTCTCTTTCAGGAGATGTTGGGAGGGATCTGAGCTTCTGAATTTTACAGGAGCTTCCAAGGCTGCCATACTTTTAGTAGGAAGGCCTTATAAGACCCAGCAGAGGTTGTATGTTAGCTACTCTATCACTAAATTTTGTTCACTATTTTTCCTACAAACACTCCAGTTTAATGTATATTATCTTATTCACTGTTACATATTTAAAAATGATGATCACAATGAGTCAAATATTTTGGATTTATTGTTATAATAAAATAAATGGGACTCAAATAACTTAGTAATCAAATTATTAGTGAATCTGTCAGTTCCTTGTGTCCTTTTTCTTTTTTTCTTTTGCAATGGAACTGATGGAGGCATCATTAGCAAAATAAATGAATTGAGTATTACCTACTGGGAGACAATGGGGGGGGGGGCAAGTGGGTAGTTTTGAACATGTATAACACATGTATCTCTTGCCCTTTCCAAAATTTTTATCCAGGTGAAAACAGATATGAGGAATATTAGCAGCCTCCAAGGAGATGCAATTCATCATAGGGCAGACAGAAAGCAATGAAAGGGGTATTCTCAAAGTATAGAGTGGGAGCAGGTAAAGGTAGGGGGGAGGGAGGATATTTAAGAATCAGACAAACCTAAGTTGGAATGATGGCTTACTATTTATTGGACATATGACTTTGGGCAAGTCAGTTATCCTGGCTGAGCTTAGTTTTCTAATGAGCAAACATTTGCCTTGCAGTGTTGTTAAGATTAAGAGAATAATAGATGTAAAAGGACCTGACACATAGTAGGCAAGCCACAAATTGATATTCTTTTGCTATATTTGTCTGAAGGTGAGCTACTAAGTGCTGATTTTATGCACACAGCCTTGAGGGGGTTTTCCCAGCTTTTTATTTAATGCCCTTTCCCTGGAATTTCTGTCTAGTTGTCCTCAGCAGCAAATAATATTAAAAAATGAGATCTAGAGGAATTAATCTGATCTCAGACAAGGCACTGTCATGGTATCTGGGTCACCTAATGTCCCACTTACATTTGCACATATATTATGATACTGTGGATCATAAATATTTTACCAATTAATGCAACTAGGACCAGACCCATCCCTATAGTCATTAAATCAAGTCTGTTTGGTTTGGTCACAAAGCATTACTTGACATACTTGTGCAAAATAAAATTTACATCTGTTTACTTTATAATGCAGAGAGAAGCCAGAAACTTTACATAATGAGTAACAGAAATTCTGAAAATAATGAATTCTGTCATTTTTAAAAAGCAGATCTTGGTGAATTTCTGTTAGCATTTGACATTTAGATCTATAGTTGTACTTAGCATGAACAAGGTTTCTCAGCACCAACCTCTGCTTTCTCAAATCTATGGTAACTGAAGGTCATCTTTCAGAGCGATTTTGGCTGCTATTTTATCTGATTGGCAATGGGGCACAAAGAGGAGGGTGGAGGTAGGAAATTGGGTCTACGAGTCATTGGTGTGTCCACCAACATAGCAAAGTGATTCAAATTTTCCTATAAATAATATTTGGGAAAATAATGGGGATGCGTTTCAGCCTCCGGATTAAGGGGTTTGAAGTGGCATCATCTTTCTGGGGAGATATGTCCAGGTCTATAAGGGAGATGGCACCAGGGTCCATTAGAGTTTATTGTCTGTGAATAAAGTAGGTGTTTCTAGGTATCCAATAGCCTAGCAAACATGATATCACTAAAATAACTTTCTACTTCTAACTCATTGATTTCTCTACTTCCTTTACACCCATTATTCCCTACCTTCCTTCACCTCCATGATTATCTAGCTTGAATTCCATTGCCCAATACCACTACTAGTCCCTCTTCAATCACATCTCCCTGACAAAACCCCACCCTAATGGAACCCATCATTCATCTTTGCTGAGCCTTCACCAAAGCAGCTAAGTAGATGGCAGGGAAAAACTACATTCCCAGGCAGACTTACATAGTTCATTTCCCTCAACTGTGTCCTTGACACTGTCCAGAAATCTGTTCTTCTAATAAGCTTGATTACCCATCCATAATAACTAGCAGGTCATAACTTCTCTCTTCTTCTCTGACCTCTCCCCCTCTCCTTCCATCATGGCCATTTTCTACTGATTACATTGCCTAAGAAATCCTAAAGAAAATAGAAATTATCAGCAGTTAGAAGTTAGGAGCTTCCTTATGCTTTATCACCAAGTCTACAATATATTTTCCTGTTCCATTTCCATCCCCTTTTCCTGGATGGCCCCTGGTATGGGCTGAATTGTGTCCTCCCAAAACTCATATTTTGAAGTCCTAACTCCTAGTACCTAGAATGTGACTATATTTGGAAACAGAGCCTTTAAAGAGGTAGTTAAGGTAAAATGAAATCATATGGGTAGGAGTGCATCCAATGACTGGCGTCCTTTTAAGAAGAGAAAGTTAAGATACAGATCACAGAGTGACCATGTGACAACACAGTGAGGAGGCAGCCATTTGCAAGCCAAGGAGCAAGGCCTTAGGAGAAACCAAATCTACTGATACTTTGATCATAGGCTTCTAGAATCCAGAGCTATGAGAAAATTAATTTTTGTTGGTTAAATCACTCAGTCTATGATATTTTATTGTGGCAGCCCTAGAAAACTAATATAGCCTCATTCAAGACCCAGCTTAAATGTCCCTTTCTCCAAGGAAAATAATCCCAATCTAAATTAAGATTTTGAACACACTATATTTTTTTCATAGCATTTATCACAATTGACAATGATATCTTGATTCATTTATTGTCTGTCTTCCTTAATAGATTTTAAGATCTTGGGTAAAGGATAAAACTAGTGGTAGCATCAAAGGATGGGAAGATGTTTATTCTCCCTCTATTATTTCCCTGTATTTATTTGACATGGAACATTGGAATTTTATCAGTGCTAAGTCAAGTGTGAAAAAAGTCTCAAAACATGTTTTCTAAAAAAAAAAACAAAAAACAAAAAACACATGTTTTCTGCCCTCATTACAATCAGTTTTTACTTCTAAACCTTTTTTACACAGAAATTGTAAAACTGATTCATGTCTATAATTCACTGCTATATTCCTAGTACCTAGCACTATACCTGATACACAGCTCTTGATCAATAAATTTTTCTGGAAGAAAGGAAGGATCAAAAGAAGGGTGAAAGGAAGGAAGAAAAGGAAGGATAGGAGGAAAAAGAGGAAGCAGTTGTGACTGTAAAGAAAACTGGGCAGCCCTGGTGGCTCAGCGGTTTAACACCACCTTCAGCCCAGGGTGTGATCCTGGAGACCCAGAGTTGAGTTCCATTTCCAGCTCCCTGCATGGAGCCTGTTTCTTCCTCTGCCTGTGTCTCTGACTCTCTCTCTCTCTTTCTCTCTCTCTCTGTACCTCTCATGAATAAATAAATAAAATCTTTAAAACAAAAGCAAAACAGAAACTAACTACCTACCATTAGAGATATCTCAGACATAGCTGATGTGAAGTGAGTAGACAACTTTCTCTTTAGGAGTTTTTAACATGGAGCCTATGAACATGGTATCTTCAGGTCTATTAAATCCCTTGTGATCATGGATTAACTGAGGGATCTGGAGTTTCATTGGGTAGCTGGTTTGTCTGGTTCTTCCTATTGCTTTCACCTCTGAAAGTATTATAATTTATTAAGCATTGTGATGATTAATTTTATGTGTCAACTTGACTAGGCCATGGGGTGCCCAGATATTTGGTTGAAACATTATTCTCAGTGTGCCTGTAAGGCTGTTTGTGGCTGAAATTATTATTTAAATTAGTAGAATGAGTAAAGCAGATGGCCCTCCAGAATGTGGATGGCTATGATCCAATCCACTGAGGGCCTGGATAGAAGAAAAGATAGAGTAAGAGAAAATTTGCTGTCTTTGACTAACTCTTTTCAAGATGGAACATCAGTTTTCTGCCTTCAGACTTGGACTTGGACTGGAATTGACACCACTGTCTCTCTCTCTAGAATCCAGCTTGCCAACTATGATTCTTGGACTTCTCAGCCTCCATCACTGTGAAAGCCAATTCCTTGTAATTAATTTATTTGTATATATCTGTATATCTGTATCTATCTACATATCTGCATATTATTATATATTATATATTATATAAATATTTTATAAGTAAAATGTTTATTCTGTTTCTCTGAAGAACCCAGTCTAATAGAGGCATCTACCAGAAATTTATGGATTCTTAGTGATGAAAAGGGAAATTATAGAAAATATTTTACTCCTCAAATCAATTACAATATGATAGTCATCTGAGTGAATTCTTACAATTTGAAACAGATTGTATAAGTCAGTTTTTGCCAATGCAACAAAGGTTCTTGGGAGTTTTATGCAGAATGTTCCATTCTATCAATTTCCATGTATGTGTTTGTGTATTTCTCCATAATGAAACTGTTAGGTTTTTATCAGTTCCTTTTTAACTTTTTTATTATGAAAAATTTAAATAATATGCAAATATAGAGAGAATAGTATTATAAACTTTAATGTACCCATCACCCAGCTTCAACAATTATCACCTCATGACCACCATTATTTTATCCTCCACACCCTGATTATTTTGAAACAAATCCCAGACATTATATCATTTCATGAAAAAATGCCAAACAGCTAATTTACAAATACATTTTTAGAACACAATCCTCTACTGATTTGAGGATTGCCTGTGTTTTCACCTTGAGTTGAATAATGAATTTATTAATTTTCTAGTCTCTTTTCCTTATGGACATCCTCCTATCTGGACAAGAAGTAAATCACTCTGCCAACTACTTAGCCACATTATTTTTATTTAGGTAGACTATTCTGAGTAGAGAATCAATCTTGGTTTCTGTTACTAAATGTATGACTTTGGGCAAAATTTTAGCTGTCTTTGTCTCAGTTTCTTCATCTAAAATAAGAAAACAGTTGAGGAATGTGCCTATGACATGGCACTCATTATAATAGTAATATTGGCTATTATTTTTTTTCTCCTTCCCTCTAACCCCAGGAATCCACTGATCTTTTTGTTGTCTCTAGTTTTGTCTTTTCCAGAATGATTTGGAATCATACAGTATGTATGTAGCCTTCTCAGATTGACTTCTTTCACTTAGTAATATGCATTGCAGTTTCCCCCATGTCTTTCCATGGCTTGATAGCTCATTTCTTTTTAGTGCTGAGTAATGTTCCAAGGGACTGGTATTTTTTATTCCATTTCACAGATGAAGAAACAGACACAGAAAGGATCAGTAACTTGCCCAGGTACAGCTTGTACAATGAAAACGAGGTCTAGACTATGCAGGTGAAAGTGATGACTCATCTGTAATTCTTATAGAAACTCCAATAGCGGAGTATATAGCAAGTGCTCAGAAAATGCCACTAAGAAACAAAGAAGTAACCTTTTCCTCTTTCCATCTTAAAGAATGTCAGGTACCCTTGTGTACCCTTATAATAGCTTTCTCTTGTGTCAGGGGGATAACAGTGCAGATTGATCCCCTCTCTAATGGTCTCAGCTTACGTCTGCTGATAAATAACAAAGCAAGCTAACAAATTCTGCCTGCAGTCAATTATCCCAGGTCCATGTTTCTTAATCTTCCAAAGGGCCCTCAACAGGGACTTATGTAGCTATAGAAACGAGAGAAAAATGGAGAAATAAAGAAAAAACAATTCCATCTGTCAAAATGATGATGGATGCTGTCCAAACCTATGAACAAAACCTAAAGTGCTAATTCTATGCGCTGCCGATGCCTTTAATTATGCAACTTCGACAGATGGAAAGATCGTTATGCAGTTTTTATTTAAGAAGCTCATGCAAAACTGCAGTTTTTGTGCCAAGGGTAATCAGTCACATTAAAGAATTTGCCAGAAAGTAAACTCTGCCCTATTTATAGCTTACTAGGTTCTAATTATGCTTCATAAATGGACAGTCGTAGAATAAGACCAACAAAATATACTGACTACAAATTCTACACAGCAGTTACATGTCAGAATAGTCAATCATTTCAAATCACATAATACTTCCATGTGAATATGCAGTAAACACACTGCAGGTTATACCTTGTTGGGACAGAATTCCAAAGATCTGAAATAATGCTTTTTCTTAGTCTTAATTTCAATAGGGCCTTCAGAAAATGACAGAACAATCATTGTTTGCCTTATATCTATTCCTTTTAGTGTAGTTCATATATATATGGGTTTGTCTAATTGCAAGGATTTTCACCAGCATCTGCTGCTAATTTCCTAAAGTGCTTTTAGTGTCACCTGCATTGGTGTCTCACTTAGCCCAGAAATACATCTTAAGATATTTTTAGTTTCTTTACTCTGGTGTCCTTGCCTCAGTGAGGCTGTATTCTATTCATCTCCATTTCAATCTCCTTATCATGGCATTTTTCTAAAGAGGAGACCTAGAAATCTAGAACCTGGAGGGGACCTTGGATGTATAGTCTCTGTGTGGTTACTAAACTGTTAAAGCTATCCTTTTGGTTGCATGGCTACCACTCAGTCTAAGCCTTCATCATCATCAAGCTATTGTAGATCCATGGCTACAGCCTCCTAGGTCCTCTCTCCCCTGACTTAACCTTTACATTATTGAAAGATGACTTTCTTTTTTTTTTAATTTTTATTTATTTATGATAGTCACACACACACACACAGAGAGAGAGAGAGAGAGAGAGAGAGAGAGAGAGAGGCAGAGACACAGGCAGAGGGAGAAGCAGGCTCCATGCACTGGGAGCCCGATGTGGGATTCGATCCTGGGTCTCCAGGATTGCGCCCTGGGCCAAAGGCAGGCGCCAAACCGCTGCGCCACCCAGGGATCCCCTGAAAGATGACTTTCTTAAAGCACAATTCTTACACATTTATTTCTCCTGCTCAAGACCCTTCAATGGAAACTTTGCCTTTAGAATAAAGCCTAATGACTGGCATGCAAGCTTTTCATGACCTGGCCCTAGCCAATCTTTCTACACTTTTCTGTCTGCTTATCAAACGCATACTCTCTGCTCTAACTATATCAGATAGTTTACCATTCTCTGGCTCCTCTCTTCTAAGCTTCTATTCCTTTGCATATTTCCATCTATCTACCATTTATCTACCTTTCCAAATCATCTTTGCCTCTTTGAATCCTAGACTTCCTTTCCAGTTAAGGCAAGAGAACTCTTCCAATGTGTTCACCCTCAATGCAGTTTAAACACTGGCTGGCTATGTATATGGATATTACATTCTCTGACATTTGGAATATTCTAAATTGTTATTCTTCATTTTTATATTTCAAGTTTTTTTCTTTTCCAAGTAGTTTGTTAGCTTCTTTATTGCAGAAACTACTTGCTAAATTATAAGCTACTAGAATTTGGGACTCTAAGGTAAAATAGTGTAACATAAGAATGTGAGAATTAGCCTCTATCAGATTAAAACTCTGATCCCAGTACTTAGTAGCTATATGCTACTGGATGAGTTACCTAAACTCTGTGAACCTCTGTTTCTCCATCTATAAAATAGAGATAACAGTCTTTTATCTCAGAGGACTGTTGTAAAATATATATGGCATAATAAATTAAATGTGCCTAGTAAATTATAGCTATTAGGATACAAAATCTATCTTGTATCTTCAATGTTCAGCACAGTGACTAGCAAACAGTTGGTATTTAATAAACAATAATTGAACTGAGCTGCATTTATGTTAACAGCATTTATATCAGGCTATCATCACTTTTTTTCTTTTTTTGAAGATTTATTTATTCATGAGAGACACATAGAGAGAGGCAGAGACATAGACAGAGGGAGAACCATGCTTCCTGCAAGAGCCAAATATGGGACTCATCCCCAGACCTGGGATTACACCCTGAGCCCAAGGCAGACACTCAACTGCTGAGCCACCCAGGCATCCCTCACCACTCTTGAAAATCAATCTTCCCAACTTAGTTTAATTTCTTAAAATCAAGGATCAGGTCTGTTTTAAACTGCCAATATACAAAATTAATATTGTAAGCTTTTATATCATTTACTAATAAAATAAAAATATCTTCAGCTATGAACATATGGATTTCAGTTGGATGTAGACCTTTATGTTTTAAGTGATGGAAAAGCTTCTTGATAAACCACTTAAGATGTTCCTGCCAACATTGTGAATTGAATGCAATAGAAACATGTCTCTGAATATCAATACAACCAATAGTTGGCCAATATTAAAGAAAATATTAGAAAAGAATGGGAAACAGGAAAAGATCTTCAGAACTTAGGGAGGAAGGTTGGTATAATGGAAACAACAAAGACTGAAGATAAGTGTTTGGTTCAATTTTTTTGTTCATGGCTAGCCTTTCACTTTAGATTGCTATTTATAAATTGAGGGGGTTGAAATAGACCACAATTTCACAAACTTCAGTCATTTATGAACCACTTGGATAATCCTCACCATATCTGAATACCATGTGAGCTACTATTCATGTAATATTTTCTTTAACTGACTCACTTTGATTTTGTTCAAATAATGTTATTATAAAAGGAATGACATGCCACTGCCATAAGTAGAAAACTACAATTAGATGCCTTAAATAGAAAATGTCTGTGAAAATAAACAAAAACAGAGCTATCTTATACAAAAAAATACATTAGCTAGATAAAGTTTCTTAGTAAAAGATTTGAGCCTGAATCAAACCTTATTTTGATTAAAAAAAGAAACTATCAAGTGTTATACAGTTATTAAATAAAAACGGCATGAAAATAAGCTATCCTCTTTCATATAGTCCAAATATATTGAAAGAAAATTGAAAAGGAAATGACTTCCTTACTGGGTCACTCACTGTTAGAAGTTGCCATGCACTTACTATCAAACTCGTTTGAACTCTCAGCAATGTCATGGATTCCCACCAGGTAATCTAGATTACATTCCTCACATTCTATCACACTTAACTGGTGAGAATAAAGCAGAAAGGAAAAGTTCATATGAAAGGTTATAGCCCAGAGTAGAGTATGACAAAATACTTTTGGCTACATTACAGTTTTGTTTTCTATTGATAATTTCATGTAACAATTTTAAACTCTCAAGGTGTTTGCAGGATCTCTGAACAATTTCAGTAATCAATTAGGCAATAATCACGAAATCTACCTTTGGAAACTACTTCCCTCCACAAAACACAAAACACTTGATAATCGGTAAGAAGAAATGGGTATCAACTTTGGAATGAATCTGAGTAAATTCAGATTCAAACTCATCACTTTCTAGGATGTGTGGCCTTGAGAAAAATTATTTAATCTCATTTACTTCTTGAGGTGTATTGGGGGAGGACATTGATTGGATGTGAGTGTTGGCTGCCCCATGAACTAAACCCTGGCAACTGAAGGCTCTTCACTCCTTCGCCTATCCTTGAAATATTGATTCTGCTTGCCTTCTCTGATCCCACATGCTGCCCTGAGGACACAGCCTTGAGATAGTGATGTGGTGCTCTAATTCTCTGGATGATATATGTGACTGAACCCAAGTAAGGCCTCTGCATACGATCTGGTTGGTGGGTGCTGATATCTACTCACCTTGTGGCCTCCCAAGACAAACCTCATATGTAAGTTCTCTTGCTTATTAAACCTGTCACCTGCGAATCTGGAGCGGCCTCTTTCTTCAGTCTCTCTCTGCCATCTGTGTCTGGGGTCCAGTTTCAGATTGTACCTACAAGTCCTCCAGAGCTTGTGAGTCAACAAGGTGGTCTTCAAAGATGGTAAGGTAGGAGGTTCCTGAACTCTCCTCCTCCTCCAAATGTACAACTATACCTGGAGCAATTCCTTTTGTAAGAAATTCAGAAACTTGAGTGACTCCTATACTTCAAGCGAATGAGAAAATATTCACATCAAAATGGGCCACTTCAAGTCATTAGTTTCTCCCTGGAAGGAGCTTGTACACACATTTGCCTCCTAGCTTTTGCAGCTCCCTCTCCAGGAAAAGGTCCCTAGACTGCCTTGCTCCCACTGCCAATGGGACTTCCATTCCAGAATCCCACAGGATTGTAGCAAACATTTCTTTTTTTCAAGAAATGCTTATAAAAAATTATTTTGTTTAAATTCAATTTAATTAACATATGCTGTCTTATTAGTTTCAGAAGTACAATTTAGTGATTCATTTGTTGCATACAACACCCAGTGCTCATTACTTCCAAGTGCCCTCCTTAATGTCCGTCACCTAGTTACCCCATCCTCCCTCCTACCATCCCTCCAGCAACCCTCAGCTTGTTTCCTAGAGTTAAATATCTCTTATGGTTTGCCTCCCTCTCTTTTCATCTTATGTTATTTTTCCTTCTCCTTCCGCTATGTTCATCTGTTTTGTTTCTTAAATTCCACATATGAGTGAAATCATATGGTATTTGTCTTTCTCTGACTGACTTTTTTTTTCATTTAGCATAATACCCTCTTATTCCATCTACCAAAGAAGCTTTTCTTTTTTTTTAATAAATTTATTTTTTTATTGGTGTTCAATTTGTCAACATACAGAATAATACTCAGTGCTCATCCCATCAAGTGCCCACCTCAGAGCCCACCACCCAGTCACCCCCACCCCCCACCCACCTCCCCTTCCACCAAAGAAGCTTTTCTTACTTGGCTATCCCTCCAGAGCTCAGTGCAAAGAGAACAGGCAAAAAATGCTTGGCTCTCAGAGAAAGAGATCTATTTGCATACTCAAAAGCTGCTGCCTGAGGGTCAGGCTTCTAAATTAAATATGTCTAGGACTAACAGAGAATTTGAAATCTCTCCGGGGACCAAGAGAGTTTGGAGATTCCTTTCTGCCCTTTTCCTCTTGCCTAATCCAAGTCACTAGCCTCTCTCTGGAAAGAGTTTATACAAAGGTCTGGCATACCAGCTTTTATCACTGCCATCAGAGGGATGGGCCCCAAGATTGCCTGGTTCTGACAGCCAGTGTTGACTTACATTCAGCAGTCCTACAGAACTATAGCAAAGTTCTTCAAGGCCCAGAAACACCCTCTTCCCCATGGCTATATACCTGAACCTAGAGCAAAAATGCCCACTTTCCATTTTCTACATGGAAGAGGCCTAACTAGTAGTTTCCCAGCTGCTGCCTAAGGGTCAGCTTCCAAGCAGCCTGCATCTAAGTGTTTAACCAATCTCAGCCTCTGGGACATTGAGATGTCTTGGCATCCCTCAACTACTGGAAGCCACTAAGAACAAAGAAGCATTCTGGACCATCACAAAGACATTTACAGAACTCCTTCAAACACCAGTAGAATGCACATTCTTCTCGAGTGCCCTTGGCCAAGCTTGAAACTAGATAGTGTGATGCCTCTAGTTTTGTCCTTCTTTCTAAGGACTACTTTGGCTATTTGGAGTCTTCTGTGGTTTTATACAAATTTTACGATAGTTTTTTTCTATCTGTGAAAAATTCCATTGCAATTTTGATTGGCATATGTTAAATCTTTTTTTAAAAATCCAATTTCATAGAAACAGAATATAATGTTGGTTTCCAGGGGGGGTGGAGGAAGGGGAAATGAGGTTATATAGGTCACAGGGTATAAATCTTCAGTTTTTAAGAATATGTTCTGAGGATCTAATGTACAGCATAGTGACTATAGTTAATAATACAGTATTGTACACTTGAAAGCGATCTTCAGCATTCTTACCACATACACAAAAAGAGTTAATTATGTTAACCATGAGGTGATGGATTTATGAATTATCTGGATCTTGGCAATCGTTTTACAATGTATATCAAATTATCATGTTGTATGCTTTAAACACATATAGTTATATTTTTCAGTTATACTTATTCCTCAGTAAAGTAAAAAAAAAATAACAAAGCTGAAGGCAAGTCACATATCTGATAAAAAGTTAATATTCATAATATCTACGGAACACATAACTCAATAAAAAACTCAAACAATCCAATTTAAAATGGGAGGAGGAACTAAACAGACATACAAATGACCAACAGGTACATGAAAAGATGATCAATATCACTAGTCATTAGGGAAATGCAAATCCATACCACAATGAGATATCACCTCACACCTGTTAAGTGGCTATTATCAAAAAGACAAGAAATAACTGGTATTGGCAAGGATGTAGAGAAAGTGGAACACTTATGCACTATCAGTAGGAATGTAAATTGGTGGAGCCACTATGGAAAACAGTATGGAGTTTCCTCAAAAAATTAAAACTAGAACTACAAGGTGACCCATAAATTCCGCACCCTGGTGCAGACAGCGCTGCACCTCGACATAGGCCATGTGGGAATGGCTGCCCTGCCTCAGGTCATTTCCCCCCACAGCTAGGGCACGCCCTTCAGTTCCTTGCCCCTGGGGACCAGCCAGGAACCTCTCAGAGCTGAAGCAGGACCCAGGGGCAGGACTGCCAAATGACCGAGTCAGAGATGCTCAAGTTCCCCCTTCCCATGCTAACTCATCCTCTGACTCAAGTGGCCACTCCATCTATAGCGATGCTCAATGGTTTCCAGGTGTGAGTTGTTCAGGGGCAGCCACAGCCTTGAGTCTGGCCAAGGAGGTGATTACACAGCTCAGCTTCTCTTAAAAAAAAAAAAAAGGATATTTAACTAAAGGAAATAATATCCAAAGGATATGGAGGAGATAATCTGCTTTCCCATGTTCACTGAAGCATTATTCACAATAGCCAAGATATAGAAACAACCTACATGTCTGTCAATGAACGGATACACAAGATGTGTTGTATAGAAAGAATGGAATGTTATTCAGCCACAAAAAAGAAGGAAATCCTGCCATTTACAACAACATGGGTGGACCTAGAGGTATTATGCTAAGTAAATAAGTCAGACAGAGACAGACAAATAACCATATGATTTGACTTGTATATATGGAATCTAAAAAACAAAACAAACAAAAACAGGACATATTCATAATTAAAAAGAACAAACTGGTGGTTGCTAGAGGAGAGGATAATGGGAGAGATGGGCAAAATAGGTAAAGGGGATTGAGAGGTGCAAACTTTCAGTTATAAAACAAGTATGTCATGGGGATGGAAAGTACAGCATAGGGAATACAGTCAATAATATTGTTATAGCATTGGTTTTTTTAAATAATCAATTTATTTTTTATTGGTGTTCAATTTGCCAACATACAGAGAAACACCCAGTGCTCATCCCGTCAAGTGCCCCCCTCAGTGCCCGTCACCCATTCACCCCCACCCCCCTCCCTCCTCCACTTCCACCACCCCTAGTTCATTTCCCAGAGTTAGGAGTCTTTATGTTCTGTCTCCCTTTCTGATATTTCCTACCCATTTCTTCTCCCTTCCCTTATATTCTCTTTCACTATTATTTATATTCCCCAAATGAATGAGACCATATAATGTTTGTCCTTCTCTGATTGACTTACTTCACTCAGCATAATACCCTCCAGTTCCATCCACGTTGAAGCAAATGGTGGGTATTTGTCATTTCTAATGGCTGAGTAATATTCCATTGTATACATAAACCACTTCTTCTTTATCCATTCATCTTTGGATGGACACCGAGGCTCCTTCCACAGTTTGGCTATTGTGGACATTGCTGCTATAAACATCGGGTGCAGGTGTCCTGGCATTTCACTGCATCTGTATCTTTGGGGTAAATCCCCAACAGTGCAATTGCTGGGTCGTAGGGCAGGTCTATTTTTAACTCTTTGAGGAACCTCCACAGAGTTTTCCAGAGTGGCTACACCAGGTCACATTCCCACCAACAGTGTAAGAGGGTTCCCTTTTCCCTGCATCCTCTCCAACATTTGTGGTTTCCTGCCTTGTTAATTTTCCCCATTCTCACTGGTGTGAGGTGGTATCTCATATTTCACCGATGGCAAGTGATGCAGAGCATTTTCTCATGTGCGTGTTGGCCATGTCTGTGTCGTCCTCTGTGAGATTTCTGTTCATGTCTTTTGCCCATTTCATGATTGGATTGTTTGTTTCTTTGGTGTTGAGTTTAATAAGTTCTTTAGAGATAAACTCAAAATGGATGAAAGATCTAAATGTGAGACAAGATTCCATCAAAATCCTAGAGGAGAACACAGGCAACACCCTTTTTGAACTCGACCACAGTAACTTCTTGCAAGATACATCCACGAAGGCAAAAGAAACAAAAGCAAAAATGAACTATTGGGACTTCATCAAGATAAGAAGCTTTTGCACAGCAAGGGATACAGTCAACAAAACTAAAAGACAACCTACAGAATGGGAGAAGATATTTGCAAATGACGTATCAGATAAAGGACTAGTTTCCAAGATCTATAAGAACTTATTGTTATAGCATTGTATGGTGACTGATAACTACACTTATAGTGAGCATTGGAAATGTGTATAAATGTCAAATTGCTTTTTGTACACCTGAAACTAAAATATATTGTGTGTTAACTATTCTTCAATTAAAAAAAAATACAGGTCATGAAAAACCTGGGGAGGAGAGTAGGGAAACAGTTTAATTTTAGAATTATGTTAAGTGAAATAAGTCAGATACAGAAGAGCAAACATTCTATGATATCACTAAATCTAAAAAAGCCAAACTTATAGACACAGAAAATAGAATGGTGGTTATCAGAGGTTGGGAGGATGGGGGAAAAGAGAATATACTGGTCAAAGAATACAAACTTCCAGTTATAAGATGATTGAGTTCTGGGGATCTGATGTATAACATTAAGATTATAGTTAAGGATACTATGTTATATACTTGAAAGTTGCCAAGAGAATAGATCTTAAATATTCTTACCACACACACACACACAAATGGTAGTTATGTGACATGACAGAGGTATTAGTTGACACTATGGTGGTAATTGTTTTTGCAAAATCTAAATGTATCTAATCAACATGTTGTGCACCTTAAACTTACACAGTGTTATATTCAATTATTTCTCAATAAAGATGGAAAAGAATCTTATTTACTTCTCTTTCATCATTTGAAAAATGAGATTAATAAGTCTCACTTCACAGGATTGTTTTAAGAATTAGAGGTGATGCATGTAAAGAAACTAATATGTAATGAGATTTCAGAATGGATAGCTCATCCTTATGACTGATGTGCACAATCACCAGATAAGGCAGGCAGGATAGTTATTTTCATTCTACAGATATTGCTACAAAATTCAGGGAAGGTCAAAGCAGAAAGTCCAATCACTAGTAGGCAGTAACTTAGATTTACATTTAGGTTTTTTTATTTCCAGCCCAATTTTGTTTCTTCTATCTATTGCATCTCTCCTTTCCGCCTCACTGTACATGGAAACAGAGAGCTGGCCTGAAGATGAAATACTGGAAGATGAAGAGCCGATGCTTTTGCCTGTTTGCTATCTATGCACTTGAGCCAAGGAAGTGGGTAATTGTGAACTAGAAGCTCCCTTGTACCCTCTGACTAGCTTACCTTTTGCACTTATTCCTGAGGGGCTGTGTAGACAGGTTCTTATGTCCCTGTTGAGCCACATGCTTTCCCCTGAATACCCTGAGCATTTGTGTAGTCTACTGCTTTTGTTCCTTTTGTTAGCTACTTTTGAAATATACTTCCTCATTGCATTCCAGGCCTTGTAAAACAAAACAAAACACTCTTCAAAACAAAAATCTTGGGCCCAGATCAAGTATTACTTCTTCACTGTAGTTTCTCCTTACCTCTCCCAAAGAGAAGTGATTGCTTCCTCTTCTGTGTCATCTTTGCCTATGTACTTATAGTATCCTCACATTTGGAATGTGTTCCTGTCTGTGGGATCCTTAAAGGGAACAGATGCATACCACTTTTGTAAACAGTGTCCAGCATGTCATCTGGTAGTACTGTATGTGCTCCATAAATGCAGGCTGATGTGAATTCAATTGATTTTCTTCTTCTGAGAGATGATAAATTAGTGAAAGAAATGTAATTTGTCTATATATAGAATAATTAGAGACACCAACAAAAGTGTTTAGCATAACACTGGTTTACTGTGGAGTTGTTATATAGCTGCTTTATCTTTGTTTGCAAATGGTATAATAATATGTATATAAATTCATACATCTATTAAAAACAAAAATAATACAATTTCTATAGCAAGGCAGAGAGCACAGATGCTGCTGCTTGAGATTTTCTTAGCATTCTGTGCTTTGCTAAGAAAATAAAGCTATATTAAGAGTGCTAAGATGAAATTGCCAGAGTATCTAGTTATTGGAGGAATGTGGTAAAATGCAGTTATGCAAATGAACACAGGAAATTGATCAAACTTAAAGAATGAACAAAATAGAATCAAGCCGAACTTGCTACTGCAAAATACCATCAAGGTCCTTGCTTTGCTCCCTTGGGTAATTTTTTTTTGTCTCTGCAAGATACCCTGGGACCAAGTAGGAGATAATTCATTTCAAAAATGAGAAGGCCTATTTTTGGAGCACTGCCCTGAATTTTCTCTTTTGCCTATAATAATCTATTGTCCTGGATACCAAAAATAGTGTGGGCCAGGGATTATTTAAAGCTCTTCAGCAGAAGGCAGTAATGCAGCCTGCAGAACTTCTTAGAACAAAAGAAGTAAGTTTCAGTTAAAAAGAACTTTGGAGCTGGCTACAGCAGTGGATCAACATGTACTGATGTCATCATATTTTTGTTTGCCTTTATTTTTATTTACCTAGAGCTGGAGAAGGCCCCCAAAATCCAGTAGAGTAAATATTGATAAAATATAATTGGTAGGCCTCAGTTGGGAAAACCCACATCAAAAGAGAGAGAGAGAGAGAGAGAGAGAGACAGAAACAACAAAAAAATAAACCACAAAAACAAAAAATAAGGAACAATTTTTAGAATGTTTATTTATGTTGGATGATATTGGGGAACCAGGAAGGGCCACTGCTCTTTGCTTAAATATCTTTAAACAGGAGCCTCAACCCTTCTGGGCAACATGACTTCTTCATCAAGGGTCTCCAGAAGCTGTAATGCTCCTCAACTATTTGAAGGGTCTATTAGTTTCTTATTGCTGCTGTAAAAAATAATCACAAACTTAGTGGCTTAAAGTAGCATAAATGTATTCTTTTAGAATTCTGGAGGTGAGAACTCTGAAATCGGACTCATTAAAGCTAAAATCAAAGTATTGACAGAATAGTTTCCTTCTAGAAACTCTGGAGGGAGAAATCGTTACTTGAACTTTTCCAGCTCATAGTAGCCACCTACATGTCTTAATTATTTGACTATATTCCATGAACTGTGCTTGTTCAAGAGACTGGTTATAGGTGATGGTGAGTTCTATACACTAGTATGTGCAAGCAATTGGTGTCAGCTTGTCAGGAATGTTATAAAACAGTTTTAAGTATCTCAAGTGTAGTTCTACTAAATGATCTTTAAGGTCGCTCCTAGTTCTGATGATTTATGGTTCTTCTACGCTACTCAACCACTAATTTGCCCTTCCAAAGGGCAAAATGTTGACTTGCTTTAAAAAACCTGAAATGCAGAATGAGAAAAAATGGCTGGAAAACATTTGGAATTTAAAGTACTACTGTTGACTTCTGGTTTCTGGTCTTGCACATACGGACTTAGAAATTGCCACTCCATTCTAATAAGTGAACTTCTAAATAAACTGAAAAATCAACAGATCTTCTTAAATCCTTAAGAAAGGTAAGGTCACAGGGCAAACCACTGCCCCAAACTAGAGAGACAGAAAAGCAGATAGAGAGAATCCCAACTTACCAAAGCAAAAACCTCAGTGGGACCCTGTACCAGGAGAAAAATCTGAAAAATCTGAAATATAATTGATGAATTGCTGGAGGCTCTGAGAGTCAAATGCTCAAGAGAAATCTAATCATGGGAGATAGAGGGATGCGAAGGCTTCATACTTTCATGAGTTTTGTCTCTGGAGTCTTAACCAGCAGTGGAAGGGAAAGAAGTCATTTAAAAATACATCAGAGCTTTCTGTTCTTCTTAACAAGGTCAGCCCTCAAGAGAAACTATTTAACCAGAGCTTAAACTGCTAAGATTTTATTAGAGCCTACTGACCTTTGAGAAGAGAAACACTCACCTTTAGCCCTGTTTATCCATACTACCCCATCTAAGGAGGAGGGAGACCTCAGAAGCACTTGTGAAGTTCATGGTTCAGAAACAGTCCACCTAAAGAATGAGACCTAGCCATAGCACTGTTCCTCCCCTACAACTTACCACCACATTACTAAAGGCCTATTTGGAGCAGTCCCTTTTACTCAGCATATCATGTCTAGAGAGCAAGACATAATTACAAGGTACAAGAAAAGGCAAAACATGTTGGAAAGAACAGAGCAAGCATTAGAACTAGATTCAAATATAGAAAGTATATTGGAATTATCAGACTGAGAGTTTAAAACAACCACATTTAATATAATAAGAACTCTAATGGAGGGGCACCTGGGTGTCTCAATTGGTTAAATGTCTGCCTTCAGCTCAGGTCATGATCTCAGGGTCCTGGAATTGAGTCCCATATTAGACTTCCTGCTCAGTGGGGAGTCCGCTTCTCCCTCTCACTCTGTGCTCTCTCTCTCTCTCTCTCAAGTAAATAGACAAACAAACAAACAAATACATAAATCTTTAAAAAAGAACTCTAATGGATAAAGTGGACATGCAAGAATAAATGGGCAAGATAAATAGAGAGATAGACATTTGAAGCCAGAATCAAAAAGAAATTCTAGAGATTGCAAACACTGCAACAGAAATGAAGAATGCTTTTGATGGGTTTATCAGTAGACTGGACATCAGTGAGGAAAGGATTCTGAGTTTGAGTATATATCAATAGAAGTCATCAAAATTGAAAAGAAAACAAACAAAAAGACTAAGAAAGCCAGAATATAATATCCAACAACTGTAGGACAACTACAAAAGGCATAGCATGTGTAATGGGAATATCTGAAGGAGGAAAAAGAGAAAAGGGAATAGAAGTAAAACTTGAAACTATAATGATAAATAAATATCATATACCAAATCACAGATCCAGGAAGCTCATAGAACACCAAGCAGGATAAATGCAAAACAAACAAAACAAAATAAAACTTCACTTAGGCATATCATATCTAAAATGCAGAAGATCAAAGATTAAGAAAACATCCTGAAAGAAGTCAGGCAGGGGGAGAAATGCCTTAGTTATAGAGGAAAGACATTAAGTATTACATCTGACTTCTTAGAAACAATGCAAGGAAAAAGAAAGTGGAGAGAAATATTTAAAATGTTGAGGTTAAAAAAAATCACCAACCTAGAATTCTATACTCTGTGAAATTATCCTTCCAAAAAAAAAAAGAGAGAGCGAGAGAGAGATGTTATTGGACAAACAAAAACTGAGGGAACCTGTTGCCAATAGAACTGTCTTACAAGAAATGTTAAAAGAAGTTGTTTAGAGAGAAGTATAAAATAAAAACTTTTATGTTTCTTTTTCTTAATTGATCTAATATATAACAGTTTGTTCAAAATAATAATGCCAATAGTGTATTTGATATATAATATGCTTATGTATAAATGAAATGAATGACTGCAATGACAAGGGACAGGAAGGAGGAATTAGGATTACTTTGTCATCATAAGTACCAGCACTACCAGTAAAGAGGCATAATATTATTTGAAAGTGGACTTAGATCAGATGTATATGAGTATTGCAAACTCCAGGGCAATGACTAAACAAAGTTAAGAAGTATAACTGATGTACTTAGAAAAGATAGAAAATAGAATCTCCCAAAATACTCAATTAAAACTACAAATAGCAGAAAAAATGACATGAAGATAAAAAATAAGATCAAAGAACAAGGACAAAAAATAGAAAATAGTAACAAATATAGTAGATATTAATTTACATCAGTAGTCACTTTGAACACCAATAGTCCAAATATACCAAGTTAAAAGACAGGGATTGTTGGAAGAGATCCAAAAAACAATACTCAAGTACATGTTGTTTACAGGAAATTCACTTTAAATATAAAGACACATATAGATTAAAAGTAATGGATGGATAAAGGTATACTATGCTAACACTAATCAAAAGAAAGAAAGAGTAGCCATAAAAATTTCATACAAAGCAGATTTCAGACCAAAAAGAGCTATCCGAGTTATCAAAGGACATTACAAAATAAAAAAGGTGTTCATTCTTCAATAAGATATAGTCCTTAAAGTGTATATGATTAACAACAGAGTATCAAAATACATGAGGTAAAAACTGATAGAACTGTAAGGATAAATAGGTGAATTACCATTATAGTTGGAGACTTTAACACCTCTCTATTGGAAATAAACAGATAGGCAGAAAGTTAGTAAGGACATAATTGAACTCAACATTATCAATCAAATGGATATCACTGACTTCTATAAACTATCCAACAACATAGGAATACACATTCTTCTCAAGTCGACATGGAACATTCACCAAGAGACTACATTCTTTGCCATAAAACACACTTTAACAAATTTAAAAGAGTAGGAATCATACAATGTTTGCTCTCAGACCATAATACAATTAAAAAAGAAATCAATGACAGAAAGATAGCTGGAAACCTCTAAAATAATTGGTGGTTAAACAATACACTTCTAAATAACACCTGACAAAGGGAGAAATATAAAAAAAAAATTTAAATATTTTGAACAAATAAAAATAAAAACACAACTTCTCAAAATTTTTGGGATAAAGTGGAAGCAGTGCTTAGACAGAAAATTACACATTGCATACATTAGAAAAGAAAAAAGATCTAAAATTAATAATCTAAGTTTCTACTTTAGGTAACTACAAAAACAAGAAAATTTAAATCCAAAACAAACACAAGAAATAAAATTAGAGCAGAAATCAATGAAACTGAAAGCAGAAAGTCAATAGGGAAAATCAATAAAACCAAAAGCTGTTTCATTGAAAAGACTGATAAAATTGGTAAGCATCTAGTAAGACTAAGAAAAAATGAGAAAGGAAACAAACTACTAAAATCAGAAATGAAGGAAAGAACATCACTACAGATCCCATGGACATTAAAAGGACAATCAGGGAATTCTATGAGCAACTCTCTGACCATAAGTTTGACACCTTCAAATAAATGGACCACTTTCTTGAAAGACATTATCTGCCAAAACTGACACAAGAAGAAATAGACAATATGAATAGGCCAATATCTATTAAAGAAATTGAATCAATAATTAATGACTTTTCAAAACAGAAAGCACTAAGTAGGTTCATTGGTGACTTCCACCAAATATTTGAGGATGAAATCATAACATTTCTCTAAGTCACTTTTAGAAGTATCTTTCTTAGTTGGAAGCAGCAGTAATACTTCCTAACTCATTCTATGAGGGCAGAATTATCATAATTCCAAAAGTAGACAAAGACATTAGAAGAAAATACACAGCAATATCTCTCATAATCATAGATGCAAAAATTTCTAGCAAAATATTAGCAAATCAAATCCAATAATGTTTGAAAAAGTTATGCATCACAATCAAATGAGTTTTATACCAAATATGCAAGGCTAGTTCAACATTCAAAATAAAATTTATGTAATATATCACATCAACAGACTAAAAAAGAAAAATCACATAATCATATCAATAGATTCAGAAAAAACATTTGACAAAATCCGATATCCATTCATGATAAACACCTTCAGTAAACTAGGAATAGAGAACTTCCTCAACGTGATAAAATAACTACAAAAGATTTTCAAAAGTTTTTATTTATTTATTTATTCATGAGAGACACAGAGAAAGAGGCAGAGAAACAGGCTCCATGCCAGGAGCCCTATGTGAGACTCAGTCCCAGGACTCTGGGATCATACCCTGAACCAAAGGCAGATGCTCAATCACTGAATAACCCAGGCGTCCCTCTACAAAAGATTTATAAAGAACTTATTAAACTCAACAACCCCCCCCCAAAAAAAACAAATAATCCAGTCAAAAAATGGACAGAAGACATGAACAAACATTTCTCCAAAGAGGACATACAAAAGGCGACCAGACACATGACCAAATGCTGAATGTCACTTGGCATCAGGGAAATACAAATTAAAACCATAATGAGATATCACTTCACACCAGTCAGAATGGTTAAAATTAATGAGCTGGGAAACAGCAGACGTTAGCAAGGATGTGGAGAAAGGGTACCCTCTTACACTGTTGGTGGGAATGCAAGCTGGTAGAGTAATTGTGGAAAGTAATTGTGGAAAGGAAAACTTCCTCAAGAAGTTAAAAATAGAGCTACGTATGACCCAGCAATTGCACTACTAGGTATTTATCCAAAAGATAAAAGCATAGTAATTTTAAGGGACACCTGCACCCCAGTGTTTATAGCAAAAATGTCCACAATAACCAAACTATGGAAAGAGCCCAGATGTCCACTGACAGATGAATAGACAAAGCAGAGGTGGTACATATATACAATGGAATATTACTCAGCCCTCAGAAAGAATGAAATCTTACCATTTATTTTGATGTGGATGGAACTAGAGAGTATTATACTGAGCAAAATAAGTCAGAGAAAAGAATTATATGGTTTAATTCATATGTGAAATAAATATAAGAAACAGTGCAGAGGATCATAGGAGAATGGAAGGAAAACAGAATAGGAAGAAATCAGAGGAGGGAGACAAACCACGAGAGATCCTTAACTCTAGGAAAAAAAACTGAAGGTTGCCGGAGGGGTGGTGGGTGGGGGGATGGGGTAGCAGTGATAGGCACTAAGGAGGGCAAGACTCTAAGACTTACTACAAAGCAACAGTAATCAAACATGTGGTATTGGTGAAAGAATAAACAAATAGATCAATAGAATAGACCAGAGAACTCAGAAATAGAACACAAAAATACAGCCAACTGATTTTTCACAAAAGAGCAAAGGCAACACAATGGAGCAAAGATAGTTTTGATGGTGCTGGGACAATTGGACATCCACATGCAGAAAAAAAAATTACTCAAGATACAGACCTTACACCCTTCAAAAAATTAACTCAAAATGTATCATAGAAATAAATTTAAGACATAAAATTGTAAAAATCCTAGAAAATAACATACAAAAAATGTAGATGACCAAGGGTTTGGCAATGAATTTTAGAGACCACACCAAGGGCACAATTTATAAAAGAAATAATTGACAATTTGGACTTCATTAAAATTAAAAGTTTCTGTCAAGAGAATGAAAAGTAAAGACATAGACTGGGAGAAAATATTTGTAAGGACATCTGATACAAGGTAATGATCTAAAATATATGAAGAACTCTTAAAACTCAAAAATATGAAAACAAAAATATTGGTTTAAAAACTAGGCCAGGAACACCTGAGTGTCTCAGTGGTTGAGCATCTGCCTTTGACTCAGGGCATGATCCTGCAGTTTTGGGATCAAGTCCCACATCGGGCTTCTAGCATTGAGCCTGCTTTGCCTTCTGCTTGTGTCTCTGTCTCTCTCTGTGCCTCTCATGAAAAAATAAATAAAATCTTTTTAAAAAATAAAATAAACAATAAGTAAATTAAAAATGGGTCAAAGACCTAAACAGACATCTCACCAAAAAAGATATATGGAAAATAAGAATATGAAAAGATCCTCCACATGATATGTCATCAAGAAAATATAAATTGTAGCAATGAGATATGGCTATACACCTATTAGAATGGCCCCAATCCGGAACACTGACACTAAATGCTGACAGGGATGTGGAACAATAGGAACTCTGTCATGCATGGCTAGCGGGAAATCAGAATGGGATAGCCACTTGGGATGGCAGTTTGGTAGCTTCTTACAGAGCTAAACATACTCATCATATGATTCAGCAACTGTGTTCCTAGGTATTTACCCAAAGTAGGTAAAAACAAGTCCACACAAAAACCTGTACTCAGATGATGGCAGCAGGTTTTTTTCCCTAATTGCTAAAACTCGGATGCAAACAAGATGTCTTTCATTAGGTGAATGGATAAATAAACTGTGGTACATTAAACAACAGGATATTATTCCATGCTAAAAATAAATGATCTATCATGCCATAAAAAGACACGGAAGGGCAGCCCGGGTGGCTCAGAGGTTTAGCGCTGCCTTCAGCCCCAGGTGTGATCTTAGAGACCTAGGATCAAGTCCCACATCAGGCTCCCTGCATGGAGCCTGCTTCTCCCTCTGCCTGTGTCTCTGCCTCTCTCTCTCTCTCTCTCTCTCTCTCTCTCTCTGTCTCATGAATAAATAAATAAAATCTTTAAAAAATAAAAAGACACGGAAGATCCTAAATGTATATTATTAAGTGAAAGAGGCCAGTCTGAAAAGGCTACATACAGTATGATTCCAACTATATGATATTCTGGGAAAGGTAAAGTTATAGAAACAGTAAAAAGATCAGTGGTTATCAGAGGTTAGCCAGGGTGAGGCATGAATCAGCAGCGCACAGAAGGTTCAGAGCAGTGGAACTGATCCACCATTATAATGGTGGATACTTGTCATTATAAATTTGTCCAAATGCATGGAATTTACACCACCAAAGTTTACCCTCATGTAGATCATGGGCTTTGAGTAACCTTGATGTGTCAATGGAAGTTCATCAGTTGAAATAAATATACCACTATGGTGGGAGAGGCCAATAATGAGAAAGGCTATGCATGTCAGGGTGGAAGTTATATGGGAAATATCTGTCTTTTGCTTAATTTGCTGTGAAACTAAAACTGCTCTAAAAAATAAAGTCTGTTAAGAAAATAATAAAAAATGCTACTGCCCACACTCAAACATTTGCATGCCTTTGTAGGGCCCCCTCGTTCAAAACATGTGGTAATGTGAAAGAATAGGTTTACAGCCAAAGCTCATTTTTAAAGCTGGTTTATCTCCAAATGTATGAGTGTTTTATTACTGTTATTATAAATGCCCTTTAATGAAGGCCTTCTCATTCATTAGCTTGGAAAGTTCCAAAGTGAAATGAAAAACAACAGTTTCTTGACAAGCTTACAGACTTTAAAGCCGTTAGAGTGGGTGGAAGAAATGAGTGTTGCAAAGCTTTATAGATATTGATAGGATTGCTTTATTCTGAAATGATGACATAAATAAGCCTCTTTAAAGGATTCACTGAGTGGAAATCGCCATGTCAATTTTAGGAACTTGATAAACTTTGGAACCTGGGCATAAATAATACATTGCCCAGCAAAACTTGAGCCAATACTTCCACTGGTATGCTTACAAATCTCTAAAGCTTTACTGTGCCAATTTTCAAAAAGGCAACCCTTAAGCTAACATTTTTTGGTGCATAGCATTGTCTATTTTAAACTGAGGAAATTAATTTTCTCTTAAGAAAGCAGGAAGGGAACTCATGTTTAATGTTTACTATGTGCCAGGTACTTAATATAAACTACCTCATTAAATCTTAACAACAGATCAGTGAGGCCAGTATCTTTACCTCTGTTTTAAATTTAAGAAAACTAAGTACTGAGAATAACAGTAGCTAAGGCTTATATAACACTATGTGTCAGGCAGTGTTTCAAACACTTTTCACATGTATTGATAGATTTAGTTCTTCATAACAACCTTAAAAAGGTAGGAACCAGGGATGCCTGGGTGCCTCTGTGGTTAAGCATCTGCCTTTGGCTTAGGTCATGATCCCAGGGTCCTGCGATTGAGTCCTGCATCACGCTCCTCACAGGGAGCCTGCTTCTCCCTCTGCCTGTGTCTCTGCTTCTCTCTCTGTCTCTCATGAATAAATAAATAAAATACTTTTTTAAAAAAGGTAGGAACCATTATTATCCCCATTTTGTGGCTGAGAAAACTGAAGCACACAGAGATGAATGACGTGTTCAAGGTAAGTAGCAAAAGCCAGGAATGCATAATTTGATTAGAGGCTGACTCTTTTGCACTGAGCTGTATATCCTAAAAAATAGCAAAAGACCTTATTAGTAAGGCAATAATGGAAACTTTTTCTCAGGTCCCTCAAGGTTGAAATCTCTCTCATCCTTTAGGGTTCGTTTCCATTAAAATGAGAGTCATTTTTACACCCTGACTCTTGAGGCAGTTAGGATAAACTGTTTACCTGAGCTGCCGTGACCATATCATTTGTAATTCTATTTAGCAGGCATTTAATTCTGATTTAGCTATACATGTAAACATGTAAGGTCTTTGAAGACATAGACTAATGTATTATCTCTAAGCAACTAATCACTGTATAGTAGTGGGTGCTCAGGAAATTTTGAAATGCACAGGGAGTTGCCTATTTCTTTTTTTAAGCAATAATGTTTTCTTTTTTGTTTTTGCTAAAGGGGCAAATAATACTTGAATGAAAAAAATCTGTAACTGCTGTTAATCAGCATAGAAGATTGAATAGTTTAAGCCTTTTTAAATTAGTTTCAGAGGTAGAATTCAGTGATTCATCAGTTGCACATAATACCCAGTGCTCATTACATCGTGTCCTCCTTAACGTGCATCACCTAATTATTCCTTCTCCCCACCATCTCCCCTTTAGCTAACTTTAGTTTGTATCTTAAAGTTCAGGGTCTGTTATGGTTTGCATCTCTCTCAATTTCCACCTTATTTTATTTTTCTTTCCCTTCCCTTGTGTTCATCTGATTTGTTTCTTAAATTCTACATGAGTGGAATCATATAGTATTTGTCTTTCTCGGACTGACTTATTTTGCTTAGTATAATGCCCTCTAGCTCCATCCACGTCATTGTAAATGGCAAGATTTCATTCTTTTTGATGGCTGGGTAATATTTCATTATATATATATATATCACTATATATTATATATATCACTATATATACACTATATATATCACTATATATTATATATATACTATATATATCACTATATATATATAACACTATATATATATCACTATATATATATATATATATATATATATATATATATATATATCACTTCTTCTTTACTCATTCATCTGTCCATAGACATCTGGGCTCTTTCCATAGTTTGGTTATTGTGGACACTTCTGCTATAAACATTGGGGTGCAGGTGTCCCTTTGGATCACTATGTTTGTATCCTTTGGATAAAAACCTAGTAGTGCAATTGCTGGGTTGTAAGGTAACTCTGTATTTAATTTTTTGGGGAACCTCCATACTGTTTTCCAGAGTGGCTGCACCAGTTTGTATTCCCACCAACAGTGTAAGAGGGTTCCCCTTTCTCTGTATCCTCGCCAACATCTGTTGTTTCCTGACTTGTTAATTTTAGCCATTCTTACTAGTATAAGGCAGTATCTCAATTTCTTATTAGTATTTCCCTGCTGTAGTGATTTTTGAGTATTTTTTCATGTGTTTGTTAGCTACTTATATGCCTTCTTTGGAGAAATGTCTGTTCATGTCTTCTGCCTGTTTCTTGACTGGATTATTTGTTTCTTGGGTGTTAAGTTCGATAAATTGATAGATTTTGAATACCAGCCAATACATTTGCCAATATCTTCTCCCATCCTGTAGGTTGCCTTTCAGTTTTGTTGACTGTTTCATTGGCTGTGCCAAACCTTTTAATCGTGATGAAATCCCAATAGTTCATTTTTGCTTTTGTTTCTCTTGCCTTTGGAGCGATGTCTAGCTGCTGTGCACAAGGTGAAAGAGGTTGCTGCATATGTTCTCTAGGATTTTGTTGGATTCCTGTCTCACATTTAGGTGTTTCATCCATTTTGAATTTGTTTTTGTGTATGGTGTAAGAAAGTGGTCAGGAGAGACTGTCTTTTTTCCATTAGATATTCTTTCCTACTTGGTTGAATATTAGTTGACTATAGAGTTGAGGGTCCATTTCTGGGTTCTCTATTCTGTTCCATTGATCTATGGTCTGTTTTTGTGGTAGTAAAATACTGTCTTGATGATCACAGCTTTGTAATACAGTTTGAAGTCTGGCATTGATGCCTTCAGCTTTGGTTTTCTTTTTCAACATTCCTCTGGCTCTTCGGGCTTTTTCTGGTTCCATACAAATTTTAGGATTCTTTGTTCCAGCTCTATGAAAAATGTTGATGGCATTTTTATAGGAATCGCATTGAATATGTAGATTGTTCCAGGTAGCATAGACATTTTAACAATATTTGTTCTTCCAATTCAGAGTATAGATCCTTTACCTCTTTGGTTAATTTTATTCCTAGGTATCTTACAGTTTTTGGTACAACTGTAAACGGGATCAATTCCTTGATTTTTCTTTCTTTTGCTTCACTGTTAGTGTATAGACATGTAACTGCCTTTTGTGCATTGATTTTATGTTCTGAGACTTTGCTGAGTCCCTGTATCAGTTCTAGCAATTTTTGGGTAGAGGGTTTTTGTTGTTGTTGTTGTTGTTTTTTGTTTTGTTTTGTTTTCTACATAGAGTATCATGTTATCTGCAAAGAGTGAAAGTTTGACTTCTTCTTTGCTGATTTGGATGCCTTTTCTTTTTGTTGTCTGATCACTGAGGCTAGGACTTCCAGTACTATGTTTAAACAACAGTGGTGAGAGTGAACATCCCTGTCTTGTTCCTGACCTCAGGGGAAAAGCTCAGATTTTCCCTGTTAAGGATAATATTTGCTGTGGGCTTTTCCTAGATGAATTTTATGATATTGAAATATGCTCTTTCTATCCCTACACTGTGGAGAGTTTTTATCAAGAGAGAATGCTGTATTTTGTCAAATGTTTTTTCTGTATCTATTGGGAGGATCATACGGTTCTTGTCCTTTCTTTTATTAATGTGATGTGTAACATTGATTGATTTATAGATGTTGAACCACACTTGCAGTCCAGGAATAAATCCCATGAGGTGGTGATGAATAATCATTTTAATGTATTGTTGGATCCTATTAGCTAGTATCTTGGTGAGAATTTTTGTATCCATGTTCATCAGGGATACTGGTCTGTAATTCTCCTCTCTGGTGGGGTGTTTGTCTGGATTCTGTATCAATGTTGGTCTCATATAAAGAGTTTGGAAGTTTTCCTTCCATTTCTATTTTTTTGAAACAGCCTCAGAAGAACTGATATTAATTCTTCTTTAAATGTTTGGTAGAATTCCATTGGGAGGGCATCTGGCCCTGGACTCTTATTTATTGGAAGATTTTTGATTACTGTTTAAATTTCTTTGCCTGTTATGGATCTGTTCAGGTTTTCTATTTCCTCCTGTTTCAGTTTTGGTAGTTTATATGTTTCTAGTAATGTGTCCATTTCTTCTAGATCGCTTAAATCATTGGCATATAGCTGCCCATAATATGTTCTCATAATTGTATTACTTTGGTGTTGGTTGTGATCTCTCCTCTTTCATTCAAGATTTTATTTATTTGGGTCCTTTCTTTTTTCTTTATGATGAATCTGCTAGGGGTTTATTGATCTAATTAATTCTTTCAAAGAACCACCTCCTAAGTTTGTTGATCTATTCTACTGTTTCTTTTTAATTTCTGTATCATTGATTTGTACTCTAATCTTTATTATTTCTCTTCTCCTGCTGGATTTACTCTTTATTTTTTTGTTCTTTCCCAGATCCTTTAAGTGTGAGGTTATGTTGCATATCTGAGACTTTTCTTGTTTCTTGAGAAAGGCCTGTATTGTTATATATTTCTCTCTTAGGACCACTTTTGCTGTATCCAAAAGGTTCTGAGCTGTCATGTTTTCATTTTCATTTGCTTCCACGTATTCTTTAAATTCTTCTTTAATTTCCTGGTTGACCCATTCATTCTTTAGTAGGATGTTCTTTACCCTCCAAGTATTTGTGTTCCTTCCAAATTTTCTTTTGTGATTCAGTTCAAGTTTTAAAGCATTGTGTTCTGAAAATATGCATGGTATAATTTCAGTTTTTTGGTACCAGTTGAGATCTGATTTGTGACCCAGTATGTGATTTTTCCTGGAGAATGTTCCATGTGCACTCAAGAAGAATGAGTATTCTGTTGCTTTAGGATGGAACACTCTGAATATATCTGTGAAGTGCATCTAGTCCAATGTGTCATTCAAAGCCCTTGTTTCCTTGTTGATTTTCTGCTTCCTTCGATAATCTGTCCCCTGTGAGTGGTGTGTTAAAGTCCCCTACTATTATTGTATTATTACCAATATGTTTCTTTAATTTTGTTATTAATTGGTTTATATAATTGGCTGCTCCCTTGTTAGGGACATACATATTTACAGCTGTTGGGTCTTATTGGATAGACCCTTTCATTATTGTATAGTGTCCTTCTTCAACTTTTATTAGAGTATTTGGCTTAAAATCCAGTTTTTTCTGATATAGGATTGCTACTCCAGCTTTTTTTTTTATGTCCATTAGCATGAAAAATGGTTCTTCAGCCCCTCACTTTCAATCCAGAGGTTTGATTCTTTTATAGACAGCCTATTGATGGGTCTTGTTTTTTGTTTTGTTTTGTTTTGTTTTAATCCTATCTGATACCCTATGTCTTTTGATTAGAGCATTTAATCCATTTATATTCATACCATTATATTAAAAGATATGAATTTATTGCCATTTTATACCTGTAAAGTTACTGTTTGTGTAGAATGTCTGTGTTCCTTTCTGCTCTTTGTTACTTTTTGGCCTCTCCCCTCACTCAAGGGATCCCCTTTAATATTTCTTTCAGGGCTGGTTTAGTGTTCACAAATTCCTTTAGTTTTTGTTTGTCTTAGAAACTCTATCTCTCCTTCAATTCTGAATGATAGCCTTGCTGGATAAAGTAATTTTGGCTGCATATTTTCCCTTTTTAACACATTAAATATATCATGTCAGTCCTTTCTGGCCTGGCAGGAATCTGTGGACAAGTCTGCTGCCAGTTTTATGTTTTTACCCTCATAGGTTAAGGGCCTCTTTTTCTCAGATGCTTTTAGGATTTTCTCTTTATCTCTGAAATCATATAATAGTGAGGGCTTCACTATTATATGTCAAGGTGTTGATCTACTTTTACTGATTTTGAAGGGGGTTCTCTGTGCTTCCTGGAATTGAATGCCTGTTTCCTGCCCCAGGTTAGGGAAGTTCTCAAAAAAACTTTCTGCCTCCTTCTTCCTACCCTCTTTATTTTCTGGGACCCTTATTACCCAGATATTATTTTACTTTATGGAATTGCTGAGATCTCAAAGTCTCACTTTGTAATACAGCAGTTGTCTTTCTTCTCAGCTTCTTTATTTTCCATCATTTCGTCTTCTATATCACTGATTCTCTCTTCTCTTGTTTATCCTCATTGTTAGAGCCTCCAATTGTGACGGCATCTCAGTAAGAGCATTTTTCATTTTAGCCTGATTAGATTTTATTCTAATAGTAGTTCTTTTATTTCTATAGTAAGGGATTCTCTAGTATCTCTTATGCTTTTTTTCAAGTGTTTTTATAATTGTTTTAAATTCTAGTTCAGATGTCTTACTTATATTTGTATTCATTAAATCCCTGGCAGTTAGTAGTACCTCCTGTTCTTTCTTTTGGGGTGATTTTCTCTGTCTCATTATTATGTCCAGAAAACAATAGAAGAAATAGAGAGAAAAGACAACAATAACAACAATAACAAGAAACAAAGGAAGAAAACAAATCAGAAGAAAAAACAAAACAATATAAGAAAAAATCAAACAATAACAGAATAAAACAATAAACCAGGTCCTGTAGGTGTATTTCAGTCCATTTGTTAAAAGAACCTAGATTATATATATACTTATATATACACGTTTTTCTTTCTTTCCTATTTTTCTTTTCATATATATAAAATATGATACAATACAATGAAAGGGAACCAAAAATGGTATATATAACTTAGACATAAAAATAAATTTAAAAAATAATGAAAAATTGAAAAAACAAAATAGCTAAAAAAGAATAAAACTGAAACACCAAAGAATTAAAAAAAAAAAACTACAGATACTATATATACTGTTTTTCTCAAGAGCTGAAGTTTTGCAGTTCTCTATGATCTGTAAACTTGGTGCTAGCCAGTTGTTCCTGCTGGTCTTCTGGGGGAGGGGCCTGTTGCACTGATTCCCAGGTGCCCCTGCACTTGTGGAAATGTGTCTCCCTTGCCAGGGGTTCAGACTCAGTTTAAGCAGCTCCAGATTCCACTATATGATGCTCTTCTGCTCCCTGAAGGCTGTTCCTCCCAGGGAAGGGAGGAAGGTCTTGCCATGTTTCTGCCTTTTCCTGGGCCCCTGACCAGAGAGCAGTCCTGTCACCAGGCAGTAATTCTCAGTTTATGGCAACATTGAGCAGGAAGTCTCACCTAGACTCACTATTTTCAGTCGGCTTCTCCACTCCACTGTCTTGGAACTCTGTTGCACTCAGGCACCCCTGTTCTTCTTGTGACCCCAGTTATCCTGAAACCATGCTGTTGCACCTGGGATACCATGCCGCTTCACTATCTGAGCACCTTTATACTAGGGATGTCCCCCACTGTAGGAATCTTCTAAAAGTTCTGATTTTGGCCTCAGCTGCTTATATTTATTTTGTAAATAAAATATTTAATTTATTAAATTTAAATTGTAAATAAATATTAAATACTTCTTAATTTATAATTAATTAGAAAATTGTTTGTAAGCAAATAAAGGTAATTTTTGTGATTGCCTTCTAAAACTCACTCCTTCCTGCTGCCATATCCTCTGGCTCCAGATTTAAGTCTCCACACTTCCTACCTTCCAAAAAGGGGTCACTTTTCTATTTGTAGAATTCTAGCATTTCTTTTCTCCAATATCCAATTGATTTTGCCGGTGTTTAGAATGATTTGATAACTATCTAGCTGAATTCCAGGGACCAGACAAACTTAGGGTCCCCTACTCCTCTGCCATCTCAACTCCTCTAGCTGAATAGTTTGTCTTAATTGATAACCTTAAGAAGGAAATATCAACTAAATGACAAATTTAAGCTAACAAAACAGTGCAGTGTAAACTAATAGACAGTTTAGAATATAATAAAACTACTATTGTCTCTATATGAATGTAACTCTTTTCTTAAACCCTACTGGCCAGTGGGTGACAGAGACTATGTTCTTTGACACATGAATCTCCATGTGGAACCCTGAAACCACTACTCATTGGGCACTGAGAGTGTGTGGCCTCTATCACCCAGAATTCGGGTTCTTTAAAGCTGAGATGCAAAGCCCCATGCCCAGAGACAGAGATATCCACCCTCTTGTCCAAATGATGCTTAGGTAGGTTGTCCTAAGCATGTGTGTTGTAAAGAAAGCAGCATTAAACATGAAGTCATACAATCTGGGTTTAAAGCTCAGTCCTGCCACTTCCTAGTTTGTGCTTAGGCATGTTTATGAGCTTCAATCTCATTTCTATAATGAGTATAATAATACTGACACATTTATCCTCTCAGTATTTGGGCAATGTGAATTCCATCCATTCCTGTAGGGATAATTCTAGTGGGTCCTAGCCTATTCTAACCTGCATTGCTGCTCTTGCTGCTGGTTCCTGGGCTCTCACCACTCTGGCTTCCTGAGGCTTTCAGTCCCCTCAGTGCTGACTTCAACCCAGAGGCAACTGCAGGAACCCTATACTTCCCTGCACTCTGGTCAGAGCTCTCCTCAGCACTGCTCTTGCCACTCACACACCTCACTACAGATGTCATCTTTCCTTAGGCTTTCCTTGAAGCTCCTTCCAGCTATCAACACCAACTCTATGGAGACCTTCCAGTTTTGCCTTCCTCCAACAGCTGACATCTTCCTTCTCAGAATCCCTGTTCAGCATCCATATAGTCTACAAACATGTACTGAGAGCTACTAAGTCAGACACCTACCAGGTCAGACACTGGAATCACTGGGCTGTTGCCCTCAAAGAGCTTAAAATTTAAAAGGGAAAATAGACAAACCAATTATAAAACAATACAGTGTGAGATATGTTAAGAAAGAGAAAAGCAGAGAGCAGATATGATGTAGAATTTCTCTATAGACCTGCCCTTCCAGGATTCCAGTTTTGCAATCACAGAGGTAGTCATATGTCTAAGGCTTTAGATGCTGGAGAACATGATTACAGTTCCTAAAGGCTAACAGTGAAAAAGCCTTGTAGGGTTGTTATTATAATTTTCCTGTGCTGTGTCCCAGAGTTGGGAGCAGTGAGATGTGCTTATATTCCCTGATGTTAGCAATCTACTTTGCTTCCTGACCTTCACACTGGAAGCAACCACTTGTGTAATTTCCACCCATGGTGGCCTCTTTCCCTCTAATGCAGACAGGCTTCCCGTCTCCCTTAAACCTTAACATAGCACAGATTGTAGGCCAAATTCATTTATTCATCCAGAAAACATTGACCATGTGCTATTAAAACTGTGCAGAGGGCCTCATGGTTAAATAAAAATGGGTCCTCTGACTATAGGACCTGATCTTTGGTTTATTTTTCCACCAGTAAAGGTAGATTTGACAACACTCTCACCTCTTTCACTTGCTTCCCATGCAACCAGTGGGACACTCACAAACATTCACAAAAGATCAGGGTATGAGGTCTTCACAAGTCAGGTGAAGATAATTGGCTCACAAAGGAACTGAATTTAGAACCTTGACTTCATCAAAGGTACATTCTGAGACCTTGACCTAAAATGAAATCATCAGCTCAAAGGAGAAATCCCTAAATATATGGACTTAGGGTCATGGCTGCTTACCATAATATGGAGCTAAAGAACCAATTCTAAGAAATATACTATAAAGAAGGGTTTGTGCATATTCATATAAAAATTTCCATCAATTAACAGAGTGAAATATTTGCTAAAATAGGTAAAACAAAGCATGTTAACTGGATAAGCCATGATCAGAGAAATTCTTGTATAAAAAAATTTCAAAGCTTGGCTTTCAAATCACGGCTCTTTGAGGATAGGGAGAGTCCATTTATCTCTGTATTCTCATAACATAGGAGATAGTTTTTGAACATTGCTTAATAAATAGTAGGTACAGGTATCCAAAATAACTTGCCAAAACTCTGGAGTAGTAAAAGCTTATGAAAAACTAGTTAGTTGAAATAATATGTACTTACAATAACATATTATAAGTCAAATACAGAACAACATATAAATCCATTTCATAAGATATATTTTAGATCAAATGTTAATATAAGTACAAGTTAAGAACATAAAGAATGTGAATCAAGAATTGGTAAGGAAGAAGATCTAAAAATGATTTCAAAATTGTTGAAAATGTTTACTCATTCAACTCATATAGTTTATGAATATAAAGACAATACAAAAATTTTAAATAAAGGGTGAGGAAGGAAGGCTTAAAATTTGGTGAAAATATTACTCCTATCTGTCTGCTCTGAATTTATCACTCCCAAAGAGATTTTTTTTTGTATTCTTAATGTTTCATATAATCAGTAGAAACTACATGTAAACTGGACCTTTGGAAAAACAACATCCTTGAAAATTGTCATTGTTCACTAAACCATCCATTTCTGGATTCTCAAAATACCTCTAGCTATTAAACTGAACCATTCACAAGACTGTCATTTTGGTTCATTGAAGTGAATTCCTTTCTTGCCCAAGAATGAAACAATAACTTAAAAACAACTCATTTTTCCAAAATTACAAAATAAAATATCAAGAAGATTAAAAAGTAAAATAAAAGACAGTAAGAAAGTCTCTTGTAAGGTGCTACTTGCTGCTCCAGCAGGACACTTGTCCTTTCTCTTCTACATGCTGCAATAACTCTGGGACCCCCAGAGCTGAGGCACTAATAGCCCAGACTAACCCTTGATCCCAATACAGGGTGCCTGTCTCCATCCAGCCTTCCTCCACTTGGCACTGCAGCAGCTGGAACATGCCTTGTGGCTTCTCTCTAATTATTCCAACCACAGCCTAAGTGTTTAAGTTCAATGCCTCCAGCCCCTAGAACTAGCCAGAAGAAATCTGCTACTAGTCAATGAGTAGATCTATGACCTTCAGAGAAAAGCTGATATTAAAAATGTTAAGGTGGACTTTGGGTAATGCTATGAGAAAGAAGTACTCTTCCTAGACTCCCCAAGAGCTGCTGGAGACAAAGGAAGGAGGGTGAAAGGGGTCTTGAAATGTTTGTTCCAGAACTCAAAATTAAACTCATTACTTGGTCATTCTGCTTTTATTTCCCTTAGTCTAGAATATCAAGTAAGTGAGTGATAGAGAAGGGGAACTAGCTGGAAGAGGAGTAATGGTCAGGAAGAGGCTTCTATTCATAAATCAAGTCCCAACAAGAGAAAGGCAACCCTAGTTCAGTTATAGGTAGGTTCACAATCTAAAGGCAGTCCACATTTTACAAAATTCTGAGCGGTAGTGAGTAGTGCTGAAAGGCAGGTATTGACTGGGAGACTAAACAGGATATGGAAAACTAGTGAGAAGTGGAAGCAGGTGCCTCCTAGGAAGAATGGAAAAAGTGAAAGTTTGGAGACAGGTAGAACTGAGTTTAAATGCCGGTTCTATTCTTTGTAATCTTGGCAAGTTACTTAAACTCTCAGAGTCTCCATTTATTATCATGGCTAGTAAGAGGCTACCTTGGACCGTGGAGAAGTTTGAATAACCTCACGTCACTCCAAGAAACTCACTTTGGCTTGAGGTCATTCATGAGAAAAGAGACAGAAAAGGCAAACAATTCTAAATGAGAACAACCTATTTTTTCCCAAACCATCTTAAATACGATGTTTAATTTTATGTGTCAACTTGAATGGGCCATAAAGTTCCCAGGTATTGGTCAAATATTATTATGAGGATTTCTGTGCAGGTGTTTTGGATGAACATAACATTTATTTATTTTTAAAGATTTTATTTATTTGACAGAGAGAAAGCACACACAAGCAGGGGGAGTGGCAGGCGGAGAGAGAGGCTCACTAAGCAAGGATCTGGACTCAGGTCTCCATCCCAAGACCTGGAGTCATGACCTAAGCAAAAGGCAGACATTTAACCAACTGAGCCATCCACATGCCCCATGATGAGCATAACATTTAACTAGATGGATTGAGTTAAGCAGATTGCACTCCCCAGTGGGGATGGACTCCATCCAATCTGTTGAAGGCCTGAATAGAACAAAAAAGCTGACTCTCCTGTTAATAAAAAAGAATTATTCCTGCCTAACTGACTTTGAACTGGGATATTCATTTCTTTCTGACTTTGGACTCAAACTGAAATATCCATTCGTCTTGGGTTTCAAGCCAGCTGGCTTTAAAAACAGAACTACATTATCAGCTCTCCTGGCTCTTCAGCTCCAGATCTTGGAACTTACCAGCTGTCATAGTTACACAAGGCAATTCCTTACAATAAATTTCTTAAAATAACATATTATATTTATATATGTAAACTATAGTTATTACATATTAAATATGTATAGAAATATATAACTAGATAAACAGGGTGGTGTTGGTTTTTTTTTTTTAACTCAGCACACAGGATCATTTCCCAAAAAGAGCAGAATGTAAAGGTACTCCCTCCCTGATCAGGATTTAGGCCTCTGACTTGCAAGGTGCTGGACACTCATTCTCATGGTCTTGGTGCCTCCTGCTTTTACCTGGTGATCACCAATCCAACTATTATGTGGCCAGTTCATGATTAAGAATCTACCTTGTGTTCCTGTACCTGTATCCTCTTAGAAACTGTAGAATGGAGTAGATTAGAGTGCCCATTTGGGAACAAACAGATGTGGGCTTGAGTGCTTGGAAATGTTTAACACACAGCACCCAAGGATGAGCTGCACTTTTTCTAGAGTCATAAATGAATCTGGCAGGTCCTAGCTATCGCTGATCAGAGAGTTAGTTACTTCTAGTACCACATTCCTGAGAGAACAGAGCATTTCCAGGTTGTCCAGATGCTAGGACAGGAGGAGGCCAGAGAGAAATGACATGGTGGAAGTGAGGAGATAGAGGGTTGGGCTTAGATTCGAGAAATTGCAAGTCTATAAGGTCATTAAAATATTCCAGCCATCAAGTAACTCCCCATGTTCTCTAATCTTCTAGAAACAGAGTTTCAGAAGACCATTTCCAAATTCCTTCAGTAAACAAAGCAAAAGTGAAGATCCTCCTGCTCTGTGGTTTTTCACTAGCTCTGACAGTGTTGGGCAGCTTTTAATCTGCTGCGTACTCATTGCATTCACATGGGCAGGGCTGACAATGAGGGTGTGCCACTTTAATTCTCAGAGAAACAACATTGGTAGATTTCACTAGAATCTGGTTTTAATCAGATACTTCTTTGACTTGTGACCCCACCACTTACTGTGATCCTGGCAAAGTAATTAACTGTTTGAACATCAGTTTTTCTTCTATACAGTGGAAATCATTAAAATAATAATTAACCTTCATGTGGGTAGCTTCCTATGTGCCAGATATAGTGCTATTTGCTTTATATGGATTATCTACTTTTATTTTGTTTTTGTTTGCTTGTTTTTGTTTTTGTTTGATTTGCCAACATATAGTTTAATATTCAGTGCTCATCCCATCAAGTACCTTCCTCAGTGCCCATCACCCAGTTACCCCAACACCCTGCCTACCTCCCCTCTCACAACTGTTTGTTTCCCAGAGTTAGGAGTCTCTCATGGTTTATCTCCCTCTCTAATTTTTCCCACTCATTTCCCCTCCTTTTTCTTATAATCCCTTTCACTATTTCTTATATTCCTCATTCAAGCAACCATATAATGATTGTCCTTCTCTGATTGACTTATTTCACTCAGCATAATACCCTCCAGTTCCATCCATGTCAAAGCAAATGGTGGGTATTCATCCTTTCTGATGAATGAGTACTATTCCATTGTATACATAGACCATATCTTATTTATCCATTCATTTGTTGAAGGACATCCAGGCTCCTTCCACAGTTTGGTTGTTGTGGACACTGCTGCTGTGAACATTGGGGTACAGGTGTCCCAGAGTTTCACTACATTTGTATCTTTGGGGTAAATATTCAGTAGTGCAATTGCTGGGTAGTAGGGTAGCTCTGTTTTTAACTCTTTGAGGAACTTCCACGATGCTATCAAGAGTGGCTGAACCAGTCTGCATTCCCACCAACAGTGCGAGAGTGTTCCACCCCCTCCACTTCCTTATCAACATTTGTTGTTTCCTATCTTGTTAATTTTCGTCAGTCTCAGTGGTGGGAGGTGGTATCTCATTGTGGTTTTTTTTTTTTCTTTTTTTAAATGTCTATGTAATCTCTCTGCCCATTTTTATTTATTTTTTTTAATTTTTTATTTATTTACGATAGTCACAGAGAGAGAGAGAGGCAGAGACATAGGCAGAGGGAGAAGCAGGCTCCATGCACCGGGAGCCCGACGTGGGATTCGATCCCGGGTCTCCAGGATCGCGCCCTGAGCCAAAGGCAGGCGCCAAACCGCTGCGCCACCCAGGGATCCCTCTCATTGTGGTTTTGAGTTGTATTTCCCTGATGGCAAGTCATGCAGAGCATTTTCTCATGTACTTGTTGGCCATGTCTATGTCTTACTCTGTGAAATTTCTGTTCATGTCTTGATGGAACAGAATATTGAAAATGAAAATCAAAGCCAGGGGCAACACAAGTCCAGATGGAATTTTTTGTTTCTTGGGTGTTGAGTTTAATAAGTTCGTTCTTTATAGATCTTGGATACTAGCCCTTTATCTGATATATCATTTGCAAATATCTTCTCCCATTCTGTAGGTTGTCTTTTAGCTTTGTTAACTGTTTCTTTTGCTGTGCAGAAGCATTTTATCCTGATTAAGTCCCAGTAGTTCATTTTTACTGTGGTTTCCATTGCCTTCATAGATGTATCTTGCAAGAAGTTTCTGTGGCCAAGTTCAAAAAGGGTATTGCCTGTGTTCTCTTCTAGGATTTTGATGGATTCTTGTCTCACATTTAGATCTTTCAACCATTTTGAGTTTATCTTTGTGTATGGTGTAAGAGAAGTTTCATTCTTCTGCCCATAGCTGTCCAATTTCCCAACACCATTTATTGAACAGACTGTGCTTTGTCCAGTGAATATGCTTTCTTGCTTTGTCAAATATTAGTTGACCATAGAATTTAGGGCCCATTTCTGGGTTCTCTATTCTGTTCCATTGATCTATGTGTCTGTTTTTGTGCCAGTACCACACTGTCTTGACGATCACAGCTTTGTAATACAGCTTCAATCTGGCCTTGCATTGCCCCTGGCATTGGTTTTCATTCTCAATATTCCCCTGGCCATTCAGGGTCTTTTCTGATTCCATACAAATATTAAGATTATTTGTTCCAACTCCGTGAGGAAAGTCCATGGTATTTTGATAGGGATTGCATTGAATGTGTAAATTGCCCTGGGGAGCATAGACATTTTCATAATATTAATTCTTTTAAACCATGAGCATGGAATATTTTTCCATCTCTTTGTGTCTTCCCTAATTTCTTTCCGAAGTGTTCTGTAGTTTTTAGGGTGTAGGTCCTTTACCTCTTTGGCTTATTTCTAGGTATCTTATGATTTTGGGTGCAATTGTAAATGGGATTAATTCCTTAATTTCTCTTTCTTCAATCTCATTGTTAGTGCATAAAAATGCAACTGATTTCTGTGCATTGATTTTTTTAGAATATTCTAAAGTTTCTTTTTTTATAATAAATTTACTTTTTATTGGTGTTCAATTTGCCAACATACAGAATAACACCCAGTGTTCATCCCGTCAAGTGCCCCCCTCAGTGGCCGTCACCCATTCATCCCCACCCCCTGCCCTCCTCCTTTCCACCGCCCCTAGTTTGTTTCCCAGAGTTAGGAGTCTTTATGTTCTGTCTCCCTTTCTGATATTTCCCACACATTTCTTCTCCCTTCCCTTATATTCCCTTTCACTATTATTTATATTCCCCAAATCAATGAGAACATATAATGTTTGTCCTTCTCCAATTGACTTACTTCACTCAGCATAATACCCTCCAGTTCCATCCATGTTGAAGCAAATGGCGGGTATTTGTCATTTCTAATGGCTGAGTAATATTCCATTGTATACACAAACCACATCTTCTTTATCCATTCATCTTTCGATGGACACCGAGGCTCCTTCCACAGTTTGGCTATTGTGGACATTGCTGCTAGAAACATCAGGGTACAGGTGTCCTGGCATTTCACTGCATCTGTATCTTTGGGGTAAATCCCCAACAGTGCAATTGCTGGGTCGTAGGGCAGGTCTATTTTTAACTTTTTGAGGAACCTCCACACAGTTTTCCAGAGTGGCTGCATCAGTTCACATTCCCACCAACAGTGTAAGAGGGTTCCCTTTTCTCCGCATCCTCTCCAACATTTGTAGTTTCCCACCTTGTTAATTTTCCCCATTCTCACTGGTGTGAGGTGGTATCTCATTGTGGTTTTGATTTGTATTTCCCTGATGGCAAGTGATGCAGAGCATTTTCTCATGTGCATGTTGGTCATGTCTATGTCTTCCTCTGTGAGATTTCTCTTCATGTCTTTTGCCCATTTCATGATTGGATTGTTTGTTTCTTTGGTGTTGAGTTTAATAAGTTCTTTATATATCTTGGAAATAGCCCTTTATCTGATATGTCATTTGCAAATATCTTCTCCCATTCTGTAGGTTGTCTTTGAGTTTTGTTGACTGTATCCTTTGCTGTGCAAAACCTTCTTATCTTGATGAAGTCCCAATAGTTCATTTTTCTTTGGTTTCTTTTGCCTTCGTGGAAGTATCTTGGAAGAAGTTACTGTGGCTGAGTTCAAAAAGGGTGTTGCCTGTGTTCTCCTCTAGGATTTTGATGGAATCTTGTCTCACATTTAGATCTTTCATCCATTTTGAGTTTATCTTTGTGTATGGTGAAAGACAGTGGTCTAGTTTCATTCTTCTGCATGTGGATGTCCAGTTTTCCCAGCACCATTTTTTGAAGAGACTGTCTTTCTTCCAATGGATAGTCTTTCCTCCTTTATCAAATGTTAGTTGTCCATAAAGTTCAGGGTCCACTTCTGGGTTTTCTATTCTGTTCCATTGATCTATGTGTCTGTTTTTGTGCCAGTACCACACTGTCTTGATGACCACAGCTTTGTAGTACAACCTGAAATCTGGCATTGTGATGCCCCCAGATATGGTTTTCTTTTTTAAAATTCCCCTGGCTATTCGGGGTCTTTTCTGATTCCACACAAATCTTAAAATAATTTGTTCTAACTCTCTGAAGAAAGTCCATGGTATTTGGATAGGGATTGCATTAAACGTGTATATTGCCCTGGGTAACATCAACATTTTCACAATATTAATTCTTCCAATCCATGAGCATGGAATATTTTTCCATCTCTTTGTGTCTTCCTCAATTTCTTTCAGAAGTGCTCTATAGTTTTTAGGGTATAGATCCTTTACCTCTTTGGTTAGGTTTATTCCTAGGTATCTTCTGCTTTTGGGTGCAATTGTAAATGGGATTGACTCCTTAATTTCTCTTTCTTCAGTCTCATTGTTAGTGTATAGAAATGCCACTGATTTCTGGGCATTGATTTTGTATCCTGCCACGCTACCAAATTGCTGTATGAGTTCTAGCAATCTTGGGGTGGAGGCTTTTGGGTTTTCTATGTAGAGTATCATGTCATCAGCGAAGAGGGAGAGTTTGACTTCTTCTTTGCCAATTTGAATGCCTTTAATGTCTTTTTGTTGTCTGATTGCTGAGGCTAGGACTTCCAGTACTATGTTGAATAGCAGTGGTGAGAGTGGACATGACATCCCTGTCTTGTTCCTGATCTTAGAGGAAAGGCTCCCAGTGCTTCCCCACTGAGAATGATATTTGCTGTGGGCTTTTCGTAGATGGCTTTTAAGATGTTGAGGAATGTTCCCTCTATCCCTACACTCTGAAGAGTTTTGATCAGGAATGGATGATGTATTTTGTCAAATGCTTTCTCTGCATCTAATGAGGGGATCATATGGTTCTTGGTTTTTCTCTTGCTGATATGATGAATCACACTGATTGTTTTACGAGTGTTGAACCAGCCTTGTGTCCCGGGGATAAATCTTGGTCATGGTGAATAATTTTCTTAATGTGTTGTTGGATCTGATTGGCTAGTATCTTGTTGAGAATTTTTGCATCCATGTTCATCAGGGATATTGGTCTGTAATTCTCCTTTTTGGTGGGGTCTTTGTCTGGTTTTGGGATTAAGGTGATGCTGGCCTCATAGAATGAATTTGGAAGTACCCCATCTCTTTCTATCTTTCCAAACAGCTTTAGTAGAATAGGTATGGTTTCTTCTTTAAACGTTTGATAGAATTCCCCTGGGAAGCCATCTGGCCCTGGACTCTTGTGTCTTGGGAGGTTTTTGATGACTTCTTCAATTTCCTCCCTGGTTATTGGCCTGTTCAGGCTTTCTATTTCTTCCTGTTCCAGTTTTGGTAATTTGTGGCTTTCCAGAAATGTGTTCCTTACCTCTAGACTGCCTAATTTACTGACGTATAGCTGTTCATAATATGTTTTTAAAATCATTTGTATTTCCTTGGTGTTGGTAGTGATCTCTCCTTTCTCATTCATGATTTTATTAATTTGAGTCTTCTCTCTCTTCTTTTTAATAAGGCTGGCTAATGGTTTATCTATCTTATTAATTCTTTCAAAGAACCAACTCCTGGTTTTGTTGATCTGTTCCACAGTTCTTCTGGTCTCTATTTCATTGAGTTCTGCTCGAATCTTTATTAACTCTCTTCTTCTGCTGGCTGTAGGAGCTATTTGCTGTTTTTTTCTCTAGCTCCTTTATGTATAAGGTTAGCTTTTGTATTTGAGTTCTTTCCAGTTTTTGAATGGATGCATGTATTGCGATGTAAGCAGTCCCTTAGGACTGCTTTTGCTGCATCCCAAAGATTTTGAATGGCTGTATCTTCATTCTCATTAGTTTCCATGAATCTTTTTAATTCTTCCTTAATTTCCTGGTTGACCCTTTCATCTTTTAGCAGGATGGTCCTTAACCTCCACGTGTTTGAGTTCCTTCCAAACTTCTTGTTGTGATTTAGCTCTAATTTCAAGGCATTATGATCTGAGAATATGCAGGGGATGATCCCAATCTTTTGGTATTGGTTCAGACCCGATTTGTGAATGGTCTATTATGTGGTCTATTCTGGAGAAAGTTCCATGTGCACTTGAGAAGAATGTGTATTCAGTTGAGTTTGGATGTAAAGTTCTGTAGATATCTGTGAAATCCATCTGGCCCAGTGTATCATTTAAAGCTCTCATTTCTTTGGAGATGTTGTGTTTAGAAGACCTATCGAGTGTAGAAAGTGCTAGATTGAAGTCACCAAGTATAAGTGTATTATCTAAGTATTTCTTCACTTTGGTTATTAACTGGTTTATATATTTGGCAGCTCCCACATTCGGGGCATATATATCGAGGATTGTTAAGTCCTCTTGTTGGATAGATCCTTTAAGTATGATATAGTGTCCCTCTTCATCTCTCAATACAGTCTTTGGGGTAAATTTTAGTTTATCTGATATAAGGATGGCTACCCCTGCTTCTTTTGAGGACCATTTGAATGGTAAATGGTTGTCCAACCTTTTATTTTCAGGCTGTAGGTGTCCTTCTGTCTAAAATGAGTCTCTTGTAGACAGCAAATAGATGGGTCCTGCTTTTTGATCCAGTCTGAAACCCTGCGCCCTTTGATGGGGTCATTAAGCCCGTTCACGTTCAGAGTTACTATTGACAGATATGAGTTTAGTGTCATCATGATATCTATTCAGTCCTTGTTTTTGTGGATTGTTCCACTGGACTTCTTAAAGGGGAATTTTAAGAGTCCCCCTTAAAATTTCTTGCAGAGCTGGTTTGGAGGTCACATATTCTTTCAGTTCCTGCCTATCTTGGAAGCTCTTTATCTCTCCTTCCATTCTGAATGAGAGCCTTGCTGGATAAAGTATTCTTGGTTGCATGTTCTTCTCATTTAGGACCCTGAATATATCCTGCCAGCCCTTTCTGGCCTGCCAGGTCTCTGTGTGGAGAGGTCTGCTGTTACCCTAATACTCCTCCCCATGAAAGTCAGGGATTTCTTGTCTCTTGCTGCTTTAAGTATCTTCTCTTTATCTTTGGAATTTGCAAGCTTAACTATTAAATGTCGAGGTGTTGAATGGTTTTTATTGATTTTAGGGGGGGATATCTCTATTTCCTGGATCTGAATGCCTGTTTCCCTTCCCAGATTAGGAAAGTTTTCAGCTAGGATTTGTTCAAATACATATTCTGGCCCTCTGGCCCTTTCGGCGCCCTTGGGAACCCAAATTAAACGTAGGTTTTTCTTCCTCAGGCTGTCGTTTATTTCCCTTAATCTATCCTCATGGTCTTTTGTTTGTCTCTTTTTTCCTCAGTTTCCCTCTTTGCCATCAACTTGTCTTCTAAATTTTTATTTATCTATTTATTTTATTTATTTATGATAGTCACAGGGGGAGAGAGAGAGAGGCAGAGACACAGGCAGAGGGAGAAGCAGGCTCCATGCACTGGGAGCCCGACGTGGGATTCGATCCCGGGTCTCCAGGATAGCGCCCTGGGCCAAAGGCAGACGCCAAACCGCTGCACCACCCAAGGATCCCCAACTTGTCTTCTATGTCACTCACTCATTCTTCCACCTCGTTAACCCTCGTCGTTAGGACTTCTAGTCTGGATTGCATCTCATTCAATTGATTTTTAATTTCTGCCTGATTGGATCTAAATTCTGCAGTCATGAAGTCTCTTGAGTCCTTTATGCTTTTTTCTAGAGCCACCAGTAGCTTTATAATAGTGCTTCTGAATTGGCTTTCTGACATTGAGTTGTAATCCAGATTTTGTAACTCTGTGGGAGAGAGGACTGTTTCTGATTCTTTCTTTTGAGGTCAGGTTTTCCTTCTAGTCATTTTGCTCAGTGCAGAGTGGCCAAAAACAAGTTGAATTGGGAAAAGGAGAAAAAGAGAGTAGAGAAAAAAGGAAAGAAAAGAGAAAAAGAAAAAATGAAGAAAAAAAGAAAAAGGGAAGAAGAAGAAAGAAAGGGAAAAAAGGGTGGAGGAAGCAAACAGAAATCAAAAAGCAAAACAAACAAACAAAAAACAAACACGGGGGAGTATCTTCTGATTCTGTAGACTTTAAGTCCCTTGACTTCCCCTGGAACTTGTCGGACTAGCTGGTCTTCTGGGGGAGGAGCCTGCTGTGCTGATTTTCAGGTGTTAGCACTTGGAGGAGCTGCTCAGCCCCCTGCCTGGTGCAGGGCTCAGTGGGGGTTGTTTACACCGCGAGGCCCCAGGAGGAACAACCACAGTGGCAGCGGCCAACTCTGGAGCCCTGGATTCAGCCCCCGTAGTAATTATGGAGCCCCCAGTCTGCAGGGGCCTGGATGCTCCCGGGGCGGGGCCCCTGATCTGCTCAGCTGGGGGCAGGAGCGTCCTTGCTGTCCTGGGCCCTCCCGGCCTCTACCTGTCCCGGGGGGGAGGCCAGATCCTGGGCTGTGTCCCAGCGCCCTATGCTCCGGGGCCTGCGCTGTTGGATTCGGCCTCCCGGCCGCACAGCCCCCTCTCCACGGAGCCGCTGCCCGAGCCCCTCCGAGCTGCTCCCGGGGCAATGCGTGCGCGCGCTGCAGTCCTTTAGGGAGCTCGGCGCACTCTCCCCGGTGCGCAGTTGCTCTGTTAGTGTCCCAGGTAGCCTGAGGGCATCCCCGCCCTTCCTGGGGTCCTGCTCTTACTCCCTGCGGGCCCCTTTCCACCCAGGAAGATTGGTGAAGCTCCTGCTTCTCCGGGACGGGGCTCTCCTGTCCTGGGGTCACTCGCCCCGGCCTTAGCCCAGCTCCTCGCGGGGCCCCTCCCCCTTGGATGTCTTTTATTTCTTTATTTCTTTTTCCCCGTCTTCCTACCTTGATAGAAGTGCGAACTCTTCTCACTGTAGCATTCCAGCTGGTCTCTCTTTAAATCTCAGGCCGAATTCGTAGATTTTCAGGATGATTTGAAGGTTATCTAGGTAATTTGGTGGGGACAGGTGATTTGGGGACCCTACTCTTCTGCCATCTTGCCCCTCCTTCCTCTGTGCATTGATTTTGTATGAGTTCTAGCAATCTTGAGTTGGAGTCTTTTGGGTTTTCTATATACAGTTTCATGTCATCTGTGAAGAGGGAGAGTTTGACTTCATTGCCAATTTGAATGCCTTTTATTTCTTTTTGTTGTCTGCTGAGGCTAGGACTTCTAATACTATGCTAACAGTGGTGAGAGTGGACATCCTTGTCCTGTTCCTGATCTTAGAGGAAAGGCTCCCAGTGTTTCTGCATTGAAAATGATAATTGCTATGGGCTTTTCATAGATGGCTTTTAAGATGTTGAGGAATATTCCCTCTATCCCTACACTCTGAAGAGTTTTGATCAGGAATGGATGCTGTATTTTGTCAGATGCTTTCTCTACATCTATTGAGAAGGTCATATGGTTCTTGTTTTTTCTCTTGTTGATGTGATCTATCACGTTGATTGTTTTACAAGTGTTGAACCAACCTTGAATCCCAGGGAAAAATCCCACTTGGTCATGGTGAATAATCTTCTTAATATACTGTTGGGTCCTATTGGCTTGTACCTCAGTGAGAATTTTTACATCCATGTTCATCAAGGATATTGGTCTATAATTCTCCTTTTTGGTGGGGTCCTTGTCTGGTTTTGGAATCAAGGTAATGCTGGCCTCATAATATGAGTTTGGAAGTATTCCCTCTCTTTCTATCCTTTGAAACAGCTGTAGTAGAATAGGTATTGTTTCTTCTTTAAACGTTTGATAGAACTCCCCTGGGAAGCCATCTGGCCCTGGACTTTTGTGTCTTGGGAGGTGTGGGATGACTGCTTCAATTTCCTCACTGGTTATTGGCCTGTTCCAGTTTTCTATTTCTTCCTGTTCCAGTTTTGGCAATTTGTGGGTTTCCAGAAATGCATTCATTTCTTCTAGATGGCCTAATTTATTGGCATACAGCTGCTCATAATATGTTTTTAAAATGGTTTGTATTTCCTTGGTATTGATTGTGATCTCTCCTCTTTCATTAGTGATTTTGTTAATTTGAGTCTTTTTTATTTTTAATAAGGCTGGCTAGTGGTTTATCTATCTTATTAATTCTTTCAAAGAATGAACTCCTGGTTTTGTTGATCTGTTCTACAGTTCTTCAGGTCTGTATTTCATTGAGTTCTGCTTGAATCTTTATTATTTCCCTTCTTCTACCTGGTGTAGGTTTTACTTGCTGTTATTTCTCCAATTCCTTTAGGTGCAAGGTTAGCTTGTATATTGAAGTTTTTCCAATTTCTTGAGGGAGTCTTGTATTGCGATATTTTTCCCTCTTAGGACCACTTTTGCTATATCCCAAAAGGTTTTGAATGGTTATGTCTTCATTTTCATGAGTTTCCATGAATCTTTTACTTCTCTAATTTTCTGGTTGACCCATTCATCTTTTAGTAGGATGCTCTTTAATCTCCATGTGTTTGAGTTTCTTCCAAATTTAGTCCTGTGATTGAGTTCTAGTTTGAACTCAATTGTGGTCTGAAAATATGCAGGGGACAATCCCAATCTTTTGGTATCAGTTGAGAACTGATTTGTGACCCAGAATGTGGTCTATTCTGGAGAAAGTTCCATGTGCACTTGAGAAGACTGTGTATTCAGTTGTGTTCAGATGCAAAGTTGTGTATATATCTGTGAAATCCATCTGGTCCCGTGTATCATTTAAAGGTCAAGTTTGTTTGGTGATGCTGTGCTTAGAAGAACTGTCATTTGCACAAAGTGCTGTGTTGAAGTCTCTTACTATTAGTCTATTATCTAAGTATATCTTTATTTTGGTTATTAATTGATTTATATACTTGACAGCTCCCACATTAGGGACATAAATACTCATTATTGTTAGGTCTTCTTGTTGGATAGACCCTTTAAGTGTGATATAGTGTCCCTCTTTATCTCTTACACAGACTTTGGGATAAACTCTAATTTGTCTGATATGAGTATTGCTACCCCAAATTTCTTTTGAGGACCACTTGAATGGTAAATCATTCTCCAACCTTTCATTTTCAGGCTGTAGGTGTCCTTAGGTCTAAAGTGAGGTCTTGTGGACAGCAAATCGATGGATCTTGCTTTTTTATCCAGTCTGATATCCTGTGTCTTTTGATGGGATCATTTAGCCCATTCACGTTCAGAGTAACTATTGAAAGATATGAATTTAGTGTCATCGTAATACCTATTCAGTCCCTGTTTTTGTGGTTTGTTTCTCAGGGTTTCCTCTTTCTTTTACAGAGTCCCCCTTAATATTTCTTGCAGAGTTGGTTTGGTGGTCACATATTATTTTAGTTTCTGCCATCTTGGAAGCGCTTTATCTCTCCTTCTATCTGAATGAGAGCCTTGCTGGATATAGTATTCTTGGCTGCATGTTCTTTTCATTTAGGACCCTGAATATATCCTGCCAGCCCTTTCTGGCCTGCCAGATCTCTATGGAAAGGTCTGCTATTAATCTGATATTTCTCCCCATATAAGTTAGGGATCTCTTGTCTCTCACTGCTTTCAGGATTTTCTCTTTATCTTTGGAATTTGCAAGTTTCACTATTAAATGTTGAGGTGTGGAACAGTTTTTATCGATTTTGGGGGGTGAGCCTATCTCTTGGATCTGAATGCCTGTTTCCCTCCCCAAATTAGGGAAGTTCTCAGCTATAATTTGTTCAAATATGCTTTCTGGCCCTCTGGCCCTCTCGGCGCTCTCTGGAACCCCAATTATACGTAGATTTTTCCTTCTGAGGCTATCATTTATATCCCTTAACCTTTCCTCATGGTCTTTTAGTTGTTTTTCTCTCTTTTCCTCAGCTTCATTCCTACCGTCAACTTGTCTTGTATGTCACTGACTCTTTCTTCCATCTCATTAACCCCAGCAGTTAGGACATCCAGTTTGGATTGCATCTCATTTAATCTACTTTTAATTTCAGCCTGATTAGATCTCAGTTCTGCAGTAACAAAATCTCTAGAGTTCTTTATGCTTTTTTTAAGAGCCACCAGTAGCTTTATAATTGTGCTTCTGAATTGACTTTCTGTCATCGTATTTAAATCTACATTCTGTAACTCTGGCAAAGAGAATTCTTTCTGTTCTTTCTTTTGTGGTGAATTCTTCCTTCTAGTCATTTTGTCCAGTGCAGTGCAACTGTATGAGTGGACTGAGTCAAAAATATCAACCACGACCTAAATAAAATACACCCTAGATGATTCCGAAGAGGTCAGAGACGAGAAAATGAAAAGAACAGAACACAATAAAATAAAAAGACCACTCAAGTGAAAAACAAGTTTTAAAACAAAGTAGTAAAAATAAAAGGTCAAAAACCACAAGGAAAAAGAAAAGGAAAAAAGAAAATAGTAAAGAAAAGAGAAAAAAGGAAAAAAAAAGAAAAGGGAGGTTGGGGGATGGTGGTGAAGAAGTGATAGTGGAGAGAGAGTGTAGTCTATCTGAGGGGTCCTAGAGGGTGATCCTCTTTGTTCTGAGTGTTTTTCTGTATGTTAGAAGGTGCTCAATCCCAAATTTAGATAATCTAGCAATACTTATAGAAAGCTCCAACACTGACCACAAAAACATAAACAATATAAAAGAGGGGACAGAATGGGAAGGAAGAGAGAATATAATTTTACAGAATGAACCAACATGGTATTCCACTTGGTTCTGGATGTATGTTGTTTGTATTTTAGAAGGTATTAACTTCCACTTTTGAAAAACAAAACAAGGCAGAAAAAAAAAACAAAACAAAACAAAAAAAAAAACCAGAAAACAAAAACCCATATCTTGTATATCTCCCAAAATTAAATTGAGTACATTGAAGGGAATCCAGAAGTGAAAAATAAATCTAAGACATGTAATTGTAGAAATATGAAAGTCAAAAAGGAAAAAACTTAAAAATATTGTAGTTATGGTGGGGAAAGAGAAAAAATACTGGAAATTTTTAGTCTGATATAAAAATGAGTCATAATGGAAAAAGGAAAAAAGAAGGGGGACTCTAGTTCTACATACTATTTTCCCTCAGTCCTGGAGCTTTCCAGTGCTGCTTGGTCAAGAACTTGCTCTTCCCTTGTTCTCCCAGGTGGTCTTCTGGGGGACAGGACTGCTGTCCTGATTCCAGGTGTGTGTACCTGGGGGAGATGCCCCCCACCCTGTGCCGGGCTCCATGTGAGCTGTTTACCCCATGAGGCCTTTGTTCCCTGGCAGCCTGTCTTTCCCAGGCAGGAGGTGAAACACAGAGGAAGAACAACAATGGTGGCGGCCAGCTGTCTAGCTGTGGAGTCAGTTCCCTGTGAGTAACTACCCACAGCTGCAAGTCCACACGGGCCTAGATGCTCCATGGGTGGTGTGAGTGCGCTGATCTGCACAGCTTCAGGGGCATCCAGCAGCAGGAGACTTCTCTCTGTCCTGTGCCCTCCCCACATCTGCTTGTCCTGAGGGGAATGAAGGATCCTCAACTTTGTCTGCTTGGGTGCCCTGGGATCCAGGACCCTGTGCCACCGGAACCCGCTCCCTAGGGGCTGTGGCTCCCAAAGGGAACAAGGGCTTAGACATCTCCATCAGGAGCCACCCACCTGACCTACTGGCTTCTCCCAAATGCCCTGGGAGCTGCAGCGCTCCAGCCCTTTATCAAGATGGCCCACGGTTTGTGGTGAGCTTTCCCTTGGGCATCCTTCCTATTGCAATGACTCCAGGAATCTGCCCCTCCTGTGATTCTGCCCAATTTTTCTGCTGAGCACTTTTCATTCCGGAAAAACTCAAGAGCGGATTTTTAAAGTTCCCGCTTCTCCAGGGCTGAACATTCCTGCCACCCCACTTTAGCCTGGCTCCTCGCGGTGCCCCTCTCCAACTTTATTTTTATTTATTTTCTCTGACTTTCTCCCTTCTTAGAAGTGAAAACATTTCTCTCTGTGGTGTTCCGACTGTTCTCTCTTCAACCTGTTCTCAGGTTGAATTTGTAGATGTTCAGGATATTTTGAAAGTTATCTAGGTAATTTGTGGGACCAGGTGAGTTGAGGACCCTACTCTTCCACCATCTTGCCCCTCTCTCCTCCTTTTATTTTTCTGGCAAGTCTGAGTTCTGTAATATAACAACTCTCCCATTTTATAGGTTGGGAAATTGAAGCTAAGAGAGGTTTAAAAATTATTCAAAGTTACATCTACGAAGTGATGAAGTTAAGGTTCTCTCAGACAGTAAAGCCACATAAATGAGATGATGGCTAAAGGCACTTAGTGCCTTATCTAGTGTAGAATTAGAGCTTCCATTGTGAATGCTTCAACTTCCTGTTTGGTAGTTGTGAGGAGGAGGATGGGACATGGGAAAGTATTTTGTAAACAATAAAGGGCTAAGGCCATAGGAAGGATTCTTGCTAAGACCACATGCTGTATTCTGCATCTGTCCTCTGATCAAGAGAGCAGAGCGGACAGTCAGGGAGAGGTCAGTATGGGAAGCCAGCCAGTGAAAACATGAAAACTGATCTAGACCTTGAAGAAGTAGGTTTGGGCTTGTCACAGCCAACTTTATGTAATCTACCCATGCTTGAGCTTCAGGGTGTCATGCAAATTGTTGAAAAGTTTCATTCATTAGCAGAGAAGTTCTATATTTCCTTACAACACAAAACAAAAATTGCCAATGAGGTTCTGTTAGCACAAAAAGAATCTTTTTGAATTGATGACTGGGTTGAATAATTCTCAGAATTGGAGTTATTGATGTTCCTTGAATATGACAGAAAGTCTCCAAAGGAATAAAGTAAATGTCATTTAACCTCACCTTTCCTCATGAAACCATGACCATTCTACTTCCAAAACAAGGGAAAGGAAGAAAACACCTTCATTTACAGAAATGAAAAATTACTTTTAAGAGACTAGTTTGTTTTATTTATAAATCATTCAGTAAAAAAAATCATACTTTCATTCATTCAAAGAACACTTACTAAGTATCTTACATGTGCCTGGCCCTGTGGTAACCTAGTGCTGAGTTTTTATTATTCTTGAATTCTGCAGAAATTCCAGTGAATAGCATTGTAGGAAACAAAAGTTTTAATCTGTCACCAAATAGACTTCATTAGGCATTTCCAGTCATGGTCTGAAAATTACCATCAAATGCAATGCATTAGTATGTTGGGTGAAATGCCTCCACTACAACAATGCTAGGAGGGCACACCTCTCAGTGTGCACAGGAAATGGATGTATATGTCACAGCAGATTTGCTGCTGTAGTTTCCTATGAAAAACCACACTGATATAAAATTCTGTTGTTTAAATAGCTGCTTTGAAGCAGAAAAGTCCTCTGACTTAGACTTCTAGAATAAAAGATCTATGGGAGACTTTCTACATTTCCAACCTGATTTCCATTTATATAGGGTAAATCAGACTCTCCTCCTTAAGCTATCATCTTAAGTTACCTAGCAAATCTAGAATAGAGAAGTAACAGGGCCAACTTTCTAAAGTCACTTTATCAGTAGAAGCCATTTTGTGCTCTCCAGACATTTGTCTATATGGTTATTGTTGTTGTTGTTGTTGTTGTTGTTGTTATTATTATTATTTTAGCAGTCATATATCTTGGGCAGTGTATGAAGGCAGTTGTCCATTGAAGGAATATTCTGAGCTGAAGTCAGGCTGCATATCATCTTTTCACGTTTGAAAGCATATGCTTCAGAATATACAAAACTTAAAATTACATCAATTGTGAGTAGCAGAATAGTATAGACAGTATATAATCTGTGATGACATTTTGACAAGAAAACATAAAATCTCAAAAACCAATACTATATATTTTCTGTGAGTGCACATAAATCTATAGGACAAGTGTAGAAGGATCCACACCAAATTGATGACAGTGTTACCTTGAGATGAGAGTGAGATAGCTCAAAGAGGGGATCCAAATAGCGGTGATAGTTTTTCAGGGTTAGTTTTAGCATTATGACAAAAAATCTACTTAATAGTGAATTATTCTCTCATAATAGGGAATTTCAGTGATCGCAGTACAAGTATGAAGATTACATGAAGTTAAGGAGAGTGGCTACTTTTAGCATTCTTTTGTCATCCTTAGGGTGTGACCTCATTCTTATGTCCACAAGAACTGTTCAAGTGCCAGTCATTACTTCTAAATTCCAGGGAATATGATGGAGGAATGAAGGGGGGAAAAGGAACACAAGACAGGCAGCAGTTATTCTTTAAGGCAATTCACAGATAATGTTGTATAACATTTTCATCTACATTTTATCAGGCTGAATTTTGTCAAGTAGTGGATTCTAGCTAAAAGAGAGGCTGGATAATGTTGTTGCTATTTTACCTGGACATGTCTCCAGGTCAAATGAGGGGTTTCATTACTAAGGCAAAAAAGGAGGACAAATGTTGGGATAGGCACCCGAGATTTTCCACCTCAGTCATCAAGGTTCTTTGACCTAATCTGTAATGTTTTAATGTTTGACAAGAGGATAAATGATACCATTACCTGTATAACTAAAAATCATTTTACAGTTTAAAAAGAGGGGGTAATTCCATTATTTTGAGACACTGTTAATACGAAAATGCTTATGACCCCTCCAAAATGTGTCTAATTGACTTCAAGACTACCTTTTGTGCAAGAGGAAAAACAAGTATTCTTTTTGAGGCCACTGTGATTAGGTAGGATGAGAGAAGCCTTGAAGACTATATGGAGATTAGCTTTGGGGCTCAGGGTTATAAACTCCTGAGTTGTACTCCACTTTGAAAACTGACCACATTCTATTCTTCTCTGTCTTGTGTGTATGTGTGTTTTCAAACTTTAATCACATAAAAGTTATCATCTTAGTCATTTTTAAAGTATACTGTTCTACAGTATTAAGTACATTTGCATTGTTGTACGGCCCCAATTTTTAGAACTCTTTTCATCTTGCAAAACTGAAACTGTGTACCCATTAACAACTCCCTCTTACTTCCTTCCCCCAACCCCTGGAAGCTACCATTCTACTTTCTGTTTCTGATCTTTCCTACTCTAGATACCTCATATAAGTAGAATCCCACAGTGTTTCTTTTTGTAACTGGCTTATTGCAGTTAGCATACTGTCCTCAAAGTTCATTCATGTTGCAGCATATGTCAGAGTTCCTTTCCTTTTTGAAGGCTAATATGCCACTGTATGTATATGCCACATTTTATTTATCCATTCATCCATTAAAGGACACTTGGGTAGCTTCTATCTTTTAGCTATTATAAACATGTATGTGCAAATAATCTCTTTGAGATCCTGCTTTCAATTCTTTGGGGTATATACCCAGAAGTGGAATTGGTGGATCATATGGTAATTCTGCTTTTAATTTTTTGAGGAACCTCCATACTGTTATCCATAGTGATTACACCATTTTACATTCCCACCAATAATGCACTGGGCTCCAATTTCTCTATGTCCAATATTAAGTATATTAATTCTTTTTCAAATGTATGGTTTGAAAATATTTTCTCTCATTCTGTGGGCTGCCTTTTTGCTCTGTTCACTGTGTCCTTTGATGCACCCTGACTGCTGTTTTGCTACCATGACTGACCTTACCCTGAAATGGCTCTTTTTTGCTTTCTACTAATTCTCACTTCAGTTTTTGAAACAATGAGCTAAGGTTTCTATAATAATGCTCCAACTTTCCCATCTGATTTGAGTCTTGGATTTCCCCTCTCTCATCTTTTTTTTTCCCTCTCTCATCTTTTAATGAAGACCTTGAAACTTACTTAAGAGCTTGTTTTGCTCTTAAATTCTCCATTATTTTAGTTATTGCATTTAATTTTAAAGACTAAAATATGTTCCTACTGGTAAATTTATATTACGTGTATTTTACCGTCATAAAAACATACAGATGGAAAGACGACCTATGTACACTCCTATTATACAAAAGAACCATATTACATTTTTTTAAAAAATCTGTAGAAAGTTGCAGCCATATAATTTATCATCATTCTGAAATGATGAAGATATTTGACTTTGCAAGTTTTTAAAAAGACATATAAAATAAAGCAAATAAAATGACTTTCAAGAGCCTTGTAACCTAGGGAAGCAGAGAATCACATCAGAAACCTAGGGTAGGATTTCTGCAACATAAAAGAGTATCGAGAACTGTCAAGAGTCTGAGGTTTTAACCTACTTGCAAGCTAACAATCAGCCTGCCAGTTTCATGTATGCTGGAAGAATTCATGAGACTCCTCAATCAGAGAAAAGGGACTCTTATTCATGGCATTAGCAGTAGCCAGAGTATCTACATTTTCCTGCACTATTCCCTGAGCCTCTGCTGTCACAGGATGGTGCAAAGAAAGCCAGGCGATATCTGCACAGACAAAGGGGTTGCATGACAGGACAAGAACTCTGGACTCAGAGAATCCAAATTTTTTATAATGGGTCTGCCTATACTTTGCTCCAGAGGGAAGTGTTCTCTCTATCTTTTAAGGTTGTTTGGTATATAAACAACCTTAAAAAAAAAAACAGAACAAAGAATAGTTAGTGCCTCAACTTGAAAGACATGCAGAAAGTCATTGAATGGTCTTCCAACAGTGAGCCTTATCTTTTATTTTGTCTGTCAGAGCTTCTTGGCTACCAAGACCAAGAGGGTCATATTCCTTCAAATGAATATACAGCTCTCCTTAAAAATGGAACATGGTACTTAACGGAGATAAGCTTTTATTCTAAGTTATAAGGTGAAATAGGCACTTAGAATCTTACCTAGAATATAAACGAAACAATATAATAGTATATTCAGAGTTTTACACAATATGGAGATTTTTTTCATGTAGCCATTGTTTATACAGGTGTGGGAAAAAATTAAATCAAATCTATGTATGTGAAGATATATTTATGAAAACATTCTATGTATTTTACATAGAATGTAAATGTCTGATTTCCAACATGGTAGTATTTATCAGTATATACAAGTAGCCACAGTTTAGTCGAACACAAATCACAGACAAGAGAACACAATCAACTGCTTTTTGTTTGTTTAATATTTGTAGAATTCAGATGCTTGGATTTGTCCCTAATTTTGACAAACAGATGTACCTGAATCAAAATATTAAAATTAAATATTGACCATCTATTCTATTCTAGGAACTGCACAATTTACTGCATATGTGAGATGAATAATATACAATACTCATATTCAAGAAATAATCCTAAACCTCTCAAATAGCCTATGTGTCTTCCATCATTATCTTTCCAGTCACCAATCCATGTAGATGGCTTCTATAGAAGGGAAGAGAAGCTCAGTTTGTTCATATGCAAGCAGTTGATAAGCAAATGGAGTTTTTCTCCCTTGTCATCTCCCATGTCATCATCTCCTGAGCTTCCTTACTTTAAAGCTGTACTGCCCAATATGGTGGTAAACAGATAAACCTGGCTATTTTAATTACATAAAATTAAAGAAAATATATTAAATTAGTTCTTCAGTCATACTAACCACATTTCTTTTCTTTCTCTCTCTCTCTCTCTTTTCTTTTCTAAGATATTTCAATTGCTCAATAGCCACATGGGGCTAGTGGCTAGTATGTCGGACAGTGCAGATAGGATGATTCCATCACTGCAGAATGTTGTAGTAAGCCAAACTGTTTTAGAGCATGGCTTTGCTAGATAAGGTGTACCCTTTGGTTATAAACTGGATATTCTTCAGAATTGGTAGTCTTAATTTTCCATAGCATCAGATTACTCAATATGTTATACTGAGCCCAAATTATATATTATACTTATGTGCATATGTACAAATATATGTACAGATATATATACAGATACATAGATATGATATTTATTCTACATGGGTGCCCAACTACTCACATTCATTCTAAGAAGAAAAAGGATCAGTCAGTCAGTATTAACCAAATAAACACTCTGAATTTTATGTCTGAGTAGGTGATAGTTTCAGTAATTCTTTGTGGCTTTTTCCCCCATGACTGAAATATTCCTGGCTGCTATATTCTCAATGGTGATTTTGCTGGAAAATATGCCATCTGTAATTACCATATTAGCTCACAGAAGAATTAGACAGGGTATGTGCTTTGTAAATGTCATTTGCTATTTGCATGTAGTATTTAAATTCCTCCTGGTGTTAATGCATCATAGAGATCTTTGTATTATTTCTAAGTTGTTTCTTTTGTTAATTTTGATTCTGCTTGCAGCAGGTGTTTTAGAAATTAATGGAAAAGTTAGACTTTTTGTGTTATAATACCATTGATACTCTGTAAGCTTAATAAAGAAATGAGAATTCAAGAATTATATGAGGAGATTTTAATCTCTGATTTACTGCTCCCTTGAGTTAATTATTGAAAAAATAGAACAGCCTCCCAAAATCTGATCCTCAGAGTTCAAGGGAGGGCAACAAATACAAGTACAGGCAGACATATAAATACATCATCTCTTTTGAATTTCATATTTAATTTTTATGGTTTCTATGAATGATGTCATTGGAATGGCTAATTTCCCCAGACTTAGAAGTGGAAACATGTAGGGGTACATGCAGTGTCACTTACATGTGGAATCTTCCTTATATTTGTAGATCATCTATTTTGGCACTTGCCATCATTTCTTACTAGTATCTTTAATGGTCAAGTGTTTATTTCCATGAATGGAGTTGTTCATCTTGCAAATCTCGTCTGACTTTAAATATTTTTAATTCTATTATTTATTTTTTTGAGGAACCACCATACCATTTTCTACAGTGGCTGCACCAGTTTGCATTCCCACCCAAAGTGCAGGAGAGTTCCCTTTTCTCCACATCCTTGCCAACACTTATTATTTCATGTCTTTTTTGGTAATAGCCATTCTAACAGATGCGAGGTGGTATCTCACTGTGGTTTTGATTTGCGTTTTCCTAGTGATGAGTGATGTTGAGCATCTTTTCATGTGTCTGTTGGCCAACTAGATGTCTTTGAAGAAATGTCTCTTCATGTCTTCTGCCCATTTTTAAACTGGATTATTTGTTTTTTTGGTCTTGAGTTGTATAAATTTTTTTATATATTTTGGATCCTAATCCTTTATTGGATATGTCATTTGTAAATATTTTCTCCCATTTACTCTGTTGTCCTTTAGTTTTATTGGTTGTTTCCTTTGCTACACAGAAGCTCTTTATTTTGATGTAGTTCTGATAGTTTATTTTTGAATTTGTTTCCCTTGCCTCTGGAGATATATCCAGCAAAATGTTACTAGGGTCAGAGAAATTACTACCTATGCTCTCTTCTAGGATTTTTATGGTTTCAGGTTTCATATTTAAGACCTTAATCCATTTTGAGTTTATTATTGTGTATGATATGAGAAAGTAATCCAGTTTCAATCTTTTGCATGTAGCTGTCCAGTTTTCCCAACACCATTTGTCTTTTTTCCATTGCATATTCTTGATTCCTTTGTTGAAGATTAATTGGCTATATAAGTGTAGCTTTATTTCTGGGCTCTCTATTCTGTTCTATTGGTCTATATGTCTATTTTTGTGTCAATACCATACTGTTTTGATGGCTGCAGCTTTGCAGCACATCTTGATATCTGGGATTGTGATACCTGTAGGTTTTTTCTTCTTTTTCAAAATTGCTTTGGCTATTTGGAGTCTTTTATGGTTCTATACATATTTTAAGATTATTTGTTCTAGTTCTATGAAAAGTGTTGTTGGTATTTTGATAGGTATTGCATTAAATCTGTAGATTGCTTTGGGTACTAGAGGCATTTTAATATATTTGTTCTTCCAATCCATGAGCATGAAATATCTTTCCATTTAGATTTATGTCATCTTAAATTGTTTTCATCAGTATTTTAGTTTTCAGAGTATAGGTCTTTCACCTCCTTGGCTAAATGTATTCCTAACTATTTTATTATTTTTGGTGCAATTATAAATGGAATTGTTTTCTTAATTTCCCTTCTGCTACTTTATTTTTAGTTATAGAAACACAACAGATTTCTGTATATTGATTTTGTATCGTGTGACCTTATTGAATTCGTTTATCAGTTCTAGTCATTTTTTTGACGGAGTCTTTAGGGTTTTCTATATCTAGTATCATGTCATTGGCAAATAGTGAACATTTTATTTCTTCCTTACCGATTTGGATGCCTATTATTCCTTTTTTTTTTTTTTTGGTCTGACTGTTGTGGCTATAAATTCCAGTACTATGTCAACTAAAAATGATGAGTGGACATCCTTATCCTTATCTTTTTCCTGATCTTAGGGGAAAAGCTCTTAGTGTTTTACCATTGAGAATGATGATAGCTGTTATTTTCCTATATGGTCTTTATTATGTTGAGGTATGTTCCCTCTAAATCAGCTTTGTTGAAGGTTTTTATCATGAATAGATGTTGTACTTTGTCTAATACTTTTTCTGCATCTATTGAAATAATCCTATGTTTTTTATCCTTTCTCTTGTTGATATGATGTATCATGATTCATTTGTGAATAATGAACCATCCAGGAATAAAGCCCACTTGATTGTGTGAATGGCTTTTAATGTATTGTTGAATTCAGTTTGCTAATATTTTGTTGAGGATTGCTTCTATGTTCATCAGAGAGAGATATTGGCCTGGAGTTTTTTTTATAGTTTCTTTATCTCACTTTATAATTAAGGTAATGCTGGGCGCATAGAATTAATTTACAAGCTTTTCTTCCTCTTCTATTTTGGGGAATAGTTTGAGAATAGTTATTAACACTTCTTTTAAATGTTTGATAGAATTCACCTGTGAAATCATCTGGTCATGGACTTTTGTTTGTTGGGATATTTTTGATTACTAATTTAATCTCATTGCTGATGATTGGTTTGTTCAGATTTTCTATTTCTTGATTTAGTTTTGGGAGGTTACATGTTTTTAGGAATTTATACATTTCTTCTAGGTTGTCTAAAATTTTGGCATACAATTTTTCACAATATTCTCTTGTAAACCTTTTTATTACTGTGGTGTCAGCTGCTATTTCTCCTCTTTCTTCCAGTGGATCGTCTTTCCTCCTTTATCGTATATTAGTTGAGCATAAAGTTCAGGGTCCACTTCTGGGTTCTCTGTTCTGTTCCATTGATCTATATGTCTGTTTTTGTGCCAGTACCACACTGTCTTGATGAACACAGCTTTGTAGTACAACCTGAAATCTGGCATTGTGATGCCCCCAGATATGGTTTTCTTTTTTAAAATTCCCCTGGCTGTTTGGGGTCTTTTCTGATTCCACACAAATCTTAAAATAATTTGTTCTAAGTCTCTGAAGAAAGTCCATGGTATTTTGATAGGGATTGCATTATACGTGTAAATTGCCCTGGGTAACATTGACATTTTCACAATATTAATTCTGCCAATCCATGAGCATGGAATATTTTTCCATCTCTTTGTGTCTTCCTCAATTTCTTTCAGAAGTGTTCTATAGTTTTTAGGGTATATTTTGAGAACCATTTGAATGGTAAATGGTTCTCCAACCTTTTATTTTCAGGTTGTAGGTGTCCTTCTGTCTAAAATGAGTCTCTTGTAGACAGCAAATAGATGGGTCCTGCTTTTTTATCCAGTCTGAAACCCTGCGCCTTTTGATGGGGTCATTAAGCCCATTCACGTTCAGAGTTACTATTGACAGATATGAGTTTAGTGTCATCATGATATCTATTTAGTCCTTGTTTTTGTGGATTGTTCCACTGAACTTCTTCTTAAAGGGGAGTTTTAAGAGTCCCCCTTAAAATTTCTTGCAGAGCTGGTTTGGAGGTCACATATTCTTTCAGTTCCTGCCTGTCTTGGAAGCTCTTTATCTCTCCTTCCATTTTGAATGAGAGCCTTGCTGGATAAAGTATTCTTGGTTGCATGTTCTTCTCATTTAGGACCCTGAATATATCCTGCCAGCCCTTTCTGGCCTGCCAGGTCTCTGTGGAGAGGTCTGCTGTTACCCTAATATTCCTCCCCATGAAAGTCAGGGACTTCTTGTCTCTTGCTGCTTTAAGGATCTTCTCTTTATCTTTGGAATTTGCAAGCTTCACTATTAGATGTCGAGGTGTTGAACGGTTTTTATTGATTTTAGGGGGGATCTCTCTATTTCCTGGATCTGAATGCCTGTTTCCCTTCCCAGATTGGGAAAGTTTTCAGCTAGGATTTGTTCAAATACATATTCTGGCCCTCTGTCCCTTTCGGCGCCCTCGGGAACCCCAATTAAACGTAGGTTTTTCTTCCTTAGAGTGTCATTTATTTGCCTTAATCTGTCTTCATGGTCCCTTAATTGATTGTCTCTTTTTTCCTCAGTTTCCCTCTTTGCCATTAACTTGTCTTCTATGTCACTCACTCGTTCTTCCACCTCGTTAACCCTCGTCGTTAGGACTTCTAGTTTGGATTGCATCTCATTCAATTGATTTTTAATTTCTGCCTGATTGGATCTAAATTCTGCAGTCATGAAGTCTCGTGAGTCCTTAATGCTTTTTTCTAGAGCCACCAGTAGCTGTAGAATAGTGCTTCTGAATTGGCTTTCTGACATTGAAGTGTAATCCAGATTTTGTAACTCTGTGGGAGAGAGGGCTGTTTCTGATTCTTTCTTTTGAGGTGAGGTTTTCCTTCTAGTCATTTTGCTCAGTGCAGAGTGGCCAAAAACAAGTTGTATTGGAACACGGGGGAGTATCACTGGTCCGTCCAGCTGGTCTTCTGGGGGAGGGGCCTGCTGTGCTGATTTTCAGGTGTTAGCACTTGGGGGAGCTGCTCTGCCCCTGCCTGCTGCAGGGCTCAGCGGGGGTTGTTTACCCCGTGGGGCCCCAGGAGGAACAGCCGCAGTTGCTATGGCAACTCTGGAAGCCTGGATTCAGCCTCCGCAGGAACTACGGGGCTCGGGGCTCTCGGTTCTCCGTCCGCAGGGCCTGGAGGCTCCGGGGCGGGGCCGCTGATCTGCTCAGCTCGGGGCAGGAGCGTCCTCGCTGTCCTGGGCCCTCCCGGCCTCTGCCTGTCCCGGGGGAGGCCGGATCCTGGGCTGTGTCCCGGCGCCCTGTGCTCCGGGGCCTGCGCTGTGGATTCGCGCTCCCGCCCCGCAGCCCCCTCCCTGGAGCCGCCGCCCGAGCCCCTCCGAGCTGCTCCGGTCGGTCCCGCCGTGCGCGCTGCAGCCCTTAGGGAGCTCGGAGCACTCTCCTGCGCTCGCAGGTGTCTGTTAGTGTCCCCGGGAGCCCGAGGGCATCCCCGCCCTCCTGGGTCCTGCTCCAACTCCCTGCGAGCCCCTTTCCGCCCGCCCGGGAAGGTTGGTGCAGCTCCTGCTCCTCCGGGACGGGGCTCTCCTGTCCTGGGGACACTCGCCCCGGCCTCAGCCCGGCTCCTCGCGGGGCCCCTCCCCCTCGGAGGCCTTTTGTTCCTTTATTTCTTTTTCCCCGTCTTCCTACCTTGATAGAAGCGCGAACTCTTCTCACTGTAGCTTCCAGCTGGTCTCTCTTTACATCTCAGGCCGAATTCGTAGATTTTCAGGATGGTTTGAAGGTTATCTAGGTAATTTGGTGGGGACATCTTTCATTTCTGACTTTGTTTACTTGAGTTGCTCCTGGTTTCATTGACCTAATCTATTATGTTTTTAGTTTCTATTTCACTTGTTTCTGCTCTAATCTTTATTATTTCCTTATTTTTATTAGTTTGGGGTTTACCATATGATCCAGTAATTCAACTACTATTTACTTAAAGAATACAAAACACTAATTTAAATGGATGAATGCATCCCTATGTTTATTGCAGCATTATTTACAATAGCCTAATTATAAAAGCAGCTCCACTGTCCATTGATAGATGAATGGATAAAGAAAATGAAACATATACACACAATGGAATATTATTCAGCTCTAAAAAAGGATGAAATCTTGCTTTTTGCAACAAAATGGATGGATCTAGAGGGCATAAAGCTAAGTGAAATAAGTCAGTCAGAGAAAGACAAATACCATATGATTTCACTCATACGTGGAATTTAAGAATCAAACAAAGAAAAGGAGAGACAAACAAAAAACAGACTCGTAACTATAAAGAACAAACTGATGGTTACCAAAGGGAAGGTGGTTGGGACGGGCGAAATAGGTGAAGGGGATTAAGTGTACACTTATCAAAATGAGCACTGAGTAATGTACGGAATTGTTGAATCACTATATTGTACACCTGAAACTAATATAACACTGTATGTTAACTACACTGAAATTAAAATTTTAAAACATAAAGTAAAAATAAATTAAAATTTATGTAGATGAGTTTGTTTCTGTCATATAAAGGACCTTGCATAATAATCATTTGATCAAATTTGACAGTTCTGTTCTTTGCATAATACTCACTGGGGCTCTTGGTTGTGTACTTACTGGCACATTCACACCTATATACCCTTAAAATTAATAATTCAATGTGATCTTACACAATGCCTTAGAATTTTATAACTTCTAACTGTAATACTCCCTTTAAAAAGCCCATAAAAGTTTTAAAATTGTAATTCAAAACAAAATTAAAGAACACAGATAAATAAAAAATTTTATCTCCTTAAAATTAATGTTCATTGTCTCTTCCTCCAACTCCTGCAAAGGTTGGAACTATTAACATCAGGGTTACATCTTTTTTCTGTCAATGTATACATTTTTTTCACAAATCTAGCATCACATATTATATGTTATTTTATTTTTAAAGATTTATTTTAAAGAAAGAGAGAGAGTGCAAGTGAGGGGTGGGGGGCCGAGGGAGAAGATGGAATTTCCATCAGACTCCCTGCTAAGTGCGGAGCCTGATGTAGGGCTCAGTCTCATGACCCCAAGATCATGATCTGAGCTGAAACCAAGAGTCAGACAATTAGACTGAGCCATTTGGGTGCCCCAATATATGTTATTTTATAATATGAATTTTTCTACTTCACTATTTATCCTGAGTGTATTTCCTATCCTATAACAACAACTTAAGAAATTATATACTGTCCTAGAATAAGTTGCAAATAAGTAGAATGCTTACAAATATCATAATTAAATTGAACTATTCCCATCATTGAATAATTTGGTTGTCTCCAAAATAGTGGCTTTATCACTAATAACCTTTTGATTTGCCTACTCTAGCACATATTTACTTTCAATATTAGTACAGAAATTTTTGAAAATTATTAGAAATAGTAAAATTTTAGTATTTTTCTATTCTTACATAACAGTCCACTTAATTTTGATCACTCCAAACAATAATCCATAACCTATTTGACTATGCCCTTGTGGAATCACCTGTTTGCTCAGTATTCAACTTAACTTTAAAAAAAAAAAGATTTTATTTATTTACTCATGAGAGACACACACAGACACACACACACAGAGAAAGAGAGAGAGAGAGGCAGAGACACAGGCAGAGGGAGAAGCAGGCTCCATGCAGGAAGCCTGATGCGGGACTCCATCCCGGGTCTCCAGGATCACACTGTGGGCAAGGCCACGCTAAACCTCTGAGCCACCCAGGATTCCCCTCAACCTAACTTTTTGCCCGCTTGCCATGCCTTTTTTTATTTTCTTTTCTTTTTTATTTTTAAGATTTTATTTATTTATTCATGAGAGACACACACACAGAGAGAGAGAGGCAGAGACACAGGAGGAGGGAGAAGCAGGCTCCATGCAGGGAGCCCGACGCGGGACTCGATCCCGGAACTCCAGGATCACACCCTGGGCTGAAGGCGGCGCCAAACCGCTGGGCCACGGGGGTTGCCCGCCTTTTTTTCTATACTCTCTCTTGCTCTCATCCTTTATCTTCTAAAAAATCTACTATGTATTTCATTAACAGGAAGGCATATATAATTAATAGTAACAATGTTTTCCTTCCAGAGGTTATTTGCATTTTAACAAGGATCAGACCTTTATATTAATAAGATGAGACTCTACTGGAGGAATTGTAGGCATCTGCCATAAGGCTGGAAAACACCCTTATAAACAAATCATATAATGTATTGCTTATTATTATTATTTTAAGGTTTTGGGAGTAAACGTTAGTACTCTCTATCAGTTAAGTTGCAAATATAATTGATAGATCTTGAGTCCTTCATATGGGTCAAGGTGGCAATCTAGAGAGTTAGCAAATCTCAAGCAAAGACTACATGTTGTAATGCTAGGATGTCCATTATAGTGCCAAACATAGAACAGATACATAATAAATATGTGTTGTTTAATTGATTAATTAATAGTACTTCAGCCTGTGGTCATCAATCTTTAGGCTGCTGACTTTATTTCCTTTGGCTGTCAATCCCTGGAATTCTGTTACAGGTAACAAGCAGGAGATGCCCTTGAGCTAAGTTCATGGTTCCTTCATGTACAGGAGAAAACATGGTCTTATGAAATCAGGAAAATCTGTACTAAGTCCAAATGGGGGAAATGAGAAATGGTGGTAGACAGGAAAAACTTCATTTCCATCATGCCAAAAAATATATTTATATAAATAAGTCTACCAACAGTCCAATAAGAAGCCAATCGTTTAAGTGTGTTATTATAAATGTAATAATAGAATAATATACACAGTAAAGTGGAACCAGAATTACCATGAACTCCGCTTGAAGAGGTCAGTTAAATTCTTACACAGGAGACACTGCTTGAGCAGAGTTTTGAAAGGTAAATGAGTTTGCTAGGTATCTGGGAAGAGACAAGGAACACAGTGTGCAAAAGGGTGAAAGCATGTATCAAGTGCAATAAACTGCAGGTATTATAATCCTAGAGTACAAAGTGTCAGGCACAGAGTAACAGAGGATCAGATTGGAGATGTGGGCCTGGAATTTTCAGAGTCTATGTGCTATGTTAAGGAGATGGGTATTCTCTAGTCTAGTGGTTCATCATCCTAGCTGCACATTAGTACTGTCTAGGGAGATTTTTGAAAATACAGATGTCCAGCCCTCAACTACATGTGTTTGAGAGGGGAGCAGAGTTGTTTGTTTAATCTTGGATATGGCAAATTGGGGATACCTATGGGGCATTAAAGGTGGAGATGGAGAGAGCCCATGAGTGGTTGAATATATGTCTGGAGCTCTGCAGAAGTCTATGAGCTCTGAATTTCTGTGGGTACAGAGTGTGCATGGTACCTTATGCTAAGTATAGGTAAGGCTATACTTGAGCCCCAATATCACAGGTAATTAATATAACTAATTAATTACCTGTCATTCTTGGTAACCATATTAGTCTTCTACTTTTATTTCATTAGAAAGAAGCCCATGACTTGCTATGGAACTTGAGCAAGTTACTAACATTGCTGGGATTCAATTTTCTCAATTTTAAGAAAGAGTTGCCTTCTACCATGACAAAAAAAAAATCTTTTTCATCATCTCTAGTTTATGATTTATAGGCCAGACTCAAGAAGATGGAGGAAGTCCTAAACTCTGATACTTAAATCTTGATGATAAAAGAAAATTTTCCAAAGTAAGTTTAGAGTGGCAGCATTATATATTCAACATGCAGACTGTGACACTATAACTTAGGCTCTTGTACCATCAGCTGCTATGGATTCTTAGTGATTTTCTCAGTTTATGGGACATCTGTGAAGGATTATGTTCCAACCCAGGCCAACTCAGTCCCAGGATGACAAATCAATTGGCAGGAGGATTTGAGGGAATCTGATGCCCTAAGGTCACTTTAGATTTCCCTTTAGGCTTCATACATTAATATACATTTATAGTATTCATGAGATTGACATTGATATGGGCTGAAAAACCTAAATGCTTTAAAATTTTGTTCCAAAACTCTTTCGCAAATATTTACAGACAATGCTTTCTGGAATGATAAGAACCAAAAGGAATGTGAATAATTTATTAAAATTAATCTTCTCCAAATAATAATTTTAAAGCAAAATAAACAAATAATGGTAGCATTCAACAAGTAATGGTAGCTTACTTGGTTTCAGGCACTGTGCTTAATGTTTTGCATGCTATTTTATTTAATCCTCAAAACTATTCAAGATTATTATTTACTTTTTTACAAACAACAACAAAAACAAAACCTGAAGCATGACACTACTGAGATACATTCCCAGCATCTCACAGTTAGTAAAGCACCAGGCATGAACTAGTTTCACCACAGTATTTACAGATCATAATTTGAACCCAAGCCATGGCTTTTGGATTCTCTTCCATTCCGCATCCCAGTGTGAGCACACATACCCACAGAGGACATACAAAATATGAAATAACTAGATGACAAATAAAACATTTCATTGATAGTGCCACTTTCTATAAAAGTTTCCAAAATAATTTTTATAGGCCTGATATTTATCATTTATAGGTGCATCCCAAATGTCAACCAAATTAATTCCTTTTTTGAAAGATCAACATAAAATCGACTCAACCCTTCTATCCCTTCAGGAAGTAGGAAACCCACACTCTTTCCCCACCACCCCACCTTCAGAGAGATGTTTATTAACTGGTGTTTTCACGTACATCAGCAGTTCCCATTTTCTATCCTTGCCAAACTCTGAGTCTTACTGTTATCTCACCCTCAATGATGATTCTTTTTGCTCTGTCTTACACAAAACAGGATAGGGCAAAGACTTTTCCTTGATTTCTTCAAAATCATGTCAATTTATTTGTGTAGATGACTTCTCAAGTTTTAAGGCAACGGAAGAGGGCAGGTACAGCACAAAGTTGCATAGAAAACATTTTAAAACTGAATATTAGATAATCCCTCCCTTAAAACTCCTTAAATAGCTAAAAGAAATTATTCATCAACTAGCTCTCTTCAGGCTCCTGTCTTTGGCTATATAATTTGAGCACTTGCCTTGTGTGACAAATCCCTCTTTTACTTTTCTTATCCTCATTGAAACTCCCAAATTTGTGATAACTTTCCAAGCTGAACAGTTAGCTAATACTTCCATATATTTCCTTTCATAGTATAAGCCTCAGTCCTCATCTTCCACACCACAGGCAGTCTCCTTTTCAAAAACATTTGTCTCCCTAAGAGGAATTCAAATGCCATCCACTAATATACACTTTTTAAAAATCCCATTTCATATTTAATGTACTAATACCTTGCTAATTTTGAAGTTACTTGTTTGGCAACCTTAGCACAAACCCTAAAGTAAGCATAAACGGTTCCTGGGAAGCCAAAATCACCATTTTGGGAAATTTATTCATAAAATAAAATTGTATGAGAAGTAGTAGTAATGATCAAAATGATAATAAAAACATTTAAAGTGCTTGTCTTAAATTAAAAAAAAAAACTCTCTTAAAAGCCAAAGTTCCTTTAGTAAAAATGTATAACTTCCATTAAAAAAACTGAGCTATAACAAAAAACTATAAGAAGAGTTCATGCATATGACATGTTTTCAGATATGATAATACATCCATGTATTAGCTTATTGTGTGATGAATCTTAGAAAATAGTAATCATGATAAAATAAGATGCACAAGAAGATAAGACAAGCCTGCTGCACAAAGTAATAGGAAAGAAAAAAGGAAACTAACACATTATTGTAGAAAAAAAGAAAAAACAAAAAGCAACCACCATTGGAACATAAGATCCTAGAATTCTTTTTTTAACTAGTAGCAGAGATAGTATGAAGTTTTTAATTCAAATCTTTGAAATTCACTGCTAGTTTTATTTTTATTTTTTCACTGTTAGTTTTAAATCCTATACCACCAGCTAGAAATAAGCAACTATATGATATAAATTTTGTAAAAAAAAAAAAACCTGGTTGATTTACATATTTAACCACACACTTTAATAATATAAATAAACATTAATTATTGACTGCCTACTCTGGACAGCAAAATCTTCAAGAAAAAGATGCCATTGACCTAGGCTTTAAAGTATGGATTACATTTACTGTGTTTAGAGCCATGGGCATTTCAGGAGGAGGGAGCACACTAGGAAAGGCACAAATGCACAATTTTTATTCCATCAGGAGAACACAAGATCACATGAATGGGTAGAAGGTAGCTCCTACAATGAAAAGCCAAGGAGTCACTACTCCAATGAAACAAGTGATTGAACAATTCACTTAGGTTAAAATAAGTACTTCTTAGGAATCCTTATAGAGTGGATAAAAAGTTATGAATTTTTTCTTTTGAAGGTGTTAGAGAGATTTGGGGAAGAGTATTCAACATTGAGGCAAACTACTAACAAAGATACGTACAAACAAATCTGAACAATTTATAGGTCAGTCCTGTGATATGACTAATACTATATGGTTGAATAAAACATCCAGAACACATTTTTCTCTATGTATTTATACTAGCATTTATTATTTATTATAAGCATATTATGTTACTTATCAAGTAACTCCAAATACCTGTATCATTTAGACTCAGTACACATGGAAATAAATTATACCTGTGAGTAGTTAGTGCCCATTTCCACAAAGAATGCATTCACCATACTTCTAAAATTTCAGGTTCCTTTTTCATACTCCTTCAATTCAAAGATTTTGTTTAGCCAGACTTCGAAGCTAGAAGCAGTCCAAGGAATTTTATTCCTAGCAATTCACCTTAGTGCTCTGTCCATCCCCCCTTATTTTTATGTAATATGCTAATGTTTGAATATTGAAGTTTCAAAATAACAATTTTCTACAATGATGTAGCCACAAGTACACAGAATATTAGCAACTTACTATATTTCATTTAGACTTCATGAGTGCTTTATGTCAAGTCCTAACAAGACACAAGACAATATATTCTGAAAAGTATTGGATTCTACCTTTTAATATTTTAAGAGTGCATTCCTTTCTCTCATGAATTCAAATGCTGTACTTTCTGGGCTTAACCTTTATCTCAAACTGTCAAGATGATAACCATCTGTTTGATTGGTAATTGTTCTTTTTATTATGTTTGACACACTTTTAATTGTTTCTATTGATTTATTCTTCCTAGCAACTCTTTGTGGTGATCAGAATATTTAATATATGACTTTCCTGCTTTGCCTTCAAGGAGATGGTGTAAGTAATATTCAAAAATGTATTTTAAAAAACCATTACCAAGACAGTATAATGAACTTTGTACATTAAAAAGGTATAAAGTTTTAGTAAATTTGTTCTTTTTTTAAAAATAAATTTGTTCTTGCTTCCATAAAGAAGCTTTAAGAATAAGATTTAAAGCAGATAGTAATCTAAAAAACACACACACAAACAAAACCGACTGAGCAAGCAACAGGGAAAAATAAAAATTTTCCAAAAGTTTCCATAGTGATCTCAAAAAATTAGCGACCAGTTTGCTAACAAAACCTGTAAGGCAATTATGTTTTCCACTTGGATTGTCCCATCTATCCCTTTCCTCTTTCCCCCTCTTTCTTAGCCAGGAAAGGAATAGTAGTGGAAATTCTGCAGAGATTTTTACACATTGCCAAAATAAGCTCTTTAGAAGCTGTAGAATCCCAGTTACCATCAGATCTCAATAGGATTTGGAAGCAGATTTATACAAATTTTGTCTAGTTGCCAATTATGGCAAAACTGGGCAATTTTTTGTCCTTCTCAACTTTACATCTAAAGCTTTGTACCACAAAAATGTATGCTATACCAGGTTCCTTTCTAGAACATTTTGCATTTTCCTGAAATCCAGTAATGTTCTTTCCCTCCCACCATAACATCCTACTGTTATGTGATTGTCTCCCTTTAATCCCCCAACACAGCTATGCCAATAGGATTTTTCATGGAGGAAGTATATGGGCTGCCCTTGAATAACTTACTCTTGCAGACTGACTTTCTCCTCCAATTTTGCTCCCAGATGCCCAAAGCACCCATGTGAGCAGACATATCCTATTCAGATGAGAGAGATAAATGAACACTTTAGAGGTCTATGAATTTTCAGATTGAAATTGAGGAGGATCAAACCCCTCAATCTTTTTTACAGGACTGAAAAAAAAAAAACCTGTGTGTATGTTTACCTGATGGCAGTCAGTAATGCTCTCTCTGGACCAATGAAATTAATCTCAAAGCTGATGTGAACTGTGCCTGGCTTCAGAATACTGGCTCCTTTTATTGTCTGCTATAATTGCCCTTCAGAGATTCTTCTGGCTTTGTGCTGTGGACATTTACTTCCTGTAAAAATGGTTGAATACATAGTTTTATTTTGTGAAGGTTGGAAAAATCTAATGATATTATGTTCTCATAAAAGTTGCATGCATTTGATACTAAAATTGGACGTGATTAAGAAGAGTGCTTTCTGCCCATTTGCCCTTTGCATCACATACCAGGTGCTGATATCTCAGGATGAGGGAATCTATATTTTAAGTCATTTTGGGTGTTTAAAGTAAGCCCTGAGTGAACAGGAAGGTTGGATGAGTCAACTAGAATTTTAGAATTGGCTGGACTTACTTTGGAGCTAGGACTTGCAGCTGGCAACTGGGCAGTGGTTCAGGAGATAGCTGCTGCTAAAAGAAAAAAAATAAAGTATGAGACTTACATGCTTATAACCAACTTCTAACCTTTTTAAAAACCACCTTCATCCCTTGTGGTGGTTTGTTTTTCCATCCAAAGGGTTTCTGGATGTTAATTTTAATCTGATTTCATCAGGACACAAATGTGGGGAAAATAAAGAGCAAAGCAGATGAGTAGCAGAGGGATTTTATCTGAACCTCAGTAATTCACTGGTGCTTCTGGCTGCAAATACCGGAAAAATGAAAATGATGGAAATAGCTAAGAGCAAATTTAAGAAGAGGTGTTGGAATGCTCAAATCTAAAGACAGTTATTAGAGGAAGGAGAAACTTAGAAATCAGCAAATCTAATCTGAGAAAGAGAGGTTGGTAGAAGAAGAGGAGGAGAGGGGAGAGAATCATGGAGAGAGGAGAAGGGAAAAGAAACAAGGGAGAAAGTTATAAATTTAATTACTTGATTAGGACTAGGTCCTCAGCTCTGATTAGAGCTAGGTCCTAAGCTTAATTTTGCTGTCATAAAATGACAAAAACATCTCCGTAGCATACAACAACATTCCTTTCTCTTATGCTACATGTCTATCACAGGTTAAATGCCAATGGGCAGTTCATCGTCTTTACCTAGGATTGGGCTGACTGATAACAAGGCATTCATTGAGGTTTCAGAGGGGAAATAGCATGACAAAATCACAGGACAGAAGCACAAAAGGACACACTTCATCTCTGCTCACATTTCATTTGTCAAAACAAATCATGTGGCCAAACCTAATGTGGGAATGTATGTTTTGAACAATATGTAATTATAGCTAAAAATGTTTTGATCTTCATAACAAGATAAATGCCACTTCCCCCTTCTTGGCTAGTATTGGTTGGGGCATTGTGTAGAAGGTCCTGCAGTTTAGTTTTTTTTTTTTTTTTTTGATGTTTTTCTCATAATTACACTGGAGTTTATAGGTTTTTTGGGGAGGAAGATCACAGAGGAAAAGTGTCATCCTTATCACATGATATCAAGGGTATATGTTATCAACATGCTCATCATTGTTGATGTTAACCTTGGGAGAGGACGTGTCAGATTTTTCCACTGCAAAGTCTTTTGTTTTTCCTCTTTTCTACACTGTGCTCTTTGGATGGAAAAAGAAATCACCACAAGGGAAACCACCACTATGCACAGCCTACACTTAAGGATTGCAGAGTTATTTTCCACCTCCTTTGGAGTATTTCCCTCTCTTCACAGGTGAGGAATCTGAACTTTAAAGAGCTTAAGACCAAATTGACATAGTTATTAAGTGGCATCAGGATCAAAACCCACATCTATCTGACTTATAAAACTATTGCTTTTTCAGTACTACACAAAAAGAAGCATAAGAATAGGGAAATGGTTTAAAAAATAGGATATATCTGTGAGTTGTTTCATTGAAGCATGTTGAAAGGTATGGCCTCTTGATACCAGAGACATTCAGATAATGATTCCTTAACTTGTTACTCAGTAGCACCGGGACAGGAGAGTTATGTTCCTTGATATTTATAACACTATCCCATTATTGTGCTGACCTGGCCTACTAATCTGTCTTTCTACAAATATACTCTGACTCCATTCTAATCACTAAGCCACTTCTCAAAAGGGAAACCAAGTCCTTACAGCATTGTGAGGAGGATCAAAAAATAAAAGTGATTTTATCTTTGCTTCTTAGGGCCAGAGGATAGCTTCTAAGCTTCTAAATAGTTTTTTTTTAAGAGAGTTATAACTCTAGATCTGCCTAAAAAAGAGGAGGCATGTTTCTGTCACATACCTAGTTTTTAGACAAAGAGAAACTCACTGAGAAGCAGGCCAATAGGATATCAGGGGTGGGTAAAAATTCTGTGAGGCTTTTCCTTTTAACCATGGAGATATAATTTAATGTTGACATTTTAATGTATGTGTCAGGTTCCATATCCAGTTTCTTTTGAAGTGTCATTGACAGTGCAGTTCAAAGGCAGAAACGACCATGTAACAGTATTGAATTGTGTTTCCTGAAGTAGGATAAAATCCCTCTTCTGACAAACTAAGTTACAGAGAATGTATAAAGAGAAAACAGAGTTTGGGGACATTCTATACATTTCATATGATGAAAAGTCTTTTCTCCATCGATTTTCATAAACAGAATAGAGAGTACATGGTGTCTGAGTCATATATGCATGTCATATATTTCATTGTAATCAGATGATACTTCTGTACATGATTAGTTTAAATATTTAATTTTAAATATCTCAAGAGAGTGAGCTCTTGGCTGGCAATAAAGAAGTCAAGTTATTTACCTCTATTTCTTATATTATAGAGACATTTATACTTTCAGAAGTAATTTTCTTCTTCAATTGCCAAGATCATCTCAACTTTCCGAGGTTGCTACATAAATCCTATACAAGGATTGAGCTTTTACGGCAGGGACTGTTTTGTTTATCATTGTGTCCCAGGACTTGGTGTATTCTAGAACACTATACACTTAAGTGTTTGTTGAATGAATATTGAATAGATATTTTCAAGAGAAAAGCACTGTATAAATTTAAGATAGCTGTGTCTAAAGGCTAAGATAATTAATTTCCCTCAATTCAGAATAAAGCTTATTTTTATGAGACTGAAGTGGTGCAGGGTGAGACACCCCAAAACGTGCCACTTGGCATAAAGATTATTTTGAGTTAAAAGTAATAAAAACCCAGCAGATGCAGGAAAAGCTGTCTGCCTCCCCCATAACTGCCTAAATTTATGTTGGAAAGCAGAGCCTGCAACAGGAAGAGAGCTATTAATGGAGACTCTCTACTTAAGGAACCTATCTGCATAACAGGACAACCTTGTTTTTCCAAACATCTCTTTCTACCATTTTGCCTAATGAGCTTTCTCCCCTTTGTGTCCTCAGACCTTCACGCTCCCCTTAGCTCCCATAAGCTTCCTGCGGCCTCATGTTTTTGGGATCTCTTGTCTGTGTGGGTTCCCTGTACACATGCTATTAAATTGGATTTTCTCCTGTCAATCTGTCACATGTCAAGTTAATTCTAAGTCCAGCATGAAGGGCCACAGGGCAGTAGAAGGTCTTCCTCCCCTGCAAGACCAAGTAAAACAGAGTCGGTATTGTATAACTTTGTGTAATAGCATGTTTTCTCCCAAAGATCCTGACCAAAGGCAAGAATCCCAAAGGTGAATACTGACTGATGTGGGAAACAAAGTAAAAAAATAAATAAATTTCCTTATTACTTATAGTCCATTGACAAGTCCTTGAAACTGGCAGAGTGACCTTACTCTAGGAATTCAGCTGTCTCCATGCTGACACTTTGCTAAGGGCAAAAGGCAGTCTTAGACAGACACCCCCCAGGATCCCTCAAATCCCAGATATGAGTCTACTTCAAATATATACAAATTCCTTTGGAAACTTCCTTTATGTCTACCTCTCAAGATATATGTTACCAAGCATCCTCCAAGCATATGACCCACTTATATACATCTGAAGGGTCTCATGACAGGTTTTATTAGATGGTAGTAAACAACATTTTCTCAACAATAGCTAGCCTCCTCAAGGTCCTAGAAACCTAGCTTCCAAAATTCCTCAGAGACTTATGGTATCCCTAACCCCTTCCCAACTTGAAAGTATATAATGTGCTACCCCTCATGAACCCAGTGCAGCAATTTCTGCCCATGGGTCCTGGCCCTGTGCTTTTATAAAATCACCTTTTTGCACCAAAGACTTCTCAAGAATTCTTTCTTGGCCATTGGCTTTGAATCCTAACGTCTTTTCCTATGTCAGCTTCTAGATATTTTCTAAAATAAATCATCAGACATTTTGTCAGAGATTAATATTTGAAGATATAAGGATGTATAAGGATGTTTGTTATGTAATGATACTGAAAGTTTTGAATAAAACATTCAGGATTAATAACAGGATTGCCTAAATAAATTAGGAGATATTCATTCAATAGCATATTATCCACCTCTTAAAACGAAGTATCTATATCTGCAGAGGAGGGATATTGAAAACTAGTTTTTCTACTTTCAAGCTCTGTCACCTTGAACACAAGGTGATTATTTAATTTAACTTGATTGTGCTCTAATCAGTTACACATGATCATAAATTTGAGAATCAAATTGTTGTATAGGCTTATTACAGAAAAACAGCAGAACTCTGCCTTTTTCCAATTTTTATTCCTTAAAGGAACCACTTTCAGCTCTTTTAACTGATTCTTTGAATATTTGCCTCCATACTTCCATCACTCTAAAAGCAAAGAAAGAAACAAACACACTTGATTTTTTTTTTTTTCAGTTCAAGGCATTATTTATTGACTTCCTACTACGGAAACATAATTTAGCTCTCCTTCACCTCCTCTATTCCCAGCATACACACACATACCTTTACTCTCTACCCTGTCTTCCCGACAGTTTTATCATAATTTTGAATATATCACTACATTGTGTATAGCATTATAACCAGGTTAACATGAACCTTAATCAGTCATATTGAATATTATTATTACTTTTGCTTTTCTAAACAAGTTTTGGTTTTCCTAATTGTTTTTCATTGTTTTTTTTTTTTCTTTTTAGGGTGTTGTTGTTTATTCTTAGCTTCCTATGTATTTGTAATTCTTTTATTCACAAACTTTTCCCCAGTTATGAAAATCTCATTTCGATATACACATATACATTAAGCATCAATTTCATCCTCCTAAGAAAGTCTCCCAAGTGCCTTCTGACTTCCCACACCTGGACTAGCTAAAGTTTAGCTATTGTTCTGGGGCCTCCTTTCATTCTCTTCTGGGTATTCTCTTTCCATCTTTTGCATGCAATTTCCTTTTTTCCTGATTCCATGTCTTCCTCTCTCTTAGTTTTCTTCTTTGCTTTATCAGAGTACAGATCCCTGAGAAGATGCTCATAGAAGATATAATTTTTAAGATTGTGCATATCTGAAATTTTAAAAATTTCACTCACATGTAACTAATAGTTGGCTGGGAATAGAATACTTGAGAAGAAATCACATACCCTTAGAATGATGAAGGCTTTGATACATTGCCTTCCAGCTTCTAGAATTGCAAATAGGAGACTCAATAACAAAGGCTGACATTTTATCAGCACTATGTGTCAGTCACATTTCTGTATGTTTTGATGGTTATGTAATCCTCACAGCAAATGTGCAAGGTAGGTGCTATGTTTAATCTCCATTTTACAGATAATGGAATCTGAGACACAAGGTTGGGGCAACTTTCCCAGTGTTTTAGGGCTGCTGAGTCTGGGATTAGAATCCAGGTGAACCAAATGGAAAGCTAATGCTCTTAATCATGCTTTACTGACAAATTAATTAGTAACCTTTTCAGTGAAACATGAACTTTTAACTTGAATATTCTTGTTGTTGTTATTATTATTATTATTATTATTATTATTATTATTATTTTGCATTCAGTGTCCTGAAATTTCACAATGCTGTGTCTTGTGGTGGGTCTTTTCTTATTCAATATTATGAGCATACTGTGAGCCATTTCAATCTGGAAATGCTGTGCTTCAATGCTGGAAAATGTTCTTGAATTATTTCTATATTAGTTTCCTCTATTTTCTCTATTCCCTGTTTCTAGATTCATGGACTGGTCCCTATAATTTTCCTGTACTGTCTGTAGAACTTTACCTTTTTGTTCTACTTTGTATAAGATTTCTCTGACTTTATCTTCCAAAATTTCTATTGAATTTCTTAATTTCTCCTGTTATATATTAATATCCAAGAACTCTTTTGTGTTCTCTGAATGCACTTCTTTAAAGCATTTGACTTTATTTTCTCTCACGAGTTTATTATCTCACGGTATATCTCATGTTATTTATAGTCACATCAATCAGAATATACTGAGTTTTTTTTACAAAGCTTCATCCAAGTCGCTGTTCTTATTTTCACTTGTATTTTATCTCTGTAGTACCTGGTTGATGGCCATAGACTATTTGTAATAGAAATGTGACCAGAGGCTTTGTGCAGGTGGGTGGAGCTTGTTGGCAGGACACCTGTGTGGTGAAGTGGCTGGGCTGTTTCATTAGAGAATTTTTGGTGTCTGTATCTTCCAGTTTTTCTCATGGGATAGGCTGATTCCTAAGTGATAAATATTCCAGTCTCTTCACGTGGCAAGAGTCTGGTTGCCAGCATTTTGGAAGGCAAGTAGGTAAAAAGAGCTTCAGTGTACACACGGTATCCACTTTCCCTGCTTGTAACAGCATCCATACCTTAAATGTAGTGACATCTCCCATTTGGGGGACCTCTTGTTTTACCCTTTCCCTGGACTTAACATTGGGTATATTTCTAGGGAGGGGTTGGTGGGAGGAGAAGGAGGAGCAGATATGGAGCAGGATTCCAAAGCTGGGACTCGAAATGTTTCAACACTATCACCCATTTCTCCAATGTTTTTGCTGCAACTTCCCTTCTTGTTGTCTCTCCTGAATTTTGAGGTCAGTTACAAAAGGGAAAATAAACCTTTTTTTTTTTTATGATAGTCACACAGAGAGAGAGAACGAGAGGCAGAGGGAGAAGCAGGCTCCATGCACCGGGAGCCCGACGTGGGATTCGATCCTGGGTCTCCAGGATCGCGCCCTGGGCCAAAGGCAGGCGCTGAACTGCTGCACCACCCAGGGATCCCAACTTTTTTTAAAAAATTTTCTTACTATCAGGTTTCCATTCAGCTTTTTTGAATTTATGCAATCAATTACACTTGTTCATCTGCCTTTTACTGCTTTCATACTGCAGTCATGATGTATATAAGCATTTTCAAAAACTCCCCTTTTGTCATTTTGGTCAGGTTTAAGAAGGTGACAAAGGCAAAAACTGTGTGTGTGTGAGTGTGTGTGTTAAGGGGAAGGGCAATAAACCTGCCATTCCTAAATAGTACCTTCTGCTTAAGTGCTTTAAGCTTCAGTTTCCTCATATGAAAATTAAGATAATCTTAATAATGAAATTGAAATTTATATGAAATTTAAGATTATCTTAATAATACCTCATAGGGCTAATAAGAAAATTAAAAGACATTAAAGGAGAGAAATGAACATAAAGCATTTGTACTAATGCCTTTCATGTAGCAGCCTGGTCATTATTAATACATACTAATATGGTATCTTAAGGATAGACACTCAAGTTAAAAATTAAAACTTACTTAAGTTAAAAATATATTTAGAGTAAAGATACAGAGAAGGGTCTGGGGATCCATCTGGATAAAAAATAGCAAGATCTCCCTGCAACTAGACATGCCTCTAGCTGCTATTCTTTCTATCCCGCTCTCTCCTTGGACACAAGAATATCCAATTTTTCTAACTTCTCATTTCTGGGTATCTCCTATATTCTCTTGTTTCTCCCTCCAGACAAGCGTTCTCTGCTTACTTAAGGTGCTTACAGCTGAAAATGGCCTCAAGCTCCAGCATAGACCCTTATCTGCCTGATTCTTTCTGTTCCTCAATTCCATTTTCTCAGCCAGGCAGGATTGGTAGATTGGTCGTACTTGGCAGAGTTCATTCTCGTTCAGTTAGCCAGAAGTTGGGACCATGAGGTCATAGTGCTACCCTTTATAGGCTATGGGATAAGGATGCTATGGATTAATGGGTACCTAAGATACTTTATACGAAAAATATATATTTGGTCTTTCTCCATGGTTCCTGACTTATGGGCTCCAAAACTCTTGGAATTTTCTAAGTATTGAGTGTAATACAGGTGTTTTTTTGTTATATTTATGAGGTGACTTGGGAAAATGCCTATTGATGGGGGCTTGTTGCCAGTGAAACTAACCAAGTGATTAGAGACTGGAACTTCTAGTCCCCATCCTCAGATGTCCTGGGAGGAGTGACAGGCTGGATGGAGATTAGGTTGTATTGCACATAGCCAGTGATGTTTATCAGTCATAGCTGATAAAAACTTAGGCTTCTGGGTTGGGGATTTGGGGAGAATGATGCTCCTAGAGAGGCATGGAAGCTCCATGCTCAAGTATTCTACCTTGCCCTATGCATCTCTTCCATCTGGCTGTTCCTGAGTTATGTACTTTTATAATACATCTGTGATCTAGTAAGTGAAATGTTTCTCTGAGTCCTACGAGCTGCTCTAGCAAATTAACCAAATCTGAAGAGGGGTCATGGGAGCTTCTGATTTATAGGCAATCAGTCAGAAGTACAATAACAATCTAGGCTTGTAACCCGCTTCCTGAAATAGGGAGGGCAATTTTGTAGGATGGCATACCTAATCTGTGGAATCTGACTATCTCTGGGTAGACAATGTTAGAAATGAGTCAAATTGGGTTAAATTCTTGGACATTTGCTGGTGTCTGAGCATTGCCTGTTGAAGGTATAGGGGTTACCTTCCCCAAATGTTAGCAATTTAGATCCCAGAACACCAAAAAAGTACTTGTAGTGCTGCTCATAATATAATCTTAAGAAAAAAGAGAATAATTTAAAATGGTACATAAGGGATGCCACAAGTTTAGTATGAAAATGTATGTATATATGTACATATATATGCTAAATATTAAATACTAATAGTATATACACGCTCATGAGGTTATTGAGTTAAATTAGAAAATACATATAAAGTATTTAGCATAATATGTGACACATTAAAATTTGATAAATGTTTTATGTTATTTAAATACACAGAAAAAGTGCTAGAGGAAAATTCACCAAGATAATATTTGTGATTTTTTTCCAAAGTGGGTAGATATGGATTATTTTCATTTTCTTCTGTATACTTCTTTCCATTTTTTTTACAATGAACATATATTTCTTATATAATCAGAAAAATAATTTTATAAACTTACTGATATAAAAAAAGAAATGGATATATAAGAGTATAGCAGTTGTCTTTAATTGTATCCTCCAATTACCAGATCATTTACTTATCTGACAGCTTGAAAACATTTTCTAAAATAACTCTTTCATTATTATGTTCTTATTTTTTTTCCAGTTTTTGAAATTTTTATGGTAAGGTGAGGGAACCTGAGAGTATGTGGGCCTTCTGTGCAGGAGAATTTAAAAAGTTTGATTTTTCAGTTCTGTGTAACAGTTTCCTAGTTAATAAAGCTTTAAGCAAACATTTAAAAATAAAGAATTGCAACATAAGAAAACTATGTCTAAAATCTTTATACCAAAATTAGATATTTTATAATATAAGTGAATTAATACATTAATACATATAATGAATCATTGTTGTCTTTTCTTCTGTTACTCTGGTACTCACTATCATCTTGAATATTATATTCCTTGTTCAAGACAACCTACCTTGTTTATCCAATTCCAGAGTATAATTGCAAATTCAGATTCTCCATTAGAAAGGTAGATTAAATGTAATCTATTTGCAAATCACAAATTTTCTGATGAAAAAGTACAGGCTAAGAAATCCTCCCCCCTTTTTTTGGTAATAAAACTAATAATAAGCAGTGGTATCAAATATAAAATCATAGTTTAAGATTTTAGCTTGATACCCTTTCCATTGTGAGTCTCTCCTACTTCCCTGTGTTTTGTTCATCATAAATTTCCAGGTAATTACCAACTTTACCAAATTAGATTGCTTTTGAAATGCCTATTAAAGCATAGGTGCACCAGCAGATTATACAGGTTAATTCTCAATTTCAAGACTCATTACCAAGCGGGTAACCACAGCATTTTAAATAAGAAAAGGAAATGTTAGCTTATATCACAAGTTGTATCTACCTATACAAATATCTTTGTTTTGCGGAAAACAAAACACAACAACAACTAAAATCTCCACATTAGAGCAAATTGCTTTGGGGCACCTGGCTGACTCAGTCCATTGAGGGACTTACTCTTGGTTTCCTCTCAGGTCATGATCTCATGGGGTTGTGGGATAGAACCCCATATCTGGCTCCGCTTTAGCAGGAAGTCTGCTTAGAGATGCTCTCCCTCTGCCTCTGCCCTCGCTTGCATGCACACACACTCTTTCCCTCTCATAAATAAATCTTTGAAAAAATTAAAAATTTAAAACATAAAGCAAATTGCTTTCATAAAATTGACACTGTGACTCATAACTCATGTTTCCTTTTGTGCTGGGCCTTCCAGGAAGCTCAGAACTAAATATGAGTAATCAAATCCCTAGTGAGGTATTTTTGGCATTAGTGTTTTTGCAGTATTGTGGCCTCTCAGATTCATGTTCTTTTTCTACTTCATTTTCCCTTTTCCTTGACCATATCATTTCTACTGACATTGTTTCATAAAAAAATTTCAAGTACTTTTCTGGAATAAGGCATTATGCAAACAAACAAGTGAAACAATTTTCATGTTTTTTTTTTTTTTTTACAATTTGCCTGTCGGTATAGGCAAATACAATTTTTTAAGAACCAATTACACTTTATTGAAGTAACAAGTGTATATGCCTTCCTCAGTGTTCACTGTAGAAAGGCTCTATATTACATGTTATTTATCTGACAGAAAAATTAACAGAGGGGGTTGCCTGGATGGCTCAGCAGTTGAGCGTCTGTCTGGTTCAGGGCATGATCCCAGTCCTGCATCAGGCTCCCTGCGAGGAGCTTACTTCTCCCTCTGCCTTTGTCTCTACCTTCCTCTGTCTTTCATGAATAAATAAATAAAATCTTAAAAAAAAAGAAAAGAAAAATTAACAGAGATACCCAGAAAATCATTTGGTTGGTAGCTCAGTTCACCCACTGAGCCTTTTTTTACCCATATGTTCTCCTAATAGAAACTCATTAATAGTTCCCATGTTTACTTATGTCAGCAAATCATAGTAGATAAGGTATGTTACATGTCATTTAATTCTAATTATCTGTACTGTGATATTAAGATATGAAAAAACTATGGCCTTAATTCCAACTAATGTATAATTTTACCACTCTTAGTGTTAAGAAAACTATTTTATATATGTAATTTCACCATTAACATATCTGTATGATACAACATAATAAAAAATGTGACTTCTATATAACCCACAGGTTTTATATATATATATATATATAACATATATAATATTCTATATTATATAATATTTCCCAAAACTATTTTCCTATACATTATGAATATTATTCATATATATACATAATACATAATGTTGAATCGTCAAAATAGTCCTATGAACTATATACACAAAATAGCAACTTCAAATATGTGGACACTGAGGCCAGAGAGATCATGTGACTGATTGCCACGCAGTACTAAAATGACAATGCCAGGACTGAAAGGACAATGCCAGGACTCTTCACTCTCAGTCCAGGATGTTTCCACTGCAAACCACTATAGCTATAGCTTCTAAGTTTCTAAAAATCAATACCACCTTTTCCTCAGAATGAGACAGAGCTTCTTATGACCTCATCCTCTTCTATCCCTTATTAATACTAAACACAAATAACTGAGGAAATGGAGAGAGGTTTACATATCCACCCATTACTACCAATGTTCTCACATTGCATTTACATTGAGAGAAGACTAGCCACTTTTTAAAGTTAAGGCCTGGACTTTATTGGAGTCTTCTCAGCCTTGTATATTTAAAACTTGCACAGATACTTTCATTTTGCATACAGGGAAACTTTTCAGAAAATTCCCCCTATATATCAAAACATTATCTAATACAATATAGTGTTGTACATGAGTTTAAAGAATGTAATTCTTTTGAAATAAGGTAAATTTAAAGCTAAATCGAACATATGAAGTGCATATATTCAGAAAGAAAAACTATAAGGTTAATAGGTATTTGAGATTCTTATTTATTTAGTTTTTGTTTTGAGATTCTTTAAATGCCTTTTCATTCTTTTGAATTTTCCAAACCTTGCATATCAAATTTACATATAATCAGAACTCTTGAATTTCTTCCCTGCCCACCACACAAACCAGATATGTGTAGCCTCCCAGGGTTCTACAAATCATTAATGGGCCTCTCCATTCTCCTTTTGCTCAGGCCAAAAATGTCTCATTTTTGACTCCTCTCTTTAGAAGAGCACACCTTAGAGAAAATATTCCCTGAAATTGACCACTTCTGATAACCTCTATTGCCATCCTTCAAATTTTACCTAAATCTTACTTCAATAGCCACCTACTTGGCTTCCCTGTTTCCATTCTTGCCTATCCCCGTTCTCCCTACCCCCAGATAATTCTCCATGCAGCAATTAGAATAGTCCTTTTAATACATAATTCAGACCATATCATTCTGTTGTTCTGCTCCAGTGGCTTCCTTAAGTTTTTCCCCAGGACTGTATGAGATCTGGCCCTGGCCCAAATCTCTACCTTTCTACCATTCCTCTCTTGTACAATCCCTCAGGTCACAGTGCCTTCCTGTTCAAAATTTATCAGGCCCTCTTCTTGGCACATACTTCCCAGGTCCTTGCAGAGTTCAGTTCCTCAATTCATTCCTATCTCTGCCCAATTTAGAGAGGTTCTCTTGACTCTACCAAAAATATTGCTCCTTTACCTTTCTGTTCTTGTCTGTTTCCTTGCCCTGCTTTGTTTTTTTTTCATTACACTATCACTACCTCACTTTTATTAAATGTACATTAATTTATAATCTCCTGTCCCCTCTAGGATGTTAGCGCCCTGAGGACAGGGACAACATTGGTCAGTGCTCCATCTCTAACGCTTGCAGCAGTTCCTGCTCAATAAATATTTTATTTTAAGTTATACAGTAGTGCTTTATAATTAGAAATAAGATGCATACTTTTGCTAAGCATGAACCAAAACTCCAATTATAGACTGGGAACATTCTGCAAAGTGCAGCTTTGACAAAGGAAAAGAATGAGCTGTCAGGAGAATTGAGAGGTTAAATGAAGAAAGTGGAAGCTGAGCAGAGCGTGACCTGAAACAGGGCATTATGGAGACTAAGAAGAAGCGAAATAATGAAAGAAGGAAAATAAGACTGCAATTAAAAATAGAAAGGTCACTGAAGGCCAATTTCTATGTTACGAGTGACTGAGTTCCAGAGAGGCCAAATTCTATAACCAGCTGTGGAGAAAGGTTTGACACTGGGCGCAGACTGCCAAGGTTATTACTCTGTAACAGAGCTCTGTGGACCCTTTAATGATGATGACAGGCACTCTGTGGAAAGGTTAGCTGCAGAGGACACCTGAGATGGATAATGAACAGCAAAGTGCATGACATGATATAGTTTAAATCTAGTAACTGCACAGCAGAAGACTGAAATGTTCATTGCGTAGAGATTGTAAGCAGAATGGGCACATGAGATAGGGCCCCAACTGTTTTCAAAGATAGGTTTACTGGAATCTAAAATAAGATTAAATCTAAAATATCCAAAAAAGAAACTATTCAAAGAGAAATGGAACTGGTAAAGGAAGAAAGATAAGGGGGAGGTGGTTCACATGTAAAAGCATATTGAGTTGACCATCCCTAGGTAAATGATGTTGTGGGAAGAAAGCAAGAAAAAAATCCAAAAATGAAATCAGAAATACTGTACATGCACGCACATAAACACACACACACACACACACACACACGGGATGATACAGATGAAACAGTTTAAGATCTCTTGATAAACATTTGGCAGCACTGTGAATTCAAAGCCAGAATTCCTGGGGTCTAAAACAAGTCATATCACAAGTTAGTTGGGAGATCTTATGTGAGTCATTTCAACCATCTAAGCTTAACTTTTCTCATGGATAAAAATAAGAGGATTTAATTACATGATTCCTAAAGTCCATTGCAATTCTAACAATCCCTGTAATTATAACCATTGGCATTGATTTGAGGCAGGTGAAGTAAATCACAGCTGTAACACAGCTCCTAAGGATTAACTTTTTTCGTTATTCTGCTTGTAGTTAATCAAATATTCATTCATCATCCACCTAGCCTTCATTCAACAAACACTTTTGAGTAACTTCTGTATGCCAAGGGCCACTCTAGGAGTTTCAACAAGGTCCCTGATCTTAAAAAGCTTAATATAATAATCCTCTACCCAAGGGTTTAACACAATAGTTTTTAAAAATTAATTTGTTTTCAGGACTTAGGTAAGACTCATTTGGTCAACTGATAAATTTGTCCATTTGCCAACATGCAGATTTATATACAAATGTGTTTGCATCCATGTCATTCCATGAATCATTGGAATTTTATCTGCAAATTTGTATGGGCATGCATCCATGTGTGTACATGCCCATACTTTTTCAAGCCACTGAAGTCTGTCAACTGCACTGGTAATGATAAACATGGCATTTATAGCTCAGTCCTACTGATTGATACATAGGACTCTAGCCCCATTTGGTTCCACACTTGGGCATGGACAAAAGAATACTGTTACTTGTGCAAGAAACCGCAAGAAGCTCCTATGTGCTCATTAAGTTGAGCCTATTGGGTGGCTCATGTATAGCAGAGCCCCCTTCCAGGGAGCTAAGTTGTGCATTAGCCTCTCTGAAGAGTCTATTCATTTCTGACACTAATGGCCATATATTGAAGAATGAATTCATTTCTCATTCCTTCCTTGTCTTGACAATGGCCCCTATTACTTGGGACTCTTAACAGTCCTCTCTGGAAAGTTTTCTTTTCATTATTCTAATTTAGCAGATATGCCTAGCATTCACTTAATTTTACCAGGACTTTGTTTCACTTTGAAGTTTTTATTATCAAAAAAATGACTACTAAATATCCAAATAAGACTATTTTGGTTGTGGGGTTTACGCCTCTTTTTTTAAGGAATGAAGAAAGACACCTAAAAGGGCCTGTGTTCTTTACATAAAATCACATACTAAATAAAAAAATGCATACTTATTTAAGAACCAGATATTTCCTCCTGCTCCATTCTATATAATAATCCAGAGATGTCTGTTTTTTTTTTGAGATGTCTGGTTTTAAAGAGAAATCTAAATTTTTAAATAAAAATCATCATTATTTGCTTTACACTTAAAAAACAAAAATAAACATATAAATACCAGATATTAGACAAATTACTATTCCAACATAAATTATATTTTTTAATCCTTTTGTGAGAGATGTTCAAAATATCACTCTTCAGTGGCAGACATGGAAATGCCCTGCTCAGCTCTGGCTTCAAAGAAAGATTTACTGTAAATGCAGGAAATGTGGTCAGCTGACAGCCTCCATCCACTGGGTCTGGGTTGTGCTACCAGGTAGTTGTGGAGAAGAGCATATTTGGTAGCTGAGGAGGATGGGACTCTGAAAAGTTGAGTTGGAGGAATGAAACTAGAAGTACCAGTTGTTGCCTCAAGAGCAAATTTACCTGTGGCAGCTACAGCATATCCCACTAACCTCGTTTTTCTAAGTTTCTCTTCAGAAGAGGTCCTCCAGAATACCAGAGGATATGCTGCCCAAACAAGTGGAGCTGGAAGGAGTATACAAATGGACTGTGGTTGAAACAAAAATGTGCAGCCCATCCTTCCTCAAGGAATACATCTCTGCCCAGCTGCAAGGAAATAGAGGATAGCAGACAGTCCTTATTCACTGGCTTCTTCAGAGTTTGCCTCAACTGCAGAGAACCAGGGCCTCACTTTTTGAGTGGCTGGCATCCAGTGATTGAGCAAGATGAAGGTATAGGGGCCTGTCCATTTTAGCCCATTGCAGATTCCTCTGATGGTCAATTCTCTGGAGCTCCCATTCAGTGTGCAAAGGCCCTGCCAGACCTGCATCATGATCTAAAATCTCCCCTTTCACAAATTTGCTTCCTGCCCCCTCCTTGCCCCACTTCCCTTTCTTTTGTAGACATTTTGCTTGTCTAACTCCATCTCAGGACTTGCTTTCAGGAGACGCAACCTATGGTACTCATCCCTGCTCTCACTCATATGTAACAGCATCTCTTCCTTTCTTCCTCACCTGTTATGCTAGAGGGACAAGGAATGTTCAGGGTAGCCAACAGCAGAGAGATCTAATGGTCAGAGTCTGGCAGAGTCAGAAAAAGCAAAGAGCAGGAATAAAATCATTTCAGTACTTTGTTATTTTTTTTTTATCTCAGTTGCCAGATACAGATACCATTGTTAAAGGCATGGGAGACTTTGATGGTCTAATGTGTAGTATACTTTTCTGCTTAGGGTAATAGACAAATCTTTATGAAACTGATCCATCTTCAAATGTTCTGAGGGTACTGGTTGGCTAAAAAAATTTTGCAGTGACTCCTTTAGTAAAAAAATATATATATATGGCATTTTAATCTGTTTTATAAATACAGAATTTCATAGGTCAGAAATATATAAATTATATTTTAAAAAAAATAAAATAAAGCAGCTATTCTAATTAATGTTATCTCAAGGTTTGGGGAGGGGGGGTTAAGAAAACTACTTTTACCATTAGGCAAAAATGTATTTTTGAAAGTATTTGAACTTCCACTTAATGTCTTCACATTGAAGATAACATTCCTTCCTCTTCTCCAACCTCTTAACCGGCTCCAGCTCCCATACCTGTTCCTGGTGTTTACTCTTCTTAATTGAACTTAGCATTTCCCCCTTGGCCTGATACACAGAGTTCTGGAAAGTGTCTTACTGTGCCCACTTTGCTCCAGGACCAGGACAAGAAGGAAGAGAACCAGGCCTTCCTGGTTCTGTTGGCTCAGGCATTTCTGCAATTGAGAACCATACAGATGGAGCACAGCTTGTCACCACTCTGGGCTTTTCAACTTTTCCACAAAACATTCCAAGTGAAGGCTAAATAGGCTGATTTTCTTTCCATGTTTGTTTCTTCATCTGTATATTGAGGACCTTCCTGGGCACAGGCTTGATGTGAAACCTGAGACAGCAGGTCCAGCACAATGCCTGGCACAACAATGCTGTTCAAAAAGTGGATGTGCTTGTTCATTTATTCCTGGCCTTCTATCAGGAATGTATAAAGATCTGATGCATGCTCCTATCAGAGCCCATGTACCAGTTACAGCTAGCAGGGTAAAAGGAAGGGGAACCAATCCTTGAGGAGATTTCCTTATGGACTTAAGTTATTTTGCCTTCACTGCTTTGCTTTAAAACTGTCCCACCCCATCCCTCCTGATTCCAAGTTCTTCTCCATTATGATAATTCCAAGGAGTTCTAAGAGGATGGTAAAAAGGACCTAAGTGGGGATTCCCGAGTGGCTCAGTGGTTGAGCATCTGCCTCTGGGTAAAGGTATGATCCCAGGGTGCCTGGATTGACTCCTACATCAGCCTCCTTGTGGGGAGCCTGCTTCTCCCTCTGCCTGTGTCACTGCCTCTCTCTCCGTGTGTCTCTCATGAATAAATAAATAAAATCTTTTTAAAAAATATTTTTAAGAAAAGTACTCAAGTGGCCCACTATGTCTTAAAAAGAAAACCATAAAAATGAAAAACCTTCATAGCCTCTAAGAGTTTGGATAACACCTACTATAATCAAATACATAAAATGTCAATGGTTTGAAAAATCTAGAAATTACTATTTACTTGCCATTTATTGACTATTCACTGTTTGCTAGGCACTGGCATTTTATTTACATTCTTTTAATTCATCTGCCTTATAACCCTGCACAGTGGAAAAATGGGTGCTAGAGAAGTGATGTATCTAGCATGAGGTCACACAGCCAGTCTGCAGTCAATTTTCTGTAAAGTTAATGCCACTTAGGCTGCTCTGCAGTTGTTTTGTTCCTCTCATCTCTCTTGCTGTCTTCATTATTTGAAGATTTTTTTTTTAGTGTTTTGCTTTGGTTCTTTTGTCTTTATTTTTTGTGTTTCTATTACAGGTTTTTCTTTACAGTTCGTTCATGGCTTGCATGAATTATTTTATACTAGTTATAACTTTCTATTTTAAGTTGATATCTAGTTAACTTCAGCAGTCCTGTAGAGATTGGCAGTGGTGCTGAGGGCTGCTAGCATCTTTCTGGTCTCTTTTCCCTTCAGTGGGCCAGTCATAGCTGGAGGGATCACTCTTGGTGTCAGGGCCAAGAGCACAGTTGCATGCATGGCAGGAGCAGTGCCATTGTCTGGGGCACGGGCACCTACACTGTCGCACCAGTACTTGGGAGGAATAGGGTGAGAAAGGGAAGAATGTGGCATGTTTGGCCCCAGAGGATGAAGGAACAGCTCCTGCTGAGGGAGCGTTTGGTGGCATGGACTGTAGGTCGCTCTACCAACTGGAGTCCTTGGTGGGGAAAGCTGCAGGTGCCCATGGTTGTGGTGAGAGCTTCTGGGGCCCTCGGTGCTAAAGGCTGTTGAAGTTGTTCTGGTCTCCTTTTCCCCCATGGGAGGTGTTTGTGGTAAGGGGAATCCCTTTTGGCCCCAAGCTGTGCCAGCCTGTGGGATGGGGTGATGCAGGCAAAATGTTTCCTGTACTTTTCTATGTAGCCATCTTCAGTTTTTTGTGCTCTACTAGGTGGCCACAGCATCATAATTGTAGTCCAGGGCTCTCCAGAGCTCTCCAGAGCTATTTTCATCAGTAAGTAGTTGTAAAATTGTGAGTTTGGGGTGGGGGTTAGGATACAAGGGCTAGGACCTCTTAGTCTGCCATCTTTCCAGTATCTCTCCCCACGTTATTTTTCTTAAAGTGAGCATCTAAAATTGGATCAACTCTTACAGCCAGTAAGTGGCAAAGCCAAGATTCAAATTCAGGTCTGTGATTTCAAAGCTACTTCTTGCTAGTTCTTATTCTTCATCTCATTTGTTTATAGCTTAATCTATTATTCCCCTATCACCTCTTCCATAAGCCTCTGCTCCCTTTCCATTGAAACCCCTCCTCCATTGCCAGAAAACATTACTGAGTCACTCTTTTTAGCTTCTCACCAAAAGTGAGATGGTGATTTTTTGCTAACAATTCCTTTTTCCTGACAATTCTCTCCTCTGGAAGCAACCCTTTATGCCATTTGTCATAATTCTCAGAATATAAATAGTAAGCTCTTTCCTCCCTACTACCATCCCCAGACACAACTAACCTCCAGAGTAACCCCCTACCTTCTTCAAATAGCACTTGTCTCAGTGTCCTCAACAGCTACATTCCTTAGGAATTTTAACCTCTTCCCCTACCAGCATCACAGTTCCATGACCTTCTCAATACACATGGCCTGCATCTCTTTTCCATTTGAGCCACCCACAGGCATGACCACATCCTGAAAACTGGCATGCCTTAGAATAACTCTATGTCCCAGAACTGTAAAACAAAATTTCCCTCCTCCCACCCTAGGCTCTTTTTCATTCTTCAATTATCCTAAAGCTACTAATTACCTTCCTATAGAAAGGCAATAGGCTGGTTCATTTTGTTCCATGGTGGATTCTTGCTGCCTCAAATCTATTAAATCTTAAATCTACTTGGTATTTTTGAAAATCATCTACATTTGTCTACCTATGACATTTTAAAAAAAAACTTTTCCTTGATTTTTTTCTTCCTCCTCAAACATTAGCCAACTGGTATTAACTTTCTAAATAAAGCCTTAGCGCCTACTTTACAGGAAAGATTGAAAGCAACTGGCTATATAATCTTCTCTCTCCTTCTCAACAGTTTGGCTTCACAAGCTCTTATTTGTCCCATCTATCTCAGAGGAAGAAAGTCTTTTTCAAAGCATCCCTTCAAGTGTGGCCCCCATCCCTTCTGGTGTCACACCATTCTGACGCCTTGCTCCATCTATTATTTTTGTATTTTCTATTGCTCTCTTCCCTGAATTATTCTCCTATGTCTAGATTGTGTTTTCTATCATTCACTTGAAATAACTTTTAGTGGCATCTTCTAGGATTGAAGGTATAACCTGGACTTCAAAGGTGTCAATCTTTCCAATCCTAATTAAATGTCAAAGAGGGTGCAAAGATGTTAGGGGAGACTTCAACAAGGTTCCAGAATGCAAAAGAATACAGGGACCTAGCCAGTCCTTAAGGTAACCTACATTATGATTAGTAATAGAAATTTATCCAAAGTTGGGATGATTATCTCCATCAATTTTTAGATCTTAGGACATATAGCCAGGTAATTAAGAAAGAGTGCTAAAGCAGAATTTCCTGGCTGAGGAAGATTATTGGTGACTGCCCTAGAACTCAGCCAAAGTACATAAATCCCTTTAGGGAAGAAAGCAGGGGTAGGAACAGGAGCAGTTCTATGCACAGTTGTCTCAGACTTAGAACAATTATGCTTCCATATATCATTTTCAAAAGGGGAATAACTGAAAGGACATTTGAGACTCATCTGGTCCAAAAGTGAGTAATAACCTATGAGCTATATTCTGCCCATAGCTGATAAACCTTCTTTGGCCCATACTGTATTTTTCATAATAATTGGACCAATGCATTAAGATCTGGAGAATTCACCTAAATGTCATGTTTTGGTTCCTAGGAAATACTGGGAGATTTGACAGCTCAAGAGTGAAATTTCAGTTTGGCAACCACTGGGTGGATCTGGGTAATGACTGTTGCATTAGATGGGATATGTGCTCTGCTGTTCACCTTCATCTCTATCATTCGTTCAGGAGGCATCAACATCTGAATTTCCAACTTCTGACTAAGTTCAATGTACTAATATTTAAATGATGAAATTGGAATCCAAGGAATTTTTGTGATAACCCCAAAGTCACATAAGCTAGTCAGGTAGTGTTGTGCCTGCTTCTTAGTGCTGAGTTCACGTTCTACATTGCTTTACAAAACTTCTTTAGCTTAACATTTTTGATGTACAGAGCAATGAACCTAATCCTATTGGAGGTAAAAAATTCAGGTAACACTCTTGGCCATTATTAGCTTTCAAGCCATCCTTTTGGAACAATGCAATTCACTCAGGAAGTCTTGTCACTGGGCAGATCAATAGCTCTGACCTACACGACTATGTAACTTGCAATTGTGTTTCCATTATAAAACTCATTACATAGTACAGCAAGAAAAAAATTCCTCACTTATCTTTTTTAGAATCTTTTCTCAAACTGTATATGCTGAAGGCCAGGGTTCCTTATCAGCTTTATAGCACCTTTTTGGCTTTTGATCAGGCAAAGAAAAACTCTGATTCTACGATTTATTCTCATATTGAATACTTAAATTCATATTTAGACAGCTTTATGTATGCAATCCTGGGAATTCTTTATTTCTTTAGCAGTTTTATACATTTTATTTGTTGCTGCCATGAGAAGTAAAAAGAAGGGAGATGCTTCCATTCCAAATCATGGTACAGAATTCATCCTAATCTTTCCCTTCCTTCCCCTCCTTTCCTTTCCACTCCCTTCCATACATTTCTCTTCCTCCCCTTTGTCTCCCTTTCCTTCTTTTTCTTTCTTTTAAAAATTCTCTTCCTTCCCCTTCCTTCCTTCTTCAATCATTTGTTGGTATGCTGGTCATGCTAGTCATTGTGCAAGAAAATCTAAGGTGAAAAGAGATTGATAAAGAACAAAGTCAGATGAATGAATGTACCAATAATTTAATACATTTAATTAATGCACTAATAATTTAAGACATAAATAGCATACACTCCCAGTTTTCCACTCCTGTTTGCTCAGATCTTCTTACCATGCATCAGCTTGACTCCCAAAGGTAGCACTGGTATCTTTGGTGATGGACTGCCCTCAGGCTCCCAGAACCCATTATGCTTTATATATACCAGAAGCCAAAAATGCCTATACTGGTACAGGGTTAGCTTGTAATCAATGACTAATCAGTGCAGGAATAAAAATACCCAGATCCCACCTTCCTGGCTAACTTTTCCCATTTTCCAGAATTTCCCAATGGGATAGAAATTAGCAGTTACCCACAACAATAGTCGACTTAATAACATATCTTTGAAAGGCTGCCTTCCCTCCCACCCCAATTGCTTCCTTCCTTATCTATACATGTTCCTTGCACCTCTCAAAAGACTGCTTGACCTAAATCCTTGTCTCATACTGCTTTGGGGGAGTACCCAGACTAAAATCATGTGGGAACGTAGGAAAAAACAATTTTGCCTGGCGCAGTTGCTGAAGGTGTCAATTTAGGAGGTGACAGTTGGACTAGGTTTTAAAAAAATAAGTGGCATTTGCCAAGTACAGGTGATGAGATAAAATAATACTAGCAGCTAAAACACTTTATATTGGTTTTCCCCTTTGATTCTCAGAAGGTTTTTTTTGTTTTGTTTTGTTTTTTTGTTTTTTTTTTTTTTTGTAAAAATTCTCCATTTTTACAAATGAGGAAACGGGGATGGGGGAGAGTAGTCAAGTTACAGAAGGTTACTCTGCCTGTAAATGGCAGGGCTAAGATTTAAACACAGTGCCATATGGCTCCAAAGTCACAGCTCTTCCTGGCAATGTACTGCATAGGAGAAAGAAAACAGGCTTTTAAGGCAGGCACATCTGAGCTTCAATCCTCCTTTGTATTAGCTGTAGGTCCTTGAGTGAAAATGAACCTCTAAATCTGTTTTCTCCACTTGAGATTACTCTGAATTACTCTGAAAAATGAGTTTATAAAGTTTAATGGAAATGTAACATGTAAAGTACCTACTACAATGCTTGTCATAAGCAAGTACTCAGTAAATATACCAGTTATCATTACTGTATGACTATTAGGTGCAAATAAAACTGCTCATGTAAAAATTTTGTGTGTGATTTTAAACACCAGTCCTTCTCACCTTGTGATATGGAAGTTTTATGTGTACAGAATGTAATATTCATGATAGAAAGTGGTGAGAAATGAGGTTACAATGGACCATAGGACTTTATTTTTACTTTATTTTGTTTTATTTTTAGAAAGAGAGAGAGAGAGACAGTGCACAAGAGCAGGGAGGGGAGGGGCAGCAGGAGAGGGAGAAGGAGAATCCTAGGCAGGCTCCATGACCAGCATGGAGCCCAGCGTGAGGCTCCATCTGATGACTCTGAGATCATGACCTGAGCAGAAATTAAGAGTTAGAGGCTTAACCGACTAAGCCACCCAGGCGCCCATAGGATTTGAGATTTATTTTTTTTCATTCTTTAAAAATTTAAATTCAATTTGCCAACATATAGTATGACAAGGACTTGATATTTACAAGAGATATGTGTCACGCTGAAGAGGTTGACTCATCCTACAGGGATCAAATGTTTTTACACAGGATGAAGATGACATGTTTAGGCCTGTATTTTGGGTTAAGTTGGTGGGGGGGGTTGTCATGTTCAGATGCGTGAGGGGTTTTATTTTGGTGGGGGAGTGGATAACCTGAAGTCACTAAGAATGTTAGATTGGAGAACTGTGGGTCTGGGGGCAGGAAGACTGCAGAAAGCTTTTGGACTCTGCTTTAGGATGTTTCTCCTTCTCATTGCTCTCCAGCATTTTCAAAGCATAACAAAATGATCACGTGTGAGTGAAATAAAAGATACTGTATGTGTCTGTGTGAGATACAGAGACAGACAGAGAAGGTAGCTTCAAACAGCAGCCTCCCTTCTTCAGTCTGTACCTCTCAAATTGAATGCACTCAGATTTGTCATGGACCCTGAAGATCTATCTACACACTGGTGTTCTACAACAGAGAAAAGATCTTCGAGATAATACCCTCATTTTACTTTTAGATCTCTGTCCTTGAGTCTCTACAAGGACTATGAATCTTTGGTCTAACCCACCTGATTTCTTTCTTTTCTTTCTTTCTTTCTTTCTTTCTTTCTTTCTTTCTTTCTTTCTTTTCTTTCTTTTCTTTCTTTCTTCTTTCTTTCTTTCTTTCTTTCTTTTTCTTTCTTTCTTTCTTTCTTCTTTCTTTCTTAAGATTTTATTTATTTATTTAAGAGAAAGAGAGCATGAGAATGGGGAGGGTCAAAGGGAAAAACAGACTCCCCACTTAGCAAGGAGCCTGACTTAGGGTTTGAGCCTGGGACACCAGGATCACGACCTGAGCAGAAGGCAGATGCTTAACTGACTGAACCACCCAGGCACTCCTAACCCACTTGATTTCTAACATCTACCCAGTCTGTGGTCTTGGCTTGGTCTGAAGAGTGTTCCCTTGAGCCTCAGTTTGCTCATCTGGATGATGGTCAGTAACAACTTTCCTGCTCTCCCCATAGGATCAAATGAAACCTATTTGTATCTATTACGGATTACTATGCAAACATCTTGCTTAGTGAGACAAAACTGTTTTTCCACCTCAATCCAGGGAGTCCAATGGAGTTTTTCCATTTAATAATTGCTTCTGTGGGATAATGTATTTGTTCACAAAAGCCAAATCACTACTCAGTCACATCATTTTTTTACTTGACGGTTGCAATTATTATTTTCCTATTTAATCTTTGGTAGAAGCCTAGAAAGGATCATAGGAATCATATAATTCAACTCTACCTAAATTTAGCATTTTTTAAGACATGAATTTTAGAAAACAAGTCATTCAATTTTGGCTTTTTTGGACTAGGAATATTTCAAATTCGTTACCCATCCAGATCTAGTTTTATTACTTTCTTAAGATGATTTCTTCAATAATTGTTCCTTTTCGTAGCCATAATAAGTAGAATAGCACCTTCATCTGATTCATTTAGTTCTCCTCTAGTTTATATCATCCTGCATCTCTTTCAAATACTGGATCCTGTCACCTCCAAGATGTGAAGGAGATGAGTTCCTGGCCTTAGAGTTTTTGCTCCATCTTGACCTAACAAACCTTTCTCTCTTTCACAGCACTGCTTAAAATAATAGGGGATACTGGGTGGGGGAAATATGGGAACTTTCTGTACTGTCTTCATGACTTTTCTATAAGTACATATTCATGAGAGACACAGAGAGAGGCAGAGACACAGGCAGAAGGAGAAGCAAGGCTCCTGTGAGGAGCATGATGTGGAACTCAATCCCAGGACCCCAGGATCATGCCCTGAACTGAAGGCAGATGCTCAACCACTGAGCCACCCAGGTGCCCCTAAGAAGTTTATTTTTAAAAAAGTGATGATTCCAATTTGAAAAATAATCTGTGCAAAATTTAAATATGGGTGCTAGCCCTGTGTGTGTGTGTGTGTGTGTGTGTGTGTGTGAGAGAGAGAGAGAGAGAGAGAGAGAGAGAGAGAGAAAGTAGTTAAAGAGATGCACGGTGGACTTAGGCAGCCTGATAAGGAATACTTTAAGGTGAAACTGGAAGCAGTCCAGTTAGTTTGACTGACGTCTAGGTGGTCAGCATCTTCTCTGAGGAAATCAATATCTACCTGTGGCAGTCAATAACAAAGTTCTGAGGTCACCTGGCCCAATCCAGTGTTCCTTCCACCAAGTAAGTTTTGAGGTAACCAAATGAGGAGAGGCTAAGGGGGCAGAACTGGCTACAACAAAATGGTGAAGACTTCTAAATACTATCTTTTTTGGGAGGGGGTTAGAAGGAGGTAGGACTAAGGAAGAAAGTAGGTTAAAGAAAAAGAAAAAACACTGGATGAGAATTGGTGAAGATCTTTGAAGCAAAAATGGACTTGCCATGAGAGGCAGCTGGAAGCTAGTGACAACTAGTAATTTATTACTGAGGGCTCTTAAATGTTCAACTCCCTTTTGTGAAGGTTAGCAACACTAAAAAGCAATGCTCTGTTGGCAAACATGTGACTGAATTAAACTGAAGAGAAAGAACAGGTAATTATGAATCAGTTGATATCTAGACTATGATGGCAGTTATAAAAATATTTTGAATTGATGATCTCTGTTCCTAAAAAAAAAGTTGCTTATTAAATTTAAGAGTTTGGTCCTTCTTCAAACTTTCACTAAGAAGACTTCTGCCTTTCTTTACCAAGAATTCTCATTCATGTTTGTTGTAAACCTTCCAGGGTTCATACATATTCACGTATACAAATTGAGTACTGATAGAGTGATATAATTGCACACATGAGTCAACACCTTGGAATTTATTTCCATATTCTACAATTTGTAAGCCAGAAAACAATTTTATTTCTCATCTGCACAGTAAGGTTTTAGAAGCATGACTGATTAACTCCTTAAGAAGAGACTCTTCTTTTGGAAACTGTAGCAAACATGTTTCTAGTTTAAAAAGGAAAAGCATAAGATTGAAAAACAAAAGCTTCTTATATTGACAATTGTACCATAATCTATAACTGTATTTCTGATAAAACTTCTTTTTGATAAATTATCTTCCTTTAGTTAGTAAGTATCTAAAAACGTCAATCCATGTGGTCATGAAAGGACATACCAATATATATCTTCATCGCCTGGAGAACTGGCCATGTGTCTCTTTAAAAAAATTATTTAATTATAGTTGACATACAATATTACATTAGTTCCAAGTATACAAAATAGTGATTTAACATGTCTATACATGGCATACATCTCTATGCTATGCTCACCACAAGTTAACTACCTTCTGTCACCATACCACGCTATTATGATATCATTGACTATATTCCCTATGCTGTGCCTTTTATTCCTATGACTTACTCATTCCACAACTGAAAACTTGTAACTCTCAATTCTCTTTGCCCATTTTGCTCATCCCCAAACCCCCATCCTTCTGGCAACTATCAGTCTGTTCTCTGTATTTACAGGTTTGATTCTGCTTTTTGTTTGTCTATTTATTTGTTTTGTTTTTTAGATTCCACACATGAATGAAGTCATGTGGTGTCTTCTTTTCTCAGTCTGACTTGTTTCACTTAGTATAATACCCTCCATGTACATCCATGTTGTCACACATGGCAAGATATTATTCCCTTTCATGGCTGCACAGTAGTCCTCTGTGTGTGTGTGTGTACCACATCTTTATCCATTTATCTATTGATCATATGTTCTTTTTTTAAAGATATCTTTTTATCAACTGCTTGAAAACAAGAATTCATGACCTGATCCCAGAAGCATTTTTTTGAGAGGCATTTATTTCAGTATATCATTTGGAAATAATGATTGGAAACCTTAGAATTACTTAACATAATGATTTTACTTCATTGTTATTTCTTTATAATATATGCTCACAGTTTTGAACTATGTAACTATTTGACTTTAATTATTAATAAAATATCCAAAAAGTCATCAGTGCATAAATTTATATGACTTAGAAAAAGTTCAGTCAGGAAGCTCTTAGCTTTCTGGGAAATTATGTAATATATAATACTAGTGGACAGAATTTTCCCAATCAGGAATTATTAAGTTACATATAGAGCGAAAAAATATAAGATTATAAGATTGAAGGTACTGTTTAAGATTCTCAGCACTTTTTATGAAAAGCTTATGACAGGACCAATAAGACCTTTAATAAGCAACAACTCTAACCAGATGTATTTGTAAAGGTAATACTAGCTAATATAAGAGATATATTCCATATCTCAGAGGCTTAACATGAGAGAAACTTATTTCTCACTTAGGTGAAATTCCAATCGACCAGTGGCTTTCTACCAAATAGTTTAAAGACTCAGATTCTTCTGTCTTGTGGCCCTGTAACTTCAACATTTTGCTTCCAAGGTCAGTACATTTATTTGTATGAAACCAGAAGGGAAAAGGGTAATGAAAATTATGTATGAGAGTCTTTATGGATCAATACTAAAAGGATATACATCACCTTTAATCATCCTATTGGCCAAAGTTTGCTCATATGGCCACATCTAACTTTAAAGGAGGCTGGTAAATATAGTCTACCTGAATATTCAGTAAGAAAAGGAAAGATTTGGGGATGACAGGGTGGTTCAGTGGTTGAACATCTGCCTTTGGCTCAGGGCATGACCCCAGGATCTGGGATTGAGTCCCACATCATGTCTCTGTGTCTCTATGTCTCTGTGTCTCTCATGAATAAATAAATAAAATCTTTATAAAAAAAAGAAAAGGAAAAGAAAGATTTGGTGACATCAGCAGGCAATTTCTGCCACAACAGCCAACTGCTTTATGCTTTTTAATGCTATAGTCTAAATGGATAGAAAAATTTATATTTATCAGTATTTCAGATGAAGAAATATAAAACTACCAGGTAATTTTTCTAATTTGTCATTGTTTAGTTCTGGGGAATGAGAATGAGACCACTTCTCAGATTTTGCATTACCGCTGACAGAATTATCTAGATTTACTTATTTTTGTTTGACTAAACCACATAATTATGAGCTCTTAATTTGTAAGGTTATTTTCATGTATCCTACTTTATCATTATTGGCCTAAGTAGAAACCAAAGAGTGCTTTATGATACCAAGTTATCTCTTTTATGTTGGCCACTGAAACTCTCTCTTCAATCATAATGGCACCAAGACAAGAGAACTCATTCTTCTGATCCATCCTTTTAAAAAATATTCTAATAGTTTTCTTCTTATTTGTCTCTAAATTATAATCAGAAAATCTGTGCTATGCTATAATTTAAAAAGCATTCTCTGGTAATGGAATCATGGGAGTGTTCTCAGATCAATTTGTTTCTCAGCTCAAGTTTACCATAAGAGCTGTTTTTGGTTCAGGAGCTCTCAAGGGAAATCAAGAGAACCTCAGAAACTTGTTCAGAATTTCTAGGTTAAGTGGAATGGGAAGGCTGTGACAAGTGACTGTGCCACCTGCAATTTGATGAGCACCAGAGGCCCCAAACCAGAAGCATCTTCCTATGTATATCTGCTAATTGCTCCTCCATGCTCACATATAAATCTCATTTCAACTTGGCCCATCAGTGAGTCAGAACTTTAAATGTTCTATTTCATTAATATGTTAACATTATTGTCATTTAAAAAATTTCAAAACCATTATTAGAAAATAAACTTAAGAAGAAAAATGCTCATTATAGACTATGTCAAATAGTTCTTTGTGTACTGAGTGACCTGAGTAACAGAAGTTAGTCTTCTCAGACTACACTGGCCATAAAATATGTCCTTCTGAGAATTACCAGAGGATGTTTTGTCACAGCACTCACCTCATAATTTTCACTTACTGCACTACAGTAATGATAATTAAAGAATTTTTCAAAAGGAAACACACACAATCTTATCATCATAGCAAATTAGCTATATTTCTAATCTTTCTAATTGATTTCTCATCCTAAGGTCTTGTTAGGGTTGTTGGGGTTCTTGTTGATATCTTCTAACCTCATTCTTTTTGTTGTTTTGTTTTGATTTTTTATCATTTAGTGTCCTACAAGAGCCTAGTTTTGAACAGATTAAATATTTTTGTTGACAAGTATTTATTGAGCTCCTACTATGTGTAGACATTATTCAAGTTCTGGGAGACAGCAATAACATAAATTCTGCCTTGCGTAGCTTACATTCTAGGAGTGGGGTTGCAGAAATAGATAATAAGATGTAAGGATGTAAATTAGACAGTGATAAGTGTGGAGAATTAAGACTTGAATGATGAAAAAGATGCAGCTATGTGAAGGCCCAGGGCAGAGTGGTTGGTCCACACAGAGAACAGCAGTGAATAAGGTACAAGATTGGTATGCTCCAGGTGGAGAACAAAGGCCATAGTAGAAAATAACATAAATGAAGAGACAAGAAGAGATAAAGTGGGAGAAGTCAGTGGGGCACTTGGGAGTCCTTATTGATGATACTAAGGATTTTATTAAGAAGCCACAGGAAGGTATTAAGCAGAGGCATGGTAAGATCTAATTTATGCTTAGATCACTCCAGTTTCCCTGTGACAGACATAGAGAAGGCAAGAGGAGGAAATCCTGAGGAGACAGGTAAGTGTAGTCTTAAGCCAAGAATGTATTAGGGGACGTATTGAGAAATGCTTGGATTCTGGGTATATTCTGAAAGTAGAGGCAACAGGCTTACCATGAATTAAATGTGTGCTACAAAGAATAAAATGGAATCAAGGAAGTTTCCTAGGCATCCAGGAGTGTGGTGCTATTTATTATAATAGAGATGATTTGATGATATTCATTAGTTCAAACATTTACTAGATGATTCTTTTGTGTCAGATACTATGCTAGGCCTCGTGAACTGCAAGAATCCCCTAAGGAATCTTAATCTAAGTAAGAAGTGACAAGGGATGGCATTAAGGCAGAGGGAGAAGGATGAAAAGGAAAGAACAAATTTAAGAAGTATGTGGGAGGGGAAATTGGCAGAATATGGTGACTGATGTTTAGAGTGGGAAAAGACTCTAGAGTGATTGGAAATTTCTGATTTAAGTACATAGATGACAATGCCATTAATGAAGATAGGGAATTCATAATAAGAAATTAGTTTGGGGGGATCCCTGGGTGGCACAGCGGTTTAGCGCCTGCCTTTGGCCCAGGGCGCAATCCTGGAGACCCGGGATCGAATCCCACATCGGGCTCCCGGTGCATGGAGCCTGCTTCTCTGCCTATGTCTCTGCCTCTCTCTCTCTCTGTGTGTGTGACTATCATAAATAAATAAAGAATTAAAAAAAAAGAACAACAACAACAAAAAAAGAAATTAGTTTGGGAAGAAAGTCCTTATTAGATTAAGAACGGAAGCTAATGATTACTGATCACTTCCTACATTCCAGGCACTGTGCTTACTGCTTAGCACAAACATCCTCATTTAATTCTCAAAACACTTTTGCTACACTATTGAATCAATACTTATGTACTATTATTGGCCTTATTTTCATAGAGAGGTAATCTGGGAATTATGGAGGATAAATATCTTGCTCAGTGCTACATACATAATAAGTAGGAGAACCAGGGCTTTGAGTCCATGAAACTAATATTTGTAGATGTTGTGTTTGAGATGCCATAGATATTCTGTTAGGGACATTTAGTAGATTTGCAAATCAAGACTTAGAATTTGAAACATGACCTAGAGATATAGATTTGAGGATAGCCTAAAAGTGATTGATTACATACCCTGTATTGGCATCCTTCTCTTTGAAGCCTTGCTTTCTTCTACGCCTATAGCGTTACCTGTGATCAGCTTCCAAAGAATCTACTTGCACTTGAATCCTTATCTCAGAGTCTGCTTTGGAGGGAACTCAAACCCAGACAAAACGGACTGAAAAATAAATAGAAGGTGAGGGAAAAAAAGAACAATAAACCCTTTCTTAGGAGCTTGACCATTAAAGGAGGGAAATTAATAGGCAAGTAACCACAAGAGAACATACAACTACTTTTTAAGAAGGGAACACAACCAAATATATGCCGAGAGGAAAGTTAACAGATAGGGAAACACTGAAGAGGTCCTAGTTAAAAAAAAAAAAAAAAAAAATCTATTATTTTCTGTGAGGCTGAAAAAAGTTTTCCACTCAGAAGAAGAGGTGACAGAGAGGAAGTGGAGTGAGGTTTTGGGTGACTGATGAAGGGCTGAAGAGCACAGGACTTTGGTGATATCAGTTTGAGTCTTTGCATGATTTTTATCATCAGAGTTTGGCAATAACAGAGTAGAAGTGAAGATGATTGGAATAATACAATGCTAGGTTAAAACTTTCAGAACTGACTTATTTGAGTAACTCAAGTGTCTAGGGTAGAAACAACAGTGGCCAGGTCAAAGTGTAAACAGCCCAGGCATTTCCAGGAACTGTAGTTCTTGCTGACCTGGTTAGTCACAGGCCACTCGACTGAGACCTCAAACCCCCAACCATCCTTGCTTTGTCTTCTTAAATGCTCTTTGCTTGACCAATTTCTGACTTACAGCTTTCCTGACCTTCAAGACGTCATGAATAAACTTTTTTTTTTTGTAAAATTAGTTATGGAGTCACTGAGTTGAAGAGTTTTGCTAAAGCTAAAAACATTTTTGCATACAAAGAAAGGTCCTAGAGAGTTACCCACTCACCAAAGTAATAAAACAAGTTAGTGAGAAAGCCAAGACTGCTGTTTCTACTGCACTGAGATGTCTATGGTAAAGAGACAAAAGTGGAAAGGGGAATATGCAAAAAAGAAAGTATATGCACTCTGTCCTTTTTAAAAATTGGAATTGCATTATTTTTTTCTTAATTTTTGCTGAGTATTTTTATTTCCACAATTTATTACTTTGATTTTTATCAGGGATAAGATACAGTGACCTAATAACCCTGGTTCCCTCACCAGGATCATCATTACTTTGTCTTTCAAGGAATGACCTTCCTTCAGCTAAAAAGGGTGGGTGATGAAGTAGGTAAGATTGCTGAGGTCAGCTTAAGATCTGGCATCTGTGACTGAGAATCCCTCCCTCTCCCCCCAAGGAAACACCTCTGCACCCAGCTCTGTCCCAGGAGGCAAAGGGGGCAAGAGATCAGGCAAGCTAATTAACTCAGATCTCTCCCTTTGGCCTTGGAAATCATTAATCATAGAGCCACCACATGGCCACTGATCTTTTAATGATGATTTTAATTTGCATGCTAAGCAAATAGTCTCAAAATGTTGCTTTGGGTAGAATTTGTGAGCCCTGCCTAGGCAGGTTATTTCAAAGTCAATTGCACTTTAATACTCTTTTCCAAAAAGTCACTCTTTCATTTTGACAACTTCATTTTGTAAATACTGTCATTGAGCTGTCATTTGTTTAGTACAGGGTAAATTAACTTCAACCAAGCATTTATTAATTTTAATAAAAAAGGAAAAACATTTCAGCTTAAAATTGCTTTTAAAATTGTAATGGTTGTGAAATAGTCTGTTTCAGAATTAGGAGGAACCTTAAGTAGTATCTACTCCAAGTGATTTGCAAATAAAACAGAGATCTAGACATGTTAACTGATTCACCAGAGGTCACAGAGAACTGATTGGCAGAGCTGAGCAGGATCAAAAATCTAGTATTTCCCCCTCAAACTATTAATGAAATTAGACACATTAAGATAACCACAGTGCTTCAAAACAATGTATTCTTTATTTTCAGAATCAATTAAATCCTACATAGTTGAGTGTATCTGCATTCCAAATTAGGCAGCTTGACTCACAAACATTATTGCTGTCAAAAGCCATATCATCTCAAGCTAATTTTCTTAATTTGAAAAGCAAAATCCATTTACTTGTTTTTCATTAAGTAATAATACTTGTCTTGAAGTAATGTGGCCCAAAAATTGCAATCATGAAAAGAAACAGCTTAACTGCACTCAGAACAGTACTTAAAAGAAACAATTATATTTCAAAGACTTCAGAGTGCAACATATAGGGAATAAAGTGTCCTACTTTAATAATAGAGGACAGAATGTTTGAAGTAATTTACAGTTTAACAAGTGATTCCACATCTACTCTCATTATTGTAATGTACTCAGTGATTATTACTGTCTTTTATAACTCAGGATGCAGAATTGATATGTGACTTGTTCAAAGTCACATAGCTGGTTGGTGACTCTACTTCAGTTAGATCCTGTGCTCTAGGTCTCCTAGCTCTCAGTTCAGAGTTTCCCTGACAAAATACTAACAGCCCTTCATAGGCCATATGTGATATAATGGTCACTGTGTTCTGGTTGGATGCTGATGACCATCTGCTCACCCAGTGGGTATAAAGGCCACTGCTAAACTTCTAAACTGAGGTCCTATCTCTAGGAGAGATGAGACAGAAAGCATTCCTCCCTACTTCATCAGAATCTTCTTGACTTCAGTGTGGACCCTGTGAATTCTCTGAGTCACCTAACTTTGTGGCCTATTCACAGCGGGGCTGCATCCACCAGGGAAAACCACACTCCTCTTTAGAAAATGCCTCCCTTCATGCTCTGTGGGTAACACCATTGATGGCCCCAAAATATGCTCACTTAGGATGTGCAGAGGGTAGAAGAAAGCCTTTTTAAAACAGTCACCCAACATTAACAGATAAGGAGAGAGGAGAGTGGAAACAGAAAGATGCACATACATGTGAAGGCTACAGCTTAAGTGGCTGGAGCCTGAGAAGTTCTGGAATGAGAGGAGAAGTAAAGGCCAAGGTTTATACTTCAGAGGCAGCACACTTCTCTGCCCACGAACATTTCCCCCATTACACTCCTGTTCAAGACATGGCAGACAAATTTAAAATATTCTGCTTATACTCATTTCAAATCTATAGTCTGGTCAACTCAGATGAATGTCAAAGACCTTCAAACTCTGACACATATTCTAATTGTTTTTATTAGTGCTCCTCCATATTTTAAAAATTTGGTCATACCCAAATTTCTCTTTGTAACAGCTTGATTTCATGATGGCAAAAGGGAAAGAGTAATATAATTAGGGTAATCTTTGCAATATTTAGTTGTGTTTTCATGAAGTTTTCATTTGCTCATGATGACCATACATTCCAGTGTGTGCCATATATCCCCATACATATTATCAATAATATCCTCTTTTACTCTCTAAGTGTCCCCATTTAGAACAATATGTTATTTGGTTACCATAGCCATATTTTAAAAAATAAAGTTGAAATTTATTTGAGCATATATTGGTTTTCTTATGCCATACCTTCCACAAATATTTACTGAGTGCTTGCTATATACAAAATACTATTTCAATAGTTTTAATGATAAGGTAGAAATGCAGTTTCTATTACCTGAGAGTTGACTCTCATGATGAAAAGACAGACAATGAAAGAAAAAATCAACACTGCTGTAAAGTAGAATGATATAAGTTATAGACAGGGTTTCAACATTGTGCTGAAGAGAGGATTCTTAGAATTGAGGAGTTTTAAAGAAGAATAAGACCTGAGCAGGCATTCCAGGCAAAGAGAGTAAGCAACAATAACACTAACAGCAAAAACAGCAGTAACAGGTGTAATTTATTAATGCCTCCTATTTTCTAGGAATGATGCAAGATGCTTTAGAGATATTTCTAATCACAGTTTAATCAAATCTAATTGAATCACAATTTCTATTAAGTCTCATCTACATTATTGATGTTAGAATCTAAGCAGAGCATATGGTATGGAAGACTGGGAGATGAGATGTCTTGCTATGGAGGACCTTGAAAACCAACCTGCAGCCAGCAGAAGTCATCTCATATTTTGACTGTAAGTGGGAATAAGATCAGATGGCAGTTGTGGAAGGATGGTCAGAAGGGAAGGACATAGGGAACTTGTTAGGAGGCTATGGAAATATTGCAGACATAAAGAGGGATTGAAGTAGGTGAGGAACATTGGAAACTAGGGGACAAATTTGAGACCAGTTGCAGAAATGATGTTAATATGATTTTTCACAATTTAATAAGTTATGAGATTTTCTTATTCATCTTGATAAATGCTACTGAATTTCTAATTCTTAGGATAAACTGCTGGTATGTGTGGAGGAATGGATTTTTGTATTTGAAATTACTCTGTATTTTTATCCCTTACCCCCTTCATCCTTGCCTAGCCTATTATATTTTAAGATATCTTTAACTTACTGAACAATTTCAATAACTTTCAGAAAGAAAAAAAAAGTTACTCTCTAAAAATTAGTGATCTCCTGTTTTGCTTTGTTGTTGTTTTTTTTTTTTTTTTTTTTTTTTTTTTAATAACTTTTAGGGATCCCTGGGTGGCGCAGCGGTTTGGCGCCTGCCTTTGGCCCAGGGCGCGATCCTGGAGACCCGGGATCGAATCCCACGTCGGGCTCCCGGTGCATGGAGCCTGCTTCTCCCTCTGCCTGTGTCTCTGCCTCTCTCTCTCTCTGTCTCTGTGACTATCATAAATAAATAAAAAAAATTAAAAAAAATAACTTTTAAACCCTGAGCAGTATCATGTAACTGAAGTTGCAGGAACAGGTCAAAAATGGATTTGGGAAAACCATTCCCTGGGAAATTTAGAAAGTAAAATAAGTGCAAAGAAAAGATTACCTGGCTTAAGAGTGAATCTGTAGGGCACCTGGCTGGCTCAGTAGGTTGTGTCTGACTTTTAGTTTTAGCTCAGGTCATGATCTCAGACTTGTTAGATTGAGCCCCATGTCAGACTTCATGCTGAGTACTCTCCCTCTCCTTCAGCCCCTCCCCCTGCTTGGGGGGCTCTCTCTCTCTCTCTCTCTCAAATAAATGATAAACAAATCTTTTTAAAAAGGAAAAAAGGGCAGGCCGGGTGGCTCAGCGGTTTAGCACCACCTTCAGCCCGGGCGTGATCCTGGAGACCTGGGATCGAGTCCCACGTCGGGCTGTCTGCGTGGAGTCTGCTTCTCCCTCTGCCTGTGTCTCTGCCTCTCTCTCTCTCTCTCTCTCTCTCTCTCTCTCTCTCTCTGTATCTCCCATGAATAAATAAATAAAATCTTTTAAAAAATAAATAAAAAAGAAAAAAAGAGTGAAACTATATATAGCAAGGTGATTTTAATAATCACAATCTGTAGGAAATTCATTTTGAATTGTTTTTCTATCTACGGCGTTAGCTAGTCCTCATCCATTCATATTCTTTGAACTAGTTCCTTGATTAAGAACTATGATCAGGATGCCTGGGTGGCTCAGCGGTTGAGTGTCTGCCTTCATTCAGCTCAGGTTGTGACCCCAGGGTCCCAGGATCAAGTCCCACATCAGGCTCCCCAGAGGGAGCCTGATTCTCCCTCTGCCTATGTCCCTGCCTTTCTTTCTGTGTCCCCAATAAATAAGTAAAAAATCTTAAAAAGAGAGAGAGAAGTAACTATGATCAAATCCAGAGATCAGATCTTTCACTTTAATCTCATTAGTAATATCTTCACATCAACAAGAACTGTGGGCTCAGCTGAAATAAGTACAAATTCAAAAATGGCAAAATGTGAGCTATATTAATGACTTTAAGTCATTAGGATGTCATTTACCCTATTAAAGCTAATGAAATAGAAGCAGAAATGAAATAGGAAAAAAGATTTTATCCCAGGAGTTTGTCTTTAACTGAAGTTAAATGTTGGATTTTTCAAAATGTGTACTTTGCCTTAAAATTTGAAGGTGACATCTGAGTTCATGCCAGTAATGCAGCCATTCATATTCTTTGCATCCAGAAAAGATATTACAACTTAATATGAAGTGTTCATGAAGAATGGCCCTAATTTCCTCTATTAGCTGCAAACAAGATTCTAAGCACTAATAATTTATGATGAACCCTTTTGAATTATGGGTTCATTTCAAATTAGAAACAGATTCCTAAATCATCTCATTTAAAAAGTAGATATCTCCTATCACCCTGTATCAAGATGTATTATTTGTCACATCAAGGACCGTTTAACATTTCCACAAAGTTCACATTAGTTGGACCATCTCTGTAGTATCATTCCCTAGAAATGCCCATACAAAGAACTTCTCAATGCTTTCTCTTTCAGTTGACTAATGGTTCTCTCTCTTAATCCTATCTTTTCTGTTCCTCACCAGGGGTCATGAAATGCTAATGACTTCACCATCTGTAATACTTCTGACTATCATCTTTTGAGGAATGAGAATTTCAGAGGAACCTTTTTTTCTCACAAGTAGTTTTTCCTTTACAATTAACAATAGTACAAAAAGAGCTTATTCAAATTTTATAATGCTTCATAATTCACTTTCACAAACATTATCTCACTTGATCCTTAAAAGAAAACTCTAATAGAGGTAGGGCATGTGTTATTGTTTTGCATATTTAAACATAGGGTTACAGAGGCCCACTTAAGAAGCCGATGGTGGAGTGAAGATTTGCACCTTAGTCTGACTCCATATCGAGCACATCTGACACTGTATCCCAAGGACAGTATTTCTACCAATACCAAGGAGTAACAGGAGACTGGTAAAATAGGCTATAGAATTTCTCTGCCAACTGAAAATTATACAAAAAGAGGAAGAATCTTACATTGCTAGTGACTGCTTACTTATGTACTGCAGCTTTGTGTAGGCAGTCCTGGTATTTAGTACAGATGGTGAGATCTGCATGTTGGCAGGGCAGAGTTTTTACCTGTCAGCAGAGAACAGGGGCCAGATAGGAGGGGCTTTTAATAAGGGTCCCACAAGTGGGGTGCATGTTATTTAGTGAGATGGTACATGCAGAGCTTCTCCCCTGGACCTGCTGAGTGTGAGTAATGAATGTGAATAAAGTCATAGTCAAGTACTCACCATCATCCCTAGCTCAGAACCACTACTCCTAAGCTTCCAGGTCCCATTCTTCAGTTGAGCAAACCATACCCAAATCCTCTTTCCTTTTTTGGGGGGGTGGGGTGGTCCACCATTCCTGGCAATTTGGATTCCCTCAGGTCATCTCTTCTGGGATGCACTATATACATGCTTCCTTTTCCTATGTGAGTCAACAGCTGACAGAAATATTCAGATGGAGTGTAGTTCAGCCAGCCCAACCCACCAGCCATATCTGATTTTTAGCTCTGCCACAAGCAGGACGTGCTTTTATTTAGAAGCCACAATACCCAAAAATACTAGATTAAGAATCTGACACAGAGACAATGTACAATTTTTCAAGTTTGTACAAAACTTATAAATTTGCTTGGGAACTTGTGCCCAAGTTTAGGGGATGAGGTTCATGTAGAGCAGGCAGGAGCTTGAAGCCAGTGAGAGTCAAATCTTTGCCTTTCTGAAGTATATTTATAAGGGTAAATATGGCAAAGAAATACTCCCCTCCCCCAAAAACTCTGCCCACTTTTCTAAAGTAATGCAAGAGTATGGATGGGGTTTTATAGGTCTTTTTATTTATAGCCCTAGATCACCTAATTCTCAATACATGATATGTGCTCAATACATATTTCTTATAAAGATGAATTAACTTGAAGCATCTGGGTGCCTGGGAAATCAATCCAACTCTTGATTTCAGCTCAGGTCATGATCTTGGGGGTTGAGCGATCAAGACTCGATTTAGATTCCATGGTACACAGGGGCCTGCTTGGGATTCTCTCCCTCTGCCCCTTCCTACCCCCATCTTCAGGGATGTTGTTTTCAACTCCAAAAGGAAATACACTTTAATTTTAAAGAGGTGGCAAAAATAAGATTCTCTGTATAAAATTTTTTAATCTGACCTTATTTAAACTCAGTTATCCTGAAAATGAAGATTATCTATTACTGGGTACATGTTAATTGATAATCTGCACATATGACTTAAGGTGTTTAAATAGTTGTATTAGTTATTCTGGTGCCCAGTAGAAGAAATTCATTTAACAGATTCCTTTCAAAAATATTGTTGCTATTATTTTTTTTTCTTGCTAGAAAAGCTTAAGGCCTTTCTTGTGAAGCTATGCTATATTATAAAAATCTTCTATGATGTCACTTCAAAGACCTACTCATTTCCATGGGATAGCAGTTCTTGTTTATAATCCTAAAGAAATTCTTCTTCTTAACAACTTTACTTATGATATAACCATCATTTCTCTCAGAGTGACCCAATACTGTCAGAACTAGTTTAGTAAAAATATAGGTTTAAAATTATGGCCCCAAATTTTAGTAATAAACTGACACTTTTCAGATTTTTGTTCAACTTTAAAAATGTGTATCTTTGATTTTGCTTTCCCTACAGTTACAACAATTTCCTAAGACCAAATAAATGTCGACTTGTGTGCTGAATGTCAGCAAATTATAGAAAGTTGCTGCTAATTCACTTCTTAAAATACTATACATTATTTTTCACTTTTTCTGGAATACTGAGTAGGTCTAAATCCTTTGCTACTTAGGATTTTGCTATTAGCTAGTGGCTGATACAAGTTTATATTACAAAGCTTAAATTAACATAGCCAGCATACAGAATGGACTTAATGCTATTGAAGATGACAACGCGTGAATTAACCTGGTTATGATTTTCATTTTTATTTTGTCTGTCATCCAATTATTGCCATGTTCACTTCTAATTTCAATCCCATGGTGATTTGTTTAGTAACTCTTTTGTTACATTATCTATGCTTTTTAGAACAGTGCTTAATATACAAGAGATTCCCGATAAATAACAGATTCCCAGCAAATATGTTTAGCTCTCTGAATTTTTTAAGTGAAGCAGATCCATTATTTGGTTCTTATTGATTTAGCTGAAGAATCTGAATTTTTGTAACAAGCTCAAATCAGGACTTATCCTATGGTGATTTGATATATTCTGTTGAGAGCTGTGCTCATTCCTTTCAGGCCTGCAGGCAGAAACACCCACACCAAGAGAGCTAACACCCAGCAGTCCAGAGGATTTCCCTCCGGGTGTTGTAGGTGCCCTTCTTTTTCTCCACTCTGCATTTCTCCTATGACTTCAACTCATTTAAAACTAGATTATGGGGCATGCTAACAGACAACTGCCCAGGATGTCAGTCTTTAAAAAGTGCTAAGCAATGAACAGGATAAATGAGAAACAGGTGCCAGTTCACTCAGGTTCCCACCTGCAATTGCAACTAACTAGGAAAATGCAAAGGGTTTTGCTTCTGCCCAAAGGAAATATAAACAATCCTGTTTCATGGTGCCTATCTATTCTGTTGAATATTATGAGGAACATGAAATCAGCAATCATAGTTGAAATTTCTGAAATAAAGGAATGGCACCAGGTTGTTTAGAATGAACACATGGTCTAGTTTATCATACAGATATTAAATCCTTTAATATAGTTCACAGAAAACATTCTGTTTCAGAAAATGAAGAAAACTGAAGAGAGAACCTGGACAGTAGAAAAGGAAGAAATGATTTTCTTGTTATTCACCTTTAGGAGATTGAATCTGCTTCAGTTAGAAGTGAATTTATTAGCATGTTACCTCTTTTGGTATGTAATCTTTATTAATAGAAAATCAATTTCTCCTTATCTCTACTAAATAAGTGTTGAATAGGTATTTGAATCTTGTTGGTTTGAAAGAAACAATATATTACCCTATCTCAGTCCAGGCCTGAAATATTTCTGGCAACTGGATCTCCAGTTTTATGGGAGTTGCTGCTGTGCAGACCTGACTCATTTAGATCTCTGATTCCAGTCCATATTCAACTGCACCTTGAGAATACGCACTTTGGTGCTTGTTCCTTATTATCATTTGCCCTCTTTTCAAACCACATGAGCAACAGGAACATCAGTAAGATGATTACACTAAAAAAATGAAAAAAATGATGCCTAGTGAAGGTAATCAGCTCAAAGGCAACAGTGCCCAGGGACACACAGGCCATGTCCACTCAGTATCAGCAACTTGCAGAGGTTCTGATGTCCAACAAGAGGTGGTGAGGCATTTTCTCCAGTTTTTCAGGCAGAGGAGATAAAAATGACATGTTAAAATTATTAGTGGGTTTGGTTGCAAATGAAAGAAAACTTGATTAACTATAGTTTAAACAAAGGTTTTAATGACATGCTAAGAAATGTCATAAAATCTAGCTGCTGCATTGGTTCAGCCACTCAACAGTGACATCAAGAACATAGGCTTTTCTAGCTTCATATTCTGCTTTTCTTAGCGATTCAGCTTTCATTTTCATGTCCGTGGCTTATGACTATAATATGGCTGCTGCTATTTAGACATCAACTTCAAGTCCAAGCCAGGAAGAAGGAAGAAGTAAAGGAGACCATGACAGAATGTCTCCTTTCACAAGGAAAACAAAAGCTTCCCCAGAACCATCCAAGAGGAAAATTATTCTTGAGTCTCACTGGCCATACCAGTGTCATGTGACCATCTCTGGCTACTGGAAAACTGAGATAGCTGGGAATAGGTCAGCCACAGTGGTTTGACTAACCAACTACCTGTCCCTGATACTGAATACACTGCCATCTGGAACAAAGGATTCTGCTAGCTCGGGAGAAAGAGAAAATCGAAGCCAATAAATAACTAAAAGGGTCTTCTGCCCAGTGCCATGGGATGAGAGAGAAATTAGGAAGCAATAGGGAAAGTAAATAGTGGCCATCATCTCCTTCTCTGTCTCTGAGCATACACAGAAGATACTCACCGGAAGTATCATAGGGAAAAATGTGGACAAGAGGAAAGACTTTGAGATGATTAGTGACCCTATAATATGGGTTGGGCAAGATTCCTGAATATAATAGTTCTTACCATTATTGGGCCATATATTAAAATCAGCTGTAACAGAGAAGAGACAAACAAAAAAACATTTTTTCACTGATAGAAGAGGCTCTAATTTTATCCATGACAGGGATAATAGTCACATTTCCTCCTTCACGCCACACCACTGTCCCCCGCTAAGAACTTTCAGTTTCACTTTGGTTTTAATTTTGGATCCAAAGATTGTTGATATTTTTAGGATATTTGGTAGAGTACTCATTTTAAGAGTTTGGGCTATTTTGGAAATCAACAGAAAGAAAGTGAAAAGATCTACTCATCCCATTTGTAAATCTGGGATAGAAAATACCAAATTTAGAGAATAAACAACATGGCCAAGTTTTTCTTTCTCCTAATGTCAGAGTCACTCTATAAATATATTTTTCATAACTAGTGCAATTAGTAACAAAAAGAATTGATAGTTATGAATTTAATTTTCTAGGGTAGGTGCACTCTTTCACAGCTATTTGAGGATGCGTATTAGTAAAGTTGAAAATGTTATGAAATATGAAAGTTTTGATCGTGAATAGTTGTAATGACCAGCAAGGTTTCAGTTTTACCTTTATCTTCTGCTGTGTTCGTTTCCTGCTGTTTTGAGGTGTGTCAGTAGGGACTCCTGCTATTGCAAGTTATATAAGAACTATTTATACTTTAAGTGAAGAGAAAAAATATATATTGTCTCACATAAATGGAAATTCCATGGCTTTGTCCAGGGTTTATCTCTATTCATCCAGATCTCATCTCTGTTTTACACTGTTTTGACTTCATTTTCTCCTCCTTCAGATGGCTCCTTCCATGTAACCAAAGGAGTCATATGAGAAAGCAGCTCTAGTTTATGTTATCATCATAGCTCTTGAACTGAAAGGAGGAAAGCTCTATTTATATCTATTTATATAGATATAAATGTCCTTATATCACATAATAGGGAAGGTTCTGACTGGCCCTGTTTGGATTATGAATCCATCACTGAAGCAGAGAGATATACTAGTCTGGTTAAATGAACTGGATATTGAGCTCAGACCTGTGGGCAAAAGGAAGGGGCAGAGTGTAACCCACCTAACCATATTAAAAGGGATAGTTTCTCAAAGGAAAGAATACATGCTAGATTAAAAACAAAGCAAAACAATAACAGCAACAAATAGATGACTGCTCATGGGGCAATTTAGTATTTCATGGAAACTAATACTTAAAAATATAAAGGTATGTTTATCTTTTGCCTACTTTGAAGAAAATAGAATTGTAGTCTTTATCAGGAAGTACTAGAAAAATTTTGAAAATATAAAAGACTCTAATTTATATCAGGTAATAATAATAATGTCCATTTGCTGGAGGACTGTGTTCCCCGGAAGATATTTTAGGGCGGCTGTGGCTCTTCTGGGCCAGGACCCAAGAAGCTCCTGGCTGGCCTAGGGTTGGAGCCCACGGCGGTGAGGAAGGAGCCAAGGGCCTATGGAAAGTGCCAGGGGCTGCACACTGCGCACCTCGCCTCTTCCGATCCAACCCTTTCCCGCAGGCTGAGGTGGCCCACCCAAGGGGCCAGCAATCCAGATCCTTCAGGCGCCCGTCTGCAGGAAGAACAGGTATGCTTTCCCTCAAGATGGCTGGGGGACCTTCCCAAGGAAGGATGGACTGCCCACACCTGTGGCGCACAATTAAATTTTATTTTTGCTGATTTTGAAAAAAAGAAAAAAATGAATGGCATGCTGGGCCAAACATATTAAGCACATTATATTTTTCCATGTAATCTTTAAAGCAATTAAATTTTTTAAATGAGGAAATTGAGGCTTACAGAGGTTGAGTAAGTTGCTTAAAGTCATGCAGCTAGCTAGTGGCAAAGATCTGGCTTTACAAGCCTACTCCTTATAATATAATTCATTATCCTGAACTGGTTGAAATCTGTTCATGTTGTCTGAAATGTTCTGAAACATTTTGAAATAGTCCTGTTGCTTTCAAGAATATAAGCTAACACCTAGAAAAAATATTACTTCTCAGAAGTCTTTGGCCTCCATCCTTATTCTATAAATCTTAATTCATATTTATAATTTATAAATTTAATAAACGTATGAGAATGGTAACCATCATATGAATTTTCTTTCTCAAAATTAGTACTTAAAGCATGTTTCCTTGAATAATGAAAACATTCTTGCTTACAAGAGAAATTGTACTATCTTTGAAAACATTTTTCTTAAAGATTTTATTTATTTATTCACAAGAGAGCGAGGCAGAGACATAGGCAAAGGGAGAAGCAGACTCCTCACAGGGAGCCCCATGTGGAACTCTATCCCAGACCCGGGGGTTCACTCCTGGAGCCCAAGGCAGACACTCAAGCACTAAGCCACCCAGGCATCCCTGAAAACATTTTTGTTAAATTTGATGTTCGGTCCTTGTCTACATTTTTACAAATTTGAAGTTAGTGGAAAGCAAATTAATGTATTTTTTCTCTATTAAAGAGGCTAAAAAGTAAGCAATTTCTTCTTCTATAGGATGTGAAGTGTTAGAAGAGTCTTGAGAGAAGTTATTTGAAAAGATCCAAAATGAAATTATAAATTAGTTAGGAACAATTAAGTTTAATCTGTAAGACATTCTGCTGGTTTTTTCAGGGCTTCTTTCAGGTCATCATTCAACAATCAACAGATCTTCTTGGCTAGTTGTGTATCAGGCATTCCAAACTGGCACTGGAAAACCAACAAATAAAAATATGAGACTCCTGACCTAAAGGAACTTAGCATCTAGTCTGGTAGGCAGATGAATAGCCACATAACTAAACAAGAGTGTGAGGAGTACCAAGCTGGGGTGCACACAATGAACTCCAGTGTTCCAGAAAAAAACGCTCCCAAATCATGTAAGTGATCAGGAATGGGTTGGAAAAGTAATTAGCAAAGCTTTCTGGGAGGCTTCCCATGTTAAGTGAGTTGTGAAGAATAAATGTAAACTGCATACAATAAGAAGGGTTAGAGACACAAAAGGTTCAAAGCAGAAGAGGCAGCATGCCCTAGGGACCCATTGCCTAAAGGAGAGGCAGATGGAAGAAGGGGTGGGGTGGAGGAGGTATTAGGAAGCCTAAATATAGTTCACTATAATTTAGGATGGACTGTGGAGAGAGACAAATGGGAATTGGTGGGAAAGAAGCATTTGAATTCCATCCTACTAACACAGATAGCATTTTTTAAACTCGCTAGTAGATTCCACTTACATATAGGTAGATCCCTCTACAAGAAAAAATAGCAAAACATGCAATCCAAGAGGTGAGATTCCAAGAACATCCAGAGCCGATAAAAAGAGGACACTAACAGATATCAGGAGGTGCCCAAAGCTGTAACTGAGGACAAGAAATGAATGAAAACTGGGGGAAGAAAGTTACAGAAGTGAAAATGAGAAGTACAAAGAGCAGTTGGCAGAGCATTCTGACCAACAATATCAGATAGCTCTTTGACCTATTTTTACTTTGGGGGCCTACATACTCAAAAAGACTGTCTTTCACCTGATAAAATGTACATAAGATAAATATACTTGGCTAGCAATGCATAGAATGACTGGCAACTACACCAAGCACTACAGGACTATACTTCCTTTAAAAAGGAACAATGTTCTGGATAAGGCAAGAGAAGAGTAAGGTAGAATTATTTAGACTTCTTGGCCTTCTCTGCAAGGTAGAATTATTTAGACTTCTTGGCCTTCTCTTCTCTGACAAGAAATTTTGTTAGTAACACTGGAAGGCTATTAATAGCAATCTCTAATGAAGAAGTTTTTTAAAAAGACAGAATCATTCATTTCCCCAGCATACTTAGGGAACAACATGCTGATGCCTTCTTAACATAAACAGAACTCTCAGAAATAAAAAGTACTTTACTTATGGGAAACTGTTGAAGAGAATCATACATTAAAGTTTAAGAGGATTTTATTAATATAGGAATGTCTAACATGTAAAGACAGAAAATATATGAGAAAAAGTGTCTGACAATGAGTATTTCTGAGTTAGGAACAAGTGGGACTAGGCAGGGCTAGGTAGGGGGCCATGGAATCAGGCTCACAAAAATCTCAAAACTGTGGAGATGGAAGTAAACCAGAGATAAATAAACCAGACCATACTGTCCCAGGTGCCAGAGTGGGGACTTGTTATAACAGCTACTTGAGACCAACAAAAAATTACCAGACCCTTAAAAGGAAGTGAGCTATTAAAGGTGTTATCACTAGTCCTTAGTAAGTGGTGATATCAATAGAGATGTTAAGAGATTTAGGTTCCCTGGTTGGCTTTCAATAAAAGACCAACCCTACAAGCCCTCAGTGGCAACCCTGTCTGGACTCCTCTCACTTCTGAGAACTTTCTCTTTATCTTTGCTTAATAAACTTCTGTCCCTTTACTCACTCTCCTTTGTCTATGAGATTCATTCTTCAACTCCGTGAGACAAGAACCAAGCTCTCCCATCACTTCCAGGTATGTTCCATTCCATTCTTCCACTCATGTGACTTATTCCAAAAACATTTTTAAGCCAGTCACAAAATTATAGCCACTCCCTCTTGGTTTGGCCCAAACCACATTTTAGTACTTCAGCAAGGTTCCTAATACTCATCCCAGCCCCATCTTTCTCTAAAGGATATGCCCCTCTTTGGTTAGTATCCTCTACACTCTTTCTCGGATGTCATTTTGATACTTGATGCCTGTCTTGCATACCCCACTGCTGGTAGAGGGTGATAAATGACCTTGTCATGGGATCTATTCTGGATAAGTAAAACCCTTTCTTCCCCCCTCCTTCCTTAAGAGGAAGATTAGACAATTAGACAGAACTAAAGGTTCACCATTGGTAGGTTGAGAAGGTGGCATTAATAGACCCAATGACTACAGAGAGTCCCTGGTTCTCAAAAGATTGAGTTCACACTCAAAACATTCTTTAAATAAATCAATCTGAGTTTGTGCAGACTCAAGTGCTCCGATACCCTTAAAGATGCCTTGTTCATATTAATCTCCCAATGCTTACAAATAACAAAGAAAGTGAGTAAGCTTTTGGAGGGGAAAACAAAGCTTTCATTATTCCCTTTCAAGGTACACAGATAGGGTGTGAAAAGAGTTCTTGTGGAATATAAAAAATACTCACCATAAAAGAAAAGACTGATGAACTGGACTACATTAAGATTAAGAATTTGTATTCATCTAAAACTCTTAAATTTAAAAAAAGAATTTCTGTTCATCAAATAACACCATGAAGAAAAAGAAAAAGACAGACAAATCACATTCTGGGAGAAGATATTTGCAAAACATGTAATTAACAAAAGGCTACTATCCAGAATTTATAAAATACTCCCATAACTCAGTAAGTAAAAGGATAAATGATGAAATAAAAAACAGGCAAGACATTTGAGTGGACATTTCACTAAAAAGAATATACAAAGAACCAATAACATATGAAAAGATGTTCAACTTATTTTTTTAAAGATTTTATTTATTTATTTGAGAGAGAAAGAGAATGGGAGGGGAGGGCGAGAGAGAAGCAGACTCCCCGCTGAGCAGAGAGCCTGACGTGGGGCTTGATCCCAGGACCCTGGGATCATGACTGAGCCAATGCAGCCACTTAACTCACTGAGCCAGCCAGGCACCCCAAGATGCTCAATTTAATTAGACATCATGAAAATGTAAACTAAGTCGGATGCCATTACACACCTTCTAGAGGGCTAAAATTAAAAGAACTGATAATAACATGTGTTGGTAAAGATGAAGTGCAGATATGCCATTACACACCTTCTAGAGGGCTAAAATTAAAAGAACTGATAATAACATGTGCTGGTAAAGATGAAGTGCAGATATATACACTTATATATTAATAATTGTAACATATACAATTATTAGATAAGAACAAAAATTGTATAACCACTTTGAAATGCTATTCGGTATTATCTATTGGTATATTATTAATATAAGCACATTATATTCCTAGATATATAACAAGTCCATTCCTAGGTATATATCCAACATATATACACAATATGCACACACAAAAATCATGTATAAGTGTCTAGGAAGCATTATTAGTAATAACCCTAAACTCAAAACATTGCCAAAGTTTATAAAGAATAAAATTAATGTAGATATTGCAGTATGGGGGATCCCTGGGTGGCTCAGTGGTTGAACACCTGCCTTCGGCCCAGGGTGTGATCCTGGAGCCCCGGGATCGAGTCCCACATTGGGCTTCTTGCATGGAGCCTGCCTCTTCCTCTGCCTCTGTCTCTCTCTCTGTAAGTCTCTCATGAATAAATAAATAAAAATCTTTTTTAAAAAAATTGCAGTATGTTTATAACAATATGGTTAAAATGGACTAATGTGCTGAGAAAAAGAAAGCCCAACACAGACCAATATTTTTTTTTAAAAACTACCAAATGGGAAAAAGTTATCAATAGCATTCGAAATTAAGATAATGCTTGCTCTGGTATGACTGGATATCAGAAAGGCTTCTGGGCTGCTGGTAATATCTTGTAACCTGGTGGTACTTACATGGGGTACTTATTTTGTGGTAACTCATCTAGGTATATACTTATTTGTATTTTTTCTTTATGTATATTGTACTTCAGTGAAAGTATTTTTAAGAAGTGCATGGAAATACCCTGACCCTCAGTTGTTATTTAAATAATTCCCTGAACTCCTGCCATCCAATATGCACTTGACAAATATAGTTGTATTCGCAGTGCTGACAGACCTAGAGCAGGAAAGAAGATCCCTACATAGTTTGGCCTGAGACTAGTTGGAACTCCTTGACCTTCAGGAGGAAGGTGATGGTTGGCTGTCAAATTAACATCTATATTTGTAAACCTTAACATGTAAAATGGGAAGTATGGCTTAATTACATCCCTAAATGAAAAGTCACACAAAGACTTGGTAAAGACATGGATAGTGAATCTTCATAAAATGAAAGTTACTTGATAATGTTAAAATACATATAATTTTGTTGTGATATGAAAAGTGTCACAGTTTCTCAGAACTAAGTAAATAAAGGATGTGTGTGATATCTGGGAAATAATTGGGCCCTGGTGGCAATGCACTATGGACAAGGCAATCAGTCTGCTTCCTAAAATAATTTTCATGTCTCCAAGGTAACATCACATAATCAGGGTTGGTTTTCCATAGCGTGTTTAGCATAGCAAAAATACAAACATTGTTCTAGCTTACAGATGAGACGTTTTGAAAGCTGAAATTGCTATCTATTTATTTAGTTACAAAATTATAAATTATTAGATTAAAAGACTGAATTCAGAAGCTACATATCAACTTCAGGGTCTAGTCATTCTTCTTAGCATGGAATGTGAGGTTCTCACGATATGCTTATAGCAAATTTCTCTATCTTCCCACCTTTACCTCTTTCCATTCCAACCTCTCTTGACTTATTTTATACTCCAGTTATTGCTAACAACTTCTAGGTCCCGAATATTTGCTCCTCCAAATTTCAAAGGGTTTGTGCAACTCTCTGAACTAAAGAGCCCTTTCCTTAATTATATGCCTAGAAAATTTCTATTCATCCTTCAAAAACTTCCTCAGAGATTAATCTCTTTATTGTAACTGTAAATTATTTGTTTCCATTGCTGATCTTATTTTTATCCTTTTCTCCTTTGATACTTAAAATTTCTAGAAGAATTACATTTTATGCATCTCTATCCCCTGACTCCTGTTGTTCCCACATCTAGAGGATAGAAAATGCTAAAGAAATATTTACTGAATGGAAATAATATACATTATTTTCTTCCTTAAAGTTAAATACTTAAAAAATTGTAATATCCATGTTGATACACTAAGTTTGGTACATCTTAACAAGTGCTTTAAAAAAATTATAAACTTGACCTATAAATATATGACTTGTCTATTCTGGTGAAATAATCCAACAATGTGAATATGTATTGAAATGCTAACATATTTACAGAGTTATTTATAAATTAAAAAATGGAGGTGTGGGGGCAAGATGGCGGAAGAGTAGGGTCCCCAAATCACCTGTCCCCAACAAATTACCTAGATAACCTTCAAACCATCCTGAAAATCTACGAATTCGGCCTGAGATTTAAAGAGAGACCAGCTGGAACGCTACAGTGAGAGGAGTTCACGCTTCTATCCAGGTAGGAAGACGGGGAAAAAGAAATAAAGGAACAAAAGGCCTCCGAGGGGGAGGGGCCCCGGAGGAGCCGGGCTGAGGCCGGGGCGAGTGTCCCCAGGACAGGAGAGCCCCGTCCCGGAGGAGCAGGAACTGCACCAACCTTCCCGGACGGGCGGAAAGGGGCTCTCAGGGAGTTGGAGCAGGACCCAGGAGGGCGGGGATGCCCTCGGGCTCCCGGGGACACTAACAGACACCTGAGAGCGCAGGAGAGTGCTCCGAGCTCCCTAAGGGCTGCAGCGCGCACCGGAGCAGCTCGGAGGGGCTCGGGAGCGGCTCCAGGGAGGGAGCTGCGGGGCGGGAGCGCGAATCCAACAGCGCAGGCCCCGGAGCACAGGGCGCCGGGACACAGCCCAGGATCCGGCCTCCCCCCGGGACAGGCAGAGGCCGGGAGGGCCCAGGACAGCAAGGACGCTCCTGCCCCGAACTGAGCAGATCAGCGGCCCAGCCCGGGAGCCTCCAGGCCCTGCAGATGGAAAGCCGAGAGCCCCGAGCCCCGTAGTTCCTGTGGAGGCTAAATCCAGGCTTCCAGAGTTGCCATAGCAACTGCAACTGTTCCTCCTGAGACCTCACGGGGTAAACAACCCCCGCTGAGCCCTGCAGCAGGCAGGGGCAGAGCAGCTCCCCCAAGTGCTAACACCTGAAAATCAGCGCAACAGGCCCCTCCCCCAGAAGACCAGCTGGACGGACCAGTTCCATGGGAAGTCAAGGGACTTAAAGTCTACAGAAATACTCCCCCGTGGTTTTTTTTTTCTTTTCTTTTTTCTTTTCTTTTTGATTTCTGATTGCTTCCCCCACCCCTTTTTTTTTCACCTTTCTTTCTTTTTCTTTCCCTTTTTCTTCTCTTCTTTCCTTTTTCTTTTCTTTTTCTTTTTTCTTTTTCTCTTTTCTTTCCTTCTCTCTCTTTTTCTCCTTTTCCCAATACAACTTGTTTTTGGCCACTCTGCACTGAGCAAAATGACTAGAAGGAAAACCTCACCTCAAAAGAAAGAATCAGAAACAGCCCTCTCTCCCACAGAGCTACAAAATCTGGATTACAATTCAATGTCAGAAAGCCAATTCAGAAGCACTATTATACAGCTACTGGTGGCTCTAGAAAAAAGCATTAAGGACTCACGAGACTTCATGACTGCAGAATTTAGATCCAATCAGGCAGAAATTAAAAATCAACTGAATGAGATGCAATCCAAACTAGAAGTCCTAACGACGAGGGTTAACAAGGTGGAAGAACGAGTGAGTGACATAGAAGACAAGTTAATGGCAAAGAGGGAAACTGAGGAAAAAAGAGATAAACAATTAAAGAACCATGAAGACAGATTAAGGGAAATAAATGACACTCTAAGGAAGAAAAACCTACGTTTAATTGGGGTTCCCGAGGGCGCCGAAAGGGACAGAGGGCCAGAATATGTATTTGAACAAATCCTAGCTGAAAACTTTCCCAATCTGGGAAGGGAAACAGGCATTCAGATCCAGGAAATAGAGAGATCCCCCCCTAAAATCAATAAAAACCGTTCAACACCTCGACATCTAATAGTGAAGCTTGCAAATTCCAAAGATAAAGAGAAGATCCTTAAAGCAGCAAGAGACAAGAAGTCCCTGACTTTCATGGGGAGGAATATTAGGATAACAGCAGACCTCTCCACAGAGACGTGGCAGGCCAGAAAGGGCTGGCAGGATATATTCAGGGTCCTAAATGAGAAGAACATGCAACCAAGAATACTTTATCCAGCAAGGCTCTCATTCAAAATGGAAGGAGAGATAAAGAGCTTCCAAGACAGGCAGGAACTGAAAGAATATGTGACCTCCAAACCAGCTCTGCAAGAAATTTTAAGGGGGACTCTTAAAATTCCCCTTTAAGAAGAAGTTCAGTGGAACAATCCACAAAAACAAGGACTAAATAGATATCATGATGACACTAAACTCATATCTGTCAATAGTAACTCTGAACGTGAACGGGCTTAATGACCCCATCAAAAGGCGCAGGGTTTCAGACTGGATAAAAAAGCAGGACCCATCTATTTGCTGTCTACAAGAGACTCATTTTAGACAGAAGGACACCTACAACCTGAAAATAAAAGGTTGGAGAACCATTTACCATTCAAATGGTTCTCAAAAGAAAGCAGGGGTAGCCATCCTTATATCAGATAAACTAAAATTCACTCCGAAGACAGTAGTGAGAGACGAAGAGGGACACTATATCATACTTAAAGGATCTATCCAACAAGAGGACTTAACAATCCTCAATATATATGCCCCGAATGTGGGAGCTGCCAAATACTTAAACGAATTATTAACCAAAGTAAAGAAATACTTAGATAATAATACACTTATACTTGGTGACTTCAATCTAGCTCTCTCTACCCTTGATAGGTCTTCTAAACACAACATCTCCAAAGAAACGAGAGCTTTAAATGATACACTGGACCAGATAGATTTCACAGATATCTACAGAACTTTACATCCAAACTCAACTGAATACACATTCTTCTCAAGTGCACATGGAACTTTTTCCAGAATAGACCACATACTGGGTCACAAATCGGGTCTGAACCGATACCAAAAGATTGGGATCGTCCCCTGCATATTCTCAGACCATAACGCCTTGAAATTAGAACTCAATCACAAGAAGAAGTTTGGAAGGACCTCAAACACGTGGAGGTTAAGGACCATCCTGCTAAAAGATAAAAGGGTCAACCAGGAAATTAAGGAAGAATTAAAAAGATTCATGGAAACTAATGAGAATGAAGATACAACTGTTCAAAATCTTTGGGATGCAGCAAAAGCAGTCCTGAGGGGGAAATACATCGCAATACAAGCATCCATTCAAAAACTGGAAAGAACTCAAATACAAAAGCTAACCTTACACATAAAGGAGCTAGAGAAGAAGCAGCAAATCGACCCGACGCCCAGCAGAAGAAGAGAGTTAATTAAAATTCGAGCAGAACTCAACGAAATTGAGACCAGAAGAACTGTGGAACAGATCAATAGAACCAGGAGTTGGTTCTTTGAAAGAATTAATAAGATAGATAAACCATTAGCCAACCTTATTAAAAAGAAGAGAGAGAAGACTCAAATTAATAAAATCATGAATGAGAAAGGAGAGATCACTACCAACACCAAGGAAATACAAACGATTTTAAAAACATATTATGAACAGCTCTACGCCAATAAATTAGGCAATCTAGAAGAAATGGACGCATTCCTGGAAAGCCACAAACTACCAAAACTGGAGCAGGAAGAAATAGAAAACCTGAACAGGCCAATAACCAGGGAGGAAATTGAAGAAGTCATCAAAAACCTCCCAAGACACAAGAGTCCAGGGCCAGATGGCTTCCCAGGGGAATTCTATCAAACGTTTAAAGAAGAAATCATACCTATTCTACTAAAGCTGTTTGGAAAGATAGAAAGAGATGGAGTACTTCCAAATTCATTCTATGAGGCCAGCATCACCTTAATTCCAAAACCAGACAAAGACCCCACCAAAAAGGAGAATTACAGACCAATATCCCTGATGAACATGGATGCAAAAATTCTCAACAAGATACTAGCCAATAGGATCCAACAACACATTAAGAAAATTATTCACCATGACCAAGTAGGATTTATCCCCGGGATGCAAGGCTGGTTCAACACTCGTAAAACAATCAATGTGATTCATCATATCAGCAAGAGAAAAACCAAGAACCATATGATCCTCTCATTAGATGCAGAGAAAGCATTTGACAAAATACAGCATCCATTCCTGATCAAAACTCTTCAGAGTGTAGGGATAGAGGGAACTTTCCTCGATATCTTAAAAGCCATCTACGAAAAGCCCACAGCAAATATCATTCTCAATGGGGAAGCACTGGGAGCCTTTCCCCTAAGATCAGGAACCAGACAGGGATGTCCACTCTCACCACTGCTATTCAACATAGTATTGGAAGTCCTAGCCTCAGCAATCAGACAACAAAAAGACATTAAAGGCATTCAAATTGGCAAAGAAGAAGTCAAACTCTCCCTCTTCGCCGATGACATGATACTCTACATAGAAAACCCAAAAGCCTCCACCCCAAGATTGCTAGAACTCATACAGCAATTTGGTAGCGTGGCAGGATACAAAATCAATGCCCAGAAATCAATGGCATTCCTATACACTAACAATGAGACTGAAGAAAGAGAAATTAAGGAGTCAATCCCATTTACAATTGCACCCAAAAGCATAAGATACCTAGGAATAAACCTAACCAAAGAGGTAAAGGATCTATACCCTAAAAACTATAGAACACTTCTGAAAGAAATTGAGGAAGACACAAAGAGATGGAAAAATATTCCATGCTCATGGATTGGCAGAATTAATATTGTGAAAATGTCAATGCTACCCAGGGCAATTTACACGTTCAATGCAATCCCTATCAAAATACCATGGACTTTTTTCAGAGACTTAGAACAAATTATTTTAAGATTTGTGTGGAATCAGAAAAGACCCCGAATAGCCAGGGGAATTTTAAAAAAGAAAACCATAGCTGGGGGCATCACAATGCCAGATTTCAGGTTGTACTACAAAGCTGTGGTCATCAAGACAGTGTGGTACTGGCACAAAAACAGACACATAGACCAATGGAACAGAATAGAGAATCCAGAAATGGACCCTGAACTTTATGGTCAACTAATATTCGACAAAGGAGGAAAGACGATCCACTGGAAGAAAGACAGTCTCTTCAATAAATGGTGCTGGGAAAATTGGTCATCCACATGCAGAAGAATGAAACTAGACCACTCTCTTGCACCATACACAAAGATAAACTCAAAATGGATGAAAGATTTAAATGTGAGACAAGACTCCATCAAAATCCTAGAGGAGAACACAGGCAACACCCTTTTTGAACTTGGCCACAGTAACTTCTTGCAAGATACATCCACGAAAACAAAAGAAACAAAAGCAAAAATGAACTATTGGGACTTCATCAAGATAAGAAGCTTTTGCACAGCAAAGGATACAGTCAACAAAACTCAAAGACAACCTACAGAATGGGAGAAGATATTTGCAAATAACATATCAGATAAAGGGCTAGTTTCCAAAATCTATAAAGAACTTATTAAACTCAACACCAAAGAAACAAACAATCCAATCATGAAATGGGCAAAAGACATGAAGAGAAATCTCACAGAGGAAGACATAGACATGGCCAACATGCACATGAGAAAATGCTCTGCATCACTTGCCATCAGGGAAATACAAATCAAAACCACAATGAGATACCACCTCACACCAGTGAGAATGGGGAAAATTAATAAGGCAGGAAACAACAAATGTTGGAGAGGATGCGGAGAAAAGGGAACCCTCTTACACTGTTGGTGGGAATGTGAACTGGTGCAGCCACTCTGGAAAACTGTGTGGAGGTTCCTCAAAGAATTAAAAATAGACCTGCCCTACGACCCAGCAATTGCACTGTTAGGGATTTACCCCGAAGATTCAGATGCAATGAAACGCCGGGGCACCTGCACCCCGATGTTTCTAGCAGCCATGTCCACAATAGCCAAACTGTGGAAGGAGCCTCGGTGCCCATCGAAAGATGAATGGATAAAGAAGATGTGGTTTATGTATACAATGGAATATTACTCAGCCATTAGAAACAACAAATACCCACCATTTGCTTCAACGTGGATGGAACTGGAGGGTATTATGCTGAGTGAAGTAAGTCAATCGGAGAAGGACAAACAGTGTATGTTCTCACTCATTTGGGGAATATGAATAATAGTGAAGGGGAATATAAGGGAAGGGAGAAGAAATGTGTGGGAGATATCAGAAAGGGACACAGAACATAAAGACTTCTAACTCTGGGAAATAAAAAATGGAATTTAAGCAAAGGGCCTGACATTAAGGGAATAATTTAGTCCCCCTAAATAATTGTGATACGTATGTATAATGAAACATTGTGCTTAACAGTGTGTTTGATGACATGGAAAAATGCTTACAATATAATGTTACCCAAAAAAAGTGAGATACCATATATACACCTATAATATCATTTTCATGACATAAAACTGTTTATTTAAATATTTAAAGGGAAAATACACTGAAAAGATGGCAGTGGTACCTCTAAGGAAGGAAGTTAAGAAAAATTTTTTTTCTGCTTCCGCGTACTTTCCTTAAGTGTCTAAATTCCTGATATAATCTAGTTATCAGGAGAAAAATTGATCCCCCCCATTATGTTTTCTTATATATATAAGTTAAAAACAAAACAAAACCTTTTTAAATTCAAGTAAACTCTGGCATGCTTGATTATTAATAAAATTCTAAAACACAGAAAACATTTTTAAATAATTTTTTATTACTCCCCAGTGACTGGATAACTAGAATTGGTCACTAAAAGGTAGAGTATTTCCCAGAGAAGGGAAGAATGTGAATCATCAACTATTAGTTAAGAATGTGGAACCAGGTGGTAGTCCAAATCCTCTTATACATTTCCTTAATTAACTGCCACAGAAATACTACAGAGCAGATATTATTACCCACAGGTTGATGGTTTGTCTAAAATCAATTTAGTGTGTTACAAAGTCAGATTTTGATCCCAGGATCATCTGCTAAAAAAAAAGTCTTCATTCTATTGCAATTAAATAACACTCTAAGCAAAATAAGAGTTTACACTGGGTACCTAGGTGGCTCAGTGGTTCAGCATCTGCCTTTGGCTCAGGTCATGATCCAGGGTCCTGGGATTGAGTCCTGCACCAGGCTCCCCACAGGGAGCCTGCTTCTTCCTCTGACTTTGTCTCTGCCTGCCTCTCTGCATGTCTCTCATAAATACATAAATAAAATCTTAAAAAAAAAAACAAGAATTCACAGCCTGCTTTAATGAAGAGATAAAAATTATTTGTAGTGAGTCATATAATTTATTGAAAGCTTTTTATTGAATAGATTAAGTTTGCTCCCTGAATCATAATTTACTCAAACTTTTCACCAAGTGAAACCCTACCAGACAAGGAATGCCTTGAAAGCAGGGGTGTGTTATAAGTGTTGTTGAGTTTGTTGTCCTGAGATTAGCCCTGGGACAAAAGCAACTCAGTAAACGCTTGATGAATTAAATTAATTAGATCAATAAGCAGGAACTTAAATCTTCTCAAGAGAAAGTTACCCCAAATTTCAAATTAGGACAAACTGAATAAATGATATTTTACTGTGTTTCCTCATGCACACTTTCTTGAGCATGTTTTTTAACTTTGGCAGTGGGTCTTACTGTCAACAGATAAATCTCCCTTAGGATTTTAGGGCACCCATTAAAAATCCTCTCTTTCAAGATCTATGAAAAATTACAACATTTTATTTATTTTAGCAGCAAGGATTAAGGGCTATTGACTTTAGTCTCTTCTAGAAACACTTGTTCATTGATTTTCGTAGCCATTACTACAAACACTATCTTGTCAGGGGCATGTGGGAATGACCTACGATTCAAAGAAATTCTAGATAAATGCGGGCATTGAGAACTGTCTCTTTGAGTCAGTTTTGGATTTTTGCTTTTGATGAAGACTATTAAAATTAAAGCAGAGCCACAGGTAAGATTTGGTGGCCAAATTCTCTTCAGAATCATTCCTTTCTTCATCTTTCTAAGAAAACAATTCTTTGAGGACTATTTCTAAACAGGAGAGGGGGAGAAACATGTCTTGAGCTCCCACTATGAACCAAGCACTCTCTATATATTATTGCATTTGAAGTCACAAAACTCCTGTTGGGTAGGTATCTCTCTTCTTATACAGCTGATAAAAAGAAACTGAGATTCCAAATGTTAAGCCAAGGTCTCACAGATAATAAAAGGTTAAACAGGACTTTTGAGCTGTTTCTTTGGTCTCAGATATTCTCTGCCCTCTCTCTGCCTGCTCTTTATTAGGAGGAACTACAATCCCCAAGCTCCTTTCTTGTGGATTCTGGATATATTTGGCCAAGGAGTGGGAAAGTTGGGAGCTGGTGGAGATTGGGAGGCCACCAAAAAGACAACAGGGTAGTTCATCTTCTTCCAGCTGTTTTAGCCTTAGGGATTGCTGCTTCCTGTTCTTGCTAATTTCCCCAACCCAATCCCTTTCCTGAGAGTCTCTCAGCCCTTTCCTCAGCTGTATAAACAATTTTTTGCATTAAAATTCTCTAGAAGGGAAGGGAAGGGAAAGAGGAGGGAGAGAGGGAAGGGGAGGGAGAAGGGAAAGAGGTGACTTGGATTGTTTTTTCTGTTCCTGACTCATCTTGATGAAGTTTTGGAATATAGGTGAGGTCCGGAGCTGAAGACCAAGAAAGAATTCTTGAGATGTCTTTGGTGCAAAATGGTGGTTTTATTAAAGCATGGTGACAGGACTGTGAGCAGGAAGAGAGGCTGCCCAAGGCCTGTGAGGGGTGGTTGATTATATACTTGCAGAATTGGGGGAGGTTAGCAAAAAGGGAGATTTCAAAAGGATTTTCATATGCTTAGGAGGACCTGCAAGATACTGGAGGCTTTGCTACTGTCAAGTTAAAGATTGCTTTTCCAACTAGCAAGGCATTAAGACAATTGGAAACTTCTTGAAGAATGTCACATATATCCCACCCTGGGTGGGCGTCTTTTGCAAGATATCAGCTGTGCTTTGTGCAGCTAGCCCCGTTCCCTCATTACCTTTAATATTCATAAAACTTTTCCATTAATAAATTTAACAAATATCTAATGAAGATCTATTTACCCAATAGTATTCTAGGTTCTGCAGGTACAGCAGTAAACATAGTAAACATACAACCTTATTCTCATGGGGTTCACATTCTGTTGGGGAAATAGACAATACATATGATAAGTAAGCAAAATACATACAGAGTGTGCTAGTGATAAGTGCTAAGAGGGCTAAATTTTAGATAGGTTGATGAGGAGACTTTTAGTTTTCACTACCTCATAAGCAGCTGAAGACCTGGCTTTCTATTTGCCTGAGAAAACTGAAGCAATCAGAAGAGAGCTTCACTTGTGGCCACCACCACATCTATTCATCTATCAACATCTATGCCCCTATACTCTTCCTTTTGTCCAGTTAATTCAGAAGAACTACTTACCCTCTTAAATAAATCCAACACCTCCACGTTTGCACCAGATCCAATCCCCTCTTGCTTACACAAGAACATTGCTTCAGTCACTCTCCTCTCTCTTTCCTGTGTCACCAATTTTCTCTTGCTCAGTGGCTTGCTTATAAATATCTCTCATCTTAAAAATCCTCTTACAGGGGCATCTAGGTGAATCAGTCAGTTAAACATCGGTTTCAGCTCAGGTCATGATCTCAGGGTCCCAAGATCGAGTCCCACATGGGGCTCCCTGCTCAGTGGGGAGTCTGCTTCTCCCCCTATGTCCCCCACCCCATGCTCGCACTCTCTCTCTCTCTGTCCCAAATAAATAAATAAATAAAATCGTTTTAAAAAATTCTTTTCAGTTCACCACGGCCTCCAGCAACCACCCCATTTTCATGTAGATCAAAACTCCTCCCTTTGTCTATACCCTTGACCCTCTAAAAATTCTTCTCTTGTTCTCTCTACAGTCTGTTCAAATTAGACTTTTGCCCCTATGACTTCACCAAATTAAAAGATCACCAACAAGTTTCATGTTGCTAAATACAATAGTTAGTTCTCAAAAGTCATTTTATGCCCTCTTCACCATCATTACACAAAAGCCAGCAGCCCAACTCCTTGAAACACATTCTTCACCTGGCTTCTAAGACACCACACTAGCATAGTTTTCTTTCTACATCTCTGGAAACATCTGCTCAGTTTATTATTTCCTCCTTATCAGCTCATCATCCCAACATTGGAAGGCCCCTGGTCTCAGTCTTTGAATCTCTCATTTTTTTCTATTTATACTTATCCCCTTGGGATCTCATTTAGCCTCATGGCTTTTAATGCCACTTGTAATTTGAAGACTCCCAAACCTATATACCACCAGGCTTAAATTTATTTTATTTTTATTTTATTTTATTTATTTGGGGGAAGTTAAAACTTTTTTCATCTTCATTTACATTTTCTCCAGATTAATTGAAACACAATTTACAAAAAAATTAGTATAAATTTAAGGTATACACATGATGATTTTTTCTATGTATGTGTATTGTGAAACAATCACCACAGTAAAGGTAGTTAACACATCCATCATCTCACATAGTTACCTTTGTGTGTGTTGATGAGAATGCAGGTGCATTCAACTGTTTAATGCATTTTGAGTTAATTTTTGTGTATGGTGTAAGATAACAGTCTAATTTCATTCTTTTGCATGTAGATACCCAGTTTTCCCAACACCATTTATTAAAGAGATTCTCCTTTCTCCATTGTTTTTGTTTTTGCTTCAAAGATTTTATTTTTTAAAAAAGATTTTATTTATTTATTCATGAGAGACACAGAGAAAAAAGAGGTAGAGACATAGGCAGAGGGAGAAGCAGGTTCCATGCAGGGAGCCCGATGTGGGACTCGATCCTGAGACTCCAGGAACATGCCCTGAGCTGAAGGCAGACACTCAAATGCTGAGCCATTCAGGCGTCCCTCCTTTCCTCACTGTATGTTCTTGGCACCCTTGTCATATGTGCAGGGGTTTACCCCTGGGTTCTCTATTCTGTTCCATTAGTCTCTGTATCTGTTTTTATACCCACACTATACTATTTTTATTAGCATACTTTATACTATAGTTTGAAATCAGGAAGTGTGATACCTTCAAATTTTGTTGTTTCCTCAAGATTGCTTTGGTTATTCAGGATCTTTTGTGGTTCAATACAAATTTAGGATTGTTTTTTCTATATCTGTAAAAAATGCCATTGGAATTTTGATAGGCCTTACACTGAATCTGTAGATGGCTTTGGGTAATATGGACATTTTAATAATATTAATTCATCTGATCCATGAACATGGGATGTCTTTCTATTTACTTGTGTCTTCTATTTCATTCATCACTATCTTATAGTTTTCAGTGTAGAATTCTTTCACTTCCTTGGTTAAATTTATTCCTGTGTATTTTTTTGGTTGATACTAATATAAATGGGATTGCTTTATTTATGTCTTTTTCAGATAGTACATTGCTAGTATATAAAAACACAACTGACTTATGTATGTTGATTTTGTATCCTGTGGCTTTACTGAATTTGTTTATTAGTTCTAACAGTTTTTTGGTGAATTCTTTAGGGTTTTCCATCTATAAGATCATGTTATCTGCAAACAGAGACAATTTTACTTCTTTATTTCTGATTTGGATTCCTTTTATTCCTTTTTCTTGCCTCAATGCTCTGGGTAGGACTTCCAGTAGAATATTGACTAGAGATGGTAAAAGTGATACCCTTCAGCCTTAAATTTTAGATTCATAAATCCAACTGCCTATTCAACATCTCTACCCAAATACCCGATATCTTTTTTTAAAGATTTTATTTATTTATTTATTTATTTATTTTTATTTAAGATTTTTATTTATTTAAGATTTTATTTATTTATTTAATTTTTTAAGATTTTATTTATTTATTTATTTATTTATTTTTATTTATTTAAGATTTTTTTATTTATTCATGAGAGACACAGAGAGAGAGAGAGAGAGGCAGAGACACAGGCAGAGGGAGAAGCAGGCTCCATGCAGGGAACCCAACGTGGGACTTGATCCTGGGTCTCCAGGTTCAGGCCCTGGGCTGAAGATGATACTAAACCGCTGAGCCACCCGGGCTGCCCCAAATACCCAATATCTTAAAATTAACATCACTATATCAGATTTCCCATCTCCATCCCCAAATGTTCCAATTAAACTTTGCCTCTCACCTACTGCAGGCTTGCTTGAAGGGAGGAGAGGGTACAGCTGGCTTTGTTTCTTTCCTCATTATACCTTCTCTCTCCCTAAATCCCTCCACGATTGAATAGGATAGGAAGGAGAGGGAAAGTGGGAGGAAAGATCTGCACTGACCATCATGTATCTCTTGCTCCATATTCTCAAAATTTAGTGCAATATTTCATGACAAATTTTAAAAAATGAATCAGAGGATAGAAGATGAGAAACAGAGGAAACAGCCAAGAAGTTATTTCCACAATTCATGTAAGAAATAATGGTGGCCTAAAGTAAAGAATAGTAATAGGAAGAGAAAAAAGTGGACAGGATGGTAAAGTTTTCAGGCAGTAAGCTAGCCAGGAATTGATGATTGATTGTAATAAGGAGTGAAGAATCATTTCAGATTCTGACTTTGGGAGTCTGGATTGATACTAGTGGCACTGAGAGAATATGTGGAAAGCATACAATTTGGAGAAGGAATTCAATAACTAAATTTCAGTTATATTACAAGCTAATGTCTAATAGATATTAAAGAGAAACCAGAGAAACTGTTCATGTAATTTAAGTAAGACGATAATTTTTAAAGACATAAGAGGCTTCTTGGAGATGGCACAATAGGAGAATTTAGAGCTCATTACATCCCACAGATACACTAAGATAACAGCCATATCAGTACAACTAACTATGAAAACAACCCCAAGAGGTACGCCACAAGCCAAGCATCGAGAAGCAGTAAGATCAGACCCTACACCAGGCACCCCAGGAACAAGGGACCTGAACCAGAAAGATGAGCCCCCATAACATTTGGCTTTGAAAACCAGTGGGGTTTAACTTCGGGAGTTTTCACAATCAATGAGGCTTAATTCAGTAGGCTTAGCTTCAGGAGAGCAGGAGGGAAATAGGAAACTAAGTGTCTGCCCTTAAAGATCCAGCTTAACAAATAACCCCACCAACATAAAGCATAGAAGCAGCTGCTTGAAAGTGCCTAGGGTATACAGAAGGAGATTTATTTACTAATTTCAGAACAGGCACTAGAGAGGCAGGAATTTTTAGACTTCTCTAAGAACAAAAGAGCTGGCAAGCACCATTTTCCTCCACTGTTCCCCCAACCTAGATAGCAGGACACTTGCAAGAACCAGCACTAACACTCTCCACTCAGCTTGCTAGCACTGTGTGTCCCACCTCCATGATCCCCTGTATATCCACTACATCCAACCTCCCCATTTAGCAGGTGACATTCCAAAGCAGCTTGTGTCCCTACACACCCTGTAACCAGCTCCATCAGGGACTGGCACCATTCCAAAGTGACTCCTGCCCTGGGGAAAGAGGAAAATAATCACACACACAGGTGCATCTTTAGTCCCAACCAAAACTTATAGCTAGTAGCACCAGGTGCCCTGCCAATCAATGCAATTGTAGTTCTGGAAGACAGACTGGTGGTTGGCCTACCAACAAAAGCTTTCAGGGGACAAGGCAGGGAGAGCACCCTGCAGTCAGTGCAACTATAGCCCTGGCAAACAGACTGAAGGCAAGCATCTGGTCTGACTGTTAATATCACCCAACTACAAGCCTACAGATTTCTCATACTGGCTCCTTAATAGCACAATGAACAAACCCTGCCTGATGCACCCACAACAGGCAAAATGGGCCATTGTAGCCAACTGGACTGAAGGTAAATGTGGCTCACCCACAAAGTGTCTGGTTCTGGTAAATGGAGAGCATTGTGCTACAGGGCACCACAGTTCCTCTTCTTTATAAGGCCACTACTTTCAAAAGCAGGAGATCTAGATGGCTTTCCTAATACAGAGAAACAAATACAGAGTTAGACAAAGTGAGGAGACAGAGAAATATGTCCCAAATGAAAGAACAGGACAAAACCATAGTAAAATCGCTAAATGAAACAGAGATAAGTGATATGCCTGATAAAGAATTCAAAGTAATGGTCATAGAGATACTCACTAGACTTGATAAAAGAGTAGAAGTTCTCAGTGAGAGCTTCAAAAAATAGAAAGAAAATATTAACAAGAACAAATCAGACATGATGAACTCAATAACTGAAAAATACAAAATACAAAAATACAAAATACAAAATAAAGAAATAAATAATAAATTAAAAATACAAAAGAGGGATTTAATAGCATATTAGATGAGGTAGAAGAATGGATCAGTGACCGGAAAGAGTAATGAGAAGCAATAAAGGTGAACAGCAAAAGGAAAGAAGAATAAAAAATGAGAATAGGTTAAAAGAACTCAGCAACATCACCAAAAACAGTAACATTTGCCTTATAGAGATCTCAGAAGGAAAAAGAGAGAGAAAGGGGCAGAAAAATTATTTGAAGAAACAGTAGCTGAAAACTTCCCTAATTTGGGTAAGGAAACAGACATCTGGATCCAGAAGACAGAGAGAGCCCCAATAAAATTAACCTAAAGAAGTCCACACCAAGACACATAATAATTAAAATGGCAAAAAGTGGTGATAAAAAGAGATTTTTAAAGCAAAAAAAGAAAATAGTTACACATGAGGGAAACTCCTTAAGGCTATAGCTGATGTTTTCATCAGAAACTTTGCAGGCCAGAAGTGAGTGCATGATATATATAAAGTGCTGAAAGAAAAAAACCTGCAACCAAAAATACTCTACCCAGTAAGATTATCATTCACAATGGAAGGAGAGATAGAGTTTCCCAGACAAACGAAAGTTAAAGAGTTCATCACCAGGCTTATAAGAAACATTAAAAGGAAATCTTTGAATGAAAAGAAAAGGTCATATCAGGAAAAAAAAATTATGAAAGGAAAAAATTTCACAGGTAAATATAAGCTTATAATAAAAGTAGTAGATAAATCACATATAAAAGTATGGAAGTTAAAGAACAAAAGCAGTTACATCAATTTTACCTATAGAAATCAAAGGACTCACAAAATAAAGAGAAATAAAGCATAATATCATATACATAAATCATGATACATAATATCATATACATGGAGAGTAAAAATGTAGTGCTTTTGGAAAAGGTTCCACCTTAAGTGACCATCAACTTAATATAGACTGCTATATGCATAAGATGTTACATATGAACCTAATATTAACTACAAATCAAAAACATATCAGATAAAGGGCTAGTTTCCAAAATCTATAAAGAACTTATTAAACTCAACACCAAAGAAACAAACAATCCAATCATGAAATGGGCAAAAGACATGAAGAGAAATCTCACAGAGGAAGACATAGACATGGCCAACATGCACATGAGAAAATGCTCTGCATCACTTGCCATCAGGGAAATACAAATCAAAACCACAATGAGATACCACCTCACACCAGTGAGAATGGGGAAAATTAATAAGGCAGGAAACAACAAATGTTGGAGAGGATGCGGAGAAAAGGGAACCCTCTTACACTGTTGGTGGGAATGTGAACTGGTGCAGCCACTCTGGAAAACTGTGTGGAGGTTCCTCAAAGAATTAAAAATAGACCTGCCCTACGACCCAGCAATTGCACTGTTAGGGATTTACCCCGAAGATTCAGATGCAATGAAACGCCGGGGCACCTGCACCCCGATGTTTCTAGCAGCCATGTCCACAATAGCCAAACTGTGGAAGGAGCCTCGGTGCCCATCGAAAGATGAATGGATAAAGAAGATGTGGTTTATGTATACAATGGAATATTACTCAGCCATTAGAAACAACAAATACCCACCATTTGCTTCAACGTGGATGGAACTGGAGGGTATTATGCTGAGTGAAGTAAGTCAATCGGAGAAGGACAAACAGTGTATGTTCTCACTCATTTGGGGAATATGAATAATAGTGAAGGGGAATATAAGGGAAGGGAGAAGAAATGTGTGGGAGATATCAGAAAGGGACACAGAACATAAAGACTTCTAACTCTGGGAAATGAACTAGGGGTGGTGGAAGGGGAGGAGGGCGGGGGGTGGGGGTGAATGGGTGACGGGCACTGAGGGGGGCACTTGACGGGATGAGCACTGGGTGTTATTCTGTATGTTGGTAAATTGAACACCAATAAAAATTAATTTATAAAAAAAAAAAAAAAAACCTATAATAGATACACAAAAAAATGAAGAGAAAAAAAGTCCAAACCTAACACTAAAGAAAGCCATCACACTACAAGGAAAGAGAGCAAGAAAAGAAGAAAGAAAAAGAGAAGAACTATAAAAATAACAATAAACAAATAATGAAACGGCAATAAGTACATACCTATTCAATAATTATGTTAAATGTAAATGGACTAAATGCTCCATTTAGGTGGGTGACTGAATGGATAAAAAAGAAAGACCTCAATATGCTGCCTATAAGAGACTACCTTTAGACCTAAAGACATATGCTGATTTCAAATGAAGGAATAGAAAATATTTACCATGCAAATGAATTTTTTTAAAAAACCCTGGAAGAGTCATACTTGTACAGGACAAAATAAACTTTAAAATAAGACTGTAAAAAGAGACAGAGAAGGACACTACATAATCATAAAGGGAACAGTTCAACAATTGCAAATGTTTATGCACCCAATACAGCACCTAAATATGTAAGCAACTATTAACAAACATAAAGGAAGAATTTGAAAGTAACACAATAGCATGGTACTTTTTTCTTCAAATTTTTATTTAAATTCTAGTTAGTTAACATATAGTGTAATATTGGTTTCAGAAGTAGAATTTAGTGATATATCTCTTACCTATAACACCTAGTGCTCATCTTAATAAATACTCTTCTTAATACCCATCACCCATTTAACCCATTTCCCATTCACCTCCCTCCATAAACCCTCAGTTTGTTCTCTATTGTTAAGAGTCTTTTATGGGTTTTTTCCTTTTCTGTCTCTTTTTTTTCCTCCTTCCCCTATGTTCACTTGTTTTGTTTCTTAAATTCCACATATGATTGAAATCATATGGTATTTGTCTTTCTCTGACTGACTTATTTCATTTAGCATAATACACTCTAGCTCTAGCCACGTTGTTGCAAATGGCAAGATATTATGTTTGATGGCTCATTAATATTCCAATACATATATATAAATTCAATATGTATTAAAGATCTAAATGTGAGACCTGAAACCATAAAAACCCTAGAAGAAAACATAAGCAATCATTTCTTTGACATCAGCCACAGAAAATGCCATCAGGCATTTTTTTATATGCCTCCTCAAGCAAAGGAGACAAAAGCAAAATTAAACTATTGGGACTATACCAAAATAAAAATCTTTTGCACAATGAAGAAAACCATCAAAAAAACAGAAAGGCAACCTACTGACTGGAAGAAGATATTTGCAAATGAATATCTCATAAGGGATTAATATCCAAAATATATAAAGAACTTATGCAACTCAACATCAAAAACAAAACAAAACAATCCAATTACAAAATGGGTAGAAGACATGAATAGACAGTTCTCCAAAGGCATCCAGATGGCAAATAGACATATAAAAAGTGTTCATTATTGCTTACCATCAGGAAAATGCAAATCACACCTATAATGAGATATCACCTTACATCTGTCACAATGTCTAAAATCAACAACACAAGAAATAACAGGTACTGGAGAGGATATGAAGAAAAAGGAATCCTCATGTGTTGTTGGCGGGAATGCAAACTGGTATAGCTGCAGTAGAAAACAATATGGAGTTAATAATAGAACTACCCTATGATCCAGCAACTGCACTACTAGGTATTTACCCAAAGAATACAAAAATGCTAATTCAAAGGGATATGTGCACCCCTGTGTTTATAGCAGCATTATCTACAATAGCCAAGATATGGAAGCAGCCTAAGTGTCCATTGATTGGTGAATGGACAAAGAAGAGGTGGTACATATATACAATAGAATATTATTCAGTCATAAAAAAAAAGAATGAAAGGAGAATGGGAGCTAAAATGGCAGAGTAGGGGGATCCCTGGGTGGCTCAGCAGTTTAGCGCCGCCTTTGGCCCATGGCACTATCCTGGAGTCCTGGAATCGAGTCCCACGTTGGGCTCCCAGCATGGACCCTGCTTCTCCCTCCTCCTGTGTCTCTGCCTCTTTCTCTCTCTCTCTCTATGTCTATCATGAATAAATAAATAAATAAAACTTAAAAAAAAATAAAATGGCAGAGTAGTAGCAGGACCCTAAGCGTGGTTTATTCCTTGAACACAACTAGCTAAACATCAAATCATTCTGAGTATCCCAGAAATCAACCTGAGGATTGATAGAACAAACTGCACCATTAGAGGGAGAGAAGAAGCTACATCATGAAAAGTAGGTGGTGGGGAGACATGGTTTGGGGGACAAACAGATCATGGGTGCTATAGAGGAAAGGGAGCCCTGGTCACACAGAGAGAGGAGAGAGAGAAAGAGAGAGAGAGAGAGGAACACACTGAGGATCATACAAGGAAAACACTTCTCTATAGCCATTGACTGGGAAAATGAGAGGAGCTTATTTTTGTGAGTTTTTGCAACCAGTGAGGTTCAAAGACTGGAATTTTAGAAGTCTGTAGTGTCACTAATATAGAGCCCTGAGGGCACTGCAATGCTCTAGTAGAGAAGGCAGGCAGGTAACCTGGAGGCAGACAGAGGAATCTGAGGATTGCCTAAAATGCACTGGTAGAGATGATTCCCTCTTCTTGGAGTGTATCTGAGAGAGATGGCACTGCCTCCATGAGATAAAAGAGCTGGAAGGTGCCATTTCCCTTCCCCACCCCTCAGCATAGGTACAGAGATATCTGCTGAGGTCGACCTGGACACTGGCTCTTTAGTGTGCTTTGCAGCAAACCACACACTCTTGTACTCTGGTACCACTGCCCTTCTAGGCCAAACCTGCATTAATCCCAGTGTTGTGAGACCCTCCCCCAGAAGATCAGTGCAGATTCCTACCACACCAGGTCCCTAAAATTTGGAGTTTTAAAACTCAGCCAGCCTCGGTGAGATAGAGCACAACATGCACTGTGCTGCTCCAGGCAAGCATACAACCTAGACACAGGCAGTGTGACAACACAGGTCTGAAAAACACCTAAGACAAATGAGGGGAAATTATTTACTCTTCTGGGAGGGCTTCCCTGACAGCAGCAAGCACAATCCCCTCTCCAGGGACAAAGCTGGCTGGTGCCATTTCTTTCCCCCACCTCTCAGCATAAACTAACTTCAGTAAATAGCACAGTGCCAATACTGGCTGACTAAACTGCTTGTACCACGCCTCACCTCATTGTGCTCTGCTATACTGTTTTTCTCTGGCAGGTGTGCCTAAGAACCAAGGCAGCAGCCCCTCCTGAGAAGACTAGCACAAATGCTGCACACCCACATCTAACCATAGAGTGCTGCAAAGCTTCAGCTTTAATGAGATATAGAATCTGGCCTCTTTTTTTTAATATTTTATTTATTTATGCATGAGAGACACAGAGAGAGAAACAGAGACACAGGCAGAGGGAGAAGCAGCCTCCATGCAAGGAGCCTCATGCAGGACTCAATCCAGCACTCAAGGATCACGCCCTAAGCCTAAGGCAGTTGCTCAACCACTGAGCCACCCAGGTGTCCTGAATCTGGCGTCTTTTAACAAGCAGACCAGAGCACACGTAGTTAAAACCTGCCACACTCTGAGCAAGGTCCAAACACTCCTTACTGCAGGCAAGGAGAAATTCAATAGCAGACTGACATGAGGAAGAGAGCAGCCATAACACAGCAGCAGAGTACATGCAGCGTACACCAGAGACACTTCCTGAAGCACCAGGCCCTAGACATTATATGACCTCTTTCTTCATAAAGCCATTACTCTCAGGAACAAGAAATATAATAGGCTTTTCTAACACAGAGAAGACAGAGAGCCAGACAAAATGCCAAGACAGAGGAATTCATCCCAAAAGAAAGAACAAGAGAAGGTCACAGCCAGGCATCTAATTGAAACAGATATAAGTAATATGCCCCATCCAGAATTTAAAGCAACTATCATAAGAACATTAACTGGGCATGAGAAAAGCACAGAAGATATCAGGGATACTCTTACCATAGAGATAAAAAAGCTTAAAACAAATCAGGCCAAAATGAAAAATGCAATAACCAAGATTTGAAACTGACTGGATGTAATGGCCACAAGGATGGAAGACATAGAAGAACAAATAGATGATATAGGAGATACAATTATGGAAAATAATGAAGCTGGACAAGAGAGGGAAAGAAAAATCTTGGGTCACAAAGGTAGACTTAGGGAACTCAGCGACTCCATGAAACATACTATGCTTTGTATGATAGGTGTCCCAGAAGAAAGAGAGGGAGAAGGGGGCAGAAGGTTTATTTGAGGAAATTTTAGCTTTAGACTTCCCAAATCTGGGGAAGGAAACAATTCCAAATCCAAATGGCACAAAGACTCCCACCAAAATCAACAAAGGCAGGCCAACACCAAGACATACTGTAATTTAAACTTGCAAAGAATCCTAAACGCAGCCAGACAAAAGAAGTCCCTAACTTACAAAGGAAGACAAGTAAGGTTAGCAGAACATCTATCCACAGAAAATTGGCAGGCTAGAAAAAAGTGGCATGATATGTTTGACATGCTGACTAGGAAAAATGTGCAGCCAGGAATACTCTACCCAGCAAAGCTATGATTCAGAATAGAAGGAGAGACAGAGTTTCCCAGGAAAACAAAAACTAACGAGTTCATGACTATTAAATTAGCCCTGCAAAAAATATTAAAGGGGACTCTGAGTGGGAAAAAAAAAAAAAAGACCAAAAGTGATACAGACTAGAAAGGAACAGATGAAATCTCTAGAAACAACTACAAAACAAATAATAAATTGGCATTAAATTCATATCAATAGAGTATTATCAATATAGAGTACTGTATCATAATAAAGAGTCTATCCAAGAAGATCTAACAACTGCAAATATTTATGCCCTCAGCTTGGGAGTACTCAAGTATATAAAACAATTAAACATAAAAGAACTCACTGATAATAATAAAATAATAGTAGGGGACTTTTACACCCCACTTACAGTAATGAACAGATATCTAAGCAGAAAATCAATATGGAAACAATAGCTTTGAATAACACACTGGACTGGATGTACTTAACAGATATATTCAGAACATTTCATACTAAAGCAGTAGAATACACATTCTTTTCAAGTGCACATGGAACATTCTCCAGAATAGATCACATACTAGGTCACAGATCAGGCCTCAACAAGTACAAAAGACTGAGATCATACTATGCATATTTTCTAACCACAATGCTATGAAACTTAAAGTCAACCGCAAGAAAAAATTTGAAAAGACCACAACACATGTAGGTTAAAGAACATCCTACTAAAAAATGAATGAGTCAATCACATAAAAAAAAATACATGGAAAGAAATGAAAATGAAAATGGGACAGCCCAAAACCTTTGGGATGCAGCAAAAGCAGTCATAGGAGGGAAGTATATAGCAATACAGGCCTACCTCAAGAAGCAAGACAAATCTCCAACATGCAACCTAATCTTACACTTAAAGGAGGCAGAAAGAGAACTACAAAGGAAGCCAGTAGAAGAAGGGAAATAATAAAGATTACAGCAGAAATAAATGATAGGGAAACAAACAAAACCCAGTAGAAGAGATCAATGAACCCCGGATCTGTTTTTTTGAAAAAATTAATAAAATTGATAAACCCTAGCCAGACTTACCAAAAGGAAAAGAAAAGGGAACCAAATAAGTAAAATCCCAAATAAGAGAGGAGAAATCACAACCAACACTACATAAATACAAACAATTATAAGAAAATATTATGAAAAGTTATATGCCAACAAATTGGGCAGTCTAGAAAAAATCAATAAATGCCTAGAAACATAGAAACTACCAAAATTGAAACAGGAAGAAATAGAAAATTTGAATAGACTGATAATCAGCAAAGAAATTGGATCAGTAATCAAAAATCTCCCAATAAACAGAAGTTCAGAGCCAGATGGCTTCACAGGAGAATTCTACCAAACATTTAAAGAAGAGTTGATATAAATATATATGTATACAAAATATATATATATGAATAATATATATGGATATTAGCAATAAAAAGAATCTTGCTATTTTTGACAATATAAATGGATCTAGAAGGCATAATGCTAAGTGAAATAAGTCAGAGAAAGAGAAATACCATGATTTCACTCATATGTGGAATTTAAGAAACAAAATAAATGAGCAAAGAAGAAAAAAGACAAACAAAAACCAGACTCTTAAATACGGAAAACAAACTGATGGTTGCCAGAGGGCAGGTGGGTGGGAGGAGGGACAACACAGATAAAATAAATTAAGAGTACTCTTATCCTGATAAGCACTGATTAACGCACAGAATTTTTGAATCATTAAATTGTAGACCTGAAACTAATAACACTATATGTTCATTATACTTAAATTTTTAAAAAAGAGAGATATGTAAGAGTATGTAGCTATGATAAAATTAGTCTGTACAATAATATGACTGGAAATAATAATATATGATTTTGCATTGAAACAAACAAGACTCAAATATAGTGTGCCTCTATTTCTCACTCCTGATGGAAGAAACAGACTTGAAATAAAAATACATATCCCTCTCACAACATTATATAGCTGGGAGGAAAGGAAATGGCCTAATCAGTATAATATTTTGTTGTAGAAATGAAGATGAGGGGGAGCCTGCCCATAGTTACAATCTTTTAATATTAGCATGAGATTTCTTGCCTTTCTGTAATTCAAACCCTTGCATAAACTTGACATTTCCTCCTAAGTCCCACCAACTCCAGCCCACAACTGACTTCCAAAGGAAATGGTATGTATTTAGGGCACTCAGTGAATAACAACAAAAGTAATACCAGTGTATCTTCCTGACAACAGAAGTTTGGGGGATTTTAAGGCCAAGGAAGCCACAGGGAAGCTGAGCTAGAAAGAGTTTTGCATCATGAATCATCATCAAAATTGTGAGCTCAATTCTGATTACAAAACCTTTATTACTGTGATGTTACAACTCCAAAAGAACACAGCTGGAGTCTCAGATGACAGGTGGATCTTATAATTTCTGGCTGAAGACAACTTTGCAGTAAATTGTGCAAATTTGATGTGGACATCAATGTAATAGGATATATGTGGAACCCTACTAGGCTATTATTACAGTGACTTTTTTTCTGGCAGTTAGACTCACTTTATGATTAGAATTTAGCAGCATACGGAGACCCCCTATAAGGAACCCTCTCCACACAGAAACTATCTGGAATTTGATTAGCTTAATTTATTGAAAGTTTAGCTTTTTTTATGGTAAACAACAGCAGCATTAAAACCCTACAGTTTGTTCTTTGTCTACATTTCCAGTCTTAACTCTTTACTTACCCTCTTCAAATTCACACTTTAGCCAAGGTGTTCCACTTACTGCCCTTTGACCCTGGGTTGCATTATGCTTACTTTATTCTGTCTCCTCTTCTCTCCTGAGCCCTTTGAGATCCAGGTTAACATCATGACTCTTCCATAAAACCTTGTTCAAACTCTATAGTTTTAAGTGATTCTCATTCCTCTAAATACCTGTAATAAATTATGGGAAATTTTTGTAAATGGTAACACACTTAATAAACGTGTGATATATTATGATATTTAGCATCTCATATTTCCACTGGAAAAATTTTTCTGTTTATGAACTTTTATTCACCTTTTGTTTCATGAGGCTTCAAGACACCCTTGGGTTCAATGATTTCCTAGAAGAGCTTACAGAATTCAGAAAAGCTGTTATATTCATGGTTGCAGTTTATTACAGTGAAACGATATAGACTAAAATCACCAAAAAACAAAAAATGCACAGGACAAAGTCCAGGAGAAACCAGGCACAAGCTTCCAGTTACCCTCTCCTCTTAGAGTTAGAGACAGCACTTAATTCTCTCAGGAACAATGTGTGACAACATCTACAATGCATTATTAACCAGAGATGTTCTCTAGAACCTTGGTGTCCTAGGTTTTTATTGGGAGTCAGTCACGTTGCAACTCCATGCTTATGTGACTGACCTAACTATTCAAGTGTCCAACCCTTCCCTCCACCACCAGAGGTCAAACTAATACTCAGCATGGCTGAAGAAGGATAAAAATGGGCATTCACCATAAATTTCACTATTAGCATAAACCACCTCCTCTGGTCCAAGGTCTTAGGTATACAAAGATACTCTTTTCACGCATGATATTCCAAGGGCTCAGAGATTGTCTCTCAGGAATTAGTCAAGACCCAGTCCTTCTGGGATATGCAGGACTTGAATGCACCAAGCCCACTCAGTCCACTCCCTAGTATATACTCCATTGGGTGATATTCAACAGTCTAACCATATTTCTTGATTCTTGGATGTCAGCATAAGGCAAAAATGACATTTTCTCCTTTGTATTTAAGTTATTAGTCAATAAATATTTGAATTTTTACATCATTGTATATCTCCTATTCATTATAGTTCATATACCAAATATATTGGTCAGCTTTTGTTATAGCTTTTTTCTGAAGAGTAACATAAAAAAGTCAACTCTTAGCCAGATTCTCCTCTTTTATCACAATGATATATTTCTATAGATATTTCATCTAAGATCATGAAGCTAGAGTGATATTTTTCAATAGAAAGTATAATATGGAATGTGTACGGTGCTTATTTGCATTATAAAACTAGAAGTAACTGTGAAATCTGAGTTGTTTCTATGAGGCCTGGTAAGTTCTCCATCAAATTAGGATAAGGGACTTATGTTGAATGTTGTATATATGGGGTTTTTGGTTGTGTTTGTTTTCATTTTACTACATTTCTTATGCTATGCCCTTTTTTCCTATGACATATTCCTTCCATAACTAGAAGCCTGTATCACCCACTCCCCTTCACCTATTTTGCCCACCTCCCATCCATATATGTTTTAAAATTGGTGTCAAATGGGAATTTGTTTAAAAAAACTACACCTATTATAAGCAGCCATGGTTAATATTTTTAAAATAAGAAAAAAATGACCAGAATGCCTAACTTTTAAGGAAACAAATATGATTTAGCTAAGAAAACTATTATTGAAGAATATCAAACCAGCTTCAAAGCTAGAGAGTGTCTGGGGTGAGAGGCAGAATAACTTCCTAAAAGAGTTTGTTACTGGGTATCAGTCCTTAACTTCCAGGACAGCTGGAAATATGGATTTCCTACAGATATAGCAAGCATACGACATTGTCCCTGTCATAGCAGGAATCCTGATAACCAGTAACAATGATTAATTCTCTTGAGTGAATTCTAGTAAGTTACTTTCAGGCCCAGGCAGTTAAAAGTGAGTAGAGGCTAAGTGTTCCATAGGGTAGGACTGCTTAATCTCTCCTAGACTTCATGAAAGAAACAAATGTTTGTTGTATTAAAGCTATTGAGATTTCTGGCCATTTGTTATAGCAGCCAAACCCAGCCTGACCTGGCTACCATACCAGCATCATAGTAACAACTCTGTAGATTAGCAATACAGTTGACCCTTGAACAACATGAGGATTTAGGAGTGCCAACCCCAGTAAGTCCAAAAATCCTCATATAATTTTGACTCCTCAAAAGCTTAACTACTAATAGCCTACTGCTGACCAGAATCCTTGCTTACATCATAAACAGCTGATTAACATATTTTGTATGCTGTGTGTATTATATACCATATTCTTAAATAAAGATAGAAAAGATGAAGTGTTATTAAAATCATAAGGAAGGGAAAATATATTTACAGTATTATCTATACTGGATTTAAAAAAATCCACTATAAATGGATCCATGTATTTCAAACCCATGGTATTCAAGGTCAACTCTATAACAAAAGGCAAGATGCTTCAACTCTTCAGCTTCTAGTTTCCTGGAATATAAAATGAATAGCTAAATTAGCTCTCTCTAAAATTCCTCTTAATTAAAAATGCTCATGTAATTGGTTAAAAATGGAGACCCTGTAGATTCAATTACTGGCTGTGTTACTTAATGCTTAAGATATTAATTTCATTTGTCCTTTTCCATAAAATGAGGATATTAATGCTTAATACACATCATCATTTTTAAATTGCACACAGAAAACACTAGCCTGGCATATAGAAAGAGTTCTATAAGCCAACCATTAATAATCATATCCATCACAATAATAAGTACATTGTTTACAAAAAGTTTAAAAATCAAAAATAAATTTTGTTTTCTAAACATCCTTGACTCAACAATGACTTTGTTAAGTGAAGTAAGTACCTTTTATATCCATCATTCTTAAACCTCTTCCTAACAAAATAAAAAGATAAAAAGATCAGCCTATCCATTATTGTCCTGTAGTCATGTCTGTGACACCAAAAAAAAATGAGAAAACTTAGTTCATTATAGTTCATGGAATTCTTACATGAAACAAAAGTAAAAATGAAACAGAAGTAAAAATGTTCTGCTAGGGTGTTCTAGTGTCAGAATCCTCTTTGATGATAAAAAGATATAAAAAATTTTTTCCCCAGAGCACTATTCCCGAATATGAGACTTATACTCATTTTGAATTTCCTTGAATATATCTAAAAATGCCTGGTTTCTATCTGAAGAGGAAGTTCATTGTATCTTTGAAGCAAATATGCAAATATTAATGTATTAATCCTATATTATATTATACTGCCTTAAAACTTTTTAATGCTGAACAGATACTGTACAAGAGGATCTGTAATTTACTAGGCATCATTGTCCACCCCTTTCTACATCTCCTCTGCATCACAGGTGAAACATCAAAACTATGCTTTCCAGATTACCTGACAATCTGAGTCAGATTTTGATGATGAGAAGCACTTAGGCAAGATTTGGAAGGTTGAAGAGAAGCCAGGAGTCTCTGCTAGCAGTATGAGCAGATGCAGGAAGCTAGCAGAGGCCTCTGGACAAATGCCAGAGAATCATCCACTTCAGGACCCCAGCTGCAATGCTTAAAGTAACAACCATTTTTCTTATTGGAACCAATATAAACAGTATTTGTAATATTAGTAAAGATTTTCTTGTAACTGCTTAAAACAATGGATCAGGAGTAAAATATTAAAGCCTATTAAAAGATTAGAAAATTTTTTACCCTTTCTCTTAAAATTCATTGCAAATTATAAGCACGGAATTTTTAAAAATAGTTCATTTTTTTATTTTTGTATAATTTTAGATTTTCAGAATTATAAAACCAGTACAAAGAAATCTATTTAAACTCTTCACTCACCTTCCCTTAATAACATCTTACACAATCACATAATTGTTAAACAAAGAACATAATAGTTTAAAAATCACATTAATAGTTACACATTTATATGAATTAGTTACACATTTATATGAATGTGTAACTAATTTAATTTAAACTCTTCACTCACCTTCCCTTAATAACATCTTACACAATCACATAATTGTTAAACAAAGAACATAATAGTTTAAAAATCACATTAATAGTTACACATTTATATGAATTAGTTACACATTTATATGAAAATAGTTACACATTTATATGAATTAAACCACAAATATATTTGAATTTCACCAGTTTTCCCACCAATTCACCTCTCTTGTTCCTGGTTCCCATTTAGCACCCCACATTGTATTTACTTGTAATTTTATTTGATTGCAGTTTAATTCCCTTTTAATACCACATAATGTTCTTTATCTTTCTTTCTCTTTATGCCTAATGTTATTTTGGTACTACTGTATAGGCTTTTTTTTTTATGTATAGGCTTTTAAAATGAAGCTGGAAATGAGTACCCACCAAAAGAAAATTTAAATTTTCTGTTATACATTGTATTTGGCCAGGCTTTACAGATTCTTATTCTTACAGAGATAGAATACGAAAGAGACATTTTAAAAATATTTTCCCAAGGTCTCTTAGATCTATAAATTAAGTCAAGAAACGTACTGAACACCTATACTGCTTGCGCTAGTCTAGAAACTCAAAATTTGGCAAGAAAGGGGCACCTGAGTGGCTCAGTGATTAAGCATCTGCCTTCCGCGAAGGTCATGATCCCAGGGTCCCAGGATTGAGTCCTGCATCGGGCTCCCTGCAGGGAGCCTGCTTCTCCCTCTACCTATGTCTCTGCCTCTCTCTGTGTGTCTCTTATAAATAAATAAATAAATAAATAAATAAATAAATAAATAAATAAATAAATAAATAAATAAATACAATCTTTTAAAAAAATTCAGCAAGAAAAATGCAAGCATGGAAATGTAGAAAATAATAAAACATATTTAAATACTATTCCAAGATAGCAGTAGATGAAATGTTGCAAGGTAATGGAGGATTCATTACTCACCTTATTTACCAGAAGACGCAGATAGACTGTGGGATCCTTCTATGCATATTTTCTCTGCCTTGCTGTCAGCTCTAAATATCTTGTGTCCCATCTTTAAAAGTTCTGCTCAATGTCTCGGTATAGGGTATTAGCATAGCCCATCATGCTAAAAGATGTAAAACCAGCCAGGCTTATAGCAGTAAGTGTTAGTTAATGATATATTTGTCTTGCCTAACTTACCTCTCTTTCTGTATCTTTTTATGAAGGTATATTGCAGAATCTCTAGTTCTTGTTTTAGCTGTTAATTAGGCAAAGACTGAATAGGCAATAAATCTCAATTATCAACATAGAAGTAAATTAACCTGTTTCCTTCAGTTTGGGTGTTAAATATTGCATAAAAAACAAGACTGAGGAAACATGATCACCCTACAAAATATTTCCTGGTGTGAGAGATGTTACCAAGGAGAGGTCTTCAGGCTTGACAATGGGCTATACATCAATGATAAATTAAGTCAAACCTGTTCAAGACACAGAAACCACTTACCTATTAGAATCCTCTCTCATAGTTAAATCCTCTTTACCTTTAACACTTCCATTTAGGACTTTGCATTGAAAGAGCCTTGGCTTTATGCACAGAAATGCATTCATTAGTAGACTACAGAAATCACTCTCAGTACATTACAGGCTGCGAAAAAGGATTGAATTAAAAGAGAAGATAAACAAAGAAGGTCACAAAGCCTGTCCTGGTTACTCCTACTCACCTGATCTTCCTTTATCCATACATTCAAGGCACTTTGTATCTATTATATGTCCACTTACCCCTTTTAAGCCTTAATGATATGGAATATATTTATTCACTGAGTGTAAGGACAAGCACAAAAGTTCCTTGAGTTTTTCTCCTGTTCTGTATTCCTTCCCCCTACTAGTTCCATCCTGAAGTCAAATTTCAAAATTTCAGATTTCAGGAAAGAGGAAATTTTGGCTTGCTTTCACTTTTCTGGGTCTCACCATGTGGAAAATAAATAGTTAAATAGATTTGTAATTCACTCACCTCAGTTAACAAGGGACACCTCCAGGAAAGGAAAAAGAAGATGACCTGGTCAAATATCCTCATAAACATGCTAAGCTAATGACTTCTAGCAAACAAACAAAAGATATTTGCTAGCTGTACAGACATTGATAGCAGGATATACCTGTTATAAAATGGTTTATGGTAAAAACATACCTGGAATCTATAGATTTATAAACAGCTTCTTGGAAAATGTCATATAAACTACATAACTATTTGAGTTTAAAGTCGAGATGTTTTACAACCCAAACAGCTCTTCCTCCACAATTAACTGCATACCTCATTGGAGACTTCATATATTAATCTGAGCCCAGGGAACATATTGATGCAGAGAAAAAAAAATGACCCAGTAAGGTACACTATTCCAGATCTCTCCCTGCTTCACCCATGTCTCCTGATTATGTTCCTGAAATCATCATTAAAAGCCATTCCTGGCCAAAACCTCTCACTCATGTGTCTGATTTTGATAATTCTGTTCTTTGTAAGCTTGCCATCCAATCATACTTACCACTTCTTTGACTCTACCATGAAGCCCAGCCTAAAAAAAACTGTTCTACTTGGCCTTGAGATTCAGTCCCTGCTCTGTATGACAGCTCTGCTAACCAGCTCTTCCCTGGCTTCTGTCTTTTGAAACCCTCTTTTGATAAACTTGTTTTGGATCTCAGAATTTGTAGGACCAAGTTCCTACATTTGTATTGCCAATCTCCACCACAGATTTGAATTTTGTCCCATAGCTTAGCACAAGGACTATTGATTTTGTGTCTGTGGAAAGATGTGATTGATTTGGCTTATGCACTCGATTTTAAGAATATCACCTCCTCCTGGGCTCTTGCCATCTTCGTATCACATGTTTTAACCACAGTGGATCCCTTGTATGCTGAATCCTCCAGAGGATTCCGCAAAACTGTAGAATCAATATTCTGCTTTCTTTTTAACAACTGTGGCTGGCATCTTTCCACCTACATAGTAAGAGTAATTCCAGGTTCAGCCCTCCTTAATCTGCCTGCCATGCCCTTATATGTGACAGGTACTGTATCTTAGTATTAACTTATATCCCACTTAGCCCACAGAACACATAATACTCAATAATTGCCTGTAAATAGAGAGAAGAGAAAGAACCCCCATAATGACTACAGATTATTTATACTCTCCATGAAGCAGGCGCAGTGTGAGGAACATTATTGTATATAATATCAAATTCCCTAAAAATACCCTGAAAGAAACACATTATTTTATGATGAAGAACATGATATTTAGATATTAGTTTTGTCCACAGCTTTCCAGCTAGCAGAGCTGAGATACAGAGAAAGGCCTTTCCTGATTCAAGGCCCATACTAGTCCATGACACCATAATGCCTCTTTTTGCATTCTTTATTTCATTATCCTCCAATTTTGTGCAGGAGTTAAGGTGAAGTAAAGAACTTAATCAACCGAGTGTTGAGAATTCAACAGAAACTAGCAAAAATCTGATTTAGGGTATGAAGAAAGATAACACAGGACTCCAGGGATTTAGCTGCAATAGAAGAAGGAAAATCACATGATAGAAATAACTTCATAGTGATTTCTTTCGTACTTCATTTAAAGTCTCTGCAAAGAGGTTCTCACCATTGTTCACGTTGCTTTGTTTTCTCGTCGTTGTTTTCTAACACATAATGAAAAATTCAATTTAATCATGGACTACATGGCTTTCATTTGGAGAGTCCAAATTAGAAGAAGTCACATAGCTCTAGACCTATCCTTAAAAAATGACTTACAATTATTTACACTGCAATTCTGTCAGTAATTCCGTCATACACAGAACCTAATTCAGAGGCTCCTCAAGTGAGAAGTTCTATTTTTACATTTAACCACTAAAAAGAAAGCATACTTAGCAGAAACATCTTTTTAAATGAACATGAATGTTTTGATCATTAATCAACCAGAACATCTACCTTTTAAGGTAGATGAGTGTAGAAACCAATCTGTCCCAGTCCTTTTGGGATCTTTGAGCACTCTTAACTGATTTCTTGAGTTACATACAATATATTCGGGCACTAGAGCTTAACCTCCTGTATAATATATGTATTTCAGTACCTAGGAAATATGCATTAGGTGTTTTAATAAATGTTTCTTAACAAATGTTTGTCAACTAAATTGAAAACATCTCTGCCCCTGGAAGAGGAAAGGAAAAGGGTGGAATAGTGAGAGGAAAAAGAAAAGGTAACAAATAACCTTTTGAAATTTCTCCTTTTCCTAAGTTCCTGCAGCAACTATTAGAATTCTATTATCCAATGAACATTTATTTCATAACTACTGTCTTCAGAGGAGAATAGGAGATTATAAGAGAGACATTATCTCTGTCATTTTGAAACTTATGTCATATTAGAAGAGATAGCAAACAACAAATATTAAAGAGGAAAAATTCTACACAGGAAAGGAAGAGGATCTTATGAGATATTTAACAGACCTATCTAACATGGAGAGTATGAGAAGGCATCTATTAGAATGTAACATTTAAACTTAAAACAAGAGTAGGAATTAGTTGGACTTCAAAATTTGGTAGGGAAACTGGCAGAAGATTTTTTTAAAAACCTAAGTAACTTTTAAACTTTTGTAAACAGTTTAACATAGCTTTAATCCCAAAAAAGTTTGTTTTTTTATAGAGAAGTACAGCAATTCTGAAACTTTTTCATATGTACTATAGAAGAGAACAATCAAATAAACACATTGTTAGGATCCCAGGATCTCACTGCAAAAGGGAGATCTAAATAGAAAAGGGTAGTAAAGAAAGAGCCCTATGGAATTTGGACTGAAAGAGGAAATCTCAGTATAAATGTGGTGTGTGTGTGTGTGTGTGTGTGTGTGTGTGTGTGTGTTGTAAGGCGTGATTATGTTTTTTCTAGGTCTCCTTGCCAAAGGAAACAATGAAATTCATTAGCAAGGAGACAACTAGCAGACAAGTCTCTATTTCTAAATACCTTTCCACACTAAAAACATCTAGAGTCCTTGTTAGACAAGGAAGTGTTCCAAAAAATAGGGGCATGATAAAGAAATCAGGAACCACCTTAAAGAAGCCCCCACTGGCCACATCTAGAGCAATTTAAGCATCAAACTAAAGACAATAACTCATTGACTAAAATAAGAATCCATGACTCCATAATGCTGATAGAAAGAAAGAAAGAAAGAAAGAAAGAAAGAAAGAAAGAAGAGAAAGAAAGAAGAAAGCAAGAAATATGTTCTCATTCATTTGGGGAATATGAATAATAGCGAAAGGGAATATAAGGGAAGGGAGAAGAAGTGTGTGAGAAATATCAGAAAGGGAGACAAAACATAAAGACTTCTAACTCTGGGAAATGAACTAGGGGTGGTGGAGGGGGAGGAGGGTGGGGGGTGGGGGTGAATGGGTGGCGGGCACTGAGGGGTACACTTGACGGGATGAGCACTGGGTGTTATTCTGTATGTTGGTAAATTGAACACCAATAAAAATTAATTTATAAAAAAAAAAAAAAAAAAAAAAAGAAATGCTCACCATTAGGGCACATGATGGGATGAGTACTTGGTGTTATACTATATGTTAGCAAATTGAATTTAAATAAAATTAAAAAAAAAAAGGAAAAAAAAAAAAAAAAAAAAAAAAAAAAAAAAAAAAAAAAAAAAAAAAAAAAAAAAAAAGAAAGACAAAGAAAGAAAGAAGACAAAGAAGAAAGAAAGAAAGAAAGAAAGAAAAGAAAAGAAAGAAAGAAAAAAAGAAAGAAAGGAAGGAAGAAAGAGAAAGAAAGAAAAAAAGAAAGAAAGAAAGAAGAAAGAAAGAAAGAAAGAAAGAAAGAAAGAAAGAAAGAATGATTAATAGATGAATGAGAAGGAAAGTTGTTCCTTAAATAGACTACCAGCTAATAAATACTTAAGGAGCAATGGAGTTAGAAAATTATCATCTTTATATTAATAATATAGATTAAAAACTTGCTTCAGATAAAGTTAAAAACAGACTGCTAAATATAAAGACTTGGAAGGTATAGCTAACTGAAAAGAGAAAGAACCAGCACAAGGGTCTTGCATCTGGTACAATTTATATATATTTGTAAATATAAAAATATGTATTTGTAAAATTTAAAGTTATCTGTCAAAAGAAAAGCCTCCAAAAGAACCCCTTGGTTTCCATACATGAACTGATACAGAAGGAATGTGCCTCTCTTCACATGCCACACTTCAGTGCAATCCCAATTGCCAAGTACCAAGCATGACCATTTGTTCTGTTACACGATATAGGCACAGAGCCCAGGGCCTCTGAGCTTTTCAAGGGCTTACACAAACAGTGGAGACATGAAAAATATATATGCATCAGTTTTAAAATATGAAAAAGAGCAAGTCTAAATCTATAAATATTTAATTAAATATTTAAATAAATTACAACACGTCAACTTCATTCTTAGAAATTACAAACATTGTCTCTATATTAGAAAGCAATTTTTAGGTTAGACCTTTTACTTTATTAATAATTTCCTAATATATATGATTATTGTGAACAAATCAAAACTGATTTTATTTAAATAAGTTATGTAAAACTCTTACTGTCTTCTATCACTTTCTGTAGGGTTTCTTTACATGTAATGATTGTTATCAATTAAGACAGGTAAAGTAGCATGGATGAATGAATATTTCATTCATGCATAGTTAAGTCAGTAGAGAATACAGTATCTTTAGTAGTCAAGAGTTTTCCAAGGATGCAAACCCCAATTTAACCCCCAATTTTATATGCTCTCCCAAATTCTTACCCTTATCCTTTGCTGCATAAAGTCCCTCCAAAAGCCCAAGATCTCCAGATTGGGGGGGGGGGGGGCTCATGCAATTCCACCTCTAATGATTAATTTAATTATTTTCATGGAGGAATTTCTTGTTATAATAAAATCATGATACAGGGTTTAGTTACCAAGGTAATGAAAAGGGTCATGTGTAGCTTATTCTTAAACTTTTTCCTCAACTTGGCCTAAGTCCAACTGTGTTCTTGTTTCACCCTTCCTGTGATGTCAAAAACACTACAGTTTTCAATTTCCTTCTTATTTTGTGTGCTATTAACAGATTTTTATATTATCTGTTATTAACATATGTTCCTAACCTATACACTTTTTCTTGAATTTACTAATAATGGATTTAATTTTACCTATGAAGCCTTGATACCCTTTTCTTCAATGCAATAAATACTTTTTGATTAATTTTGCCATTTGTTAGTAGTCAATTTCAAAATCAGAATATGTAATGCTTTTCAAATTTTACTGGTAAATTTATACTTAATATGGTTTGTGAGTTAATGCTGACAGTTTGATATAATGTTAAGTTTGGGTTTCTAGATAAAAGTGGCTAGGGCCTATGAAGGTCTTTAAATGACCCTGAAGTTAAGAAGAGAGTGAGAGAGCTCACATAGTTGTTCAACAATTAGTCAAGAGTCTCTTACATTCCAGAAACTCTGTTAAGTGTTTTGGGGCATACAAATAATTATAAAGTACTATTTATGTCTGTTAGGGACTACAGCTGGTGAGCATGGAAGTGACAACTTGTTCACTGAATTTTGTTTGCATCCTTTGGCATATCACCCAGCTACTATCAGAGTTTTCCTACAGTTAGATAGACCACGGGACTGAGTTTGTCTATCTAGTGAAATGTAGGGCAGATGTGATGCATACTGTCACCATATTTGGCCACTGAAACCTCATGTAAATATCCTTACTCTCTCTTTTTTCCTTTAAACTACGGACTCAATGTGGAGAATCTACTGAAGGTTTCTGAAGCCTTAGAGGATTATGGATACACTATATGGAATCAGCCTGGGTCTCTGAATGATTGCATGGAGCAGAGTCCTCTCCCCTATGTCTATACATTGTAAAATGAGCAAGAATTAAACTTTGGTTGTTTATACCTCTAAAATCAGAGGTAGTTTGTTATATCAGTTAGCATATCCTGAGTAATATAGTAGGATTAAACTTAATCTCACATAACTTCAGTTTATAAAAAATGCTGCTTAAACAATGCAGAAGTTCAAAGCACTAAGAATTATTTCAGTTTGGAAGAGTGAAATGAGGGAGGGTCATTCTAACAGTGAATAGTACCTAAGTCAATTGCTAATGGACTGTTGCAATCCCCAACACGCACAAATTTTTCTCTTCTTTTTCTGTTCTTGTACCCTTTTCATTTTTCTTTCTTTTTAGCCTCAGTTTTTCAAGTGTACATTAAGTCATCCTTTATACCGCGCATTTTATCTACCTATTTAGGTTTAGATTTTTAAATTTATAATCCTCTTTTTATGCATACAATATTATTCTGTTAATGCATATCATTCCCATTTCCATTTATTTTCAACTGTTAAAGCAAGTCCTCAGGGTTGATGAAATTTTGTTCACATGTATTGTTTGAATTATTTTATGTATTTAAAAGACAGACATTTATTAAACATTAACTCTCTACCATACACCAATCTAAGGGAGAGATATGTTATAGGAATTAATTTAATGATTAAGAACATAAGCTTCTGAAGCACATTTATTTTGACTTTAAATCTCTGGTCTACCTACCACTTACTATGTGACTGTAGATAAGTTATTTAAGATGGCAATAATGATACCTGTCTGCTCCACAGAATTGATATATGTCTTCAGTGAAATTATATATATGAATGCTAATACTAATTGTACATGGTTATAATATAAAATATATCTGAATTTTTTAAAACCCTGCCCACAAGAATGCCAGCATCTAGTTGGCCTATAATTGGTCATGATCAATAAAACATCATTACTCCTATTTCTTGACTAAATATGGCATCTAAACCTTTATAAATTCTCTGTAATCTTGTAATCTTGGAGCAAATCAACAAATTTGAAATAATTAATTTTCATAAACAATTCAATTTCTTTTAAGTCTGTAATTTTACAAATTTTTTTAGCACTGGTCTATTGTATTATTTTTCTTCCTGGTGACATTGTGATTTTAAGTGAAGAATTGCAGTGGAATGACAATTTCTATCATTGTTTTGCCTTCTCATTGATAGCAAACATGGTAGGCATAGACAGATTAATATTAGAGTGTGCTTAAATTATGATTAAAAATTCTTAAATGGTCTCTCTGCTTTCTTTAAAAAATCATCCTTCACTCTGCCTTCTTGACCTTTAAAAAGGCAAGTCTGATCACGTAATTCCCCTGTTCAATTTTTCCCTTCTCAGTCATAAAGTCCCTGTGACTTTTAGTGGCTTATAAGGCCTTCTGTTAGGTAATTTCACTCACATTTTTAGTTTCCTTTTCCTCCATATTCACCCCATGCCTCAACCAGATGGAACTATTTGTAGTTCCTAGAATATACAATGCTTTTTCTCAAAATGTTTCCTCTGTCTAGAAGGCATTTTGCTAAACACCTGCATGGAGCGTAGGATTCAACTTGAGTCTTGCCTTCTTTCTGAATTCTTTCCGTATAGTTCTACTCCTTTCATCAAGTAGAATTGCACTCTGAATCATTTGTGCCCAATTATTCCCTGTAATAATTCAACATCCACTTGTGTTTATTATCACTCTTGCCTACTAGACTGTTGGCTCTATGAAGGTGAGGTAGAGGGGATTTCTCCAAGGAATAAGTCCCAGTAGATCCTGCCTAGATGATCATGTTATGGCTCTAAACCTCACCTCTAGTTTATCATGCTCAATATGAAATAACCAAGAGAAGAGACTTGGTGCATAAGAGCACAGCCTTGGAATCAGACCTGGGTTCCAGATCTGCCATTTATTACTGAGGTAAAATTACAACATTTTTTCATCTGTAAAATCAAGATACTAATAATAATTTATGCCTCACAGGATTTTAGATAGGATGAAATGAGGCGATTGCCAGCACTCAATAAATATTGTTATTATTATTATCCTTTAAGTAGCAATGCATTTGTTTTAGAAAAGTAAAAAAGTGCATATCTTGTTTAAAGAGTGATATATAAACCCATTTGGAAGAGTAAGTTTGTTTCCTGTTTGAAATGTAGCAGAGAAAAACCTAGGAATTTTATGATAATTTTTTCTAATGTAAAGGATTTCATTTCTCTATATGAGCATAAAGCAAGGCATACATCCCCATTGATGTAAATTTACATTATAAAATATATTCATTCAACTGATGCTGGATTTCCAGTCTACTAATTTGGTCACTTCAAGACATATTCCTTTTCTTTTTTCTTCTGGCTGCCTCTGCAGCTTCATTCAATGTTCCTGCCAAGTGGAATGGCTGCAGTTCTCGAGATATGATCTACCAGTTCCCCACTCAAACTTCCACAAAGCTTTTTCCTCTTCCTAGAATTACCTTTCCCTCTATAGCTAACACTCCATCTCCAGATTTAGCCCAGTAGTTATTTCAGGTGGAATGTTTTCTCACCATCTCCATCATTCTTAGTTTTTAATTTCTTCTCTGTGTCCCCAAAGCACCATGTGCATACTCTTATCATAACATTTATTATTGCACTGGAATTGTCTGTTTGCTTTTTTGTCTCTGCCTAGCTAGCTACCCATTCTTTGGGCCAGGAGCCATAATCAGATTCCTAGACCAACAGAAGCAACAACACTCTCAGAGACTTATTAGAAAGGCAAATTCTTGGGTCCCACCCCATACCTATCAGAACAGAAACTTGGGGTGGAGTCCAGGAATTGCTGTTTTTACAAAGTGCTTCTGATGTACACAGAAGTTTGAAAATTAAAGCTCTATAATAATGAAAGTGAAAAATCTACAACTACACACCATAATATGGGAGAATTTACAAATATACTGTTGAGTAAAAGAAGCCAGGCACAAGAAGAGTACATTCTGTATTTCTCAATTTATATACCTTGTAAAAACAGGCAAAAATCACTATTATTATAGTATAAAGGGCTACTCTTGATCAGACTACATAATTTGCAAGACCCAGTACAAAAAAGAAAATGCAAAGACCCTTGTTTAAAATGCGATCCTTTAAAATACTTTCCACACATCTTAAGCTCTAGAACGTCTACTCTCCCAATGTTTACGTTGGGATGCATTCTTTTTTCTTTGAGGTGCATTGATTACAACATGTAAAGAATCTAGAATTATAGAAGGAAACAAATCCTTGAATAAGGAAGAATTTGGTAGAAATTAGTAAGTGCTCAATAAATGGCAAATCCAGTTTCATTTGAAACAACAGAGTATAAAGCAATTTATCCAGAAATACATTAAATACATGCATCTCCTTGGGGTTTTTTTGCTATTATACAGCATAATATATTATTATGCAGGGCTTAATAAACACAGTCTTGTCATTCTTGTGCCTGACATCTAGGGCTAACAGAAACTTCAAGAATTGGAATTCTGTGTGTGAAAATTACCAATAAATACAGCTCTGTTTCTAGAAAAAATCTAGAAATTTTCTAGAAACAGTAATTTTAGATTAGAAGTTTCTAGAAAACTGGCTTTGTGAGGGAGATGATTGGAAACCACATACATATGGGCACCATGTAAGGGTGAAAGGAAATGCCAAAAGGAGCAAAAAGGATGTGAATCAACTTCTACTTTATATTTTTGTACAAGGCCTTTCTGGATTTAAGCATACTAATATGCTCCAGGCTCAAACGGTAACTTACTTTTTTGAAGCTATAAACATAGATAGCTGTTTGCATCTGAGAGAAACCTGTCACACAGCAATCTGAGGTGCGACATATTTTCCTGAGACTGATATACCTTCAGGGGAATAAAAGGATATTGTTTGTGAGAATTAAGAACACATCAGTCTCTTCTTGAAGAGGCAGCTCTCATTTGGTATCTTTTGGGAGCAAGATAGGTGGAACCTTCCTATTCCCTGAAATATAAAGTGTATTAATAATAGGAAGTATATATAGTCTCTTGGATGGTCCTTAAGGCCCTTAATTATGTAACAGAGCTCATTCAGAAAAGACATGTGACTGGACAAGTAATAACTGTGGCTTTCATCCTAATGTAATAAAAATATGACCATTAAGTCCTGCAGCTTAGAAACATTCCTTATATTATCTCATGAGATACACTATCAACATAACTCAATGACATCTTTCTTCATCATTGTCATCATAATTATCAAGTGGTACATATTGCAAATACAATTGTTCCCTAAAGAAGACGCCAGTCTACGTGAACAAGACAGACACACACACATTGGACAACCAAATCAGGTTATGCCAGTAGTTGCAGAAATACAATGTTACAAACCCTGCCCTTTTCAAACTGTGAGGGTAAGATACTAGAATTCTAAAATTCTGTGAAAAAGAACTCATCAGTAAAATGAAAGCAGCATGTCTCAAATTACATAGTGAGAATAATTCTCTCCTTTAGTAAAAAAACTAACACTCTTTATCGAAAATAACATCATTGATACCATCACCAAAATAAAAATCTTGACTGTAGATTAAGATTTCATTGCATTTCACAGTCTGTGATCAAAATGCTGCATTTATGGTTGGTGTAATAATTATTTTCTCAGGATGGTTTTGTTACAGGATCTACTTTAAAATTCTCACTTGGCAAGATTTACTATAATCCATTGTCTTGTTCTAGGATATTGATTTATGTTGTTAACATTATTAAAGTTTTATATAGTTAGCATTATTATTTTTACTAGTAGGGCCATCTGAGTTTGTTTCTCCCAGGAGGTTGTAATTGTGTGAGCCTTAACCTTTAGTTCTCTTTTTAGTTCATGAGTCTAATTTATCATCTTGAACATATAGTTAAAACCTGTTCCTCCTTGATTATTGTGTGTGATCACTAATGCTGATTCACAGCTCAATTCGCCTCCTGACTGGTTATCATGTGTGACCACCAGTACTGATCAGTCTTTGGTGTAATTGCTACTTTTACCAGGACTATACTCATAGTTCCCTGTGTTTATATGGAGTCAAGTATCTATCTATGCTTCATTAGCATATGTACATTAAGTAGAAGTAACAACACACCCAAATAGATTACCATTCCCTTTTTTTAAATTTTTATTATTTATTAATGAAAGACAGAGAGAGAGAGAGAGAGAGAGAGGCAGAGACACAGGTAGAGGGAGAAGCAGGCCCCACGCAGGGAGCCCCATGTGGAACTCGATCCCGGAATTACAGGATCACGACCCCGGCCGAAGGCTGGCGCCAAACCGCCGAGCCACCCAGGGATCCCCCCATTCCTTTTTTTATAATAAAAAATTAAACATGCCTTATTCCATTCAGTCTTCCTTTTTTGTTACAACTATGTTTTGTATACTTTATATTATTATGAACTCCCAGCCCAATACAGATTCAACTTATTCAAATCGAACACAATTATCATCATTATTATTTGGTGCTTATATTATCATAACTTTGTCCTTTTACCATTCCCACAATATCCTTTAAAATGTACTTGCTTTCTAGCAACAACAATTTTTTTCCCCTATCTATTTAAATTGTTCTTGCCTTAAGACCTGGAATAAACAAACTATCCTGAAGTCTTGGTTCCTTTTAGAGGAGAATAATACTTGCACAATCTCTGCCCCACCCTTTCCCCTTGACTTTACCATTTCAATTAACACTAGCACCATTTCTGAAATGCTAGCATTCTGCTGCTCTGTGCCTAAGGGCTTTTCTGGTGGCTGAGTTCTACTTTCTGATTGGCAGACTGGACGTGTCCGGGAATTGGCACCAGCTAGGAGAAACACTCAACTAATGATTCATGAAAGTTGGATTTAAATACTCCCAACTCCCTCATCCACGGGTGGGATAATTCTGAGGCTTGAGTTTCACATTAATTCCCAGAGTTCCAAGTTACCAGCATGTATCTTCCATCAGCTTCATTCCCTTCCCTATCTCATTTTTTGATTCCTCTCTTTGTACTGGAATCTTTTGCCTCAATGTCTGCTTTTGGAGCAAGCTTGATTACATATTAGAGATCAAAATCTGATACCAGAGTGGTGATGGTGGGCAAAAAGTCCTGCTGCTGGAGCTGTAGTGACAAGAGCTAGAAACTGCATGTCTCTTTTCACTGATTAATCATGATTTTATTTTCCAGATGAAACTATTATGTTGCTAGACTCTACCTTTTTAAAGGATGTGATTTCACTGACTGATAAGACTTTCTTCTTCTTTAACAAAGGGCTATTAATAAATGTCTGATGATGGCAATGTCACAATAGTGATAGAGATAGGTTCTATGTTCTAAAGAACTGAACTTTTTCAAAGAATTCATTTAAATTCTACTAGCATGTATGAGGGATTTGCATGTCAACCAACTGGGATAAGAACTAAGGATGCAAAAGTACAAAAGCTGACATTATTAGTAAATAAATATTTGCCTGTCAGAAGGTTAAAGAATTAAAAAGGCAATGTTTTGACATTTATAATCTTATAAAGGTCACATTTTCACACAAAAATGATTCTTTTGTATTAAAAAAAAATAAAATAACTATAGGGGACAAAGACTGATACTATTTTTTCAATACTTGTGGATAACTTGTGGTGAGGGACTTTCTTGCCGTGCCTCAAATCTTTTTAAAATCCTCATTAACCTTTAAAAAAATTTTTATACAAGATATTAAAGTGAATCAATAATCAACAGTAATACATGACTTCTGTTAGCATTTCCAAAAATTTAAATCTTGTCAAAAGTATCTTCTCTACTTGAAGGTTGGATATTTTAAAGACCACTGACAAGCAAGTTTTAGATTTAAACTAGACTGAATCTCATAGTATAATAGGGCAACTGTATTTTCAACACTGGAGTATTTAAAAAATATATTTGCGCTTATTATTTAATTATAAGGAAAAAACCACACATTTCTTTCAGCTTATTTCCAGTCAGTGTAGAAATATAGAACCGTACATAATTCACTAAAAAAAAAAATATTCAAAAAGAAATGTCAGAATAGGAGAAGATCCTGGTCTCCCTATCCTACGTCTTAAACTTCTTTTCATATATACAATTAATTCCTCTAATTAATGGAATATTCTTTGGTGGTTATTTTTCAGAAAAAATCACTTATTGCTGAAATGCTTTCATTTCTGCCCATTTTCTATTCCCAAGAGATACTCCTCTTATTTTATTCCCCTTATTATTTCAGCACTTTGGGAAATAATTTGTGCTAGTAACAATTTAGAAATATCTTTTATCCCTTTCTCCCAAGATGATGCCTAAGTACGCCAGTTTAAATAAACATTTGACTGATGCATTTGGCAATAGCAACAAATTCGTGTGCCAAAGCATGGACTGATTTCACCAGAAAATGTAGTGTATCCGTGTGTTTTAATGCCATTAGTCAACATTAAAAAGTGATAAGATCTTGGTTTTTTTGTTGTTGTTCTCATTTTTCACAGTGACATTCATGGGCCTATACCTAATGTCCTGGTAAATACATATGGGTTTGATCATGTATATTCAATACAGAAATGTAGAAATAGGAGAGGCAGAAAGGAGACATTTTATTATTTATCAGAATTTTGAATACCCTGCCTCTTTTGTTTGTATTTACTCTTTTTCTCCTTTCATTACTTATTTTTTCTTAAATAGAAGTTATTTTTAGAGCAGTTTTATGTTCATATCAAAACTAGGTGGAAGATATAGACATTTCTCACTTACTTCCTTCCCTCACAGATATAGCCTCCCCAATTATCAACATCCCTCACCAGAGTGGTACACTTGTTACAAGTGATAAACCTACACTGATACATCATTATCATCACCCAGATTCTATAATTTACATTAAGTTTCACTCTCGGTGTTGTATAGTCTATGGGTTTGGACAAATTTATAATGCTTTTTTCAGAATGTCATATAGTTGGAATCATGCAGTGTGTAGCCTTTTCACTTCTTTCAGGTAGTAATGTGCATTTATGTTACCTTCATGAGCTTAATGGCTCATATATTTTTAGCACTGAATAATATTCCATTGTCTGAACAGAATTTACCTACTATAGGCCATCTTGGTTGCTTCCAAGTTTTGGCAATTATGAAGAAAGCTGCTATAAACATCTGAGTATAGGTTTTTGTGTGAATATGTTTTCAACTCCTTTAGATAAATACCAAGGCATGTGACTGCTATATCATATGGTAAGAATATGTTAGTTATGTAAGAAACTGCCAAACTTCTTCCAATGTGGCTAAAACATTTCACATTTCCATGAGCAGTGAATGAGAGTCCCTGTTACTCCATATCCCTGTCAGTGTTTGGTATCATCAGTTCCGTGATTTTTGGCCATATTCTAATAGGGGGGTAGTGGTATCTCACTAGTGTTTTAACTTGTATTTCCAGATATAATGTGAAGCATCTCTTCAAAGTCTTATTTGCCATCTGTATATCTTCTTTGGTGAAGTCCATTAAAGTCTTTGGCCCATTTTTTTTAGTCAGGTTGTTTTCTTATTGTTCAGCCTTAAGAGTTCTTTGTATATTTTAGATAATAGTTCTTTGTTAGATGTGTCTTGCAAATATTTCCTCCCAGTCTGTGTCTTGTCTTCTCATTCTCTTGATAGTGTCTTTTGCAGAGCAGAAAATTTTTTTGTTTTTGTTTTTGTTTTTAATTTTTATTTATTTATGATAGTCACACACTGAGAGAGAGAGAGGCAGAGACATAGGCAGAGGGAGAAGCAGGCTCCATGCACTGGGAGACCGACGTGGGATCTGGGATTCGATCCTGGGTCTCCAGGATTGCGCCCTGGGCCAAAGGCAGGTGCTAAACCGCTGCGCCACCCAGGGATCCCAGAGCAGAAAATTTTTAATGATGGGATGAGCACTGGGTGTTATTCTGTATGTTGGCAAATTGAACACCAATAAAAAATAAATTTATTATTAAAAAATAATAATAATAAATAAAAAAAGAAAAAAAAGAAAATTTTTAATGATATCCAGCTTATCAATTGTTTCATTCATGGATTATACCTTTAGTGTTGTCATTTGACTAAAGCCATCACCAGACCCAATATCTTCTAGATTTTCTCCTATGTTATCTTCTAAGAGCTTTATAGTTTTGTGTTTTACATTTAAGCTCATGATCAATTTTGAACTAATTTTTGTGAAGAGTGTAAGGTCAGTGTCCAAATTCATTTTTTTGCATATAAATGTCCAGTTGTTCCAGCACCATTTGTTGAAAAGGCCATTTCTGCTTCATCTTATTGCCTTTACTCCTTTGTCAAAGATCAGCTGACTGTATTTATGTAATCTATTTCTGAGATCTCTAGTCTATTCTAATGATTTCTCTATCTATTCTTTTACCAATACCACACTATCTTGATCACTGTAGCTTTCAGGTAGTATCAGTCTTCCAACTTTGTTCTTCTCTTTCAATATTTCATTGGCTATTCTTGGTCTTCTGCATCTCCATATAAACTTCAGAATCAGTTTGTTGATATGCAGAAAATAACTGCTCAGATTTTGACTGGGATTGTGTTTAATCTATAGATCAAGTTGGAAAACCCTGACATTTTGACAATATTGAATCACCTTGTCCAGAAATATGGAATATCTTTCTATTTATACAGAAATATGGAATATCACTCTATTTATATAGTTCTCCTTTATTTCATCAGTTTGTAGTTTTCTTCAATAGATTTTATGCACATTTTGTTATATTTATTCTTAAGTATTTCATTTTTGAGGGTGCTAATGTAAATGGCATTGTGTTTTTTAATTACAAATTCTACATAGGAGGATTTGTCCATTGCTGGTACAGAGGAAAGCAATCAGCTTTTGTATATTAACCTTGTTTCCCACAACCTTGCTATAATTATTTATTAGCTCCAGAGGGCTGGGTTTTTTTTTAATATTTATTTATTTATTTATTCATGAGAGAGAGAGAGAGAGAGGCAGAGACACAGGCAGAGGGAGAAGCAGGCTCCATGCTGGGAGCCCGACACGGGACTCGATCCCAGGACTCCAGGATCACACCCTGGGCCAAAGGCAGGCGCCAAACCGCTGAACCACCCAGGGATCCCCAAGGGGTGGGTTTTTGTTGTTGGTGGTGGTTTTGTTTTGTTTTGTTTTGTTTTGTTTTGTTTTTTGGTCAGTTCTTTAAAAAAGAAATTTTTTTTAAGATTTTTTAAATTTCTTAATTTTTATTTATTCATGAAAGACACACAGAGAGACAGAGGCAGAGACACAGGCATAGAAAGAAGCAGGCTCCACGCAGGGAGCCCAATGTGGGACTTGATCCCAGGACTCCAGGATCATGCCCTGGGCGGATGCTCAATTGCTGAGCGACCCAGGCATCCGTGGATTTTCTACACAGATGATCACATCATCTGTTAACGATGATAGTTTTACTCTTCTTCCCAAACTATATACCTTTTATTTCTTTCTCTTGTCTTATTGCATTAACTAGGAATTCCTCATTACTTCTATCCCTTCTCCTTTCTAAAGATCAATTTGATGAGAAGACAATTGGAATTTTTCAGCCTTTTGATATAAGAGAAAAAAAATCTAAACTTTCATTTCAGATCTGAAAAGTTTTTTGAAATTCTTATTTTCCAAAAAAAATTTCTATATCGGGGGGAGGGGCAAGATGGCGGAAGAGCAGGGTCCCCAAATCACCTGTCCCCACCAAATTACCTAGATAACCTTCAAACCATCCTGAAAATTTACGAATTCGGCCTGAGATGTAAAGAGAGACCAGCTGGAATGCTACAGTGAGAAGAGTCCGCGCTTCTATCAAGGTAGGAAGACGGGGAAAAAGAAATAAAGAAACAAAAGGCCTCCGAGGGGAAGGGGCCCGCGAGGAGCCGGGCTGAGGCCGGGGCGAGTGTCCCCAGGACAGGAGAGCCCCGTCCCGGAGGAGCAGGAGCTGCACCAACCTTCCCGGGCGGGCGGAAAGGGGCTCGCAGGGAGGTGGAGCAGGACCCAGGAGGGCGGGGATGCCCTCGGGCTCCCGGGGACACTCACAGACACCTGCGAGCGCAGGAGAGTGCTCCGAGCTCCCTAAGGGCTGCAGCGCGCACGGAGGGACCGACCGGAGCAGCTCGGAGGGGCTCGGGAGCGGCTCCAGGGAGGGAGCTGCAGGGCGGGAGCGCGAATCCACCAGCGCAGGCCCCGGAGCACAGGGCGCCGGGACACAGCCCAGGATCCGGCCTCCCCCGGGACAAGCAGAGGCCGGGAGGGCCCGAGACAGCGAGGACGCTCCTGCCCCGAGCTGAGCAAATCAGCGGCCCCGCCCCGGAGCCTCCAGGCCCTGCGGACGGAGAACCGAGAGCCCCGAGCCCCATAGTTCCTGTGGAGGCTGAATCCAGGCTTCCAGAGTTGCCATAGCAACTGCGGCTGTTCCTCCTGGGGCCTGATGGGGTAAACAACCCCCGCTGAGCCCTGCAGCAGGCAGGGGCAGAGCAGCTCCCCCAAGTGCTAACACCTGAAAATCAGCGCAACAGGCCCCTCCCCCAGAAGACCAGCTAGACGGACCAGTGATACTCCCCCGTGTTCCAATACAACTTGTTTTTGGCCACTCTGCACTGAGCAAAATGACTAGAAGGAAAACCTCACTTCAAAAGAAAGAATCAGAAACAGCCCTCTTTCCCACAGAGTTACAAAATCTGGATTACACTTCAATGTCAGAAAGCCAATTCAGAAGCACCATTATACAGCTACTGGTGGCTCTAGAAAAAAGCATTAAGGCCTCACGAGACTTCATGACTGCAGAATTTAGATCCAATCAGGCAGAAATTAAAAATCAATTGAATGAGATGCAATCCAAACTAGAAGTCCTAACGACGAGGGTTAACGAGGTGGAAGAACGAGTGAGTGACATAGAAGACAAGTTAATGGCAAAGAGGGAAACTGAGGAAAAAAGAGATAAACAATTAAAGAACCATGAAGACAGATTAAGGCAAATAAATGACAGTCTAAGGAAGAAAAACCTACGTTTAATTGGGGTTCCCGAGGGCGCCGAAAGGGACAGAGGGCCAGAATATGTATTTGAACAAATCCTAGCTGAAAACTTTCCCAATCTGGGAAGGGAAACAGGCATTCAGATCCAGGAAATAGAGAGATCCCCCCCTAAAATCAATAAAAACCGTTCAACACCTCGACATCTAATAGTGAAGCTTGCAAATTCCAAAGATAAAGAGAAGATCCTTAAAGCAGCAAGAGACAAGAAGTCCCTGACTTTCATGGGGAGGAATATTAGGGTAACAGCAGACCTCTCCACAGAGACCTGGCAGGCCAGAAAGGGCTGGCAGGATATATTCAGGGTCCTAAATGAGAAGAACATGCAACCAAGAATACTTTATCCAGCAAGGCTCTCATTCAAAATGGAAGGAGAGATAAAGAGCTTCCAAGACAGGCAGGAACTGAAAGAATATGTGACCTCCAAACCAGCTCTGCAAGAAATTTTAAGGGGGACTCTTAAAACTCCCCTTTAAGAAGAAGTTCAAGTAACTCTGAACGTGAATGGGCTTAATGACCCCATCAAAAGGCGCAGAGTTTCAGACTGGATAAAAAAACAGGACCCATCTATTTGCTGTCTACAAGAGACTCATTTTAGACAGAAGGACACCTACAACCTGAAAATAAAAGGTTGGAGAACCATTTACCATTCAAATGGTTCTCAAAATATACCCTAAAAACTACAGAACACTTCTGAAAGAAATTGAGGAAGACACAAAGAGATGGAAAAATATTCCATGCTCATGGATTGGCAGAATTAATATTGTGAAAATGTCAATGTTACCCAGGGCAATTTACACGTATAATGCAATCCCTATCAAAATACCATGGACTTTCTTCAGAGACTTAGAACAAATTATTTTAAGATTTGTGTGGAATCAGAAAAGACCCCAAACAGCCAGGGGAATTTTAAAAAAAGAAAACCATATCTGGGGGCATCACAATGCCAGATTTCAGGTTGTACTACAAAGCTGTGTTCATCAAGACAGTGTGGTACTGGCACAAAAACAGACATATAGATCAATGGAACAGAACAGAGAACCCAGAAGTGGACCCTGAACTTTATGCTCAACTAATATACGATAAAGGAGGAAAGACGATCCACTAGAAGAAAGACAGTCTCTTCAATAAATGGTGCTGGGAAAATTGGACATCCACATGCAGAAGAATGAAACTGGACCACTCTCTTGCACCATACACAAAGATAAACTCAAAATAGATGAAAGATCTAAATGTGAGACAAGATTCCATCAAAATCCCAGAGAAGAACTCAGGAAACACCCTTTTTGAACTTGGCCACAGTAACCGGAGAAGGACAAACAGTGTATGTTCTCATTCATTTGGGGAATATGAATAATAGCGAAAGGGAATATAAGGGAAGGGAGAAGAAATGTGTGAGAAATATCAGAAAGGGAGACAGAACATAAAGACTTCTAACTCTGGGAAATGAACTAGGGGTGGTGGAGGGGGAGGAGGGTGGGGGGTGGGGGTGAATGGGTGACGGGCACTGAGGGGTACACTTGACGGGATGAGCACTGGGTGTTATTCTGTATGTTGGTAAATTGAACACCAATAAAAATTAATTTATAATAAAAAAAAATTTCTATATCATATTAAACAGAAACTTAAACCAAGACCTAATTTTATAAATGAGTAAATAGATGAATGCAGGACCTGAGTCTGTTGAATACACCCATGAACCTAGAACTTCAGGGATAGTAAATATATAGTCTGCAGGCTGTCACTTCTCCATTCTGAACTCCTGGAAGACCTTGCTAATCAAATTCATCATTTTCACCTGTTAGGCAAGGCTTTTGGCACAATGTTCCCAGCAGCACCATCCCTAACCCAAGGTTAGTTGGTGGGATAAAATCATTTACCATCCCTGAAGTACAATATAAACAGTTTGCAAAATAAATTGCTTTTTCTTAATTGTCAGGATATACCTCAACCAGAATAAGATGAAAGGTGAAAGAGTTATAAAACTAGTGCATCTTCCCTTCTAGGTTCTAAAATTATGGAGCTAGCTATAGCTGTTGCATAAAAATCAGAGTTTTTTTCCATCCTAATGATGATGATGATAACTGAAAATAACTCCAATCCCAAAATGGTAAGAGCAATAAATCAACTATTTAGGAAGTGTACATGTAATAGATAAATTGCTTTTACTAACAACCAATGGTAATGACCATATATATCTATGGTAATGATCACAAGTAATGTTATCTCAAGCATCGTTTAAATCTTTGGGCACTGCAAGATGCTCAACATCATTAATCATCAGGGGAATGCAAATCAAAACTACAGTGATCTGTATCCCACATCTGTCAGAATGGCTAGATTCAAAAAGGCAAGAAATAACAAGTGTTGGCAAGGATGTGAAGAAAAAGGAAACCTCCTGAATTGTTATTTTAAATGTAAATTGGTGGAGCCACTGTGCAAAACAGTATAGAAGTTCTTCAAAAAATTAAGAATACAAATAACACATGATCCAGTAATTTCATTAGTGAGTATTTAACCAAATTCAAGAATATAAGCACAGACCTATGTTTATCCCAGTATTATTTAAAATAGCCAAGATATGAAAACAACCCAAGTGCCCATCCACAGATGAGTGGATAAAGAAAATACGTTATATAGAAATAATGGAATATTATTCAGCCATAAAAGGATGAGATCTTGCCACTTGTGACAATAGGATAAACCTAGAGGGTATTATATTAAATGAAATAAATCTAAGAGAATAAAACAAATACTGTATTATTTCACCTGTACGTGGAATCTATAAAACAAAACAAACAAACAAAAAGGAGAAATAGACCCATAAATACAGAGAACAAACTGCTGGTTGCCAGAGGGAGCAGAGTAGCAGGATGGGAAAAATGGGTAAAGGAGAAGAGGAGATACAGGCTTCCAGTTATGACTTATGAATAAGTCACAGGGATAAAAGAAGCATCATAGAGCATAGCCAATGGTATTATAATAGCACTGGATGGTGACATGGTAGCTACTCTTGTGTTAAGCACAGCATAATGGATAGAGATATCAAATAACTAAAAAAAAACTAATGTAACATTATATGTGAGCAATATTTCAATAAAAAGGTTTTTAATAAATAAATAAAATAAATCTCTGGATACTGTAGATCATTCTGAGCAGAGCTAAAGTGATGCTCCCATTTTTCTTTTCAGGTTTCTATGGAAACACCTTTTGAGGTGGACTTTGCCAGAGGAAAAGATTTTATTTTTAAATAAAATGATAACAAGTGCTATTTATGTATGCAAAACAAAAATTCTTTATATATTTCTGAACTCAAGCTAAAATGTAATTTCATTATTTTCCCCAAGACAATCAAATCATAGAACCAACACTATTTAGGGTTTGCACATGTGCATGTGAGAAGAAAATTATGCCTTATTCTTCAGTTCAGGAAATGTATTACTTATTTTGTTACACTTATGAAGCTATTTTATATTTTCATGCAAGATCCAAACAACATACATTTCAAGGCATGGCAAATTTAACAAATGTTGATAAACTCTTCAATTCAATTAAATTCTAATGGCTCTTTAAAGTGAACTCTATCTTTAATAAAGGCAAAACAAAATAAACACAAAATACACAAATTTAGACAGCTGTCTAACCCAGCTATGAAAATAAAGTCTTCTTCTAAGGGTATAAACTGAACACCTATGTAAAGTAGGCCCATTCTTTTTTTTTTTTTAAGATTTATTTATTTATTCATTCAGAGAGAGCGAGAGAGAGGCAGAGACACAGGCAGAGGGAGAAGCAGGCTCCATGCAGAGAGCCCGATGTGGGACTCTATCCCGGGTCTCCAGGATCACACCCCGGGCTGCAGGCGGCGCTAAAACGCTGCGCCACCGGGGCTGCCCAGGCCCATCCTTTTAAAAAAAATTGCACTTTCAGAATACAGTATTTATGTTTATTCAAAATTTTACTTCCTAGAATTTCAAAAGTGAATGAAGTATGCGTCTACATGGTGTTTACATATTTTTAGATATTAATCACTTCCAGTATCAGCCTTGATCTGTTCTCCCTAAAGAGATCTTATTGGTTAGTCTACAAGCAGCATACTTCTACCTTTCTAATCATTTTGGTTGTCTTTTTCTGGGTCCATTTACTAGACTTACATATAATATCCCATATGCAAATGGACAATTGCTTTATCCTAGAATAAAGGCAACTTCTGTTAAGAAAGCAAAAAAAAAAAAAAAATTCTTAAAAGCCATCTATGGGATAGGGAGAGGGCGCAAGATGGTGGAAGAGTAGGGTCACCAAGTCACCTGTCCTGATCAAATAACCTAGATAACTTTCAAATCATCCTGAAAACCTACAAATTTGGTCTGAGATTTAAAGAGAGAACAGCTGGAATGCTACAGTGAGAAGAATTCATGCTTTTATCAAGTACAACTTGTTTTTGGCCATTCTGCGCTGAGCAAAATGACTAGAAGGAAAAACTAACCTCAAAAGAAAGAATCAGAAACAGGACTCTTTCCTACAGAGTTACAAAATTTGGATGACAATTCTATGTCAGAAAGTCAATTCAGAAGCACAATTATAAAGCTACTTGTGGCTCTAGAAAAAAGCATAAAGGATTCAACAGACTTCATGACTGCAGAATTTAGATCTAATCAGGCAGAAATTAAAAATCAATTAAATGAGATACAATCCAACTAGAGGTCCTAGCGATGAGGGTTAACGAGGTAGAAGAACGAGTGAGTGACATAGAAGACAAGCTGATGGGAAGGAGGGAAACTGAGGAAAAAAGAGAAAAACAAAAGATCATGAGGATAGGTTAAGGGAAATAAATGACAGCCTCGGAAGGAAAAATCTACATTTAAATGGGGTACCCAAGGGTGCCAAAAGGGCCAGAGGGCCAGAATACGTATTTGAACAAATCATAGCTGAAAACTTTCCTAACCTGGAAAGAGAAACAGGCATTCAGATCCAGGAGATAGAGAGATCCCCCCCTAAAATCAATAAAAACCGCTCAACACCTCACATTTAATAGTGAAACTTGCAAATTCCAAAGATAAAGAGAAGATCCTTAAAGCAGCAAGAGACAAGAAATCTCTAACTTTTATGGGAGAAATATTAGATTAACAGCAGACCTCTCCACAGAGACCTGGCAGGCCAGAAAGGGCGGGCAGGATATATTCAGGGTCCTAAATGAGAAGAACCTGCACCTAAGAATACTTTATCCAGCAAGGCTCTCATTCAGAATAGAAGGAGAGATAAAGAGCTTCCAAGATAGGCAGGAACTGAAAGAATCTGTGGCCACCAAGCCAGCTCTGCAAGAAATACTAAGGGGGATTCTGTAATAGAAAGAGGAAGTCCAAGGGAACAATCCACAAAAACAGGGACTGAATATGTATCATGATGACACTAAATTCATATCTTTCAATAGTAACTCTGAACGTGAGTGGGCTTAATGACTCCATCAAAAGGGGCGGGTTTCTGACTGGATGAAAAAGCAAGACCCGGGGATCTCTGGGTGGCATAGCCGTTTGGCACCTGCCTTTGGCCCAGGGCATGATCCTGGAGACCCGGGATCGAATCCCACATCGGGCTCCCGGTACATGGAGCCTGCTTCTCCCTCTGCCTGTGTCTCTGCCTCTCTCTCTCTCTCTCTCTCTCTCTGTGACTATCATAAATAAATAAATAGCAAGACCCATCTATTTGCTGTCTACAAGAGACTCATTTTAGACATAAGGATACCTACAGCCTGAAAATAAAAGGTTGGAGAACCATTTACCATTCAAATGGTCCTCAAAAGAAAGCAGGAGTAGCCATCCTTATATCAGATAAACTAAAGTTTATCCCAAAGACTGTAGTGAGAGATGAAGAGGGACACTATATCATACTTACAGGATCTATCCAACAAGAGGGCCTAACAATCATCAATATTTATCCCCCAAATGTGGGAGCTACCAAGTATATCAATCAATTAATAACCAAAGTTAAGACATACTTAGATAATAATACACTTATACTTGGTGACTAGAATATAGCGCTTTCTACAATGGACAGGTATTCTAAGCACAATATCTCCAAAGAAACAAGAGCTTTAAATGATACACTGGACCAGATGGATTTCACAGATATTTACAGAACTTTACATCTAAACGCAACTGAATACACATTCTTCTCAAGTGCACATGGAACTTTCTCCAGAATAGACCACATACTGGGTCACAAATCAGGTCTTAACCGATACCAAAAGATTGGGATCATCCCCTGCATATTTTCAGACCATATGCTTTGAAATTAGAACTAAATCACAAGAAGAAGTTGGAAGGATTTCAAACACATGGAGGCTAAGGACCATCCTGCTAAAAGATGAAAGGGTCAACCAGGAAATTAGAGAAGAATTAAAAAGATTCATGGAAACTAATGAGAATGAAAGTACAACCGCTCAAAATCTTTGGGATACAGCAAAAGCAGTCCTGAGGGGGAAATATATCACAATACAAGCATCCATCCAAAAACTGGAAAGAACTCAAATACAAAAGCTAACCTTGCACCTAAAGGAGCTGGAGAAAAAACAGCAAATAGCTCCTACACCCAGCAGAAGAAGAGAGTCAATAAAGATTTGAGCAGAACTCAATGAAATAGAAACCAGAAGAACTGTGGAACAGATTAACAAAACCAGGAGTTGGTTCTTTGAAAGAATTGATAAAATAGATAAGCCATTAGCCAGCCTTATTAAAAAGAAGAGAGAAAAGACTAATAAAATATGAATGAGAAAGGAGAGATTACCACCAACATCAAGGAAATACAAACGATTTCAAAAACATATTATGAACAGCTATACGCCAATAAATTAGGCAATCAAGAAGAAATGGACGCATTTCTGGAAAACCACAAAATACCAAAACTGGAACAGGAATAACTAGAAAACCTGAACAGGCCAATAACCAGGGAGAAAATTGAAGTAGTCATCAAAAACCTCCCAAGACACAAAAGTCCAGGGCCAGATGGCTTCTCAGGGGAATTATATCAAACGTTTAAAGAAGAAACCACACCTATTCTACTAAAGCTGTTCAGAAAGATAGAAAGAGATGGAGTACTTCGAAACTCCTTCTATGAGGCCAGCATCACCTTAATTCCAAAACCAGACAAAGACCCCACCAAAAAGGAGAATTATAGACCAATATCCCTGATGAACATGGATGCAAAAATTCTCAACAAGATACTAGCCAATAGGATCCAACAATACATTAAGAAGATTATTCACCATGACCAAGTGGGGTTTATCCCCGGGATGCAAGGCTGGTTCAACACTCATAAAACAATCAATGTGATTGGTCATATCAGCAAGAGAAAAAACAAGAACCATATGATCCTCTCAATAGATGCAGAGAAAGCATTTGACAAAATACAGCATCCATTCCTGATCAAAACTCTTCAGAGTGTAGGGATAGAGGGAACATTTCTCAGCATCTTAAAAGCCATCTATCAAAAGCCCACAGCAAATATCATTCTCAATGGGGGAAACACTGGGAGCCTTTCCCCTAAGATCAGGAACAAGACAGGGATGTCCACTCTCACCACTGCTATTCAACATAGTACTAGAAGTCCTAGCATCAGTAATCAGACAACAAAAAGAAATAAAAGGTATTCAAATTGGCAAAGAAGAAGTCAAATTCTCCCTCTTCACCGATGACATGATACTCTACATAGAAAACCCAAAAGACTCCACCCTAAGATTGCTAGAACTCATACAGCAATTAGGCAGTGTGGCAAGATACAAATTCAATGCCCAGAAGTCAGTGGCATTTCTATCCACTAACAATGAGACTGAAGAAAGAGAAATTAAGGAGTCAATCCCATTTACAATTGCACCCAAAAGCAGAAGATACCTAGGAATAAACCTAACCAAAGAGGTAAATGACCTATACCCTAAAAACTATAGAACTCTTCTGAAAGACATTGAGGAAGACACAAAGAGATGGAAAAATATTCCATGCTCATGGATTGGCAGAATTAATATTGTGAAAATGTCAATGTTACCCAGGGCAATTTACACGTTTAATGCAATCCCTATCAAAATACCATGGACTTTCTTCAGAGAGTTGGAACAAAACATCTTAAGATTTGTGTGGAATCAGAAAAGACCCCAAATAGCCAGGGGAATATTGAAAAAGAAAACCAGAGCCGGGGGCATCACAATAATGGATTTCATGTTGTACTACAAAGCTGTGGTCATCAAGACAGTGTGGTACTGGCACAAAAACAGACACACAGATCCATGGAACAGAACAGAGAACCCAGAAATGAGCCCTCAACTTTATTTTTTATTTTTTTATAATAAATTTATTTTTTATTGGTGTTCAATTTGCCAACATACAGAATAACACCCAGTGCTCATCCCGTCAAGTGCCCCCCTCAGTGCCCGTCACCCATTCACCCCCACCCCCCGCCCTCTTCCCCTTCCACCACCCCTAGTTCATTTCCCAGAGTTAGGAGTCTTTATGTTCTGTCTCCCTTTCTGATATTTTCCACACACTTCTTCCCCCTTCCCTTATATTCCCTTTCACTATTATTTATATTCCCCAAATGAATGAGAACATACAATCTTTGTCCTTCTCTGATTGGCTTACTTCACTCAGCATAATACCCTCCAGTTCCATCCACGTCGAAGCAAATGGTGGGTATTTGTCATTTCTGATTGCTGAGTAATATTCCATTGTATACATAAACCACATCTTCTTTATCCATTCATCTTTCGATGGACACCAAGGCTCCTTCCACAGTTTAGCTATTGTGGACATTGCTGCTAGAAACATCGGGGTGCAGGTGTCCCAGCGTTTCATTGCATCTGTATCTTTGGAGTAAATCCCCAACAGTGCAATTGCTGGGTCGTAGGGCAGGTCTATTTTTAACTCTTTGAGGAACCTCCACACAGTTTTCCAGAGTGGCTGCACCAGTTCACATTCCCACCAACAGTGTAAGAGGGTTCCCCTTTCTCCACATCCTCTCCAACATTTGTGGTTTCCCACCTTGTTAATTTTCCCCATTCTCACTGGTGTGAGGTGGTATCTCATTGTGGTTTTGATTTGTATTTCCCTGATGGCAAGTGATGCGGAGCATTTTCTCTTGTGCTTGTTGGCCATGTCTGTCTTCCTCTGTGAGATTTCTCTTCATGGCTTTTGCCCATTTCAGGATTAGATTGTTTGTTTCTTTGGTGTTGAGTTTAATAAGTTCTTTATAGAACTTGGATACTAGCCCTTTATCTGATACATCATTTGCAAATATCTTCTCCCATTCTGTAGGTTGTCTTTGAGTTTTGTTGACTGTATCTTTTGCTGTGCAAAAGCTTCTTATCTTGATGAAGTCCCAATAGTTCATTTTTGCTTTTGTTTCTTTTGCCTTCGTGGATGTATCTTGTAAGAAGTTACTGTGGCTGAGTTCAAAAATGTTGCCTGTGTTCTCCTCTAGGATTTTGATGGAATCTTGTCTCACATTTAGATCTTTCATCCATTTTGAGTTTATCTTTGTGTATGGTACAAGAGAGTGGTCTAGTTTCATTCTTCTGCATGTGGATGTCCAGTTTTCCCAGCACCATTTATTGAAGAGACTGTCTTTCTTCCGATGGATAGTCTTTCCTCCTTTATCGAATATTAGTTATCCCTAAAGTTCAGGGTCCACTTCTGGGTTCTCTATTCTGTTCCATTGATGTGTGTGTCTGTGTTTGTGCTAGTACCACACTGTCTTGATGACCACAGCTTTGTAGTACAACCTGAAATCTGGCATTGTGATGCCCCCAGATATGGTTTTCTTTTTTAAAATTCCCCTGGGTATTCGGGGTCTTTTCTGATTCCACACAAATCCTAAAATAATTTGTTCTAACTCTCTGAAGAAAGTCCATGGTATTTTGATAGGGATTGCATTAAACGTGTAAATTGCCCTGGGTAACATTGACATTTTCACAATATTAATTCTTCCAATCCATGAACATGGAATATTTTTCCATCTCTTTGTGTCTTCCTCAATGTCTTTCAGAAGAGTTCTATAGTTTTTAGGGTATAGATCATTTACCTCTTTGGTTAGGTTTATTCCTAGGTATCTTCTGCTTTTGGGTGCAATTGTAAATGGGATTGACTCCTTAATTTCTCTTTCTTCAGTCTCATTGTTAGTGTATAGAAATGCCACTGATTTCTGGAGCCCTCAACTTTATGGTCAACTAATATTCGACAAACTAGGAAGACTATCCACTGTAAAAAGGACAGTCTCTTCAATAAATGGTGCTGGGAAAATTGGACAGCCACATGCAGAAGAATGAAACTAGACCACTCTCTTGCACCATACACAAAGATAAACTCAAAATGGATGAAAGATCTAAATGTGAGACAAGATTCCATCAAAATCCTAGAGGAGAACACAGGCAACATTTTTGAACTCAGCCACAGTAACTTCTTGCAAGATACATCCACGAAGGCAAAAGAAACAAAAGCAAAAATGAACTATTGGGACTTCATCAAGATAAGAAGTTTTTGCACAGCAAAGGATACAGTCAACAAAACTAAAAGCCTACAGAATGGGAGAAGATATTTGCAAATGATGTATCAGATAAAGGGCTAGTATCCAAGTTCTATAAAGAACTTATTAAACTCAACAGCAAAGAAGAAAGCAAAAAAATAAAAATAAAAAAGTAGAGCATGTGGTAAGAGACACAGAAGCCTGCATCTACAGTATTATGTCTAACATTGAAAATGTCTGAAACTAAAAAAAAAAAAAAAGAAAAAGAAAATGTCTGAAACTGATCGATCAAAAATAGTGAATAATTTCATTATTTAAACGTATTAAAGTAACACTACAGGGACACTGATAGATGAACAGATGATGGATACCTTTTAAGCATGATTAGAAAGAAGGGAAAAGTTGAGTCCAGAATAGCTATTACTATTAGCTTTTTAGCAGTAACTGTACTTATTAGACTAGGTACACATATTGTTTTGCTGATAACTAAAAAAAAAATGGAATAGTAAAAGTAGAGAAGGAAACTTATCTGCTCTTTTTTTGCCCACACCAATATGTCAGGATATATATCAATTAATCAGTATATTCAATTCATAAGTAACACAAGGTCAGATGCAAATTGGTATTTACATTGTCCTCCTCCTTTCAGTACTTTTTATCTCTTAATTTGAAAATATCAAATAAGATAAGTTTTCTCAAGAAGGAACCTTACTATATCTTTTTCTATGCAGAAAAATATTCACCTATTCCTCCTCTGGATTTTGTCCCAAGTCATCTTTCTACCTATAGAAAACGTTTGTCTTTCACCTCCCAATCCTATGGTAACTCATCTTCCATAAATCCGTTTGCTTCCTCAGAAGACTCAAAAGACTTAGGCTTAATTTCTCTTTCTGGCTACATGTATTTAAATTTATATATAAAATCTTCCCTCCCAATTGGCCATACTTATTTAAATTCTTTTAAACTAATCCTCACTATAGACCCTAATATCTTGCTCCATGATGGACAGCTATCTTTCCTTCATCATTTTTGATCAATAATAATGCTTCTTTCATTTGCCTGCATGATGTCCTACCTCATCAGTCAGTTCTCTTAGCAGCCAGGTGTTATCTGACTCTGGCACACTTAGGTGCATCCTTTCAAAGCCTCTGTGCCCAGAGTACTGATCTACAGCTCTTGCAACAATGTCTTCATCTTCTGCTGAGGGCTGTACCTCTGGATAATATAAACTGTCACCCATCCATTGTAACTTCACTTAGATAGCAAAAAAGAATCAAAATAAATTAACCTCTGCTGCTATATGCTGCAGTACATTGTCCAGAAGCTGTTCCTAATTCCTTCTTTTCATAAAATTTAAAGACAGGATGACACCAACAGAGCAAACTACTTCACCTTTATCCCCACAGCTAAAAATACATCTCCCAAACGTAGGCTTACAATTAAGAAGATAAACTTTCTTTCAAATGAGATGGTTGAAATTTTTAAGACACAATAACTAGTTCTGAAAGTTACAGGTTTCAAACACAAGATGAGAGGTCAAAGTCCTTTATAAAATAACAATTTTTACTATAGAAACAGTCTGGTCTTAAAATGTAATATATGAAAAGCCAACTTTACAAAATAATTTAGGTACTTTTTGCAATACAAAAGACTTTCATTATCTGAAAATTTTTACCTTAATATTTTTAAAAATAAGTTCCCAGACATTTAAGATTTTTCTCTCCATAGATCATTGACTAATTGACTTCTTTGACCAAAGAGTAAAAGACAGAGACTTTGAAACCTATTCTAAAGTATGGCTAATTAAAGGCATTTTAAAAAAACATGATGCCACAATTAAACTTACACAAATTTTTTGACACACAAACCAAAGGCCCCTGCAATGGATGCTGGAAAAGGTTAATGCAACACACAAGTTTTGACACACAAGTTCATAGATTAGTCCAAAAGCAGATAACTAGTCTTTTTTCCCTCTTCTTTCCTTCTTTTTCCTTTTCTTATTTTTTAAAAAAAAATTTTGGTCTTGTTTTACCTTTTTGAGATACATGTAAAACTTCGGGGTTATCACATAAAAATCCAGACTCCTTGCTTCTCCTCAGAAAAACCCAAGGCTCTGGTGACTCATTTTTCCATTGGCAACAAGCTGTTAAGAGTTGAATAGTTTAGTTCTCTTTTATTGTGCAGCATGAATATCTAGGTCCTAGAGGCCCCTTCATATACTCTAGCATGCCAAATCTACTCATTTATATTACCTGCTTAATGCTTATAAGCATTTATTCGACTTTGTGAATATTAGTTTATTCAATAAACTAGCTATGGAAGGCAGCCCGGGTGGCTCAGCGGTTTAGCACCGCCTTCAGCCCAGGACCTGATCCTGGAGATCCAGGAATCCCAGGACTGAGTTCCACATCAGGTTCCCTGCATGGAGCCTGCTTCTCCCTCTGCCTGTGTCTCTGCCTCTCTCTATCTCTCAAATAAATAAAATCTTTAAAAAATAAATAAACTAGTTATGGTACTCATTAGTTAGTTATGATGATCTTAATAGTTATAGGAAGTCATAATAGTTCTAAGAAAACCTATTTAATGGCTAATTTTCATTAATAAAATATCTTTTATTTAAATTAATAATGACTATAAAAATAAAGTTTTCCTTTGGTTTCAAAACAAGGATCATTACTAAACCACTAGTTGTATCGAATAAGCCAGTTCTAAGCCACAAGACTAAAGAGAAGTAAAGTAAGTCTTACAAATTAAGCCAGTTTTACCTTCAGAGTAGTTAACCACTTTTCTCTCTTTGACTAAAGTTTTTCACTATTGGTGCTTGGTCCCTGCAATGGATGCTGGAACAGGTTATTGCAACTATGATTTTGTTAGAAGCAACCTTTAAGCATTCAGGAATTTTGAAAGCTAGTAGTAGCTTGAAATTGGTCATAGTGAGAGTATTTATACCACAAAATTTGGCAAACACTACAAAAGCCCTCCTCCCCAAAGTGCCTGCTGTTAAACAGTTACCAGCACACCACTGCCTGCACACTATCAAGTGGTTCAAAAGTGGTTTGGCAGTTTCAGAAGAAAAAGTAATTATTTATAGTTTTGCTCACCTGCACTTCATAAATGTAAAATGCCAGATTAATTTTTTTAAGATTTCATTTATTTATTTGAGAGAGAGAGAGCGCATGAGTGAGGGGGAGGAGCAGAGGGAGAAGCAGATTCCCTGCTGAGCAGGGAGGCTGACATGGGTCTTGATCCTAGGACCCTGAGACATGGCCTGAGCCAAAGGCAAAAGCTTAAACAACTAAGCCACCCAGGTGCCCCAAGATTACTTATCATCTACCAAATATTGTTGCTTCTTAATCATCATTTCCTCAATAATGTTCAGGAGCAGCAAAGTTCACTACAGTCAAAGTTAACACAGTGAATTAGTCTCAACTAGTGAATTCTCAATCATTTGCATAAAACAAGCATTTTAAATTGTGATGGTGTATTGTATCTACAAAAATAGATCAATGACTCACAATAACTCAGAAAAGCATGAAAGTAATGACAGAAAGGGTAACAGGTTTCAGTTAAGAATAATATCATAGATATATTATTGAATGATGTATATGGATATATACGAATATATATGATATTGAATGAATATCATATATATATGAAATTGAATGTTTGTTGTTCTGACAAAGATTCTATGAGCATAATGATTATTTGCAAATAACACAGCTACAAATATCTAAAAAGTACTTTATTGGTCAAGAGATACTAGTTGCTTCTACCTCTCAATGTATTGTCTGCTATGAGACCATGTGAAATAATAATGAGGTAAAAAAGATCTCTCATTTTCAAACACAGCACAGTGATCTTTCTAGTAAACCAATTACATAAGACCAGAATGAGTGCATAATAATGTTTCCAGCATGAAACTGATTAACTTTGTTATCAACTTTTGTTAACTTTGTTAATTAACTTTGTTAATCAATTTAGAGAGAGGCAACTAAAACCACAGAGGCATTCTTCACAGTTGTACTGCTCATAGAAAAAGGGATAGACATTCTGTAATTACCGAGAGGCTTGCTAAATTAGCTACAAAGTTAATAAGAGTCACATTCACAAGAAAAGCAGAATGAGTTTAAGATAAATTCCTTTATCAAATGGCACTATTAGATGTCATTTAATATCAGTTACACATGATGTGGAGAAGCAAGTGCTGTGACATGCTCATAAGAAAATGTATACCTAGGCCAGAACTGAATTGTGTGTGTGTGTGTGTGTGTGTGTGTGCACAAAAAGCAGGAATATTGCTGAACAAATAAAGAAATTGCACCCAAATGCCAGGCATTCACAGAGAACTGTTGGCAATCACCAACGTACTTCCTCATCGACTTGGTATTGAAGGAAATGATTCAAATTTCAAATTTTTTCTATCTGATTCAATAAACTTTTATTGTTTTTGACAGGCACTGACCTGTGGGATTGGGAATATATCAGTGATGAAGCAGGCAAAATAATCTGCCTCATTTTGGTGTGTGTGTGTTGGGGGGGAGGAGGGCAGACAATGAACCAAATAAATAACTGAATTTGATAGTTGATACTTGGTAGTTTTTGTTCTACAGAAATGACAATTTCATATAGTTCAACTTAATATTTTAGAAAATGATAAACACCATAGAGATAAATAAAGCAGGGCAGAGGAAGAGGGAATTTTGTAACGGGGTAGGGGTTAAGGTACTTAACCTTAGACTGGACTGGGAGGTGAGCTGTACAGAGAAACTGGCAGAGAGAACAGGACAAGCTTCCCCACTAACTAACACTGGCTGCCAAAAGAATACATGAGGTTTTGAAAAGATGAGCAATATAAAAGCATTTCTTCATGAATTGATAATACCAGAAAAGCTGGTTTCTCTTATTTCAAGTGACTTGCTCAAGATATGTGCTTCAAAAATAAATCCTATATCTTAAACAGCCTGAAATTACCACTTTATGTCTTAAACACAAAATTTTGATGTTGAGACTGAGGATATCAGGATTTCTTCTTTTTCTTTTGTGAAGACGGGGGGGCGGGGGAGGAAGGGGCAAAAGGAGAGGGAGAGAAAGAATCCTAAGCCCTATGCTGGGCTCAATCTCAACCCTGAGATCATCACCAGAGCTGAAATCAAGAGTTAGATGCTCAACCAACTGAGCCCTTCAGGCACCTCAGAGGGTATCAGGATTTCTTAAGATCAAGTGGTGGGACAAGAAACTTGATTGCCAAGAGTTCAATGCTTGCCAGAGAAAGAAATTAGGTTCATTTGTAATCCTAATCAAAATCCTACAACAAAATATGGGTTGTACTTTCAATGGTAAACATTACCTAAAGAGTGGACTGGAAAATTATTGGCTATTTCTCCAAAGTTGACACTTTTAGGACTAATGTATATTAACGTTGCATAGTTAGCATCTTTCAGAATACTCAAAGCAGACTTCAGTGGAAAATTTCTTCATATTTTTGGATCCATATGCAGTCTGAAAATCTGAAACTATATGACAGTGCCAACAAACACTTGCTACCATTTCCAAGAGACTATAATTATGACAAAAAATTCTAATTTAGTAGAAATAAAGATAAAATAAAGGAACCAACCGCATACAGAAAATGATATATAGCTACAGCCTTCATGCTGAAAAGAATGTATCCAAGAAAATGTTACAAACAGCATCATCCATCTCACAGGTAGGATAAAGGAAGCAAGATAATGCCTGGTTAAGGCTTCACACATCAAAGTCTAAGACTGAGTTCCATTTAAATAGCTACATGGCCTTCAATAAGTTAAAAGCCTTTCTATACCTCCATTTCCATTTGGGAATGATCATAATAATGCCAATTTTATAAGAGTTAATGTGACTATCACATGGATTAATATATGTAAAAACTTAGTGCCTGATAGTAAAGTACCTTAGTGCCCAGTTTTACAATAAAGGCTATATAAGTGATATGATTTCCCAGGTTGTTGTGATAACTCGATGGATGGGTGACCTAACAGCAACTTAGAAGCAGTGTGTATACAAAAACCTATTGTAGCTTGAAAACTATACAAATCATTTAGTCTGGTACATCAACATCTTTCTAAAACCTAATGTGATCAGTTAAGCCTAAAGAAAATAAAGGGCCAAGAAAGATTTGTCATACAAAAATAAAACAAAGTGCTTGAAAATAGCTTGGTCTGTTCTTTGTCCCTTCCCTTTAACCCTCATGGACCTTTCTCATTTGCTTAATAAGCAAGCCCCTTTGTCATATCATGAAATGTTTATAAATTCCAAACTTGTGAAGTCAAAGCTCAGACTGTCATTATTAAGTTCTCATCTAGATCTTTACTGCTTTATGGGAATTCAAATAAGTTTCATTACAAGGTCATGCCAATCCATTAAAATGTGGCATTGCTTTCATTTAGTCATACATATCTGGGAGATTTTGCCTTAGTTAATAAATCTCAGGCATGGAATGCAGTGAGGTGTAGGGGAGAAAAAAGTAGAATCAAGCAATCTATGCCTGAATTCTGGGTGTTGAACTTTAGACCTCAGTGGAAATGAGCAAATCACTGAAGCCTTTAAAGCTTCCCTTTCTATATCAAGAAAAAGAGGAATAAAACTTTTGAAAAACAATAGGGAAGATACTTTGGGAACTGATAATACCATGTAGAGACTGAGCAACACATTCAAGTTTTGTGAGGTTTATACATATTGGGAGCCTTCTCAAGAAAAAAATAATAGTATTATAAATATAAAATTTGATACAGAATATTAATTTAGAATGAGAAAATAAGTCACAACAAATTATAAATGTTAAGATACTGACAAATACAAGTGCAATGAAATCAGCAACACAGCATAATGTTTTTATTAACTAATGGCCTGGCATGCAGTCAGAACAGGCTTTTCCTACATTTTTGGTTGCACACACTTTAAACACCTCTTGAATACGACAATGGTTTTATAATATAATTATTCTGCAGTGACTAAGAAAAACAATTCAGACCTTCCTCTACAATGATTGATTGGAATTTTTTTTAAGTAACTGAGAATGGTTTCTTTTAGCTTTACAATTTGTTTTTGGCCGTATCTTGTATATTCTTTGAGTTATTGTCATATTTGGAAAAACCTCTATGAAGGGTCTTTCCATGTATGTTCTATGATTTCAGAGCATATCATGTTTTCCTATCTATGGACTAACCTAACATATTCATTGACTTAGTGATACCCATTAACCTAGAATTGTTATCTGAATCAGTTTCAGTACTCATATCAAATTAAAATATTAAAATATTTTCCCAATGTGTCCATTTGATGCATTCCTTTTCATTAGTTGGGTTATTAAACAATCCAAAAGCCTAATTCATTGCTTCTACTCAAAATGTATCCTGGAGATAATTCCTACAGTGGAATGGTTAGCAATAACTTTATTATGTAAGAAAATAACTACTGATCACATAAATAGAGTCTAAAAAACTCAAACTAAATGTACTCTCAACTCAACTTCCCTTTAGTAGCATACCAGAAATAACCCTGGCCACTTCAATGCTTCCTAATATGAGAAGTGTGACGTAGAAGAAGTCAGAGTAAAAAGAGACAGCAGTCTTGATCAATTGCTGTTAAAATATCTCATTTTGGAAAAATTTATCAAACTCCTGACTTTGTGAACACAGTTACATAGGAGGCTTGGGCTCTTCCAAAGATTTTGGAGAGCTCACAAGCAGATGAAACACAAGCTTCATTAGCTTCATAACAAATCTGTCTGAAGTTTTAACTCACTTTCCCACTAGAAAAATATCACTCTCACCTTATTACTTGCCACAGTCTTGACAGCAACTATACAAACAGGCTCTGGTTAAATTTTTGGTGAATGAATAAAATAGGCAGCACTATGATTAATGATTAATGAGAATTCAATTAGCCATGTAGTAATAAAAATATTTTAAAAAGTTGTCAATATACTCAACAAAGCAAAATGATGTAATGGTAGAGCACGAGCCATGGAGTCAGGACTCCTAGCTCCAACATATAAAAGCCACATGTGTCAAACTTCTTTGTGCCTTGTTTTCCTCTTTTGAAATGAAGATAATAGTAACCTACTATGTAGGGTTGTAAGAACTAAACAGCATTAAAGCATGTAAAATGCTTAAAGAGTTTTAACACATAGTAAGCATTTGGTGACTGTAGCTATTTTCCTTTCACAAACAAAAACCTTTCCTCCCTCTTTCCAAAAATGTTTTAAGGTAGCATAAACAAAATACAATTCAAAAGGCTAAAATACAATTAATACCTGGGATAACAAAATCATATGTAAAGTGAGGATATGAAAAATAATAAAAGCCAAGAATGAATTCAATACATGAAATAAAAAATGTCATATAAAAAGATGTCCCTTATGTGTGTTAGAAGCATGAAATAAATCTGGGTGTATGAACTCTATAAAATGGCTAGTCTGCTAAAGAACACCTCTAGGATACTACAACATCAGACATTCTTCAATTTCTCCTGCTATCTGGCAAAAGATGCCAGAATGGCAAAAATTATTAGTACTTAAGTCAAACATTTCTCCATCTTTTTCACCCTCTTCAGATTTTAAGATTTATCAAGCAGGTGCTGACAGCAATTGGGCAGGCTGCATTAGATTGAAAGAAATACAACATTCCTAGGGCTTCTCATAATCCTGAAGGACCAAATGAATATGAAGCCACAGGACAAGAAGAAATACAGAAAAATGGGCATCCAAACCAATATTTCCCAGTTGTCCTTTGCAAAATAAAGATGAGAAACATTTAAAGATACTATGTCTGATAAACTAGCAAGGATAGAGTTTTAAATTTTATGAGATCCCTGTAGATTTTAACTGTGCTAACCCAAAGAATCTTGAAAGACTATAACATTATTTGCTCCCAAAAGAATTTTCTGGTCTGAAAAAGAAATTGAGGCAAATCTTCGATTATCTTTTTATTATTGTTGCTGTTGCAAATTTTCTTAAAAGCAAGCTTCTAAATGTTAGTGCCTTATCTAAGATAAAAATCCCCAAATGCCACTTCAGATTTGATGTTTTCTATTAGAGCTTATAAAGCTTATATTCAAACTTCCACTTGAATTACTACTTAAGTAAAGCCTGTTAACATAAATTATGGGACTCTTTGGAGTCATATAGTTTTTCTAAGTACTATTTAGCTGCAAAGAGAATATGAGCCATTCTATAGGAATTGATCAATTAAAATGATTTCATCACATATGGATTTGAATTAGCTATTGATATCATATGCCTATAATGAAAATCAGTGTGCCAATTCTGAATTTTTCAGTTGTATTCATGGGGTACTAAGAAAATACTATGTTTTAAAAATTCTCAGAGGTAGTTTTCATATATCAACACTAAGGAAAAGTTAAATATAGGAATAAAACTTTTAGATCATTTCTCTGGAGTTAATAACCAGGAACACTAATTTTTACCAGCACACCATCAATGAAGCACACCCTTAATATAACTAACTTTTTTTTAAATTAAGAAAAATAGACTGTAGTAAAATATATAACAAATATATAACAAAATGAGTCATTTTAACATTTTTAAGTATGCAATTCAGTGGCATTAAATACATTCACAATGTTGGGCAACTATCACCGATATTTCCAAAACTATTTCATCTCCCCAAACAGAAACTTTGTAACCATTAAGTAATACCTCCTCTCCTCCCCAACCCTCTAATAACCTCCAACCTACTTTCTATCTCTAGGAATTTGCTTATTTTAGAAATTTTATGTAAGTGGAATCATACAATATTTGTCCTTTTCTTTAGCCTATTTCACAAAGCATATGTTTTCAAGGTTCATCCATGTCGTAGCATATATAAGAATTTCATTCCTTTTAACAGATGAGTAATATTCTTTTCTATGCACTGCCACAATTTTTTGTATTCATCTGTTGATGGACATTTGAGGTGTATGAACGTTTGGACATTTGGCCATTGTGAACAAGGCTGCAATAAACACTAGCATACATGTATCTATTTGAGTCCTTGATTTTAATTCTTTGGAGTATATACCTAGAAGTGGATTTACTGCATCATATGATTTAATTTTCTGGAAAAAAAAACACCAAGCTGTTTTCCATAGTGGCTGTAACATTTTACATTTCCATCAGTATTGTATTTCTCCACATTATTATAGTCTTTCTAGAGGGTATGAAGTAGTACCTTATAGTAGTCTTGATTTACATTTCTCTAATGACTAATGAAGTTGAGCAACTTGAAGTTGAGCAACACCTGTGTTTATTGGCCATTTATATGTCTTCTCTGGAGAAATCTAGTCAAATCTTTTGTCCATTTTTTAATTGAGTTGTCTTTTTTGTGCTAAATTTTGGGAGTTCATTATATATTAGGGTTATTAAGTCCTCATCATATATGTGATTTGTAAATATTTTCTCCCATTCCATACATTGTCTTTTCACTTTCTTGGTAATGTAACTTTGCCTTTTTAAGAATAATATTTAAATTTTTCTCTTTGAGATGAGAGTATTTAAAATACTAATCACAGCAGTTACTAAAAATGCTACAAAATAAATGTACTTTCTTCTTACCTGATTCATTATTGTTAACATGGAATATATTAATTAACCTTGTTTCTTACATGTATAAATGAAGGCTGGTTTTAATTAGAGCCATTTCTATAATAAAGAGTTTTTCAGAGTAAAAAGGATGACATCAGAGGAAAAACTGAACATATGTTTCATTTATAGAATAATTTTCTCACCTATGACTGAAGAATCATTTACTTAATTGGAGTTAAGAAGTACTGATTAGAAGAAGGTGTATTATACTGGAAGAGAGAATTGTATAAGTTTTAGTGGAAAGAGAATATGTTAAGTCAGCAAATTCAAGGGAATATGAATAGGTTCATAATATATTGTGGAAAAAGAAAAAAGATAAATTGAGAATATCCTCATTCTTGGAACCATGGAAGTTAGATGAGCCAAGAACACAGTTGGAATTTATTCAAATGCACATAGCATATAACTGAGAACAAAATGTGCAAGCTCCACTCTTGTTGTTGTTGCTGTTGTTTTTTGTTTTTTTTTGTTTTTTTTTTGCTATGAAAATCCCTCCTCATTAATGATACTATAAATGAGAAATGTCACAAGTACTTACAGTTTATAGGAAGCAGGAATGGAGCTAGTTCCAGATCAGGAAGATTGGGGAGGAGTTTAAAGAAAGACAAAAGATAGGACTAAAGAAGAAACCCTTGATTGTAAATAGAAGATACTATATTGAGCCTGTGTGCTAAAGAGCTTCATCTTTAATAGAAAATCTTCAGTAAAATCTTTTTGCAAGTATGGGAAAGAGAATTAACCATAAAGCATATAAATTACATTAGGAAAACAAGCTCATAAGACAGAGAGCTGATTAAGAGTTATGAAAACCTTCATAATATTACCTCAGAATCAAAGTTACTCCCCAGTGAGTTTTGAGAGACAGAAATGCAACCAGATTTGATAGAATCACTGATACCTAGAGCTTTCAATAATCCCCAAATGCAATGTACCCCTGAAAAGGACACAGCATGGCAGTAGCCTAATGCCATTGAAAAATGAATGTAACAGAACTTAACAATTTGCCACAGCATTTAAAACCAGAGAAGTGTTTTCTAGAGAATAAACCTTTAAAATGTTCTTGGGGCACCTGGCTGGCTAAGCCATAGAGACATGCAACTCTTGATCTCAGGGTTGTGAGTTTGAGCCCCAAACTGAGTGTAGGGATTATTAAACATAAACAAATAAGTAAACTTTAAAATGTTCTTATCTATAGCAAATAAATAAACTATCCCTTTTAAATAATTCTCTAAAAATTATATAAGGCATCTGTCAAATTATGCTCTAGCCAAAGATAGGGTAAGAAATAATAAGTATCTAACATTTTATTCTTTGGGGGTCTTGAGGGCAAAAGAGCATGTACACTCAAGGCATATAAACTCATGGTAAAACTGCATGGTCAAAAAAATATAGCTAACACAAAGAGAATGGAAAGAGGATGTTATTGATACCAGCAGGTTCTGAATCCAGCTAAGCCAGTCAAAATGTCTTGTTACAGTATACGTGTATATAACAAGTATACATATCACCTTAAATAAATCCTAATATATCCCAGAATACATGAATTTTGAATTTTTGAGTTATGTTCTGAGAAAGGAAGAAGAATCTTTTCACACAATTGTGTACAAAGGATAAACTCAGTAACTAAATTAAAATGGCATGCTTTATGTGTATATGTATGCATGTGGTTATGTAATTAAATATTGCCATTTTTCCACCTCCACTACTGCAGTATCTGTATAGGCCCAGTGTTCACTTTGTGTCTACTGAATATCGCTGCTTTCCTAATGCCATTACTCTGCAATGATGGGAAAAGATGACATAAATCCCTATGAACAGTAGGTAAGTCTTTCTTATCCTCTGAAAAGCAATGAGACTGTTTCTGAGATAAGAAGCTGATTTCTGCAAGACATATCTTATGTCCTCATTTTGACTCACAAGAGTCCATCAAGATTAAAGATACTCCTGCATGTTAGAGAAGAAACATCTGATGACATTTTGAGATAGACTAGTTAAGAACACTCTAGAATAGGTCATCAGCTAAGGAGAGAGAAGAGTCCAGATATATGACCAAGGTTATCAAATTACACATTATCAGCTTTATTTCTTTCCCTTGTGTTTTCCCACGTGTTTGATAAACCTACTTTTAAATGTTACTTTCTGATCTACATAAGAATGCAAGCTCCATGTGAACAGGGATGTTTGTCTGCTTTATTGACTGCAGCAATTTCCCCAGGCTCAGAACAGTGCCAGGGAACACTCAACAATTAACAAATATTTGCTATGACTGGATTCATGTTACTGGAAGATTAGGGAAAATATCTATAGTCATACTTTGATCCATATTTTAAGGAAACATTTCTGCAACCAGGGGTTGGGGAAGCACTACTGGTGAAAAATCTACAAGAAAAAATTCAATCCAGGGAGAAGAAATCATGGGTGTAAGATATAGCTATTCCTACCACTGTGGGGATGTCCTTCCATTGCCAGTATAAAAAATCTGACTTTGATATGCTAAGGTAGCTTTGTGTTTGGAGGCAAGGTGAGGACAGCAAGTGGATGAGCCCCTAGAACTGCATTGTATAAGCATAATATGAAGGGATTAATCCAACAGGAGAATATAACAATTGGAAATATCTATATTCCTAATGTAGGAGCACCTAAATATATAAAGCAAATATTTTCAGACATAAAAGGAAAAGTGATAGTAATACAGTAATAGTAGGAGACCTTAACACCCCACTTACATCAATGGATAGATCATAAAGACACAATCAATAAGGAAATAGTGGCTTTGAATGACATATTAAACCAAATGGATTTAACAGATATATACAAAACATTCGGTCCAAAAACAGCAAAATACACATTCTTTTCAAGTGCACATGGAACATTCCCCAGGACAGATTACATGTTAAACCACAAAACAGATCTAATAAATTTAACAAGACTGAAAACATAGCAAGCACCTATTTGAACCACAATGATATGAAACTAGAAAATAATTAGAAAGAAAAAGAAACAGGAAAAAATACAAACATATGGAGGTCAACCAACACAGTACCATATAATCAATGAATCAATGAAGAAATGAAAGAAAAAAAATTAAAAATACCTTGAGGCAAATGAAAATGGAAGCACAATGGCTCCAAATCTTTGGAACACAGCAAAAGCAGTTTAAGAGGGAATTTTATAGTGATACAGCCTATCCCAAGAAATGAGAAAAATCTCAAATAATAATTACACATAAAGGAACTAGAAAAATAAGAACACAAAATGTCCAAAGTTAGTAGAAGGCAGGAAATAATAAAGTCTAGAACAGAAATAAATGAAATAAAAAGAAAAAATAAGAAAGAAAAAGATCAATGAAACCAAGAATTGGTTCTTTGAAAAAATAAACAAAATTGATAAACCTTTAGCCAGATTCATCAAGAAAAAAAGAGTATTCAAGTAAAGAAAATAAAAAATGGAACCGGAGAAGTTACAGCCAACACCACAGAAATACAATTATAAGAAACTATTACAAAAAGTTATAGTCAACAAATTGGACAACATAGAAAAATATGGATAAGTTCCTAGAAATATATGATCTTCCAAGACTGAATTAGAGAGAAGTAGAAAATCTGAACAGACTAATTACTAGTCATGAAATTTAATCAATAATCAAAAAACTCCCACAAATTCCAAAACCAGGTAAATTCTACTAATCATATAAAGAAGGGTTATTACCTATCCTTCTCAAACTATTTCAAGATGCTGAAGAGGAAGAAAGGCTTCCAAATTCGTTCTTTGAAGCCAGCATTATCCTGATATCAAAACCAGACAAAGACACTAGTTAAAAAAAAAGAAGGAAAAGAAAATTACAGGCCAATATCATTGATAAATATATGCAAAAACCCTCAACAAAATATTAGCAAAGTGAATTCAATAATATATTAAAAGGATCATTCACCATAATCAACTGGAATTTACCCCAGGAATACAAGGATGGTTCAGTGTCTATAAATCAATCAATGAGATACACTATATTAACAAAAGAAAGGATAAAAGTCATATGATCATCTCAATAGATACAGAAAAATAATTTGACAAAATTCAATATCCATTCATGACATACCTCAACATAATAAAGGTCATATATAACAAAACCATAACTGACATCATACTCAATAATGAAAAGCTAAAAGCTTTTCTTTTAAGATCAGGAACAAGAAAAGAGTGTCCACTCTCACTACTTTTATTCAAAATAGTACTAGAAGTCCTAATTGTAGCAATCAGACAAGAAAAAGCAATAAAGACATCCAAATTGATAAGAAAGAAGTAGAACTGGCGCTCTTTGCAAATGACATATATAGAAAACCCTAAAGACTCCACCAAAAAACTATTATAATATATGAATTCAGTAAAGCCACAGAATACAAAATTAATATACAGAAATCTGTGTTATTTCTACACACTTATGGTTAACAGGAAGAGAAATGAAGAAAACAAGCTCATTTACAATTGTACCAAAAATAATAAAACATCTATAAATAAATTTAACCAAGGACATAAAAGACCTATACTCTGAAAGCTACGGTATTGATAAACTGAAGACAACACAAATAAATGGAAAATATACTGGAAGAATTAATATTGTTAAATTATCCATACTATCCAACATGATGTACAGATTCAATGCAATGCCTATAAAAAATACCAATAGCATTTTTCATAGAACTAAAACAAATAGGGATCCCTGGGTGGCGCAGCGGTTTGGTGCCTGCCTTTGGCCCAGGGCGCGATCCTGGAGACCCGGGATCGGATCCCACATCGGGCTCCCGGTGCATGGAGCCTGCTTCTCCCTCTGCCTATGTCTCTGCCTCTCTCTCTCTCTCTGTGACTATCATAAATAAATAAATATTTAGAAAAAAAGAACTAAAACAAATAATCCTAAATTTTGTATGGAAAGACAAAAGACCTCAAATAGCAAAAGCAATCTTGAGAAAGAACAACGCTTGGAGGTATCACAATCCCAGATTTCGAATCATACTGCAAAGCTAAAGTAATTAAAACAATATGATACAGGCACAAAAATAGACACATAGATCAATGGAACACAATACAGAGTCCAGAGATAAACCTACACTTAACATGATCAATTAATCTATGACAAAAAGAGGCAAAAATATACAATGAGTAAAGGACAATCTCTTTAATAAAAGGTGCTGGGAAAACTGGACGGCTACACACCAAAGAATAATACTGCATCACTTTCTTACACCATACACAAAAATAAACTCAAAATGTGTAAAAGATCTAAATATAAGACCTGAAACCACAAAATTCCTGAAAGAAAAAAATAGGCAGTAAATTCTTGAACATCAGTCTTAACAATATTTTTCTGTGTCTGTCTCCTCAGGCAAGGGAAACAAAAGCAAAAATAATCTATTGGGGTTACATAAAACCAAAAACCTTTCATACAGTAGAAGAAACCATCTGTAAAACAAAAAGGCAACCTACTGATTAGGAGAAATTATTTACAAATAATGTATCTGATAATGGAATGGGTTAATATCGAAAACATACAAATAACATAATTCAACACCAAAAAATCCAAATATTCCAATTTAAAAATTGGCAGAGGATCTGAATAGACATTTTCCCAAAGACATCAGATTGCAACACATGAAAAGATGCTCAATATCACTAATCATCAAGGATGCAAACCAAAACCACAATGAAATATCATCTCACACCAGTCAGAATAGTGAATATCAAAAAGATAAAAAATAACAAGTGTTGGCAAGGATGTGGAGTAGGGGAAGCTCCATGCACTCCTGGTGGGAATGTAAATTGGTGCCACCACTATGGAAAACAGTATAGAGGTTCCTCAAAAATTTAGAAATAGAAATACCACATGATGCAGCAATTCCATTCCTGGTTTACCAAAAGAACATAGAAACACTAATTTAAAAAAATTATATGCATCCATATGTTTATTGTGCTTTATCTATAATAACCAAGATATAGAAGCAAACTAAATGTCCACTGATAAATGAATGGACAAAGAAGACGTTCTATATCCATATGATGGAATATTGCTCAGCCATAAAAAAAGAATAAATCTTGCCATTTAGGACAACAGGTATTATGCTAAATGAAACAAGTCAAACAGAGAAAGACAAATACCATATGATTTTTATTTATGTGTGGAATCTAAAAACAACAGCAACAAAAACCCAAAAAATAAACAACAACAAAGATAGAAACAGATCCATAAGCACAGAGAAAACCTGGTGGTTACCAGAGGGGAGGGAGTTGGGGGGATGGGGAAAATGGGTGAAGAGGATTTAGAGGTACAAACTTCCAGTTATAAAATAACTGTCATATGGATGACAAAGTAAACCATAGGAATCTTTTTTTTTTACACCATAGGAATCTAATCAATAATACTGTAATAACTTTTTAAGGTGATAGATAGTAATTACATTTACCATTGTGAGGATTTTATAACACATATAAACATTGAATCACTACATTGTATACCTGAAACTAATATTACATTGTATATCAACTATGCTTCAAACAAAAAATTAGTACAGATCAGAAAAAAACTGGAGAGGAGAGTAGGGAAGCAGTTTAACCTCAGTGTCTGTTGAACTCAGGAGGCCTTATCTAGATTCTAGAAAGGTGTAGAGACATTGTGTTAGGTCCTTCCTATATATCCTCTCACTTAATGCCACAGTAACTCAGTCAGGATAAATGAGATGACACTTTGCTAAAAAGAATATTGATGCTGAAAGAGATTATGTAGCTTTCTTTAGGTGATAGAGCTAGAAAATGACTGAGCCTGGATTCAGACTTGGATCTGTTAAATTTCAGGGACGGCTTTTGTTACTCTGGGACTCAATATCTTCAGCCTGCCCAACTCCCAAATCTTACACTTAACATTTTGATCCTTTATCACACTGATAACAGCAAATAATTGTATAACCATAGGAATGTTCTACTTCTGAATTATTATTTTGTATTTGTAAGAGGGATATGGATATGAACCTCTGCACCAAGGAAAATTACTGCTCAGTGATGAAAGATTAGAAAACAAAATCAAGAATAGACTGTCCAGAGAGGTGAAGAGATTACCTCCAGGGTCAAGTTTAATTATGAATGATAATTTCATCAACAAACTGTTCTTTCTTACGTGGTTTGTAAAGTGTTTTTGCATAAGTTTAGCCTTAGGAAAAAACCCAGAGATTTTTCCACGTACCTTTAAGTCGCCTTTGCTAGCTGATGAAAATTATTTTCTGTGTTCATCAAAGATGCATTCTACGTAGAGCAATATGTCTTGGGGCCATGGGCTTCTTCACAGGTTTATATTCTTTGAAAGCTGCTAATTAATATGAGGAAATTCTACTGTGTGAATCATTAAAACAGGGAGGACTTTGTGTAAACTTGCTGTGGGTCCTTTTTTCATAGTTTGTTTGCATCCAATTTGTTTCTTCCCCACACATGGCTCCTATCCTCCATTTTATTTTTCTATCCTCTATTTTCATGTGCCTTAACAACAAAGAGAGTATCTGAGGCACTGAATTTTTAAGGATATTGAAGGATAAAGCAATTAGGTATATAGTAACAATAGGATATCTTGACAATTATTGACTCTAAAATAAAAACAAAGCTCCAAGAAAGCTGAATTGAAGATGTCTCTCATAATTAATACAAAGAATTTAATCTGGCTATGGATTTGACTCTTGTCTCTAATTGCTCAATATCTATGGAGATAAATTTGAGGGAGGGTTTGATGGACATATTTTATTGAGAATTTACTCTGTACCAGATTCTGTGCTAGGAAAACCTTATATATGCTAGCTCATTACTTCTTATAACAGCTCTGTGAAGTACTTACTCTTATAGTTGAGAAAACTGAATCTTAGAGAGATTAAATAATTTGTACCAAATCACACTACTAAAATCTGTCAGAGGTAGAATATGAACCCCGGTGATTCAGGCCCCAAATGTCTGCTTTTTATTTCCAGAGGGAAGGATATTATTTTAATTAATTGCATATTGGAATTTCATCATCAATAACTACTTGTTGACCAAGGTGCTTTCTGAAAATAGAATATTGGTTTTCCCATGTACAGTAGAAACATACAATTAGAAGTAATTTTCTAATATCTCATTCTTTCTTTCTTTTGTCCTTTTCTAGTTTCACTAAATTGTTTTCCCTTTAAAATTGTGAAATGTATACAGAATTGTATATAAAATAAGTAAGTATAAAGAATCATAGCACAAGGAATAACCGTATATCCAGATAAGGAAAAAGAAATTTTTACCAGTGCCTCAGGAGTCCTGTGAGCTCCCCTTAATCATTATCTTCTCTTATACCTATAGAGATTACCGCTGTCTTCTATGTTAATCATTCCTTTGTGCTTCATTATCATTTTGGCACCCATGTATGTATCCTTAAACATATTTTATTCCACTTTGAACAAATTAATCACAAGAATAAATCTGGTTCTGTAGAAAAAGTCAATATTGCCACAACTAGAGCAAAGTGCCCAGGAGAAAATAAACAAAACAGAGTTTCTGGGGGCATAACCTGACTTAAGCTTCACCAAAAGTTTACAATGATCCTTGGGGAAATTAGTAGACAAGGTGACAGATAAATATGGAAAATACAGAGTTCATCACAGTTATATATATATATAGAAGATAGCTTGGCAATGCCTCACATGCCACTGAGGCTTTTTTTTTTCCTCGTCTTTGTGCTCTGTTTGGTTGTTTTCTATTGACTGTTTAAGTTCACAGATCTTTTCTTCTGTTGTGTCCAGTCTGTCCTTGAAGTATACCCAGTGACAGGATAAATAAAAAAAAGTTAGTTCCATATTTTCTACCTCCAGCTTTCAGAAGCATATCAAAGAAAAACACTTCTGTGGAGAAACTCAGGTGATCACACCCATTTCAGGTAACAGTTTGGAAAAGAAAGTAGAAATTTCATCAGCATAATGTTGGGACAAGATTAGTACAGGATACTTACTTAGACATTGTGTGCTAGGTTTGGTGGTATAGTGGTTTCAGAGCAGATATTTCAGTTTCTGCCTACCACAAGGGAGATGGCTTGGAATCTGAGTTCCAAAACTTTGGGTTTTCCATTGATATTCCAGAATGGCCACACTTTAGGAATACAAATTAACCTTTAGAACTAAAACATTTTCCCAAGATTAATGGCAAAACTAAATAGCCCCTCATGAAGAAAGTATAAAGCCAAACCTCTATGTATTCAAGTTAACTGTTGCTAGAACAAACCCCAGCACTCTTCAGAGGAAGCTATTAAAATTCAGCATCTTCATAACATTATCATTAAACTATACAACCAAAAATATCTAGACATGCATATAGGCTTTTTTAAAAGTGACAAATAGATCAAAGAAAAATCGGTCAATAAGAAGATATCCATGGAGACCCCAAAAGTTGTAATTAGCAGAGAAGGACTTTAAAACAACTATATAAATGAAAAAATTACTATAGTGGGAGAAGAACTGGGGAATTTTAGAAGAGATTGGAAAACTGGTTAAAAGAATGAAATAAAATTCTAGAACTGAAAGATACAATATACAAAATTGCAGATATTAAGAACAGACTGGACACAAAAGAAGAAAAGATTAGTGAGCTTAAACAGTCAATAGAAAACATCCGAACAGAGCACAAAGTCAAGAAAAAAAAAAGCCTCAATGGCATATGAGGCATTATCAAGCTATCTTAAATATATAAAACCAGAGTTCCATAAAGCAAGAAGACTAAAAATAGGACAGAAAAACATGTGAAGAAATACTGATTTAAAATATTCTAATATTTGATCAGAACAGCAAACCACCAACTCAAGAGTTTAACAAATCTCAAGCAAGTACTCATTCATTCAAATAAGATTTCTATGTCCTTGCAAAATCTTTTATAAAAGATGTAGACCATTGTCTTATTCAATATCTCTATCATATAGAGGTACAACAAAAATAGTTCTAAAAATTTACTGTCAAGAAAAAAAATGAATGTATATTTCTATTTGTCAGATTGATTATTCCCAATCCAAACTCTTTCATATGTTTTGCTTTGTCAGGAAATTTGGAGCTGGATATAGTGGATACTTATATCAACTAAATTATTGCTATTGATATCCTCTTCCTAAAAGCTTTTCTTCTGTTTTTTTTTTTTATTTTTTTCCTCCAAATTTCATGTGTGTTCTATTTTAGAAACACATCATAGCAGGTGGTCTTTGGAGCTAACTAGACCTAGATTACAACTTAATCCCTAGCCTTCTTCACTGTGTGATTTGATCCATTTGTGCCTGAACTTTCTACTCTGTAAAATAAGGAAAATAAGAATGCTCTTATTACCTATCTTGCAGCATTGTTGGAGGATTAAATTATAGAATGCATATAGAGACCAACTATCCTGGTACAGGGTAAGATCTCAGTTAACACAGGCTGTAGCTATTTAGTCATCTTAAGTAATGCTTGGGAGTAGCTGTCATATGAAGTATAAATTAACAACGATAATATTCATTCCAGTACAAAGCAAATACTTATTTTCATGATACAGTAATATGATGAATTATGAAGTTACTGAGAGATTATCAAATTTTGTCTCTGGAATAAATACTGAAATAGCATACATCATGGCCTGAAATGATTGACTAAATTTCTGGACAATAGGAACAGTGCATATAATGTTTACAGTATTTGTTCATGGAATAATTAATAGAAAGTTAATATAAATAGGACCTTAGACATCCTTGGTTAAATTCTTCATTTTACTGCTAGAGAAATAAACAATTTCTTGTATTTTTAATGCGCTGGATCTTTAAACTGGATTTTCATAATTTTTGTTACTTCCAAGAGTCCCACAGTACCTCTTGTGGACCCTAAACCCCTGTCTCCAACTGACTAATTTTGAATAATGGCTAAATCTGAAGGAAGTTGAGTATCTATAAAATAGGAATAACGATATCTTCCCTGCTCACTTCACAGGTTGCTAGAATAATTAAACGGTGAAATATTTTAGGAAAAAATATATACAAATGGGAAATTGTGATTCTTGTTATTTTTATCTGTAGCATTTCTTTTCACCAGCAAAATTCAAAATTCAGGTATTGATCTTCCTAGTCAATGAGAGAGTTTCTGTTCCAAAAAATATAAACGATTTACTTGGTTTTATTTTATTTTTTAATTCAAGTGTATTGAATACCTGATTTGTTCTTAAAGGGAGAAAAAAAGACTATCATGGAGCATCTTTTACCTGGATTTTTTTTATAATATGGATTTGAAACAACTACTTATTTAAAGTCTGGGTGTGAGGAAAAGTGCATACAATGAACACAACATTTGACCTTTTACTAGAATAAAGGCATACCTTCTGGTGCCCAGAAAGACTGGTAAATAATAATAGCTCTGTTATGACAAAAAGAAACCAAGCAGATAACAATGATCCCATTGTAGTGAGAGCTTTTAGTTCTCTTTCACATATAAATGGATTGCTTCTTGATCCATATTCTTTCCTTCTACCTTTCCAATAACTTCTTATACCTTATACTGTGTGGTATCATGAGAAGAAATGGATTAGCTTACTCTCAGATACAAGTATTATATTATCAAGTGTTTGTCAACATAAACATAAATCAACTTTTTCTAAATATAAACTGCTATAATTTATTTATTAGATTTTAGAGATGTCCTTTATGATTCATATCATTTCAGAGCAAAGACATATTTAAGAAAGAATGAGAAATTTTGTTGAGAGCTTCTACCTATGTGCAAGGACTCCAAAACTGATAGACAAGTTTGCACTATTTTTTTAAATTAAGCTCCACACTCAGCATGGAGCCTAACATGGGGCTCAAACTCATAACCCTGAGATCAAGACCTGAGCTAGCGGAAATCAAGAGTGGGACACTTAACCAACTGAGCCACCCAGGTGCCCCTAAATTGCACTTGTCAGTGCCAGGCCCTTATTATTGTTTCAAATTCAACATACACAGTATTAAATTCATCATCTCTTCCTCTTGTACAAACCTGCTCTTTTTTCTGTATTTCTTATCTTGGAATATTCCCACTATTATTGTTTTATTAATCTCTCAATCGAACTGTTGTCTTTTTTTGGCTTTACTGAGGTATAATTAACAAATAGGAATTGTATATATTGAAAGTGCACAACTTGATATTTTGATATGCATATATATTGTAAAATGATCACCATGATCAAGTTAATTAACATATCCATCCCCTCAGAGTTACCATTTCCTTCCTCTCTCATTCTCTCTGTTTCTTTTTCTCCTTTTCCCTGGTGAGAACACTTTTATTCTCTTAGTCAATTTCAAGTGTACAATACAGTATTGTTAACTGTAGTCACCTTGCTATGCATTAGATCTCCAGAACTTACTCTTCCTGAATAACTGAAACTTTGTACCTTTTAACTAATATCTTCACATTTCCTCCTTTACCCTGCCCCTGGTAACCACCTACTTGCCTCTTCTATAAGTCTTATTTTAGAGATCATGATATATATCTTTTAGAGATATAAGTGAGATCATGCAGTTTTTGTCTTTCTGTGCCTGGCTTGTTGTTTTTTTTTTTTTAATTTTTTATTTATTTATGATAGGCCCACAGTGAGAGAGAGAGAGAGGCAGAGACACAGGCAGAGGGAGAAGCAGGCTCCATGCACCGGGAGCCCGACGTGGGATTCGATCCGGGGTCTCCAGGATCAGGCCCTGGGCCAAAGGCAGGCGCCAAACCGCTGCGCCACCCAGGGATCCCCCTGGCTTGTTTTACTAGCAGAATGTCCTCTAGTTTCATCCATGTCCTTGCAAATGACAGGATTTCCTCCTATTTTAAAGCCAAATAATACTTCTTTGTGTGTGTGTGTGTGTGTGTGTGTGTGTGTTATTTGCATTAGTTTCCCAGTGCTTAGCCAGTACACTGCATACAGTATGTCTACAAAAAGTATTTGTTGAGTATATGCATAAATGAAAATTTTAAAATGCTACTAACATAAGAATAGCACTTTCATATACCTTTTAATCCTCATCAGAGTCCTGAAATGTTAGTAACTCATGGTCACCATTATGGAACAGAGAGAGCAGTGGCACTACTAATACATCAATGTGAAAAAAATTTTCTTACACCCAGTCTAAAGGCCCAGTAAATGGATACTATGATCATGGCTCATTGAATAATTGAGCTCATAATTCATGACTCATGAAAATCCTAAAGTAACTGCTGTTTATTCCACTTCAGGTTTGATTTTATGAGGAAGTCTATATATGAGATGCAGACATATTTTTCTTTTCTCAACTACTAAGAGACTACCAGCAGCCTGAGATAAAACTCTCTCTTCTTCCAGAACACAGATCATACCATACTGACATTACTTGTTGAGTATTCAGTTTCCCAAACTGCCCATGATCTCTTGAGGAAAAGGACTATGTCATTTTCATCTTTGCACCCCAAAACTAATCACAGTGCTTGGTACTTAGTGGGGTCTAATAAAATGTTTTCAGAAAAAAGAGGGAATAGAGGAAGGACTGGAGAGAGGGAAGAGGGAAAGGGAAGAAAAAGAAAGCAGTCATGCCTGTTTGCTAAAGTAAGAAATGTAAATGATATTTGCATTTTAGAGCTGAGGAAACAAAACAAAACAAACAAAAAAAAAAGTGTCCCAAACTACCCATTAACTGGTAAAGCCAAGACAAGAACTAAATTATCCTATGTAAGAATCTAGGGAGCACATAGTCTGGCATCTGGAAAGGAGTAAGCACCTATAAATTGTATTTCTCTTCCCCTTTCTATTGAGATTTTCTGCTCTCTTATAAAGACAATTATGTAGAGAAATTTTTTTTCTACTTATTCACTGAATAAAACCAGAGCTTTGCTGAGTACTCAGACTTCAAAAGAAATTCCTTACTTACAGTATCCTTTTAAAACTTATTTTCTGGTTTTGTTGTTATTCCTCCATTCTAAAATCCTATCCTTGACTGTTATTGTAGGGGACAGAATAGTTGTAAAATTAATAAACTAAAAATTATGACAGAGAGGTCCGTGGAATACCTTCCACTAAAGCAATTTATAGGAAATGAAACCTAGGGTTACCTTGTTTTTATCTGGCTGTTATGCTTTTTAACAGTTAAGAAATTTCATATTTAAATTACTGGAGAACATATAAATTATGTTTTAATAATACCTAGAGACCATACTTTCTTCCTAAACACATTTTCCCATAACATTTTCATCCCATCTTAAACCCAAGAAGAATGTCCCTTTTCTGGGTTCCCATTACAGCCTCTAATAATACATTTACTACATTGTGACCATCCTTTAATCTATTGATTTTTTCCAATAATTTTTGAGTCCTTTGAGAGTGGGGAAATATAGGTATTATAAAATATGTTTGATTCAAAAATATTACATATTTAATTTTTTAAATTTTCTGATAAAATTACCTCTCATCATACCATGTCTTCTCCTCTCTTACCCTAGTTTCCTCTTGTACCATACCCCTCTCACACTATAGACTATCAATGCACAAGGAACATAAGTTAAAGAGTAAGTTGGCAGTTACCTGTATCAGAAAAAGAAGGTTGCAATCAGATAAGTCTACTTTGAAACCTGTAACACCTGGTATGAAAGTTTTGCTCAAGTAAGAATATACCTTAGTACTCTCTGTTCTAGGTAATTTTGATAAAATAAAAAATTCAAAAAAAAATCCAGTAGCTCCATGTGTACTAAGTTCAAAATTCAGACAGTAAATGTACGATGATGCCAATAGGTACTATTATATTTACCAGCCCAGGATCCACTTGATTTTCATTTGAGGAACTGCATCCCAATTCTAAGATCATATAATTTTCAGGTTAGCCCTACTTCTGCACTTTAAGGGACTCCAGGGAACTGTATGACTCAAGTCCAGGAATTAACTACCAACCAGGCTGATTAGTTAAGAGAACGGCTTGGAATCTCAGTTAAAGCAAGTGTGTTGGGATAATTGTGAAAGAGAAGCTTTCTTCTTGCAGAGGTTGCAAGAGAATGGCATATATGTCTGAAAATGCTGGCCAGTACTGAAGGAGGGAGGGATTTGCCTTAAAATGGAACCAACAGTGACTAAGACAGAGACTAGAAGTGACATTGTTTGAACCCTTGCATACAGCCATACATAACTTTTCAGTTATGAAAACCAACAATTTCTCCTTTTCACCCTAGCTACTTAACTTTCTAAAACTGCAACCTGAAGAGATGGCTAACAAAGTTATAGCTTTGTCAGAACTTATGAAATAAATTGGATAATATTAAATCCCATCAGCCCAAATTTCTAGTCTCTTGGTAAATATTATTTCACTATATTTTTCCTGAATATGTTTCCTTTATGATAAGTCAGCAAACTCACCAATGCATGTCCACCATTCATAACCCCAATTATAAAATGCCACCTATCCAACTAGAAATAATCCTTTATTTCCCTGAACTCTTAAAGAACCTTACCTCTAGGAAAAGCTAAAAATACTTCCAATTTTCCAAGTATTTATATAGTTGCTGTATTTGGACCAAATTACTATTATGCAGCCAAGTTTTGACTATACGTTCCATTAATGATAAATAGATGAACATCAGACTCTTTTCTTATTTCACTTATTTTGTACTGGAATTGTCAAATCAAAATTTTAAAATCAAAGTTTATTTTAATCTCATCATTTTATTAGTATATGTAATTATTCATTTTTATACTTAATTTTAGTTTTACATTAACTTAAATGTAATTTCATTGTCTATATATGAGTTATTCTGAACTTATTTATGAGTTCATGAATAGTTTGTGACTTCCCAGAATATTCATGAGATATAAGTAACAAACAATTACATCCACATCATTTTTACCTAGCTTTTATATAGTTCCTATTTTGGTGAACCAAGGTGGATTACTTTAGTATTTGGATTGTATCTACATTACAGCTAGATTACCTGAAAGGTAAATCTTACAATGAAAATCGCTTAGAATTCATATCATCCACATAATCTGCTTTATTATGTCAATCCAGGCTTATTTCTAGCAACTCGCTTCCTCAAACCTTATATTCAAAAAAACACTAAATCCTTGAATTTCCTAAAACATACGTGTTTTTATGTCTTCCTGCCTTTGTACATATTCTTCCCCTATTTGTAATGACTTTCTAGCTTTTGTCCACCAGGGGAATGCTTATCTATCTTTCAAGCTTTAATTTAACTATTATTTTTTCAGTGAAACCTCCCAGATACCCCTTCACTGTGCAAGGCAAAATTGATCATTCCTTCCTCTCTGCTATTAAGAACCTATTCGTGTCTCTTTTATTATACATTTCCCTATTGAATTGTTCGACTCTCTCCTCAACCAAAATATGAGTTCTCTGAGGTAAGTGGACCAGATCCCATGGATCACTGGTGTAAGAAATTTTTTTAGTTTATAGAAAGATATAAAAGACATCTCACAATGAAAAGATAAGATAGAATCCATATCTTAAAGTACTACTGCTAGTAAAATGACAAACTTGCAGGATTCATTTAAAGGCCACAAAAATGGAAGATTCTCAGAGTCAAAATACATTATAACAGAAAATGTAAACATTTCTGTTTCATTAATTACATAGATGATTGAATCAGTAGATGAATGTTCTGACCCATCCACAATGAATAAGGCAGGCTCCCATAAAAATAAAGAACCATGTTTTCCAGCCTCCTATTCCATGGAAAGAAGGGAAGTATAAAATTTCCATTTTCTGCATGATACTGTATTATTCAGAAACATTTGTGTTGCCATATCACAGAAAAGGCTTACAACTAGGAAGAATGAAACATTTTTGTTATTCTAAAATAGTCCTTTTCATATAATATTTCCTAAAGAAACAAATATCTGGTAGTTAAGGCAATATTTATACTTGAAAATAATAAACTATGCCAATAACATTTGGCTGACTTCATATACCATGAAATAAAACACAGGGTACCATTGTCCAATGCCATAGTTTTCTGATTATTAGGATAATCTATGGCATATTTTTCTGTCTTGTATCTAGTTGGCCATACCATGTTTCTAGAACTCAGACTTTTTCCAATTAGTTATTTATTTTGTTGAATTAACTGGGATTAAAATAGAAACAATTTGAGATTCAAGAGAAAGACAAAGTAGAACAGGAAGAAGTTTATTTTGGTTTAACATTTTTCCAGGGTTACATACAGCTTTGCCTAATGGTAGAAAAAATCTCAATCAAAAATATTATTTCTTTCTTCATTTATTAGACAATATAAAGTTAGCATAACCATGAGGTGGAAACTGTCCTATGTTTGTAAGGACAAAGGAAATGACAATGTGCCCTTACAATACAAAGAAGAGTTGTTCTATGCAAAGCATAATACTAAAAACTGCCACATATCACCAAGAGCTATCACATATCACCTGTCTACTATATGCTAAACAATTTTTAGATACTGTCTTATTTAATGGACATGACAATCCTATAATTTATGAATTTCTGTGTCCCTATGAACATGATTTTTAATTTAAAATGTATATATATATATTTTTAAAGATGGTAGCTAATCAGATAGAATACATGTCTCATAAGTATAGCAAACACACAAAGAGATGAAAAACATGAAAGAAAATGGAAAGACTCAGAGGACAGATCAGGAGACTGAAGAGTATGAAAAATAAGAATTCCAAAGGAGACAAAAAGAAGATGAGAAGATGACAATTAAATAGTAGAAGAAATTTCCCTGAGCTAAAGACTTAAGTCTACAAAACGGAAAGTAAAATAGACATTTTCAGCAACAAAATATAACAACAGAATACTGAAATGATCTCACATTAGTGTGAAGCTTTGAAAAGAAGGTACATTCTTACTTACTATTAAAAAATCACCTTACTTTGAAGAGACAGATTAAATGTTTTTATCTTTTAAAAAATCTCCTAGGGGCACCTGGGCGACTCAGTGGTTGAGCATCTGCCTTTGGCTCAGGTCGTGATCCCGGGGTCCTGGGATCAAGTCCTGCGTCAGGCTCCCTACAGGGAGCCTGCTTCTCCCTCTGCCTATGTCTCTGCCTCTCTCTCTGTGTTTCTCATGAATAAATAAATAAAATCTTTAAAAAGTAATTAATTAATTAGATATTTAATTTAAAATTTTTTCCCAGTAGTCTTCTGGCAGTCACTTATTTCAGAAAATATAAACAAATTTAAAATATTTCTCTTTTTGTAAAAGAAAACGGAAATATTTTTAACAACAAAAAAAAAACTACCATATCTATAACTCTTTTGTAGTGTAAGATATTTTCAGTCATTTCCTGTTTCATGACAAAGTATTACTAAAATGGTATAATTTAGGGAGAAATAGGAAATATGAACAGGCAAATTAATATTAAAAGAATTACAGTGGTAGTCAATTTCCCTCCCACTTAATCTCCTATCCTTACCCTCCCTACTATGTAACTGCCACGTCTTTCCTATCTATTTCTTTAATGATGGTATTGAGGGAATTCCCTTCCTTCTCTAAACTCTTTTCCCCAAACATAAACAAAAACTTAATGTATGAGTAGGAAAAAACAGTTACAAAAAAAAAAAACAGTTACATAATGAATTCTGTTGACTGAATTGACTAGCCATCTGGAAGAAGGCAAAACTAATTTTAATATTTTATATTTAAATGTTAAAAATAAAAGTATTAGAAGAAAAATTAGAAGACAGTATACCAATTGAGAGTTGAAAAATTTTGGAGTACAAATAAGAAATATAGAAATCCATAAGGGGCAAGATAGGCATAACTAAACACAAAAATCTTAAATGTTGGGCAGCCCTGGTGGCAGAGCAGTTTAGAGCCGCCTGCAGCCCAGGGAGTGATCCTGGAGACCTGGGATCAAGTCCCACGTCAGGCTCCCTGCATGGAGCCTGCTTCTCCCTCTGCCTGTATCTCTGTCCCTCTCTTGTCCCTGTCCTTGTCTTGTTCTCTGTCCCTGTTCTCTGTGTGTCTCTCATGAATAAATAAATAAATAAAATCTTTTAAAAAAATCTTAAATGTTTTCAGAGTGAGGATAATACAAATCAAAGAAAGAAGATAACAAGAAATAAATATTAGTTACATATCAAGAGCCAAAAGTTAATATTAAAGAACACCTAAAACTTATTGTTTATATAAGAACAATTCAATGAGGAAATGCACAAAGGATATGGGCATATAATTCACAAAAGAGAAAATCCAAATGACCAATAAGGGATCCCTGGGTGACGCAGCGGTTTGGCGCCTGCCTTTGGCTCAGGGCGCGATCCTGGAGACCCGGGATGGAATCCGATATCGGGTTCCCGGTGCATGGAGCCTGCTTCTCCCTCTGCCTATGTCTCTGCCTCTCTCTCTCTCTCTCTGACTATCATAAATAAAAAAAGTAAAAAAAACAAAAACAAATGACCAATAAACCTTAAAAAGATGTTTAACATGTCATATAATTTGGCATTAAAACTATTTTACTTACCCATACACTCTCAAGATCCAACCATGTTGTTGCAAATGGCAAGATTTCATTTTTTAATGGCTGAATAATATTCCATCATATATATTCCACCTCCTCTTTATCCATTCATCTGTTGATGGACACTTCTGTTGCTTCCATAATTTGGCTGTTGTTAATAATGCTGCAATAAAGACATGGGTGCATGCATCCCTCTAAATTAGTACTGATGTATTTTTTGGGTAAATACCCAGTAGTATGATTACTAGATCATAGGGTAGTTCTATTTTTAATTTTTTAAGGAAACTCCACACTATTTTCCACAGTGGCTGTACCAGTCAGTTTGCATTCCCACCAATAGTGCAAAAAGGTTCTTTTTTCCCACGTCCTCTCCAACACTTATTGCTTCTCATGTTTCTGATTTAGCCATTCTGACAGGTATGAGCTGATACCTCATTGTAGCTTCAATTTGCATTTCCCTCATCATGAGTGATACTGAGCATCTTTTCATGTGTATGTTGGCCATCTGCGTGTCTTCTTTGGAGAAATGTCTGTTCTTGTCTTCTGGCCTTTTTAATTGGATTAATTTAATTGGATTATTTGTTTTTTGGTGTGTTGAGTTGTATCAGTTCTTCATATATTTTGGATATTAACCCTTTATTGGATATACCATTTACAAATATCTTCTCCCATGTAGTAGATTGCCTTTTTGTTGATGGTTTCCTTTGTGGTGCAGAAGCTTTTTATCTTGATAAGGTCCAAATAATTTCTTTTTTGTTTTTGTTTCCCTTTCTCAGGAGACATATCTTGAAAAAAATGTTGCTTTGGTCAATGTCAGGCAAATTACTGCCTGTGCTCTCTTCTAGGATTTTTAAGATTTCATATCTCACTTTTAGGTCCTTAATTCATTTTGAGTTTATTTTTGTATATAGTGTAAGAAAGTGGTCCAGTTTAATTCTTTTGCATGTAGAGAGTCTGTATTTTTCCCATTGCATATTCTTGGCTTCTTTGTCAAAGATTAATTGAAATCATGGGTTTATTTCTGGGTTCTCTATTCTGTTCCACTGATCTATGTGTCTATTTTTGTGCCAGTACCATGTTCTTTCAATTACTAATATTATACTATTACTATATTGTTAGTAATATAATTATACTATTACTATATTCTTAGTAATATATTATACTATTACTATATTCTTAGTAATAGCTTTGTAATATAACTTAGAAGTCTGGAATTGTGATACCTCCAGTGTTATTTTTCAAGATTTCTTAGTCTATTCAAAGTCTTTTGTGGTTCCATACAAAATTTAGGATTATTTGTTCTAGCTCTGTGAAAAATGGTGGTATTTTGATAGGGATTGCATTAAACCTGTAGATTACTTTGGATGGTGTAGACATTTTCACAATATTGTTCTTCCAATCCATGAGCAAGGAATGTCTTCCCATTTGTTTGTGTCATCTTCAATTTCTTTCATCAGTGTTTTATACATCTCATGCTACAGGTCTTTCCACTCTTTGGTTAAGTTTATTCCTAGGTATTTTATTATTTTTGGTGTAACTCTAAATGAGATTTTCTTAGTTTCTTAATTTCTCTTTCTGCTGCTTTGTTAACGGATAGCAATGCAACAGATTTCTGTATATTGATTTTGTGTCCTGAAACTTTACTCAATTCATTTATCAGTTCTAGTAGTTTTGGGGGGAGTCTTTAGGGTTTTCTATATATAGTATGTCATCTGTAAACAATGAAAGTTATACTTCTTTCTTACCAATTTGGATGCCTTTTCTTTCTTTCTGAATTCTGTGGCTAGGACTTTCACTACTATGTTGAATAAAAGTAGTTAGAGTGAACATCCTAGTCTTTTTCCTAAACTTAGAGGAAAAGTTTTCTTTTTCCCTATTGAGTATCATGTTCACTGTGGGTGTTTTGTACAAGGCCTTTATTTTTCATAGAAAAGGTATGTCCCCTCTAAACCTACTTTGTTGAGGTTTTCATCATGAATGGATGTTGTACTTTGTCAATGCTTTTTCTGTATCTATTGAAATGATCATATGGTTTTTATCTTTTCTCTTATTAATGTGATGTATCACATTGGTTGATTTGCAAATATCAAACCACTCTTGCAACCTAGGAATAAATCCCACTTGATTGTGGTGAATGACTATTTTAATGTATTGTTGGATCCTTTTTGCTAGTATTTTGTTGAGGATTTTTTTGTTGTTGTTGTTGAGGATTTTTGAATCTACATTCATCAAAGATACTGGCTTCTGGTTCTCTGTTCTTGTGATGTCTTTATCATATTTTGGTTTCAGGGTAATTCTAGCCTCATAGAATTAATTTGGAAGTTTTTTCCTTTTCTATTTTTTGAAATGATTTGAGAAGAATAGGTATTAACTCTTCTTTAAATGTTTGGTAGAGGGGTGCCTGGGTGGCTCAGTCAGTTGATCGTCCAACTCTTGATTACAGCTCATGTCATGATCTCAGAGTCCCGGGACTGAACCCCATGTTGAGCTCCACACTCAGCACGCAGTCTGCTTGAGGATGTTCCTTCTTCCTCTGCCCTTCCACCTGCTCATGTGCTCGCTCTCTCTCTCTCTCTTTCTCTCTCAAACAAATAAATATTTTTTAAAAACTGGAAGAATTCACCTTTGAAGCCATCTGGTCCTGGACCTTTGTTTGTTGGGAGTTATTTTTTTTTTACGATTTTATTCATTTATTTGAGAGAGCACGAGAGAGAGAGAGAGAGAGAGAGAGAGAGAGAGCACAGAGGAAAAGGGAGAAGCAGACTCTACACTGAGGAGAATCTGATGTGGGCCTTGATTCCAGGACACCAAGATCATGACCTGAGCTAAAGGCAGACATTTAAACAACTGAGCCACCTAGGCATCCCTGTTGAGAGTTTTTTGATGATTGACTGATTCAATTTCAGTATTGGTAATTGGTCTGTTCAAATTTTCTGTTTCCTCCTGATTCAGTTTTGTTATATGTTTCTAGAAATTTGTTCATTTCTTCTAGGTTGTCCAATTTGTTGCCACATAATTTTTCATAATATTCTCTTACAATTGTTTGTATTTCTATTGTGTTATTATTTCTCCTTTCTCATTTGTGACTTTGTTTATTTGAGTCCTCTTTTTTTATTATTAGTCTGGCTAGAGGTTTATGAACTTTGTCAATCTTTTCAAAGAATGAACTCCTGGTTTCCTTGACATGTTCTTATTTTTTAAAGTTTCTATATCATTCATTTCTGCTCTAATCTTTATTATCTCCTTCCTATGCTGGTTTTAGAATTTGTTTGCTCTTCTTTTTCTAGTTCTTCTAGGTATAAAAGTTAGGTTTTTATCTGAGATTTTTCTTGATTCTTGAGGTAAGCCTGCATTGCTATAAACTTCCCTATTACCACCACTTTTGCTGCATCCCAAAGAATTTGGGCCATATGTTTTCATTATCATTTGTCTCCATGGAATTTCTGATTTCTTCTTTGATTTCCTGGTTGACCCATTCACTGTTTAGTAGTATGTTATTTAATCTCCATGCATGTGTGCTCTTTACAGATTTTTTCTTGTTATTGATATCTAATTTCATAGCATTGTGTTCAGAAAAGATGCACAGTATGACTTCAATCCTGTTTATTTTTTTTACATTTGTTTTTATTTAAGTTCGATCTGCCAACAAATAGTGTAACACTCAGTGCTCATCCCATCAAGTGCCCTCCTCAGTGCCCATCACCCAGTTACCCCATCCCCCCCAGTTAGCCCACCTCCATTTCTGCAACCCTTTGTTTGTTTCCCAGAGTTAGGAGTCTCTCATGGTTTGCCTCTCCCTCTAATTTTTCCCACTCATTTTCCCTCCTTTTCCTTATAATCCCTTTCACTATTTCTTATATTCCATGTATGAGTGAAAACTTATGATGATTGTCTTCTCCGATTGACTTATTTCACTCAGCATAATACCCTCCAGTTCTATCCACGTCAAAGCAAATGGTGGGTATTCATCCTTTCTGATGGCTGAGTATATTCCATTGTATATATAGACCACATCTTCTTTATCCATTCATCTGTTGAAGGGCATCGTGGCTCCTTCCACAGTTTAACTATTGCGGACAATTGCTGCTGTAAACATTGGGGTGCAGATGTCTTGGCATTTCACTACATCAGTATCTTTCAGGGAAATACCCAGTACTGCAATTTACCCAGTACTGCCATTTCATAGGGTAGCTCTATTTTTAACTCTTTGAGGAACCTCCACACTGTTTTCCAGAGGGGCTGTACCAGTTTGCATTCCCACCGACACTGCAAGAAGGTTCCCCTTTCTCCACATCCTCGTCAACATTTGTTATATCCTGTCTTGTTAATTTTCACCATTCTCACTGGTGGGAGGTGGTATTTCACTGTGGTTTTGATTTGTATCTCCCTGATGGCAAGTGATGTGGAGCATTTTCGCATGTGCTTGTCCACCATGTGTACGTCTTTTTTGGAGAAATTTCTGTTCATGTCTTCTGCCCATTTAATGATGGGATTTTTTTGTTTCCTGGGTGTTGAGTTTGATGAGTTCTTTATAGATCTTGGATACTAGCCCTTTATCTGATATGTCACTAGCAAACATCTCCTCCCATTCTCCAGGTTGTCTTTTAGTTTTGTTGACTGTTTCTTTTGCTGTGCAGAAGCTTTTTATCCTGATTAAGTCCCAATAGTTCATTTTTGCTTTTGTTTCTCTTGCCTTCATAGATGTATCTTGCAAGAAGTTACTGTGGCCAAGTTCAGAAAAGTTGTTGCCTATGTTCTCCTCTAGGATTTTTATGGATTCTTGTCTCACATTTAGATCTTTCAACCATTCTGTGTTTATCTTTCTGTATGGTGTAAGAGAATGACTAGTTTCATTCTTCTGCATGTGGTGACTTCAGTCTTTTTTAATTTGTTGAGACTTGTTTTGTGGCCAGAGTATGAAAGAGTTAGTAAAAGAGGATGTGGCTGACAATGCTGTATGTTGCAGAAAAGAGGAAAAATTTTTTAATGAGGCTACTGGATTAAATTATGACTACATCTTTGATGATTTCTGTGAGGGCAATTTCAGTCAAGCAACAGGAATCTATATATTCAATGAGTTGAAGAACAAATAAATTGGAAGAAGGAGAGACAATAAGTTTAGATGACTTTTTCTACTCCTGGTAGTTAAGGAAAGATTGCTAAGGCAGAAAGCAGTTTAAGGGGAAAATATAACTGAAGAAGTTTTTTGTTGCTGTTTTTAGGATGGCAAAGACTTGAGCATAATTATAAGCAAAAGAGAAAATCAGTGAAGAAGATGGTTTAGAATAAGGTAGGAGCAGAGATGGAGGGAGTAAGCCTTGTTTGTGAATATCTCTTCCCTGGGATGACGAAAAAGAGAAAGGGGGATGCAGTGATGGATAGGTTTTCCAGTGAAGGGGAGGAAATTAAGTGATCATATTCCTATTAGTAAAGGCAATCTATGCCTAAAGCTTCCTTAATTTTAATCAATCAGAAAAAATATATTTTTATATATTGGGATATATATTTTGAATTTTAAACTAAGAGGTAGTTTTGTTAGCGAACCAGAATGAGGAAATGAGTAAAACTAGAAAGCATGAAGAATGGCAGGAAAAGGAGTAGTGGGAGGGGAATCCAAAATCCCAGAAAAAAATGGAGAGATAAGTTTTATGTAGAGTCAAAAAACTTCTGAATGCAAAGATAACAATTACTTTGACATTCATTATCATTTTCGACCAATTCCTTAATTTCTCCACCCCTGGGAGTTTACAGCCTAATTATTAGCTTTCCCAACTATAAAACTATGGGACATGTCAAGTATTGTACAGCTAATGGTAGAATGGTAATGTTTGCCTATCTGCCTCAAGAGTAGGACACAAAAATTAATTATTCCAGAGTTTGTGGATGCATATGATAAATCTGAAAAGAAAAAGGGGAGAGAAATTTTCAGAAAAACACTCTTCATCTGAATATATGAATGGCTTAAAATACGTATTGTTTGCACTAAATCCATTTGCTCTTATTCACTTCTTTACTTTATTTTAGGTACTTTTATTCAGTTGTCTCTGTGCTTTACAATAAAAGTTCTTGTCAAATTTTTCTTTACAATTTACCTTTTCCATTTTAATTGCAGTTCATTAGGAAAAAAAATCCACTGACAAAAGAGGTTCGGTATTAAAGATTCATCAATTCAAGCTTCCAGACAGAAGCCAAATTTTTCATAAATGGCCTGGAGCCATTAATAAGTAGTAATCTATTAATTTCTAGAAGGGACCAGAATTTAAAAAGTGATTTGCAGATAAACTGATTTAAAGCTAATTGGATTTCCTGAATAGCCCACAAACTGTCAATGAGTGCAAAGAATTTCAGTTAAATTAGAATTCTTTGTGGAATATAATTTAAGAGAAAACTAGAAATGGGACCATCAGAAGAACAAGTGTCATTTGGTTTATGTGTGGTTTCCTATAATTGTGAATACATTCACTCTGGTTGCCTTGGTTTATATCACTTCATATATCATTTGTAATATAAATTTAAGCAATATAGAGGCAAATCCTAAGAGGTAAGTTACATACTTGGAGGATTTCAGAGAGAAATAATCATTTGGTGAAATGCTACTGAATTGGCAGTCCTGTGTTCATCTGATACTTTTAGCTTAAAATATTATGTGACAGCTGGGCCAGGTGTTAAAAAGATTAAATCCTTGTGACAGAGGAAATAATTGACTTTTCTATGCCTCTAAGTGATTATTTTAGCTAAATAAGGCCAATAATTAAGATGTATCTCATAATACTGCATTTTGAAGAAAAATATTTTTTCTTGTAAAGCACAAAAGTTCAGTACACAACCATTGGGGAAGAACATACAATTCTATGATCACTGTATATATGTGATGTCATGTGATCACTTACCCAGCTACCAAACAGTTCAGTCATTAAATATTAACTGACTGCTCAAAATATAAAGAACTGTTAAAGAATGGAGATCAGATCTGGTTACCAGACAGGACCACTGCCTGGTGTGTCACCAAGAGGTTATTAACATTGCCTGTTCACTACAATGAATATCATGTATCTATTTTTTTTATTATTTATGATAGTCACAGAGAGAGACAGAGAGAGAGAGAGAGGCAGGGACACAGGCAGAGGGAGAAGCAGGCTCCATGCACCGGGAGCCCGACGTGGGATTCGATCCCGGATCTCCAGGATCGCGCCCTGGGCCAAAGGCAGGCGCCAAACCGCTGCGCCACCCAGGGATCCCCTCATGTATCTATTTTTTAACGATACCTGAAGAAGTTGACTAGAGACTGTTTAAGACTAGCAAGAGGAATTAACTGAGAAAAATATGGTCATCTAAACATAAATAAAATGAATTTAAAATATCAAGGGACACCTGGGTGACTCAGTGGTTGAACTCCTGCGTTCGGCCCTGGTGTGATGCTGGAGTCCCAGGATCGAGTCCCATTTTGGGCTCCCTGTGTGGAGCCTGCTTCTCCCTTGGCCTAGGTCTCTTCCTCTGTGTATATGTGTGTCTCTCATAAATAAATAGATAAAATCTTTTAAAAATATATCAAATTTTAATTATTTAAATATGAATTTTAGAGTTATTCATTCTTAATTTACTTATCCTTCATTCATTGCCAGGATACTGATAAAAGTCTCCAGGAACAGGCAGTTAGTCATTTCTTTATTCAGGTTCTGGTCCTGATTCTGCAACTTGTTCTCCTCTTCTTAACCTTTAGAGCATCTCATTCCAAATTCAGGATAGTCAGGACACCTGGGTGGTTTAGTTGGTTGAGTGTCTGCCTCTCGCTCAGATCAGGGTCTTGGGATCCTGAAATTGAGCATTGAGTTGGACTCCCTGCTCAGCAGCAAGTCTGTTTCTCCCTCTCCCTCTGTCCCTGCCCCCAGACATGCTCTCTCTGTCTCTCCCTCAAATAAATAAATAAAATCTTCAAAATTCAGGATAGTGAACCAATACTTGACATGTGCTGTCTCCACCAAATCACATTATATTGTGATTTCCTGAGTTTCTTGATATACCATATTATTCATGCCAGACTCATTAATTCAGTCTGTGTCATTATTGATATAACAGTTATATGTCTCTCAAAAATACTCTAGGTTTAGATGATAGATATAAACATGTGGGGGGGGAGCGTTGTTCATTTCTTTGTATGTCTGTCTTATCTGTAAGAATATAGTAAAGGTTGTTAGTTTTTTTGTCATTCTTTTTATTAATATTACCCTTTCCTCATTCCATCTGGTCCTAGTACCTCTTATTTTTACCCACCTCTTTCCCCTTTCCCCCTCACCTCTCATTCCACCTATCCTTGTCTATTGTCACAGACAGGTTTCTGCCAGATGAGCCCTGTCACCCTGCCTCTGACAACACCTTAACAGGAAAAAATCAAAGAGTCCTAGGGCTGCAGCTTCACTAAGGTCTTATTCAAGGATAAATGTTATTCTCTCATGACTACTATGTATGAGTTACACTTAACAGCTTAAAAATACTAAGTCAATTCCATTTTATCTTAGGATGGCAATCAACTCGAACTTTTACCTTAAAACTGAAATTTGTATGATGGCCTAAATCCCATGGTACTAAATTGAAAACTAAGAAGAGCCAAAGAAGATAATATCTGCAAATTTTGCAGATAAAAAGGATTACTATAAAGCTATGCCAAATATCTATTCAGTATATGTTACAAATTAGATGGGAGCCTATTCCAATAAACTCACACTGAGTAGCTTGAGAATAATGAAGACAAATAAGAAAAGGAACATTTGACTTGAAATAAATGTTGAGCCCAAAGTAGTCTCTTTGTTTTCCTTCTCCTTTTTTAAAGCATGTTTAAACTTGTATTAGCAGGCCTTAAAATAACCTTGGAGACATGAAATAATCATTGCTTTCAATGATGATTCTGTTGTGAAAAAAGAGAACTTTATTTATTCTTCTGTTCAAAAGACATTTATAGACTATCCTATCGATTCCTGTATTGTATCACAAAGACCTAATGATGAAAGAGATACAGTCTATGTCTCTGGGATGAGCTCATGGTGGGAAAGTACCTCAACCCAGTCTTGGGAGCTTACTGACTGGTTCCTAGAGGAAATAACATCTAAACTAAACCCTGAAAGGATGAGAAGGAAATAAATTAATCCCATTCTTAGATCTTTTGAGATTCCACAACCTTGATAGTATTTCCCAGACATTTAAATATGGAGATGAGAGGGATAAATAAAAAAGTTCTTTTCTATTCAATATCCATCACCCTGACCAACACTAACCAGCTGCTTTACCTTCTTTGTAAAGCAGGAACAGAAAAAAAACAAGGACAAATTGGGGGAGAAAGTTAGAGGTTCCTTGGACAGCTTTCTAGAGGAAGGTTATAACAAATTACAGAGGAGTTCTGTCCTAAAACACACACTCACACATGCACACACGCGCGCGCGCGCGCGCGCACACACACACACACACACACACACACACACACCTTATTAACAGTCAAATACTCAGAAATTTCCAAAGCCAACTTAAAGAGAAGGAATTGAAAATTCAAATTAAATACTGGGCTCTGAAAGACAAATATACGAATGAATGGTTGATTCTACAACTACAGACCTTATAAAAAGAGAAAGGTTTTATTATTCAAAATTTTGATGTGTTCCTTCTGCTTCATTGTGGTTTTCTAAGTTACTTAAACTCATATTCAGGAAAAGGAAAGCCATGTATACCGACAGATAATACGTATAGCTAGCCATAGAGTTAGTAGTATTAATAAGTATTTTAGGAGTAAGTTCAGATTTTTAAATGCAAATGAAATTTTTGCAGACATCACCTCCACAACACTCCCCTGAAAGACCTCTCTGAACCTACCTAAAGATGCCTCCACAGATAGCTCAGTGACAGGGCAAAACTACAAATAAAAGATGATACCTAAAGAAGATGGTGGAAAAATGGATCATTTTGTTGCCTAGGTAATCATCTATGATCATCCTGGATAGCTTATCCTGACTAATACATTGCTGTACCTGCAGTGCCCAGACTATGCCTAGCATAGAGCAAGACTCAATAATTTATAAGGATAGAGGAAACTGATGGAATAGAGGGCTTGTGTTAAAAGATTATTCATTTTGGTTTGTACATAAGGCATTTGCATGGGAGTGTAGGGGCTACATCTTGTACCTCATCTTCATTTCAGATAGCTTGGAAGAATTTGGAGACACTAAGGATCAAAGATTGCAGTGTTTGGTTTCTAGAACAACTGGCCTCAATAGAATGAGCCAATGGGACTTTGTGGAAAGAGAGGTGGTTAGAGAGAGAAACTTTTATGTAGGGATCATTAATTTTTAGAAACTCAGTGATAATAGGTTCAAAGTAGTAGGGAAGTTGAAATAGATAGTTGAGGTACTTGAAGGACGACTGAGTTTTAAAGTCAGCAAAATGAATTTATTATGGGACAAAGAGTAAAATGACAAATTATTTGTTGAAATAATATCTATTACAACAGAAAAGCTCAAATTTAAGTAGCTTTAATTGATGAAGATTTAGTTCTCATCTATATCACAATCCAGTGTAGGTCAACATGAGGGGATGGAGGTGGGCTTTAATCCACAATATCATTTAGAGTTCAGAGCTTCTTCCCTCTAGACTCTATGACCACTAGTGTCTCCAACCATTAGGAAACTTACAAGAATGGTTTCATAGGAGAGGCCTGGGAGTGGAATATCTCATTTCTACCTCTATTCTATTGTCCAGAAGTCTGTCACATGGCTCCACCTTACTGGCAGAGGGGCCTGGAAATGTAGCCTTAAGTTCCCCCAAAAAGATTAGATAGGTATGATGCACATCTAGCCAGTCTTTGCAACTGGTATTGAACAATGTTCTATAAATAGAAATGTCTGGAATATTAGAGAAACGTTTTAAAAATCCTAACGTAAGGAAAATTTTAAGTAAAGTAAAATTAAAAGGTGAAACAATTTTGTAGCTCTTCATTCTGTATGTTTTGTGATTGAAATGGTTAAGATGAGACAGATCTGTCCTAATTCCTCAAGAAAAAGAAAATGAGAATTTTGCAGTGATCAGAGAATGAGTCATAAAGTCAAAGATCTCAGCCTGGCTCAGCCAGGTTTAATCACCATGTGTCCTCCGGTATGCTCTTTAAAACCTTAATTTCTATGCTTGTAATACAAGGGAGTTTGACGAAATATCTAAGGTGCTTTCCATTTCCAATATTTTCTGACTCTCAGATCCTAGTAGGATGTCGTAGTGCTGAGGTAGGAGCTGTGAGCTACAGGAAGGCTTATGTGTCCTATTATATCAACATAATGACTTCTTAAGTTGTGCATAAAAGATGAAGTTATGCACAACTCTGTGAACAAATGGCCTATTTATAAGTTTATTCATCTGATAAGAATACTATAATTTGCCTTCTAACCTGCTTTGCTTATGTACTTTATGAAGAATTACTGCTGCTGGGTAATGTAGGAATCCCTGTGTGCAGTGTCATTAGTATAAATTATGCATTAGAAAAAAATCCATTTATTCTATGATCACAGGCCAAAATATCAAATTGAAGTTCAATGATATTACTGTTTTCTGGCACGACTAATCACAAATAATGAGTAATTTTATGAATCAATCTGTATATCAAATCAAAATAACTTCAACTGACTCGCTTCACAAATCAGTGTTTAAGATTTACATTCCAAGTCATTACATATTCCATTTATATTCTGATGGACACTCAGATTTATTTCAGAGATAGATATTCTACTCTAATAAAGGAATCATTTGATCATGATGATCTAATAAAAAGGCTGATACCTTACTTAGTTCCTTTCACAAGCTCTTTCTTATTTCTCGTTTTACTTAAATTATTCCTTTAGGAAACCATATTTTAAAATATATTACTACTCTCTGAACTTTTCCCAATAAACTAAATAGTCAAATACTTCTGTGACATATATTTATAAAAATATTTATAAACGGGGCGCCTGGGTGGCTCTGTTGGTAAAGCATCTGCCTTCGGCTCAGGTCATGATCCCAGCCAGAGTCGTAGCATGGAGCCCCAAGCTGGGCTCCCTGCTCAGCAGAGAGTCTGCTTCTCCCTCTCTCTCTGCCCCTCCCCCCACTCCTGCAAACATACACGCATCCTCTCTCTTTGAAATAAATAAAATCTTTTTAAAAAAATATTTATAAACAAAAACAATGCAATAGCAAAAACAAGTTATAAATTCTAAGTTTAATGATGAGACACAAAAATATGTGAAACTCATAAAAAGGAAAAAAGTACTGGCATTTATTTAGTTTTCCTAATTTGGCTTAGACTTCACATAAAGAAATGCATAAACTAAAAGAAGTCACCTAAGTTTCTATTCTAACAACACCACAAATCTAATGATTACAAAGTGAGTTTCATCACACATTTTTACAGTCTTTTAAAACATAGCCCAGAAAAGTGTATATGTGTACATTAGTTTTAAGTGACCGAATGATTTAATCCCCAACAATTTTCATAATATAATGAATAGCTTAGAAGATTAGATACTTGCTTTTTCCTTTAATGTGGTTGACTTCAAAAGATGCCCTTAGAAATGAAGAGAAAATTGCTTTAGATAATATATATTATCAAGGGCAAAATAAAATGAAATATGGAAAAAATAAAGTGGGATGGTTTAACCAGAGAAAATGTAAAAACTGAAGTAACTAAGACTTTAACTAATATTCCCCCCTACATTATTCACATTGCTTGACTCCTCACTCTCACCCCCAATTCAGCAGCAACAGCACTCATTGCCTTGAAAAGAAGAGAAGAGGTCTTCTTTCTGGCTTTTAAACTTCACAACCTTGGAATCAGAGCATAAAAGGGAAAAATTATGATTAAAAACAATCCATAAGAATCTTAGTAAAGCTAAAAGAAAAAAATTAACTAGAGAATAACAAAGTTTCCTAGGACTAGAGAAAGCAGAGGAGGAAGACCCTGCCTCAAAACCCAAGTACAGGTGCATTTGTGTGAGTCTCTACTCTAATTCCTGGGTTAAGCCTGAAGAAGCAGAAAAATTCCAAGGTTCTCCATCCCTTCTGTGGTACTCACAGAGAGATAGCTAAATGGGGTAGATTATCAATCTTCAGATGGTGTCCTAGAGATTCCTATGACACTACAGGGCTCAGAAGCACATATACTACCAAAAACTATTCCCAGAGAACCAGCTGCTTGGAAAGGAATAAGGAAGGACCCATGAATTACCACCAATGACCAAAGTTCATTTCATCAAATGCTGATCTAGGCACCTGACACTAAAAAGACCTAGACGTGGTCTCCCAGTGATTTGGCTCTATGAAAGTCTCCTGGAACTTATACTAAAAGGCATAAGTTAGTGAGAAGGAACATCACGCTGACAGAAATTATGGTTCACCTTTCCATTAAATTGAGTCTCACATTAGAACATTTAATTCTTATTAAAAAATAAAGTTAATATTCTTGTCTAGCTTTATCTTTTAAACTGAGATTTGTACCTACTACAGGGGATAGACCCTGTCTGATTCTAAATTATTTCGTGCATTGAACTCCAACAAGAGCCTAAGCAGGGGTGGTACAAAATTGAAGCAGATGCATGGTGGAGAGGTGCAATGATGACCCTGATGTAATTCTGCAGCTCTCCCTCTAACTCCATATCAGACCTACACATGTACTTTGATGTGCCTCTGGCTGGACTATGGCCAACCTTTGGCTTAAGTATCTTACAGACATTTTCTCCTTCCCCACTGCACCTTTCCTCATTGATAGGGTAAAGATGATGAACAAAGGTTTAGAAATTTACATAATCATTCAAGGCCACACAATTACTAGTGAGGATTTAAAACTGAGTCTCTGTGGCTCTGAAGCCCACACCACTTCCAACCTCCAGGCAGCCTCCAAAGGCAAAATTCAGGTATTTCTCAAGGAAATGCAACTGAAGGGAAAAAAAATACTAGAACTAGATTTGAGGAGAATCCTTTTTTTTTTTCACCAGAGTGTGTAAAAAGGGATTTCTGATTTTGTGGGTAGAATAATGTCAAGGCAGGATTTTTTTCCATTTACTCATTCATTCAACATTTTCAAACATCTATGATATATAGACTACAGTACTCCAAATAAGGTTGTCCCCAGTGTAGAAGCCACTCTATGCCAGAACCCTACTCAAGGTACATAGTAAGAACCATGAACACTACTCTTTCCCTCACTGCTTCTGACCAAAGTTGCTTCATAACACCTGGAAAGGAGCACAGAATGCACTCACTGCTCTATGGAATGAGGACAATGACTTGTCTCCTAACCATTCTCCCTGCCTCTAGTCTCTCCCTTTCTCCCATCCATTCTTCATTCTTTCTACCAGGTGTATTAAATGTTTATAATACATATAACATTTTACCAGTTATTTACTTGTTTGCCAGATCCCATATAATGAAGTTCAGTCTTAGTATGAGTTTAAGGCCCTTTGATATTTTCCCTGACCTCCTTCCCTAACCTGTACTTCAGCTACATTATACTATTTTAACTTGTTTCCATTGTCTAAAGTGCCCTTCCTAACTTTCTATTTTGTGTATTCCTCAAATGTCCCTAAATTCTAATTTCTCTAGGAAATCTTTTATTTTTTTTAAATTTTATTTATTTATTTATTTATTTATTTATTTATTTATTTATTTATGATAGTCACAGAGAGAGAGAGAGAGGCAGAGACACAGGCAGAGGGAGAAGCAGGCTCCATGCACCGGGAGCCCGATGTGGGATTCGATCCCGGGTCTCCAGGATCGCGCCCTGGGCCAAAGGCAGGTGCCAAACCGCTGCGCCACCCAGGGATCCCTCTAGGAAATCTTTTAGGATCCCTCTCTTTGCTTGTGAAATCACTAATTCCTTCCTCTGGTTCCATACAGCAATTCCTTCACATTTCTATAAAAACACTTACCACATTAGTTATGTCAAATGAGCAACAGTGATCAGAGGCAGAATTCAGAAGGGAAGAAAATCCATGGCACTGGAGGAGGAGAAGGTATCAGAGTTAGAAGAAAAGGAATGTATAAAGTCAGTAAATTCAGAGGAACACATATAGGTCAGCAAGACCTGGTGGAAGAATAGATTAAAAATAAAAATTCAGAAAGATGGAGAAGCTAAAGATTATTTACAAACATATAGCCAGAAAGTAAGGTACCCCAAGAATACTATTACATCACATGAAGCAGCTGGAGCTGAAATTCTTGGTAACAGACATGTTAGTTATAGACAATTTTCTTGGTAATAGACATTACCATGCCACTGACATTATAATGGGAAAAACCACATGAAAAATAAACTCATAATTAGAAGTGGAGCCGTAAGCGCACCTGGGTAGCACAATCAGTTAAGTGATTGACTCTTGGTTTTAGCCCAGGATGTGATTTCAGGGTTGTGAAATGAGCCCTGCATCAGGCTTCATGCTCAGCATGGAGCCTGCTTAAGACTCTCTCTTTTCTGCTCTCTACCCCTTCCCCTCCCCACATGTACATGTACATGCACTCTCTTTCTCTCTGAAATAAATAAATAAGTTTTTTTTTTTAAAAAAAAAAGGCTATATGCAGTCCAGATATCTTCACCTTTTGGTGAAGGTCTGGAGAGAGGTTTGGAGGGGGTCTGTGCCAAAAATAGCAGTGAGATCCTGAAAGATGAATTTGGATCATATATTATAATAGAGCTTATTTCACTCTACATACTAAGATATTTTCTGGAAACAGTGCACACATATTGTTTTCCCATTTGCATATTTTGATGTGGATAATACATCAAGTATTTCTTCCAACCCATAATGTCTCATCTATTCTACTCATCAATCTTGCCTAGAATAAACTTTAAACTAGATTTTGGCTTAAGTATTTTCACCCACCATTCCCTTCCTCCTTGCTACTAGAAATGACAGAAGTTCATTTTCCCCTTGACCTGTTAGATTGAGGATTGGAAAGGTTGTGTCAACTCACTACTTAGATTTCTCAAGGTATCAATAAATTGGCATATAGGAAGAACGTCTGCAGAGACACTAATAACTAATTTGACCTGCACTGAGGAAAATGCTGGGAGACTAGAATAGTGGTTGCCATAAAAAAAATGCAGAAATAGACTATTCCAATCCCCATGCTTGGGTATTAGAAAGGGATGCAATATTTAAACCAGTAAAAATTTGATTTATTACAGCAACAAAAGCAGAAATGAAGAGAAATTTCATGGTCCTGAAAGAATCTGGTGACAGATGCATACACGAATAGAACTGGGATCATCTTTGGAAAAGTAAAGTTGGGAAAAGATAAAGTCACCCAACAGCGAAGACCAGAGAGTCACTAATCAAGGTTTGGTTAAGGAGTAAATAAAACTGGATTAGGGAGAGAAGAAAGCTTGCAGAGATCCACCAAGTCATTACAGCAAACTCTGCCCTGGCCATTTGGGTACTATAAGTGTATATAGAGTAGCAGTTAGGGAAAGTAGTAGTTATGCCATGTCACAAAGAGATTTTCAAGGACAAAACAAGAAAAAGTCTCTCCCCATCTCTTCCTAGTCCCTAAGGAGTGTGGCTATATATAGTAGTATACTAATTATGACAACCAGAAAATATCTCTCTCTGTCTCTATGTCAAGGTTGTCTCCATTGGTACTGTTCTGATCCCAGGATGGTGAGTCAAAGATGATTATCAGAATCTCTAGCAGCTGATCTAGGCCTTGTATCTGAACTACTGGACTGCCCTAATCAAAGACTGCTAAAGAGGATGAGACACCTCAGAAGATGACATGCCTCTTTGACAGAAAATTTACCCTCACAGGAGCATAGAAGTCTCTGAAAATTGTCAGCAATAGAAAAGAGTACAAAACAAGAAAAACTGGATGAATGCAAAGGTCTGAAAGGTGAATAAAAAAAAAAGTGGAATAATGCTGCACTTTTACTGATCCCCTCAGAAGGAACACTTTTAAAAAGTTTGGTTTCAAGTAATGTATTTAGAAAGTTATGAAACTCTAAGTGCAATGCTACTTACAAGAAAAGACCTTGAATTCTTAAGCAACTTTTTTTTTGATGTGTGGTTTAAATCTCTCTCCTTGCAGATAACAAATTTTAGCCTTTGAAACTCTATAAATGTACAAAAGAGAGTCAACTGTATTCACATTAATCTTCAGAATTTCACTGGTTTGAAATAGAAACATAACATTTCTGTTGGTGAAACAACAGTCAAAGTATTTCTGAAACTTCTTTGTAAAACAAAGCAGGTAGAAATATGAGAATTTGGTTTATGCCTATAAGGATTTTTTTTAACTAGGTATTTTTTTTTTTCATTTTCAGGATGGATCTTGGTTCCCAAGTATATTGAACTGAAATCATCTTGAAATAATTGATATGTTGATGTCTTCTTATAACTGTTTTAAACCACTATTTTTTGTGTGTTTGGCTTAAGTTTGTTTTTGGAAAGGTGACCAAAATTAAATAGGAATAAAAAAATGGGTAAATATATAATCTTTCTATAACATAGAAATGCATGGCAGTAGATGTTTAACAATGAATACCCAATAATTATTCTTCAAGGGTGAAGTTTTGGGGAGAAAATGAAGATTATTTTGCAATCTTGGTTTGAGGCTATGGAATTTCTAACTTATAAATGAAAAGGAGTTGGGGCAGGATGACGATGGTGGGATAGGAGAACCCTAGACTCACTTCAAACCATGAATACAACTAGATAACTATCAAATCATCCTAAATACCCCAGAAATTGACCTGAAGACAGGCAGAACAAACTCTGCAACTAAAGAGAGGGAAGAAAAGAAGGTAGGAAGCATGGAGATGTGGTTTAGGGTAGAAATGGATCCTGGCTACTGTGGAAGGAAGGGAGCCATGGTCATGGAGAAGGGCAAGAGAGAGAGGGGAGCAGGGGAACACACAAGGAAAATGTTTCCCCATAGCCACTGGCTTGGAAAATGAGAGGGACTGAGTTTCTTGAGTTCTTGCAACCAGCTGGGCTTAAAGCCTAGTTTTAAGGGTCAGAAGGCTTGGCTAGAATAGAACTCAGATGGCACTACACTGCTCTTGGAGAGAAGGCAGGCAAATAACTCATGGCAGAGAGCATGGAAACAGAAATCTGAAGAACACCTGGGGCACACACTGGAGAGATTATTTACTCTTCTCAGAGTGTGTCCCTGAGAAGCGGCATTCATGGAGATACCTTTCTAGAAATAAAGGAGCTGGTTGGTGCCATTTCCCTGTTCTGCCCCTTGGCATAAACACAGAACCACATGTAGGAAGCAGTGCAGGATGGACACTGGCTACCTAACTTCCTTATACTAAGCCCCATCCCCCTGTGTTCTAGTGTAACTCCCCTTCTCAGTCACACTTACCTCAGTCATAGTGTGGCAGGTCTTTCCCTCAGAAGACCAGTACAAACCCCTGCACACCATATCTCCTGACCAGAGAATTTTGCAGGGCCTCAGTTCCAGGGGAGGTGATGACAGGTCTTGTTTCACAAGCAGACCAGACCGCACCTACTTAAAATTCATCATGTTCAGGCCAGGGACCAACACTGCCAATAACAGGCAAGGAGAACCTCAGATAACTGACCTGGAGAAGAGAGCACCCAGAACAGAACAGAACACATGCAGCACACACCGGAGATTCTCCCTGAAGCACCAGGCCCTGAATACTACTACATGACTCACTTTATAAGACTTACTTTCAAGAGCAGGTGACATAACTGGCTTGTCTAACACAGAGAAGCAGGCAGAGACTTAGACAAAATGCCATGATGGAAGAATTTATCCCAAATGAACGAACAAGATAAGGCCATGGCCAGAGATCTAAGTGAAATAGATAAGAGTAACATGCCTGATGGAAAATTTTAAAAAACAATTATAAGAACACTCACTGGACTTGACAAAATAATGGAAGGCTTCAGAGAGGCCCTAATCACAGATATAAGAGTTAAAAAAGAATCGATCAGATTGAGATCTCCCTCTTCTGCAGCCCCTTCCCTGACTCGTGTACTCTCTCTTTCTCTCTCTAAAATAAATAAATAAAATATTTAAATAAAATTTTAAAAAATCAATCAGAGATGAAGAATGCAAAAAACAAGATTAGAAACATGCTTGATACAATGAACAACAGGCTGGAAGAAGCAGAGGAATGAATTAATTGTTCTACAAGACAAAGTAATGGAAAGAAATAAAGCTGAATAAAAGAGAGAAAGAAGAAATATGCAAAATGAGAATAGACTTAGAGAGCTCAATGACTCCATCAAATGTAATAATATTCATATTATAGGAGTCCCGGAAAAAGACAAGAGAGAAACAGGGACAGAAAATTTATTTGAAGAAATAATAGCTTGAAGGCTTCCTTAATCTGTGGAAGGAAACAGTCATCCATATCCAGTAGGCACAGAGAACTCCCATCAAGACCCAAGTAAATTTGCAAGATATAATGATTTTTTTTATTTTTTATTTATGATAGGCACACAGTGAGAGAGAGAGAGAGAGGCAGAGACACAGACAGAGGGAGAAGCAGGCTCCATGCACCGGGAGCCCGACGTGGGATTCGATCCCGGGTCTCCAGGATCGCACCCTGGGCCAAAGGCAGGCACTAAACTGCTGCGCCACCCAGGGATCCCCAATTTTTTAAATTCTTAAAAGTAGCAAGACAAAAGAAGTCATTAGCTTACAGGGGGAAATCCACAAGAGTAACAGATTTTTCAACAGAAACTTGGCAAGCCAGAAGAGAGTGACATGATATACTCAAAGTGCTGAATGGAAAAATCTGGCCTAGAATATTCTATTCAGCAAAGCTAGCATTCAGAATAGAAGGAGAGGTAGAGTTTCCCAGACAAACAAAAACTAAAGGAGTTTGTGACCACACAAGGAGCCCTGCAAGAAATATTAAAGGGAACTCTGAGTACAAAGGTGAGAGTCTTTGAGACCAAAAGTGAGAGTATAAAGGTAGGAAACAAAAAAGCAGTAAAAATGAATATGTTTGTAAAAAATTACTAAATGAACTCACAAAAAAAGATATAAAATATAATAATATATGCCTAAAGTGTGAGGAGGACAGGAGGAAAGAATGGGTTCAAACCTAAATGACCATCAACTCAAATACAGACTGCTATGTGCCTAAAAGGTTATATACAAACCTAATGGTAACCACATATGAAAAACCACTAATAAACATGCAAAAATAAAGAGAAAAAATGCAAATACATCGCTAAAGAAAATCAGCAAAACATGAAAGAGTGAAAGACAAAAAAGGATCAGAAAAAACCTCCAGAAACAACCACAAAACAAGCAATAAAATAGCAATAAATACATATCCATCATTAATTACTTTAAATGTTCAAGGACTAAATGCTCCAATCAAAAGACATACAGGGTCAGAATGGATTAAAAATATCAGACCCATCTACGTGCTGCCTACAAAAGACTCATTCTAGACCTATAGACACCTACAGATTGAAAGTGAGGTGATAGGGGCACCTGGGTGGTTCAGTGGTTGAGTGTCTGCCTTTGGCTCAGAGCATGATCCCGGGGTCCTGGGATCAAGTCCCACATCAGGTTCCTTGCATGGAGCCTGCTTCTCCTCCCTCTGCCTATGTCTTTGCCTCTCTCTGTGTGTATCTCATGAATAAAAAAATAGAGTCCTTTATTTTAAAAGTGAGAGGATAAAGAAACATTTATCATTTACATGGAGGTCAAGAGAAAGTCAGAGTAGCAATACTTATATCAGACAAACTAGACTTTAAAGCAAAGATTGTAACAAGAGACAAAGAAGGACATTAATAAAGGGGTCAATCCAACAAGAAGATAAAATAATTGTAAGTATTTATACACTCAACATGGGAGCTCACAAATACATAAAATAATTAATAACAAACAAAGGAACTAATCAATAATAATACAATATTAGCAGGGTAGTTTAACACTCCACTTACAACAGTGGACGGATCATCTAAACAGAAAATCAACAAGGAAATAATGGTTTGGAATGACACACTGGACCAGATGAACTTAACAGATATATTAGAAACATTCCATCCTAAAACAGCAGACTACACATTCTTTTCAGGTACATATGGAACATTCTCCAGAATACATCATATATTAGGTCACAAAACAGGCCTCAACAAATTAAAGAAGACTGAAGTCATACCATGCACCTTTTCTGACCACAATGCTATGACACTAGAAGTCAACCACAAGAAAATACACAAATACACAGAGGTTAAATAACATGTGACTAAGCAATGAATGGGCCAACCAAGAAATTAAAGAAGACATTTTTATAAATACATGGAAACAAATGAAAATGAAAACATGGCAGTCCAAAACCTTTGGGATGCAGAAAAAGCAGTCAGAAGAGGGAAGTATATGGCAATATATGCCTACCTCAAGGAGCAAGAAAAATCTCAAATAAACAACTTAACTGTACACCTAAAGGAGCTTAAAAAGGGAACAACAAAGCCCAAAGCCAGTAGGAAAAAGGAAATAATAAAGATTAGAGCACAAATAAATGACATGGAAACTAAAAACATGACAGAACATAACAATGAAAACAGAAGTTCGTTTTTTGAAAAAAATAATAAAATTACAGCCTCTAGTCAGATTTATCTAAACAAAAAGAACAAGAAATTAAATATGTACAATCACAAATAGTAGAGGAGAAATCATCGCCAACACTACAGGAATAAAAGCAATTATAAGAGATTATATGAAAAACAATATGCCAACAAATTGAACAACCTAGAAGAAATGGATAAATTTCTGAAAACATAAATCCCCAAAACTGAAACAGGAAGAAATTAAAATTTTGAACACACTGATAATTAGCAAAAAATTGAATCAGAAACTCCCAACGAACAAAACTCCAGGACATCAGGTGGTTTCAAAGGTGAATTTTACCAAACAATTAAAGAAGAATAAATACCTACTCTTCTCAAACTATTCCAAAAAATAGAAAAAGGGAAACTTCCAAATTCATTCTATGAGGCCAGCTTTACCCTGATACCAAAACCTGATAAAGACACTGCAGAAAAAGAGAACTATAGTGTATGAACACATACACAAAAATCCTCAACAAAATACAGCAAACCAAATCCAATAATATATATAAAAAATAATTCACCATGATCAAGTAGGATTTATTCCCAGGATGCAAGGGTGATTCAATATTTGCAAATCAACCAAAATGATACATCACATCAATAAGAGAAAGGATAAAAACTATATGATCATTTCAACAGAGAAAGCATTTGACAAAGTACAACGTCTATCCATGATGAAAAAACCCTCAACAAAGTGGATTTAGAGAGAACACACTTCAACATATAAAGGCCATATGTAAAAACCATACTTAACATCATCCTAAATGAAGAAAAACTGAGAGCTTTTCATCAGTGGTCAGGAACAAGGCAAGGATGTCCACTCACCACTTTTATTCAACAAAGTACTAAAAGCCCTAGACACAGCAATCAGACAACAACAACAAAAAAGGCATCCAAATTAGTAAAGAAAAAGTAAAACTTACACTGTTTGCAGAAGACATGATGCTATATACAGAAAAACCTAAAGACTCCACCAAAACACTGCTAGAACTGATCAATGAATTTAGTAAAGTTGCAGGATATAAAATCAATGTACAGACATCTGTTGCATTTCTATATACCAGTAAAGAAGCAACAGAAAGAGAAATTAAAGAATCAATCCCATTTACAACTGCACCAAAAATAATAAGATATCTAGGAATAAATCTAACCAAAGAATTGGAAGACCTGTACTCTGAAAACTATAAACAATGATGAAAGAAATTGAAGATGACACAAAGAAATGGAAAGACATTCCACACTCATGGATTGGAAGAACAAATATTGTTAAAATATCTATACTACCCAAAGTAATCTACACATCTAATGCAATCTCTGTGAAAATACCAACAGAACTTCTCAGAGCTAGAAAAAACAATCCTAAAATTTGTATGGAATCATGAAAGACCCAGAATAGCCAAAGCAAATTTAAAAAAGCGAAGCAAAGTGGGAGGCATCACAATTCAAGTTTCATTACAAAGTTGTAGTAATCAAAACTATGGTATTGGCATAAAAATAGACACTTTGATCAATAGAATAGAAAACCCAGAAAAGAACCCACAATTATATAGTCAATTAATCTTCAAAAGAGCCAGAAAGAATATCCAATGGGAAAAAGACAATCTCTTCAACAAATAGTACTGGGAAACTAGAGAGCAACATGCCAAAGAAAGAAACTGATCCACTTTTTTATACTATACACAAAAAATGAATTCAAAATGGATAAAAGACCTAAATGTGAGGCAGCAAACCATCAAAATCCTAGAGGAGAACACAGGCAGGAACTTCTTTGACCTCGACCATAATAACTTCTTACTAGATATGTCTCTGGAGGCAAAGGAGACAAAAGCAAAGATAAACTATTGGGACTACATCAAAAGAAAATCTTCTGCACAGCAAAGGAAACAATTAACAAAACTAAAGGCAACCTACAGAATAGGAGAAAAAATTGCAAATGAGATATCTGTTAGTACTCAAAACTTAGAGAGAACTTAAAAACTCAACACCCAAGGGGCACCTGAGTAGTTGAGTCAGCTAAGCATCTGACTCTTCATAACAGCTCAGGGTTTGATAAGGGTCCTGAATTCAAGCCTCACGTTGGGCTCCAATCTGGGTGTGGAGCCTCCTTAAAACAAAGCAAAACAAACAAACAAAACACTTCAAACTCCAAAAAACAAATAATCCAATTAAAAATGGGCGGGAGTTATGAATATACATTTTTCCAAAGAAGACATACAGATAGCCAACAGACACATGAAAAGATGCTCAACATCACTTATCATCAGGGAAGTTCAAATCAAAACTACAATGAGATATCACCTCACATCTGTCAGAATGGCTAAAATCAACAACACAGGAAACAACAGGTACTGTCAAGGATGTGGAGAAAAGGAAATTCTCTTGCACCATTGGTGGGAATTCAAGCTGATACAACCACTACTGAAAACAATACGGAGGTTCCTCAAAAGTAAAAAATACAATTACTTTATGATTCAGCAGTCTCACTACTGGGTATTTACCCAAAGAATACAAATATACTAATTCAAAGGGATACATGCACCCTGATATTTATAGCAGCATTATCTACAATAGCCAAATTATGGAAAGAGCCCAAGTGTCTATCTATTGACGAATGGATATAAGAGAAGTGGTATATATTTTTATATAAATATACATTTAAATATATCTATAAATAAATATATAATAGAATATTACTCAGCCATAAAAAGTGAAAACTTGCAATTTGTAAGGATATAGATGGATCTAGAGAGTATAATGCTAAGCAAAATAAGTTAGAGAAAGACAAATACCATATGATTTCACTCATATGTTGAATTTAAGAAACAAAACAAATGAACAAAAGGAGGGGAGAGAGAGGCAAACCAAGAAATGAACTCTTAATTAAAGAGAACAAACTGATGGTTACTAAGGTGGGGTGTGTGAAATAGATCACGGGGATTAAGGAGTGCATTTGCTGTGATGGGCACTGGGTGATGTATGGAAGTGTTGAATCACTATATTGTACACCTGAAACTAATATTATACTGTATGTTAACTAACTGGAATTTAAGTAAAACGTTAAAACAAATAAGTGAGAACGAATGAGTCCTGGTCAGCCCTCCCAAAACATCTAGTAAAATATGAGCTTTAGGAGATTTATAACTACAGATGTAAGGATTTTTAATATGGGAAATTTAAATATTAAAAATTTAAAATGTTTACATTTAAAGATAGAGGTTGTAAAAATGTGTAATACAATCAAATTAAATAAGTTAGATTTTATGTGGGGACTTCTTTAGCTCATTTTCCAAGTTTGAATAGATAAATGGCTTTTTTGGAGAGGAGACAGAAATCGATTAATTTGTATGGGCTTTAATTTTTAAAGTAACTATATAAATTCAGTAACTTATATCACTACCTAAATAGGACAGCCTAGATTTGCTTCACCGTACTCTTTAATAGTTTTGAATATAGAGTACTTAATATAGTGACATTCTCTGGTCAGATTGCTTGAAATCAATTAATCCTGGTCTTCAGGAGTGAAAAGGCAATGTAATAGAAAACCATATTCAAGCATAATGATTGGATGTTTTCCAATCTAAAAACCAGTTTAACACAAACAATAAAATCAACTACCACCATAGCGCTATGAGAAGATTTGATGTAGTGATGTGGAAGTTCACTCTCCCTTGTCCAGACCCCTTAGTGAGGATCTCGGATTCCTGCCTTCTCCCAATGGCAAGTGCTGCACCTGAACTTAGCTCACCAAACTTGTGACTCTCTTCTCCCAAGAAGAAAGGTCTGAAATTTCCCATAGATTCTAACTTCTTTGGGTGCTGAGCAGCTACATTTCACAGAAGTCTCCTGAAAATAGCTGACATCTAAATTAAGCCTGTCTGCCACCCACACAGTCTGTTCCCCCTGCCACCCTATTCCCAACTGGCAAGATTGCTCTCATGCCTTTCAGATAAGAAGGAAGGGTCCCTATCCCAGAATGTAACCCTCCTACATCTTGCTCTTACCCAGCTTGCTTCCCTGGATGTGGGTCTAAGAGCCCCTCCATACTGGCTCTCATATATTAAGTTTTCAATCAAATCCTTTCCTTAACTTATACTAACTGATGTTGACATTTTCACCTTAGTTGCCTTATATAACAATCTTCTAAGGACACTTTGTTATACAAAGAATGATGGCAGTCTATGGTGAAGAGGTCTATTAGATAGCCACATTGGCATGGAAGGAATATATAATCCCCGCCATAATCTACCCAACTACAATTGAGCCTCATTATTCACAGATTCCATATTTGCAAATTCACCTACTCACTAAAATTTATTTGTATCAAAATCAATGCCCACAACTCTCTCACAGTCATTCATGGACATGTACAGAATAGAGAATAATTTGAGTTCCCTACTGAAGTCAAATGAAGAAACCTGTGTCTTATTTCAGCTTTCTTACTGTAAACAATTTTCCTTACTGTGGTCTATTTAGTGTCACCATTTTTACATTTTTGTGCTTTCTAATGATGCTATTGCTGTTTAAAATGGCCCCCAAACATACTGCTCAAATGCTATCTAGTGTCCCTAAGTACAAAAGGCTATAATGTGCCATCTTTATATTAGACAAGCCTCCTTCAGGAGTGAGTTATAGTGTTGTTGGCCAAGAGTTCGACATTAATGAATCAACAAAATGGTATTCCTAGGAAACTGGCTGATTTGTACATGAGGACACTCTGGAAATACTCAAGTAACACCTGTAGTGTGCAATGAAGCTATGGAAAACATGGTAGAGCAAACAAATTTATGGATTCATCAGATGACAACCAATTTAAAAAGCACTGATGTGAGACTGAAAGTCAAAGCAATTTATGGTCATTACCTAGGTCAATAAAATGTTAAACCCTTCTTAGCTGGCTACTTGCATATTTCAAAAGGCAACACAGAAAAAAAAATAAATAAAAGTAAAAAAAAAAAGGCAACACAGAGTGAAAAATCTCAGACTTCCAGGAAAGCCGGTTCTGCAGACCAGAAAGCTGCAAAAGAATTTTTAAAATACTTGCTATGTGTCACACAAAAACAGAGTTATATGGAAAAGCAGGCTGTCAATGCCTATGAGACTAACTTGTTTTACAAGGATATTGGCAAATTAATCTATATAAAGCAAATGGCATTTCAGCTGACAAAAATGCTGCGACCAAAGGCTCACAACATCTTAACCCTGTATTTCCCATAGGAGCAATAGTTTAACATTCACTAATTCAGTGTTTGTGGCAACTTTATAGAACATTACTGCCAGGAGTAAGGAAATTAAACTGTATTAGGATCAATGCAGTAGGAATGTTATTCATTTAAAAGGAGAATTGCCAAAATGGTCAATGTTTGAGGATCAACAGAAACAGGAAAGCTGCTGAGTGCAGTCTTTCTTTATGGAATAAGAGCAAGCCATCAACTCGGGTTCTCCCTTCCCTACCCCCTTGCCCACCCTACCCCTGGTTTCTGCTAATGAGTATTTCTCAACTTTTTGACACTCAGCAATCAGTTGGGCCTATTGCTGCAAGGCAGGTAGTCATTAATAGCAAGTAATTTTCTGAGGATGTACAGATGTGCCTGAACTAGTGAAAAGCTATACTTGAAATGTCTTGTGCAGCAAAGTCCAATAAATGTATGTTAGGCTGAAACACACACACACTTATACACACACAAATATATATCAAATACATATATAGGCTGATAAAGTAGAAAGACATGTATATATATATACACACACACATCTACATCAGCCTAACAATCCCACACGTACAACCAATAAGTCAACAAAGAAGTCAAAAATGAAATAAAAAATTCCTTGAGACAAATGGAAATAAAAATACAACAATTCAAAATCTTCAGGACACAGCAAGAACAATTCCAAGAAGGAAATTTATCACAGATTAAGGATACCTCACAAAACAAAACAAATCTCAAATAATCTGACCTTACACATAAAAGACCTAAAAAAGAAGAGCAAATAAAGCCAGGAGCTATTAGAAGGAAGGAAATAATAAAGATCAGAGGATAAATATGAAACAGAGACTAAAAAACAGTAAAGGGAACCAAGAGCTGGTTCTTTGAAAAAATAAACAAAATTGATAAACCTTTAGCCAGACTCATCAAGAAAAAAATTATAAAATAAATAAGTAATAGGCATAAAAGTACAACATAGTATATATAGTCAATATTTTATTAAATTTGTATGATGACAGATAGTAACAACACTTAACCACATTAAGCATTTCGCAAGGTATGTAATTGTTGATTCACTATACTGTACATTTAAAACTAATGTAATATTGTATGTCAAGTATATCTAAAATTTTTTAAGTTTTTGAAAAGGATGATGTTTACAGATAAATCTATAGGTGTTATTACAGAAATTTCAGGAAGGTTTTTACTAAGTGCTTTTTTTTCTTAGTGCAAGAGGAGATATAGCTGTTATTTTTCTTACTAAATCAATATTTTCTCTTAGAATAGTGATATTTATAGGGTTAGATTTATAGTAATCTCGATCTTGGTAAATATATAATGACACAATGCAATATTATGTTTTCAGACTTCTTTTGTTTTAAACAAGCTTGAAAAGTCTTGCAGAAGTACTGCCATTAAAATTATTTCAGTAGTTTGATTTTTAAAGTACCTAAACATCAACAGAATTGGAGAGTTTATCAGTCCCAGTTATAATCCATAGACTCTTGGGCAATTTGTCGGTCAGAATTTTTTTTTAAGATTGTATTTATTTATTCATGAGAGAGAGGCAGAGACACAGACGGAGGGAGAAGCAGGCTCCCCACAAGGGGCCTGCCTTGGGATTCAATCCAGGACCCCAGGATCACACCATGAGCCAAAGGCAGACTCAACAGCTGAGCCACCCAGGTGTCCCTGTAGGTCAGAATTTGTGCACCTTATTCACAGTCCTCTCTGTGCCATTATGCTTTTAAAGATTACATTATGTTACAGTGTATTCAATTCCCTTAAACAAGAAATAGAATGGCTTCCTATAGGTAAAAATATTTATTTTTATATTCAAACTGATCATGTCTGCCTCCCATCCTTGCCTTTCACTGGTTTTCAATTGTAGATGTTGTGTTAAGGAATGAATCATAATTTTAGGCTTGTATATAAAGTAGAATGTGGATGTAAATAGAGTTTGCTGAAACTTCATTGTTAATTGAGTGCTGTCATTTCATAGAAGTTTACTAGTTTTACACCACGTGTTAATGTCCATGAGAATAGCTTATCCTCAAAATATAACAGGGTATTTCTCAGAAGAAAAAAGAAAAAGGAGGAAAAAGAACTAATCATTCTTTTGGGTACATTTAGATAATTCTGATACCAAAAGAAAAGATAATTCTGGTACCACAATGCAGAGAAGGAGATAAATAATTGGAACTGTATTGTATGAAATAAAATCTGAGACAAGAAAAACTGATAAAACAATCTCAAAAATATGGAGTTAGTCTTGAATACTTTTTAGTCTTCCACACCGCTATGCTGTTTGGTAAGTGTTTAGAGGAGAGGTAACTAGGAGTAAAACTGTTCTGAGCTAATATATTCTAGAGTTTAGCTACCCTAATTTAAAGGGAGAAGGTCATGCTCTTTCTATCCACTTGTTTATTCATCCATATCCCTCTCAATGTGTTGTAATTCAAGGTTGAAAGGAGTTATTTGTTTAAAGACTTGAAAGGCACCAAAAAAAGTCAATAGCAATGAAAAATTATAATTTATAAATCATTATTCTAGGAAAATTGCATTCAAAATTTTAAAATCCACATTGTACTCTACTATCAGGTGGATTTGACCACTATGACGTCATCCGTTGTTCATTTTCAATTACACATCATGCACAATGGTAAACTTCTCTTAATTATTATAATTCTGCAATTATATATATTATTAAAATATATTTATTAAAAGTATTTTGATAAAAAATAATATATACTATACATATAAGAACATATATAATAAGAAGCAATATGTATCCATTAACCCAGATTATATTACAAATTTATATTGCATTAACAAGCCAAAATCTGAAAATTTCCACAGTAATGAATTTTTCATATCTATAATTTAAAAGTTTAAAACATAACACTAAATAATTTTTGGTTAAAGAGGAAATCTAAATGAAAATTATAAACTATATAAAATGAACAATGATTACATCATTGCATATTGAAACCTGTGGGATGCTGCCAAAGTAATACTCAGATGGATATATAAAATGTATTTATTATTAAACGAAAAGAACTGAGAGTAAATGACATAAGCTCTTGATTTAATAAACACACACCCCCACACAAAACAGGTAAACCAAATATTAGACACTGAGATTCATCACCAGATCCCCCTACAAGAAGATACTTTTTCGTCCAGAGACAGAAAGAAAGTGTGGTCAGTAGACAGCCTCCATTTGCCAGTTTCCTTAGGGTCCACTACAACTGCAAAGACCCCTCCTTGTTTGAGGTCACAGTTTCCAGCATAGCCTGCACCTGTTAACTGAGGGAGGTGAGATATGAAGACCTATTTGATCCAATGAGGACTAATTCTGACGGGCAAGTCTCACTTTAGACCTCCCTGTCAGGGTGGCCAAGATCTTGCTGAGCTTGCAGAGCAGTTCTGTTCCTCCCTCTGCCTAATTCTACTTCGTCTCTCTGCATTTCACAATAGAGAACAAATAGCAGAACAAAAAGTTGAGACTTTATAAAATAAAAATTAAAAACATAAAATAAAATAGATAAAATTTAAGTAAATCTGACCACAGAAATTTAGAAAGTACACAAGTAAACAACATCAAGAATTAAAAAGGGGACAAAACTATAGATACTGATAAAGTCAACTTGGTACTAACATATTTTATAAACTAAAAAGAAAAAAAAAAGACTAAAACTAGCAAGAGAAGGACTGACTCAGTTTAGGAAGGAAAAATGGACTAACAGCATAAAAGTAGCTGATTTACTCCCCCCAAAAAAGGAATCAGACCCAGACAAGGTGAGTTCTATCAAACCTTAAAAAAAAAAAAACTGTTTTGAAGCATATAAAAAGATGTTCTCCAACTCATTTCTGAGACAATCATAATCCTGCAACTAGACTAGATGAAGACAGCATAGGAAAGAGAAATCTCATGAATATAGATACAAACTTCTGAAATTAAATATTAATAAAATGAATATAACAGCCAGTAAAAGAATCATAAATAATAACCAACAAGCTTTTACCCTATAAATGCAAGGAAAATTTAAGATTACAGAATTGATCAAGTAATATATTAAGAGCTGATAGAATTCATTGTCCAAAATCCAAACCATATTTTAGGATATATAGAGGGTAACCATAAGAAATTTCAGCAAACATTCATTTTATAGTGAAACTTTAAAGATATCCCATTAAAGCCAGGAATAAGGCCAGGATGACACAGCCATTCTACTCTTCAACACTTTAATATAAGCTCCAGCTAATGTAATAAGATCTGGAGCAGGAATGAATGAATAAATAAATAAGTAAAGAAACAGAAGTGCTATAAAGATTGGAAAGAAAGAAACAAAAATGTCAATTTCTGCAGACAACATAATGATCAATCTATGAAATGCAAGAGAATCAAAGGACAAACATTCACAATAGTCAGAGGAAACATAAAACACCTAGGAAGAAACCTAACAGGAAACGCAAAATATTAATGGAGACAACTAAAAAACTTTGCTGAGTTATATAAATCAGTTTATTAAGTGGAAATATACTCATAGACAGGAAGGTCCCTTAGTAGAAGGCTAACAATACTCCCAGGATTAATTTATTAATTCAATACAATCAAACAAAATACCATAAGAGTTTTCATCAAGTTTTTGACAAATCTTTTTTAACGCATAATGAACATGAAAAGCCAAAATCATTTTTAATACAAATAAGGAAGATATTTATTTACACAAGCTACATGTCAAGACAAATTCTAACAGTAATTAATATAATATGGTCGTGATGCAGGAACAAATAGATCAACAGAACACAAAAGAGCATCCTGAAAAGGAACCATGTATGTAAATAAGAGAATACAAACGTGATAAAGGTGGTACCTCAAATTATGTTAATTCTCAACCTCATAATATTCCTCCAAATATGAAAATTTGAGAGAAAATTGCAGGCAAATATGTTTATGATTATGAGGTAGATGATCTTTTTCACCATACAAAGGAAAAAAAGTCTAAAAATTAGAAAATGATTATATATATACACATATAAGAGAGAAAAATTTATTTATTTGAGAAGAGGGGGAAGAGACACAAAGGGAGAGGGAGAGTGTCTTAAGCAGACTCTGTGCTGAGCGCAGAGACTGGCACAGACCTGGATCTCATGGTCTTGAGATCACAACCTGAGTGGTAGCCAAGAGTTGAAGGCTTAACCAACTGTGTCACCCAGATGCTTAAAAATGATTGTATATTTGTAAAGCATAAACAAAGTAAAAAAACTTAAGAGTAAATATTTACAATATTTAATGGTCTAAGGATTAGTATCCTGAGTATATAAAGAACTTTGAATCAGTAAGCAAAAGACCAAAGAGACCTCCTAAAATGAGCAATTCATGGAACAGAAAATATAAAAGGCAATGCACATGAAAGAAAAAGAATCCTAATCCTAGTGATAATCACTGAAATGCATATTAAAACACACCAAAATAGCAAAAAAATTAAATTTGCTATTAAGTATTGGTGAGGATGCATAAAATGAGTAATATCATACAGTGCTGAGACCATAGATTGGTAGAGCACATAAGGAGGATACTCTTCAGTGCCTGTTCAAATAAAGAATGGCATACACCATACACCTTGCATCCAGGTAATTCCATTATCTCATCTAAAAAATTACACGTATGCTCTAAAAGATATGCTCAAGACTGCTCATAACAGATTGTGATAAATTGAAACTACTCAAATATCTATCAATAGGAGGATAGGGACCATAAACTGTGGGTACCCTCACACTATGTAGTATTATGTAACAGTTAAAATGAAAAACACACCAATAAGTATGAATTCAAATATATCTTTTCTAAGACATATTGTAAAATCAATGCAAGTTGTAGATAAATATCAAAAAACAAAACTATACATCTATATGGATGCATATATATTTTGATAAATATGAAGAAAAGATCTAGGAGAAATAACCAAAGGGAGTTTACTTCTGGGGAGAGGATATTGAATAATGATTAAGGAGCTGTGGTGATGTAGCCAAAATAATGCCCCCCAATGGTGGCCTTGTCCTAATCCCTGAACCTGTGACTACACACAGCAAAGGGAGATTAAGATTACAGACTGAATTAAGGTTGCTAATAACTGACCTTAAAATATAGAAATACCCTGAATTATCCATGAGCCCAATATATTTAGAAAGGTCTTTAAAAGTAGAGGAGTGAGGCAGAAAGAAAAAAAAAAAAAACAGAGAGACAGCAGCATGAGAAGAATTTGGTTCAATGTTGATTCAGAGTTAGAGGAAGGGACTACAAATCAAGGAATGGGGGCATCTTTTAAAAGCTAGAAAAGGAAAGGAAACAGATTCTTTCCTAGAGCCTCCAAAAGGAACATAGCCCTGCCGACATTTTGGTTTTACCCCAGTGAGATCCATTTCAGATTTCTGACCTCCAGAATTAGAAGACAAATTTATAATGTTTAAGCCACTAAGTTTTTGGTAATTTATTATAGCAAAGGAGGAAACTACAAGTGACTTAAAAGAAGACTTTGCCTTGCCTATAAGAAATACATGAGTTTCTAAACATAGAAAACCTATTTATGTGTAACTTAAAATTATGTGTAAATTTATTTATGTTAATTTCCTTTATTTTAGATAAAGGAAAGAAAAAGATAGTAGACAGATGTCACTGGGTAGTACTTATCCTGCTGTGATTATTTTCATTACTATTTTATGCTTGTTTTGTTTGTCCATGCTAATGCAGCATGATAAAAATTGGCACTAATTGTCATAGGAGAGGAACATCAGCCTAACCAGTGAAGGAGTTTTAAGGTTCATTCTGAAGACTTGGGCATTCTCCAGCTGGACACTACAGCTCACCTTCTTTAAACTTCATACTTCAATATCTACTAAACTAAATTGTGTGAAAAATTAGTTAGTATGTTATCTGTTCGTTTTTTTGCCAGCAAAAAACAAGTTACCAGGAAAGGTTTTTTTAAAGACCATACACAGCTTAATAACAGGGAAACATTTTGACTCATTCTCCTTTTCTCAACAATTAGATCTTAAGTAGGGAACAAAGACAGATACAGGTCCAAATACTAAGGAGAACAAGAGGTGTTTTTTTGTTTTGTTTTTGTTTTTGTTTTTTTTTAGCATCAGCATGATTTTTCTCCACTCTGAAGCCATAATGTAAGTAGTTGCTATGCTTTGTGAAGCTGCGACCTAATTCCTTTGATAAAGTACAATTACCAAATCTGTTTTGCTGACTACAGATTTCAAAAGAACAGCAGGGACGGAAGACCTACTGAGAAATTCAAAATTTATCAATAAACTCGTGAAGTAGTTCAAAGTACTACACAACTTCAACTGAAAAAGCAATATAGTCTTTGTCATTTATACATGTATGCAAGACTTCTATTCCCCTAATTTTCAAAAGTACTTGAGAAAAGCCACAAATATGCAATTAGACATTATGAGTGATAGATGTTACTGTGTCAACTTGAGGGAGTTAATTTATGAAATTGGGAGCACTAATATTTATTCTGGATTTCCTGTACCACGTATTGAAGAGACTTTTTTTCTCATTATATGTTCTTATATATTCTTGCCTCCTTTGTCTTAGATTGACCATATAAACATGGGTATATTTCTGAGCTCTCTATTCTGTTACATTGATCTATATGTCTATTTTTGTGTCAGTACCATACTGTTTTGATTACTACAGCTTTGCAGTATATCTTGAAATATTGAATTGTGATACTTCCAGCTTTGTTTTTATTTCTGTAGTTGATTTGGCTATTTGGGGTCTTTATGTAGTCCCATACAAATTTTAGAATTATTTATTCTAATCTTGTGGAGACTACTGGTAATATTGGTATTTTGATAAGAATCACACTGAATCTGTTGATTGCTTTGGGTAGTATGGCTATTTTAGCAATATTAATTCTTTCAACCCATGAGCATGGAATATCTTTCGATTCATTGGTGTCATTTTCAACTTCTTTCATAAGTATTTATAGTTTTCAGAGTATAAGTTTTTCACTTCTTTGGTTAACTTAATTCCTAGGCATTTTATTCTTTTTTGATACAATTATAAATGGGCAGAGGACCAGAATAGACATTTTTCCAAAGAAGGCATACAAATGTCAAACAGACACATGAAAAAGATGTTCAATATCACAAATCATCAAGGACATGCAAATCAAAATCACAATGAGATATGTCAGAATAGCTAAAAAAAAAAAAGACAAGAAATAACAAGTGTTGGTGAAGATGTGGAGCAAAAGGAACCCTTGAACACTGTTGGTGAGAATGTAAATTGGTATGGCAAATGTGAAAAACAGTATGGAGGTTCTTCAAAAAGTTAAAAATAGAAATATCATATGATCAAATAATTCTACTGCTATTTACACAAAGAGTGAAAACACTAATTTGAAAAGATGTATGCACACCTATGTTCATTGAAGCATTATTTATAATAGCCAAGCAACCTAAGTGTCCATCAACAGACAAATGAATAAGGAAGGCACACAGTGGAAAAGTGAAAAAGGATGAGATCATGCCATTTGTGACATGAAAGACCTATTATGCCAAATGAAATTAAGTCAGACCAAGAAAAACAAATACCATATAATTTCACCCATGTGTAGATTCTTAAAAGAAATGAATAAACAAACAAATAAAAAGCAGAATCAGACCTATAAATACAGAGAACAAATTGATGGTTGCTAGAGGGGAGAAGGGTGTGGGGATGGGCAAACAGGTAAAGGAGAGTGGGAGATATAGGCTTTCAGTTATAGAATGAGTAAGTCATGAGAATAAAAGGCACAGCATAGGAAATATAGTCAATGATAATGTAATAGCTATATGGTGGGCATAGCATAATGTATGAACTTGTCAAATCACTATGTTGTATGCCTGAAACTAATGTAGCACTGATGCCAGCTATACTTAAAATAAAAATAAATAAATACAAGAGCAAGCCAAAATTTTCCTGGCTAGAGAAGAACTTAAATAACCAGAAAATCTTATTTGGGATAACTGCTATGAGTCATGATGGTTTGAAAAAGCTTAACAGGTGTGTTGAGTCTCAAAAAATAGGCTTTGACTAGAATGAAAAAGACATAGGAACTTCTAAGCATTGGGAGTAAGAAGTAATCTTAGAGATGATGGTAAGTCATATAAGATGGTAAGAACCAAAAGCTAAAAAAGAGAAACAAGAGCCTTGGTTGCACATTAATATAAGAAAATGGAAACCATTTGAGGTTTATGAACAGGAAGTGACATGGAGGCAGTAGTTGGCAAGATTAAGCTGTGGGATGGACTGATATAAGTGGGAACATGAGGTCCAAGGGACAATGCTGAGAGTTAAGACATGAGGTAATGAGAGACTAAATTGAGATGGTGACAATGGGAGTTTATTTTTTTCAAAGTATTTCACATTTGTTTTGTTTTTTGTTCATATTGAAGTTTGGTTTTCCAACATATAGTATAATACCCAGTACTCATCCCATCAAGTGCCCTCCTCGGTGCCCATCACCCAGTTACTCCATCTCCTCACCCACCTCCCTTTCAGCAACCCCTTGTTTGTTTCCTAGAGTTAGGAGTCTCTCATGGTTTGTCTCCCTCTCTAATTTTTCCCACTCGGTTCCCCTCCTTTCCTTTATACTCCCTTTCACTATTTCTTATATTCCCTGTATGAGTGAAACCATATAATGATTGTCCTTCTCCAATAGATTTACTTCACTCAGCATAATACCCTCCAGTTCCATCCATGTTGAAGCAAATGGTGGGTATTTGTCCTTTCTGATTGCTGAGTAATATTCCATTGTATATATAGACCACATCTTCTTTATCCATTCATCTGTCAAAGGACACCGAGGCTCCTTCCACAGTTTGGCTATTGTGGACATTGCTGCTATGAACATTGGGGTGCAGATGTCCCAGCGTTTCACTGCATCTGTATCTTTGGGGTAAATCCCCAGCAGTGCAATTGCTGGGTCGTAGGGGAGCTCTATTTTTAACTCTTTGAGGAACCTCCACACTGTTTTCCAGAGTGGCTGCACCATTTCACATTCCCACCAACAGTACAAGAAGACTCCCCCTTCTCCACATCCTCTCCAACATTTGTTATATCCTGTCTTGTTAATTTTCACCATTCTCACTGCCATGAGGTGGTATCTCATTGTGGTTTTGATTTGTATTTCCCTGATGGCAAGTGATGCAGAGCATTTTCTCATGTGCTTGCTGGCAATGTCTGCGTCTCCTTTGGTGACATTTCTGTTCATGTCTTCTGCCTATTTCATGATGGGATTTTTTTGTTTCTTGGCTGTTGAGTTTAAGTTCTTTATAGATCTTGGATACTAGGCCTTTATCTAATATGTCATTTGCAAATATCTTCTCCCATTCTATAGGTTGTCTTTTAGTTTTGTTGACTGTTTCTTTTGCTGTGCAGAAGCTTTTTATCCTGATTAAGTCCCAATAGTTCATTTTTGCTGTTGTTTCCCTTGCCTTCATAGATGTATCTTGCAAGAAGTCACTGTGGCCAAGTTCAAAAATGTTGTTGCCTGTGTTATCCTCTAGTATTTTGATGGATTCTTGTCTCACATTTAGATCTTTCAACCATTTTGAGTTTATCTTTGTGTCTGGTATAAGAGAATGGTCTAGTTTCATTCTTCTGCATGCGGCTGTCCAATTTTCCCAACACCTTTTATTGAATAGACTGTCTTTGTCCAGTGGATATTCTTTCCTGCTTTGTCAAATATTAGTTGTGTCTGCTTTTGTGCGAGTACCATACTGTCTTTATGATCACAGCTTTGTAATACAGCTTGAAATCCAGCACTGTGATGTCCCCAGCTCTGGTTTTCTTTTTCAATATTCCCCTGACTATTCAGGGTCCCTTCTGATTCCACATAAATCTTATGATTATTTGTTCCAACTCTCTGAAGAAAGTCCATGGTATTTTGATAGAGATTGCATTGAACGTGTATATTGCCCTGGGTAGCATAGACATTTTCACAATATTAATTTTTCCAATCCATGAACATGAAATATTTTTCCATCTCTTTGTGTCTTCCTCAATTTCTTTCAGAAGAGTTCTTTAGTTTTTAGGGTATAGATCCTTTACCTCTTTGGTTAGGTTTATTCCTAGGTATCTTATGCTTTGGGGTAGAGTTATAAAAGAGATTGATTCCTTAATTTCTCTTTCTTCAGTTTCATTGTCAGGGTAGAGAAATGCCACTGATTTCTGTGCATTGATTTTGTATCCTGCCATATTGCTGAATTGCTGTATGAGTTCTAGCAATATTGGGGTGGACTCTTTTGGGTTTTCTATATGCAGTATCATGTCATCTGCAAAGAGGAAGAGTTTGATTTCTTCTTTGCCAATTTAAAAGCCTTTTATTTCCTTTTGTTGTCTGATTGCTGAGGCTAGGACTTCTAGTACTATGTTGAATATCAGTGATGAGAGTGGACATCCCTGTCATGTGCCTGATCTTAGGCTCTCAGTTTTTCCAACAATAGGAGTATTTTTAAAGAGGTGTGAATCATTTTGACATAAGATCCATTGGGCCTTAGTGTTAGTATATAGAATGAAATATGGGAGTAGGAGAAGACACCGTATTAGGACACTTAGGAAGAAATAGAAAAAGCTAATATGTGTTTGGACTACAAATTCTGCCTTAAAAGTTGAACTCAAATTTGTACACTTGAGATAAGATGCTTAAAAGGCTCCAGGCTCAGTAAATTACCAACAATACTCAATACTGAGCCCTTTAATTGTTCAGAGTAGTGATATCCAAACATTTGGTAATAATTATATTTGAGAAAGGCAGTAACTGGGAAGAAAAGCAGTAATATGTTTACAGACAAATAAAAGGGGGTAAATGATAATCCCCAAATGAAGCATAAGCAAATACTTATGGGAGTATGTGCACATGAAAATTAGAAAGCCAAGCATTATGTAAAAAAAGATGCAAGAACAAGGAATTAGCAGTTATATGGAAAAAGAGGAGTCAGAGCTATGGACTCATAAATTGTATAAAGGAATTTAATTGAGTTGTTATGAGAATTTCTTTCTGAATTACCTAAACGGGTTTCCCACAGAGGCTGAAAAGAGTTACTTTGATTAGACTTTGGCAAGTGGGAATTAAAGGTGTTCTGTATACTGAAATTATCATCTTGGCCTTTATGGAGAGAACGGTGGGAGGCCAGCACTATAAAAGAAAGTGATTTAGGCCATCTGCCATTTTATCTATTATTTATCTACTTACTTATTTATTCATTATTTTTTATTTAAATTCAATTTAGTTAACCTATACTGTATTATTAGTTCCAGGGGTAGAATTTAGTGATTCATCAGTTGCATATAACACCCAGTGCTCATTACATCAAGTGGCCCTCCTAATGGCCATCACCCAATTACCCTATCCCTCTACCCACCTCCTTATCAGCAACCCTCAATTTGTTTCCTTTAGTTAAGAGTCTCTTCTAATTTGTCTCCTTCTCTGTTTTCATCTTATTTTATTTTTCCTTCCCTTCCCCTATGTTCATCTGTTTCATTTCTTAAATTCCACACATGAGTGAAATCATATGGCATTTGTTTTTCTCTGACTTATTTCACTTAGCATAATACCCTCTAGTTCTATCCACATCATTATAAATGGCAAGATTTCATTCTTTTGATGGCTGACTAATATTCCATTGTAAATACATACACCACATCTTTTTTTTTTAAGATTTTATTTATTTATTCATAGAGATGCAGAGAGAGAGAGAGAGGCAGAGACACAGGCAGAGGGAGAAGCAGGCTCCATGCAGAGAGCCCGACATGGGACTCGATCCAGGGTCTCCAGATCACGCCCCGGGCTGCAGGCGGCGCCAAACCGCTGCGCCACCGGGGCTGCCCCACCACATCTTCTTTATCCATTTATCTGTCAATGGACATCAGGGTTCTTTCCATGTTTTGGCTACTGTGGACATTGGTGCTATAAACGTTGGAGTGCATGTACCCCTTTGAATCACTATGTTTGTATCCTGTGGATAAATATCTAGCAGTACAATTACTGGGTTGTAAGGTAGTTATATTTTTAACTTTTTGAGGCACATCCACAGTTTTCCAGAGTAGCTGCACCAGCTTGCACTCCCACTAACAGTGTAAGAGGGTTCCCCTTTCTCTGCATCCTCACCAGCATCTGTTGTTTCCTGAGTTGTTAATTTGAGCCATTCTGATAGTGTGAGGTACTATCTCATTGTGGTTTTTATTTATATTTCCCTGATGCTGAATTTGATTGAGCATGTTTTCATGTGTCTGTTGGCCTTTTGTATGTCTTCTTCAGAGAAATGTCTGTTCATATACCATCTACCATCTTAAATTTCAGTTGACAGGTAAGAGAGAAGAAAGTAAAGACAATGCTAATGTTTAAACATAAAGGACAAGGAGAATAATAATGTCATTAACATAAATAGCAGATTCTAGAGGAAGTGTGGTTAGAGAGGAACATGAGTTTAAATTTAAACCTACTGAATATAAAATGGCAGCAAGATACCCAAGTGGAAGTTTATTGCAGACTATTGGAAACCTGGATCTGAAGCCCATAGGACAGGACAGGACTCTAGGAGAGCAATAGAGTTTTAGAAACCAGTTTTAAAGGGAGGGATTTAAAGCCATAGAATTCTAAAGGGATAAAAGAGAGCTAGAAGAGGGTGAAGAAAAAAAAAAACCTTAGGGAAGTTCCATGTTAGCAGCAGACACAGGAAAAAGAGTCTTACAGGAGACTGATGAAATATTTGAGAGGCATTAAGACAATCAGAACAAAGACATCAATAAAGAAGCTTTTACATGTGAAGATATGGTCAAAGTATACTGAAAGGTCCAAGAGAGTAAAGATTGGGGAAAGCTCACTATATTAGTTTGGATCTAGATAAAGCTATAATAAGAGGGGCCCAAATAACTGTGGTTTAAACAACATAAACATTTATTTCTCCATTATTAGTAGTCTAGATGAGGAAGATCTTATAAGGCTGTCAGCAACCCAATCTTTTTATTGCTCCATTATCTCTGGGATTTTGCTGTCTTCTGTATGGTTCTTAATGGCTCCTCACAGTACTCACATTTTAAGAAGTCATAAGGGGAGAAGGAAGGAAAGAGGCTATAACCCAAAAGTGGCATAAATCACTTCCTTTCACATTCTTTTGGCTAGAACTTGGTCATATGACTGAAACACAAGCTATAGCTGAGTATACATGTACACAAGTGAAAATTCTATTGTAATGGAAGAAGAGGATACATATTCACTGCCACTGTCAGTGAATTTCCTTGAACTTCAATCTGATTTAGATGATCATTTTCTATACTCTTAAAGTAACTGGTCATAATATTTGCCAAATGAACCTGAATTATTTTGCTTAAACATTACCCTTTCCAGACTATTAACACCTCGAGGGCATAGATTATGACTTATTCATCATCAAATTCTTACTCCCAAAAATAGTACCTGAAACTAATAAATGCTAAATAAAGCAATAATATTTGATGAATGAATGAGACAACCTTAAAAGTATTTTGAATTGTGTTATTTTTTACTATTGTTATAAAAACTATTTATATATTTAGAATGATTGTCATTTATCAGATACATATCACGCAAATATTTTTCCCTGGGCTGTAAGCTGAGTTTTCACTTCTTAACCATCTCTTAAGTGGAAATTTTAATTTTGATTAAACTTCCAATTTATCCGTTTAAAAAATAAAAATAAGAAATAAATAAAAGTAGATTCAGTATTGGTACAACTTTTGCAATTTAAATAACAAAGAATTAAAAATTATTTCCTTTAATGAATGTAAAAAGTTCTGGCATTTTTTCACATTCCGTAAAAAATTGAAATTTCCTTGAAATAAATAATATAATATGCACTGTAATTTAGACAAGAAAACAGTTACAGTAAAGAAAACATTAAATGAATTGATCAAAACAAAAAGTAGGGAAAGTACAAGTTCCTCAAAATCCATCATGTGGATACACACAGTAAAAACCTATATCTATGACTTGTACTTTTATTCATCCTTTACTAAAAGCTGCCCCTCCTTGTATACTCTGATCCAGGAAATCCCCATTAAGATTAAACTTCTCCAGTGCAAACATAGTTTAAAGGTAGTTACTTATTCAGATGCAATAGTATTCAGCTCTGTCGCTGAGATCATTTTTTAGTGAACAAAGCACCACAAAATATATATTTCTGAGTAGGTTAAAATACAGTTTTCAACTGGAAGGACCTCACTTTGTGGTAAAAGCAGCTTTTACCTGTGGTTCTAAGTTGTCTTGAAATTAAGAGGTGCTTCTAGGTGAATATCTAGCATAGCTAAAACTTGGCTTTCAACTATTTCTTTCTTAGTTTGCAAATACATACCTTGAGCTCAAGGACTTTAAAAGGGGCCTCGAGAAATTGAGAGGCAAATTGGTGGTTTAGGAGAGATTTAGGTGTAAAACTAGATTAAACCTGTAGCTTATAGAAAAAAGTTTTCCGCAGTCAGTTGATGGCATGCTGTACAACAAATAAAAAAACAAAATCTATATACAAAAATTAGCACTAGAAGTATCCTTTCCTAGTATCGTAAAGATTATATATCTCCATTCAGCAGCCCAAATCACACTTAATGCTAAAATATTAAAGTCACTCTCATTAAAGTCCTGAACAAACAAAAGTGTTCTGGAAGTTCTGAAAAGCACATTAAGAAATGGAAAGTATGAGTATAATTAATTGCAGAAAATATCATCACATCTCCAGAAATTCCAGAAAATCACCAGAAAAATTAAAATTAATATGAAAGTTATGAAAACTATGAATAAGTCTCTCTGAATAAATATATATTTTATGTCTATGCATATGTAGATATACATATATACATACAAATATAGAGTATATGTTTGTACATATATAATGTATAAGTGTGTTTACATATTTACATATAAATATGTAGAGAATATATTATATATATCATTTTATGACAAACCAGCAATAATCATTTTTAAAATATAATAAGAATAAGATTCTTCACACAATAATAAATACAACAAAATGATAAAGAGGTCAGTTAATCAAGAAGAAAACATTTATGCACTTCCTAAAAAATTCATGTAGCAAAATCTAATGGTACTGCAAGGAGAAAAAGAAAATTCACAATTATAGTCAGAAATTTCAACCCCCTCTCTCAATAGATAGAACAAGTAATCAGAATACCAATAACGATATTTAGGATTTGAATTATGCTACCAATCAACTTTTATATGCTAACATTTATATGTTATATATTATATGTTTATATTTCAGTAACAGTGAAATAGACATTTTTTTAAGGTATACCTAAACATTTACCAAGGCAGACCATATTCTAAGTCATAAAGTGAGTTTCAATGAATTTAAAAGGATTCAAGATATACAAAATTTATTCTCTGGCCACAATGAAATTATATCAGAAACCAATAACAGAGAGATGTCTGGAAAATTCCCTAATATTTAGAAAAAAATACTTTTCTAAATCACCCATGGACCAAAGAAGTAAGCAAAAGAGAAATTAGAAAATATTTCACACTGAATGAAAATAAAAATATGCCAAAATTATACAATGCAGCTAAGGAGTTATTTTTTTAAAGATTTTATGTATTTATTCACTCATGTGAGACACAGAGAGAGGCAGAGACATAGAAAGAGGGAGAAGCAGAGTTTTGGGGAGCCTGATGCAGGACTCGATCCCAGGGACCCCAGGATCACAACCCGAGCCAAAGCAGATGCTCAACCACTGAGCTACCCAGGTGTCCCTAAAAGCACTAAATTCTTACATGAGGGAAGAAGAAAGGTCTCAAATTAATGATCTCATCTTTCACATTAAGAATTTCATAATAAGGAGAACACTAAATTCAAAGCAAACAGAAAAAAAATACTAAATATCAGAGGAGAAAATCAATGAAACAAAATCAGAAAGATGATATAAAACCCAAGAAAACAAAAGCTGATTCTTTGAGAGGATCAATAAAATTGTTAAACCTCTAGTCAGACTGGTCAGGAAAGAAAGTAAAGAGACAATTATCAGTATCAGGAATAAGAAAGTAATTCTACAGATATTAAAAAGAGAAAGGGGCAATACTTTGAACAACTTTATTCCAATAAATTTGACAACTGAAATAAAAAGGGACAAATTCCTTGAAAGACACTAACTACCAAAGCTCACTCAAGAAGAAACAATCTGGGGAACCCTGGGTGGCGCAGCGGTTTGGCGCCTGCCTTTGGCCCAGGGCGCGATCGTGGAGACCCGGGATCGAATCCCACGTCGGGCTCCCGGTGCATGGAGCCTGCTTCTCCCTCTGCCTGTGTCTCTGCCTCTCTCTCTCTCTCTCTCTGTGACTATCATAAATAAAAAAATAAAAAAAATTAAAAAAAAGAAGAAACAATCTGAATAGCTTGATACTTATTAGATATATTGGATTTGTAGTTAAAATCTCCCCAAAATACAGAAACAAAAAAACTTTCCATGTCTAAATGGAAATGTCACTCTTAAATTCTACCAAATATTTAAAAGAAGAAATAGTACCAGTTCTGCACAAAGTCTTCCAGAATTTGGAGGAGATAGTACTTCAAAATTCATTTCATAGGGCCAGTATTGCCTTGATACTACAACCAAAGAAAATTGCAGGAAAAGAAAACCATAGACCAATTACATTTTCCCCAAAAACATAGATGCAAACATTCTAAATAAAACTTTAACAAACTCAACATATAAAATTCATAAAAAGAGAAAATATATCATTTGACTATTTGTATCTGATTCTATAATACAAAATTGGTTTGACATTAAAAAATCAATGTCATTTACTATAATAACAGACTAAAAAAGAAAAACAACATATATGATAATATATCTTCCCCAAATGAATGAGACCATATAATGTTTGTCCTTCTCGGATTGACTTATTTCACTCAGCATAATACCCTCCACTTCCATCCACGTTGAAGCAAATGGTGGGTATTTGTCGTTTCTATTGGCTGAGTAATATTCCATTGTATACATAAACCACATCTTCTTTATCCATTCATCTTTCGATGGACACCGAGGCTCCTTCCACAGTTTGGCTATTGTGGACATTGCTGCTAGAAACATCGGGGTGCAGGTGTCCCGGCATTTCATTGCATCTGTATCTTTGGGGTAAATCCCCAACAGTGCAATTGCTGGGTTGTAGGGCAGATCTATTTTTAACTCTTTGAGGAACCTCCACACAGTTTTCCAGAGTGGCTGCACCAGTTCACATTCCCACCAACAGTGCAGGAGGGTTCCCCTTTCTCCACATCCTCTCCAACATTTGTGGTTTCCTGCCTTGTTAATTTTCCCCATTCTCACTGGTGTGAGGTGGTATCCATGGTGGTTTTGATTTGTATTTCCCTGATGGCAAGTGATGCGGAGCATTTTCTCATGTGCTTGTTGGCCATGTCTATCTCTTCCTCTGTGAGATTTCTGTTCATGCCTTTTGCCCATTTAATGATTGGACCACCATAACCTTTTTTAACCCAAATGTCAACCTCTCAGGTTTTTGAAGACAGCTATTATGTTTTCCTAGAATTTTCTCCTCTCCCATAGAAATAACTTTAGCATCTTTATCAAAGGATCTAATATTACATACTTTCTAGTCTCATACCACCTTACTTAATTACTAGAACTCCCACTTGCCTGAAAACCTACACACCTCCACTATTATGCTTTACATACTCAGACTGAACTAGAAAATTGAAATACTGACACTAAACAACAGAGAAAAGCATTTATATTTAACTTATGTGTAGTCCCAGCTACCAGATGCTAGCAGTTTGCCCCCAAGGACAGCAGGGGAGTAAGAACAAGTCTACGGCTCCATGGGGATAAAGGGAGATCATGCAAAGCAGGAATACGTTCCAGCTGTTGGAACTTCAGCAGTCTAACTACTGAGTGGAACAGATGATACATTCCAGGACATTTTTCCCTTGGGCCATGTGAATTTTAGGATTGAAGAATCTAGAGGAATAAAAATAGGTTCTGGAAAATTACAGCATATTGAAGATGAATAAACTTGGCTATAATAGCCTAATAAGACAGGCTGCAATATCTGTTAGCCCGTTTTCACAGAAAGGAAACGCTACTATCAACCCCCTTTAAGCATTTGAAAGGAAAAACTTTTACTTGATTTTTCAAGCTTCATATGAATTAGTTTATTAGAATAATATGGAGAATTAATCAAAACAAAAGTATTATATTTTATTTCCAAATAGATTTTAAACATCTTAAGGGCAAGGACCATTTTTACCCTGCATTTTATCCAGTGATTAGAATATGAAGGATACTCAAATTATGTGCTTATTAACATAAAAATAATTAATGAATAAGTGAAAACATTTTATAAGCATTGGAAATGTCTTAAACTTTTGGTAGTTTTCAAAGTCTTTATTACTGGATCTGCAGAAATAACCAAAAATTTCAAATTGTTCTTTGAAATTTGATCTCTCTTGTATAAAGATCTTTGATCTCTTTTTCTCTGGCCAATATCATGGTCTCTATTTTAGAGAACTAATATGTCAATTCACCTTGTCCAGTATTGTGTTTGGTTCATTTTTTTTTTAAGATCAGTTAAAGTTTCTTGATCTTAATGTAGTTAATTATGCTCACCTAGTAAAATTGACAAGAACAATTATAATAGAACATTTACTGAATACTCTCTGTATGTCAGCTAAACAAACACATTACACACTTTGTCTCATGTAATCATTTCAACACTGACCTATATGCTATTAACATTTCTTGTTTTGTTGATATGGAAACTGCTGGGTGTCTGATCTTGGGAAAAATAACTACCTTTGTAGATTTCTCTGAAATGGGAATAATATTAATCTCATGAGGATTCAATAAAATAATCCATAATCCACATAAAATGTGTATGCCTGACTTAGAATAAATGCTCCCTAAATGCTAGGATTCATTGAGTAACTTGTCCCAGGTCATACAGCTAGTAAGTGGTAAAGCATGGGAACAAAGCCAGGCAGTCAGCCTCCAAGAGATAAGCTCTACTGTCCCAAAAATGATATGCATAAAGCACTTATACATAATGGTTATTATCAAACTTGAGGAGCCTGGATTCTGAAGCATGAAAACAGCTATCTCTTACAGTTTGCTTTTCCCAAATGAAATTTAAGTTTGATTTGTGAGATTTTTAGTTTTAGTTTTACTATCTCCTTTAACAAATTTAAAATTCTGCACCAGCAGCAGTCTTATAATATTCATTAAAAATGCTGACACATAAATGTTGTCAATGAAAAAAATTAAGTCCAAGACAAACTTGTAGCAAGTGAGCCTCATCAGAACCCTATAAGGCAGATGGGGCAGCCATTCTTACTCTCTCCATTGCCAGCAAAGAAATAGTAGCTGATAAACTAAGATTTTCCAAGACGACACAACTAGTAAATTGAAACACTTGATCATTGTTCTTTCCACCATGTCATATTGATTCCATACCTCTTTTGCCAACTTGGACATGTTTTGATTGAAACTAGGACTCCTTTATTTAGTGTGGGCTCAAAAGATATTTTTGCCATGTACTAGAGAAACGATTTGGAAATTATTTTATTCTCACTGGCCATTAGAAGGGATTTTATTTTCAGAAGATGAAAGTCACACGTAGTATTACTTATAAGTTTCTCCTGTTGGGACGCCTGGGTGGCTCAGCGGTTGAGTGCCTGCCTTCAGCCCAGGACGTGATCCTGGAATCCCGGATCAAGTCCCACATCGGGCTCCCTGCATGGAGCCTGTTTCTCTCTCTCTCTGCCTATGTCTCTGCCCTCCCCCACTCTGTGTGTCTCTCATGAATAAATAAACAAAATCTTTAAAAAAAATAAAAAAAAATAAAAGTTTCTCCTGTTGACCTCTAGAAAAAAATTTGCTAGTCTGATCTTCTGCCCCTCCCTTAAATAATCTCTTAAAACCATGTAAAACTATTAAAGCACTATCCGTTTGGTACACAAACGTATTTCATTTTTTTAATTTTTTTTAATAAATTAATTTTTATTGGTGTTCAATTTACCAACATACAAAATAACACCCAGTGCTCATCCCAACAAGTGTCCCCCTCAGTGCCCGTCACCCATTCACCCCCACCCCCCACCCTCCTCCCCCTCCACCACCCCTAGTTCATTTCCCAGAGTTAGAAGTCTTTATGTTCTGTCTCCCTTTCTGATATTTCCCACACATTTCTTCTCCCTTCCCTTATATTCCCTTTCACTATTATTCATATTCCCCAAATGAATGAGAACATACACTGTTTGTCCTTCTCCGATTGACTTACTTCACTCAGCATAATACCCTCCACTTCCATCCACGTTGAAGCAAATGGTGGGTATTTGTCATTTCTAATGGCTGAGTAATATTCCATTGTATACATAAACCACATCTTCTTTATCCATTCATCTTTCGATGGACACCGAGGCTCCTTCCACAGTTTGGCTATTGTGGACATGGCTGCTAGAAACATCGGGATGCAGGTGTCCCGGCGTTTCATTGCATCTGTATCTTTGGGGTAAATCCCTAACAGTGCAATTGCTGGGTCGTAGGGCAGGTCTATTTTTAATTCTTTGAGGAACCTCCACACAGTTTTCCAGAGTGGCTGCACCAGGTCACATTCCCACCAACAGTGTAAGAGGGTTCCCTTTTCTCCACATCCTCTCCAACATTTGTGGTTTCCTGCCTTGTTAATTTTCCCCATTCTCACTGGTGTGAGGTGGTATCTCATTGTGGTTTTGATTTGTATTTCCCTGATGGCAAGTGATGCGGAGCATTTTCTCATGTGCTTGTTGGCCATGTCTATGTCTTCCTCTGTGAGATTTCTCTTCATGTCTTTTGCCCATTTCATGATTGGATTGTTTGTTTCTTTGGTGTTGAGTTTAATAAGTTCTTTATAGATCTTGGGAACTAGCCCTTTATCTGATATGTCATTTGCATATATCTTCTCCCATTCTGTAGGTTGTCTTTTAGCTTTGTTGACTGTATCCTTTGCTGTGCAAAAGCTTTTTATCTTGATGAAGTCCCAATAGTTCATTTTTGCTTTTGTTTCTTTTGCCTTCATGGATGTATCTTGCAAGAAGTTACTGTGACCGAGTTCAAAAAGGGTGTTGCCTGTGTTCTCCTCTAGGATTTTGATGGAATCTTGTCTCACATTTAGATCTTTCATCCATTTTGAGTTTATCTTTGTGTATGGTGCAAGAGAGTGGTCTAGTTTCATTCTTCTGCATGTGGATGACCAATTTTCCCAGCACCATTTATTGAAGAGACTGTCTTTCTTCCAGTGGATAGTCTTTCCTCCTTTGTCGAATATTAGTTGACCATAAAGTTCAGGGTCCATTTCTGGATTCTCTATTCTGTTCCATTGGTCTATGTGTCTGTTTTTGTGCCAGTACCACACTGTCTTGATGACCACAGCTTTGTAGTACAACCTGAAATCTGGCATTGTGATGCCCCCAGCTATGGTTTTCTTTTTTAAAATTCCCCTGGCTATTCGGGGTCTTTTCTGATTCCACACAAATCTTAAAATAATTTGTTCTAAGTCTCTGAAAAAAGTCCATGGTATTTTGATAGGGATTGCTTTGAACGTGTAAATTGCCCTGGGTAGCATTGACATTTTCACAATATTAATTCTGCCAATCCATGAGCATGGAATATTTTTCCATCTCTTTGTGTCTTCCTCAATTTCTTTCAGAAGTGTTCTATAGTTTTGAGGGTATAGATCCTTTACCTCTTTGGTTAGGTTTATTCCTAGGTATCTTATGCTTTTGGGTGCAATTGTAAATGGGATTGACTCCTTAATTTCTCTTTCTTCAGTCTCATTGTTAGTGTATAGGAATGCCATTGATTTCTGGGCATTGATTTTGTATCCTGCCACGCTACCAAATTGCTGTATGAGTTCTAGCAATCTTGGGGTGGAGGCTTTTGGGTTTTCTATGTAGAGTATCATGTCATCGGCAAAGAGGGAGAGTTTGACTTCTTCTTTGCCAATTTGAATGCCTTTTATTTCTTTTTGTTGTCTGATTGCTGAGGCTAGGACTTCCAATACTATGTTGAATAGCAGTGGTGAGAGTGGACATCCCTGTCTGGTTCCTGATCTTAGGGGAAAGGCTCCCAGTGCTTCCCCATTGAGAATGATATTTGCTGTGGGCTTTTCGTAGATGGCTTTTAAGATATCGAGGAAAGTTCCCTCTATCCCTACACTCTGAAGAGTTTTAATCAGGAATGGATGCTGTATTTTGTCAAATGCTTTCTCTGCATCTAATGAGAGGATCATATGGTTCTTGGTTTTTCTCTTGCTGATATGATGAATCACATTGATTGTTTTACGAGTGTTGAACCAGCCTTGTGTCCCGGGGATAAATCCTACTTGGTCATGGTGAATAATTTTCTTAATGTGTTGTTGGATCCTATTGGCTAGTATCTTGTTGAGAATTTTTGCATCCATGTTCATCAGGGATATTGGTCTGTAATTCTCCTTTTTGGTGGGGTCTTTGTCTGGTTTTGGGATTAAGGTGATGCTGGCCTCATAGAATGAATTTGGAAGTACCCCATCTCTTTCTATCTTTCCAAACAGCTTTAGTAGAATAGGTATGATTTCTTCTTTAAACGTTTGATAGAATTCCCCTGGGAAGCCATCTGGCCCTGGACTCTTGTGTCTTGGGAGGTTTTTGATGACTTCTTCAATTTCCTCCCTGGTTATTGGCCTGTTCAGGTTTTCTATTTCTTCCTGCTCCAGTTTTGGTAGTTTGTGGCTTTCCAGGAATGCATCCATTTCTTCTAGATTGCCTAATTTATTGGCGTAGAGCTGTTCATAATATGTTTTTAAAATCGTTTGTATTTCCTTGGTGTTGGTAGTGATCTCTCCTTTCTCATTCATGATTTTATTAATTTGAGTCTTCTCTCTCTTCTTTTTAATAAGGTTGGCTAATGGTTTATCTATCTTATTAATTCTTTCAAAGAACCAACTCCTGGTTCTATTGATCTGTTCCACAGTTCTTCTGGTCTCAATTTCGTTGAGTTCTGCTCGAATTTTAATGAACTCTCTTCTGCTGGGCGTCGGGTCTCTTTTTCTCTAGCTCCTTTATGTGTAAGGTTAGCTTTTGTATTTGAGTTCTTTCCAGTTTTTGAATGGATGCTTGTATTGCGATGTATTTCCCCCTCAGGACTGCTTTTGCTGCATCCCAAAGATTTTGAATGGTTGTATCTTCATTCTCATTAGTTTCCATGAATCTTTTTAATTCTTCCTTAATTTCCTGGTTGACCCTTTTATCTTTTAGCAGGATGGTCCTTAACCTCCACGTGTTTGATGTCCTTCCAAACTTCTTCTTGTGATTGAGTTCTAATTTCAAGGCGTTATGGTCTGAGAATATCAGGGGACGATCCCAATCTTTTGGTATTGGTTCAGACCCGATTTGTGACCCAGTTTTGTGACCCAGTATGTGGTCTATTCTGGAGAAAGTTCCATGTGCACTCGAGAAGAATGTGTATTCAGTTGAGTTTGGATGTAAAGTTCTGTAGATATCTGTGAAATCTATCTGGTCCAGTGTATCATTTAAAGCTGTTGTTTCTTTGGAGATGTTGTGCTTAGAAGACCTATCGAGGGTAGAAAGAGCTAGATTGAAGTCACCAAGTATAAGTGTATTATTATCTAAGTATTTCTTCACTTTGGTTAATAATTCATTTAAGTATTTGGCAGCTCCCACATTCGGGGCATATATATTGAGGATTGTTAAGTCCTCTTGTTGGATAGATCCTTTAAGTATGATATAGTGTCCCTCTTCATCTCTCACTACAGTCTTCGGGGTAAATTTTAGTTTATCTGATATAAGGATGGCTACCCCTGCTTTCTTTTGAGAACCATTTGAATGGTAAATGGTTCTCCAACCTTTTATTTTCAGGTTGTAGGTGCCCTTCTGTCTAAAATGAGTCTCTTGTAGACAGCAAATAGATGGGTCCTGCTTTTTTATCCAGTCTGAAACCCTGCGCCCTTTGATGGGGTCATTAAGCCCATTCACATTCAGAGTTACTATTGACAGATATGAGTTTAGTGTTATCATGATATCTATTTAGTCCTTGTTTTTGTGGATTGTTCCACTGAACTTCTTCTTAAAGGGGAATTTTAAGAGTCCCCCTAAAAATTTTTTGCAGAGCTGGTTTGGAGGTCACATATTCTTTCAGTTCCTGCCTGTCTTGGAAGCTCTTTATCTCTCCTTCCATTCTGAATGAGAGCCTTGCTGGATAAAGTATTCTTGGTTGCATGTTCTTCTCATTTAGGACCCTGAATATATCCTGCCAGCCCTTTCTGGCCTGCGAGGTCTCTGTGTGGAGAGGTCTGCTGTTACCCTAATATTCCTCCCCATGAAAGTCAGGGACTTCTTGTCTCTTGCTGCTTTAAGGATCTTCTCTTTATCTTTGGAATTTGCAAGCTTCACTATTAAATGTCGAGGTGTTGAACGGTTTTTATTGATTTTAGGGGGGGATCTCTCTATCTCCTGGATCTGAATGCCTGTTTCCCTTTCCAGATTGGGAAAGTTTTCAGCTAGGGTTTGTTCAAATACATATTCTGGCCCTCTGTCCCTTTCAGCACCCTCGGGAACCCCAATTAAACGTAGGTTTTTCTTCCTTAGGCTGTCATTTATTTCCCTTAATCTGTCTTCATGGTCTTTTAATTGTCTGTCTCTTTTTTCCTCAGTTTCCCTCTTTGCCATTAACTTGTCTTCTATGTCACTCACTCGTTCTTCCACCTTGTTAACCCTCGTCGTTAGGACTTCTAGTTTGGATTGCATCTCATTCAATTGATTTTTAATTTCTGCCTGATTGGATCTAAATTCTGCAGTCATGAAGTCTCGTGAGTCCTTAATGCTTTTTTCTAGTAGCTGTATAATAGTGCTTCTGAATTGGCTTTCTGACATTGAATTGTAATCCAGATTTTGTAACTCTGTGGGAGAGAGGGCTGTTTCTGATTCTTTCTTTTAAGGTGAGGTTTTCCTTCTAGTCATTTTGCTCAGTGCAGAGTGGCCAAAAACAAGTTGTATTGGGAAAAGGAGAGAAAGAGAGAGAAGGAAAGAAAAGAGAAAAAGAAAAAAGAAAAAGAAGAAAAAAAGGAAAAAAAGAGAAGAAAAAGAGAAAGAAAAGAAAGAAAGTTGAAAAAAAAAGGGGGGGTGGGGGAAGCAATCAGAAATCAAAAAGAAAAAAAAAAAGAAAACAGAAACACGGGGGAGTATCTTCTGATTCTGTAGACTTTAAGTCCCTTGACTTCCCCTGGAACTGGTCCGTGTACCTGGTCTTCTGGGGGAGGGGCCTGCTGTGCTGATTTTCAGGTGTTAGCACTTGGGGGAGCTGCTCTGCCCCTGCCTGCTGCAGGGCTCAGCGGGGGTTGTTTACCCCGTGGGGCCCCAGGAGGATCAGCCGCAGTTGCTATGGCAACTCTGGAAGCCTGGATTCAGCCCCCGCAGGAACTACGGGGCTCTCCGTCCGCAGGGCCTGGAGGCTCCGGGGCGGGGCCCCTGATCTGCTCAGCTCGGGGCAGGAGCGTCCTTGCTGTCCTGGGGCCTCCCAGCCTCTGCCTGTCCCGGGGGAGGCCGGATCCTGGGCTGTGTCCCGGCGCCCTGTGCTTCCGCCCCGCAGCCCCCTCCGCGGAGCCGCCGCCCGAGCCCCTCCGAGCTGCTCCCGGCCGCGTAGCCCCCTACGCACGGAGCCTCTTCCTCTGCCGGAGCCGCCGCCACCGAGCTGCTCCGGGTCCCGCCGTGCGCGCTGCAGCCCTTAGGGAGCTCGGAGCACTCTCCTGCGCTCGCAGGTGTCTGTTAGTGTCCCGGGAGCCCGAGGGCATCCCCGCCCTCCTGGGTCCTGCTCCAACTCCCTGCGAGCCCCTTTCCGCCCGGGAAGGTTGGTGCAGCTCCTGCTTCTCCGGGACGGGGCTCTCCTGTCCTGGGGACACTCGCCCCGGCCTCAGCCCGGCTCCTCGCGGGGCCCCTCCCCCTCGGAGGCCTTTTGTTTCTTTATTTCTTTTTCCCCGTCTTCCTACCTGGATAGAAGCGCGAACTCTTCTCACTGTAGCGTTCCAGCTGGTCTCTCTTTAAATCTCAGGCCGAATTCGTAGATTTTCAGGATGATTTGAAGGTTATCTAGGTAATTTGGTGGGGACAGGTGATTTGGGGACCCTGCTCTTCCGCCATCTTGCCCCTCCTCCTAAACGTTTTATTTATATATTTAACAGAGAGAGGGAGCAAGCACAAGTAGGCAGAGTGATAGGCAGAGGGAGAGGGAGAAGCTGGCTCAATCTCAGGACCCTGGGATCATGACCTGAGCCAAAGGCAACTACTTAACTGAGCCACCCATATGCCCCAATTATTTTAATTTTCATTGAGCTGAAATCAAATCTGCTTACTAAGACTGCAGAATAAATAACATTTTTCTTCTATGTTAAAAGCTTTTCCAACACTGTATTTGAAAACAATCTTCATGCCCCAACTTAGAATTTTCTTCTTCAGGCTTACCATGCCCACCTCTTTCAACACTCTCTCATATGATAGGGTCTCCAACTCTATAGTTTTCCTAAATAATATCTTAGAATTAACAGTATCCAAGATATGGATTGATCAGGTGCAGTAATACTTAACTCTCTTAATTTGGATATTTGATTTTAAAGCACTTTCTTGAGCATATACTTTTATGACTGAAATTTAGGTTTGCATCTACTTTCTGGTGATCTATAGTAAATTTTCTCCTTCTAATGAGTTTACAGACAATTGAAACGCCTAAGTAATTTTGCCAGATTGTCTGCTTTCTATATTTGAACATTTTTCTGTCTTAATCTAATTGTATATCCTCCACATTAATTCCTATCATGTTACTATTATTTGCCTATAATCCAAATCTTCCAAAAATGTTTGAATCAGTTCTATCATCCAGTATATTAATTATCCTTTCCAAGTTATGTCATTTTCAACTGAACCCATTCACCTCCTACATCTTCAGGTCACTAACAAAAATGTCAAGCAGGTTAGAACAAAGGTCATAATCCTGCAACTTGTCACTCAAAACATCCCTCCAACTTGGTATCAATCCATTAATCAACTGCCTTTGTGTACCATGCCACAGGGCAATAGACAAAAATCACTCAATGGTATTTTTAATAAGCCCTAAATATCTCCTATACTTCACTGAATAATTGCACCATAAAATGTGATAAAATTATATACTGTTTGTATTCTAGATGACACATGGTCATTTTTTTTTAATCATAGTTCTACATTCGCTATAGGGTGTATTAGAAAAGATATCACTGGTACCTTACAAACTTCTGGCATAGTAGATATTTTCTTCTAGAAAATGGTTAAGTTTAAATTTTAAAAAATGAGTTGAGGGGATCCCTGGGTGGCTCAGCGGTTTAGCGCCTGCCTTCGGCCCAGGGCGTGGTCCTGGAGTCCCGGGATCGAGTCCCACATCGGGCTCCCTGCATGGAGCCTACTTCTCCCTCTGCCTGTGTCTCTGTCTCTTTCTCTCCCTCTCTGTGTCTCTCATGAATAAATAATTAAAATCTTTAAAAAATAAAATAAAAATAAAAAATGAGAAATGAGTTGATTTAAAGAAAAAAACTTAAAAAGTATAAATGGTGTGTGAAAATGGCAAAAAAAAAATACTAAGGTGTTAAGAAATGATTAAAAATAGGGAAACCCTGAATACAGAAAATACAGAAAACTCTCTAGTTTTCAATACACAAATGTATCATCTGATCCACATATAACTACAATAGAGAGTACGTGAAAGACATCAAATACTCACAGAATGCCTTACGGAATGAATAGCCACTATTCTCAGTCAATAAATTTCAAAAAAAAAAATAGGAAAAGAGTTTTGCACACTTGTTTTAAGCAAACATTTATAGGTTCCTAGGAATCAACATTTGCCTCTAATGCTTTATGAAAGGAGGCAGGGTTAAAATATAACAATACAGTTTTCAGTATTTTTCCTAAAATGCTCACAAGCCATCTGTCTAATAATCTGCTCTACACTTGTGTATGGCCTCAAGCTTCTGAGTCAGTGATTTCTAGTATACTTTTACACCCACAATGAAAATTGGAATACTGCCTATCTCCAGTCTTTTGACAGTTCTACAACCCAAAATTCCTCTAAGATACCTGGCAATAGCTCCTAAATCACAGATGGATTTTTTTTTTTTTTGCTACTCTAGCATGTATTTCATTTGACCCCAAGGACTTGAACTAATTTAAACCATCTGCATACTCTCATCAATCAGTCAATAAACATTTTGAACATTCACTAAGTGCTGAGCAGTGTGTTTAAAATTGTTTCCCCTGGGAAGCTCAGAGTTTAGCAGGGGAGAAATATATGTAAATAAATACATATTTACTTACAATATGACAAGTACTGCAATAGAAATATGTACAGAGTGCCATGTAGATGCAGAGGAAAAATCATCCATCTTTGCATGGTTTTAAAAAGGTGGAGGTATGTGAGTTAGGTCTTAAAATATCCATGAATTCCTCAGAAAAAGAGCACCATTTACACAAAGGCATTAGTAAATCTAGGATTGAGGAAACACTGAGAAGTTTGGGAAAGCTGGAGTTCAAAAAGCATGAAGGCAGTAGACAGAGGAGATGAAAGAAAAGCTTAAAACTCCACATAAAGAAGCATAATAGGTTTTATGTACAATGAAGAAGTTTGGGCTTAGTTCTATAAATTATACAGAACCAAAAAAATGTTTTTAAGCAGAGGAATGACAAGATTTATTTTTATAGAAATAATTTGTGGGGGTAAAGTAGTTTTCTTCACTTGATTGGAGAGTGAGGGAAGGAATGTATGCCAAGCACCATCAAGAACTTTTAAGGAGACTGCTGAGGTAATGCAGGAAAATAATGAGGGCCACAATCTAGGTGCTATCCTATTTGAGCCTTCAATTTCTCATCAACATGTTCTACCAGTTTAATAATCAGTTTTGATGGAAGTAGTAAAAAAAAAAAAAAAGAGGACTAATTCTATTATTTCTCCATCACCTATTAATGTTAGAATTTTCCCCAAGTGAGAACTATCATCTTTTTCTAAAAATGTACCAAAAAAATTAAATAATCAAAAGCCAAATTTTTTAGCATTTTTCTATATGCTTCAGATTTTCTAGGCTTTCATCCTTACTGATATTATTTTTAGATGTTTCTATTACTCTTCTATTTGAATTTGATTACATATATGTGGCAAAACTTGCTAGATGCCCAGCAGTATTTGTCTATATCCTTTTAATTTACTAGTAGAACTATTAAATTCTAGGTAGAAACACAGATATCTAAACTAAAGCTTGCATTTCCCAGTCTTCAATATAGCTAGGTATGGCTATCTGACTAATTTTGGTCAAGGGAAGTAAGGGGAGCAACTTACAAGTATCTTTATAAGGTAGAGACATGTCCTTCTTCCCTTCCTCCTTCCTGGTGGTTGGAATACACATGTGATGGCTAGAACTAGAGAAGTCATATTAGACCATGAGGTGACCTTGAGAATGGCATTTATATGCAAAAGAGCCACACAGAAGGCTAAGTCCACAAGAACTTTATGAAGCTCAGATACTATGCCAGTCCTGGATTATCCACCTTCAGACTTCAACAGGAAAGAGAATGAAATTTCTAACCTGTTCAAGCTATTATAACTTAAAATTCTTAGCAGCCAAACCTAATCCTAAGTGATAAGATACCCCTTTGAAATTTTAATCTCTTCCATCTTCTCTTTAAAAATCATAAAATGCAAGTAGAAGAATAAGTACAAACATCACTGCCACTTTTCTTCCATATAACCCAATTTTTGTGTACCACATAGGTTTATTTGCTGCCTCTCTTTCCTCCCTCATTGGAGTAATCTCTAATTGTAAAGTCAATGTATCATTTGAAGGCCTGTTGATACTACTGAGATGTTGTTGCTTTTAAGTTCACAGGTAAAAGGAGTCTACTCATCTTTTCTAAAAACTCTTAGAAACCTACATTGTCAGAAAAATAATTCTAAATCTACACTGCCTGAATTCGTCTGGCTCTACTAATTTTCTGTGTGATGTTGGGCAAATTAATCTTTCTAAACCATAGGTTCTTCATCTTAAAACTAGGATAATAGGGACTCCCTGGGTGGCTCAGTGGTTTAGCGCCTGCCTTCCATTCAGGGCGTGATCCTGGAGTCCCAGGATCGAGTCCCACATCGGGCTCCCTGGATGGAGCCTGCTTCTCCCTCTGCCTGTGTCTCTGCCTCTGTGTGTGTATGTCTCTCATGAATAAATAAATAAAATTTAAAAAAAAACTGAGATAATAGGTGTTGTGAGGACTAAATGAGACAATGTAAAACAGTTAGTACATTGCCTTGTATATTCTAACTGTTCAATAAGAGCTATCACTAGTTAGCATGACTTAGTGATTCTGACATTCCCTCATGCCCTTTGTTCGGTTTTACAAATTCCAAAATTACATGGTAATTGTGATCCATGGTCTGGCACACCTTCACAATTCCAAGAAGTTATCTTAATTGATCAGATTAAGCTCAGGCAAGAGGTTTGATTCACTGCTTCCTCAACTTTTTGAAGGAAAAAAATTCAGAAGTGTACTATCAACTCTTGTGGTGTTTTGTTTGAACAAGTGTGTCATTATGCCATTTCAATATTCAATTCTAGTTCTAAACTCCATCCACTCTGATCTCAAGATAATAATCACATCCTTACCTTAATAGGCCAAGTTCATTTTCTTCATTATTTATGTTCTATGTTGGTATGGAGATATTTAAGGCCACAAATGTTATTAATGACCCTCTTCCTTATCTTCCTCAGTGAAAATGAATCTTTCCTACTACTGATTGGTCAGTGTTAGACCTGCTATTCTATATATTATTTAGATTTAAAGGTTCTATTTTTAATAAACATGATCTCTATCTCAAAACTCCTTTTAAGGTTCAGTTGAAAATTGTCAGAAAATTGGGTTTTGCAAAATATATTCCAACTCTTCCCAGGTGCCCAATTAGTCTGGAAAGCCTATTGCTATCTCCTGATACTATATATTCAGTTAGGTATTCACTAGTAATATCTCCCTTTTTTTTACCATTTGAGTTCTCCAAGATTCTAAACTCATTTATCAGCCATTCTATTTTTTTTATTTCCCTTATCATCAAAAATGAATAATGGTCAGTTGTTTCAATGTCTTTCAGGTTTTCTGTCTTCCTAGTAAATATTCATGCAGCTACAGGTGTATTCATCTTTAATAAAGAGTAAATAAACATCCACCATTAAGACTCTTTTTCCTAAGTCATCATGGGCTTTCTTAAACATATTAACTCTTCTGAATTCCTAATGCTAATTTTTAAATATGAAAACAATTTCAGTGAGGCGTCCAGTCACAGAAATAATAAGTAATAGAGCCATAATTAGAAACCATTCTTCTTTCTGCTACACCGCACTATCACAGAACTTAAAAAACTTCAATCCCCAATCTCTTAAAATCTAGTTAGAGACTAAAAGTACCACATATGGGACGGCCCTGGTGGCCCAGCGATTTAGCGCCACCTTCAGCCCGGGGTGTGATCCTGGAGACCCGGAATCGAGTCCCATGTCAGGCTCCCTGCATGGAGACTGCTTCTGCCTCTGCCTCTCTCTCTCTCTCTCCCTCTCTCTCTCTCTGTGTCTCTCAATGAATAAATAAATAAAATATTTTTAAAAATAAAAGTAACACATATGGAGTAAATAAACCATAAAGGACTATAAATTATATTATAAGTTGTAAAAAACATTATAAACTAAATAAGGTCAGTGCAAAAACATGGATACAATACTGTAGGACAAAAGATTTACACAGACAGAAGAGATTAGGAATGATGTCATTAAGAAGGTGGAATTTTAACTGTGACTTTAAGAATGGTCATCATTAGGTAGGCCATCATTAGAGGAAGGTTTTCCAGGAAAATTAAGGCATATTCTAGGAATATCCATGACACATTCTTAAGAGGACACCAATCTAAAAAGGTCAGGAGGCATGTGCTGTCACCAATGATGTTTTCTTAGTAGAAATGACTCACAATATGGTAAACCTCCAGGGTCAGACATTGGAGGAGTGAACATGGCTTAGCACAGTGTTTCCCTACTAAAACTTCTAGAAGCATAACCTCAGTAGTCTACAAGTGTTCCACAAAAATTTTTAAATTTTATGTTTTTCATTTATTTGATTATTTAAGCAAAATTTATAGCTGGTGTAGATTTATCCATATGACCACCTCAATACCAAATATTGACAAGGGATCTTAGCACCCACATGTGTGTGTGTGTATGTGATTATACTGGTACTAATTACTTTAATTACTAAGAGTTCCTGAGAACAAAATAGAAGTTAACTCAATACATAAATGATTTATTCACGCCAAACAATGCCTAAATGGTGTTATAGAATAATGTATAAAGGTTCTGAAGCAATTCAAATGGAAAAAAATATCACACAGTGACAAAGGCATAACAATGCAAAAGACCAATCTCTTAAATTAACATATATTCACATGTTGAGCAAAGATTTGGTTTCAACAAAACATTATCTATCTCATTAAATTTATGCTCATTGAAATTTTACTAAATTTTCAGTTTTGTTAATATTAAATTTATAAAATTTGTTTTTATTCTTATATAAGAACAATAAACATAAATAGTTACATATAGCTTTCTGTATATTTATTTTAATTTAATAAAATAAGTGGAATAAGCATTGATCATCTAAGAAAAATTTTCTTGTCTTTAAAAAGTAGTCTACCTCAGGGACTGGAATGCATATCTTGATTTGAGTAGTAGTAACCTGGATGAACATATACTTAAAAATTCACTGGACACTTAATATTTGTGTACTTCACTGTAGCTATATCACACCTCAGTGAAAAAGTGAAAAAAAAAACAAATAAAAAAATAGTCTGTATATTTCCTCTGTTTGAGGAAACATTGATATAGCAGCTTTAGAATAGACAGATTTAGCTCCTAGTTGCAATTCTATCACTTACTAGCTGGGTAATCTGGAACAGACTTCTAAACCAGTATAAGCCCCATTTTCTCCAACTGTAAAATGAGAATAAAATTGATCCTTGTAATGTATTGTAGGGGTTATAGAGAAATTTTGTAGGTAAAATACCAAAAACAGACCTAATATGTAATGGTGCTCTAAATAATAGTGAAGGAAGGAAGGAAGGAAGGAAGGAAGGAAGGAAGGAAGGAAGGAAGGAAGGGAAAGGAAGAGAGAGAAGTAGAAAGGAAGAGAGGGGAAAACAAGCAAGCTTTGGCTTAACATGATATACAAATGCATACATATACACACATACAACCACATGCATATGATTCTGAAGGTTTTAAGCAAAGGAGGAAGGTGATGAAAGCAGTCCTTCAGAAACTGCAATGTGATAGTGTTATTAAGGAAGAGTTAGGGTAGAAACCAAAGTATAGGAAGTCTACTAAAAATTCATCATAATTTTCAATAACCAAACTGTATAAATTAGGAAATAACATATCCTGCAGTAAGCTTTTAGAGAACTTCAAAAACTATTCAGTCTATCTGGATTTTTCTCCAAAGATCAAAAAACATTTATTCAGTCCTATTTTCCATAGAACTAATAAAAAGGGTCATGCTTCTGTCTTTTCAGGAACATATGAGCTAAATGAATACATATTTTAAACAAATCAATAAAGTGAAAAAATTACATATTCAGTTTGATTCAAGTAAAGAAATAATAGCGTTGGATCTAAAAAATAGAGGATATCCATTGTCAGCATTGTTCAGGTGCCAGAAGGGAAAGGCTGTTTCAGATAAGGTGATCATCAAAGGTCTCTATGAAAAGATTACATCCAAGTAGCAGAAGAAGCTAGCAAAAAAAAAAAAAAAAATACCATGCAAAAAAGAAGGATAAGAAGCAGCAGCTAGCCAAACGAATGCTTTTAGGAAAAACATTCCTACAGAGAAAAGCAAGCCTGGTGTGTTCAAGGAAAAGCAAAGAGCAGAATGAGCTAAAGAAAAGGAATAACAGAAAATAAGATCAGAAAAACAGAGAGAGATAAGAACTAATTTGATTCTGAATGAGTTAAGAGAATTCTTAGCAAAAGAGTGACCTAATCTAACTTGAGTTCTTCAAAGGATTGGCTACCATTTTGAGAAGAAAATGTAGAGGGTGGAAGACAGGAGGGAGAATATTTGGTAAAGAGATTCATAAAAGTAGAAAGCTCACTGGCTTTCTTCTCTCTCCCAGTAGAAGAGCCACTAACAAATCACTCTTAAAGACTGAAAGATGTTTGTCTCCCCTTAAGAAAGGGGGGGTGGGTTTTTGCTGAACCATAAAAAACAGAGGACCATCTTGGTGTGACCATGAAGGTTGGAACTTGGAACTCTGAGAAGGTTGATATGGGCCCCTAGCATTTGGGAATATTTGAGAACAGGAAGATGGATACTTACCTCCCACATAAAAATATGAAGGTGACTAGAGCTTTCTATGATGGTGGCAAAAAAAAAAAAAAGAAGGAAGTGACAGGGAACAGCCCACTTGTTTCTCATTGTTAAGGGAAAATATTGATTTCTGTGGGTCAATGGGAAACCACAGAAGGTAATCAGGCTCAAGATACCCCTCATAACCTAATTTTCTGCCAGAAAAAGGGAAACCCAGGATAAAGAGGAAAAGGGTATATCTCTAGGGGCAGAGGCTGAGGTTGAGTCATAAGAGCTCAGCCTGGATACACTGGTTGCACAGTGCCTTCTTTATTGGGAGGCTTTTACAGCCAGGTTATGTAAGATTTTTCACTTCTCCTATACTCTTTCTTCCCTCACCATCTACCCCAAATGAAACAAACAAAAAAAAATATATAGGAAAGGGGTAAAAAAATAAAGAGATCTAGTGACAGAACAGGCTCTATTCCACTTTTCTTTATTTCATGAAAGCTAACCTTTGCTATTCTCCGTAAGCATATTGAGAAAAAATCATACCCAGAGGATCACTTGTGTTCAGAACCACTGGTACTCATTTCTCATTATAACCCAACTTGCATTATAAGGACTCAAGGTAGTTTGCATAATATTTAGAGACAACACCATAGCCAATTATAGAAATGAGGATTTTTTTCCTAAATAGAGCATAGAGAAAGAAGGTCATTCCTGTCTTCAATCTAATGTTGCTTTGTTTGATCTTGACAGAAATTCATCTGCAATTGCTTGCATAAAGTATAACAACACTCTATACCTGTGGGGAGCCAAAAAATGAGGCTTTAGAACTTCAGCTACTTAGTACCCATGCACAGAGAATCATATGAATAAATGATAGACAAATAAATGATGTTTTGAGAATAAACGATAGAGGAGATCAATGATTACAGTGTATATTAATATACATGAATGAATATAGATTCATTCATTCAACAAGTAGGTATTGAGTATTTACCATGTGGTGGGCACTGAGTATTAAGTAGAGTCCTTACAATCCGGGAGGGGTAGATACTTTAAAAGTAAACACACAAATCATTATATAATTCTAAGTTCAGATGAATACTATGAAGCAAAGGACAAGACAGAGTATAGAGACAGAATCCTTTACATTTGGGGGACAGGAGAATCTTCTCTGAGAAAATGACATTTAAATTGATAACCGAAGGACAAAAGAGAACAGCAGATGAAAAGTTGGAGCAAAGGCCCTGATATGGAAAAGAGCTGGGTGTTCATCAGAAATTTAAAGACAGCCAGTACAACAATAAAATAAAGTTACATGGAAGGCCTACCCTGTGCCTTGTAGATGTTTAGGGTCTTTCATACTTTCCAAAGCACTTGTTTGGATTTTATTCCAATTGTAATAAGAAAACTTTGATAATTTTAAACTTTGAAGACCCATATTTAAAGAGATCACCTGGGCCACAGGCTGTATGGGAAAATGTACTGAATAAAAGCTGAAACAGAGAACAGGGAGGATATTATTACAAAAAAAAATTCAAGATACTGGAATTTTGGATTAGATAGTAGCAGTGGAAATAAGAAAAACTAAGCCTTTTTTTCTGTCTGAGTCTACATGCTTGAGGGACAAATTCATGACCGTTTCAACCACCACTTCTATGCTGATGACTGCTGAATCTTTCTCTCTGAAAGCAATTTTTTTTTCCTAAAACTCCAACACTTCCTGCACCCTCCCTATATCCAGTTGCTTAATGGACATTTCCTTTCAGATAGCACAAATTCAAATGGAATTCTTCATCTTCTCCTCAAAATTTGTTGCCTTTGTGACTTCTCATCATTCTATCCATCGCTTGGAATCAAAACTTTGGCATCAAGTCTGATGCCTCCCTTTCCATCCAATTCCCACATCCAGGATAGTGAAACATTAACATTATGTGCTGTGGAGTCAGAATATTTAGGCCAATGAACTGGAATAGTATCCATGTGGAACCCCGTGTAGGACTCCATGCTCAGCTAGGAGTCTACTTAGTATTCTCTCTGCATCTCCCTAAGCCCCTCCCCTCCCTCTAAAAATAAATAAATAAATAAAAATGATTTAAAAAGAGAGGGAGAGAGTGAAAAACAGTGAGATCACCAAGGAAGAGCATGAATAAAAAGAGCCAATGATTAAAGAGACTACTTGCATGTAGTGGGAAGGAAGAGAAAACAGAACCCATGAAGAATTCAGAAAAGCAGAGGTCAGACAGAATTTAATGATCTTGGGCAGCCCAGGGGACTCAGTGGTTTAGCGCAGTCTTCAGCCCAGAGCCTGACCCTGCGGACCCGGGATAGAGTCCTGCATCCGGCTCCCTGCATGGAGCCTGCTTCTCCCTCTGCCTGTATCTCTGCCTCTTTCTCTCTGTGTCTCTCATGAGTAAATAAATAAAATATTTTTTTAAAAAAAGAATTTAATGATCTTCCCTTTGCCCCTCCAGATCCACTCACAATCAGCACAGGTGAGGGAAGAAGATATTCATCTGTATGGATGACAACTTTAAGCTGTCTTGTCCTATTGCTTTCACAGTTGGATAAAGTCAATGGGATGTCAAAGATAAGAGATAAGAGAGGTTCAGTATCTATCACCTTCTGCAAGGTTTTCATGGGCTAGACTGTGACCCTCAACTAAAAGCCATAACTCCTGCTAGCAACAGGCCACACTGTTGGTATGTCTACATTTCCATATTATCCCTTGTATTTTCCCTACATCCTGTCCCTACACCAGTATAAATTGTCACCTTATTAAACTTTACTCAAATTATCTAATTTGCAGGACACCTGGGTGGCTCAGTGGTTGAGTGTCTGCCTTTGGCTCAGGGTGTCATTCCAGAGTCCCGGGATCAAGTGCCCTGTTGGGCTCTCTGCATGGAGCCTGCTTCTCCCTCTGCCTGTGTCTCTGCCTCTCTCTCTCTCTCTCTCTCTCTCTCTTTCTCTCTTTCTCATAAAAAAATAAAAAATTTTTAAAAAATTATCTAATTTGCACATTATATTTATTTCTTGCCAGGATCCTAATTGAAAAGAGGTAAAGAAACTGAATTAGAAGCCATAAGAGTAATTATTAAAAAAAAAAAAAAAAGGAAGATTACTGAATTACATGCTTTAAAAGCCAGCTGTTCTTTTGTTGATAGAATGAAAAAGTCTTCAGTGGACATCCTCACCCCATCATGGTTTCTTTTCAGGAGTTGATTAAATGATGTGTATACCTATTTGAGCTGACTCCAAGGAACAAGCAAAGGCCTGATGATAGGTTTCATTTATCCTACATCATCTCAGGAAAGAGTCCTACTGAAGTCTAAAGTAATTGGGGGATGAGGAGTGGAGTAAAAGAGTCGCAAAAAAACAAAAACAACAACAAAAAAACACACCACCAACAGAGCCAACCTCCTTTTATTTTGAAAGACAGGACATTTTCAAGCTCAGCAAGCTTCCCATTCTGCAGTGAACCTAATTAAAGTAAACAGAATTTTAAAATGAACCAAACCCAATTAGGCAACAGGAGCTAACATTTCCCTTCAATTATTATGTAAGGTCACATCTCATCGTTGTACGTTAGACACTTTCCCCTTTATTCAACCTGTCTTCTCATCTACTGCCCTTCCCAGAGTGCCCAAGGACAAAGATCCTAGGTCCCAAAGACCCCATCGAATAGTCTGAGCCTACCCAAACTCCTTGCCTCATCCCTCTTGTCTTGTGTGGCAAACAGATGATATACCAAATGAGCAACTCACAACATGGAGCTGAGGAACAGTGAAGGTGGCAGTTGAAAACAGAGACACACAGAGAAAGTCATGTATTTTTTTAATGCTAATTTTGTAGCCAAAGCTGATACTCTTCTACAGTTTATTGTATGACTGCTGAGACACTCTACCATCTGAAAATGGAGTATTACCACTATTTTCATAACAGAAGATAGTCCCTGCCAATAATGTCATGTCTATTCTAAAGAAAGTTGGGGGTTTTGAGGATGATGGGTACAGAAGATCAGATTGTTTCATCCATGCAAATGAAATATGCTATATGTATGTATATATTATATAAATTGTGCTAAAGGAAATATCTGGTAAGACTATAGTACAATTCAAACAGATATAATGCATGTCAGTCTAAAAGTAGGGTAGAAATTTTTAAGAAAAGAAGGTTTTAAAAATTTAACTCATTCACAGGACTCATTTAAGTGCTTGGAAGTCTATATATTGTTTGTTAATATATTGTTATAAATTTATATACAATATTAACACACTTCTTTCAGAATTGGACAGATTTTATGATAAATATAATAACATAGAAGAATTGAATTTAAAAGAAAACTAAATTTCATAAGTATACATAAAACTTTTTTATCTCCCAAATACTTATTTATGTCCATTTAGAAGCATGTATCATTTACAAGGCACTTAAAGCAGAGTCTATATTTACCACTCAGTAAAAATGGAAATAATTAAAAAGTGACCAGAAAAAAGTTAATAACTTGGAAATTAAGATTCATGCTTCTAAATAATCTTTAGATCAAAGAAGAAATTAAAATTGAAAGTTTTTAGAAAGCATGGAAAGATGAACCCTTCATACCTGCAATAGCAAAGAAAGTGCTTTGCCTGGAATGTAGAGATGTGAAGATAAATGTCCTTCTTCAAGGTGAGACAATCACAGACTACAGTGGAAATATATGCTAATGACTGTGGGAATCCAGAAGAAAGAAGTATGAATTCCAAATGAGCAAAATACAAAAGGAAAAAAATTGTATTTGAACAAATTGGTTCTTGGGGAATGTGCTGGCTTTCGTTAGATGAGGGGAAAAAAAGGCAAGAGGGCATTCCATGCTTCAGAAAGGCACAAAGTCACAGGGGCATAAATGCGAAATGGGTGAAACAGAAGTAAAACTGAGCCTGTTAGAAGCTGAGCCTGTAATAGCAAGATTAAAAATTAAAATAAGGTGTGGATGGGCTTAGATGCTCAAGCTTTAATGTACAAAGCTCCTGGAGAACTTGTTAAAAAGAAAATTCTCATTTAGTAAGTTAAGCATAGGGCCCGAGATTCTGCATTTCTAATAAGTACCCAAGTCAAGAGTAAGGCTGGTGTGGCAGTACTTTTAGCAGCAAGGGAATAAAGGATGCAAGCTTGGGGATCATGGACATTTAGTGTCCATGGAAAAAGGCAATGCAATGTATCTACTAAAACACAGTTTTTAGAATCAGAGAGATTGGATTTAAATTACAGTTCCTTCACTTATTAGCTGTGTATCCTTTGACAACTTACCTTTGGAGCCCTAGTGTCCTCACTTAGAAAGCAAGGTGATAATTATTAGGATTATATGAGATAATCATTGTAAATAACTTAGGATAGTACATAGCAAAAAGTAAACACTAAGTATGTGGTGGCATTATTTCCTAGAGCCCTAATATGAGAGGGCTTTCTCTCCTTTGCTGCTTCCATTAAGCCAGAAATCATAAATATTTCTTTTTTTTCTTTTTTTCCTCCATACTCGATAAGTGATTAAATAATCATTTAAAAACAAAGTCTAGGGGCAGCCCAGGTGGCTCAGCAGCTTACTACCACCTTCAGCCCAGGGCATGAACCTGGAGACCCAGGACCGAGTCCACGTCTGGCTCTCTGCATGGAGCCTGCTTCTCCCTCTGCCTGTGTCTCTGCCTCTCTCTGTGCGTGTCTCTCATGGATAAAAAAATAAAATCTTTAAATTTTTTTTTAAAAAAACATAAAAACAAAGTCTATTAGATGCTTATTAAATCGTCACACTATTGGGAATTATTCTAAATTAGAGTTAAACTCAAGGTTTTTCTTCTCTTGTTTTTTCTTTCCTTTTTTATTGAGATCTAATTGACATATAACATTATATTTGTCTTAGGCATACAACATGATGATTTGATATATATATGTATTGCAAATGATTGCCACAATAACTTAATATCCATCACCACACAGTTACAAATATTTTTCTTCTAATAAGAACTTTTTGGATCTACTCTCTTAGCAATCTTCAATTATACAGTACATATACAACTATAGTCACCATGCTGTACATTAATCACTGATTTTTCTGAATAGTGTGCTATGTGCTGGCACTTGCACACTGCCTCCAGGAATGGACTGATAGTAGAAAGGGCAAAACAAAGGTTAGGTACATGGTTAGAAATTTTAAAAGGGGATCCCTGGGTGGCGCAGCGGTTTGGCACCTGCCTTTGGCCCAGGGCGCGATCCTGGAGACCCGGGATCGAATCCCACGTCGGTCTCCCGGTGCATGGAGCCTGCTTCTCCCTCTGCCTGTGTCTCTGCCCTCTCTCTCTCTCTGTGTGTGACTATCATAAATAAAAAAAAGAAAGAAATTTTAAAAGGACTAAAACTTTCTATTTATTTATTTATTTATTTAGTATTTTTTAAGATTTTATTTATTTATTCATGAGAGACACACAGAGAGCCAGAGACATGGGCAAATGGAGAAGCAGGCTCCCCGCAGGGAGCCTGATGTGGGACTTGATCATGGGACTCCAGGATCACGCCCTGAGCCAAAGGCAGATGCTCAACTTCTGAGCCATCCAGGAGTCCCTTAAAATGGTTAAAACTTTTAATGAAAAGCAAAAGTATATACTTAAAAACTATAAAACATTGAAGGGATTAAGAAGTTATGGTTCAGATAGTTCATGTTCATGGATTAGAGCAATTAATATTGTTAAAATGTCCATACTGCTCAGAGCAAATTACAGATTCAATACAATTCCTATCAAAATAACGATGGCATTTTTTCCACAGAACTAGGACAAATAATACTAAAATTTGTATGAAATAAAAGACCCTAAGTAGCCAAAGTAATCCTGAGAAAAAATAACAAAGCTGGAGGTATCACAATCCCAGATTTTTAAGATATACTACAAAGCTATAGGATAAAAACAGTATGGTACTGGCACAAAAAACAGACATGTAGATCAACAGAACAGAATAGAGAGCCCAGAAATAAAAATATGCTTATATGTCAATTAATCTACCATAAAAAAGTCAAGAATATACAGTGGGGAAAAGAAAGTCTCTCCAATAAATGATGCAGAAAACAGGACAGCTACATGAAAAAAGAAAGAAGAAAGAAGAAAGAAGAAGGAAGGAAGGAAGGAAGGAAGGAAGGAAGGAAGGAAGGAAGGAAGGAAGGAAGAAACTGGACCACTTTGACTTACCACGCATAAAAATAAACTCAAAATGGATTAATTAAAGGTTATATGTGAAACCATAAAACTCATAGAAGAAAACACAGGCAGTAATCTATGAGATCGGCCATATAGAAACATTTTTCTAGATATGTCTCCTCAGGCAAGAGAAACAAAAGCAAAAATAAACGACTAGGACTACACCAAAATAAAAAGCTTTTGTATAGCAAAGGGAATCATTAACAAAACAGAAATACTCAATGGGAAGATATTTGCAAGTGGTATATCCAGCAAGGGGTAAATACCAAAAATACATAAAGAACTCATATAACTCAACAACAAAAGAACCAAATAACCCAATTAAAAAATTGGCAGAGGATCTGAATAGACATTTTTCCAAAGAAGACATACAGATGGTCAGAAGACACATGAAAAGATGCTCAACATCACTAATCAGGGAAATGCAAATCAAAACCACAGTGAAATATCACCTCACACCAGTCAGAATGTCTAAAATAAAAAAAAACCCACAAGAAACAACAAGTGTTTGCAAAGATGTGGACAAAAAGGAAGTCTCATACACTGTTGATGGGAATGCAAACTTGTACCGCCACTGTGAAAAACAGTAAAAGGAGGTTCCTCAAAAAATTAAAAATTAGAAAATAAAAAATTAATAATAAGAATTACCAGTAGTTTCACTACTCAGTTTACCCAAAGAAAATGAAAACACTAATTCAAAATGATTTGCACACCTATGTTTATTGTAGCATTATTTATAGTAGCCAAATTATGGAAGCAGCCCAAGTATCCACTGATAGACAAATGGATAAAGAAAATGTGGTATACTTATACAATGGAATCTTATTCAGCCATAAAAAAGAATGAGATCTTGTCATTTGTAACATGGATGGATCTAGAGGGTATTATACTGAGTGAAGTATGTCAGGCAGAGAAAGACAAATACCACAAGATTTCACTTATATATGGAATCTAAAAAAAACAAAAATAAATAAAAGCATAAACAGACCTAAAAAATATGGAGAATAAACTGATTGCCAGAAGGAAGGGACTGCAGAGAATGGGCAAAATGGGTGAAGAGGAGTAGGAAATATAGGCTTCCAGTTATGAAATTAATAAGTCATGGGAATAAAAGGTACAATATAGGAAATATAGTCAATGATATTGTAATAGTGTTGTATGGTGATGGTAGCTTCGCTTGTGGTGAACATAGCATAACTTACACAGACTTGTGAAATCACTATGCTGAACACCTAAAACTAATGTAACATTGTGTATCAACTATACTTCAATTAAATAAAAAAGAAGTTACCAGGTTGCCTGGTAGCTCGGTTGTTTGGGTGTTGGACTCTTGATTTTGACTCTGGTCATGATCTGGAAGTCATGGGGTTGAGCCCCATATGGGGCTCCATGCTGAGCATGAAGCCTGCTTGGGATTCTCTCTCTCTCTCTCTCTCTCTCTCTCTCTCTCTGCTTCTGCCCCTCCTCCTCCTGCTCACTCTCTCTCTCTCTCACAAAAGGGAAAGAAAAAAAAAAAAGAAGCTATGGTTCAAGTTTAGATGTCAACTAATTATTGTTCTGCTTAAAACAAAGATGATAAGGAGAAAAGTGATTAATTTCAGAAATTCCACAAAAGAAATGTGTTCAGTGGATCTCCAAAAGGTAGGTTTGAAAGAATAGACAAAAGGTTGTCAAGTTTGTAAATCTGCAAAACATAGATAAGAAATCCTAGACTAATGATTTTGCTAAAAGGGAGTAAAATTACTAAGGAAATCAATATACCAGAATTATAGTTTAAGAACAGCTTCACATTTTTTGGCAAAATGGATTGGCTTTGGTGAAAAGAACTTAGCCAAATTCAGAAACTTCTGTTACTTTAAAGAAATATTGATTCTTAATCCCTACCCATTTTTTCTGATTCCATTATTAAATTATTAGATAATGTCAACTAGATACAAATATTTTTATATACCTTCATTTATAACTACTTAACGCAAAATTTAAAAATCTATCACTGTGGAGACTACCAGGTTTGGCAAGTATGAGTAATAATTTTGTTGACAGGTAGATAAACCCTGCCCAAAACTGGTTCACAAAACAAAACCAACATAACTGATTGTTTAGTAATTAAAATTTTCTTCATTACCAGTAACTGTTTCAAAACAGAGCTCACAGTTGAAAGCTATTATTTCCCTTTCATGTGTCCTGTTACCCCAAGTCTAAATGTTCAAATAGCTGGATCGAGTACCAAAGATACTAAAAGGAAATAGAGAACTTTCTCTCATGCTTTCTGTGAGACCTTTCTATAAATTATTCAGACTAAAATAGGGATCCCTGGGTGGCGCAGCGGTTTGGCGCCTGCCTTTGGCCCAGGGCGCGATCCTGGAGACTCAGGATCGAATCCCACATCGGGCTCCCGGTGCATGGAGCCTGCTTCTCCCTCTGCCTGTGTCTCTGCCTCTCTCTCTCTCTCTCTCTCTCTCTCTCTCTCTCTCTCTCTGTGTGTGTGTGTGTGTGTGTGACTATCATAAAATAAAAAAAAAAGAAACAGACTAAAATATTCTCTGCCTACCCTATAAAACCTCAGGATTTGAAACCTGTAGTAGATATGATAAACATTGCTTTGAAGGAAAAAAAAAGCCTGTAAGTCTATCATTATGTGCATTATTCAGAGATAGATAAACACAAATGCTTCACGTTTTGGGCCTATTGTAAAGAATTTATTTCTTTAAAAATGTGGACTACTATAAGTTTTGTTAGGAGGCTCTGCACGATAAATGTAGATAAGATTCAGGAGTGCAGGATTTTGGCAAACAAAGTAGAGGTAAGACATGTTTCCACAGATAACAATGTGGCTCCTCTTGATTTTATAACTCTGTGATACTCACTTTATGATTTTCAGCTCCAGAATTAGTGGTGAAATCTAGATGACCTAGCCAATGTGTTTTATATTGGTGTTCATGAGAGCTAAAAGTTTTAATATTATTGATTGTTGTGACTATGACTAGGTTATAATTTAAAATCAGTATGACACCATTATCAATCAAAGAAAAGTGTTCTTGAAACAAAATTTATCATTGGCAAGACTTTTTAAAAACCTGGCTACAGTGTAAGATACTGGCATATGTTTTTCTGTAAGTTTATTGGTAGTTTGTATTTGTTTTTTAAAATGTCTATTCATATCTTTGCAAAAGCTTCTTGGGCTTTTTTTTTTTAAGATTTTATTTATTCATCTGAGAGAGAGAGAGCACTAGCAGCAGGGAGAGGCAGAGTAGGGATTGAGGAGGCAGGTGGAAAGCGAGAAGCAGACACCTCACTGAGCAGGGAGCCTTACCAAGGACTTGGAGATCATGACCCAAGCCGTAGGCAGACCCTTAACAATCTGAGCCACCAGGCAACCCAAGAGTCTCTTGGTTTTAACCAATTAGTTTTAAAGCCATAATGATAATTCTGCTCATGACTTTTTTTTTTAAAGCAAGTCATACAGAAAAACATAACATTAAAAAAGCCTCCTCTCCTTTCTCTATCCTCTCCTTAACTCTAAAAATCTCTTTGCATAAATTTTCTAGGCAAGCATGAAATATGTATATTATATATATGTATAATATAAGCAAATTTAAAATTTAAGCAAATGTAAACGAACATGAGTTCTTCTTTATTATTTATTAATATACTTTGAGAGCCTTTTTCCAAATGAGCACCCCAAATTAAATATTATTAGTAAATAGTATTTAATACTATTAATACTGATAATAGTAACTAATAATAGTTTATTATTAATTACCAACCAGTAAACTATTAATGAACATTTAAATTGTTTTCATGCTTTTGCTATTACAACCTATGACACATTATGATTTGCTTTAGCACCAAGTTTCAATGAAAATAGAGTGGGTAAAACTTCACAGATGATAAGTTTATCTCTATTCTGTTACCTGTGCATTACCAAATTATGCTAGATTCTTTTTTTTTTAATTTATTTACTCATTACACAGACACACACACACACACACACACACACAGAGAGAGGGAGCAGAGGGAGAAGCAGGCTCCATGCAGGAAGCCTGACATGGAAAAAAAAAAAAAAAAAAAGGAAGCCCAGTGTGGGACTCAATCCCCAGTCTCCAGGATCACACCCCAGGCTGAAGGCAGCGCTAAGCCGCTGGGCCAATGGGGCTGCCGGTTATGCTAGATTCTAAACCCTAATATTAGGCATGCCCAAGTTATACTATAATGAAGGAATATAAACATGACCATAAAAATAATATCACAGTAGATCAGTTTACTTGTTAAATTTATTCTCTGAATATATTACTCCACATCATTAAAATATGGTTTGGCATGTCTTGGTGCAAAGAAAGTATATAAATTTTGCCAGAATGACAGGCATAGTTAAACCCCTGTGAAAACTCTTGACTATCTTTTAAACAAAAGGATTCAAAATCTTTTGTTAACAGGAACAAAAACAAATGTTTGGCACTTAAGTTATTTGGTATTTGGCAGCTTTTTATTATTTTTTTTTCTTTTTTGAGAGAGAGTGGGGAGGAGAGAATCCAGCATCGAGCTTGATGCAGGGTTCAGTCTCGTGACCCTGAGATCATGACCTTGAGATCATGACCTAAGCCAGAATCAAGAGTTGGCTGCTAACTGACTGAGCCACCCAGACATCCCTGGTACTTGGCAGCTTTTTAAAGGACACAAATATTCATTAGAATAATGATTTGGTATATAATGGGCAATGTTATTGTCTTTATAGTTAAGTGATAATTGATTTTAAAAGTATTTTCTATATCAAAAAACACCACTGACCAAAAAATTAACTAAGATACAATATTATTTCAAATAAAAAATATTAAGTAATAAATGCAAGTTTTCTTAAAGTATGTTTTTTTACAAATTTTGTGACATTTCCTGTGATTGTATAACTGTATACGTGTGTATACATATGGCAGAATGTTCTCTCCAAATTGAAACTAATAAAAAACAATTTCAGGAACAAGGTGAAACAAAACTCAAATGAGACAACACGACTCAGCATCATTTAAATGGCCAAAATAGAATAGAAACTGCAAAAAAAAAAAATCAATAATTTTGCTGATGTCTAATCATGATGAAAGTGGTTCTAAGTTTGCCTAATATTTTTGTTATTTATATTTACAGGAAATTTTCTATTTAATTATATCCTCATAATTAAATTTCAAAGTTTATGGAGAAACACTTTGTTTTATCAGAGGATGTTATTTGGTTATAAATGAAGGTAGTACCTATAAATAGCACAATGAACTATTTTGATAATACAATAAAGAAGAGGCACATTACATTTTGCATTCAGGTTTTTGTTTTGAGGGTTGGAAGGACTCAATTTTTTGTTTTGCTTTGTTTTATTTCTTAGTAAAGGCACTTACAGAAGGCTCCCTAGCTGGAATATAGTATTATTTCTCATTATGATATAATTGATTAACTACTCTAAGTAGGAGAAATGTTTTATTTCTAATAAGTTTAAGCCCTATTCTGGTTGATGACTAATCTCAAACTTCAAATACTATTACTCTAATTTACTCGTTGAATATGTTTCCCTGCAGATAGACTAATATATAGTCTATTTTAATTATTAAAATAGCAGTCCTATATGTTACTTATATTACAGATCTCTCAATATCCTGGATATTCCCCCAAAACCTTACCCTAAATTTCTCCTCTGCAAGTTATAGGTCTAGTTCTTTTCAATCTAATCTATATCAGTGAAGAGACTTGTGTCCCAATTTGCCTAGGATAATCATGGTTTACACCAATTGCTGCATAACTGATAGCGCTTCCCTACTTTTCACTTCAAAATAGTTCCAGTTTGAAAAATAAATTATATGGCCATTAAATGTAAAAAGAACACAGGAACCTCAGATACAGTCATTCTAATCTTTGCCATTGTCATGCTTTTTTCCCTAATAAACGTGTTAAGAACTATTTATTGCTCTCTAATGAACCCATATCAGCTTTGAGTTACTTAGCAGAAACCACCTATTTAATACCACTTAAATTTCAACCCTACTGATACAGATCTCAGATTTTTAATGTGCCCTCAATGCCTTTAAAAGAAAAACTTGCAAATAATAGCCTCTTGGTAAAAATTAAAAAGGAAAAAAACTCGCCTTTTGGATTTATCCTAAATAACGTGATACATTTTTTTTCAAACTAGTGAAGTCTTTTCTTCTGTAACATGTAGGAATACCAACAACCTCATCTATGTGTCTTTCACTTAACAAATATTGAGGGTTAATATGTGACAGTTACTCAGCTGGGCACTTCTTTTGGGTTGGTAGTATGGAATTAGTGGTAAGAGAGAAGAAATTTACAATTAAGTGTAGAAATTTCCAGTTAAATGTAATATAAATTCCCTTAAAATGACATGAGAGGAGACTAAGTAGACAAGGATTGTCAGCAAACTTCTGGAAGGGAAAGCCAACAGAGGAATAGTACCTTACACAATAGCTGTAAGTTGACATCTCAAAGCTATGACAAGAAACAAGCCATTTCCTCCCGCAGAATCCACATATGAAGGCAATTGGAAGCTATTTGACCACATGTTTCAGTAAAGTGAGGATTCACATGAAGACAGAGGAAGAGAAATGGGAACCCGGATAACAGGAAACCTGAAACAGGGGAAGAACAAAGGAAAATTTCAGTATGACAGCTTGCATCAGACCAAGTCTCCTATGGTTTGTCTCCCTCTCTGATCATGTCTTTTTAAATTTTTTAAATTTTTTCCTCTCTTTCCCTACGATCTTCCATTTTATTTCTTGAATTCTACATGAGTGAGATCACATGATAATTCTCTTTCTCTGATTGACTTACTTTGCTTAGCATAATACCCTCCAGTTGCATCCATATCATTGCAAATGGCATGAATTCATCTTTTATGGCTGAGTAGTATTCCATTATATCTATCTATCTAACTATATATATAAATATATAATATATAAAATATAGATATAATATATAAATGATATATAATAACTATATGTAATATATTATATATAAGTATATATAATGTATATTATATATATATAAAAACAGAGAGAGAGCACCTCTTTTTTTATCCATTTATCTCTCAATGGACATCTGGGCTCTTTCCATAATTTGGCTATTGTGAACATTGCTGCTATAAATATTGGGGTGCAGGTGCCCCCTCATATCAACATGTTTGTACCTTTGGGGTAAATAGTAGTGCAATTGCTAGGTCATAGGGTAGCTATATTTTCAGCTTTTTGAGAAACCTCCATAATTGCTTTCCAGAGTGGCTGCACATGCTTGCATTCCCACCATCAGTGTAAGAGAGTTACCCTTTCTCCCCATCCTCACCAACATCTGTCATTTCCTGACTTGTTAATTTCTGACCAGTGTGAAATTGATTTATGGTTTTGATCTATATTTCCCTGATGCTGAGTGATGTGGAGCATTTTTTCATGTGTCTGTTGGCCATTTGTATGCCTTCTTTGGAGAAATGTCTGTTCATGTCTTCTGCCCATTTCTTGATTGGATTATTTGTTCTTTGGGAATTGAGTTTGACAAGTTCTTTATAGATTTTGGATATGAGTCCTTTATCCAATAAGACATTTACACGTATCTTCTCCCCATTCTGTTGGTTCTCTTTTGGTTTTATTGACTGTTTCCTTTGCTGTGCAAAGCTTTTTATTTTGATGTCATCCCAATAGTTCATTTTTGCCTTTGGAGACATGTCTGTGGCTGAGGTCAAAGAGGTTACTGCCTGTGTTCTTCTCTAGGATTTTGAGGATTCCTGTCTCACATTTAGGTCTTTCAACCATTTTGAGTCTATTTTTGTGTATGGTGTAAGGAAATGGTCCAGTTTTATTCTTCTGCATGGGGCTGTCCAGTTTTCCCAATATCGATTTATTGAAGAGACTGTCTTTTTTCCATTGGATATTCTTTCCTGATTTGTCAAAGATTAGTTGACCATAGAGTTGAGGGTCCATTTCTGGGTTCTCTCTTCTATTCCATTGATCTATGTGTCTGTTTTTGTGCCAATACTATACTGTCTTGATGATTACAGCTTTGAAATAGAGTTTGAAGTCCAGAATTGTGATGCCACCAGCTTTGGTTTTCTTTTTAAATATTTTCTAATCAAAACTAAAAAGGCTATACAAGTATAGATGTTAATAAAGAAGATTCTACAGAGAGCCAGCAAATTTATAAAAGGATTTTAAAAATGAGAACTGAAAAAAAGGGGTTACTATTATTTTTGCCTGAAAAATAAAAATAATGAAGTAATAGTTTAAGATGCATATACAGATGAAGGATTTGTGTGCATAATGTATTGAAACTAGAGTTTTAAGTGTCAATTGATGTGCCTCCCCTCTCCTCCACTTCCCTTTATGTGATCCTGTCCCCATTCATTCAGAGACACATTATCACAAGAATGATTTAACAATTAGGAATTTCCATGGTTCAGGTTGTTACCTCCAAAAAGCCCATAACAGAGCTAACAGCCTTGAAAGTAAACGTTTTCAGTTTCAAGAGGTGGGCTCTTAGGAGAAAGAAAAGTAGTTTTTGAGTTCAAAAAGACTAAAAGGTTGGTGGTTTCAGCACATAGTATGTACAACATAAAACATAGTATGTGGAAAAATGAATGATAATGTAGAAGCCTGGTTTTCTTACACACATGAAAAAATATTGGAAAAAAAAAACCTTTGGACTAAAAAGAAAGGAAGTTGCAAAGAGAAAGACGAAAGAAAGAGAATCTGAACTCAGATATTACACCCATTGTACCCTAAGCTGAACTTAGTGTTGTTCATGGAAGAAGGAAAGAGGAAGGGAAAAGACAAGACCTTAACTGATGATGTATTTATTTAAAAAAAAAAAAAAGGTGAAACAAAACTCCCAAGTGTCTATGTTGACTTCTCAATGAGTAGGTAAATTCTCCACCAACAGCAGGTATGGAGGTACAAGAACTAAATTTAATTATAAAGAAATAAATTTCCATTTTTGCACATTCAACTTTGTAGCTATTATATTTCTACCCCTACAATAGCACAATGATCTTACTCTCCATTTCCACTGAGACAGAACAAGAGGGAAAACACGTAAGCTAAATTTCTAATTTTTTCATATTTTTAGTTATCTATACTCCTCTAATATGAAGTCATGAGTTGACTGTATTAAAAATTCCTTTTCTATTATATTCTATGGTACTTAAGTGTACATTTTTATCTTAATATATATTGAGAAAACATTAATTGTGCAACAAATTGTTTCATGGACATTATGGCTTAAGATAAGACATAGATAAAGTATTTAAGTTTAGTGATTGAACTCAACATAAAGAATAGTAAGAAAAAAATAATATATGTAAACACATACATTATTGTAGATAAGGTGGTGTACACAATACTGAAGTCTATAAAACACTGTACTAATATGATATGAAGAAGAAAAAAAAGAAGGCATGGCTCAGTGGAAGAGAACGAAACTAGAATTTAGGAAACCTGAATTGTGCTACTTTCTTTTCTTTTTTTTTTTTTTTTTTTTGAAGATTTTAATGTGTTTCATTTTACTACAGGTGATCTTTTTTTTTAATAAATTAATTTTTATTGGCGTTCAGTTTACCAACATACAGAATAACACCCAGTGCTCATCCCGTCAAGTGTCCCCCTCAGTGCCCGTCACCCATTCACCCCCACCCCCCACCCTCCTCCCCCACCCCTAGTTCATTTCCCAGAGTTAGAAGTCTTTATGTTCTGTCTCCCTTTCTGATATTTACCACACATTTCTTCTCCCTTCCCTTCTATTCCCTTTCACTATTATTCATATTCCTCAAATGAATGAGAACATACACTGTTTGTCCTTCTCCGATTGACTTACTTCACTCAGCATAATACCCTCCACTTCCATCCACGTTGAAGCAAATGGTGGGTATTTGTCATTTCTAATGGCTGAGTAATATTCCATTGTATACATAAACCACATCTTCTTTATCCATTCATCTTTCGATGGACACCGAGGCTCCTTCCACAGTTTGGCTATTGTGGACATGGCTGCTAGAAACATCAGGGTGCAGGTGTCCCGGCGTTTCATTGCATCTGAATCTTTGGGGTAAATCCCTAACAGGGCAATTGCTGGGTCGTAGGGCAGGTCTATTTTTAATTCTTTGAGGAACCTCCACACAGTTTTCCAGAGTGGCTGCACCAGTTCACATTCCCACCAACAGTGTAAGAGGGTTCCCTTTTCTCCGCATCCTCTCCAACATTTGTTGTTTCCTGCCTTGTTAATTTTCCCCATTCTCACTGGTGTGAGGTGGTATCTCATTGTGGTTTTGATTTGTATTTCCCTGATGGCAAGTGATGCAGAGCATTTTCTCATGTGCTTGTTGGCCATCTCTATGTCTTCCTCTGTGAGATTTCTCTTCATGTCTTTTGCCCATTTCATGATTGGATTGTTTGTTTCTTTGGTGTTGAGTTTAATAAGTTCTTTATAGATTTTGGAAATTAGCCCTTTATCTGATATGTTATTTGCAAATATCTTCTCCCATTCTGTAGGTTGTCTTTGAGTTTTGTTGACTGTATCCTTTGCTGTGCAAAAGCTTCTTATCTTGATGAAGTCCCAATAGTTCATTTTTGCTTTTGTTTCTTTTGCTTTCGTGGATGTATCTTGCAAGAAGTTACTGTGGCCAAGTTCAAAAAGGGTGTTGCCTGTGTTCTCCTCTAGGATTTTGATGGAATCTTGTCTCACATTTAGATCTTTCATCCATTTTGAGTTTATCTTTGTGTATGGTGCAAGAGAGTGGTCTAGTTTCATTCTTCTGCATGTGGATGTCCAATTTTCCCAGCACCATTTATTGAAGAGACTGTCTTTCTTCCAGTGGATCGTCTTTCCTCCTTTATCGAATATTAGTTGACCATAAAGTTCAGGGTCCACTTCTGGGTTCTCTATTCTGTTCCATTGATCTATGTGTCTGTTTTTGTGCCAGTACCACACTGTCTTGATGACCACAGCTTTGTAGTACAACCTGAAATCTGGCATTGTGATGCCCCCAGCTATGGTTTTCTTTTTTAGAATTCCCCTGGCTATTCGGGGTCTTTTCTGATTCCACACAAATCTTAAAATAATTTGTTCTAAGTCTCTGAAGAAAGTCTGTGGTATTTTGATAGGGATTGCATTGAACGTGTAAATTGCCCTGGGTAACATTGACATTTTCACAATATTAATTCTGCCAATCCATGAGCATGGAATATTTTTCCATCTCTTTGTGTCTTCCTCAATTTCTTTCAGAAGTGTTCTATAGTTTTGAGGGTATAGATCCTTTACCCCTTTGGTTAGGTTTATTCCTAGGTATCTTATGCTTTTGGGTGCAATTGTAAATGGGATTGACTCCTTAATTTCTCTTTCTTCAGTCTCATTTTTAGTGTATAGGAATGCCATTGATTTCTGGGCATTGATTTTGTATCCTGCCACGCTACCAAATTGCTGTATGAGTTCTAGCAATCTTGGGGTGGAGACTTTTGGGTTTTCTAGGTAGAGTATCATGTCATCGGCGAAGAGGGAGAGTTTGACTTCTTCTTTGCCAATTTGAATGCCTTTAATGTCTTTTTGTTGTCTGATTGCTGAGGCTAGGACTTCCAGTACTATGTTGAATAGCAGTGGTGAGAGTGGACATCCCTGTCTTGTTCCTGATCTTAGGGGAAAGGCTCCCAGTGCTTCCCCATTGAGAATGATATTTGCTGTGGGCTTTTCATAGATGGCTTTTAAGATGTTGAGGAAAGTTCCCTCTATCCCTACACTCTGAAGAGTTTTGATCAGGAATGGATGCTGTATTTTGTCAAATGCTTTCTCTGCATCTAATGAGAGGATCATATGGTTCTTGGTTTTTCTCTTGCTGATATGATGAATCACATTGATTGTTTTACGAGTGTTGAACCAGCCTTGTGTCCCGGGGATAAATCCTACTTGGTCATGGTGAATAATTTTCTTAATGTGTTGTTGGATCCTATTGGCTAGTATCTTGTTGAGAATTTTTGCATCCATGTTCATCAGGGATATTGGTCTGTAATTCTCCTTTTTGGTGGGGTCTTTGTCTGGTTTTGGGATTAAGGTGATGCTGGCCTCATAGAATGAATTTGGAAGTACCCCATCTCTTTCTATCTTTCCAAACAGCTTTAGTAGAATAGGTATGATTTCTTCTTTAAACGTTTGATAGAATTCCCCTGGGAAGCCATCTGGCCCTGGACTCTTGTGTCTTGGGAGGTTTTTGATGACTTCTTCAATTTCCTCCCTGGTTATTGGCCTGTTCAGGTTTTCTATTTCTTCCTGCTCCAGTTTTGGTAGTTTGTGGCTTTCCAGGAATGCGTCCATTTCTTCTAGATTGCCTAATTTATTGGCGTAGAGCTGTTCATAATATGTTTTTAAAATCGTTTGTATTTCCTTGGTGTTGGTAGTGATCTCTCCTTTCTCATTCATGATTTTATTAATTTGAGTCTTCTCTCTCTTCTTTTTAATAAGGTTGGCTAATGGTTTATCTATCTTATTAATTCTTTCAAAGAACTACTCCTGGTTCTATTGATCTGTTCCACAGTTCTTCTTGTCTCAATTTCATTGAGTTCTGCTCGAATTTTAATGAACTCTCTTCTTCTGCTGGGCGTCGATTTGAATTGTGCTAGTTTCACAACGGTGTGGTTGCATCATCCTGTACAGGTAGTCTTTCTGGCTTTTACTTTATTCTTCTATAAACCAAGGCAACTGAATTAGGTGACATTATGCTTTTAATCCTAAAATTCTATTACCTGGATAATAGTCTTCAAAGCCTATTTATAGATATCAATTTTATTTCAAAATTACCACATTAACAAGTATTTATTGAACGTCTTCTATGTGCCAAACGATGTTCTGGGTGCTTGGGATGGATCAGTGAAAAGACTGATGAAGATTCTTGCTTTCTCAAGGGGCTTACATTTTAGCTCCTTTCCTGTGAGGTAAATATTATTTCCACTTTTTAAAATTAAATTCAAAAAATTAACATATAGTGTATTATTAGTTTCAGAGGCAGAGTTTAGTGATTGATGAGTTGCATATAATATCCAGTGCTCATTATATTAAGTGTCCTCCTTAATGACCACCACCCAATTACCCAATACCTCACTCAATATTATTTCTACTTTACATGGGAAGAAATGTAAGGTCAGATGTAGGCAACTGCCCTAGACAAGTTAGCAGAAAGCAGAGTTAGGATTCAGGCTGAAGTCTTCTGATTCATAGGTTGTGCTCTTCTTAAACTACACGCTGTAAAGAACATAATTCAATAGGAAAACAACTTTGAGAGAAATAAACCTGCTGCTAACTGAGATGGCTATTAGATAATATTATCATATGCTCTTATTTGGGGGTCTTTGATGATGTTAATCTTTTTTTAAAGAAATAAAAACCTTGATGGTACTAAATAAGGAATAGGTCTTATGAAACAGATGGCTTAGCAGATGGTAGATTGCTCCTTTTCTTCTTGGCACCTCCTGCTGAAAAATGTGATATGCAGGATGGTTAGGTATGTTTGACTTCTTGGGTCTTAACTAGTAGATATTTCTAGAACAGATGCTGCTTCTTATCCTGAACTCAACAAATTCACAAGTACAATCTGTAGCATTTCCTTTTCTGCCACTCTTCTCATATTATGTCCAGTTTTATCAACTCTAATTAAAATATTTTACACTAAAAAATGGTCTAAAATGAGTAAGAAGTTTCAAGATGAGTAACCAAAAGTTATTAGAAGCCCCAGTGTCTCCCAATAAGATGTATAGCAATTGCAACCTTTGGGCAAGTCAATATTGCATTAAACACATCTTCCAAGCAATAGAATGTATTAGGCAACAATGTACAGGCCATTGGGATAGGTACTGTGGGAGATATAGGGATGATGAGATACGATCTTGGTCTTCAAGGATTTTATGGTATAGGACAAATCACTATAATGCAAGGCAGACAGTGATAACTGCTACAATGCTAGCTCAAAGGAAGAGTTTGGGAATTCAGAGGAAGGAGAACTCACTTCCTTTTGGCTGGGCTGGGAGGGGGCATAGTAGAGGTAGAGTAAGAAGTCAAACTTTGCAGGATGATGAGGCTCTCTGCAACTAGAAGTAATTGAGAGGGCTTTCCAAATAGCATGTCCCTAAATGTGGAGGTAAGAATGCTCACAGAGAAATTATCAACTTTGACTAGAGTATATAAAATATATGAAGGAACTGGATTGTGATTGATTTGCTTAGCAAATCAAGGCAAGCTATCTGAGCTTAGATCAGATCGTAGTACAAAATTATTGAAAGATTTTGTGTAAGAAGATGACATGATCCATGCTTTGTTTTTGCAAGATTAGTCCTCAGAGGTGGGTTGGATGAAAGAGAAAAGAAACAGAAGGCAGTGAGATCATTTAAGAGGTTCTTGTTATAGACCAAAGAAGAGATAATGAGGGTTTGAAGTAGATCTGGCACTTGTTAAAGAAGGGGAAGAAGAATAGGAGAAATACTGAGGAGACAGTCACCATTATTTTCCCCATTAAGAGGGGGAAAGCCTGGGGATCCCTGGGTGGCGCAGCGGTTTGGTGCCTGCCTTTGGCCCAGGGCGGGATCCTGGAGACCCGGGATCGAATCCCACGTCGGGCTCCCGGTGCATGGGGCCTGCTTCTCCCTCTGCCTATGTCTCTGCCTCTCTCTCTCTCTCTCTCTCTCTCTCTCTCTCTGTGTGTGTGTGACTATCATAAATAAATAAAAATTTTAAAAAAAGAGGGGGAAAGCCTGTGCCTTTTTTAACAATTGCAAACTAAGACTTGATCAAGGCTGCTAGGAACATTAAGTAACTAAATCACTAAGATAGGAGTCCTAGGGTTGATTAGACTTCTTTCCTCTAATTTTATAAATTGCTAGAGAATGTTTATATTTAATATATATATCCAAATGATGATTTAAGGGTCTCCTGAGCATAGATTTCTTATTTAAGCACAATCTAAATGGTAAAAACCTAAAGCAGAATTCAAAAGTAGCTTTCTTTCAAATACTTCAAATTATGTAATGTAAGGTGCCCTCTGATTCTTCATTGTGATTAATTATGAGCTTGCAGTATCATAAAAAGTAGATGTTATTAAATATTAATAGATTTACCTCCAGCCAATATTATATCCAACATTAATACAAACATGTTAAAAATAAACTGAATTTCTGATAGTATGTGTCATCCAAGGTTTTTTTTTATTTTAAAGCAAATCTCTATCTTTTAGAACTAAAAGTATCTGAATTGTGTCTGATACATGACACACCACCATGAAATGAATCCAGGCTAAGTTCTATTGAGCAATACGGAAAAGAGAAGAGTGGTCTGCTATTGCCTAGAGCCTACAGAAGAGTTAAACCAGGCTCAAAGCTACTATGTCATGCTCCAGTCAATCCCAAATATTTTAGTCTCCCACAAAGAAGAGGTCATTTTTCCAACCCTGAACTTCAACCACATGAAATAATGTTACATAATACCTATTCTAGCCAAATACAATTATTATTCACTCTTCTTGGGATACCCTCCTGAACTCCTCATAAATACTTCTCACACCGTCACTGACAAGTAATCTTTCCTAACTCTAAGCCCCCACAGCACTCTATCTGAGCTGTGTTTTTAGGATTGCCATTTCCTAACTTTTTTCTTTTTTAAAAATATTTTATTTATTTATTCATGAAAGACACACAGAGAGAGGCAGAGACAAAGGCAGAGGGAGAAGCAGGCTCCTCATGGAGAGCCCAATGTGGGACTCCATCCCAGGACTCCAGGATCACCCCACTGAGCCACCCAGGTACCCCGCCATTTCCTAACTTTTAAATATTAAGTATAGTCATCTTCCCTATAAAACTGTTAAGTTTCCTGAGAGCAGAGTCAAAATCTTGTTTTCACAGTTTTATGGATCCTAGCACTGGACTCTTTGCACACAAATCATTCAAGAGAAGCTAGTGAAAAAATGCCTAGGCCTCCATTCTGCAAAGAGCACTCCATTAGTCAAGGATGGGAGGAGGGAGGGAGGGAGGGAGGGAGGAGGAAGGAAGGAAGAAGGAAGGAAGGAAGGAAGGAGGGAGGGAGGAAGGAAGGAAGGAAGGAAGGAGGGAGGGAGGAAAAAGAAAAGGGAAAGAAAAGAAAGGAAGACAAAAAGATTATTTAAAACTTACCAACTTAGTAATGTAAAATGGGATGACATTTTTCTGGATCTCAATAACCATCACTTCCTCAAGTTGGATCAACATTTCTCTAGTAGGATCAGGACTATGGTTTTTCATGTTATTCTACCTTCCTTCCTCAAAATTTTACTCCTTCCTCTAGGCACCCATTATAATTTTTAGAAGGATGGTAATACAAAATAGTCTAAGTATTTTCTTTTTCACAAATTGAAGTTTTCTTTTTAGATGATCTTGTTTTTTTCTTTTTAGCTTGTCTTTTCCTGCCTTTATTACAATAATTTTTTCCTTATACAAAGATCCTTGCCCTCATGGGAAGCAATCATTATGTTTTGAACTATAAGTGGAAAATAATATTATATCACATTGTGGAGCTTCTGCTCAATTGCTATTTCTTGGATATTAAACATACACTGGGATTCCCTGTCTCTTCACGGTGGCTGTTGTGTTAATCCTGAAAAGTGTTATGGGCTTCCATCTCACCCATTTTAAATCTGTTTGTATAACACTTCATATTTAGTGTCTTGAGCCTACTGTAATTGCACTGAAACTGCCAGACGGTGTGGGTGATAGATGGACTGCCACCATTTAATCTTCTATACAGGCTGATCCAAAGCTTTTAATTTACTTGCCAGTTCCTCTCTGACTCTTGCCTTTGGACACATTGGGTATTAACAACAACAACAAAAAATGAACATCCTAAGCCTTCTTTACATGATAAATTTAGTGTGCACAGAGATATGTTAAAACAATAAACTGAAATTAGAAATAAACAAAAAATTAAGTCTGGTTGAAGCTGAGGGGTTACCCAATCCAGCATCTGTTTTTCCTCACAGCTCATTATATCACTAAGAAGATATTCAGGGTGTGGGAAATGTCCTTCAAAGCTTGACATCTTTACGGTATTTTCCATCTTTAAACTCAAAAGAGTTGACAAGGCATTATCCAGTTTCATTGGACCATTAGCTAAAAATTCAAATTATCTGTAGTATTCATACATGACATTGTAATTTTTTTAATTTTAATTACAGTATAGTTAACATAGTGTCATGCTATTTTCAGGTATACAATATAGCAATATAATAAATCTATAAATTACTCAGTACTCATCATGGTAATCCTCTTCACCTATTTCACTCATTCCCCTCCCCCATCCTCTATGATAACCATCAGTTATTGTCTACAGTTAAGAGTTTGCTTTTTGGTTTGCCTATTTTTTCCTTTGTTTATTTGCTTTGTTTCTTTAATTCCACATATGAATGAAATCATATGGTACTTGTCTTTCTCTGACTTGTTTTGCTTAGCATAAAATTCTCTAGCTCCATCCATGTAGTTGCAAATGGCAAGATTTCATTCTGTTTTATGGTTGAGTAATATTCCATGGCACATACATACCATCTCTTCTTTATTCATTCATCTATCAATGGATACTTGGGTTGCTTCCATAATTTGGCTATTGTAAATAATGCTACAGTAAATGTAGAGGTGCATACATTTTTGAATCAATGTTTTTATTTTCTTTGGATAAATATCAGTAGTAAAATTACTGAATCATAATTAATTCTACTTTTAATTTTTTTAGGAACCTCCATACTGTTTTCCACAATGGCTGCACCAGTTTGCATTCCCACAAACAGTACATGAGGGTTCCTTTTTCTCCATATCCTCACCAACACTTGTTGTTTCCTGTGTTTTTTATTTTAGCCATTCTGACAGGTGTGAGGTGATATCTCATTATGGTTTTGATTTGCATTTCCCTGATGGTGAGTGATGTCGATCATCTTTTCATGAGTCTGTTGGCATGTCTTCCTTGGTGAAATGTCTGTTCATATCTTCTGCTCATTTTTAATCAGATTATTTGTTTTGGGGGGGTTGAGTTGTATAAATAAATTCTTTATTTTGGATGCTAACCCTTTTTTGGAAATGTCATTTGCAAATATCTTCTCCTACTCAAAAGTTTGTCTTTTACCTTTTCTGCCTGTTTCCTTCACTGTGCAGAGCTTTTTATTTTGATGTAGCCCCAATAATTTATTTTTGCTTGTTATCCTTGCCTCAGGAGATATATCTGGAAAGAAGTTGCTATGGGCGATGTCACAGAAATTACTGCCTGTGCTCTCTTCTATGATTTTTATGGTTCCAGGTTACACATTTAGGTCTTTAATCCATTTTGAATTTATTTTTGAAAGAAAGTGGTCCAGTTTCATTCTTTTGTATAGAGCTTTCTGGTTTTCCCAACACAAACGTATAGACATTTTAACTATATTTGTTCTTTCAATCCATGAGCAAAGAATGTCTTTCCATTTCTTTGTGTCCTCTTTAATTTCTTTCATCAATGCTTTATAGTTTTCATGCTATAGTTTTTTCAGCTCCTTATTTAAGTTTATTCCTAGGTATTTTATTATTTGGTGCAATTGTAAATGGGATTGCTCTCTTAATTTCTCTTTATGCTGATTCATTATGCACCAGATTTCTATACATTGAGTCTGTATCCTGCAACTTTACTGAATTCATTTATGAGCTCTAGTAGTTATTTGGTGAAGTCTTTAGGATTCTCTATGCATCTGCAAACGCTGAAAGTTTTACTTCTTTCTTACCAATTTGGATGCCTTTTCTTTCTTTTTTGTTGTCTGAATGCTATGGTTAGGACTTCCAGTACTATGTTGAATATAAGTGGTGATAGTAGACATCCTTGTTTTTCCTAATCTTAAAGGAAAAGCTCTCAGTTTTTCACCATTGAGTATGAAGTTCACTGTGAGTTTTTCATAGAAGTGAAATGTAAGTGGGTTGTTAAAGTCCCCTATTATTGTTGTATTCTATCAATTACTTCCTTTATGTTTGTTATTAGCTGTTTTATGTATCTAGGTGCTCCCATGTTGAATGCATAAATATTTACAATTGTTATATCTTCTGGTTGGATTTTTCCCTTTATGATTATATAGTATCTTTCTTTGTCTATTGTTACAATATTTGTTTTAAAGCCTATTTTGTCTAATGTAACTATTGCTACCCCGGCTTTTCTTTTCGCTTCCGTTTGCATGGTAAATGCTTTTCCGTCACTTTCAATCTGCATTTGTCTTTAGGTCTGAAATGAGTCTTTTGTAAGCAGCATATAGATGTGTCTTGCACATCTATTATTGGTTTTTTATTTATTGTTACCATTAAGTTTATATATAACATCTTATGCATATAAGTCTATGTCAAATTGAGGGTCGCTTAAATTTGAATCCCTTTTTCACTCCTTCCCCTTCACTCATTTCCCCTGCCCACTCCTTCCCCTGCCCAAAGTGACATACTTTGTATCCTTTAATTATGTGGATCTCTTGACTGATTTTTTTTAAAAGATTTTATTTATTTATTCATGATAGTCACACAGAGAGAGAGAGAGGCAGAGACACAGGCAGAGGGAGAAGCAGGCTCCATGCAGGGAACCTGACATGGGATTTGATCCCGGGTATCCAGGATCGTGCCCTGGGCCAAAGGCAGGCACTAAACCGCTGCGCCACCCAGAGATCCCTCTTGACTAATTTTTATAGATATATCTAAAACCTTAAGATGGTTTCACCTTCCTTTGTGGCTCAGGTTTTTTTCAGACTATGCTGAAAAGCACAGAAGGGCAGAACATGCATAGTTATTAAGAACATAGACTCTGGAACTAGGCTACCTTGTTTTAAATTCTAGCCCTGCTATTTACTGACTCTGGTGGGTTAAGCTACTGACTTATGTTCCCATGCCTCAGTTTGCCTTCTGTCAAATTAGGATAACAACCTATTTACTTGTAAGCTTATTATGAAGAGTTAATACAGATAAGGTGCATATATACTGTATGTGAAGTCCTTAAAAAATGCCTGACATGCAGTATGCCTCTTTGTTTCTAATAGAGCTAGCTTGATCAAGAGATGACTTACTTAAATCTCAGTGATTTCACAGGTTATGTGATTTGGCATCTTTCTGGCAGGTGTCAGAACATCAGATTTTCTATTATTGAGGAGGTGAAGAAGATTTAGGTCTTTGATCATCTCAGCCATGCCTCTGTAACCCAGATAGATATCATCTGAATTCACACTGCCTTTGAGTTTAAATAGAATTAGAAGGACTATCCATTACCCCAAGTGCTATGTGAAGTCCAATGACTTCTGCTAATTCTAACAGTTCTGAATCTCTGATTTTTATGTTTCAGTTTCTATAGCTTTTTTCTTCTTCCTACTCTATACCAAACCAAATGTGGGACTCAGACTAATTTCCTTGATTACTCCTTCTCCAAACTATGTACTCAAGGTCTGCTTCTATAGCAGCCTTGAATGAAGGTTTGGACTCATGGTGGTAGGTACAATATATTATTGTATTCAGTGAACCATGTCTCCTAGAACTGTGTAGTAAAGGGGTTTACATAGAGCAACACAATCCATTTCAATTAGAATATTAGTCATATGTATCCTTGGGCATTATTAACCACTCCAAAGCTGGCATTTCCCACTTCCTTTAGAGCTTGAGGCTTTCTGTCATGTGGTTTGGCAGCCTCTCCTTCCAATATAGTCGCCTGTATCTATCTCCTCCCTTCCTGTCTGTTTTTGCTCACCTACAGCCAGAAACCCCTATTTATTTCTTACTTATGCTTTCTCTAGGGGCATCACCTTACTACCTGACAAAGCAATTTATGGAAGTATTTTTCTAAACAAGGCAGTTCCCTCCCCACAGGAATTCTGATCTCAGTTAACAAAATATTATTTTCTCTGTTATATTTACATAATGTGTTTTTATCACCACAAAAACATGGATTCAAATATATACTTAATTTAATCCATTTCACAAATACTTAACTGAGCTCTAGGTAGGGGTTTTCAGGAAATTCAAAGGATTCAATCACTGATCCTGCCTTGGAGGAACGTAGCTCTTTCTAACCACAACAGATACAAGGTCAAAGTGATAAAGGATGTAAAAGAAGTCCTGATGAAGTGGTATGAGGGTTTGGATGTAGACTAACTCTACTTACAAGGGCCCAAAGAAATGTTTTCAAGAATTACTAGTTCCATGTTCAATTTTAAAATGGTTGGTTATCAGTCAGTGAAACCAGAAAGACTATCTAGCAATACAAGAAGGAGTAAGGGTTATTCTCTCTCAGAGACTTTAAAAATTGTTAAAATTTTCAGCTTTACACACAGAGTAGTATCAGATAGTTTATAAAGAACTGAAGTTTTGCTGTCTTTAAATTCCATGTAATTCCTATGCCATTCTAAGTATGTAACTAATGCAAAATAATGATGACCATTTATGAAACATATGTATATTTTATTTAATTTTTTTTAAATTTTTTTTTAATTTATTTATGACAATCACACAGATAGAGAGAGAGAGGCAGAGACACAGGCAGAGGAAGAAGTAGGCTCCATGCACCGGGAGCCCGATGCCGGGATTCGATCCCGGGTCTCCAGGATCGCGCCCTGGGCCAAAGGCAGGCGCCAAACCGCTGCGCCACCCAGGGATCCCGAAACATATGTATATTAAGAAAAAGTTGGGGATCCCTGGGTGGCGCAGCGGTTTAGCGCCTGCCTTTGGCCCAGGGCGCGATCCTGGAGACCCGGGATCGAGTCCCACGTCGGGCTCCCGGAGCATGGAGCCTGCTTCTCCCTCTGCCTATGTCTCTGCCTCTCTCTCTCTCTGTGTGTGTGACTATCATAAATAAATAAAAATTAAAAAAAAAAAGTTTTAAGAAAAAGTGATAAATATATATGCAAGGAACTTGCTAAATTTAAAGGACACTAAGGTGGGGAGAAGAACTCTGTAATCACATTTAAGTAGAGAACAATGGCCTGTAGTTACAGAGAAGAAAAGATGGAGCCATGTGAAGAACTGCTAAAGCAAATTAGGTAATTAATCTTCTATTAAAACAAACAATAGGGATCCCTGGGTGGCTCAGCAGTTCAGAGCCCACCTTTGGCCCAGGGCGTGATCCTGGAGTCCTGGGATCCAGTCCCTCGTCGGGCTCCCGGCATGGAGCCTGCTTCTTCCTCTGCCTGTGTCTTTGCCTCTCTCTCTCTCTCTCTCTCTAAGTCTATCATGAATGAATAATAAATAAAATCTTAAAAAAAAAACAAAACAATATAGCTAAGCCAAGTGAGTTATCTATCTAATTTGGTATCACTAGTGGTAACAGTTCTATATAGATGTCATAAAAGAAGACTTTTAGATACTGAATTCATTTTTCTCCTGCTATAGGCTATTGGCTTTTAGGGTCTCCATTTAGATGGAGAGGATTTCAGAGATAGAAGGGATTAAAATCCCTTCTAAAATTTTTACTAAGAACAGGTATTTCTGTTACTATGACAACTATGATAATAAATTATCATAAATTCTTTCAACATTAAATGTTTATTTAGTGTTATTCTGTGACAGTACTATGCTAGGGGATGGCTAGATTTGGAAATCAGATAGTCACCACTCTCCTATAGCTCATTACTTAGTAATGGGGAGTCTACTTTCAGACTAAGTAGCCCCATTTCTTTTATGTATGGCTTTAAATATTGGAATTTTTTTCTTTTATTGAACTAAAATCTGTCTCCTTAAAACATTTATCAAAGCTATGCCTTCTGGAATCATGAAAAATAAGTTGAATCTGTCTTAAACCTTATCCTATAAGCAGAAGAGGATTTGGAAAAATTATTTCATCAAAGACACTAAAAAAAGTATTAATGGGATAAGGCCAAATATAGGATTCTGCAGCCTACTATTATAAATTCCTTCTTAGCTGAAATAATTTTCCACATACCAAGCACATTTTTTTACAGAAACATGTTCATTGGTGATTTTAAAAAAATACTGAAATACATAACAAAGTTAAGAAAGTGGCAATTTCATGCAATATTATGCAAATATTTGATTTTTATTTAACTAATGTTTACATAAGATAGGGATTTTCATAGAATATCAAGTGGAAGAAAATTTTTGAGAGATTGACTAGTAGCATAATGAACACGAGTTTATCTTCATTCCCTCACAAAATTCCACTACAACGTTGGCCAGTAATTTTTACAGTCATAAAATCAAAAGGGCAAAAATATGGAAAAGAAGATACCAACAAAAGATAATTAAAATAAAATTTTGAATTTGAAAATTAACCAACATAGCAGAATGAAATTATGTGGGTGAGGGAGCCAAAACATTAGCTGATTTATACCATATAATCCCAGAAAGACTCTATTACTAGGGATAGCATTAAAGGCAGGGGTACAGGTGAGACTAAAAACACAAGGATTATTTAGACTCTCTATATATGTATATATACTTTTATTTGCCTTTATTTAAAAAGATGGAATGATAAACCAAAATAGAGAAAAATAGTCTGGAGTTTACACTATATTTTCCACTCAGAAGAGTCACCTTTTTATGGGAAGAGGTAAAAAATCAGTGAATACTTCTGTATTTTTACCATGATTATTTAAACTTCTATGACATTTGAATTCTTTCTCTTCAAATTCAGTATAGATTAGCAAAAGTCTGTGAAAAGTGAAAATTTTATTTTTAAAAAGTGCATCTTATGTAAGGCCTTAAAATATCAAATATATCTCTATACTGTCTTTCATACGAACTCCTTTATTCCTCCTCCCATCACCACTGTCTGATTTCATACTCTCATCAGCGTTCCTGTGGATTACTTCAAGTAATCTTAAAATTGATTTCCTGGATGCCAAATTTCTGTCTCCAAACCATTACCTGTGTTTTGGAACCCTTCTCCAAATGGATTTGAGCTTTCCTGCCTTCTGTATCTTTCTTACACTGCTCAAATTGTTCTAATGCTTGAAAACCTCTTCTCTATTCCCATATCTGTAACTCAAAGTATTAGATCATTTCTCATGGTTCAGCTCAAGTTTTCAACCCCATGAACCATACCCAACTTTTATTGCTTGGAATTAGTCTTGCTGTTTAGCTATTTTCCCTCAAAAAAGCTTTTGTACTTATATTATTATTTCTATCTCAATCTATTTCAAGTTACATATCATATTTGAGTCACCCAAAACATCTAGCATAGGACTTTATTCATAGCAGAGGCACAATAAATGTTGGATTAAATTTTACCTCAAATGGACAAAGGTAGATCAAGTAAAAAATATCTGATAATACTAAAAATAAGACATAGAAGACTGCTTAGCTTATAACCATTATAACTTTTATCTTTCCATAAAATTTCCTTATTTTTAAATTTACTTATCTCATAGGTATTTGCCAATTTTTTAAATTTCAAGATCCTACTTATTAGTTTGGGAGATGTTAGTTCACATACACACATTAATCTTTTCTTTGGCTCATTTTTGCTTCAAATGGGAAATCTATTTTTCTGTTATCTAGATGAAAGAAAATTACTCTGTCCACTGAGGTGAATAAATGCCTTATATAAAGGATAAGTCAATGCCTGGATAGCTGTAAAATTCCACTGTTGCACTCCATTTCCTCATAGAGCATTTTAGGGAAATGAATGGAAATTAGCTCAAAGGGCTCCAATGCTTTATCATATTTTTGGCATTTAATAAAAACAGATAAAAAGGAGAGCAAGCCTTATTTTGAACTTGATGTTATTTTTTCAAGACTGACTGGAACTCTGTCACCAAAAGTATTAATAAATAAAAAACAAGTTTAGAACCAAGAATGCCAATAATCATCCCACAATCCAACTTTTTTAAAGTTAGGTTTCCTACAGTAATCTGTTTGACATCAGCCTTAGCAACTCTTTTCTAGATATATCTCTACAGGCAAGGGAAGCAAAAGCAAAAATCAACTATTGGACTACACCAAAAATAAACATTTGCATAATAAAGGACATAGTCAACAAAATTAAAAAGCAATGTACTGAATGGGAGAAGATATCTGGAAATAATATAGCTGATAAGGGGTTAATATCCAAAATATATAAAGAATTTAAACAACTCAACACAACAAAAATGAATAATCTGACTAAAAAATGAGCAGACGACCTTGACATTTTTCCAAAGATATACAGATGGTCAACAGACACATGAAAAGATGCTCAACATCACTCATTGTAAAGGAAATGCAAATCAAAACCACAATAAGAGATCACCTCATACCAGTCAGAATGACTACTGTAAAAATACAATAGCAAGTGTTGGTGAGGATGTGGAGAAAAAGGAACCCTCCTGCACTGTTGGTGGGAATGTAAATTGGTGCAGCAACTGAGGAAAACGGTATGGAGGTTCCTCAAAAAATTAAAAATAGAAATACCATATGATTGAGCAATTCCACTATTGGGTATTTACCCTAAACAAATGAGAACACTAATTCAAAAAGATATATGCACCCCTATGTTTATTGCAGCATTATTTACAATAGCCAATATACAGAAGCAACCTAAGCATCAATCAACTGATAAATGGATTTAAAAATATGGTATATTTATACAGTGGAATATTATTCAGCTGTAAAAAAGAATGAGATCTTGCCATTTCAGACAACATAGATGGATATAGATGGTATTATGCAAAGTTAAATATATCACAAAAGACAAATATCTTATGACTTCACTTATATGTGGAATCTAATAAACAAAACAAATGAATAAACAAAAGTAAAAACAGACCCATAAATACAGAGAACAAAGTGATGATGCCAAAGGGTTAGGAATGAAGGGAGGGGCAAAAAGGGTGAATGGGCTTGGGAAGTACAGGATTCCAGTTATGGAATAAATAAGTCACAGGGTTAAAATGTACAGAATAACAGAATATAGTCAATAGTAATGTAATAGGATAATATGATGACAAATTGTAGCTATACTTGTGGTAAGCACAGCATACCATATAGAGTTGTCAAATAACTATGTTGTTCACCTGGAACTAATGTAACATTGTGTGCCAACTATACTTCAATAAAAAAATATATTTTTAATTAAGTTGGCATTCCTAAATCTCCAGTGGAAAGGCCCTGTTTTCACTTGATGAATTGCTACAAAGATGCAATACTTAAGTGTCACAGACTTAGTCCACTAAAACTTTTACATTTATATTTAACAAAACTTAAGAGGTTTCCTGGGGGCAGCCTGGGTGGCTCAGCGGTTTAGCACCACCTTCAGCCCAGGGCCTGATCCTGGGGACCTGGGATCGAGCCCCATGTCGGGCTCCCTGTGTGGAGCCTGTGTCTCTACCTCTCTCTCTCTCTCTCTGTCTCTCATGAATAAATAAATAAAATCTTTTAAAAAAAGGTTTCCTGTAAGAGCCTAAATCAACTTAGATGTAGGTAAATTATATTTTTTCATTTCCTTATTTATAGTATTTCTCCAAATGCTTGGGATAAAATAGGTACAGAACATTCTCAATTCGTTAATTATACATTCTGTATCAGTCAGGATTCTCTAAAAAACAGATCCAAGATAATATAGATATAGACATAAATACAGATATGTAAAGTAAGACTTATAGGATTGTGAGAACTAACAAGGCTGAAATCCGTAGGGCACGTTGGCCAGCTAGAGACCCTAACAAGAGTTAAAATTGCAGTGTTGAGTCTGAAATTTTTAGGGCAGGCCAGCAGACTAGAAATTCCAGCAGCATTTCTGTTATAATCTTTAGGTAGAATACCTCCTTCTCCACAAAACTTCTAATTTTGCTCTTAAGACTTTTAGTTGATTAGATGAGGCCCATGGACATTATGGAAAGGAATCCACTTTACTGAAACTCAGCTGATTATGTCACATTACTAACTAAATACCTTCAGATCAACAGCTAGACTAGTATTTAACCAAGCCACTGGGGACTTCAGCCTAGCCAAATTGACACATAAAATTAACCATCATACATTCAGTCATTAAATATTTATTGATCATCTCCTAAGGGCCTAGTACTACTCCAGACACAGATCTTACCCTCAAGGCCATAGCATTATCATATGGGAGACAAGCAAGCAAATCAACAATTACATGTTGGTGTGAAGTACTATGCTGAGGAGGCTAGATTAAGAGCATGAAATTCAGCCACAGTGATTTTGAGAACCATTAGAAGAAAGGTAATGATTGGACCCAATTCTGAAGGAAGAATAAGAGTTACTGAGCTAGGCAGGAGAAAAAGAAGAGACAGGGGCAGCCCGGGTGTCTCAGCGGTTTAGTGCCACTTTCAGCCCAGGGCGTGATCCTGAAGACCCGGGATCGGGTCCCATGTCGGGCTCCCTACATGGAGCCTGCTTCTCCCTCTGCCTGTGTCTCTGCCTCTGTGTGTGTGTGTGTCTCTCATGAATAAACAAAAAAAAAAATCTTTTAAAAAAATAAAGGAGAGACAAAGTCCTATACAAAAGTAATCTGCCTGGAAAAAAAAAAAAAGATGCAGGGGCATTGGATGTGTCTAGAGCAAAGGATGCAGATGCCACTAAGACAGAAAATTGAGCTGAGTAAGTGGTCAGATGCCACAATATGAAGGGATTTATGTGCCAAGCCATGGCATCTGAACCATATCCTAAAGTCTATGAAAATTTAGCCAAAAGGAATTCTACAATCAAATCAGCGTATCAGAACGATCACCTTGGCTGTGAGGCTAAGATGGGGCTGGGGAGAGTGAGGTGGGAATGAAAAGCAGAGACCAGTTTGCAAAATGGTAGTACAGAGCTGAGGAACTGTGAAAACCTGTAGCAGTGAGTGAAAAAAGCAAGATTAAAAGATTTGAGGGAGGGATCCCTGGGTGGCGCAGCGGTTTGGCGCCTGCCTTTGGCTCAGGGCGCGATCCTGGAGACCCGGGATCGAGTTCCATATCGGGCTCCCGGTGCATGGAGCCTGCTTCTCCCTCTGCCTGTGTCTCTGCCTCTCTCTCTCTCTGTGTGTGACTATCATAAATAAATAAATTAAAAAATAAAAAAATAAAGATTTGAGGGATAGAATAGATAAGATTTAGTGATAATTGATGAGGGCTGAGAGAGAGGGAGATATGTGATAAAGTTGGGTTTTGGAGTTAGATAAATATGAGCATGAGGGTGCCGTCTCACAAATCTTAAAGAGACCTAGCATGGACTGAAATAGGTCAATCGGAGAAGGACAAATATTATATGGTCTCATTCATTTGGGGAATATAAAAATTAGTGAAAGGGAATAACGGGGGAAGGAGAGAAAATAAGTGAAAATCTCAATGAGGGTGACAAAACATGAGAGACACCTAACTCTGGGAAATGAACAAGGGGTAGTAGGAAGGGAGGTGGGCGGGGGTTGGGGTGAATGGGTGACGGGCACTGAGGGGAGCACTTGGCGGGATGAGCACTGGGGGTTATGCTATATGTTGGCAAATTGAACTCCAATTAAAAAATTTAAAAAGAGACCCAGCCTGATGAGAAAGGTAGAATAAGGTAAAAAAAAAAAAAAAAAAAAAAAAAGTGAAAAATGCCCAAGCAACAACTACTACATCCTTCTACATCAAGAGCAGATGGTGAAAATGATTTCATACATTTCTCCCTAATCTTCTAACTTTCCTTATACATGGACCAACTCTGCTTTGCGTAGAACAAAATAGGTTTCTTAAGTAAAACTTTAGGGTATATTTGGAACAAAAGAATTTACTTGCAAAAGAAATTACTCTGCTAAAATTATTTTTGCCTTCTTACAAAAATGTACAAAACACTTTAAAATTCTGAATGGATTAGGTGATAAATAGGACAACTGTTAGCTTGTTCCCAGAAATTTCCCTCTGATAATTAAACAACAACAAAAACACATAGTGAAAATATCAGAAATATGCAGAATCTTAAAGAAACAGATTTTTAACTGTATTAAGAAATATAAACAAGGTGTCCACTTAGAGCAGAAGTAAGTTAGTGCCATAGAAATAAACATAGGTAGAAGCAAAACAAGCATTTCTCAAGGAGAAGGATGAACATCTGGTCTTCCTGGCATATATATTCCTACTGCTGAGATGCATGAATAAAGCTATTAAAGTCTGATGCAATTAACAATTCAAATTTAAACTCCTTTTCCTTTGATTACAGATGCTTTACCAGGTCACATGCTTAAAATTTGGCTTCTGAAGTAAATATCTATTTTTAGTTTGTCCCATACCCTTCTCTTCTTCTGAACAGAACACTCCACATTTTTGAAACCCCTCCTCTTTATCAGGGAACTGCTCCTTCTTTTTTCAGCAATATAACACAGTACCTGCCATGCTCTTAAAAACATATCCCTTAGTTACAGTAGAAAACAAGGGAAAACTGAGCCAATGTAGAAAAACAGTCCTGATAACATCATTTGAGGCATAGGGTCAAATTGTATTTGAAAGTCAGCCATACTTCCTAGACCTTTTAGTCATGTTAAGCATTAAATTTTGTATTTTGTATGCCACTTTGAGTTTCACTCTTTGGAACTTGCAACCTAGAGTCCTTATACTATGCACTATTATATTATGAGTAGAGGATACACCCTATCTCTAAGCTACCCATGAACTTGAAGCTGTATACACAATGAGTTTCTGGTCTTATAAAAAATTAACTGAGGGACGCCTGAGTGGCTCAGCAATTGGGAGTCTGTCTCCCACTTGGAGCATGATCCCAGGGCTCTGGATCAAGTCCCGCATTGGGCTCCTTGTGGGGAGCAGGCTTCTCCCTCTGCCTATATCTCTGTCTCTCTCTCCCTCTGTGTCTCTCATGAATAAATAAATAAAATATTTTTTAAAATTAACTGAAACACCAAAACCACAATACCAATATAAGACTCTGATCTTCAAGTCCATAAAAATATATCAATAGCCAACTGAAAAGAACACACTCTTCTCAAATGACGACCTATTTATTTATTTATTTATTTATTTATTTATTTATTTATTTTTATGATAGTCACAGAGAGAGAGAGAGAGGGGCAGAGACATAGGCAGAGGGAGAAGCAGGCTCCATGCACCGGGAGCCTGACGTGGGATTTGATCCCGGGTCTCCAGGATCGCGCCCTGGGCCAAAGGCGGGCGCCAAACCGCTGTGCCACCCAGGGATCCCCAAATTACGACATTTTTTTTAAAAAAAATTACAAGGTGGAAAAAGTAAAGAAAATTTTATCTATATCATTTGCCAAGTTAGAGGAAATGGAAGTTATTGTTTTATCTTAATTCACATAGTGATTACTAGACTTTAGTTTCAATAGAAAGTCAAGAATATTGCAGCTCCCTTCCCCATGGGAGATTCCCCCCTTTTATTAATTTAAGAAAATTATTCCAATGTCTCATTATTGAGTTACTAAAGCATTCATAAATTCAAGTCAGAGACAGGGTAGATGATATCCAAAAGTAGAAAAAAATAAACTAAATAAAATTTAGCTTAATTATGCATTAAAATGTGCTAATGAAGCACAGCTCAAAAACAAAATGAATTATGTGTGAAATTGAGTTATGTTACTGCTTCGATATCAAAGCCAAAATGTCTCAGAGTCCATATATAGGGAGTTGTTAGTAAATACAGTAAGACAAGTTTGATTATTTTTGACAATTATTATATTTTAAAATTTATCTTAACTTTTATGAAAAGTTTAATCCAATGACAAATACTTGTTTCCCCTTTCCTATTATACTTTGACAACTTAAATCAATGACTATATAAATTTGATTGAGATCACATATCATAATTTCAAATCAATATTCTGTAAAACTTGGGTATCATAGTCTTTATACTCCTACACAATCTTACACATAATAAAAAATAATAATAAATAATGAGGTCCTCCTCAAATATTACACCATGTACTATACAACCTCATTACAGTAGATGCAGAAGGATTTTTGGAAATGAGTCTCTAGTAAAAATAATGTGTCTATATAATCTTCCTTAGTCAAGGTGTCAGGAAATAGCTTTTGAATTGTGTTATAACATACCATCGAACAACAATGGTAGAAAAATGTATTCTAAACAGAGGGAAGGGCACCTAAGTGCCTCAGTGGTTAAGCATCTGCCTTTGGCTCAGGTCGTGATTCTGGGATCCTGGGATCAAGTCCCACAGCAGGCTTCCTGCAGGGAGCCTGCTTCTCCCTCTGCCTATGTCTCTGCTTCTCTCTCTCATTCTGCACCTCTCATGAATAAATAAATAAAATCTAAAATAAAGTAAAATATAATTGAGGGAACACAATGGTTCTCAATATGGAGAGAGGGTATTCCCTGAGAGGACATTAGACAATATCTGGAAACATTTTTGCTTCTCAAATTTGAGGGTGCTACTGGCACATAGTGGGTAGAGGACAATGGACAGCTAAACATTCTATAATGCACAGGATGTCCCACATGGAATTACCTGGGCCAAAATGTCAATAGTGTCAAAGCTGGCAAACCTTGAGCTAGGGAAATGAGTAAAAGAAAGGAATTAATGTGTTTAAAAAATAGTGCATAAATTATCTATAATTACCTATTATCTACAAATTTAGCAGCTTAAAACAATACATATTTATTATCTCTGGATTTCTGTGGGTCAGAAATTTGGGGACAGATTATCTGAGTCCTTTGCTTCAGGTCTCTCAGGAGGCTGCAATCAAAGTGTTGGCCAGGGTTGAGGTCTCATCTGAAATCTTGACTGGAAAGGATTCGATTCTGAGCTCACATGATTATTGAAGAATTCAGTCTCTTGCAGATTCTCAGACTGAACTCCTTAGTTTCTGGCTTGCTGTAAGGCAGAAGTTGCACTCAGTTCCTTGCCATATGGGCCTCTCCACAGGGCAGCTCCCATTATGGCAACTTTTTTCATCACAACCAGCAAGGTGAGACAGTCTGTTAGCAAGACTATCTGTAGCACAATGATGAAAAATATAGGTATTCAATAATTAGTTGTTGAATTAAGATGAAATAAACATGCAATATTTAATTGATTGATTAAGCACCTTATTTGTCTGAGAATTACTAAGTACTCTGAACTCTCCATGGATATAGATACAGGTATATGGCATAAACTTAAGCTAAAGGCTCTTGATAAAATAAACTGAAGTTAACAAAATATTAAATATATAATCATCAATGAACTTTGGAAGAAGGCATATTAAGACCAAAAGAGCAATGAGAAAAGAGATCTATCCAATCACTTCTTTGTACTAAGTAATTTTCAGGCATTATTTTTTAGCAAATGTTCATAAGACATAAAGAACCCCTATAACTCAACAATAAGACAACTCAATTTTTTTTAATGAATAAAGGATTTAAATAGACTTTTCTTCATAGCAAATATACAAATAGCCAATAAACATATGAAAATATCCTGAACATCATTAGTTATTAGAGAAATACAAATTAAGGCCACAATGAGATACAATTTTATACTCAGTAGCTATGCCAATAAAAAAATTAAATGGAAAATAACAAGTTTTGACAAGTACCAGAGAAATTAGAACTCTCATACATTGCTGATATGAAGGTAAAATTAGGACTCTCATACATTGTTTGTGCTGCCACTATAGAAAACATTTGGTATTTCCTTTAAAACTTAAATATTACCATTTGAGCCAACAACTCCACTCCTAGACCTAAGAGCATTGAAAACCTATGTTCACACCAAAACTTGTACACATATGTTCATAGCAACATTAATCATAATAGCCAAAAAAGTAAAACAACCCAAATGCCCATTGAGTGGTAAATATATAAAATGTGACATATCCATACAATGGAACATTATTCAACAGGTAAATAAAAGGAAACTCTGATATATGCTACAAGAATGAATCTTGAAATATTATGCTAAGTGCAAGAAGCCATTTATATGAAATGACCAGAATAGGCAAATCTATGGAAAAACATATTAATGGTTGTCTAGGGTTGAGGGGTTGGGAAAAATGGAAATGACTGCTGATGGGTACAAGGTTTCTTTTTTTTTTTTTTTAAGATTTAGTTATTTTTTTTAGGGAGAGAGCACATATGTGCTCCCAAATGAGTGCATGGGGAGTGGGGTTGAGGGTTGGGAGGAAGGCAGAAGGGGCAGAGGAAGAAGGAGAGAGAAACTCCAGCAGACTCCACACTGAGTGTAGACCCCAACACTGGGCTGGATCCCACCATCCTGAGATCATGACCTGAGCTAAAACCAAGAGTCAGAAGCTCAACCCACTCTGGCACCCAGGTACCCCTGGTACAGGGTTTCTTTTAGCAGGGTTTCTTTTAGTCACAAAATATTCTAAAAGTAGATTATTGTTATGATGGAATTACCCTGTAAGTAACTTTTTTAAAAACCCACTGCGTTATACACTTTAAATTGGTGAATTGTATATTATGTTAATTATAACTCAGTAAAGGTGATTTTTCAAAACAGATTCAAATCCCCCAAAGTTTGGCTCCAAATCCCTTGCTACTACACCATTTTGTAATCAGCATAGGATATTATAGTTTTATTAAAGAAAAAAATACTTCATTAAGTAAATTCTATTCCTGAAAAATGCAAAAGGTAAATAGCTAGATAGAAAAGGATAAATTCTCAACAAATTTTCTCTAAGAATTTTTCCAATTTTTAAATTGTATCCTTAAAAGAAAAAATCAGGTCTGGTGTTCATATATACCCAATTTGGAATATCATGCCAGAAAATAATTCTCCCTATAACTTTCCCTAATGTATAACTTTATAAGACCTATTATAAAACAGCAATAAGTAGAAAATGTAAAAGCCACATAAAGAAATAATAATACCAGCTACCACTGATTAAACATTTTCTCTATGCTAGATATACTTTATCTGTATTAACTGATTTAATCCTTTCAAATACTGAATGGTAGTCTAAGCTCACATACCAGATCAGTGTCCCTCTTCTCCATAGCAACCATTGAATTACGCAATTAAAATTTGTGTTTTAGAAAAACAACTATACATTATGACAATGACCTTTCAGGAGGTTCACAAATAATTGAGACCATGAGTGAATACCAAAGTTGATTGTACTGATAACCCCTCTCATCTTATACCCCCACTTCTGTCTCAAATGACACCAGTATTCCAATAGCTCATCATTTCTTCATGACTGGCCTTAGTTCTCCTTCAATGCCATGAGGAAAGGAAAGAATAGAGTGACAATTCTACCTCTAATTAGAATGTCCTCTCTCTGTTATACACATACATATATATATATATGTATATTTACACATATATTTCAGATAACCAGTGTCAAAGTCATCTGATTAATACGCTCTATTATTGGGGAAACTTAACCAGTCTGTCCAGGAAAGCTCCCTCTTGAGGCAGGAATTCCTCTTTTATTTTACGATTTCATTTTTCTTCACTGACCTCATAAATTAAAATGCTTTTACCTCAAGGACAGCAGGAAGGATCTTAAATTTTTATGCATCATTATTTGGAACCCTTCTTTCCAAACAATCTGCTGCATGTTGAGACCTTATTGATATGGAATTAGAAGGACCAGAACCCAATCACCTGGCCTCCCCTCTAAGGATACTTCAGGGAGCTATTAGAAATCACTGATGGAGGTACACTAAAGTGGGAGAACAAAAGCCTGGATCAGGGATTATAAAAGTGCAAGCCCATGGGCCAAATCTGCCTTGTAAATGTGTTTTGTCTGATTCACATTGTTTTTGTTTTCGTTTTTCTTTGTTGTCAGTATTTTAAAATTGAAATCTTTTATAGAAACTTTCTGGATTCCGGCTTTTATTTAAAAATCAGATGATCTGGGGGCATGTGAGTGGCTCAGTCAGTTAAGCATAAACTTGATTTCAGCTCATGAGACTGAATCCCAAGTTTGGCTCTACACAGAGCATGGAGCCTGCTTAGGATTCTCTCTCCCTCTCTCTCTGCCCCTACCCATCCCCACTCCTGCTTGAAAGTGCTCTCTTAAAAAAACAAAAAAAAAGATGATCTGGCTATACTGAGTCCCTGTTTCTATATGTGAATAATCCACTAGATCTGTGTGTCAGTGACTCACATAAGCTATTTGCCACATTCCCTAACACCCCCTCTTATGTTATAATTTATAACCTTAAATTGTTTCTTACCTGGCCCTGGCAGCAGTTGACTTTGTGATCACCAACCAAACTGCTAATAAAAATTATGCTGCCAAGAAGCTGATTGACCTTCAGCAAGTTATTGAGTCTTTTTGGGATTCAGTGTGTGCACTTAACCCTGGGAAGGGGAGCTCAGGGCACATGACATCTTCATTCAGTGTGTGCACTTAACCCTGGGAAGGGGAGCTCAGGGCACGTGACATCTTCATCTCTAAGAGTAATTATAACTCTAACATGTATTCTAAAATTTAGAATACTCTTGATAGAAATGGGCTTCCTGCTATAACTTCTATCAGTGAAATAATGTCTTGACTATCATTAAACTAAATTTAACATAGTCTGTTTTATTAGTGCATTTAATCACAAGAAAACAGTTCACTGTTAAGAGCACTGAAAAGAAATACACTTCAATAGTAAAGCCCTTCAAAGGGCTTATCCCAAGAAGGGCTTGATTTGGAAAACTGTGACTGAATGAGCAGCCTCTCTGAACACCTGGGACTGCTGACTTCAATTAGATTACAGCTGGTATTGTTCATTGTCTAGTTAAAGCCTAACAAACAAAAGAGAAAGGGATATAGTCATTCTCTTCAATTAAATCGTCTACACAACTGATTTCAAAAGTGATTTTACCCAGGATTTACCCAAAATTTCTTTGCCATAATTACTCTACATTATATAATTTGGATTTGTTTTCAATCTATTATTTCAAAAAATTAAGTCACTTAAAAAGCACTGAGTAATTTTCTTGCTAGTATCTGCCACTTTAGATCACATTCTCAAAAGTGCATTTGCTGGATCAGACTACACCAAGTGTATACAAAACCATTATCTTCTGGGATCATCAAAAAATCAATGTCAGATTTTCTAGGAAATAAAATAATAAGCAAACTAATAGACTGATAACTTGTCATTACAAAAGGTTATTTTTATGTCACCAAGTGAGAAGAGTTTAAGACCTTGCCACTCAAGGTATAGTTTGGTAAATAAGCAGCATCAGTATGCCCTGGGAGCCTCTAAGAGAAGCACAATCTCAGGCTCCGTCCCAGACCTGCTGCATTAGAACCCACACGTTAGCCAGATCCTCAGATGACTGATGTGCAGATTAGTTTGGAAAGTACTGGTCTGGACACAAAGGAAGAGTACTCTTGTTAGAATGGATAGGCTGAGTTCTAATCCTGATACTGCCTCTTATTAGCCACACTTAATTTCACCGCAGTTTCTTCATCTGTAAAATAAGACTACTATATCAACTACCTCAATCGATGCTCCCTGATTATATCTACCTATTACATCTGATGACCATGACACAGAATATGTCCAGAGTAAACACTTGCCAAATCTAGCTACCAAAAAAAAGTTAGAATCATATTGTAACCCCTATAAAAATTCTGACTCTACTTTGAAGCTAAAACTCAAATGTATTTTTACAAATCAAATTTTTTACCATGAGCTGAATCTGTTCATTTTGATTAAAATATAGAATTATTTTCTTTGATGTTTTTTCTTAAAGCTTTAAATGGAGATTAAAAGAGAACTGGTTTCCTTCCTCTTCTCTCTTGCTTCTCTCCCAACTCATCCTTCCTCCAAATACAAATGAAGGGAGATGCCTAAAGAGAAAAAACTGATTGAGCACTGCAGTGATTTTTCAGGATGCCCAAATAAATCTAAATTAAACTCCTTCAAAGCCCCATATCTAGCCCCAAAGAATCATGCTGTTAAATAGGTAAAAGATAAGATAGCAACACAAAGCAAACTTATCCACAGCACAGATGCAATGTTTGTTTAAAAGCCTTGGTCTGTTCAGAGAGAAGGCAGCAAGATAACAATAACAAAGGTTTGCTAAACTAAATGAGGAAAATCAAAACAGACAACGGGACTAAATATAAAAGACACCATAACAGATACCTCTGAGTTACATGGATAACATATAGGATGTGGGGGATGAACAATCCCAGGCAGCACCTGATAAGAATCCTTTGACTAACCTGGGACCCCAGCTTTTGAACTACGGGCCAAACCTATAAACTATAAGATACTCTACCGTATTTGTAATACAAAAGAAATTGCCCTTCCAATTTTGGTTAATAATGGGTTTTCTATATAAATTATTATCTTAACTTAGATTTTAAAATTTTATTTTATAAAATCCATTTTAAGTCATATAACTCTCTAGTTACCATTTGCTTATGGAGCTTACACATGAGCACTTTAATGTTTTTCCCAGTGCTACTAGAATAATAGTCCCCATTTGCCAAACAGCAGCCTTTCCATCGTCCCTGGTGTCTCTTGGATATCCCAAAGCTAGGGAATATCTCACATTGAATTTACACAGCTTCCTATCTACTGCCCATATACTCTGGCTCCTAACACTCCTCTTGGCTAATACAATTTCTCCTGTTATGCTTGGCAAGAAGCTGCATGGTGGTTATAACCTTTGACATCCTCCACGGTGCCTATTCTCTCAACTTCTGGGGCCTGGAACACCGTCCTGCCTGCCTCCACGTTCCTGGCATAAACACCATCTACAGCCCAATTTTGGTCACCAATACACTGATGTTAACCCAGTCCTGACATTCAGTCCTCACCTGGAACAAAAGGTTTTCACGTTTTCAACTCCACATACAAAAAAGTAGAAGGAATCAACAACAGAAATGCTTGGGCTTGTAGTGAAGTGATAAAGTGCTTTCAACTTTACCACCCGACCATCTCTTTTCCAGAGTCATAAGCACCCACAAGATTCTAAGCAGGAAGAAATTTTAGCCTCACATCTGTATCCTATACTAATTCTCCCTTCCCATTGTGATAGACACCTTCATTTGTTGTGATGATTCCTTTCTCTCAGGAGCCCTTTAATCACTTATTTCATTCTGACCTCAAGGACTCTTATGGACCCACTGTCTATCCTTCAAAAATGTCCTAAATGCCTGGATCTCAAGCAAATCAAGAGATGAAGTTAGAAATAAGGGTAGGGCTGAGAGGAAAGTGTTTCTCATACCTCCACATACTCAGTACTGATCTCGCTAGTCCACATCAGCACCAGAGTTTCAATTGCTCCATAAATTTGCCAACATTTGATATGGTCAGAGATATTTTTTTGTTATTGTTTTTGTTTAATTGTAACTGCTCTAAGGATATGCAGTCCCAGTTGTTATTATATTATTTTCATTCCTTGGATTTCCTTGACATAGCTTATGCTATTCTACCAATTGAGGGGGAAAAAATGACACATATAATTATGTGATATGTAACAAAAGGATAGGGTATATTTTTTCTTAAGTTATTTTTTCCACAATGGCAAATATCTTAATATCTGTACTTATCAATAATTTAAAAATGCCTTAAGATGTATATTATCTAAGTATAATGTATATTATCTTTAAGTATATTTTTTTCTTTAAGTATATTTTTAAGTTTAGTTTATTCTAGCCTTTTTAACTTCTTTTCCTAGAAAGAATACAGAAAATAATTAAATTATTGAAAACACAAGTGCCCAAATTACAAGAACATAAAGTTACTCAAGAAATCAAAGAGCTATTTATCACATACCAAATTGGTAAAGGTTTTTGAAATGATATCTCTAGGGTTGACAAGGGTGGGTAAGGTAAAATACACATTCTCATATATTACTCATGGAACAGACTTTTTAGAAAGCGATTTGGCCGGCAACCTCGGTAGCTCAGCGGTTTAGCGCCACCTTCAATCCAGGGCGTGATCCTGGAGACCTGGGATTGAGTCCCATGTCAGGCTCCCTGCATGAAGCCTGCTTCTCCCTCTGCCTGTGTCTGTCTCGGCCTCTCTCTCTCTCTCTCTCTCTCTCTCTCTCATGAATAAATAAATAAAATCTTTTTTTAAAAACAGAAAGCAATTTGGCTGTTTATGGTGAGAGCCTTAATTAACACTGCTCATATCATTTGACTCAATAATATCACTCCAAGAAATGTATTAACTCTAAATAAATAGTCAAAGATATCGACAAGTATTTTACTTCAAGGATTTCAGCATTATTTATAAAGCTAGAAAATTGGAAATAACCTAATTATTCAAAAGTAAAGGAATGGCTAAATCAATTATGGCTTATACATATGATATGCTGCTAATAAAAATCAAAGAATATTTGTCACATAAATAAGTGCTATTCATATAACATTTTAAAGAATGAGACATAAAGATTACCAAAATTTTATACAGGAAAACAATGTACCTTAAAATGCAAAAAGGAAAAATACTAAAAGTTTAACAGTGGAATATGTCCCTGAAGAGTTTACACTTGAGTTGGTTGTTACATTGAGTTGATAGATGTGTTCCTTATACCTATTTAGCAATATACAAATAGTATATCAAAGCACAGAGGTTTGACCAACTAATTATTATCTGTGTACAAGGAATATCCTTTGAACTGAATCCAGAAGAATGAGTTGTTTTCCAGATGGAGAACTAGCAGAAAGGCATTCTTGCAGGAAGAAATAATGTATGCAAAGCCAGCGAGTTGTGTATCCCTGGTATCTAGGTTAAGGGCCAAATACTCAATGTTTGTTGAATACACTAATGAATGAGTTGTAAAGAAACATAATTTCATTCTCTCTGACTCTTCCTTGTCTCCTGTTTCAGTCACTAAAAGCTTATGATTATAACATAAGGATATATTACAAATATCTAAATTAGTTTTATATCAGTTATATCTTAGAATGTTGCTCCTTAAAATCATCTTGCAATTTCTTTATTTCATCAGCAGTTGATGAGTAATTTATTGAATAGTTAATGTAAGAGGAAGACCCCCTGAGAAATTATTTAAGGGTTTTAACTCTTTACCTTATATCTTAAGGAACAGCTGACATTTAGACCAAGAGCCCTTTGTCTACCTACCAACTATATATCAAAAGAAAGAATGCAATTGAGTTTGGGCACTTTTATTTAAAAAAAAAAAATAGACCTACTACAAGGGGATCTCTGATACAATTTAGGCTTCTTTTAAAAAAGATTTGTTTGCTGTTGTTTATTCTTCCTAAAATAACGAAGTGATATCTTGGCAATGTTGATTGCAATGTTGATATTAAAATCCCTGAACATTAATACTTAATTCCTGAGTCATTATTTATTTTCACATCTATAAAGACTTAAGTCCATCTTCTTTTGTCAGCAATTAGGAGATGGAAGGCTTGGATGGAAACTTGGTAATGTTTTTCTAATCTAATGATAGATGACAGAAAAAACGTCTACTGAAAGGAAAAGCAGAGGGATATAATCTCACCCAGGACAAGATTTAATTCATAGATAGGAACTTAAATTCAATGAGATATTTATTATTAAAATAATAGCAACTGAAAACTCTTTTCTTATCATTTTAAATACTAACTACTCTATATTAAGACTAGCAAAATGTTATAGATAAGATAGCATTCCCCACAGGTGTGAAATCTAACAGAAGACCCCTACATATGGGTGCCTGGGTGGCTCAGTCAGATAAGTATCTGACTCTTGATTTCAGCTCAGGTCATGATCTCAGGATTGTGAGATCAAACCCTACACTGGGCTCCATGTTCAGCATGGCGTCTGCTTGGGATTTTCTCCCTCTGCTCCTCCCCAACTCTCTCTCCATAATAAATAAATAAATTACTTACTTACTTAATTAATTAAATCTTTAAAAAAAAAAGAAGAGCTCCACATATCACCAAGAGCCTCAATAAGGGTGAATAGAAACAAAGAGCTCTGGCACCAAAGAGTACCTTTTAATTGTGAAATGTACAATTAAAACTGTGAAATTCCAAACTTCTACCCAAAAGAGCAGAGTTGGTCATATCCAAAGCAAGAGAACCAAATGGATCACACTTTGTTGTACAAATGGAGGTTTTGCAGTAGAAATAAATACTGAGAAAACTGAGTGATCACATGCGTATGGATAGTTACTCATGCAGATGCATAAGACTCTTCACTGTTGAAATCTGCACCATCGCAATAATGCAAATCATGATTTAGGGGGTGAAAAACATGGTCATTTAATCAGTGTGGTTCATTTAAATTGGTTTTGTACTTGGTATTTGATTTGCAATGTTTTTTTCATTGTTATATAAGCCTAAGTTTCATGTTTGTACGTATTTTAAGGTTATTTTTTAACAATCTTTTTTTCCTTCAAAAGAGATATACACATTCTTTGGTGGAATATAAGGTATAACTTGGCTAAGAACAGACTTATCATTTGACTCCCCGCACAAATCCACCAGAGTGTGCCAGTGGCTGTTTCCTGTGGCAGTTACGGAGGCCATTACAAGTTGTGAAAGTAGTACTTTACCCTATATATCAATCAATCTCTATGAACCTGGTTGAAATAGTTCAGGGCAGGAATCCAATTCAGATGATTAGGTTGAACTATGTGAAACTGCCAGTTTTGTAAGTCTTAAAGAGAGTTAAATTATTAGCATTTTCTTATCATGCAACATAATACATACTCAAGCCTCTTTTCCTTCAAGGAGAGCCTGACCTAAAACAGTATGAGACCTCTTAAAAAATACAGACCTCAAAAAATAAATAAATAAACAAACAAACAAACAAATAAATAAATAAATAAATAAATAAAAATAATAAAAAATAAAATAAAATAAAAAATACAGACCTCTTAACAGGCAACTAACCTCTGATACCATCCTGATATTCACGAATGCCATTCATTCAAAGTAGCATTAAAAAATAAAGGCCTTTTTTTGTCTCTTCCTAGTGCTGCCTGAGAGGTGGCAGCCATCTTCTATTCATCATCATGGCCACCCTTAGACGTCTTGTGAAGCCCAAGATCATTAAAAAGAGGACCAAGAAGTTCATCCGGCATCAATCAGACTGATATGTCAAAATTAAGTGCAACTGTTGGAAACACAGAGACATTGACAATAGGGTGCACAGAAGATGCAAGGGCCAGATCTTGATGCCCAGCCTTGGTTACAGGAGCACCAAGAAAACAAAGCACATACTGCTCAGTGGCTTCTGGAAGTTGTTGTCTACAACATCAAGGAGCTTGAAGTGCTGCTAATATAATATGCAACAAATCTTACTGTGCAGAGACGGCTCACAGTGTCTTCTCCAAAAACCAAAAAACCAGTGTGGAAAGAGCAGCTCAGCTGGCCATCGGAGTCACCAATCCCAATGCCAAGCTGCACAGTGAAGAAAATGAATAAACAGACGGCTTATGTACACATTGTATTTGTGTTAACAGAACCATAAAATTACAAAAAAGGGCTTTTTATATATAAAAACAATATAATGGAAAAAGCAACTATGTAATACACTTAAATTCAAAAAATAAATTCAATATGAAAAAGATAGAAATCATGAAATATATAATTAGACAATAAAAGTGGGACACTGGAGTTTTGAGAAGATGGTGGAATAGGAGGATCCTGAGCTCACCTCAACCTACAGACAAACCAAGATAACAGCTAAATCTATGCAACTAACTGAAAACAACCTGATGACTGGCAGAACAGACTTTCCACAGTTAACCACAGTAGGAGGGCAGAAACACAGTTGGGAACAAAATCCCCACCACCATCATGCGACCTACCACAAATGGAAGGGACATCACAAGCATGGAGAAGTGAGAAGATCAGGTACTCCTGACACTGGGGACCCCTACCAGGAAGACAATCCCCATAACACCTGGTTTGAAAACCAGTGGGACTTAAACTCATGGACAGCCAGAGGGCAATAGAAAACTGAGTCCCCATCCTTAAAGAGCCAGCATACTAATAACTTGGCCCAGAGATAGCACAGAAGCAGCAGTTTGAAAAGTGCTTGGGGTATATGTGAAGAAGATTTCTGAATAATCATAGAACATATGCAGAAGAGGAAGGGATCTGCAGGAGATTTCTCTGGGAACAAAAGTGCTCAGAGGCACAATTTCTCTTCTCCTTCCCACCTCACTTCCCAATCTAAATGGCTGGAAACTTGTGGGAATAGTGCTAACACTCTTCATCTTCCTTGCTAGCACTTCATGCCCCATCCTGGCATTCCTCTGAAAACCCACCCTGTCAAACTTACCTGCTTTGGCAGGCATCTTTCCAAAGTGGCTCCTGCACTGCCACAACAAGCAGGCAGCCCCACCAGAACCAGTGCCACCCAATGGTGAAAAACTGAGTTTTTTCATCAAAGATTAGGAAAAAGAAAAAGATGTCCACTCTACCACTCTTATTCAAAATAGTGCTGGAAGTCCTAGCTGCAATGATCATAGAAGAGAAAAAAATAAAAAGCATCCAAACTGTTAAGAAAGAAATAAATTTCTATTTGCAGATGACATGATACTATATACAGAAAACCCAAAAGAAACAACCAAAAAACTTTAAAACTGTTAAATGAATTCCATAAAGTTGCAGGATACAAAATTAATATGCAGAAATCTGTAGCATTTCTATACACTAATAATTAAGTAGTAGAAAGAAAAATTAAGAAAACAAACCTACTTACAATTGCACCAAAAAAGAATAAAACATCTAGGAATAAATTTTATCAAGGAAGTGAAAGACCTATACTCTCTCTGAAAACTACAAGACATTGATGAAAGAAACTGAAGACAATAAAAACAAATGAAAAGACTACCATGCTCATGGATTGGAAGAACAAATATCATTAAAATGTTCATACTACCTAAAGCAAGATTCAATGAAATACATATCAAAATACCAACAGCATTTTTCACAGAACTAGAACAAGCAATCCTAAAATTTGTTTGGAACAAAAGACCCTGAAGAGCCAAAGCAATCCTGAGAAGGAACAACAAAGCTGGAGGTATCACAATCCTAGATTTTAAGATGAACTACAAAGCTATACTAATCAAAACAGTATGGTACTGGCACAGAAAACAGACATATAGATCAACAGGACAGAAGAGAGAGCCCAGAAATAAACCCACATTTACATGTCAACTAATCTATCACAAAGGAGGCAAGAATATATAATGGGGGAAAAGTATCTTCAATAAATGGTGCTGGGAAAACTGGACAGCTACATGCAAAAGAATGAAACTGGACCACTTTTCTACATCATATGCAAAAATAAACTGAAAATGGATTAAAGACCTAAATGGGAGACCTAAAACCATAAAACTCCTGAAAGAATGTAGACAATAATCTCTTTGACCCTGGCCTTAGCAACATATTATAGATATGTCTCCTCTAGCAAGAGAAACAAAAGCAAAAATAAACTTTTGAGAATACACCAAAATAGAAAGTTGTACAGTGAGGGAAACCATCAGCAAAACAAAGAAGCAACCTACTGATATTTGTAAATGAAATGTACAAATTAAGGGGTCAATATCCAAAATATGTAAAAAAAAAAACTTATACAACTCAGCACACACAATAACCTGATTAAAAAATGGGTAGAGGACGTGAATAGACATTTTTCTAAAAAATATATACAGATGGAAAACAGACGCATGAAAAGATGCTCAGCATTACTAATCATTAGGGAAGTGAAAGCCAAAACTGCAATGAGATACTACCTCAAGAAATAACAAGGGTTGGCAAAGGTATGGAGAAAAGGGAACACTTGTACACTTTTGGCAGTAATGTAAATTGGCAAAACAGCAAACTTTCAAAACATTATGGAGGTTCTTCAAAAAACTAAAAATAGAAATACCATATGATCAAGTAATTCTACTACTCCACTACTAGGTATATACCCAAAGAAAACAAAAATACTAATTTTAAAACACATATGTACCCCTATGTTTACTACACCATTATTCTCAATAGCCAAGATATGGAAGCAACACAAGTATCCATCAATAAATGATGTGGTATATGCATATATTTATATATTTATATATATAACACATATGCACACACACATACATGCATACATATACACACACAACAGAATATTATTCAGCCATAAAAAGAATGCGATCTTGCCACTTGTGACAACATGGTTTGACCTAGTATTATGCCAAGTGAAAGAAGTCAAATGAAAAAGATAAACACCATATGACTTCATTTACATGTAAATTCTAAAAAAAAAAAAAAAAAAAAAACCTCTTTTTTTTCCAAAGATGTATTTATTTTGAAAGAGAGAGAGCACACACTAGCCGGGGGAGGGACAGAGGGAGAAGGAGAGAAAGAATCTTAAGTAGACTTCCCGCTGAATGCAGAGCCCAGTACAGGGCTTGATCTCATGACCTCAAGATCGTGACCCCCAGATTATGACCCGAGCTGAAACCAAGAGTCAGACATTCAACCAACTGAGCCACTCAGGCATCCCTAAACAAACTCTTAAATACAGGGAACAAACTGGTAGTTGCCAGAGGGGAGGGTACCTGGTCAGGTATGTGAAACAGATAAGGAAATTAAGAGGTACAATGTTCCAGTTAAAAAATAAATAAGTCACAGAGATGAAAAGTACAACATAAAGAATACAGTCAATAATATTTTGTGTATGGTGACAGATTGTGACAGCCCCTATTGTGGTGAGCACTGAGTAGTGCACAGAATTATCTGATCAATATGTTATACATCTGAAAAACATACCATTATATGCTAATTATACTTGAATAATTTTTAAAGTAATAAATAAATAAAAGTGGGACACTGTCTTGAGGAACTTCTTGACTACTGATTAGGGAGCCCTCCTCTTTAGGTCAGAAATTAGTCAATCATTTTTTGTATGAAGCAGTGCAGAAAATTTTCAAAACTCCCAGAAACAGATATGAGTCAGAATGGTTTTTCAATAAAATTCTTTTTATTTCCCAATCAAAATAAAATTAAAAAGCCATTAAATATTACCCATAGTGTTTGCTCAGCCTTTTTTGTGAGGCATCTTTCCTTTTATTGTTTCAAATCTCCTAATAGTGATGAATTCCTACCCACATCTAACCATAGGAGAGAGGACAAATAAAGGTTTGTCCAGTTATTGCTTCATTGGAACTGAGGTGATCTGCTTCCCGGTTTCACACCAAACATGATTGTTTTTTTTTTTTTTTTTTTTCCAAACATGATTGTTAGTGTCAATATCTAAGCACAACTTTTCTGGTCTCATTTGGGGCCCTGAAATGCATATTCCACTTTCTTCCAACAAATATTTCAAAATAGCCAAGCATGGCTAAACCCTCATGATACAGGGCAAGAGATGAAGAAATCTGAAGAACACCTCAAGTTCTTGTTACTTTTCATGTTTAATGTTCATAACTTACCCCTTAGGAAGGAAAAAATCCATATCTTGTATATAGTAGCTCCATATCCACTTGGTTCCCAGATAAAGAAAGGAGTACCCCCTTGACAAATGGCCAATAAACCCTGGCTTCAGAAACATGCATGATATTTTATGATTTCCCTGGCATGACACCAAAGAGCTGAGGTTAAGGTTCTGTGATGTATTCACAGAAGAAAAAAATGTGATTTGTTGGATCTATAAAAAGAACTGAGTAAAATTATAATAAATGATAAAATATTCCTGAAGTTCTGTGATAGTAAAGTTATTAGTCACTTGTTCATTCATTCAACAAATGTTTACAAGAATCTATTATATGTAAGGTACTGTATTAATACAAATAATTAACATTTATTGAGTATTTAATTGTTCCAGACACTACACTAGGTATTTTATGCACATTGTTCCAAAATTATTATGAATTAGGTATTATCCTAATTTTACAGAAGAAAAATTAAAAGTTAGAAAGGTTAAATAACTTGCTCAAGTTCATAAGCAGCAGTGTTGGGATTTAAATTTATACCTGTTTTCTTTTTATCATTAGTACTACTTGAAAGGGGGCACCTGTGTGGCTCAGTGGTTGAATGTCTGCCTTTGGCTCAGGTCATAATCCCAGTGTTCTGGAATCAAGTTCGGCATCGGGCTCCCCACAGGGAGCCTGCTTCTGCCTCTTCCTATGTCTCTGCTTCTCTCTCTGTGACTCTCATGAATAAATAAATAAAATCTTAAAAAAAAAAAAAGAAACACTTGAAAGCACTTGAAGATTGAAGGAATATAAATATTCAGAGTGTCTAACAGTGCACAAATCAATACTATGTTTAAGTAAATAGGAATCATTTTGAAGTTAGCCATCTAAATTTCATTTGAGGCCAGAAGCATAAATATTGAAGTCCTTTTTCTGTTGACAGTAACGTTTCCCAATCTCATCTGTAGCACTTGCCAACAGCCAACATCGAGATGAATTTTACAGGTATAACTGAAAATTATCATTGTATTGGCCAGTGTGGAAATTTTCTGCTGGTTCCCCTGTGGCAGTGTAGTTGCCCTTTAAGTCTAAAAAGCCTGGAGGCTGTGGAATGCTCAAAACTGGGTTCTTCCCTATATATTTGCCAAACAATAACCAGGAGTGGCCTCTGTTTAGTTCTTCTATTTTGAGTTACACAGTAGGACTAGACCACGATTATTTCACAAAAACATGTGATTATTTTAAGTATATAATAAACTTACTGAGTATCTATTAATGCAATCTATATGACAGAGATCTATATTCATTTCTTTTAGAATAGTCCCATGTAACCAAGGAAAATGTAACAAAATAATAATTTGCATATGTACCTTGAGCAAATATAGCACATTTAGGACCATTTCTATTCCTAAATTTGCATAATACTCTAAGGGAGACATGCTGAAAAGAATCTGTAACTACTTCCCAGTCCTCTAAATACCTCAGATCTTATCAGGAAGAATATGTGCCTTTTTCACCATTTTTATCCTAAGCCCCATGTATATGCCTTGCATGGCTATTTTATGTTAAAATAGTAAGTTTGTTAAATAAATGAGCTCTATATCCTTTCAAATTCTTTGGCAGCATTCCTTTTAAAAAAAAAAGTAATAGTAGCCTGTGGGTCAGAGGCTCTGGATTTAGTCCTGACAATACGCTGAACCCACCATTTGACTTTTTAAACAAGCCACAGTAACAGACTGCTTCCATGAGAGTCAGTGGAACTAAATGGGTGGATAGAGTGTTAAGGAATGATACCAGATGCTCCTTAGTATAGCACTAATGGCTTTTAGCTCTTTCTGAAAGAATGAGCCATGTAGATGAGGCCTTCGATCAGAGAGCACATGATGAGTAAGCAGCCTTTTGGAGGTGACACTGGTAAATACCTTTGAGTGGTCCAAACCCTCCAGACCTAGAAACCATGGGCAAGATGACAAACTTTGGACCCTGCTGTCAGAATGGGGTCAGGTGTTCTAGCAAAAATGGCATAGTTCAAGGACTAGATGGCCCTCCTAATGGGTTAACACTAGGAGACAAAACTGACTCTGGGCAGTAAAAGGAAATAAAATCATCAAGATGTACCAGGTATCCTGGAAAGCCAAATAGGTGAGCCTGGTGGCATCTTCCAGAAGAAGTGATCAGTCGGGGCCGCCCCTTACAGACAAAGCATGCTTAGAGAGTCTGACACCAGTATACCTCATTTAAGTCTGCAAACAAGTAAAGTGTGCAGGTGGGGTTTGAGAGAAGAATGCCAGACAGTAGAGGCAATAACCACAAATGGCACACAAGGTCAGGGCACGACACAGCAAGGTTGGACTAATGTTGTCTGACAATCACAAAATTTCCCAGGGAGAGCTCTTCAGATCACCCTGCTACTCACTCTCGTTAGATCAATATTCAGAGTCTGTGAAACTGACAATTGCTTTATGTGGGAAAAAATCTATTTATTTGACTCTTATTTGTAAATTTTCCCTCAACTCCTGAGCTATCTGCAGCCAATATTTTTCAAATGTTTCTATGGATGACGCTTTTGACTAAGACTTAATGAAGACAATTAAAAATGGTTACAAGATCACTTAGATCTTACATCACCAGCGTGATGTAATAATAATCAATGACATTATAGAACTCTTTAAGTGGCTTTATTGATGGGATATTAAAGCTTATAGGATAGGAGAAACTAAGAAATTCAAATGAAGATAAAGGCAGAGACCTAAAAATGCAGTGAAAATTATCGAAATAAGCATCCCAGTTCTGTTAACCAATTAATTCTGTGATCTCAGTGAACTCACTTTCACCTCAGGTTAAAAATCAAGTAATTCTTGATTTTTTGCCTTTCACTCCAAAACCTCCTAGCAAGTTTCTCACCACTCTACTGCTTATCGCGTGGTGCATCTTCATCTACAACCTCACCTGAAATACTGTAATTATCTCCTCATTGGCCTCCCTTGCTTTTACATTTGCCCTTCTTCAGTCTAAATTCCACATAACGTATGAGTAATCACTTTTAAAACATGAAACAGATCACATCAAATCCCTACTCAAAACCTTCCTATGGCTTCCCAACATATTTAGAATGAAATCTAAACTCCTTACTAAGGCCTACGATCTGGCCCCAACTACCTCTCCCATCTCATCTTTGCCCACCCTCCCTAACTAACTTCATTAACTTTCTGGCTGGTTTCTCAAATATGCCAACTCATTCCCACCACAGACTCTTCAATGGTATTTCCCTTTGTCTGTAATGCTCTTCCCAAAGACATTTATATGGTTGGCACTTTCACATCATTCAAATCCCTAACTCTATCTTCCACAAAGAGCAATTCCTGACCATCCAATCTAAAACAACTCAGCCCTTCATTCACTATCCCTTTATCCTGCTCTTCATTTCTCCTCATAGCATTTGCGATTACCCAAAATCACACTTGTAATTTAGCTGATGATAAGCTTTTTAAGGGCAGAGACCTAGGGTGTCTTATTAACTGATTTATCTTCAGTGCTTAGCACCAGCTAAAATAGTAAATTCTCAATAAATATTAAACCAAATGAATTATCCTTCAAGCTCTATCATTTTATGACACTACAATACTCAGAGGATCAGTGGAGTGGACTGACATGCTGTCAGATTCTAAATAGACTGGTAACTTCACTACCTTAGGGCAGATTGCTTGGACTGGCTGCCCATGTGGCATTTTTCTTTTCATATGCAGGTAGATGCTCCTATATGTCCTCCATTGGTGCTGCCCTTGTCCTATATCCCTTTTTCCCGGTGATGGTCAGAGAAGGTTTTCACTGCTTTCTTTTTCCTTTGAGGACTTAAACATTTTGCAATCTCAATAAAACTTCCTCAAGTCTTTGAACTTCTACTATGATGTTCTGTATTTTTTTCCTACCAAAATATAACTGCTATATATTTGCTGGATGAGAGCTAATTAATTAGCATCAAATGCTGAAATATTTACTGCATTAAAATTCCATGCCATGTGAAGATGTAGAAATAAAAACTGCTTTCTGCTTTTTCTGCTCTTGACAATCTCTGGAAATTTCCTAGACTGCCCTGAGAATTCTTTTTTTTTTTTTTCTTTATGTGACAAAGGCTACTTGCTCAACAGTCTTTTATTCTTCAAATATCATCTATTCATCATTACAAATGATATGTTGCTGGCTAAGACTGATGTTTGTCAGTTCAGATGGAAACATTGGATTAATACTATCACTTATTTTTAAAACCTGTGTTAGGTGGCATGCATACACAATCATGTGTATGCATAATACACAATGTATTAAAAGGAAAAGCTGCTGCTTCCTGTAACTGATTTCCTTATCATATGAGATCAAATAGGTCAAAGATAGCTAATACACAAAAGCTGAAAAAGAAGTCCTTATTTCCAGGGACAGTTCAAGAAAGTGCCCTAGAGGGATCCCTGGGTGGCGCAGCGGTTTGGCGCCTGCCTTTGGCCGGGGGCGCGATCCTGGAGACCCGGGATCGAATCCCACGTCGGGCTCCCGGTGCATGGAGCCTGCTTCTCCCTCTGCCTGTGTCTCTGCCTCTCTCTCTCTCTCTGTATGACTATCGTAAATAAATAAAAAAATTAAAAAAAAAAAAAGAAAGTGCCCTAGAAGATCCCATTCACATGTTCCAAAAGCTTTAATTCCTCACTTAAACATCTATAGAAGTATCCAGTGATTTAAAAGATCATAAAATAGATATAGCCCATTTTCTTTGCATTAAATACTCTACTGAAAATTCTACGATTTCACTTCCATATGTTCAGGAAACCATAAAACTAAAAATTTCTAAACTGGCTGATTTCTTAGCTCAACCATAGAAGTTGAAACAAGTTAGTTCTCAATACCCAAAATAGTATTAAGAGCAACAGTTTTTTTCTATGTGCTAACTAGAACTGTGCATTTAATTCTCTAGAAAAAGATCTGAAGTTGTGCCCTCTGCAAACCTTGTACTGAGACTAGATCTATACATTTTAAATTCTATTTGGACAATAGATTACAATTTCTGTGACTCTGTCATTAAAATCAACAAACCCAAAGTAAAATGTAATCACAATGAACCAAGGAATTAAGGTAAGATATTAAGTTAGTAAATTCATATAAAGGACAAGTTAGACTCCCTGCTGTCAACCTCAAAGGTTATATGTAATAAACTAAAAACTATAAGCAAATTGAGACACAGGAAGAGAACATAACTAACTCTTAAGACTTAAAGACATAACTCTTAAATGATAAAATAGAGACTAAAATGTTGCTATCCTAACCAGATATAACATTTAAAATATTTTACAACCAATATGATACCAGTACTGGCCCTAGTAAAATAGACTGGAACTTGCCAAAGAAGTAGGACTCTTTTGATCTTTGAGAACCCTTTTGTGGCAGGCATCAACCATTTAGTGGCTGATTTAGGGGAAGTCTCATGGGTTCTGGGGGAGGGTCTAGGGCCAAAGCAGTGGAGATGAGGGCAAGGCCACTCAAAATGTTTGAAGTAGAAGCTCTTTACCAATCAATAAAAAAGTATTTCAGTACTTTTAACACCTGGAAGAGCCATACAATGCATTCCAAATGAACATTACCCTTCACACTGTCATGAGTTTTAAGTGACTGAGAAAAGGAGAACGGGAGGGGAGGGAAGAGCAAGGAATATATCTGTCACTCTATAATATTTTTTACTTTGCTATTTCACCTCCCTTAATGAGATCCTATTCATCTATCAGAATTCAAATGTCACTTATAAAGTCAAATTCTTCACTCCCAATACAAGTTCCCCACTCCTTCTTGTTCTTATTCTCCCCTCACTGTAATTTGATGTGTAATTTTATGTGTATGATTTTTTCAATGGGAATTTGTTCAATGTGTCTTCCTTCTTTAGACTCTAGGTCCCAAAAGGTTTTAGGCCTTGTATTTTGGCTCACCATTTTCTTTCTAACAACCAGAAAAAAATACTTGATGCACTTTAAATATTTTTTGAAAGAAACAGCCTAATGGCAATATTAAAAATGCTGCATACCAAATAAGGCAAAATGAAACAGCAATTATTGTCTCCTCATAGTAATGGAGTAAATCATACATATAAGAGAAAAAGATAATGATAACAATATCTAACATTTACTGAGTTCTTAATACAATATATTCAGTGTGCTAAGTGTTTCAAATACTACCTTATTTAATTTTTCCAAAACCCTATGAGGTAAGCACTCTTCACTATCCCTATTTTGTAGTTGAGGAAACCAAGGCTTAGAGGAATAAGTTGCTAAAATTCCAAAGATAGTAAGTGGTAGAACAAAAGTCTGAAGCTAGGCCTGTTGAACACCAGAAGCTGAATTCAATATCTACACATTCTGCTTCTTCATGTTTAATCCATTTCACATATGCCCCCTTCCTTTAGGGTGGATGAGCTGGCAGATATTTTGTGCTTCTATACAGGAGTGGATTAAGTATGCATAAGAACCAAAGCAATACATTATAAGAGGAAAGATAACAAGAAAAAACTGCTGCAGACATATTCTGGTATCTATTCTCTGAGCAGATGGTGTACTTCTGAGAAATATCAGGATATATGAAAGAAAACAGTTAGGCAACTGATGTTTATGTGGGTGTAGATTTCTGGTTACAGCAGATGCCTGTTGCTTCCTGACATCTGCCATATTGCACTCTAAGTACCAAAAAACATACAGCTGACAAAGTTGCATAGATGATAGATTTGCATATTGTATTTATTGGTCCCAAAGGTATCATCCAACCAAGAAGTCAGAAACTGAAATTATCTCTCAGATGCCATGACACAATAGAAAAAAAATAGACTTTAGAATCAAACAAGCCTGATTTTAACTCAACACCAAAACAAATAAACAAACACACAAACAAAACAAAACAAAACAAAACAAAAACCAAATAATCCAATTAAAAATGGGCAGAAGACCTGAATAAGTATTTTTCCAAAGGAGACATACAGATGGCCAACAGATACATGAAAAGATACTCAACATACTAATCATCAGGGAAATACAAATCAAATCCACAACAAGATGTCACCATATGCCTGTCAGAATGGCTAGAATCAAAAAGACAAGAAATAACAAGTGTCGGTGAGGATGTGGAGAAAAAGGAACTTCTTGCACTGTTGGTGGAAATGTACATTGGTGCAGCCACTGTGGAAAACAGTATGGAGGTTCCTCAAAAAATTAAAAATAGAAATATTGTATGATCTAGCAACCCCACTATTGGATATTTACCCAAAGAAAATTACAACACCAATTTGAAAGGATATATGCACCCATATGCTTATTAGAGCATTAATTACAATAGTCAAGATATGGAAGCAACCTAAATATCCATTGACAGATAAATGGATAAAGAAGAGGTAGTAAGATAAGTAAGATATACAATGGAATATTACTCAACCATAAAAAAGAATGAGATCTTGCCATTTGCAGCAAGATAGATGGATCTAGAAGATATTATGCTAAGTGAAATAAGTCAGACAGAGAAAGACAGATACCATATAATTATATGTGGAATCTACAAAACAAATGAACTTATATGTGGAATCTACAAAACAAAACAAATGAACAAACAAAAGCCCAAACAGATCCATAAACACAAAGAACAAACTGGTGGTTGCCAGAGGGGAGGGAATGGAGGAATGGGCAAAACTGGTAAAGGGAAGTAAGGGCCCAGGCTTCCAGTTACAAATAAGGTATGGGAATAAAAGGCACAGCATAAGGACTATGGTCAATGATACTGGAATAGTGTTGTAGGATGACAGATAGTAGCTATGCTTGTTTTGAGCATAGCATAACTTAGAGAGTTGTCCAATCACTCTATTATACACCTAAAATTAATGTAACATCATGTGTCACCTATATTTCAATCAAAATTTTTTTAATTAAAAAAAGCCTGAGTTTATAATCTTGAGACTGCCATTTACATTCTGTGTAATCTTGAACAATGTTTTTAACCTCACAGAGCTTAAGTTTCTTTTTCAGTAAAATGATGCAGTATTGCCTAACCAGCTGGTTGTTATAAGATTCAAATAGAAATAAAGTGCCTTACAAACAGTAGTTACTTAATAAATGCTGGCTAAATATCCCAACCAAACCAAAGTTTGGCATAGTTGACATGATGGTTAATTTAATGTGTCAAATTAGAAGGTGGTTTTGGATGAGATTAACATTTAAATGGGTCAGTTTTGAGTAAACAGATTACTCATAAGGGTGGCCCTCATACAATCAGTTGAAGGGCTGAACCGAATAAAAAGAGCAATCGCCCTGAGCAACAGAGAATTCTCTAGCAGACTGCCTTCAGATTTCATCTGCACCACAGGCTCTCCTGGGTTTCCAGCCTGCTAGCCCAAACTGCAAAAGTCAATTCCTTGTTCTTTTTCTCTCTCTCCGTATATGTATACACACATATACATACACATTTATGTATGTATACACATAGCCTATTACGTATACATCCTATCCCTCCCATTTATACATATATGTGTATATAAACATACACACATATCATATTGGTTCTATTTCTCTGGAGAATCCTGACTAAATGTTCTTCAATCATCTGATAAAACAGAACAATTAATTTTAAATCTAAATAAATTTTAGATCTGGAGAGATGGAAGATAGGATTGCACCCATGGATAAAGCAGGTCTTTTTTTCTTTTTTTTATTTTTCTTTTCTTTTCTTTTTTTTTAAAGCAGGTCTTAAAACTAAAGGAGAAAGACCAAGTTAGGCCTAAAATATCCATCGGCCTAAAGACAATCTCCATTTGGGGCAATCACTCAGGAAAAGGCACAGAGAAAGTGGATAAAAGTGTGGGCATTGGAGCTGCCAACAGAGAAGCTGAAAAGTAAATTTCAGAAACAGATTATAGGATAAATCTGATGATTATTCCTTTTGTAGTATAAGAGTTCCATATATCAATTTGCATTTAAATAAAGCTCAGAAAAGAAAGAGGATGCCTGAATCAATGGCCTTATTGAATGGTAAAACCAAAGGGTAAATCTAGGGCAGGGTTCTCTAATTAAGAAAAATTGGAGGTTTCCTTATAGGTAAACTCTCAGAGAAAGTCTAGAAACTCAGAGACATCCCACCATGCAGGCTCACCTAGCCAGGGATTATAGGCCTGAGTGTGTTTATGAGAAAGCAACAGGTCCCAAGTCTCCTGAATAAACAAAATCTGAGAGGAGGCTTCCCGACGTCTTGAGTAAAGTCCCAGAGAAAATCTAATAAAATTCAGATCACTGAGATGATGCCTCTGCCAAAATCTTTGCTTAGTTCAGAACCATACATTTTGCTGCAATTGACTGATGAACACAGTCAAATTTGTTCCATTCACAAATCAGCATATTAAAATTTTTTAAGTCACTCTTACTTTGGCCCAACACTAATTGATTAGTATTGGCCTTACTGCATACACCAACTTGTAAACAAGAATATATAGTCAAGGTTTCCAGAGAAACAGAATCAAGTGTGTGTGTGTGTGTGTATGTCTGCACGCAGAGAGGTGGTGGGAGGAAGGGAAGGAGGGACATGTTCATGTGATTATGGAAGCTGAGAAGTCCCATTATCTACCATCTGCAAGCTGGAGATCTGGGACAGCTAGAGATGTAGTTCAGTCCAAAACCAAAGGCCTAAGAAGCAAGGGAGCCAATGGGATAAGTCTCAGTCCAAGGGCATGAAAGATCAATGTCTCAACTCAAGGAGTCAGCAGAAAGGACAAATTCTCCCTTTCTCTGCCTTTTTGTTGATTCAGACCCTCAACAGATTGAGGCACATGGGTGGCTCAGTCAGTTAAACATCTGACTCTTGATTTTGGCTCAGGTCCTAATCTCAGGGTCATGTGATCAAGCCCCTTGTCAGACTCCATGCTGGGTGCAGAATCTGCTTAAGATTTTCTCTCTCCATCTCCCTCTGCCTCTCTCCCTCCACCAGCTCATGTGCTCACTTCCTCTCTCTCTGTCTAAAAAAATAATAATAGATGGATGATGCCATCTACATTGGGGAGGGCAAACTGATTCACTCAGTGAGCAATTCAAATGCTAATCTCATCCAGAAACATCCCCACAGGCACATCCAGAAATAATGCTTAGTCAAATGCCCAGACACTTCATGATCCAATTAAGCTGGCACATAAAATGAACTATCAGGAAGAGTTTGGGTCATTATTCTGGGGATCTTATTTCTAAGACCTTTTGAGAAAAGTTGTAAAATTGAGGACTAGTGATGCTGCTTATAGGGGGTTATTCAAATTGTTACAGTCTGGGCCAGGGGCTGGCAAACTTCTTCTGTAAAGGGCCAGATTGGTAACATTTTAGGCTTTGCACATCATAAGGTCTCAACTACTAAACTCTTGCCTTTGTAGCACAAAAGCAGCCATGGATAATACATATAAATGAAAGAGTGTGGTTGTGTCCCACTAACTTTTATTATGGACTCTGAAAATTGAATATTATATAACTGTCACATATCACAAAAGATTATTTTTCTGTGTATTTATTTTTTCAACCTTTTAAAAATACTAAACAGGTTACAATTTTCTAACTCTTGGTCTAGGCTGATAGTTCTTAAAATGTGGTCTTTGGTATCTTGGGAGATTCCTTCCTCCTAATGGTATCTAATGAGTCAAAATTGTGAGTTCCTTCCTTAGTTGTTACGGACTGGATAAACAACATGAAATGCCCTAAACATTTTGCTATATACATGTAAGGCTACTTACTAGTAACCTACTACAGGATTTATTAAGCATTATTTAAATTCAGTTATTAAAAAACCAAAACCGAATCAGGGACACCTGGGTGGCTCAGTACATTAAGCCTCTGCCTTTGGCTTGTGGAGGCCGAGAAAATTAAGGCCATTCCACTTTTAAGTTCAGCATTAGCACAAGTACGGCCATCCCAGGCCCCTGTGAATAAGAGCTGAAATTTACATTACTTCAGTTACAGGAAAAAAAACCCAGCCTACAGCTTAACGTCTTAGAAAGCCCCATATTAGAATGAGAACAGAGCCCAAGCCAGTGGCAGGAAGCCCCATATTAGAATAAGAACAGAGCTCAATGCCCTTGAAAGCCCCATATCAGAATGTAAACAGAACTTTAGAAATTCCTCCCCCCCCCTTCTGGAGGTCCCCTAGACCAGCCCTTAAAACTAAGCTGAAACCCACCTCGAGGTCCAAGTCCCTGATCCGCTGCGTCGGATATACTTGGACCCAAGCTTGAGCTTGTAAATAAACCCTCGTTGTGTTTGCATCGGTGTCGGCTCCTTGGTGGTTTCTCGGATTCGCGATCTTGGGCACAACAGGCTCAGGTCATGATCCTAGAGTTCTGGGATCAAGTCCTGGTGTCTGCTCTCCTTGCTCAGAGGGGAATCTGCTTCTCCCTTTCCTTCTCCTTCTGCCCCTCTACTTCTCACCACCACTTGTGGGCATTCTCTCTCTCTCAAATAAATAAAACTTTAAAAAATATTATCAATCCAGTTTGCTGATGGTTGGTTGTTTACTATTTATAATGCTTTCAAATATTTTAGACAATAATTTTGCATGGACAGGCCTTTAAGATTAGCATGAAATGTAGTTCCACTATGAGTCATTCTATTCTATTATTAAAAATTACATGAAATTCACTCCTGGGGTGAAAGTTGGAGGATAGAGGGAGAAGGTTAATGCTTTATTTTTACCTCCAAATTCTTATTTCACTGGAAAGTGATCAAGAGGTTTGAGAGCCATTGTATTTGCAAGAGATATGCTTTGTGAAGCCTACAGACAGGTATCTTTTAATGGATGCCCTTTGGTCTGGGGGTCATGGACATTTAATTCATGCTTCTTCTCTACTTTAAGATGAGCCTTTAAGAACATTTCTGCTAAGCCTCACCTCAGCTCCACTTGGGGTGATTAACTTGTACTAGCTATTTCTAAGACAAGATATGAGAAAGAATCCTCCCAACTCAAAATAATGATTCCAAGCCATTAGTTCTCTGCGTATTTTGGTTTTACAGACGTGCAGGGACAAACTGAGCTCCAGGGATGATTGTGCAAACCTCCATGTCTTAAATGCAGGCTAATGTGAGACATAAGCAAGACTTCCTTTAAAAATGTCAGGACCACTGATCTGTACTCAACAGCTTCAGATACAGTTTTGGTCTAATTAACCTCAGTATTTCTAGCCCTTAATCAAGAAAGATCCAATTCCAATGACTCTTATTTTAAACTATTTCACTAAGGGCAACATTAAGGTAATTTAGGTAAAAACAAAATTTAAACAAAGCAAGGAAAAGGAATGTTAATTACTTTAGGGAAATGTGTAAACTCCCTCTTCATTGAATGCTCAATGGTTATTTGTTCTAATTGCTCTTTAGTGAGTATTTATTGTGCACATTCACAAGCTGCTCATTAGAATTGCTGATTTGATGATAAGAGGAAAACTGCAAAACTACGAATAAGTTCACCAAATATAGAGAATCTTGTAATCCTTTATGTCCTTAGCTGCTTTGGCAACCCCTGCACAAAGTTTTCAAAGAACCTAAAGACATAGTTCTGTCAAACCCCACCCTGATACTCTGATATGTATTCAGAATTTAACCTGCAAGTTTTACACAGATTGACCCAATTTGCAAAACGGAAAGAGGTGGCTAAATTGTTCCTGACACTATAACAAGTCCTTGAAAAGAGATAATCTTGTCAAGCTGTGATGTCTAGTTATCTCAAAAAAAACTTCAGGAAAGGAAGCTGTTTTTATAAGTGTGGAAGTGTCTGTAAAGGAAGAGAGCTGCTTGGATTTAAACTGTCGCTTGTTCTTTCTTTTGAGAAAGAATATTATAGTACTGACAAAGGCAAAAGTTTGTTTTGCCTTCCATCTTTGACCTAATTGATACAAGTTAACATCAAGTCACCATCTATCCAGATCCTACCTGTTCTTTGATTCAAGCTGAAGCCCTCCCCCAGCCCACTTCTGCCTAAGTCAGCTTCCAAATACATCAGCTCTTATATATTCCCTTTTCCTCTAAAGCAGCAGTGTCTCTGATGCTCATTAAATCTCTTATTTCTCGATTCCTTCGCTTTTATTGAACCGTTCCCTTCTCCATAATCAAGAGGGCTAGAAGAGTGGATTATTCCCTTTCAAACCAGGAGAAAGGTGCTATGAAGAGCTACTCATAGGGTACTGTGAGAACACCAAAACAAATGGGGGGAAGGCCGCCCAGAGAAGGTACCCCAAAGCAACATTCTCTCATTCCTAGGCTACTGCTTAACCCAGTGATCCAGCAAAGGCTCCGGCCCTCTTCATTTTCTTTCCGCCTATCCTTACACCTTTTTTTTTTTGGAAGTATATCCACTTTATACTCAATCCTTTTGGTTCTTCTTCACTGATAAGACTTTCTTTTTGTAGGGGCAGAAAGTTAAGCTAGAAACAAGTCTACTACAGGTTTAAAGGGTACTCTGATATATTTTTATTTTTCTCTTACACCTCTGTATTATGTATGCTGTGGTTGGGTTCCAGGTCACTGGTTGGCAAACCTGTACTCCAGTTCTGGAGTGATATTTTACTGTCTGTTGAGCAAGTATGTTATTTGTGTCAGAACAGATGACAAATAAATAATAATACAGCAGAAGTTCTACCCAGGGATTTTTGTGTTTTGTAACCAAGTGTAATAGTATACCCACTTTATGAGTAGGTGTCTGAGGATGGAGAGACTTTACATATCAAAAAAAGAACAGAAATGAACTTTCAGAAATGAACAAATTTTATCTTCCAAGGGAAACTCGGATTTTAAAAAGGTGCTGTTCTTATATAGTCAGTCAGAGGCGCAGCATTCTTTATTTGGTGGTAAAGTATTAAACATAGACATACAGGCAGAAAAGACAGAATGAAAGCACAGTATAGACACGAAGAGTTGAAAAGAAGAGACATGAGCCTTATCACTCAAACCACATTGACTATGAAGTATATTGCTGTCAGAATGTTCTGAAATCCTCTTTATAGGATACATACTGGGGCTGTGAAAAAGGCTGTGTGAACACTAAGGCTTTTGCATCATTGAAAGTATTTTTAACTATTTAATATTTTGTTACTTTGGGGGCGCCTGCCTGGCTCAGTTGGTTATGTGTCTACCTTCAGCTCAGGCCATGGTCTCGGAGTTCTGGGATCAAGACCCAGTTTCTCTCTGCTGAGCAGGGAGTCTGCTTCTCCCTCTCCCACTTCCCTGTGCCCCACTGCTTGTGCGCATACTCTATCTCATAAATCAATCAATCAATCTTTTTAAAAAGTGTTTTTACTATTTGTTACTTTGGATTTTAAGTCCTTCTCCTCTCCTTTTTTCTTTTGTATAGAAAAGTAGTTCCTAGAGAGACAAAAACTACTTTATGCATTCTTTTAATTGTTTGGAACCTCCTATTGTTGTGCCCAAGATTGCGAATCCGAGAAACCACCAAGGAGCCGACACCGATGCAAGCACGCGAGGGTTTATTTACACGCTCGAGCTTGGGTCCAAGTACATCCGACGCAGCGGAGCAGAGACTTGGACCCCAATGTGGGTTTCAGCTTAGTTTTAAGGGCTGGACTAGGGGACCTCCAGAAGGGGGTAGGAATTTCTCAAGTTCTGTTTACATTTTGATATGAGGCCTTCAAGGGCATTGAGCTCTGTTCTCATTCTGATATGGGCTTCCTGCCACTGGCTTGGGCTCTGTTCTCATTCTAATATGGGGCTTTCTAGGGCGTTAAGCCGTAAGCTGTTTTTTTTCCTGTTAACTGAAGTAATGTAAATTTCAGCTCTTATTCACAGGGGCCTGGGATGGCTGTACTTGTGCTAATGCTGAACTTAAAGTGGAATGGCCTTAATTTTCTCAGCCTCCACACCGTAAGATATTTTTTGGCCACAAAAAGATAATTACACAATTCTCAAAGATGTAAGATGGAAAACTGCAGGGAAGTAAAGCATAAAGATCTCTGAGTGGCTCTAGATACACGTTACTTAGGCGATTCAAATAGAATTTGAATATATACAGACACAGAGACAGAGAAGGGGAGGGAGAATGTAATACAAAGTCATATCTGAGTTTGGGAAGGCTGGTCAAAGATAAAATTCCTTGTTCCTGTTCCTGCCACTGACACATGACACACTATGCTTTTCTTTCAGTTCCTACAAAACACCTTATAAAGACAGGCTGTTCCCTTTGATGCCCCCCCCCAATGTTTTTGCTATTTAGTTTTGTTATTTAAATTGTTTAGTTTTGTTATTTAAATTGTTTAGTTTTGTTATTTAAACATAATTCTGATGTTGTCTGCCTTAAAGGATCAGTAACTACAGGGCTAGGCTTGGTAAAGACATGTTATAATTTAGATTTCCATATATCTAGTCTCCTGTTTCTTTCCTGTGATCATATTCCCATCTGATCATCTTTTCTCATCTTTCTGAGAGATACTCCTCATACTGGAATCATTTATATCTGTTTTTATTTACTGGTTCTCAAACTTCAGTGTCCATAAATACAATTTGGAGAAGCTAATTTGAAATGCAGGTTACAAGTCAATCCCAAAGATGCTGATTCAGTAGGTCTGGCATAAGAATTTTAGTAGGATCTCTAGTTATTGTGATGAAGAAGGTTTGTAAGATCATACTGTGAGCAAAACTGGCTCAGTGGATTTAAGAAAATATGTTCCTTTTCCTAAATTTTTTGTGCATATTAATTCCTATTTTCTATTGTGAAGTAGAGTTTTGATGTCCCTATACATGGAATTTCAGATATCAAAGGTGTGGGAAATATTTAGGAGCAAAGTAAAAAAATTACCTGGTATATGAAGGTTATAGTGATTTAATCTATAGTTTTAAAGTTTTTAAATGATGTTAAAATATGTATTTCTAATAGAAAGCATTTTTTAACACCTTAAATAGAAAATAATCAGGGGTCAGTCTTTAATGCTGCCTCTGACTGTGACTATATAAGAACAGTGCCTTTTTAAATCTTAGTTTCCTTTGTGAGATAAAATGATATCTGTTAGTAACTAAAAAGAAATACTGTGAATAAAATCACTTTGGAACAATTATCTAGGAAATGGCCATTACCACTCCCCACCCCATCCCTTTTGTGTCACAGTCATGCCCTATACCCAGGTACTCTGGGCTCAGAAAGCACAGCTGTGTGAGCAACATCCATCTGTGAGGCACCAGAGAGAAAAAAACGGATATGAGGGACATTACAAAGGAAGAATTGATTTTCAAGGAAGAACCTTCAGTTCTTCCTGATTGCAAGGATTAGGAGAGGTTTAGGAGAGTTTTAAGAGTCCTACTTAAATCAGAGGTTTCAAACTGGGTAATAAAGAGAATCATGACACCATCAACAGAAATAGAAAAGAGAACTGATTTTGAAAGCAAAATGATGTGTTTCAAAGGATAATGAAATTTTCAATTTGATGACAGGATGAGATGCCCAAACAGAAATGTCTAGCAGACAACCACAGATATAATATTGCAGCTAAAAAGAGGCCACAGCCCTAGAGACAGTGATTTGATTATTTTCATTTATGCAATGGTTATGGTAATATATTGGATGAAACAACTGAAGGGAAAGAGTGAAGAAAGACAATTAGAACATATGGCTCTGGACCTTTAAGGTATAAAGAAAAGAAGCCAAAGAAAGGAACAGGAGAACAGTAATGGAAGAAACTGGGTAAGAACAGTAGTAGCTCTGAGTAGAGGTCATGGGATGAAGAGAATAAAAAAAAAAAATAGAATCTCAGTTGCATGAAGCACAAGAAAAAAGACCAATGAAAATGGAAATGAAGAAAAAAATTAGGTTTATAAATTTGGAAGCTATTAATTTCTTCAGTAGAGCCAGATTTCAAGATAATGAGGAACTCAGAAATAATAGGGATACCAGCATTAGCCGATAGAAATATTATGTGCACCACATATGTAATTTAAAATTTTCTAGTAGCTACATTAAAAACTAAAAATAATGAACTTAATTTTAACAATATTTTGTTTAACCCAAACTTTCAACTTGCAATTAATAGAAAAAAAAATTTTTATGTCAATTTTATTTATTTATTTAATAATAAATTTATTTTTTATTGGTGTTCAATTTGCCAACATACAGAATAACACCCAGTGCTCATCCTGTCAAGTGCCCTCCTCAGTGCCTGTCACCCATTCACCACCACCCCCTGCCCTCCTCCCCTTCCACCAACCCTAGTTCGTTTCCCAGAGTTAGGAGTCTTTATGTTCTGTCTCCCTCTCTGATATTTCCTACCCATTTCTTCTCCCTTCCCTTCTATTCCCTTTCACTATTATTTATATTCCCCAAATGAATGAGAACATTGAGAATTTTACATTTTTTTATTTTTTTGAAGATTTATTTATTTATTTATGAGAGAGAGAGAGAGAGAGAGGCAGAGACACAGGCGGAGGGAGAAGCAGGCTCCATGCTGGGAGCCTGACGTGGGATCCAGGATCGCGCCCTGGGCCAAAGGCAGGTGCTAAACCACTGAGCCACCCAGGGGTCCCAGAATTTTACATTTTAAAAAATCTTTTGTCATCTACAATATTTAATGTATATTTTACATTTGCAGCACATCTCAATTTGGCTGTTACATTTCAAGTGTTTAAGAGTCACACACAAATAGTGGCTTTGTCATTAGACAACTCAGAGAAGAGAAAGTAAACATGTCCCATGCAACATAGTAAAGACAAGAATGGGCCATGGAAGCCAGTAACCAATGTTAAGAGGTGGGGATAAAGTAGCCTAAATGGATTTCTGAACTTTGGATGAGAAATGAGAGGACAGTGGCAGATACAGGCCTTAGGAATGACATTAGGGATCAATGAGCAGACCTCTGTTGGCAGTTCAATACACTAGGAAAAGAATGAGAAATGAGGATAAGGCCACTGTAAATGGGTTAAGGGGAAGGCAGTCCTATCAGAGAAAGTCATATCTGAGTTATATTGAAGGAAATATTTCATTATGAATAACAGCAGTGTGAAAATAAATGAAGACCAACTAAATGTAACAAGCAAAGGCTATTTATTTAGAGCTTGCTATAGCAAAGAAGTTAGCGACTATTGCATTTTGGCAGACACTCAAAGACAGGCAGAGGAATGGGAAAGTTTTATAGTGGAAACAAGGAAAGGTTTCACATATGCCTTGAATGGAGATTGTTGGCAGGGGGAAGCCATATGCTACCTAATTACAAGTGGGACATTCTATCTGATTGGTTAGGAGTATATATTTAGCTTTCTCTGGTTAGTCCTAAATTGGAAATAGGAAAAAAATTAGGAAATTCGTTATTAGTCATTAATCAAATCCTGGCCATTTGGGGCAGATTGTGAGAGGGGTTATTTCTAGTTTCCTTGATTGTTACCAGAGACAGCAATCTGACTTTCTATAGTCTGATTTATAGCAAGCTGGCTTCCTGGGGTGCTTATTGTAGATAATGGGTTAGTTTCCTGACCAGGTTGCAGCAGAGTATGGATCAGAATTCTATTCATATATGTGGTTTGGCCATTGTCCATTTGTATATTCAGTTTTCTCAATAGCTTTGCTTCTATTATTCATTAGAACACTGTCCTCTTGAATTTAGTATATAGCTCAGGAAGGTCGTATGTTGGAAGTCAAAAGACCTGGATAATAATCTCTATTCTTTCATTAATTAGTAATGTTCCCAAACTCATCATAAAACTTACCTGTACCTCAAATATACTCATCCAAAAATTAAAAGAAATCAAAGTTTTAGAAATTACAAAAGGAAGGCAGAGACAGATAGAAAAAAGATGTCAAACACAAGACAGAGAAAATTAATAATACTTTACCATAAATTAAATGTAATTAAACAAGAAATTATAGATATAAAAAAATTTTTAACTCAGTCTAAAAGTGAACGAGCAACAGAAAGATACAAAGTAGTTAACTAAAGAATGGGAGAAATTTTTTTAAAAGAAAGACAAAGGAGCACCTGGATGGTGCCATCAGTTAAGCCTCTGACTCTTGATTTCAGCTCAGGTCATGACCTCATGACCTTGTGAGATCAAGAGCTCCATGTCAGGCTCTATGCTCAGTGTGGAATCTGCTTGAGATTCACTCTTCCTCTCTTTACTCCTCCCACTTGTGCTCACTCTCTTATATGAATAAATCTTTAAAAAAAGAAAAGAAAGACTAAATTACATCAAAAATTAAGACAAAATTATAAAATGTCTATGTATCAACACAGGCAAAAGATGAGAGTTAAAGAATATCATCTGAAACTCATGAGCTAAACAGAAGCCTAAGTAAGGAATAGTGGTAATAGGGCATTATATTAAAAAATTATAATTTTTTTTAAATTTGTATTTATTTATGATAGTCACACAGAGAGAGAGAGAGGCAGAGACACAGGCAGAGGGAGAAGCAGGCTCCATGCACCGGGAGCCCAACGTGGGATTCGATCCCGGGTCTCCAGGATCGCGCCCTGGGCCAAAGGCAGGCGCTAAACCGCTGCGCCACCCAGGGTTCCCTAAAAAAATTATAATTAATAAAGGTAACCACATGAACAAAGAACATAAGCCTTCTTAAATACTAAGGGCAATATTAAAAAAAGATGAAGGAAACATGATAAATGTGGATGAGAGAATCCAAAATTACCAATGATATTCACAAATTCAAATGGTTACTTAATTAATAAAATAAGTGAAAAAGTTACTTCAGATTATAGAGCAAAATCCAACTCTATGCTGTATGTAAGAGAAAATCTTCAAATGAAATAATCCAAAACTTTAAAATATAAACAAATGGGCAAAGGTTTGCCAAAAAAATGCAAGCAAACAAACAAAAAAGGAAGGAGTTGTGATTGTAATATCTCACAAGCTAAAGCTCAGTACCTAAAGCATTAAAGAAGGCAAAAAATGATAAGTCATTATTCAAAAAGCCATGGATATATAACAGCTTTGAATATTCATATACCACATTCCATAGCAATTACTTTATAAAGCAAATACTATAAGGAGGGCTGCAAGGAGAAATAACCAGAAACACAATAATACACAAAGTTAATATACCACTCTCAGTCCATGACAGATCAAGTGGACAAAAAAACAGAGGCCCTGAACAATATACCCAATAAAATAAATATATGAATATATATCAAATTTTGCACCCCTCAAATAAAAAATATATCTTCTTTTCAAGAGTAGATAAGCTTTCATGAAGATAGACCATATATTATTGTCCAAAGAAAATCTCAAAGAGCTGGATAAAGTAGAGATGATAGAAAGATAATTCTCTCATATTAAAAGTATAAATAGTAATAACAAAAACAAAACATAAATAGGTCTTTCTACTTCAAGTTAACTATTAAACAACTTAAACCGAAGGAAAACTGAAATTTCAGAAATAATGGTAATGAAGACATTACACATTAGAATCAAAGTTAAAGCAAAGACCAGAGAAAAGAACCATATATGGCCTTATCTGGTTATACACACCAAAAAATGAAAGAATTAAAATAAATATGTATTTGAATTAATAAACATTCTTTGTTCTTGAATAGTATTTATTTAATGTCACAACAATGTCAATTCCTCAAAAGTAATATAAAATTTAACTCTAGAGCAGCTAATAAGAAACAGAACACAGAAAGAAGGAAATACATAAAATAATGGCAAAAAATTGGTTATAAACAAAGAAAGTAGAATAAATACATAAAAATGCTGGCTTTTTGAAAGAACAAAATACAGCATCCACTAGCTAATTAATCAAGCAAAATGTAAGCACAAACATGCAAAGTAAAAAAACAAAAAAACAAGTAAATAACTAAAAAAAGAAAATCTTTAAAAAAAAAGAAAATCTTTATAAATCAAAAGACATTGTATGGCACAATTCTGCACATAAACTGTAACACCTAGATGAAATATACACACCAACAATTGGCCCTAGTAGATATAAAATGTCAAACTAATTTCATTGAACAAATAGAGATAGTTTATCAATACACTAACCCACAAAAAGTACAAGGCCAAAACAGTGCCACAAGGGAATCCTAGCAAACTTCCAAAGATCAGATTATTCCAAAGTTCCTATGTTTCAAAACACGGGGGTTGGGGGGGGGGGGATCCGCTTATTCTCCTAAATGCCTCTTTTTTACCTGGTCCTATGCTCTGTTACCACTACCACAGCCTAAACTCAGATTCTCATAATCTCTTACCTGACCTCTCTTCTAATTTTTTCTACAAGCTGATGCTGGGGTGCTGCTTTTTTGAAAAAGAAAATATGGGGATCCCTGGGTGGCGCAGCGGTTTGGCGCCTGCCTTTGGCCCGGGGCGCGATCCTGGAGACCCGGGATCGAATCCCACATCGGGCTCCCGGTGCATGGAGCCTGCTTCTTCCTCTGCCTGTGTCTCTGCCTCTCTCTCTCTCGTTCTGTGACTATCATAAATAAATAAATTAAAAAAAAAAAAAAGGAAGCTCCATATGAGGAATTTCCTTTAAAAAAAGAAAATATGACCATCTATCTTTTAACTTTCCCAATCTAAATGTACTGCTAAGTAGGGATGCCTGGGTGGCTCAGTGGTTGAGCATTGGCCTTTGGTTCAGGGTGTGATCCCTGAGTCCTAGGGTCAAGTCCCATATTGGGCTCCCCACAGGAAGACTGCTTCTCCCTGTCTCTGCCTCTCTCTCTCTCTGTCTCTCATAGATAAATAAATAAAATCTTTTAAAAATGAAAATAAAAATGTACTGCTAAGTAAGCTATAGGTGTGAAAATTACAATTGGGAAAACTCTGTATCATCTTAAACATACTCGGTCTAATAAGTATGATTATCAATTCAGACTTTGGATGTGTGGGGCTTTAGGGGACCTTTGGTACATCCAGGAAACTTCTTTGGGAGACATTATAGAATTGAAAAGATGGCTAAGGATGGAATCCTAGAAAAAATATCAGAGGAAACTGAAGGGAAAAAAGAGACTTAAATGGGGAAAAGTTGAGGATATGAGACAGATCTTCCTAACAATTTTGTGGGGCAGTCATATAAGTACGTATCTTTATTGTGAGACCCTTCTCTCAGAACTCTTAGCCAACGTCACACACCTAACATGTGATATAGGCAGGACTAAAGCCCAGATGATAGATAACCATGGCTGGCATTCTACACACACTGCCTCTTTCTTCATCTAACAGTCCTCAGTACTCCTGTCCTCTGAAATGCCATGGCTTCTAATGCTGCCTCATGTTGATAGCCCATTCCTCTTAGATTACATTGTGTTCTCCTTAAGAGCAGGAACCATACTTTACTATATTTTTTAATCAACAAAGTTACCTAGTATAGTGAAAAACTAATTCCTATTACAGAACACTTACATTAACAGTATTATTATAATAATATTTATTTTCTTAAATCTATTAGATTTCTTTGAAGACTGGCACATTATTTTTTATGCTATTTTGCTGTTGAAAGAGATTGAGAGGAAGTATGCTACACACGTAACATGATACACATACAAACTTATAGCTTAGTTTTTTTTTCCTTAGGTCAAGGACAATTTCAAATATTTTGTTGCATGATAACCATCAATAGATGATATGGTTTGAAAAATGGCAAATATATTCTTATTATTAGTTTGAATCATTGTCCAAATGTGAAAGTCATGCTTTAGTGAAGAGCCAAGAAAATCAGAGGAGGTGAGAAAGTACCTTGATTAATTTAGTAAAGTATTCTCAACTTGAAAACATTGTGCTTCATCTTGACTACTCAATATAGTCTATGCCTTTAGGCTAATATTGAATAACCATGTATTATTAATCTCATATGTTCAATATAGTTAATTTAAATATTGCATCACTAAAAAAGTTCATCAGTGTTCATCATTCAGATTAATTAGAGAAAGGGTAACCACAGTAAAAAATTTGAATGATAAGTAACGTTAAAGTAATCTTACTAAATATACAAACTATTTACATAATACCTGGTTGAGTTCTTCAGAAACTGTTTCAATGAATAAATTTGAAATTAGCTTATTGTAGTTGTGTCCTTCCAATTATATAAAGAGCCACGGGAAGTTTTTAACATATTTGCAATTTTGTTAATACTGTCAATTTTTTATGTAGATGGTACAAGAGAAATTTCTGACCAAGTAATCACAGGATGTAAACTAACTGAGTGTAAATGAATGCTTTACTTGCATATAAATTGCTGCCATTTAATTTGGTGTGCATTTCTAGGTTATTTCTTTATTCATTTATTAACAGAAATGCAACTGGTCCTCCATCTAGGACCTACAGAGATGAACATGTACATTTGTGAGAGCACTGTGATGCTTACATACAGCTACCATGGATAATAAGGAAGAAGGATTCCACCATGGTTTCATTAAAAGGTTGTTTCTGGAAGTAACAAGGCTGGAAAAGAATCCAAAATCTAAAAATAAGTCCCAGCTAATACAAATACCAACAACCATAACTTCTCTTCACCAAAGACTTACTAGAATTCCATGTACTGAAAAAATTTGAACTCTTATCTTGATATTCAATTGAGCAGCCACTATGAAGAAATAAATATTAAAATGGCAAAGATAATTATGTCTTTTAAAACTACTACATTTTCCATTATTTTAAGTACCAAGATAAATAGGGTACATAGTATCACTCAGGTCCTACTAGGAAGAGATGGCTCACTCAAACTGGATAATTGAGAAAATTTTAATAGACTACAAAAGGATGGGAAGTGTTGTAGGAAAATCAATTAGGAACAATGCATTACCACAAGGCTAGCAATTATGAGGAAGTATTACTATCCTACATCTGATGGTGTGAAGGGAGAGACTGGCTACTCAAATCTGGAAAGAGAAGAGCACTAGAAAGGATCTACAGCCATTGTAAGAGGGACCAGACTAGCCAACTAATTATGATCTAACAGAGCCCCCAGGGAAGAAATGCCCTGGATTTATTCTGCAGGGATATTTCCATTGGCTGAACATAACCAGAAGCCAGAGGGCAAAAGAACTCTTTGATGTAGTTCAGCTAGGTCAGTACCTAGGGGCACAGAGAGCAGAGTACATAGTGAATCTGAAGGGCAAATGGACAATACCCTAAGTAGTACTCTTTCACTTCAGGAAACAGAAAATCTAATTCAAGTCTCTGTCAGCAAACAATGATTTATTTATGTATCTGAAAACTATAGGTGTAGTCCTATCTTTAGGCCCAGCTTCACCCAACATCTCAAAAGATGCCACTGGGGCTCAGTATCTTCCCATCTCTCAGCTCTGCTCTCTTCCATGTAGATCTTATTCAAAGTTTCCATGGGGTGAGAAGATATATCTGATAGCATTTTAAGATTCAAGTCAAGAAAAAAATAGTGAAAGAATAATAATAAAGTAAAAACTACAAGGTTCTTTCAACAATTTAATCAGAGTTCCTTGGCTTGACTCTCATGGGCCAAGTCACTGCCCATTCCTAAGCCAATCACATTTACAGAATGAAACATGATGACTGGCCTATACTAAGTCATATGACTATCCTTAGACACAAGAGAATAAAACAGCCAAAACTCAAGGACAGAAAGTGGGAGAAAGGTGGGTACTGTTATCAAAATTAGGAAAAATGGATGCTAGGCAGCTAAAAGATAACAAATGACCACAAAGGCCTATGTAGTAACCCAATTTTCTTTTCAGCTCTCAATTATAATGATGTTCAGGAATATATGAACAGTTTGGGCTGATAAAGTAGCATCAGAAAAATGTGGTAACAACTTCCACCTTTTTTCTAATTTCCACATTATTATGCCAATGATGCCATGACACATTTATTTATATGCATATGCTTTATATATATTAATACCTATATAAGTATGCATATAAAACTCCCCATCATGCAATAATTTAATTTGTTGTGCAACTGAACAGTTATATTAACTTTCTATATTTATAAGTATATTCTCCTTAGGTTGCTAATTCCTGAAAAGGAGGAGCCATTTCTGTTTCAGTTGTTTTTTTTTTTTTAATTTTTTAAATTTATTTATGATAGTCACACAGAGAGAGAGAGAGAGGCAGAGACATAGGCAGAGGGAGAAGCAGGCTCCATGCACCGGGAGCCCGGTGTGGGATTCGATCCCTGGTCTCCAGGATCGCGCCCTGGGCCAAAGGCAGGCACTAAACCGCTGCGCCACCCAGGGATCCCTGTTTCAGTTGTTAATTCAATTTTCTTCCCAAACAACTGGCATACAAGGATGAATTAATAAGTCAATTTGATGTTAATAATATTAACATTACACTTTGGAGTATTTTTCTCTGAAGAAGTATCAAGTTTTTTTTTCCAGCTTAAATTTTTCTGTTTTTAAGGTTTTATTTGTTTATTCATGAGAGACACAGAGAGAAGGGCAGAGACACAGCCAGAGGGAGAAGCAGGCTCCATGCAGGGAGCCTGATGTGGGATTCAATTCCGGGTCTCCAGGATCACACCCTGGGCTGAAGGTGGCACTAAACCACTGAGCCACCAGGGCTGCCCCTTAAATGGTTTTAAAACCCAAATTATCACACTGTCACAGAAATTTTAAGCTGGAAAGACCTAGATTATTTAGGAACTGAGAATCAACAAAGTTCAAGGGATCTAAATCGAGACAGCAGTTTTTTTCTTTCTTAAAGATTTATTTATTTATTCATGAGACAGAGAGAGAGAGAGGCAGAGACATAGGCAGAGAGAGAAGCAGGGTCCACTCAGGCAGGATGCGGGATTCAATCCCCGGACCCAGGATCAAGCCCTGAGCCAAAGGCAGACACACAACCGCTAAGCCACCCGGGCATACCAACTAGACAACATTTTAAAATCAGTCTTGAAGAAATGAAAGTCTATGTCCCAGAGAAATAAGGTAATGAGTAGAGCTGTTATATTTTAAACAGAGACACTAAACAAACTTGCAGACCATAGTGAATTTTATTATGTAAGTGGCAAGGGACTATCAAGGCTGAGCCTAGGGGATTCCCTGGGTGGCTCAGCGGTTTAGCGCCTGCCTTCAGCCCAGGGTGTGATTCTGGAGTCCCAGGATCGAGTCCCACATCAGGCTCCCTGCATTGAGCCTGCTTCTCCCTCTGCCTGTGTCTCTACCTCTCTCTGTCTCTCTCATGAATAAATAAATAAAATCTTTAAAAAAAAAAAAAAAAAGGCTGTGCCTAGATGTGTATCTGCTTTACATCATCCTGTTTAGGGAAGAAAAGCATGAGCCAGGTATATACAGGAGTCAGTGCTCTCAAATCACTCTGACAGAGTAAGTAGAGTTTTTTTATTACAGCTGTGTATTTGCTGATAAGACAAAGTGAAGAAAGCAAGTACTTAATCACCACATCTCTAAAATGATACAGAAGACTATTTTTAGATGTCTACTGTGTTTTTTACCTTTCCTCTCAATAATGTACCTATGTATTAGTTTTTAACTTGCTTATCTACACAAGGTTCATTAGCTTCTCATAGGCTTGTAGGCTGGCTTCATGTTTATTCCTCTATAGAATGCGCACATCTCTAAAATTATCCCCAAATGAATCTAAAGCTAGATGCTTAGGAAAGCAACTGGAGAGCAGGAAATCATTTTCTTTTAGTCTGTTTAACAAGAAACAAACTGAGACCAAAATGAAAACCTCAATACAGTAGTCCCCTCTTATCTGCAGGGACACGTTCAAGACCCCTAGTGGATGCCTAAAACTGTAGAGAATACTGAACACTATATGTACTATGTTTCTTCCTATACATACATAACTATGATTAAGTTTAATGTATAAATTAGTCACAGTAAGAGGATAACAACAATAACTAATAATAAAAATAGAACAATTATAATAATATATTGTAATAAAAGCTATGTCAATATGATCTGTCCCTCTCAAAATATCTTATCGTACTATACTTGTCCTTCTTGAGATGTTATGAGATTTAAAATGCCTACATGATAAGATGAATGATATAGATATTGTAACTTAGCATTAAGCTACTATTAACCTTCTGGTCATACATCAGGAGAAGGATTATCTGATTCCTGACTGCAGTTGACCATGAGTAACTGAAACTAAATAAAGTGAAACATGGATAAGGGAGGGAACTAATGTACTTACTATTTAAGATCACTGTCTTTTTGTCCCTTCTCCTCCCTGGTTGGTATTGCGGGGGAGACTTAAATAATGCCACTATCCAGGTAGAAGGGCTGTCCACTTTGGATTTTAACGGGTCTCATTTTTGAAGCTGGTAAATTTGGATATCATGTTTCCCCAATATATTGTTAATCTACTGAGATGTCCCAGTATCCTCTTTTGCTCTCTCTCTATTCTTCCCCACGGGTCTTTTCACTCTGGCTGAGAGATTGGTAAACCTTTGAAAGTCTCCTGAGTCCTTTCTCACCTTTCTCTTTTGTCGACACAGAGAACTGCTCACTGCTTTTCATATACCTCTTAGACCTAGGATTGTCAGCAGGCATTCTCTATACTATTGCTTTCCAGTTGCTATGGTATACTGAACCTCAGCAAGTCTACCAGAGTCCCAGAGAGAAAGGGTGATTCACAGAGAATAAAACCAACAAAGACAGGAAGAAGAGATTTACCACCACTCTCTCTTCTTCCAATGCCTGCTCCAAAATTCATTCCAAGGCAGAAATAAAAGATGCTGAAGCTTGTTCCTTGCCTCTCCCTCCAATTCCCACTCTAAATCTTTGTACATATTTAGAATAGCGGCTTTAAAAGTCCTTGTCTGTTAATTATATCATTGCTGTCATTTCTGTTTCTATTGATAGATTTTTTAATCTTGCTATGGGTCACATTTTCATGCTTCTTTGCATGTCTAGTAATTTTTGATGGATGTTGGACACGGTGAATTTTATTGTTGAGTGATTTCTATGTGTTTCATTAGAGGGAGTTGAGTTTTACTCTGGCAGGCAATTAATTTACTTGGAAATTAATATGATCATGTTGAACCATCTTTTTCAACTTTGTTAAGGTGAGTTTAAAACAGACTTTTATTACTAATTTTAGGCCCTTAGGACTAGAACTAAAAGTAGAGCCTTTTTAGGATCTCTATTTAATTCTGAGTGTCAACAGGCCTGTCCACTCTAGTTGGTCATAATTCAAACATCTCTCAACCCTGAGAAATTCTGATAGTTGCCCCACTTACAGCTTCCCTGTAGTTGTTGTTTCTCTGGCCCTGTGGAGTTTCACCCAATATATATACAGTTTAGCATTCAAATACTCAAAGGGACATGGAAGCAAATCTCCAGAGTTCTTTCTTTGCTTAGCTCCCTCCTCTTTGGGCCTCTGCCCCATAAATTCCAACTGCTCTATGAACTCTGGTATCTGTCTCCTCCACTGTCCAGTACCACTCTCTGTACCACTGTCCAGTAAATGCCTCCAGCCAGAAAACTGGGCAATTGTAGGACTTACCCAGCTTGACACCCTCTCTCAGACACTGCAGTCTTGCATTGTCATTTGTATAGTCTAAAAATAGTTATTTCATATATTATGTCCAGGGTTTTTTTCAGTTGTTTATAATAAATAGGCTAGTCTGGCACCAACCAGTCATAACTGAAAGTAAAAAATCAAGGCTTTTGATGTTCTCTATTTGTAATATTATTGACAATCCCTAAATAATGGTTATCCTATGTAGGTGCTCAGCAGAGGACAGGATCACCATTTAATCATTTGGACTACAAAAAATCAACTAATAATTCATAAATCATACTGTCATACTTTATATCCAATTTCCATAAATTTATAAACTATATTGTACAGTTAATATTATTACTATTGTAATGACTATAATCCAGGTTTGTGATGCAGAAAATAGGACCAGAATACTCATTCACAAAACAAAAGACAACTTACTGAAAGAGAGAAAGAAGGTGAGAACTAAAACTGACTTCCTAGAGAATAAAGGAAAAGCAACTTCCTGAAGAACAAAGGAGGGATTACGTTCTCCACTTTTTAATAGAACTAAAGAGTCTCAGATCTTAATAACATAGGAGCCTGCAGTCAATGACAGATTAGGAATCTGGCATTTCCTTACTGCATGACTTGGGGAAAATGAAATATAATGCACTTGAAGACAGCAAATAGAGGCTCAAGTGAGAAAGATCTAAGAGGATTTTCATGGTTCCTTCTAAGACTTGAGACATAATGTGGTAAGGCTAGCGCTAGAGAAGAAGCATGTCACATGCCCTAGGTGAACATGCATCTAGCATGAATCTTAGGAGAAACTGAAATGAATACTTATTCTAGCTTTAGGAAAACTGAGAGAAGGCATTCAACCTAAATACATAAGCATGCCAAAAAGTCTCACATATGAGGTCTGAGAAGAATTAAGGTGTTTGAAAAAGACAAATAGGTAAATAGGTTTAAAAATACTGAGACTGCCCAGAGAATTTTAGCAGCAAAACTGTATCAATCCATTCAGTATTTCCTGTATAAAGTATATTTTTAAAATCATTTTTAATGCAATCTATCGTAAGAATTCTTGTGCACAATTCTACTCTCTCTCCATGAATACTGGGAAAGGGAATTATGTTAATTCAGAATATTCCATAAAATAAATTTGCAGTAAGTGGTAAAAAAAAATTTCACTAACTCAGTTCTTATGCCACTAATTCTAAGGGTCTTACAGAGACTCTTTTGTTATATAGTTCAGGAAATGAGTTATCCTTAATTTGGCCAGAAGTAACAGACAATGGCAAAGGCTTGGAAATATTTTAATTATACAGAGATAATCAATGCAATGGTATTTGTTACTATGAAATTATACTATACTATGGTAAATTTTATTCTCCTCTAAATCTTCACATTATAACAAAGATATTAGTTCTTTTATACTGTGAAACTGATAAAAGCTATAAAAATAATCTGCTTTTCTTCCACTTCTAAATCCACAGATGCAGAATTAGGATTATCAGCAATAACCATTCATGCTATGAATTCATTCACTTGTTCATTCATTCATTCAATTACTTGCCTTTGGAAATCAGACCTTTTATATCTACCAGTAATCAAATATCATATCTAAAGTGGGTAGGATCAATGTTTAATCTTTACCCAGACATGCTGGATCTCTCAATGGATTCCATTAAGGAGGGGGCAATATACTAAACCAATAATATATTTCCAGCCTCTGAAATTCTCCTTGGTGCTGCTATCAATAAAATAAAAGAAGTTACTATTTAATAATTAAAAGGCAATCAATTACTCTTTTTTTTAATTACTCTTTTTCAAAGAAATGTCCAAATTGCATTAAAAATGAGTATCAAACCAACTCAAAATGTATTGACAAAGAATACTGTTTATTTAGCATCAACTATCAATTTTTCTTGGTTATAATCCTGACATGTTCCCTGATGGCATAGTATTCTGAGAAACTGCCATAAAATGAGAATCTAAGAAATGTGTTTGTATCTTTATAAGCAGTCCTGACAAGGTACCTGAGGATAAACACACTGATCTATTCTGTGTATCGCACTCATCTTTTTTTATTTTTTATTTTATTTTATTTTAAAAGATTTTATTTATTTATTCATAGAGACACAGAGAGAGAGGCAGAGACACAGGCAGAGGGAGAAGCAGGCTCCATGCAGAGAGCCCGACGCGGGACTCGATCCAGGGTCTCCAGGATCACGCCCTGGGCTGCAGGCGGCGCCAAACCGGGGCGCCACCGGGGCTGCCCCGCACTCATCTTTTTAACTGTTTTTGCCCCAACAATCATGCTGGATTTGTTCTGAAATATCCTCATCCTATTTCAAGTCGTTTTTGTAAACAAAGACAAACATGGGAAAAAATGGCTGGCTGAGAATAGCACTGCAGATGGCCACTGTGTATGGTCCAGCATTACGCATCTCCAGGAGTACTACATACATCATACATGGATTATGATGTAAATGCAACAACCCCAGAACCCCCAACCCGACCTGGAGTTGTGCAATGTTCACCACACCACTGGGTCTGTTCAGAACTAAATTGTAACTAAAATTAGTGATCTTTCCTCTCAGAAAAATGCAAAATTACTGAGCTCTAACTGATCCTAGAGAATGAAATCAATCCTAGACAACTGAAATATAAACTAATGTACATTAAAATAATATCCTCATCAAAATATTTACCAATACTAAAATATGCAGAGGGTGTTAGAAACACAACTATCTAAAATGACTCTACGCAGTAGGTCACAATTTCCCACCTCTGCATCCTTGTTTAATTGGCAGTAGGTTTTCTGGTAAAGGATTGAAAGCAATACCCACAATGATCTTACAGCACCCTCATGTGGATAAATATTTGACAATGTTTTTCTTAAAGAGATGTGTTAATCTGTGATATGAAAAATAAAAAGAGAAGGTGCTATAATCCTTTCAAACAAAGACTACTGGATGAGTGAACCCTTATCACAGTAGGTCTGAATTATTTCTCTAATAATAAGAATTAATTTTTGGCTGTCTAGCCATACTTGCCATTAGTATTCCTCCTTCTTCCCTGAGTTAACCCAGGGTGACTCCAAATATAACTCTGAATAGAACAAAGCTATTACCTTCTATGGAAGCAAAGCTGCCTCTTGTACCATATGCCTATGAATGAAACCAAGTGTCTCCATTATAGGAAAGAAAGTTCAGGGCTATCTTTAAAAGTTAACATAACCACAGATATTTTTAAAATAAAATAAGTCCATACATGTATATTTACAAACTATATCCTTAAAGAGCATGGTTTCAGCTGACCTTCTAGATGCGTGGCATGGTAGAAAGAGTACTAGATATATAGTAAGATAATGTGGATTCTAAAGTTAGTTTTTGAACAAATCTTAATCTTTCCATGTATCTGCTTAATTTTTTAAATGGCAGAGTAGAAACAGCAGAAGATACTTGTGGGTAGGTAGCTTCCCAGTACAGTCAAGATTCCTTTCGTTCCAAATCATAAATTTACTCAAGTTGGCTTTAGCAACAACAAAAAAGGATCTTTTAAGAAAAAAAAATTAGGAAAAAAATTGCTGAAAAATTAATGGGAGGAGTATTTATATACTCTTATGACCTTATCTGGGTCTACCCACTCTTTCCTGATACAAACATCTCATCCTTAACTCCAGATGAGGATAAAGCTTTCTGAAATCATTTACATCAGAATCAAGAACTAGAAAGAAACCTGTCTACAGGTTTTGTATATAGTCACACATATTTTGTGTAAGTCCTTCCCACACGGCAATATATGATTCTGAGATCCAGATAGACTTCATCTCTTACATATTGTGTCACCAGCAGCTCTGCATGTTATTTTGAGAAAATGGGGGGATCCAAGAAAAGCGACCTTGAAATATACTGCTTTGCCCTTGCTTTTTGTGGCTACTTTGCTCTGGCTAAGTGTTTATGTTCTTTGCTAAATAAATCAGAATTTATCTGTGTGCATGTGCGTGTGTGTGTGTGTATTTTCACACAGAGGATACAAGGGTCACTTCTCATGATACACATAATTAAAGTGTCCATAACTAAAATATCTCTACCTACTTCAATTTCACACTTGCTGTCTCCAGAACACGTTTTGCTTTTGCACATCTCTACTTCTTTAATTATATTGCTTCCTCCTCCTGGAAGGCACATACTTGCCTCCCCCTCTCCTCTCTTATCCCCATCAACTCCCACTACCTCATCCCCAAAAATAAGGGATCTAAGCAGACACTTAATAGGTGTCCATAACAATAGTACTTACTATGTGACACATTTCATTTTACGTCTAATCCTCTATTGGACTATGCACTGCTGAAGAATCAGAAGTTTTTTTCATCTTTGTATCTCCAGGGCCTAGAGAGTATTTATTAAAAGACATACATATGTGTTTACTTAATCATGGAATTGGATATCACAATAAAAATAGGCCCAGAATCCAGACACCAACGATCTGTCTTGAATTCTTTATCCTCTCTTCCTTCCCATATAGTCACTTGATTATTCATACTACTTAATCGGGGAAACTTATCAAAAAAGTTTTTAAAAGATTCTTTTAAAGGTCAAACCAGTCAACAAAAAAATCAAAACAAAAAGTGAAAGAAAATTGTTTTCTGTCTACATCCACCTTGAGAAATCCTGTATGTGAGACTAGTTTCTCCAAAATGAAATGCAAAACTAATTCCCTCACTTCCTCTCCTCACTCCCTCTAGTCCCATGTCAACCATCCTGTGCTCAGTCCCCTCCAAAGTCAAAGGATATCTATCCCAGCAGAAAACTAAGTCAAAACCATCTGTGACTATAAAAGGCTACTCCCATGCTGTGGGAGTACTTGGAAATTGAAGAATAAGGTTGCCTTTGGCATTTAACTACTATGACTGCCCAGCACCAATCAAAGATAGGACACAGCCTGAGTTTTGATTACACCTGCTTAAAGTTTTGTGGAGTTTTGTCCTCCCCACCACTACCATGTATATAGCAAGCATTCGATAAATTTCCCTCTTGATGAACACTGCTTACCCTCTAAAAGCAGCTACTTTCTCCTGTTTTCATGGCCATACTATAGCAATTTTGGATACTGAAGACACAGGGTGGTTGGAGTTTACTCTGGTGTTAAAATTAGGAAAACCCATAGACACATCCCATAGTGACAAAGGCTGTGCTACTCAAGAATGGCTTCACAAGTTGGCCTTCTTAGACTAAAGACCACTGTCTGGCATCTGGGTCTCAGACACGAGGCTTCTCAGTCCCTCCAGAGATAATTAGACCCTTAATAACAGATCAACTCTACCTAAAAATCACATAATTTACCAAAATGTCTATATAGTTCGTTTTGGGGGGTTGGCTTTCAGTGACAGCACCCTCTTTCCTAATAACAGCCATTCTCTAGAGCTGTTATTAGCTTAACACAAATCAGTCTGTAACACTGAGTACACTTTCCTGATGTGCTCACAGAAGCTGGAAATGTATTATCTTTTAAACTTGCATTCTTCCTTGTTGCATCTTCTCGGGTCTCAGTAAACTATTTGCCAGGACTTTTTTCACAAAATAGAGCTGAGGGATACACTATATCCTGGACTGGGCCTTCTATGCACGTGGCCGGAGAGGAGGAATAACTGCTACCACTTATTTTTGCTCTAGAGGGCTATACTAAACTATACATATTTAAGCATAGTGAAATAAAACCAAGCCATATTATCTCAAAATCAGAGGAGGTTAGGGCTCTGTGTTAAGTACACTTTTTCCAGCAATTGTGTCTGCAAAGATCTATTAAGACTGAGGTTGGAATCCTAACTTTAACCTTTTACCTGGTGGGTGACTTTGAGCAATTTATTGAGACCCTAGGGCCTGTTTCCTCAATCTCTAAAGTGAGAGTTTTCCGAGTTAAAACAGGTTCTCAAATCAATAACTAAGGGCAGCCTGGGTGGCCCAGCGGTTTAGCGCCACCTTCAGCCTGGGGTTGTGACCTTGGGGACCTGGGATCGAGTCCCAGGTCGCGCTCCCTGCAGGGGGCATGCTTCTCCCTCTGCCTATGTCTCTGCTCTCTCTCTCTCTCTATCTGTATCTGTCATGAATAAATAAATCTTAAAAAAAAAAAAACTAAGGAAGGAGGAAAGCCCAAATCACAATTATCTTTGCAATTCAGGTGAATTATCCAGAACTACATTATATAGACTTTAATGTACACAACACTACACAGTCAATCTTATGGGCACCAAGATTTTAGAAGCCACTTTAAATAAAGAAATAAAAAAAAAAAAACAATGCATACAGGCATATGTCCAGACATTAAAGCCATCCTGATTTTAAGCTAACCCTAAAAATCACTACAGTGAATGGAGTATGGATGGAGAACACAACTCCAGCGTTTAATGAGGGTCAGTCCCCTTTCTTTGTGGTTCTCACCCTGGCTCTGGTGCTTAGAAGCTCCTCACTAAATAGACGGATGAATTATTATTTAGCCGACATTAGAGCCCGGGTCATTTCAACGTAATACTAACGCCAGAGAAATTTTTAAAAAACACTTCTCGTACATCACTACCTCGGAGCCGGTAGGCAGCCCTCCCGCTCAGGAAATGCTTTAGCCCAGTGCTTCCGGTTTCCGTAGTCTCGCCCCATCTCGCGAGATCGAGGGCGAGATCGAGCTCCTCCGCGCAGCTCCCGCGCTCCGCCGCCTGAGGCGATCCGGGAGCACTTCCGGGAGCCGGTTGTGTTAAGGGTCTGCGATGTGTGCTTCCGGTGGCTTCCGGGCGGCTGCCGCGGCCCCCGGGACCGCCGAGCTGAAGTAGTGGGTGCGCGGGGAGGCGGGGCGGTGGGCCCAGCAGCCCACGCGTCGCGGGGTCCGGCAATCTCTAGCCATGGACCGGGACCTTCTGCGGCAGTCCCTGAACTACCACGGGCCGTCACTGCTCTCCCTGCTGCGGAGCGAGCAGCAGGACAACCCACACTTCCGGAGCCTCCTGGGGTCGGCGGCCGAGCCGGGCCGGGGTCCGCCGCCTCAGCAGCAGTTACAGGGCAGGTAAGGGGGCGGCGGCGCCGCTGCGAGACGGGGGAGGGGACGCAGGTTGGGGGCCCCGCTGGCGCCGCCGGGTGGCGAGTGGAGAAGGCGCAGGGCCGCGGCCGCGAGCCGCGGAGGGTCTTCGCCCGGTGCGAGGGCAAGGGGAGGGTGAGGGCCGAACCTTTTCTGTGGTACTGCCTGAGGCGCTGAGTCTTCAGCCCGCATCCCTTGGGCTTCGTCGTCGGGAGCTGCGGGACTGTCATTTTTAACTTTGCTTGCCCTCCACCTCCATGATGGCGAATGACGGATTCCCTGATTAAAACTTTTTCTCAGAGGATGTACGGCCCGGAGCTTAGGATGGACGCGATTGGGCCCCGAGAGCCGTGAGCTTAAGCTTGGACCTACCTGGAAAGGTTTTGCCCATAAACCAGTTTTCATAAATTTTGTTTCCTTTTAAGAAAAGAGAAGAGAGTTGACAACATTGAAATACAGAAATTCATTTCCAAAAAAGCAGATTTGCTTTTTGCACTTTCCTGGAAATCGGATGCGCCTGTAACTTCTGAAGTCAATGAAGACAACGAAGGTGAGTTTTATTAAAATATTTTGATTGCGCTTTGGGTTATTTCACTGCACCTGAGATGAAGCAAGGCGCAATTTTGTTTTGTTTTTGTTTCAGATGGTTATGCAGTCATGCCGCCGTTAGAGCAGTTCATGGAAATACCTAGTATGGACCGGAGAGAGCTGTTTTTCCGAGATATTGAGCGTGGTGATATAGTGATTGGAAGGATTAGTTCCATCCGGGAGTTTGGGTTTTTCATGGTGTTGATTTGTTTAGGCAGTGGCATCATAAGAGATATATCCCACTTAGAAATCACAGTAAGTTACTTTTCAGCTGTTTGTTTGCTTCTGTTTTTGGTAGGAGTCCTCTCAGTGCAAGAATTAGGTCTTTGCATCCACTTGGGCTTAGGTGTACCCTGCTGACATAGTTTTGAGAAATAAATATTAACTGCAGAAAAATAAAGGACTTTTTAAAAAATTATTAGTGGTGATAAACTTACATAGTTACCTCCTTTATTTCTGGTTTTGTGGGGTTTGCTTGGTCCCTTTGGTTGGCGGGTATAGAGTCCTATTTTAAATGCTCGGAGAGATACCAGTGGATATGGTGAGATTGGTATTGCAGGCTTATTTCTTCTAGCTGCACGTGTTCTTATTTAGTGTTTGGAGTTAGATACCTGCATGTGGATAATTTAGAAACAAATTCCTTATTTTTATATTTACAACAGTTAAATGTAAATGATTTCTTCATGTACATTATATTAAAAGATACTTTGCCCAAGATGAATTGTCTTGAATTTGAAATAGTGTGTTAATTTAAAAGGTTTGGTATTTGAGTTGCTTATAATTAAAATCCTTGTTTAAATTTAGATTTTAAAGGGCTCGTTTTTAACATTCATGTAAACTATTAGCTGATTATACTGAACAAGTAAGGTAAAAAAATGTTACTTCTCACGAAAGAATGGAATGCGTGGTGTCTTAAAATACTTCTCATTGCAGGCTCTTTGTCCGTTAAGAGATGTACCTTCTCACAGTAACCACGGGGATCCTTTATCATATTACCAAACTGGTGACATTATTCGAGGTGATCAGTTTCATCATACTGATAAAAAAAAAAAGTAACAGTTGTCAGATTTTTGTTTATATTAATTTTCGAAATTACCTAATGAGAATAGTGTTTGGATTTATGTATTTTCATGTTAGTTTGTGTTTTCTTGTTAATCAGCTTAGTTTCCTTATTTTTTTAAGCTGGAATCAAAGATATTGACAGATACCATGAAAAGCTTGCAGTGTCTCTATATAGCTCATCTCTTCCACCACATCTATCTGGTATTAAATTGGGTGTAATTAGTTCTGAAGAGCTTCCTTTATACTACAGGTAATCTATCTACATTATTTAAAGAAGTTAATTGTAAACAGTTTCTTGATTTAAAAAATAGTAAATTGTGTCCAAATTATGATGAGGTAGAAAATTAATTTCTCTTATCTCAAAATATGCTCGTTTTATTTTTATAGACCTTAAGTAAAAGAAACCAAAATAATATTACCACACCTTCATGTATAAAAATGATGAGTATTTCTTTAATAGAAATGGGATATGCTAATCACATTAAGTCATTTTTATATTTTTGTTGGTTTTTTTTTTTTTTTAAAGGAGAAGTGTTGAACTAAATAGCAATTCTTTGGAATCCTATGAAAATATCATGCAGAGTTCCTTGGGATTTGTTAATCCCGGAGTAGTTGAACTCCTTCTAGGAAAACTAGGAATAGACGAATCTAATCCACCATCTTTAATGAGAGGCCTACAAAGGTATAGTAAATTTACTGTTATTAAGTGGTGAGGTAAATGGTGCTGAGCTTAAAAGCTATCTAACCGAGGGACATATTTGACTGTTCTAAGCCTGGTGGCAGCAGTATGCCAAAGTGAATGAACTAGGTGATCCCATTTCCTTCTGTAATGGAGTCTGTTGTGATTATATGTGTAGAGAAAGACACAGAAAGCTTCTAAGAATTTTATGTTAAAAATACTGTTTAACAATAATAATAATTCTTGGCATTTTAAGAATTTTTTTTTTTTTTTTGTAAGAGAGGGATATAAACATTAACAGAAAAAAACTATGGGTTGATGGAGGGAAGGTTGGTGGAGGATGGGCTAAATGGGTGATAGGTATTAAAGAGGGCACTTGTGTTAGGACGCTTGTGTTGAGTACTGCCTATTATACGTCAGTGATGAATCACTAAATTCTCCTGAAACTGATATTCCGCTATATGTTACCTAACTATATCTTAAATAAAAACTTGAAAAAAAATATTCTTTTGTAGATGGAATATAAATTTCTTACCTGGGATTTACTTTTTCAGTGTTGAAAAGTGTGTCAGTGTTCACTCTGTCAGAGTGAAGTATTATTACCCCCCCAAAAAAAGTATATAGTTTGACTTTTATTTTCTTTGAATAGCAAAAACTTCTCTGAAGATGATTTTGCTTCTGCATTAAGAAAGAAACAGTCTGCATCTTGGGCTTTAAAATGGTATGAAAATTTGTCTTTCAACAATTGCATTATCTAGTCTAAAGGTTAGGATAAGGCAAGCATTCTTAAGTCATTCTTTGGTCTTTAGTCATCCTTAAGACCAAATTTGTTTGCAAATAAATTAAAATGATGCGTTTTTTAGCGTTTTTACAGGTGTAAATGATGTTATGTTGTAAACTTAACAGACTTGTGTTAACCAGCATTTTCCATGTTTTTCAAAAGGAATTAGTATATTGATATATGGATTTCATAAATATTTGTTGCAGAATTATCCAAAGGCAGTATTACTTCCTAGGTATATTGAGATTATTGAAGACTAAATATTAGTCACATTAGATATGTTTTAAAAATTTATCCATGCTAGGAGAGCCTGGGTGGTTCAGTGGTTGAGCATTTGCCTTTGGCTCAGGTCATGATCCTGGGTTCCTAGGATCGAGTTCCGCATCAGACTCCCCACAGGGAGCCTGCTTCTACTGTCTGTGTCTCTGCCTATGTCTCTGCCTCTCTCTCTCTGTGTCTCTCATGAATAAATAAAATCTGTAACGATAACAAAAAATTTGTCCATGCTAACATTCTATCTGGATATTCTGAGAAGTGCATGATGCTTTCCAAATGTCTTTTTAGTGTGAAGATTGGAGTTGATTATTTTAAGGTTGGACGCCATGTAGATGCTATGAATGAATACAATAAGGCTCTGGAAATAGACAAACAAAATGTGGAAGCTTTGGTAGCTCGTGGAGCATTGTAAGTGAATCTTGCTTTTAAGGAATATTGATGAGGTAAATGTGTACAAGATTTATGAATTGCTCACAAGATAAATTCTTCTAATTTATTTCATATCTCTAGATACGCAACAAAAGGAAGTCTGAACAAAGCAATAGAAGATTTTGAGCTTGCATTGGAAAACTGTCCAACTCATAGGAATGCAAGAAAATACCTCTGCCAGACACTTGTAGAAAGAGGAGGGCAGTATGTATCAGATTTTGTTTAAAATTAGAGATCTAATATTCAACCACCTACTATAAATAAAATCTTGAACTTAAGGAAATAGCATCTTTAACTCAATTCAAAACACTCTTAGTTTCAATTTTGGTTGAAATTGTTTTTTAAATATAGTCCTCTTTAAGCTTTTAGGTTTTTTTGTTTTTTCCCCTTAGTACTGAGGTTCTTTATGATTGGAAGTTGAGTTCATTGTTCTGAACATCTATTCTCGTTATAGAAATATAAATGTAAGGGTCCAAGAAATTAAGTATTTTTTCCTGGATGTACTAATTCTTCATTCTATTAGCTTAATGCCAGAAATATGAATTGGGAGTTCTATAGTTGTGAATATTTTGCTGTTACATAATTGCTCTGTTCTGTGCAGTAAAATCCACAAATGCAGATTAAATGGAAGAGTAAATCATTAAGAACAAACCCTGCAACTTATGTTACTATCCTGAGATGCTGGCATAATACCTGTCATAGTAGTTAGTTGTATCATAAATACTTAATGATTAACAGGCTAGTCTAATTTATAAAGTATTGTGAAAAAACAGTATTCCTATATAAATGATTTTTAGTAATAGCTTGCTCTAATAATAAAAACCAATTTATAACAATAGCATCTTTATGCAACTAATTTTTTAAATAGAATTATCATTTTTTTTCATAAATCTGCTTAATTATTCCAGTTTGTATGATCATTCCGGAATTCCAAATTAAGGAGTTTTGCAAAATTTGTTTTTAACTCAAGAACTTCTGTTTAGACCCAAGTAACTGGTGCAACATTTTACTTTCTCACTAAGTAGTTACTAAGATATGGCTGTCTTACTACCCACATACTGGTGTCTTCTGGCTGAGTGGATGGCAACATCATCTATATGTTATCCAAGCTGGAAATGTTTTTTGGTTTTTTTGTTTGTTTTTAAGATTTATTTATTTGACAGCACACGTGTGCACAAGCAGGGGAAGTGGAAGAGGGAGAAGCAGGGAGCCGGATGTGGGGTTCTGTCCCAGGACTCTGGGATCACAACCTAAGCAGAATGCAGACTGTCAACCAACCCGCCACCCAGGCCCCCCCAAGCTAGAAATGTTGATAGCCTTCAGTGGATCCCTTACTGCCTATATCCAGTCTGACAGAAAAGTGATTCCATTGAAGCCATTGGGTTTTTGTGGGGTTGTGTCTTTTTTTCATGTTTGACCTTTTTTTTTTTCTACTTTCAGAAAACAAAATATTGTACAAATCCTTTTCTGCTCTGTATCCAGACTTCCTCATTCTGATTATTCATAGCATAGACATTAATGAGTTTCATCTAATAATTCCAGCCAGTTGTGATATACATGTATCTGTTGGTATTTCCAACCTTGTCCATAAATTTTCTGGGAAAATTTTCTGTAGAAAGGATAATTATTCATAAACTATAGGAGAAACTTGGGATGCCTGGATGGCTCAGCAGTTGAGCATCTGCCTTTTCTGCTCAGGGCGTGATCCCGGGATCTAGGATCAAGTCCTGCATCGGGATCCTTGCAAGGAATCTGCTTCTCCCTCTGCCTGTGTCTCTGCCTCTCTCTGTGTGTCTTTCATGAATAAATAAATAAAATCTTAAAAAAAAAAACATATATAGGAGAAGCCAATCTGTAATTCTGTGCTAAAGCTCAAGATTATACTAAATTTAGAGAAGATATTGGCTAGCCATGTTTTCATGTATCATACTAAAATCCCAATACTGGACATACAATATGGCTATAGTTGCCAAAAATGAATTCATACTTTTTTGTTGTTTTTGTATTTAATTGAGACATAATTGACATAAAACAGATGGAGATGTACAACATAATGATTTGGTGTATGTTTATATTGCAAAATGATTTCCACAACATTTGGTTAACGTCCATCATCAGTTACAGTTTTTCTTGTGCAAAATTTTAAGATCTATTCTCTTAGCCATATTCAAATATGCAGTACAGTATTACTATAATCACCATGCTGTACGTTACATGTCTAGGACTTAGACCTTTTAACTGGAAGATTGTACATTTTGACCACCTTCACCCATTTTGCCAGCACCCTCCCAACCCCACACAACTACCAATCTGTTCTCTGTACACGTGAGTTTATAGTTTTTGTTTTGTGTTGCCTTTTTACCAGAGAAATAGCATTAATAAGCACATGATTTAGGTACTGCTCAATTTGGAAAATGTTGCCAAATATGGTTTTTCTCTAATAAGTTCTCATAAGCATCTGAACCATATGCATATTTGAGGATTTTTTTTTTTTATGAAAACAAAAAAATGTTTCAAATTTAGGTTGGAAGAAGAAGAAAAGTTTTTAAATGCTGAAAGTTACTACAAGAAAGCTTTGGCTTTGGATGAGACTTTTAAAGAGGCAGAGGATGCTTTGCAGAAGCTTCATAAATATATGCAGGTGATTCTTTATTTCCTCTTAGAAATTTAGTGATGTTTGAAACTGATGCTAAAACTTAACTTTCTTATAGGGAATACTATTCTAGATTACTTAGTCAAGGCATTATGAAAACTGTCTTTAGACAGTTTTTAGATACAGCTTTTCCTAATTGGGTTTAACATCACGTCATAGTGCCTTTTCTTTTTTGTTGGTACTCAGAAGTAAAAATAGTTTTATGAGAAAATTCCTACTGCCTACATGTGATATGTGATTTTGAGAAATGTCCTTATAGTGAGCTTTCCTGGTGGTTACAAATTCAGTGTTGGTATAATTGAGCTAATTATAAAAACCTCTTTGAGAAATATTTTAAACTGCCTTTTCCTGTAATACTGATGATGATGTTTTCTCATGCATTTTCTTCTGAATTGGACCATTGCTGCTGTGTCTGTGACATCTGGTGCTGCTCATCCCCATCCTCAAACTGGAAAATGATTTCTTACGTAATCATGCATCCAACTGGGCTGTGCTATTTTTTAAATGGTTTGTATTTGAACATGGTGATTCCTCCCTCAACTCACCTTAATGGAATTTATTTGAATTTTATTTATAAAATTTGTGTCCTGTCTAAATTTTTCAATTTTTTAAAAAATAATTTTTCATGTATTTTGTTATGTATTTTTTTTCCCCTCTCCTGCACTCTGGGTCACGGGTACCAATGCAATGGCTTCCCCTTTTTTCATGGAATACCAACTGCAATATGGTCCTCAATGCTCTTCTGGCTATTCCAATGATTAATGCCAAACACTTGTATGATTAATTTTTACATGTTAAAAATATTTAATGCTGGATATGTGGTGATTTGGGTATACCCCGTTTGGTTTCTGGTTGGGGGGGGTGGTCTTTTGAAAACTGGGTTTTATATATTCTGCTATTTTTAACGTGTGGTTTTTTCCGATATCTGGGTTCTAAAAGAAATCTTTGGAATTAAGAGAAAAACAAGCTGAAAAGGAAGAAAAGCAGAAAACAAAGAAAATAGAAACAAGTGCAGAAAAGTTGCGTAAGCTCTTAAAAGAGGAGAAAAGGTAAACTATAATATTCAGTATATTTTAACTTAAAGCAACTACTGAGTTGAACCAAAGTGCCATGTGGAGGTAAAGTAAGTAGAAAAAAAAAAAAATATATATATATATAGAATCACAATCAGTGGTACTTTGTAAGTATGTGTATTACAAATTTTTCTTTAAAAGAAATTAAGTGGCATCTAAAGATAGAATTCAAAAACAAAGATCTTAGAATTAAAATATATAATAAATTGTTTTAATTATCTATATTTTAGAGAGAAATGTTTTAGAATTGGAACAGTGGTTCTCAACTAGGGGGTGGCTTTGTTCCCCCAAGGACATTTTTGGCCTCCATAACTGATGGAGTAGTACTAACATCTAGCGGGTAGAGGTCAGAGATGCTGCAAAATATCCTACAGTGATATTGTAGGATACTCCCCTATTGTCATACTCCCCTATTGTAAAGAATTATTCAGGTGAAAATGTCAATAGTGCTGATGAGGAGAAACTATATATTAGAAGTAGCCAGATATAAAACTTCATTTTTCTCCTTTATGTGTTTAGATGGGCTTAAATTTTTTAGTGTTGGAAATGTGACTGTGTCTCCAGATATGATGGACTTGCTTTCAATGACAACTGTCTACACAGTATTTTTTCCCAAAAGTCATGCCTGGTGGTAGAATTGAATATTGTAGCTAACTAAAATTATTATAGTAATTGCTTATCTAAAAACAGCTTTTATGAAACCTTTCAAGAGAACAAAATAGAACTAAGAACTTTATAGATAATCAAGAAATGTTTTTGTACTTAACATATTTGATGGAATAACTGTTTTTTAGGCTAAAGAAGAAAAGAAGAAAATCAACTTCTTCCTCTTCAAGTGTTTCTTCTGCTGATGAATCTGATTCTTCTTCATCAACTTCTTCCTCTTCTGGTCACAAAAAGCATAAGAAACATAAGAAGAACCGTTCAGAGTCTTCTCGAAGTTCCAAAAGGCATTTAACTAAGGCCTCCTCAAGTCAGATAGATCAGAGTAGGAAAGATGAGTCCTTCCTAGTTCCATCCAATACTTTAGCATCTTTTCTTAACCAAAAACAAGAAGTGGAAAAACTATTGGAAAAGCAGGACAGGTTCCCATATCAAAAAAAACAGGTAAAAGAGAAAGATAGATGCTCTCTCTCTTCATCTTCAGTTGAAATTCCGGATGATTTTGGAGGTAGGTCTGAAGATCCAAGAGATTTTTACGCTCAGGCAAGTAGTAGCAAAACAGAAAAACCATATAAATCAGAAAAACATTTCTCCAGTAGAAGAGATTCCTCGGATTCCTTTTATAGGAATTCAGAGGACAAAGTAAAAATTTATGGTTATAGAAGATTTGAAAAAAATACAGAGGGAAAAAAAGAGCACCATAGGAGGTGGGAGCCAGGTTCTGCGAGGCGTTCCACTTCACCAGCAAGCTCAGACTACTCTTGTAAGTCAGTTGAAAAATCTAAAAAATACACTTATTCTGGATCACGTGATTTCAGTAGACATGAGCAAAGATATCAGTTAAATAAAAATCAAGGAGAATATGAAACAGAGGTTAATTATGAAGAGGACATTAAAACAGAGGTTCCAGAAACAGATGGACTAAATAGCAAAGAGCAGTCAGCAAGTGGAGTTAAAAAAAATTTACCTCAAAATTTACTCAATATATTTAATCAGATAGCTGCATTTGAGAAAGAAAAGGGAAATAAGCCAAAAAATTAATACATTGGAGAATCCGCACCATTACAAAAAAGGCCGTTAACTGAAAGTTTGGGTCTTCTAGTCCAGTGCAGAATCTCTGCTCCTAAAGCTATATTATTTGTAGAGATTGCAGAAAGCAGATGCTTTTTAGCTATTCTCAAAGTATATTTGTTTCAATCATGGGTCTCCTAACAGCTTGATTTTTTTTTTTTTTTAGGCTTTTCATGTGTATGTTTCTGTATAGTATTTCTTACTGTGATGATCTAAACCTCACCTAAAAATAATTCTCAAAGTATTGCTTCCTCACTGTATTATAGTGTATGAGAATCCCTTGGGTCCACTTTATCGTGCTGCTTGAGAGAAAATTAAATTTGTTCATTGAACACTTGGATTGTTTTCTTTAAAATTTATTTCATTGTCTTTTCTGTTAAATTGTCTTTCCCCTCAGCTTTTGAAAGGGATATACAGTAGTTGATTGTTCCTTACATACTGTTTTATATTGATTATTCATTTAAATACCAAATTTTTTTGTTACTTATAAGATTTATACAGAGTTACTGGTCTTTCCTAATTGACCTCTAAAACCTGATTTAATTAAAAATGGTTTGTGCTCCAGCTTAACAAGTACCTTAGGAATAAAGCCATGAAAGTTGAATAGGGGCCCATTTTGCTTATTTCTCTCTCTCTCTCTCTCTCTCTCTCCCCCCCCCACCTTTTTTTAGACCTATTGTTAGCAGTATAGCCCTAAGAAATTTCTTTACTTTAAATATTGGCAAGACCCTTAGAGACTATATATTCCAGGCAAGAAAAGATCAGAATAAAAAAGAATCCTCTTAGCAAAAACAGCAGTGGCAGGAGGATCACTGTAAATCTGGTTTTCCCCTAAAGGGAAAAAAATTGGGTAACTGTTCTAGTATTACATATGTCCAGTTGGGAGGTGCTTGCATGTTTTTAACTACCTAGAGCTGGCCTGCATTTCTTTTCTTAATATTCTCTCCTGATGTTTCCCTTGATGCCTCCTTTCTTAGGGCCTGAATAAATGACAAGGCCAACAAAGCCTGGTTTTACTCAAATTCCAGCAACTAGAGCTGAAGCAGTGACTTAGATCATAAAAACCCTCCCAAATTTAAAAACAGAAGTTGTTGATTTATAATGGTCTTTAGTTTAGAATCTTTCCATTTCCATTTACTGTAAATGACAACAGGCTTTTAATGCTGCCTCTCTAAATCCTCTATCTGGGTATGTCCTGTTTGTGCCTAAGGCCTTCAGGCTTCAGTGTTGGGAGCCTAGTGAAAAAACTAAAGATAGTTTTGCAATGGAACAGAAAGAAACTGGTCAAAAACCATGGGTAATAGCAGTAGAAAGGTCACTTAGTCGTTCATCTTTGTACCAAGAAACTCCTCTTAAAAGAGTCCTTGGTTCTTTCTGTGTATTAGTAGTTCCTGTATCATCCGTACATAGTCCTAGAGCATGGTTTTTGTAAACAGTGAAAAGTACCCTTGACGTAGTCTTTGACCTTTAGGAATTGCTGGTATATCTTCAGTATTTTACATATACCAATTTACGTACTAAAATCTCTGAGCACAAAAAAAAAAAATCTCTGAGCATCATTATCAACCAGCACTATCATTTTCCAAGGTGTCTTTGTGTTGTTGTTGTTGTTGTTGTTTTCTCTTTGTGGCTTAATGTTACATTCAGGTACCAAAAAGTTAGGATAGTACCTTATGCAGCTCGGCCTGAATTTAGGAATTCCGTCTTCCCTAAGTTTCTTGCCTGGGACATATTAAGCAGAGTATACAAACAAACCAGTTTCTAAGGAGGTATTCAGGAAACCCATCACAGCCAAAAAATATTGGGGATTTACTTACCAAGAATTGTTAGTAATTATTTTTAGCAGGCTTTTTTCCTTATTATGTCTATAGTTTTTACACACCCAGACTGTGTCTTGACTTTTGTAAGTAACTTTCTAAGATAATATGTGGATGTTTTAAGATAACTCTCCACATTTGGAGATAATGGGGTTGAGCCCTGTGTCTCCATTTAGCATTATTATACATCTGAGATTGGAACAGTTTATTTATTTAATAGAGTTAAATACAGACTTGTATGCTGGCCTAGAACCTAACCATTCCACAAATACTGTGCTAGCCTTTGAGTAGTGACTCAGTAATAGGTAGACGTTATTGTGCAGTTCCTATGTCAGGCTCTGTATACCTTGTATATATTTGGTTATTGGAAATAGGTACTGTCTCAGTATAAAATTAGGAGAAAAGCATAGAGAAGCAACTTGCCCAAGGTCATAGAGCTAGTCAGACAATCCCTGCCTCCATAGAACACAGTGTGTAATACTGAATTGCAAGTTCCAAGTAATTTACAAATAAAGGGCAGAGAATAAGAACCTTAGTGAACATACAAAGTGACCATAAAATTAATCATTTTTTTAGATCTTCTATCATGCATTTAAAGCTATGCTTTACAAAAAAAGTATCTTACTGAACTTGGCTATAACATTTGCTGGCTATTTTAAAAAACAATAAATATTTATGATCAGGAAAAACAAGTTTACTCCACTACTACATTTCAGAAGGAACTGTAAATGACACTTCTACACAATAACTGTTGATACAATTACTTTCAAGGTTTGAAGGAGATATACAGTTAAATACATAGATTGTGATACGTTTATTTAAAAGTTTTATAACATAATCATATTCCACACTGTATTCCAAGAGTTGAAAATGTTAGGCATATGTTCTATAATAACGTATTTAAGATAGTAACATTTTAAATCTGGTGGTCTTCCTCCACTATAAATTTATGGAATTCCTATTGCAAATCAAATCACACCTAGCTGTTTACTAAATCAGAAAATCTTGGGCGGGGGAAGTCTTAAAAATACATTCTTTGTGCTTGGTTGTATCTTGAAAACAAAATATTTAGTGTGTTTGACTTCTTTCAAGATCAAAATTGAGTAATTCCTAGAAATTTAAGCTGCAATTTTATTGATTGATTGCAGTGCACTTTCCTATTTTCTTGGGTGGGGAAGAATAAATGCTATTTTTTGGTTAAATATTTTTTGGGTTAGTTTTAGAATCATACCAAAAGAATAATAGACTTCTCCCCCAGAAGTCCAAGACACATGTTTCTTTGACTAAAGCAAACCTAATTTTAGGATTTTCTAGGGTAAATGAGAATTTGTGTTGTAAACTATTCACAGGACAAAATTTCCTGAAAGATTATGTTACCTTAGAATTGAGTGTGGTTTCATGGCTAGCGTGAGATGCTGTAGCAAACTATTTTCTAATCTAACAAACATCAAAATAACAGTGAAAAACCTCATTTTCTCTATGCTTGTAGAACATAGAATCTGAAGAATCTATTACTGCTTTTCTTCTCTGAAGAAAACAGTATGGCAAAAGCTTAAGAAAATTAAACATTTCTTTGGCTTATTTGGACCTAAATTGCTTGACTTTTTTAAACTCCATTTTCACATTTTCCACTAGGTTAAAACTTTTGTCTAGTTATTGCATATTTCTGACACAATTTCAGGGGGCCTCTCTTTAATGTCACTACACAGCACCCACAAGCATAGGGTGGAATTCACTATTTTAAAAGTAAGATTTTTGTTATTGTATTTACAACTTCTACAAAAGGGATTAAAATGTTTATTTGCTGCCCTTTTTGTTTTTACCATTACTGGGGATAGTGGTAGCACTTGCTGGCCTGGAAATGCTACCAGTCACTGAAGAGGAGGCTGGAAAGTTCAGCTCTAATACTTTAATTGAAGTCTGAGAGGCAACACTTGTGGTACTTCTGGATGACCTGCAGGAAAAGAAAAACACTATTTTAAATTTAACTCAAAATTTGTATTAGTAGAGACCCCCTCGCTAATGGCAAAAACAAACAAAAAACCACAGGGAATTAAAGAGATCAAAAAGTATATTAATAGTACTAAATTTGTAAAGCATAACCATTAAGTCAAAAAATTAGTTCAGAGAAAAAAGGTAATACAGAGTTTCAAATTAGTTCAGCAAATATATTTATGAGAAAAATATTTTCAACTATAATTTAGAAGTGGAATCCTTAAGCATTTAAAAGGTTTTGCAAAAAAATAAGCATAAAAGATTTTTTAAAAGGGGACCATGGGAATCTGGGTGCTGGCAAGAATGACTACAATAACAGGTTATGTAATCTAAGCTCAGGAAAAGAAAATGAGGCCTATTGACAGGATAAAGTGATGAGGTTATTTGAAAAGCATATAACTAGCTATACAATTCTGAAATACTAAGGTTTAAAAATATGAAAGTACAGCAAGCGTTCAGGTGACTGCTTACCATGTTTATGTAGAAACAGTTTTGTTTTACTTAAACATTTTAGGATGTCCCTTTATTTCTGAATGCTCTGAATGAATGGAATGGATGGCTACTGGATGTAGGAGATTGGGAATTTTAAAATTAGGATCATCATCAATAATTTTTGTCAGCAAAGCACAAGAGTGATTAAATATCTACCTGATAGAATTCTGCATATAAAACTAAACTGCAGGAGTAAATGATTTTCTTGTTAGCAAAATAAAGCAGCAAAAATGAAATAAAATTGTGACCACTTAAAACTTCATAATGTGGTTTTAATCATAAAAACCATACTCCATATGTCTGTACACTTAAGTTGCCTTTTTATGGTTTTAATTTACCCCGTATTGAGGGTTAATCATGCAGGATGTAACCTCCAAAACTTCACCCCACTTTATCCTACTGAAATAGCTGGAAGTCACAAAATACTCCATGCGCTAATAGAAACTGACCTCAGACAAATCAGAAAGAGTCTTGCTCTGCTGGCTGTTTGCTGTATACATGACACTAACATAGAAAGGTGGGTAAAGGTAAGGAGAGCACTGTGGAGGTATTTGCATAGGATAGAGAGTTAACGAGATGATTTTTAACCTTCCACTAACCTTGCTGATAACAGTGAAGTCTGTGAAGGAGACCTAGAACTCTGGCGACTGCCTTTAGTACCAGCTGTAGGTAGTTCTAAGCCATTCTGGAGGAATATTCAATAGCAATTATTAGTACCACTGCATTTTAGAATATTTTTAATTAGACTTCACTCTATGATAAATGCCATAAACTTTTATTAAGTTTTTAAAATATTTTAGCTAGAAGGTACCTGTTGAAAGTATGTTTGAAGGATAATACGGATCTCAGCATTTTCTTCTGTGACCTCAGCTAGCATCTCATCAATGATCTTGTGGAAATGTTTCACTTCACGAAGTTTGATGTCTTGTTCTTCTAGTGTTTCATCTTTTGTGTCTTTCAAAAGTCGGATCTCCTTGGTGAGTTTTGCACACTGTTTTTGGTCAACAGTAGTTAATCATTATTTATACCTATTTACCAGAACTTAGTATTTTTTAATGAATGAAGGAGGATTTGGAGTTATCATCTGGAACTCCAAAATACATAAATATGACAGGTCAGTTTTTAAAAAGACAGCAATACCTGTTTAGTTACTCTCTCTAACTTTGGCCTTTGCTCTTCAGTTTCTCTATTTAGTTGAGATGAATAAGCCTGCTTCTCTGATAATTTTTCTTTGACGTTATTTGTTAAATGTTCTATAACTTCTAAAGTATTTTCCATGCTCTGCAGAAAAAGTGTTAAAATACTTATTGGTTAGAATCAGTAACTTACAGCTTGCCATTTTTTTGTATATGTTGGTAGATAATAAGTACAATGGTTTTAATTTTTTTTAAAGATTGTATTCATTCATGAGAGACAGAGAGAGGCAGAGACATAGGCAGAGGGAGAAGCAGCTCCCTGCAGGGAGCATGTGGTACTCAATCCTGGGACCCCAGGATCACGCCCTGGGCCAAAGGCAGGCATTCAACCACTGAGCCATCCAAGTGATTAAATTTTGTATATAATTCCACTGGAAAGTATTTTTATGGGCAGGGGGATATAAATCAAACAATAGCTGTTAAAAGCATGTAATTTTCAAAGATTCAAATTTTATACCATTGGTTCCTTCAAACAGCCAAAAAAAAAAAAGATCTAAATGTTTACATAGAGCTTCCTAACCCAGTACATGGTTTTCTCTTTCAATGATGTGGTTTAGTAACTACTTTCTACTAAGTTATTTTTATCTTTCAAATTTTATTTAAGGAGCAATCTTTAAGGAATTAAATAAAAGTTCATTAAAAGTTACTGGATAGACCACAATTAGCTATGATTCATCAACTAATAAGTCATTATCAGTAGTCCATTCTGTGCTTAGTACTGTGATTTTAACTAATTTATTTAATATTTTGGTCATTTTTTCCCTTATTTTAATTAAATGAGACTTTTACTACTTTAAAAAATTTTCTTCTCTGTACAAGATAACAAGACAGTAGACTGATAATGACGACAGTTAACTTTTACTAAAGGCTTATTACTAAAGCCTGTAGAATATACCTGGATATCTTCCTGTAGTTCCCTGATTTGTCTTTGTTTGTATCTGTATTTTTCATCAATAGCTCTTTTTTGTTCTTCTAGTTGGATTTTTAGTTCATACTCATCACCTAGAATTAGAGAATTCTTAGTTTAAATTTTTAACATGTTATGTAGAAAGCAAGCTTAAAGCCTTACAAATATTAAACTTCTAACATATTGTTTTATAGAAAGGTTAAATTCCTTATATCTATTTGTTGAAAAACAGTATGAGCATGTAGTAGCCATTCTTGTTTTGTCAACATAGAGCAGCCAATGTGCTGCAATTTTCTTTACATTTGAAATTAATTCCCAGAGAAGTGATATGCAATATTGCTAGAACTAATAATGGAAACAACTTAGCCCTTATTTTAAAGGGAGGGAGGTTAGGGGGCCCCTGGCTGGCTCCGTCAGTAGAGCCCTGGTCTCTTGATCTTGGGGTTGTGAGTTTGAGCCCCACGTGGGGCACAGAGATACTTAAAAAATAAAAACGATAAAAAAAAGGGAGGGAGGTGATTTTCTGACTTAAACATGGTATATTTTTGTTTTCATGTCTCACAATGTTCCTCCTTAAAAAGAAGTACAACTTTAATTGCATATATTCATTAAAAAATTTTAACTCCTACATACTAGATGGAGTGATTTTTTGAAAAGATTGTTTGTAATTGTTGTTGCAGCTTCTCAACACTTGCAATGTATTTTCTAGAGCATAGATTTCTTTTTCAGCTTTGTTGATCTTAGCATCCAAACTGTCACCTTCCCTTTGAAGTTCTTCTTTTTCTTGAGCAGCCTATGAAACAGAATATAACTGATTGCACAGAAATATCATGGGAGAAAATAAAATGTCTGTTTCTAGGGCAGGAAATAGTTTATTCACAATACCAATTTACCTTGGGGCCCACATGCAGCATTAGGCATTTATTTCTCACACTTGATTTAGAGTAGAAGACTTACTCCCCGAGACCTTAAAAATCTAGTATGTAGGATACAAACTGATGGAAGTATAATAACTAACCAAAGCTTATTTTAACTTTCCAACAAAAATTACCAGAAAGCTAAAAAAGTCTAAACCTTGATGGGAAAAGTTAGGATTAACTAGGAGGTGGTTTCAAATTAGATCTGTTCAATAAGGAGAATGCAGGTTTCTGGCCTGAAAGAAGCTTAGGAACACTTTCCCATTTTAAGTCTTTAAGGAATAAAAGAGGTGAGCAAGGTACACCTAGGAAAGTAAATGCATATTATTTCCGACCCACTTATATTATTAGAACGAGGATTTCAGTATCTTTGAACAGTTAAGTAATATTAAAACTAAGGTACTCACTTCAATAGCACATACTAAAATTGGAACAAATAGAAAAAATTTAGTGTGGCACCTGCACAAGAATAACATGCCAATTTGTGAAACACTCCATATTTTTAAAAGGAGAAACTGCATGATTTCACTTACTGGAGATGCCTATAACAATGAAATTCTCAGACGGAAAGTAGCATGATGGTTGCCCAGGGTTGAGGAGAGGGAAAAATGAAGATTCAGTGTTTTATGCGTAGACAGATTCAGTTTTGGAAGATGAAAAAGTTGTGGAGATGGATGTTGGTGTTGGTTGCACAACAGTGGGAATGTACTTAATATCACAGAACTGCACAATTAAAAATTGTTATAATGAAAAAAATTGTTATAATGGCCAATTTTATGTATATTGTGCCACATTTAAAAATATTTTTTAATTAGAATTGTTAAATGTGGCTGGAAAAAATGCAATCTATAAACTTCTGAAACCCAAAAATTCTCAGTAGTGGGTATATTTTGATTTTTTACAGTTTAACTCCATCCCTGGGAGTACAAAAAGTTCGAAAGAGCTCCAATTAAATGTGGACAGGGATAGTATGGATATATATTTAAAAGTGTCAAACCCATTTTTTATCAAAATCAACTAATAATTTCATTTGGTAATTTATTCAACCCCTAGGTATGTGTATTTAAACCAGAAATGTGGCCATTTGAAATGTTTTATTGGTAACTGTTAATCTCAACATTTTCACTGGTATTTATTATGCTTCAAAATATGGTACACATTTTTTGTAATAAATTGTAATAAAAAATAGCAAAAAAAAAAAGTTCTTAAATTATAACATAATTCCTGTAAGTTGAGGTTAGAATTGGCAACATTTTCATTTGAAAAATATTGTAGTGGAGGGATCCCTGGGTGGCGCAGCGGTTTAGCGCCTGCCTTTGGCCCAGGGCATGATCCTGGAGACCCAGGATCGAATCCCAACGTCAGGCTCCCGGTGCATGGAGCCTGCTTCTCCCTCTGCCTGTGTCTCTGCCTCTCTCTCTCTCTCTTTGTGTGTGTGTGACTATCATAAATAAATAAAAATTAAAAAATATTGTAGTGGAAGAGAGCTATAATGAATCAAAACAGCTGTGTTTGGGATCCCTGGGTGGCGCAGTGGTTTGGCGCCTGCCTTTGGCCCAGGGCGCGATCCTGGAGACCCGGGATCGAATCCCACATCGGGCTCCCGGTGCATGGAGCCTGCTTCTCCCTCTGCCTGTGTCTCTGCCTATCTCTCTCTCTCTCTCTCTCTCTCTCTCTCTCTCTCTCTCTGTGACTATCATAAATGAATAAAAATTAAAAAAAAAAACAGCTGTGTTTTAGTTGTGGATTTCCTACAAGTGAGTAACATTAATTCACTTTCCTTCTCCAGGTTCAATTTCATTGTTAAAGGGGTTGACTTTGTACATTTATATATTTCCTGATCTAATTCTATGTATATGTTAAACTTCTAAAAATGCTATGATCCTATTTGGTTCCAAATCAGATATCATAGAATGTATACCTTCTCTCCTAGATTAGAAAGGAACAAATTTTCATTTATACCTTTCTGTCAGCATTTTAAAGCATTTTCTAGTAATCTCATTTTCTAATACTTTAATTAAATTGTGGTCAGAACTGGACTGTTTCCTTATAAAGACCACATAAGACACTGAGTCTAGTTACAAAGTTTAATTTTTACACATGTGGCACATGTGAATGGAGTATTGAGAGTAAAACATTTAAATATGCCATATAATGAAAAATGGAATAACTTGGCAAGCTGAGGACCCTGAAGAGGATAGAAAATGAAGAGTAGCATTAGGAAATTGGGAAGGTAACTGATCACCTCTATTCATCTTACATCCCCCTTATGCTGACATTTATCCAGCAACTTCGCTATTAACAGAAGACATACTCTTACTTATAAAATTTGCCTGTACTCCTGAGAAGTGGATGCATCATCTTCATCACAGCATTAACAATAACAACTAACATTTACTGAGGGCTCATTTTGTTCTAGACAGTATTTAAGGATTTTACATATATTTTTTCACTTCTCACAACAAAAGTGATAATATCTTCATTTTGCAAGTAAAACTAAGCCCTCCAAAGGATTAAATAACATTGATGGTCACCTACTTGGTCAGGGATAGAACCAAGATATGGACAAAGAGAAACTGGAATTGCAACATCTACCTTCCCAACACTGATCAGCCTAGAGCCTATCACCTCTCAGGGACCTTCAAAATCTGAGAGGAGAAAAGTCTCATCAGTAATAGGCAGAAGCCTGAGGTAGTACAGACTGATGAGTTACAAGAGCAGTCTGAGAGAGCTGGGACTCATTTCTCCTGTAGGTTAGTATGGTCTAGGGTGTAGCCATGAGTGGATGGCTATAGTGAAGTAAAGACTTGAGCTTTACATGTTGAACAGGCTGTCACATGACACTAAAGGCACACATTGTGACAGCAGGTCTTAGGGTAAAGTCTATTATGAACTTTGAATAAAGAGGGAAAGTGATATGATACAAATGATAGCAAAAAAAAAAAAAAAGTATCAAAGAGCAATCCAGACTTCTCTTTGACCTCTCAGACTTGAGATGTATAAAAATAATAGTTTCAGGGGGCACCTGGGTACTTCAGCCGGTGGGTAATAACACCGGTTAGGTGCCTAAGTTTCAGCTCAGGTCATGACCTCAGGGTTGTGAGATTGAGCCCAGATTCAGCTTCATGATCAGCCTGGAGTCACCCTGAGATTTTCTCCCTTACCCTTTGCCCCTCGCCCCACTCATGTCTTGTTGTGCCCACTCATTCTCTCTAATAAATCTTCTAAAAATAGTAATAATAGCTTCAGTACCTTCACCTGACAACTAATATTTTATGGACCTAATCTAGTATGGTAGCTACAAGAGTGCTATGAAATTTAAGGTTGCATGGGGGAAAAAAAGCCATTTGGTTGTTAAAGAGCAGACCAAAAAATACTTTATCACAACTATGAATCAATTAAGATTACCTTTATCACATAATAGGCCTGTGTTTTCTCCTCTTCTCCTTCAGGAGGCAGCATAACAACAGTAATAATTTCATATCTATTCTTCAGCTTATCAATTTTACTTAGCCTCTCATGAAACTCAGCACTAATATAGAGGAAAAGAAATACTGAAAAACAACATGCTTTTTTTAAACTATACTTTTCTTATATAAGACATTTTTATGACTACTGAATTCAAACAGGTTAAATATGTTCACTTTTAAATTTCACAATTAGTGGGAAGGGTCTCAGGTTTCTCCCTATTTGAAAACTAAGAAGTTAGGCTGCCATAGTTTCATGGATATTGGCAGAAGACAAGATTCCTAGGTCAGAGAAAAAGGACTTTGCCATTCACGGCACACCAAGTAGCATAAGCCTCCTGCTTGCAGAACTCTCAAAGTCCCATGCAAGTGAAGAAGGGCTCAAATGGATGTTACACACACCCTAGGTTTACATCACAGCTGAAGAGCCTCAAGTTTAGGTAATTCAAATATTTATAGAATATTTGGGAACTAAGCAAATATATCCAATACTTAGAGGATACCACCTCTAGCTTCTGAGGCTATACACTATCCGAACATCTTTTAAAAGATAGTTTAATGGAAATTAAAACCACAATATATTACCTCACAGCCTTAGGGTAACTACTAAAAAAGAAAAACAAAGTGGTGGCAGGGTGCCTGGGTGGCTCGGTTAAGCTTCTGGTCTTTTTTTTCATTGTACATCTCTCTTTTTTTTTTTTTGTATATTTTTTATTGGAGTTTGATTTGCCACCATATAGTATAACACCCAGTGCTCATCCTGTCAAGTGTCCCCCTCAGTGCCCATCACACAGTCACCCCAACCCCCCACCCACCTCCCCTTCCACTACCCCTTGTTGGTTTCCTGAAGTTAGGAGTCTCTCATGTTCTGGCTCCCTCTCTGATATTTCCCACTCATTTTCTTTCCTTTCCCCTATAATCCCTTTCACTATTTTTTATATTCCCAGTATGACTGAAACCATATAATGATTGTCCTTCTCCAACTGACTTACTTCACTCAGCATAATACCCTCCAGTTCCATCCACGTCGAAGCAAATGGTGTGTATTTGTCGTTTCTAATGGCTGAGTAATATTCCATTGTATAGATAAACCACATCTTCTTCATCCATTAATCTTTCGATGGACATCGAGGCTCCTTCCACAGCTTGGCTATTGTGGACCTTGCTGCTATAAACAATGGGGTGCAAGGCTACTGGTTCTTGATTCAAGTCATGATCTGCTCCATGTTCAGCAAGGGAGTCTGCTCGAGATTCTTTTTCCCTCTGTCCCTCCCCCCACCAGTTCACTCTTTCTCTCTAAAATAAGTCTTGGGCAGCCCCAGTGGCCCAGCAGTTTAGCGCTGCCTTTGGCCCAAGGTGTGATCCTGGAGACCCAGGATCAAGTCCTGTGTCGGGCTCCCTGCATGGATCCTGCTTCTCCCTCTGCTTGTGTCTCTGCCTCTCTGTGTGTGTGTGTGTGTGTGTGTGTGTGTGTGTCTGTCATGAATAAATAAAATCCTTTTTAAAAATGAAAAAATAAAAATAATAAAAAATCTTAAAAAAAAAAACCTATTATCAACAATGTGGAGAAACGGGAACACTTGTGCGCTATTTGTGGAAATGTAACATGATGCAACCGCTAAAGAAAACAGTATGGTAGCTCCTCAAAAATTACAAATAAAAGTACCATATGATCAAGCAATCCCAGTTAGCCAAAAAAAACTGAAAGCAGGTACTTCAAGAAATCTCTGCACCCCAATGTTCATAGCACCATTATTCATAATAGCCAAGAGATAAAGCAATCCCAACATCCATGGACAGATGAATGGATACACTACATGTGGTATATACATGCAATGGAAAATTATTCAGCTTTAAAAGGAAATTGAATCACATGCTACATAGGTGAACCTGAGGACACTGTGCTAAGTGGAATAAGCCAGTCACAAAAGACAAATACTACATGATTCCACCTACATCAAGTATCTAAAGCAGTCAAATTCATACAGAAAGAATGGTGTTACCAAGGGCTGGAGGAAGGAAAAAATGGAAGGTTAGTGTTTAGAGGGTATAGAGTTTCAATTTCAGAAAATGAAAAAGTTTTGAAGATCTATTGCACAACAATGTGAATACACTTAACATTATTGAACTGTACACTTAAAAATTATTAATATGGTAAATTTTATATTATGTGTTTTTTACCAAAAATTTTTAACAAGACTCCAGGATGGGAAAGTTAGTGCCTTTCCTTGCAAGACATACAGAAATATGAGAAACACATGAAGAACTGTGTCCCACAATTTCGAATCTGCTGATTATTTTTTCCTTTTATTTTGGTAAATTCATATTTTATGAACTTTTTAAAATTTATTTTATAATAATGCTAATTATGCTAATATATGTATGGCAACATGAAGAGTGACTCATTTGCCTACTACTACCTTATGAAAGCATACTGTCCAACCATGGTGAAAAGAAATCTTCAACCTACCAGCATTCCCACTCCTAAAGAAAATTGGTGGTAAAATATATAAACAGAAGTTATGGTTTTGTTTATTTTTAAGTATTATGTTGTATAATCAAAAAAATATTTAGTCAACCTTTATATGACTGTAAAAGACAAGGCCTGTTGGTCTTCCAGCTTAATGTGGATTGATTACAAGTATATCTCTCCTCCTTCCTAAAATAGAAAAGAATAAAAAGAAAAAAAAAAAGCACAGCTCTGGGAAAAAGAAAGACACAATTTTGTCATGAATTCATGAAAAAATGGGAAACAAATGGGATATGATTGATGGGGGGTGGAGGGAGATACAGACAGAAGATTATTAATGCAGAAATAAGAGCCATGCTTCACAAAAAAAGTCTAGAGAAAATTCAAATACAGAAATAAGAAATAAAAAGACCAAAAGTGATATCTGAGACAATTATTAAGGTGAGTAATGAATGGACTGTCTAAATATCTGGGCTACTCTCCTCAATCCCTCAAAGTTTAGGGAAATGTTGGCAGGAATTATTTATGCTTCAGTGATACCCCCCCCCCATTATCAGAGTTCCTAGTATTGTTATGTTTGAGCTAGAGAGAAAAGTAAAAAAGAGCATGGTGATTCCAGCCCCCCCCCAAAAGTGGGGTTAATAGAAAACAAAGTTCCATCCATGAAGAAAATAAAATCTTTATCATCCAAAATAAACTCCTTATGCTCATTAAGGGACAAATTAGCCCAGTGCCCACAAGCAGCCCTCCCAATTAGAGGAGAGACCAGCTGGAGAAAATGATCTACCTAATTGCAGAAGAAACCATACCAGCTGCTATATCAATCACCGTGATTATTATTTAAACATTTGTTATTAAACAGAAATCCAAGGACTATCAAACATACTGGAAAGTTAACAGCATGAATGAAAAGAACAAAGTGAGCAACCACATGACATACTAAGACAAATAATGCAAGCAACAGAAGAGAACTTCCAAAGTATTTTAGTATCTCTAAAAGATGAGAGGATATTGGTCCCAAACTATCCATAAACAAGAATGGGCTGCTATGAAAAGACCAATGAAGGAACAAGAGTCATTACAAACAGTTTCCCCCTTTTTAATTTAATAGTAGTAAATAAGAAAGAATCAGTGATCTAGAGAAAGAGAGAAAGGGGGGCAGAGAATGGAAAGGAGGCAGAAAGGAAGAGAACAGAGAAAGAATGAGAATATCTTAAAAAGTGAAATAGAACAGAAACTTTAAAATGAGAGTGAAGAAGTCCAGAAGACAAACCAACATCCACTAAAATGAGCAACAAATGCAGAAAATAGAGGGTGGTGTGAGAAAAAAATTAAAGAACTAATAGGAAAAAAATTTCCCTAACCTAAAGAAAAACTTGACTGAAATAATTAACAGAGCTTACCAAGAGCTCTTGTTTCTTCCAAACAAGAAAAATGAAAACCAAAAACCAAAAATCCAAAAAAACCACCCAGAACAAAGAGAAATTCTGAAACCCTAAGGATAAAGAGTGTCCCAAAGCTTTTCAAACAGAAAACAAAAACCAGGTTCCCTACAAAATAAAATGAATTAGTCTGAATCAGACCTTTCATAAATAACTCTGTCATGTATAAGAATATGAAACAAGGAGCAACGCCTCGGTGGCTCAACAGTTGAGAGTCTGCCTTTGGCTCTAGTTGTGATCCTGAGGTCTCAGGATCGAGGCCCGCGTGGGGCTCCCTCTGCCTCTCTGTGTCTCTCATGAATAAATAAATAAAATCTTAAAAAAAAAAATGAAACAATGCTTTCAAAGTTCAACTCTAATTCAAATATGAACAGAGTAGGTATGTGTTAAACATGTAAAAACTCAGGGTACCTGGTTAGCTCAGTCAGTGAGCATCAGCCTTCGGCTCAGGTTGTGATCCTAGCTCCTGGGATGGAGCCTGAGTTAGGTTCCCTGCTCAGTGGAGAGCCTGCTTCTCCCTCTCCCACTGCCCCTCCCCACCACTCATGCACATACTCTCTCAAATAAATAAAATCTTTTTTTAAAAAATAAAAATAATAAAATAAGGGCAGCCCCGGTGGCGCAGTGGTTTGGCGCCACCTGCAGCCCAGGGCGTGATCCTGGAGACCCTGGATCCAGTCCCACATCGGGCTCTCTGCATGGAGCCTGCTTCTCCCTCTGCCTGTGTCTCTCTCTCTCTCTCTGTCTCTATGAATAAATAAAATATTTTAAACAATAATAATAATAAAATAAACATGCAAGGACTCAAAAATTTCAGAAACCATCAATTCTGGGGAAAAAAAAATTCAGATCCTACTCCAGAGAAATGAAATGGGAATCCAAGAAAAAAAGATGACACCGTACACATGAAACAATATTAAACCAAAAACAAAGGAAACATACAGCTAGGTTGAATTATTGTTGGCAATTGACTATATAGTTTAATGTAACCTATGAGAAAGGAGTTCTTTAAAAATAGAGACCTATGGGATCCCTGGGTGGCGCAGCGGTTTGGCGCCTGCCTTTGGCCCAGGGCGCGATCCTCGAGACCCGGGATCGAATCCCACATCGGGCTCCCGGTGCATGGAGCCAGCTTCTCCCTCTGCCTGTGTCTCTGCCTCTCTCTCTCTCTCTCTCTCTCTCTCTCTCTCTCTCTCTCTCTCTGTGACTATCCTAAGTAAATAAAAATTAAAATAAAAATAAAAATAGAGACCTAATAGGGCAGCCCTGGTGGTGCAGCGGTTTAGCGCCACCTGCAGCCGAGGGCGTGATCCGGAAGACCCAAGATTCAGCCCCGAGTCCCTCGGGTTCGCTGCATGGGGCCTGCTTCTCCCTCTGCCTGTGTCTCTGCCTCTATGAATAAATAAATTTTTTAAAAAATCTTAAAAAAAATAGAGACCTAATATTAAAAACAGTAAATAACAACCTGAAACTATAATTAGTGGTTTCAATAATACTTGAAAGATGGAGAGAGAAAATGTAGCAGTAAAAGATGCTAAAAGTCTTATCTTTTAATAAGATAAGGAAAAAATCATAGGAGCTAATTAATCCTCAGTATTCTCAGAAAAATAGGAAAATTAAAATTTCTTTTGAATTTAAGAATAACCAACAAAATAATTAAAATTAGAATTTTTATATTCCAAATAATAAAAGAGGAAAGAAGGGAAAAGCAAATTCAATAAAACCAATGAAAGCCAGGAAAGACAGAAAGAATATGATTCATTTCTAGGTATTTATCCAAGAGAAAAGAAAGCATATGTTCATACCAAGAACACATATGTTCATAACAGCTTTATCTGTATAGCCAAAACCCAAAAACAATTAAAATGTTCATCAACAGGTAAATGTATGCATAAATTGGGATAGATATATGCAATTGAATATTATTACTCAGTGATGAAAACCTGGGGTCAACAAACCATCCTGCCTGCTACCTGTTTTCGTACGTCCCATGAGCAAAGAATGCCGCTTACCTTATTTTAAAGATTTTATTAATTTATTTGAGAGATAGAGAGCATGAGAAAGAGAGAGAGCAAAAGCAGGGGGTAGAGGTAGAGAGACAGACTCCCTGCCAAGCAGGGGGCCCGATGTGGGACTCAATCCTAGGACCCTGGGATCATGACCTGAGCTGAAGGCAGACACTTAACCAACTGAGCCACCCACGTGTCCACCATTTACATTTTTTTTCACCATTTACATTTTTAAATGTAAAATCAAGTTTTAAAAAGTCAAGAGGAACATTACATTTCATGAAAAATGAAAATGCTATGAAATTCGGGGCACCTGGCTGGCTCAGGTGGCTCCATTAGGAGCCTGCTTCTCCCTCTACGTGTGTGTGTGTGTGTGTGTGTGTGTGTGTGTCTCTGTGTGTCTCTCATGAATAAATAAATAAAATCTTAAAAAAAAAAAAAAGAAGAAGCTAACATCTAAATAAACTCACAAAAATAGAAGGAAAAAATAGTAAATGTGAGAGCAGGAATTAATAAAATAGAAAATTGAGGCACCTGAGTGGCTCAGTCAGTACATCAGACTCTTGGTTTCAACTCAGGTCATGATCTCAGGGTTGTGAGTGAAGCCCTGCATCAGGCTCTGGGCTTGTCAGGGAATCTGCTTGAGATTCTTCCCCCTTCCTCTCCCTCTCCCTCTGCTTCTCCCCTAGCTCATGCGTTCTCTCTCAAATAAATAAATAAAATCTTTAAAAATAATAATAAATAATAAAATAGAAAAGTGGATTCACAATAGGAAAAAAATCAACAAGCATTGCTTCTTTTCAAAGAGTAATAAAATTCATTAACTACTGGTGAGATTTAACCCACCTAAAAAAAGAGAAGTCACAAATAACCAATATCAGGAATGAAAAGCTACAAATACTACAGCTATTAAACAAATAACCAAATGATACTGTGAACAACTTTATGGCAATAACTTTGAAAATTTAGCAGAAATGGAAATTTTTTCTTAGGAAAAATATAATTTACTAAAACTGATTAAAGAAGAAATACAATTGTATTTCTGTATTGTCCTATCACTAATAAGTAAATTGAACCAACAGTTGAAAATCTTCAAAAAAAAGTCCAGGCCTTCAAGGGCTTTATGAGTGAAATCTTTGAAAATTCAAGAAAGATGTAATTCTAGGGATGTCTGGATGGCTCAGCAGTTGAGCATCTGCCTTCGGGTAGGGTGTGATCCTGGAGTCCCTGACTGAGTCCCACATCAGGCTCCTGCAGGGAGCCTGCTTCTCCTGTCTCTATCTCTCTCTCTGCCTCTCTCTGTGTGTCTCTCATGACTAAATAAATAAAAATCTTTAAAAAAAAAATCCAGTTCTACTCTTTTGCAAACTTATCCAGACTATAGAAAAATTAAAAAACACACAAAATCATTCTATGAAAGCTGACATAACCTTAGTAAACTATAATTTGACAAGGGTAACACAGAAAGGAAATTTATAACCATAGATGGGACAATTGTATACAAATATCATCAAACAAAATGTAGATATATACAAAATGTAATATGTGACAGACAAGTTTTGATTATTCTAGGAATGTAATGTTATTTTAACTTTGAAAAATCAATCTATATATTTAATTATATTAACAGACTAGAAGGATCTACATCCTATCAACGAACACAGAAAAAGCATCCAACAAAAGTCCATTCCTGATGAGACAAATTAAAACGACCTCTTAGAAAGAATGAAAATAGATGGGCACTCCTTTGATATTATAAAGGGTATTTCAAAGAAATCTGCAACTCATATTTAACAATAAAACGATTCCCTTCAATATCAGGCACAGGACAAGGGGACCTACAATCACCACTGCTAGTCAGCACTGACCTGGAGTTCAGATAACAAGGACAGTGAAGCAATAGAAAGAAAAGTTATAAAGGCTGAAAAAAAAGGAGGCACAAAACTGTTATTTGTAAATGATGTGAATGAAATACCTAGAAATTAGAATCTATAGATAACTGTCAGAATTAGTAGGAGTTGAAGCAAAGTTGTTGGATTCTTAATATATAGAAATCAACTATTTCTATAATGCCAGCAACAAACCAAAGATGGAATTATTTATGTTTTTTTTAAAGATTTTATTTATTTATTCATGAGACACACACACACACACACACACACACAGAGAGAGAGAAGAGAGAGGCAGAGACAAAAGCAGAGGGAGAAGCAGGCTCCATGCAGGTAGCCCGACATGGGACTTGATCCCAGGTCTCCAGGATCACGCCCAGGGCCAAAGGCAGGGACTAAACCACTGAGCCACCTGGGCATCCCCAAGATGGAATGATTTAAAAGGAGATAACAGGGATCCCTGGGTAGCTCAGCGGTTTAGCGCCTGCCTTTGGCCCAGGGCATGATCCTGGAGTCCCGGGACCAAGTCCCACATCGGCTCCTGGCATGGAGCCTGCTTCTCTCTCCTCCTGTGTCTCTGCCTCTCTCTCTGTACGTCTATCATAAATAAATAAATTAAAAAAATAAATAAATAAAAATAAAAGGAGATAACATTGACAAAAACATTTTAAAAAGTAGCATGTAGGGGCACCTGCGTGGCTTAGTCAGTTGAGGATCTGACTCTTGATTTCAGCTCAAGTCACAATCTCAGGGTCCTGGGATCAAGCCCGGCATCAGGCTCTGCACCGAGCTTGGAGCCGGCTTGAGATTCTCCCTCTCCCTCTCTCCCCTTCCCCACTGTCACACTTTCTCTCTCTCTCAAATAATTAATTAATTTAATTAAATAAAAAGTAGCATGTACCTAGGAATAAATCTTTTTTATAAAAGATATGCAAAACTTCTAGGGAAAAATTGTGTTAATAAATGCAGCTATTAAGTATCTATGTTATTGAACTCTTACCACAAAACATACACAAAAATCAGTTCCAAGGGAATTACTGATCTCATTATTAAAGGGATAATCTAAAGGATTAAGAGTTAGCCAAAGGAAAGAGGGAAGGAAAAGCATAGGTTCATGACTAAAATGTATATTATATATTAGAAGCCTTTTCAAAGAACTAAGAAAAAGATGAACCTCCAGTCAATTCTTCTGACATCACCCTTATATTTTCAAAAAATTTTAGCAGTATTTTAAAACTCAAATTATTACCTTAAGTTCTGTCGTTCTTGATCAACATATCTTATTTGTGATGCAAGCATTGTTTTATGAACCTTAATTTCTTCCATTCGTTCTTCCATAGCTGTGTGTAATTGCTGTTTTCTTTTTTCCAGAGAAAGTACTTCTTCTGCCTTACTGTGAAGCATTTCTCGAGTACGTTTAACTTCAAGTTTTAAAAGATTGTCTTCTATCATCAAATCCTATCAAGGTAACAAAATTGTCAGATGCTAAAATAATTACTGTTACACCCAAACCAAAATATTTTTATTACCACAAAAGTCAAACTTGAAAATAAAACTGTCCTTAATTTGACCACTGACCAAGATAAGTAGGATTAAATTTAGATTGCTCTGAATGAGGACTTTGGGTTCCTTTACTTTTTAAGAAAAGATTTTATTCCAAATTTTATTATAATTCAATTTGAAATTTAAGTTTTACTAAAAAGAAGGAAAAAAAGGAAGAATTTATTCCCCAAATTGAAACTTAAAAGTCAGGAAATGTATAAAGTTCTATGGATGAACATTTTTTATATTCTAAACTAAATCTCACAAAATAACATATAAATAATTTTTTTTCTAAGTCATGGATAGAGTACTGATACAAGAGTACACAAATAGATCAATTTTCAGAATAGAAAGCCCAGAAACAAATACTCCAGAACATAAGACTTTATTATTTCAAAATGTAGCTTTTCAATTGGAGAAAAGTTTAGATCCCTACATCTCAAATGTACTAAAAATAAATTCCAGATGAATGAAAAACCTAATGTAAGATAAAACCAATGCAGTTACCGAAATAGTAAACATTTGTTTGATTTTTAAAATGACACAGGAGTTTCTAAGCATAAAAATTACTCAGGGAAAAAATATTTGATGTTAAAAATTTTTTTTTTCATGTCAAAAAAAATGAACAAAAATTTTAAATGTAAATGGAAAAAATATTGACAATATTTATGACACTTGTTATTTTTATGTATGAAGGTCTTTTGCAATTAAAAAACATAAACCTCCTGATGGAAATATGGGCTAAGATAATAAACCAGAAATCCAAAAGAGAAAGATTACAGAATATAACATCATAGAAAAAAATGTTTTAAACACTGGTTTGAGGGAGAGAGCACGCATGAGTGGCAGTAGGGAGGGGAGAGCAGAGGGAGAGGGAGAGAGAGAATCTCATGTGGGGCTTGATCCCACAACCCTAAGCCAAAACCAAACGCTGGACGCTTAACCCACAGTCACCCAGGCACCCCTAAACATTTTTATTTAAACATAAATATTTGACATTTTATGTTCAACTGTAAAATGTTTTCACGTGTCACCAACTTAAAAACTATTCCATCAAATTGACAACAATTTTATAAATTATAATATCCAAACTTCCAGGTGGTAAAATAGAATGCTCACACGTTGCTGGTGGGAGTATCAAATGAACCCTCCAGAAGACAATTTGGCTTAAAAATAGTATAGGGTCACCTGGGTGGGTCAGTCAGCTTAGCTCTGGACTCCTGATTTTGGCTCAGGTCATGATTTCAGGGTCATGAGATCAAGTCCGATACGGGGCTCCCTGCTTAGCACAGAGCTGCTTTCCCCTCAAGCAGCTCCTCCCTCTCTCTCAAATAAGTAAAATTTAAAAAAAAAAAAAAGGGAAAATAGTTTCAAGACCTGAAAATATTCATTCTTTTTGGGCCATAATTATACAGTTAAAAGTTTTTCCTAACTCATTAAATAACTATACAATGATATATATGCATGGTATATGGTGGTACTATTTTTTTTAGTGGTCTCCACACCCAATGTGGGGCTCAAACTCATAACCCTGAGAACAAGAGTCACAAGCTCCACCAACTGAGCCAGCCAGGTGTCCCTGATAGTACTATTTAGAATAATCAAACATTGAAAATAAATACATATCCAAAAAACAGGAGATGGTTAAACAAATTATGGTAACTTCATGTAATAAATTATAAGAAGCCTTTAAAAATAATTTATAAAGAATATTTAATGTTTAGAAATATACATGGAGATGGATATAGATTTTAAATTTTTAAAAATAATGTATATAAAGCCAATTTTCTTCAAAAGACTAGAAGGCAATAATATAACTTTAACACATTATCTTCTATACGGTGATTCTAGTAACTTTATTTTCTTCTTTATAATTTAGTATGTTTTTATAATTTTCTATAATTAGCATTAAATTATGTGATTTTTAATATCATATGCACATATGATTTTACTGTACCTGTTTCAAAGCTTTGGTTTTATTAAGTTCTTTCTCTGATCTGTCATTGAAAAGGTTTAGTTCATTTACTTTGGTCATGAGAAACTGTTTTTCGTCACAATTTTTACTATTTGACTTCTTAATAAAATAAAGATCATTCTATAAAAGGGGAAGAGAGGTACATAAATACACATTTTTTTATAACTACACATTTTAAAAGAACATTAAATACATCTTACATAAAATTATATGCTCCATTGAATATTTATAATAATTGGTTTTTAAATCTCACTCTTCATGCTCTAATGTTTCTAATATAATACATGTGGATAATCACATAGAAACATTTTCATTTTTATCACCTACTGATTTTTTAGATTTGGTTTGGGTTCAATAATTCCAGGAAATATTATGTATGGCTTGATCTGAATTATTGGGTGATTGCCATTTATGGGGAGAAATATGAGGAAGAAGCCAAGCATTGGTTCAGTGCACAGCTCACCTTCTGAAGTTCATGATTTGATTCAACCCAAGCCACAGAAAGAAAAAACCCTCACATTCTAAAAAAGTGTAGGAACTTGGTTAACAGTACAAACTCTAGAATCAGATGGCCTTCATTACACATCAGTCATCTGACCCTGCTGGGCAGCCTACCATTCCTCAGTTTCTTCTTTTCTAAAATGGAGATAACATACCCACCTCCCTGGACTGCTGTGAGGATTAAAGATGTTACTGTCAAAGAGTACGTACAACAGTGTTTGACACATAGAAGTGTCATGTATTCTTACTATTAATTACATGTATAATCACATATTGCTAGAGAGAAAAATGCTAGAAAAGATCTAATTCCATCAAATGCTTTTGTGTTACACATACCCAGATATCAGTCTCCTAGCTTTATAACGGTGTGTTATCTTTCTGCTCACCCAGAGTCCAGGACAAGGTTTATGCTTATAGTCCCCTCTGGGTACCAAAAGCAAAAACTTTCTAGTTCCAAGACCTAGTTCTGTCCCTTTCTCGCTGTCTTTTACCCTCTTTTTCTCTCTTCCTCCCTCCTATATCTCTCTCATTGCCTGTATTTCTCTAAGGTATCAAGACCTAAGATAGTAGCAAGACAGTAAGAAGAGGAATTTTTTTTGTATGAAGATGTGATTTCACAAAATTAACTTTTAGAATGAAAAAATTTTAATTTCAGGTGATTTTCAACCAGAAGGAATTAGCTTCTATTATGCAAAATAGAAGATGAAATGGTATGAGAGTAGTAATTCAGAATGACTTCACAATCTCATGCTACTCTTGAGAAAAGAAAACCTTCATTAGAAGATTAAGGAACTTTTATATCTTTAAAACTTCACATGCATTTCTTTTAATTCATTTATCTCTCTGTTAAATCCAGAGTTGGGATAGGCATTAGTACTAATCAACTGTACAATGGACAGAGCCCCAGAGTAGTTAGAAGGCAGAACACTAGAACCATTCCCACACAGCAAAACAGACACACAATTCATGCCAGGGTCAAGAAACACACTTGGATACAAACGTCATCCTCGTATCATTCTGTAGCATTAATATTCTCCTCATAGTCAATGTAATTAAAATAATACTATTTATTGAATACCTCCTAAAAGCACTGCATTAAAATATACATTGCTTCTAATTCTTTCAAACATCCTGAAATAATATCAAATCTTTTCTTTCCTTTAACAGAGGAGTTAACTAGGGCTCAGAAAAGTTAAAGTTATAGTACTGATACAACCTTGATATTTAAAACCAGTTGTTTCTGATTCCAAAACATGTGTTCTTTTCCACAAAGCTAAGGAAACAGTTTTTAAAAATTTCATCAGGCTACAGACTACTCCAAACCCAAATTTTATCATCTTTAAATTAAAAAAATAATAATTTTAAAAAGAGCTCCCTTTCACCTTTATAATCCTAAAGGAATTCAGGGCAATTATCCTTATAACCACTAGAGGACACTCATCACAAGCCTTTCAAACTAAATGACACTAAATCCTTTGGGATTCTCATCCCTTTCAGGTCCATGATCTCAGTTCCTCACTCTTACTCTCCAGCTAAACTTTAACACAGGTTTTATACTACATAGGTACCCCTAACATAGGTTTTATATGACTATAAGCATTAAAACACTGAAAGATGAGAACATTTTCACCATATTAACAAAATTAAGCTATTCAAAATACTGTAACCAAGTAAATATATGAATAACAGTAATAGATGGCCCATAAAGGTCATTTCAAAGATAAAGGGTAATCAAGTTATTCTGGCAAAAACATAATAGAAAAATGGAATTTATCAATGTTTTAAATCATGTAGTATTTAAGAGTATTTTGAAGTCCTATGGACCAGGGATCAAATCCTAGCTCTCTGTACTAGCTGTGTAACCATGAACAAGTTACTTGATCTGTGACACAAGTCATAATGTCTCCCTCACAAGACACTGATAAAGATTAAATGAAATAAAATACTAAAGACATTTAATATACTTAGTATATAGTAAGTGCACAATCACTAGTAATGTTATATTCTCATAGTCAGTATAGAAACATGAACATTATAGTTCATACATTTGTTATATATGCAGGTAGCTTGGCAATCATCCTATCCAAAGTAAAGTCTTAGGAACATGTTGACTTAAAACAGAATGACTAATGACTAGGATATTTGAAGCATCAAAAGTATTTTGGCTAAATTACATGAAGCTTCTTGATCTGTGATTCCAAAAGGTCAAACGTAGATTTTTTCTCCTCCAATATCTTTTTAAGTTCAACAATTTTTGTTTCAAGGGCTTGTTTTTCTTCTGAATTAATTTCTCCTTTTAACCGTGACATTCGGCGTTCCACTTGCTGAATGTAAAAATCCTGTTACATTTTTTTAAATAGATAGTAAGGAGAAACAAATAGTTAAAACCATTTCTATAAATATAAAAACACAATAAACACTTTCTTATAAATTTAGTCTTAAGTGTCATCATTTACTAAAGTCACTTTAATTCTTCAGTAATTTATAGTATAAAATCCTTCTTAACTCTGAGAAACAGCAAACCATTCTTTAACAATCAAGGCACATGACAGTGATATGAAAATAAGTAATCTAGTGGCAATATAAGAAGTCAGCTAGGAGGGTATTTACCATACTACTAGGATGGAACCTCAGTAAACACACTGGATTTACATGGACATGGACTTTTGAAGGTACATTTTTTCTTACCCTACTACTGACCAAACATGATATCCCATTTCAGCATCTATCTATCCCTCCAAGAGGACTTAAAAAAAAATCTTTTTTTTTTCAGGAGATTGTGGTATCTTGACCATCACAACTATAACAAATCAATACGGAAGACATTCATAAGATTAATATCTACCTGACTGTACATAATTTCTTGCTGCTTCAAGGTTTCAAAATCCAGTTTATGTAACTGATGGTTGAGGTGCTTTAGAGAGGAACGGGTTCCTTCAATTTCTGATACAACAGCTTTTTCTTTCATTGTCTCAGTCTGTAATTCTTGAACTTTCTTAAATAGCACATCTTTCACTATGTTTAATTGAACTTCCACTTCCTGATGATAAGAATAATAGTGATCAATGACATTTTAATACCTTGCAGTATTTTGTTACATGAACACTATAATTTTGGGGGTTATAAATTAAACCTCCAACATTTTAACCCTTGAGAATATAAGAATGCCCTTCCCACAATTTCAACATATCTCCAACATTTCTTATAGTCTACTCTATTCCAGTACCTTGATCTGTCATCTTTATTCTACACCACGTCACCCTAACCTTAGAATTTGGCCATTCCCCTGGTTTCCCTAGGAAATAAAATATACCAGAGACACACAACTTATAGGTTCGCAGAATTTTCTGAAGTCTTGAAGGTGTTACAGGGAAGAAGTCACATTGCTCAATCTCCTACCCTCTTGTGGGCACTATCCAGTTGTGAGCAGGTAAATGTTTAACTACCAGCTTTCCAGTGGATGGGAGGTTAGAAGGAAAAAGCTGATTTTAATTGTATAAATATTCCCATTATTTATTGTATATATAATTGTATGTATGTATAATTGTATGTATAATCGTATAATTATTCCCAATTTCAAGCTACTATCATGCTTCCAAAAAGGCAGAGTTGGGAAGAGATATGGAGTAGCAGACCATTACACAGCATTTCCACTATATAGATATAATAAGTGTAAGTAATCTTAAGTAATCTTAAGAGCATAAATAGGTAACAGTAAAATACAGTAAAATAATTTGGAAGTGATGAATGCTGAGTACTTATTTACTTTGTTTTTAATATTATGTATTTAACTGTAAGTCAATATAATTTAATTTTTAATAGTATCTATGTTTAGCAGCTGACTTGCAAAATTCCAGAAAATTTAACTATCAACTCTTATGAGCTGATAGGGCTGACCCCAACACACTACTAGCACTACCCTTTATTCACACCTTGCCTCCAGATGGCTTCCCTACCTGTGCAGCCTTCTAGTAAAGAGAAACCAGGCCCCCATTCCCACTGCTCATTTCTTAAGGGGCAGATCTCTCTTGACCTGAATGCTTTATGACCAAGTGTTCTAAGCTTCAAATAGATCTCCCATGCCAAATAAGATCGGTTGAAAGTTACCATTTTAAATGTTGAAATAATTTCCCTCTGTGCTCTTAAACCCAGATTTCCTTTTGCCAACCAATGAAGCGCAATATGGAAAAAAAAATCTGTGACTGGCACATTTAAATTTTGACAAATTAAGAAATATAATCTAATATAATCTTAAAAATTCGGGATCCCTGGGTGGATCAGCGGTTTAGCGCCTGCCTTTGGCCCAGGGCATGATCCTGGAGTCCCGGGATCGAGTCCCACGTCAGGCTCCCGGCATGGAGCCTGCTTGTCTCTGCCTCTCTCTCTCTCTCTATGTCTATCATAAATAAATGAATAAATCTTAAAAAAAATTCTTTGTTACATAATAGCCAATTTTTATTAGTTCTAAGACCTTCTCAAAGATTACCTGGCAGTTTTAAAGTCAGTGCTTGGTGGTGAATAACGGTACAGCTCCAAAACATATAGGGTTAGGATTTTTCCAAACAAAAACCAACAGCTACAAAAACCAAGATTATGAATAAAACACTGCTACAGCACAAGTAGCACACATGCTGCCAATCCTATTTTTTCTAATTAAGCTAATTTCTTCAAAAATGTCACCAGTTTTTAATGTCATCATCAAAAGTTCTACTTCATATGTATTTCAGTCTTTAGAGATCTCTAAGTTCCAATACTGTCCCATTTTACATGCTAGAGGAAATAATGCTCTTAGGAGAAAAAAAAAACAAAACTTTTTTTTTTAATAATGTGTGATTTAGACTCAAATACCACTCAAGTCAAGGTTGCTGCATGACTTCATTATTCAGGAATTTTGAACAAACAACAGCATACTGAAGAAGCTGGATTCCATCCAAAAATAAGTGAAACCATCATATTTGATATTTAGCAAATAGGGGATTTTGCCATGATCTTCAGCTGCCCCTCAGAAAAAGAGTAAAAGCAAATAGTAGTGCAAATAGTGTCAGGTCACAGAAGTCACTTTGAAGTTTTCAAAGAGGAGATGGTGAATCAACCTTTTTCAGTTCCTCAAAAATTGGCCTAAATGCTACCAAGATTCCAAAGACATTCCAATAGAATTGTAAAGTAGAACACCTAAGAGTCCATTTACTTATAAATGGTACCAGACTGTCAGAGATAATAAATGATAAAGAAATACAGGAAGGAATGTAGACCACTGGGGGCGGGGGGGATTTGATCACAAACTATCCCCCCCCAAAAAAATAATCAATTATAAGGGTGGAAATCAATTGTAAAACATAAAACATGGGCATTTTTCAAGATGTGTCTATCATAAAACAGCATATATATGAATGACAAGCAGAGACATGCCAGGCATTGGGAAGGCACGAGATCCTAGGTAGAGAGCTACCTGTGAAAGAAGACATCAAAGTCAAACCCTGAAAGCAAAGCAAAGGGGGAAGTAGAAGTTTTAAGAGAGAAGACCACACACAAATAGGGAGTCTAACAACTCAAAATTCTGATCACAAATATGATCATACCAGAAAGCAGAGCCTCTCAACAGACCTTTTGGAGGTCCAGTGAGTCAGTCTCCCTGACTGCAAGAGTCTAATTCACTATTGCTAAATTTGCTGTGACTGTTTACAAGCTAAAACAAAACTTTACCTTTACACTTTTTTCCTCCTCTCTCAGCATATCTTCCAAATTAGTAGCTTTCTCTTCTACAGACATCGTTTTCTCAGTTATCTGCTTTAATTTCTTTTTTACACTCTGATTATGATTTTTAATTTTCTGTAACCTAGAGAGAGTTTATGAGGAAAAAATAGAAAACAAGTCTAAAAAGTAATACAAACAAACAAAGAATAGTTTATCCTAAGATTTCTTCATATAACCTGAAGGTTTCTTTTGCCATCAACTTTTTTATTACCTTTTTGTTACCTTTCTGTAAACCTTATATACATATTAAATATATATTTAATAAGCCATAAAAATATTGTTCTTAAGCCTTTACAATGAGAAACTGAGGAAAAACTTTTTTCAAGTGTAATAATTTAGTAGCTATACATTTACAGTTATCTAGCAAAAACTTAAATATCTAATAATTTTTCTACAAGTAGTCAATTACTGGGGTGCCTGGGTGCATCAGTCAGTTAAGTTCCAACTCTTGATTTTAGCTCAGAGCATGATCTCAGGGTCATGAGATCAAGCCCCACATCTTGTTCTCTCTCTCTCTCTCTCTCTCTCTAATAAATAAATAATAAAATCTTTTTTAAAAACAGAAGTGGTCAAAAACAATAAACATCTTTAAATATCTTTTTTTCTTACCTTGCTGTTTCTTCCTGAATGTCCTTCTTTATTTTGGAAATATTTTTCCTTAGAGCTTCTAAATCACTGGAACTTCTATTCACAGTGGCTTTTAAAGAATCCAGCTATTCATTAATTAACAGACAGAAATTATATATTTACTCTATATCTTATAAATTAATTTCACTTTTGAAAAGTTCTATTCTGCACATGTAATACATATTAACCAGTTTTCCTTTTTGATCTGATATTACATTTTAAATGACCTATTGCATGATACTGGCAAATTATAGAGTCCTCCATATATGCGTTAAAGGTGTATACAGCAAAAGCTTCACAGTATTGGATGTGGCAATGGTTTCTTGGATATGACAGGCAACAAAAGAAAAAACAGACAAACTGGACTTCATCAAAATTAAAAACTTGTGCATCAAAAGACAGTATCAACAGTCTACAAGATGGGGAAAATATCTGCAAAACATATACCTGATAAGGGATTAATAACCAGAATACATAGAGAACTTCCAAAATTCACCACCGCCAAAAAAAAAGCCAGTCTGATCCAAAAATGAGCAAAGGAGTTGAACAGACATTCCTCCAAAGAAGATATACTAATGGCCAGTAAACTCATAAAAAAATGTTCACAGCATCAATCATTAGGGAATGCAAATCAGAGCGACAATGAAATACCACCTCATACCATTCCATGAGGATAGCTACTATTAAAACAAGAAAAAAAGGGGAAAAAAAGAAAAGAACAAGTGTGGATGAGAATGTGGAGAAACTAAAGCTGGAACCTATTAGTGGGAATATAAAATGGTCAAGCCACTACAGAAAACAGTATGGTGGTCCCTCAAAAAATTAAAAACATAATTACCACCCAGCAATTCTGAGGTAACTGTACACCCGTGCTCACAGCAGCATTATTCACAACAGCTAAACCATGACAGCAACCCAAGTGTCCATGGACAGATAAATAGATAAGCAAAATGTGATATGTACAGACAATGCAATAGTATTCAGCCTTAAAAAGTAATGAAATTTTGACATATGCTACAACATAGATGAACCATGAGGACATTATGCTTAGTGAAATAGATGAAATAAGTCAGTCACAAAAAGCTAAATACTTTCATGCATATGAAGTACTTTCAGTGGTCTCATAGAGACAGGAAGTAGAGTGGTAGTTGCTAGAAGCTAGGAGGAGGGGCAAATGAGGAGTTATTGTTTCGTTAGCATGTGGTTTCAGTTTTATAAGAAGAAAAGAGTTATGGAGATGGATGGTGGTGATGGTTGCATAACATTAGGAATGTGTTTAATATCGCTGAACTGTATACTTAAAATGAGTAAGATGGCAAACCATGTTATGTGTACTTTGCCTCAATTTTAAAATTTGGAGGAAGAAAATGAATGAAGAGTGATGCATGCTACAACATGGATGAACCTTGAAAACATTATGTAAGTAAAAGAATCCAGACATAAAGTACTCCATATTATATGATTTCATTGATGTGAAATGTACCAAATAGCAAATCGACAGAAACAGAAAGTAGATTAGCAGTTGCCAGGGCTAGATAGGAGGAGGGAAGCAGAGTGATTGCTACTAAGGGGTTTCTTTTTGAAAGACAAAGATAATCTAAAATTAGATAGCAGTGATGGTTGCATATTCTGTGATATATTTAAAAACTACTGATATATACTTTAAAAGGCTGAGTTACTATGTGAATTATATCTCAATAAACAAATTATAAATGAATGTATGAATCCATCTTCTTTTCTGCAATTGATTTTAACTTTAAGTTTTTTTTTTAAGATTTTATTTATTTATTCATGAGAGACACAGAGACGGAGGGAGAGAGAGAGAGAGGGAGAGAGGCAGAGACACAGGCAAAGGGAGAAGCAGGCTCCACACAGGGAACCTGACGTAGGACTCGATCCCGGGTCTCCAGGATCAGGCCCTGGGCCAAAGGCAGCGCTAAACCACTGAGCCTCCTGGGCTGCCCTAAACTTTAAGATTTTTAAGAATGAACTATTATCAATGACATTTAATTTAGACAGGAAATCTGCTTATTTTTACTTTTTTAGGGTCATAAGTAATTTTTTTTGGACAGAAAAAAACTTTCCTTCTTTATCAGAAATAAAAAGTGTAACAACTAATAGAATGAAATGCTCTACAGTATTCCAATTTCCTGCATAAACAGCTAACTTCAGATGATGCGGCCTCAAGGCACAAATAACATAAAGATCCCTTTATTGCTAACTAAAGGGATCACTAACACTCCCTATTGAACAATCTAGTTGGGCATGTGTGCCTGCAAAATAAGAAAAGAGCAAAGCAGGAGACTTTTTATTCTCTGTTTCAAGGTATTTTACCACTACAACACTGTCCCTCTACTAGACTGAAAGATTATCCCTTCCTGAGTTGCAAAACTGAACTAAGTAAACAGCTCCAGCTAGAATTTGAGTCAAAACCACCATATACCTGTGCACTGGAAAGACACTTCAGGTTATTACTAATGTCAATATTCACCTTCACATCTGCCCATTTGCCAGTTATAATCATGATTTTCAGTCTAGACATTTTTAGGAGGCTTTTGCCTCAAGTCACTTGCAAAACATAGTACACGACAGGCAAGGTGTGTGCTGTACGACTCCAGGGGGAGCCCTTTACACTACCTGTGATATGACTGGCACCCCTGTTGCTTTCACCAAGCAGGGCTCAACTGCTTAAAAGTTCCACAACTGGAGGGGCATAAGAAAAAGAACTAGAAGTAGTTCCTTAATCAAAGGAGAGCTCTTATGCTTATTTTTATAGTAATTTATCATAAATGCACAAACTAGTCTTTTGAGTTGACATACCTCATCCTTCAGCTGATTCCTATTTGTTTCATGACGCTGATATTCCGTTCTACATTTTAAAAGTTTACGATCAGCAACAGAAATTCTTTTCTCATATTCTGTGTTATTCCCAATCTCACTCTCCAAAAACTTGATCTTTTCTTTAACCAAATTTTCTTTTTCTCTGAATTCCTGCTTTATCCTTGCTAATGCCTGAGATTAAAAAATATGTTAAGTATGTTTAATACGATGAACAAAACAAACTAAAAGAAATTTAGCTTTTATTTTTCTATTATTATATTCAGTATTTTATCAAAACTTCTTAACACAATTTTTTTAAAGAGAGTCTACTTTGGGGGCACATGGGTGGCTCAGTCATTTCAGCTTCTGACTCTTGATCTCAGCTCAGGTCTTGATCTCAGGGTAATGAGTTCAAAGCCCTGCACTGTGTTCTACACTGGGCATAGAGCCTACTTTAAAAAAAAAAGTCTACTTTTATATGAATAAAAACAAAATATTAATATGCTATACATCAGTATCTATAAGCTCACATTTTTAAAGATCTCATTTTCTTTCTTATGTACTTTGCTAAAGAAATGAGGAAAATGTCAAGCTTTTATATACAAAAGGTGATATCTTAAAAAATATAATTGTTGAATATTTTTACATAGAAAGTTGGATTTTTTTGATATTTATGTATCAGCCTTAAAGTTTTTTATTTTTATTTACTTTTTTTTAGCCTTAAAGTTTTTTAATGTGCTATATATGCTTTATTTTGAACATACTATATTAGTTATAATAAAACATGTATGTAATTAACCGATAAAGGTGTACACCGGTGGATAAGTGCTCAAAATTTTTTAGCAATGGACTGCATGATTAAAAAGGTTTGAAGATACTGTTCTAATGAGCATATTATCTTTTGTAGGTCACAGACATGCAGGAGTGAATTAAAAGATATAAGCAAAATTGGCACCTTTTTAAGTAGTAAAAAAAAAAAAAAAAAAAAAAAAAAGATGTTTTGCAACCCAGAGAAGACCTTGCCATAAAGATGATTTTACTACTCCACAAATCTAGTGTCTCTAAGAGGCAGAAAATGCCTGCTTTGCCAGGAGCACAAATAGTTTGGGATCAGTTTAATTACTGGTCTGTCTTTGATCTATTCCTTTCAGTTTACAGTTGCTTATTAACTTTAACGGGGAGCCGCATGCTAAAGAGAGACTATGCCTGGTGAAAATCAATGATTGATTTTTTTCCAAATATTTCACAGTACCAGGTTTTTTTCATCTTTGTAGAATAATATTTTAGTTATTGGCTTCAATAGGAATGCCTTCACTCACACCTTTTTCCAGTCTTGGGAACAAAAAATAAATAGAATATATAAAGTAGTAACTGAGATATGGACAAAGCACCGTGGGAACAAAGAGATGATGAAGTCTACCCAAGAGGAATTATTAAAAGGCATTACTTAAGAGGCTTTTTAAATTAGGCCTAAAAAGATAAATGGAGATGTATAAATATTCCAATGTGGTTAAAGTATAGGGTAGGAGGGTAGGGATGGAATGATGACATATTAAGAAAGGGTGGGTACAAACGAAAGGAATGAGGGTGGAAAGTTAGAAATTAGGGCCCAATTGTAAAGAAATTCAATTTTTCAACTGCCATGTTAAAGAGGTTCAATTTTTAAGCAATGGGGAACAAAGAAGATTTTAGAGATGAGGAATAAAAGGTCAATGTGGTTTTTACAAGTGATGTTGATGGCAACATGTTAGAGGAATTGGAGGGAAAAGGAAAATTTACTCTTAAAATGTATTTCCAAAATGGGGTCTGCCAAACAACTAATCCTAGAATATAGGGTTAGGGGAAGGTATGTGTTCTGAAATGAGTAAGTTTTGGAAATGCTGCATGTACTTTTATACATACTAGCATATTAAATGTATATATATCTGAAACATACTACATTTATTTTTTTAAGATTTTATTTATTTATTTGAGAGAGAGAAAGCATGAGCAGAATGGGGGTGCCAAGGGTAGAGGGGCAGAGGGAGAAGGCCAAGCAGCCTACCCACTGAGCAGGGAGCCCGACATGGGGCTCAAGCCTAAGGACCCTGGGATCATGATCCAGGTTGAAGGCAGACACTTAACTGACTGAGCCACCCAGGTATCCCTGAAATGCACTACATTTAAAAAAGCATTTTAAATTTACTTAATCTAGTATTCCCATATGTTCTCTATAACATTAACATTTTATAATGTAGTATTCCATATATCTACTATGTTAATTCAATCAAGACAAGTCAAAACATATATGCAAATGATCATTCTAGAATTTTCTGCCTTATATCAATTTTTCTACCACTTACTCAAATACCTGAATACCTACTTCAAGATTCATATTTTTTAACAGTGTTATCTATTCACAGTTAGGTTTTGTAGGTGATGCTGATAAGTACAGTAACATCCCAAAATTTCTACACTGGAAAAAAAGCATAATAGAAAAATATTTTTTCCTTTTTTATATAATGTAAAAATGTCTTTTAGGAAGACAATTTCAGGTTCATATGCTCAGACTCCTGCCAAGAAGACATTAAGAAGGCAGGAACTGTTTTAGAGGAAAAGGAACAAAAGATTAAATCCTCTAGTGGCATGAACTGGATCTCACTGGCTCACTGCCTGAAACGTCTCTCAACTCTGTGTTGAGAGTAGTCATGTTGGTATAGAAGTAGTTTCATCACAGAAATCAGAATGCTACAAATTGGGAGCTAGTTGCTAAACACGTAGAAGCATACCACTACCTCTGGAGCCAGTTCTTAGCACCCTCCCTATTCTCTTGCAATAAAAACAACCAGGAGATGTCAATAAGGAACCATCGTGAATATGAACAGAGAGCTACAAGTTGTACTTTCTTCTAAGTCAGCAGGCTGAGTCCATTTAGCTGTGGAGTTGTATGAGAATACACTTGTGGATCCACACTCTTGGATCTGTCACATTTGATTGACAGAGGAAGCAGCCAGGACTTGATATCTGAAACTGAGATCAGCATCAAGAATTAAGAGGAACTCATACTTAAGACTGGTTCTCCCTTGTCCCTCCAAGGAAGGCACAGGCAGTTTTGTTGATAAAATGTTGGTTGCTTACAAAAATTTACAATAAAAGAATAATATACCTACATATAAGTCACATATAGCAAGCAAACCTCATACAGATATGAGAATTCCAAGCTCCCAATGACCTACACTGCTTGCCTTTCCAGGAAGTAGTCCCAGAATGAAGTTAACACATCTTCTCACCTGTCTTCTTTCCTTCTCAATTCCTTTTCCTTCTCAACTTTCCCTAAACTTCCCATTTTTGCTCACCACCATTTTGCCCCTTAATGATTTTCAAAAAAATTTCTCCTAAATTACCTCTGAAAGTAGCAAAAGATAACACAAGGTCCATGTTTAATCAGTGTGGTATCCTTCCCTTCCAAGCGTCTACCCTATTATGGGTGCCTTGGTTACAAAAGTGAAACTTTATCATAGTCTAGGTTTCTTTCCTGACTCTCCCTTTTTGTGTTTTGGCTATCTATGAGGTTCATTTCCCTATGCCAGTAATTACTATTGAATAGCACATCTGTTAAATCCAAAGCACCTTGGACAACCAGGTGTAAGTCAGAGCATTGGTTTTACCACACTGATATTATCTACTGACTTTCTCTTATTCTACCATTTGGAGATGGCAGGATCTAGTCTTCAGCATTATAATACCACAAGCAAATAATATTCAGAAAATCACATATCTAAATGGAAACAGTCAGCTTTGAAAAACATTTACCAAAACTATACAAAAATGATTTTCAAATAACAATGTGAGTTACACTTGAAATGAATGAATTAAAAACAAAAGAGAATAACACAGTTGAACACTGCAAGGACCAAACAACTACTTTACCAAGGCACCGTTATCGATGTCTCGATCTCTCTTCCGCATCTGCTCTATGGTGTTCTCCCACTGTTTAATGAGTTCTTGTCTTTCATTATGAATCTTACGAAAATCCTGTGCTGCCTTATCCAATTCTAACTGTCAGATAGAGAACAAATAATGTTTTTGTGAATTTAAGTGCTTTTGCATACATCCCTTTGACAAAGAAATAAAAATCTTCACTAACTAACCTGTGCACTTAGAGTCTCTGTAAGTTCATTGTCAAGTACCTTTCTTCTCTGATTACATTCCAAAGTCAGTCTTTCTAATTGCAGGGTCAGTGCCTATGATGAAGTTGCATGTAAAAATATGCATCATTATCATTTAACTTAAAAACTATTAGCATATCTCACACTAAGTATTATATTATAGATACATACTTATTTGCTATCTAAAACAACTACCAAATAATATGTACATTATCTTTTAACCCCAAAGGGCTGCAATGAAAACTCAATTGCTTCTAAAAAGAATTGTTACTAAAAAAAAAAAAAAAAAGAATTTTTACTTACTTACATTTTAAAGTAAGTTCAAAAAAATTATACAATACTTCACCATTTAAAATTATTTAAAATAATTCATTTGGTATTAAATCTATTAGAAAATAGCATGTTTCATAATACTAAAGTATTAACACATTTATTTTCAAGTAGATTTTAAGTAATGGTTATAACAATATGTTAAAATAACAGCACTATAGTCTCAAATCAACAAACACTGCATGTTGCATTCAAACTATCATTAGACAAAAGAAGTTAAAATACTTATATTCTGTATAAAACTTTCTTCTCTGAAATGCTTCTGAAAACTCTTTTCATTCAGGATTTTTAACCTGGAGTCTGCGAATCCCTAAATGGTCAGAGGATTTCAGAGGATCTATAAAACTTTCAGCAAAATTTTGTATTTGAGTATAGTCATTTTTCTAAAGAGAGAATCCTTAGCTTTATTAGATTGTCAGAGGAGTCTTTGATCCAAAAGACTGTAAGAACTATGGCTTTCAAATTACAAACCTAATAATTTAAGTAAAAAGGTTCACATACTACACATTCAAAGATAACCTAAGATTGCAATTTATAATTTCTCACCCTAATTTTATTATCATCTTGCTGTGCATACTTCTGAAGAGTGAGGGCATCACTATCTTTATGAGCTGATTCTTCTAGCCAGGCTTCTAGTGCTTGCTGGTCCCAGTTTATTTGACATTTCAAACCATCCAATTTTTGAGTAGTTTTAAATATGTTATTCTAATTTCCAAAGAAAGGGGGCAGGGAGAGATTACAAAATATTATTTACTACACAAACTAAAATAAAATATAAACATACTATAGGACATATTAAAAACGAAAGAAGAAATCCTGTCCCTGTCCCAACTTCCAGATATCTATAATATACCATATTTAATTATTTAACTAACATTCTTATATTCTTATATTTATATTATAATTATAATATTCTTATATTCTTTAATTGTAAAATAGAGTGGAGACAATTATATAAAGTTGAGAATAGTAGTTGAGTCAAAGGTTGCTTAAAAAGGCTTTAGGGAAAGTCCTTCAGAGCAATATCTAATACACTCCACCAAATTCATCCCAAGTGGATATACAACCTTAGTGAAAATAATGTGCTTGATATGCTAACCCAAGCCCAAGCCATGTCTCCTTTTCCAATCAGATTCTTGCCTCTAGCAGACCTCTTAGACGGAAATTTTGGAAGTACTTCTAATCGAAATAAATATAGTTGTTTAGGAGATAAAAATATTTCTGTAAATGAATAAGCCACTCAGAGAAAGACAAATACCATATGATTTCCCTCATATGTGGAATTTAAGAAAATAAAACAGATGAACATAGGGGAAGGGAAGGAAAAATAAAATAAGATGAAAATTCAGATGGAGGCAAACCACAAGAGACACTAAGCTCTAGGAAACAGTTGCTGGAAGGGAGGTGGGTGGTGGGGAGGGATAATTGGGTGATGGGCATGAAGGAGGGCATGTGCTGTAATGAGCACTGGGTGTTACATGCCACTGATGAATCATTAAATTCTACTTCTGAAACTAATAAAAAAAATTCTGTAAATATATTCATTTAACAAATCTAGAGTCCTATAAGAAAACAGATCAATATGCAAATACAAATTAATACAATAAAATATGTATGTGTGTATACATATGCATATATGCATTTCTACATGTATATGCATATGTAAAGAGATGAATCAAATTTGGAAAGAGCTCCCAAATCAGGCAACTAAGGAAAGGAGAAAAAGAGGTTACAGGAGCTTAATATTAGAGTCACAGTCTGATATATTAATATGAAAGGTAAAAATTTTGAATGAAAAATGAAACTCAACATTAAAAGTAATTTTTTAAATGTGGCCTTTTAAAAAGATATGAATAAATTATGCCTACTATCTTATGATACTAATGAATAAATTATGCTTAATATCACATAATAGACAGCCAGTATGGTACTCTGCACATGGTTTGGCTCAATTACTATTTGGTAAATGAATAATGGGGAAAAAAATGTAATATTCTATTACTTCATTCAAACAACAATTCTGTGTGCACTTCATTGTCCAAAAAACAATGTAAGTATATGTCAGGAAACTAATGAATGTCTTTCTCATATAGAAAAAAAAAAATTAGTGGGTGTTTGGGGGTGAGGGAAAAAAGAACGATAGCACAAAATTTTAAGTAACATTTCAATACATACTTCCTTATCACTTTTCTTTTCCCGTATTGAAGTCATTTCATTTTCCAGTCGTTGGATTTCATCCTTTATTCGTCCCAGTTCTCTCTCAGCAATGATCTTAAAATGCTCTTCACTTTCAATCTCATGTTCCCTGGCTTTACAAAGAGACTACAGAATAATTTACAAGATAGACTTTTTAATTTTTAATATTATAAAAGATTTATAATAATCCATTAGCCCCCAAAAATTTCCACAAAATACTTAGATTAATTCCATTTCTCTGAAACCTAAGCCATGTTACACTTTGTGATTCAGTGTAGTTCGTTTTGCTCAATAGTTTTAAGAAAGTCAGTTTATGGAATGACCTAGGAGAAAATATTGTTGTTAGCAGTTTTCAGATATCATGTTGGTCCAGGGAAACTGCAGAAAACTAAAGTTTAAAATGGTAAGACTTAAAAAGATATAACTCATTACCTATCTAAAAAATAAGAAATAAAATGTATTTAAAAATACTTGGAGAGGGGCAACCTGGGTGGCTCAGCGGTTTAGCACTGCCTTTGGCCCAGGGTGTGATCCTGGAGACCGGGATCGAGTCCCCCATTGGGCTCCCTGCATGGAGCCTACTTCTCTGTGTCTCTGCCTCTCTGTGTCTCTCATGAATAAATAAAAAAATCTAATAATTAATTAATTAATTAATTAATAAATAAAAATATTTGGGGAAATGGGATGTTTCTATAAACTCATTACATATTCTAATTAAGAGATAATTTATAAATGATTATGTAAACAGTGATGGTTATAAATATTTCCCTGAATATACTAATAAACCATCATGCCTGGGTGGCTCAGCAGTTGAGCATCTGCCTTTGGCTGGGGGCGTGGTCCCAGGGTCCTGAGATTGAGTCCCACATTAGGCTCCCTGCATGGAGCCTGCTTCTCCCTCTGCCTATGTCTCTGCTTCCTCTCTCTGTGTTTCTCATGAAAAAATAAATAAATTATTTTTAAAAATAAAAATAAAAAATAAACCATCATGCCTTTGTGTTAAGTTTTACTTAATAAAATAGTATTTGTTGGCTGTTGAGTTTGTAGTGATTCAAAGTTATCATCATCAGTATTATTTCTAATTATTAGAGCTCTTAGTGCTATAGGAAGTTTATTGTCTTTTGTATCTATTATATGATTTATTTTTTAAGACTTTATTTATTTATTATTAGAGACACAGATAGAGAGGCAGAGGGAGAAGCAGGCTCCCCACAGGGAGCCTGATGCAGGACTCAATCCCAGGACCCCAGGATCACAACCTGAATCAAAGGCTCAACTACTGAGCCACCCAAGCATCCCTCTATTATCTGATTTAATTGAGGTTTGACTATAATGAAATATACATATAGAGAGTGTCTGACTTTCAAATCCCCAATTCAGTGATTTAATAACTTCAAAAAAGGATGTTTCAATCATATCAGGATTCAAAAATCTCAAGTATTACTTTTAAAAGTTCATTAAATTTGTAGCTTCCTAATAAGACTTGTACACAATGAAATAGCTACTTATCTGTATTAATTATTAATCGGTATTAAAAACATGCTTGGTTCACTTTTAAGAATTATATACCTTTCAAAGAAAGGTAGATGCATTTTTTAAAAAATAGTCCGAAATGGAAGTTAGTAAACTCTCCAGTGCTGATTTGCTGAGCTGATTTGCTGGGCATCATTAGGAATGATGTTCTATACATACATAGACTATCCATAAATCAGAAGCTTATGTCTAAAATGGATTATACTTTCCCTGGTTATCTTTTTTTTTCCAAAGATTTTATTGATTTATTCATGAGAGATATATATAGAGAGAGAGGCAGAGGGAAAAGCAGGCTCCACGCAGATTGCCCAACGTGGGACTGGATCCCAGGTCTTCAGGATCACACCCTGGCCTGAAGGCGGCGCTAAACCACTGGGCCACCGGGCTGCCCGTTCCGTTTATTATCTTAAATAATATCCTAAGTATACTCTAACTTTTCCATTATCTCAGGATCCTAAAATAACATGGAGCCCGTAGGGCTTCTGAAGTGTATAAACTATTTGCCTCCACTCAAAAAGGCCCAGTGGGTTGCAATGAAAAAGTAAAAAAGAGGCAGAAATTCTATCATATGTTATATTAGGTCTATTTTGGCTTAAAATCATTTCTCACTGCCATCACTAAACCCTTCTCATATAATCTGATGCCTAATATTACTAGACTGTTTGAATGATTTCTTCTTTCAAATGAATTAGTTTTTCCTGAACTTGGTGGCAGTAGTGAGTTCCTCAAAGCCTTTTTTTTTTTTTTAACCTACTTTTAGGTTCAAGGTTATGTTAATAATAGTTCAGCTATGCTGAAGTTTCCTGTTGTATCTCTAAAATAAAATCACAAAAAATAAATAAATAAAATAAAATAAAATCACAGATATAAATGCAGTATGAAATGTTCCATGACTACATATGGCATAATCAATATGAATATCAATATTACTGTACCTGTGTAAATGAAAATTCTTGCTTAACATTTTTAAAGTGAGAAGTCATAGCATTAATTCGATCTTCATAGTCACGAAGCTGATCTTGCAAACTTGCTCTTTCCTCCTGCAGCTTTGACAACTGTAATTAATATATATGATAATTTAGAGATTACTGTGGGAAAATTAGCACTATATTAAGACAATAGAAATCTCTCAGATTTCTCAGAAATCGCTCAGGGACCACTGCTAAAATGCAATTTTCATACAGTAGTACTTAAAGGGAAAAAATGAGATTTTATTGCATGATTAAACCACAAGATCTCTAGAGCAAACAAAACCATAGTAACAGATATAACAAAAACACAGAAAATAAACCATAAATCTGAAAAGTAGTGGCACACCAGGTATAATAGCTCCTCCCTGAACTCCTATGCAAAACCAACAGATTTAGGGCAAGCTGAACAGTACAACTAACTCTCACATGCTTAGACCCTATTTCTTAATGTATTTTGTGTGTTACTGAATTAGAACCCTGAGTAGAAACAAAACAATGCAATTAAAAAACAAACAAAAAAACTTTAGGAAATTACAAGATGGAGTCTCAGGACAATTAAGATATGTCACCCCTCAAAGTAATATGAAAGCTCAAAAAAACAAAAATATCTTTTCTTACGCTCTTGATCTGTGGTTCTCAAAGTTGAGGCTACAACCCAGGAGGTATACAACAAAATCCAATGAAGTACAAAAGACAACATTTGAATTTTTAAATAAGGAAGAAAGAAAATAAATAAGTTATGTCCTATATTTTATTAAACAAAGTAATATTAAATATGTATTTTTGCTTTTTATTTCATTAATTTCAGTTTTACTTTTAATATTCTATTTTGTTTATTTTGCTGTTCTTTTAAAATTTATTAAGAGCAGTTCTTAATTTCTTTACTTTTGTCACATTGATTGCTATGGGCTAAATGTCTGTGTCACCCTCAAATTCATATGTTGAGGCCTTTACTCACAGTGTGAGGGTATCTGGAAGGTAAGTCTTTGGGAGGTAAGTAGGTTTAAATTAGGACCTGAAGGTAGGACCCTCATGATGGAATTAGAGTCCTTATAAGAAGAGAGACCAGAGCTTCCTTTCTCTCTGCCACATGAAAACAAACTGAGAAGGCAGCCATGGACAGGCCAGGAAGAAGGCTCTCACTAGAACCCAACCATGCTGTCACCCTGATCTCAACTTCTAGCCTTCAGAACCTTGAAAAATAAATGTCTGTTTTTTAATTCACTCAATCTATGGCTTTTGTTACAGCAACCCAAGCCAACTAAGACACTGATCTAAAAATGAAGGCATTTAAGGCTATAAGTTTTGTCTAAGTAAGATTTTTTATATTTCCAATTAATGTAGGTGTGAAGCACTCTTATTTTATTGTTTTCTAGAAGCTGACTTTTTTCCCTTTCAATTTCTCCATGATAGAAGAGCTATCAGGAATATATATCTGAGAAATTGGCCTAAGTATTTAAAATGGATGTCTTAGCTCAGTTTGCCATAACAAAATATCATAGACTGGGGGACTTAAAGACCAGGAATTTATTTCTCAGAGTTCTGGGAGTTGGGAAGTCCAGGACTGAGGTGCTAGCCAATTTGGTTCTGGTGAAATATCTCCTCCTGACTTACAGATAGTGCCTTCTAGCTGCATATTCAAATGGTGGAGAGACAGTTCTGATCGCTCTTCCACTTCATATAAAGATACTAATCCCATCATGGAGCCACAGTCTCATGACCTCATCTAAACCTAATTACTCCCCAAACGCCCCACTGCCAAATACCATCACAATGGAGATTAGGGATTCACTATACGAATGGGGAGGGGACATCAGTCCATAACAATGGAGGATAACTTTTAAGTTATTTATTACAAATGCTACTGGCCTACGATTAGAGAATGTGGCCTATAAAGTTCCTCCCACTCATTTCTTTAATTGCAGTAAAATATTCATAACCTACTTTTTACCAAATAATGTTTTTCAGTATATATTAAAGTTGTATATTCAGTGTATATTAAAGAGTGTCATTTAGTATATTCACGTGTTGTGCAACCATTGCCACCATCCACCTGAAAATTTTCATCTTTCCAAACTTAAACTCTGTGCCCATTAAACCCTAATTCCCCATTCCTCTTCCCCATAGCCCCTGGAAATCACCATTCTACTTGTATCTCTGAATCTGACTACTCTAGGTACATCAGATAAGTGGAACCATACAGTATTTTCTGTCTACCTTATTTCACTTCATATGACTTTAAGGTTTATCATTTACTTTTAATGTATTACAGATTTTGTTCTGGTATAGTAAATGATCTGCTTTTGTAATGTTTTATGGACATATTCTTTAAAGTATTTATTTAAGGGATATATATGCTCTCTGTGTTTATTTTTATTGCATTATTCATAGTTCAATATCCTTACTTTTGTCTATTAGGATTGTCCAATTCTCAGGAGGCCAATATGGTAGTATCCTATTACAACTGTATTTTTTTGTCAAAGTCTACTTGTATTTATAGTAGTTTTTACTTTTATGTATTTAGTTATTGTGTTGTTTGGAGCATACAGTTTTATAACTTTTATTTTCCTCATCAGTTATAACTTTTATGATTGCATAATGAACAAAAGCATCTGCTTTTTTTAATGAAAGCATAATGATTAACCCTCCACAAGTTGATGATTCCTTCACTACAGAATTCCCAGACAATACTGTTTGCCTCTTTTAAATATAAAAGGTCATGCAAGGACCACTAGAATATTTATTGAAAACTTACATCATGTGAAGGATATCAAGATAAACAAAAAGATCCCAAAGGGAACATAATTCAAGACACAAAGAAGACCTAATACACACACACACACACACACACACACACACACACACACGTGCGCAGGCATATACACTCAGCAAGACTGTAAACAATACTGTACTCCTAAAACAAGACCATGTGCTACAAAAAAAACCAAGCAAATAAACTGAAAATTTTAAAATATGATTGATAGAGTTGCCCAAATAAAAACCACAATATAAAAATGACACAAAATCCTAAAAGCTTCCAGAGATTAAAATTATAACCTACAAAGAAATGGAAAACATTCTAATATCAGATTACTCACCAACATCACTACTAGAAGATAGTACTTTCCAAATTCTGTAGGAAAAAAACATTTTTAACCCAGAATATTCTACCCATTCAAAACCATCAAATGTGAAATTAAATAAAGTACATTTTCAGATTTGGAGTTTACTTCCTATCACACTCCTCTTAGGGACACACAAAAAAGTATTCCATCAAAATAAGGAAATAACCCAAGAAAGAAGATATGTGATCTAGGAAACAGAGCATCAATCCGGTAAAGGAATAAAAGGAATTCTCAAGTTAACAGTTGGAACATGGGCCTGTTGAAAAACTAGTCCCTATTAAAAAACACAGGTCTCTAAAAGGAAGGAGTAGAGGAAGAAAGAAAGGATCTTGAAGATCTGAAACTATGATTTGAAGAATATAAACTTAAAGCAGGCAATACAAGAAATCAATTGGCAACCAAGGATGCAAGGAATTAAAATCACAGCACTATAGATCTTTCCTGAAACAATATTTAAGGATAGGACCCATTAAAGTGAAAACTCCAAGAAAAGGTAAACTGAGTGAAAGTGGCTGCATTAAGGACCATTAAATCAATTTATTTTTTTTAAGAATAAATCACTTTTTTTTTTTAAATTCGAGAGGCCAAATTTAAGAGAGAGACGCAGAGAAAGAGAGGCAGAGATACAGGCAGAGGGAGAAGCAGGTTTCATGCAGGGAGCCTGACATGGGACTTGATCCCTGAACCCCAAGATCACTCCCTGAGCCAAAGGCAGATGCTCAACCGCTGCACCACCCAGGCGTCCCCATTAAATCAATTTAAATATAAAACTAAGACTAAACACTTGTAGTAAATTAAGGACATTGAATAGAATGAAAACAAAATAAACCTTGATAATATAAAAATAATAAAACCACTATTTTTAATGGGGTAAAAGATGGTGGAAAGAAGTGTGACAACTAATTTGTTTGTCTTACAAATGAAAAACGAAAGAGTAGGGAGTCAATCCATACCGTCAACAAATGAAACAAGGCATTTTTTTAAACAATAATTTAACCATTTCATTTTTTCTTAGTTTTTCCTAATGTTAAGATAATTTTAGCAATCACTATCTGTTGTAATTGAGTAATATGTACCTGCAATTCAACAATCCCTTTCTTTTTAAGTAAAATTATTTTTATTAATTAAAATTTTTTATGTTTTTTTTTTAATTTTTATTTATTTACGATAGTCACACAGAGAGAGGCAGAGACATAGGCAGAGGGAGTAGCAGGCTCCATGCACCGGGAGCCCGACGTGGGATTCAATCCTGGGTCTCCAGGATCGCGCCCTGGGCCAAAGCCAGCGGCCAAACTGCTGCGCCACCCTGGGATCCCAAACTTTTATGTTAAAAACAGCACGGATAGTAGGATTCCATTCTTATAACACTTGTTTGTCTTTTCTATCTCTGTATCTGTTGACCATGATGTCTGGAATATTTATTTAATGCCATGATAGTCACACTCCTATAGTCAAGAGTAGGTATTTTGAAGAGGGAACACTCTATTTATTATTTTATATCCTTCTGTTCTGTTTGAATAGCTTAAACGTACCAGAATTGCTTTTTTAACGCCATTTTTTCTTCAAGTGAGGTAATTATGACCCTCACTCTTATTTTTATTGCTCCGTAATTTTTTAAATAGCTAATATAATTTATATGCATAGAAAAGTCTACAAATGTTATGGCAAGAATACCAAAAACTAACATCTTAATGGAAGTTTATCCTGCATTAATGTCCTTACAGCTATATAACAATCCCGTGAAATAGTTATTTTATTTATTTCCAGTTCATAGAAGAAGAAACATGATCACTGCTGGTAATTAGGCTCTGAACCCAGGGCTGGATACTTAATATTATTATTCCTCAGTACTCAGTGCTAAATCTCTTATATTCCCTAATGTTGCCCTTCATTAAAACAAACAAAAAACTGCAGCCCTCTAATTTAGACATGAGTAAATACATCCGAGTATTTTGGGGGGAAAAAAAATCTTCAAAAAACAGTGAAGGATTTTCATTTTCATTTTTCAGAGAAAAGAAAACCTTCTCTTAGGACAAACATTACATGTTCTCATTCATTTGGGGAATATAAATAATAGTGAAAGGGAATAGAGGGGAAGGGTGAAGAAATGGGTAGGAAATATCAGAAAGGGAGACAGAACATGGAAGACTCCTAACTCTGGGAAACGAACTAGGGGTGATGGAAGGGGAGGAGGGCGGGGGGTGGGGGTGACTGGGTGACGGGCACTGAGGGGGACACTTGACGGGGTGAGCACTGGGTGTTATTCTGTATGTTGGCAAATTGAACACCAATAAAAAATTTATTATTAAAAAAATAAATAAATAAAATAAATAAATAAAAATAAAAATTAGTGAAAGGGAATAAAGGGTAAAGGAGAAAAAATGAGTGGGAAATATCAGAAAAGGAGACAGAACATGAAAGACTCCTAACTCTGGGAAACGAATTAGGAGTGGTGGAAGGGGAGGTGGGCGGGGGGTAGGAGTGACTGGGTGACCGGCACTGGGGTGGGCACTTGACGGGATGAGCACTGGGTGTTATTCTACATGCTGGCAAATTGAACACCAATAAAAGATAAATTTATTTTTAAAAAAAAAAAGAAAACCTTCTCTTCCATTCCGTAAAGTAATGTAAACATCGGTCCCCCTTGCACCCGCTTCTAACACAACGCATTGCCACGTGATGGAACTTTACACTGACTCTTCAAGGTTTTTAAGAGTTTTCTGAACCGGATGCAATTTTATTTTTAACAACCATTATGTACTGGTTGCAAGCTGATGTGAAGTATGCCTTACTCCGAAAAATATTTTCTGTCACTCTGTGACAAGAGTCTCACTTTGAGAAGCTGCACGCTGCACATTTTGCATTCTTACTAGAACGTTCCTCTTGAACATATATATTTCTTCGGGTCACTTTCAACTTTAAATGTCCCAGGCAGAAACTCAAAAAAGAAATGTCAACCAGAACGTATTGGTTTATGAACAACCGCAAACAACTGTTGCTACGAAAAAGAATAAACTGAGATTAAATAAAGTACATTTCCAGATGTACTTTGCAAGCCGCGCGGAATTCTGGAGAAGGAAAAAAACCAGACGCGGGAAGCAGCCCCTCCTCTCCTGCCCAGGAGGCTGGAAATAGGCAACACGGAGCCGGAGAGGCGGAGAGAGCAACGCCTCGGGCTTTCTAGTCCTGAATATTAATTATCGGTTCAATTTATATTTTGTGATGCTTAGCAGGTACCGAAAAGGGCAGGCGGGTGAGGGCGAAGGGATGAAACTGGGGGAAGGAAAGGGGAGGGATAAAAGCGTCAGGGTATTCCCGCCAAGCAGAAAGCTTCCCCCTCTTTGCCTCGCCTTCTTCACCTGACCCTTACCTGATCTTCCAGCATCTTGTTCTCCTCATTTGCCACCGGGATGGCAAACCCATCGTCCCAGTGCAGCTCCTCCAAGAACTCGCTACTCATGTCGGCAAACGGATCGGGGACCTCTGACAGGCTGCGGAGGAAAGATCCGCGCGTCGGGGGAGCCCGGGAGCTGCACGCGAGGGGACCCCCCGCGCCCGCAAAGCTCCGCAGGACCGACCACCGCAGCCCTAGCAACCGCCCCGCGCCCTTAGTTACCAAACAGGAAGTGCTCCGGCCGAGAGGCAAAACTTCCGGCTGAGAACTTCGAGGCCCGACCCGGAGCTCCCAGGGGAGCGGAGCGCTCGACTCCAGAGGCGCGCTGGGGTAGCCGGGCGCCCGCAGAAATCCCCCTTAACTTCCGGCCCGGGCGGGTACCCGCGGGCGCTGCGGAGGGTAGAGTCGCTGGCGCCTGCCGCCTCCGGGACCGCGGGGCGCGGGGACCGCGGGGCGAGGGGACCGCGGGGCGAGGCAGCCGCCGCCTCGCGCGCAGACGCGGGCGCGAACGAACACAGCGAACCCGACTTTGTTCTCAAGTGGTGTTGGCTGAGTTTCATCCGTGGATGAAATCTCAGAGGCCGAGAGACCGGCCTCATTTGGAAGCGGAGTCCATCCCTTAGGATCCCTGTGTGCTTTGATCTTCGTTCTCCCCTCCTGGCCTTCCTCCCACTGCTCACCTGCCCGCCGCGGCGCAGCCCGCCCGCCCGCGCCGCGCCTGCACCTTTATCTCTCGTTACCTTTCCATCGGTTGACGTTCACAAATCTGTTTTCACATTAAAATCTGTATTTCTTCCTAATCTCGGAAGAAGGAAGAGCCGAGCCCACGTTATCACCAAGGCAGAACTGGGCTGAAGAGGCGCCCCCTTTAGTCCGGCAAGCACTTCACCGAGCCAGTAATGCGATTCACCTGCTTGGCCCGTGATAGGCACTGGAGTTCACAGCCTCTGTTCTGTAGCATCTGAGAACTGGAAAGAATAAAACAGTCTAATACTTTCATATTCCAGATTAAAAAAAAATAAAATAAAACAATCTAAGACTTTCATATTCCAGATTAAAAAAATAAAATAAAACAATCTAAGACTTTCATATTCCAGATTAAAAAAATAAAATAAAACAATCTAATACTTTCATATTCCAGATTAAAAAAAAAAAAAAACCTTGAGGCTTCCTGGGGTGAAGCGATTAAAGTCAACAGGACCTAGGGAGCCTGGGTGGTTCAGGGGTTAAGCACCTGCCTTCAGCTCAGGTCACGTTCCTGGGCTCCCTGCGGAGCGAGGAGTGGGCTTCACCCTCTCTCTCTGCCCCTCCCCCTGCCTCTGAGCTCTCTCTCTCTCTCTCTGTCTCTCTGAAATAAATAAATAATCTTTAAAAATAAATTAAAAAATAAAGTCACCAGGACCTATACCAGGATACAGATCTCCTACTACAAACTCTGCTGTCTGCAATGAGAGGTGTTCTTGGCTGAAATACCCTCTATTACAGCAACATGAGTATAAATTTTGCTTATCCAATAAGCCTGTAGCCTTGTTTGCCCTTTCAAATTTTACTTTACCATTATTTTGTTACATTTTTTATTATAAAAAATTTATAAGAATAGAGGGGGGCAAGAGGTGGGAGAAAAGAATACAGAACAGGATGTGATGAGCACCCACGTACTCATTATCCTGATTTAACATTTATATTTTGCCACCTTCACTTCATCTATATTTTTTGCTTAAGCATTTTATTAGTAAATCGCAGACATCATGACATTTCACCTCAACTACCTGAGCATGCATCACTAATGTTTAACGTTCAGTATTCTATAACATAAATACAATATAATTATCACATCTATCAGAATTCTTGAATATCGTTTAATAACCATTTTGTATTTATATTTCTTCAATTGTCCTGAAAATGTCTTTTTACCATTGTTTTGTTACTTTTGAAATCTTGTAATTTCAAGCTTTGTCTCTTTGTGCTTATGTGATTTTCCATATAGTTAATCTTATGGACTATTTCTCTGGTCTCAAAGACTAGCTTTTTGCATTCTTTTTTTTTCTTTAAAGATTTTATTTATTTATTCATGAGAGACACAGGGAGAGAGGCAGAGACACAGGCAGAGGGAAAAGCAGGCTCCATGCAGGGAGCCCGACATGGGACTCGATCCTGGGACTCCAGGATCAGGCCCTGGGCTGAAGTCAGACTCCCAAACACTGAGCTACCCAGGGAACCTCAGCTTTTCGTATTCTTAAAAACATTTTATCTTTTATCTTCTATCACTATAGAAACATATACATGGTATATTTTACAGATGTGTTAAAGGCAACATGTGGCATATATTAGTGTGCTGAATGACATTACTCAGATGCAATAAAATTTTATTCTCAGGAATAACTTTTATACGTTTGACTATATATAGTGTATTCCATGCATCAAAGTATAATAAACACATTCCTTCACTGAAATACTGAATTTCTCTATATATATAACTACCATTTTTAGAAAGAATTTTTATGTGTGTGCCTTTATGGAATACATTAAATGCAGCACAGTGCAGTGAAACATCATTCACTGTAAATAACATTGTACTTATTCACATATACAGCATTCTTAGAACTATCTTCTATCGTGGTAGAATTAGCATAGCATTTTACTCCTCACTTCTGTGAGCCTAAATTCCCAAGGTGGTGGAGGAGAAAGAAAGCTTGTAGAGAGAATTTCAACTAATATAGAATAATGGAAATTTAGATAACCTTAAATAACCTTATAAAAGACTATCTTTTATAATAGTTTAGTCATCCTACTAGTGAAAATGTTAGTATCCAGTATATATTAAGATGGCATGTAGTTATTTATACTGGAGGTCTGTTATGGCAATGCTGCTTCCTAAAATTATGAGTGTTGTTCTGTCCGTGTGTCTTAAACATTCCTTTCTAATTTGTCATCCCCATTACTAATGTGAAAACTGAGGCAGCTGCCTCAGCCTGTGCCAATCTGTTGATCCAGCTGTGTCAGTGTTAGCAGGCGCTACCAAATGTATGACTGCAGCTGTATTTGCTCTGCACTCCTCTAGGCCCCAAGCAAATGAGAGGTCTGGCAGCCAAATCCGTGCAGAGTCCCATTCCTCATATCTCACAGACTCTATATCCTGAATTTCAGGATGACAATTACACAATGTTGAATTTTGTACAAAATGTCTGTGCATTCTCCTAATTCTACATGTCTGCCTTGAATCAATATACCTGCTTCTCCACCTCATCACCACAGCCTTCTGTATCATCCAGTTCCCATTTTTATAATTCCACTTCTAGATTATAACTCTACTTGAATTTATTCAGATCTATACTTGGAGACAGAACCCAAAGTTCTACAAGTTTTGTTGCTGACCATGAAACACTAAATTTAATCCTAAAATGCTAAGGTAGATGCTACCCTTTTACTACCTCATTCCCAAGTAGATAACTTCATCCAAATCAGGTTGTTCAGGCTAAAATATGCAGAGATTTATGGTTTTGCAAAAATAATGTGACCTTTATTTAAATAAAAAAAGAAAAAATACATATATGTATAAAGGAAAAGAAAAAGATATTCTTTGCCTCCATACCAGCCTCATTCCCAACAGGTTGTCACTGCTTGGCATGTGCCCTACCAGCATTTTTTTAACTAAAGCTAGCTAGAGAGATAGATTAATTTTTCTGAGAGAAATAGAATCACATTATAAATATTCTTTTGCAGATTTATTTTTATCACTTAACAACAGTGGCCATGTTTCCGTATCAGTACATTAGATCTTTAGTCTTTTAATGGCTGCTGAGAATTCAGTATTATACATCAATTTTAACTTTTTAAACAATGCTACAATGAACATCTTTATAATGCAATATTTCATCAAGTCTGGGATATACTTATTTTCACATCTGAATATCTCTAAACTTGGGATATGTACTTCTTCAATCAGTGGTGTTTTCATTTTGGTGAATAAAATGTAACCCTGTCCACATATGTTTCTGCATGACCTATTCTTAGAAGTAAAATTAGTGGAAAACATATTTAAGCAGTTTTATTTTGATAGATGCTACTAAATTCCTTCAAAACGAACAGAATATGGAAGTATCCTTGCATACTCTGTATATTATAAAGTAATATTTTACAACCTAAAGAGAAATATATGGTATCTTGCTTTATTGACAATTTTATAATTATGAGACTGAGCATCACATTTCTTCTGCTAACAATTTATCATATCCTAAGACAAATACCATATGATTTCATTCATATGTGGAATTTAAGAAACAAATGAACAAAGAAAAAAAGAGACAAATAAAAAAAGACTCTTAACTATAGAGAACTAACAGATGGTAACCAGAGGAGAAGTGGGTGGGAGAATGGATGAATCAGGTCAAGAGAATGAAGAATGTGCTTACCATGACAAACACGGAGTAATGTTCAGAATTGGTGAATTACTATATTGTACACCTGAAACTGATATAACACTGCACGTTAATTATACCAGAATTTTTAAAATAAAAATAAATAAATAAAATGTATCATATCCTTTGGCCATCCATCCTATTAGGTTGTCTCTTCTTTTTTAATTATAGCAATGCTTTCTATTTTATGGACAGTGTTTTTTGTGCATGTTTGTGTGTGACATGTATGTATGAACAGTATTTTTCTCCCAATCTGTTTTTTGGGGGTTTTAAAACTTTGTTTTTGGTATGTTTTGCCATACATACCTGAGAAACTGCTCTTGTTGTCATTAGTATGCTTCATAGTCCAACAGGTACATTTAGCATCAACTCACCAGATCTATAGGCTGCATTCAGTTAAGCTCTTCCTTCCCTATTTCTTCTCATGGCTTTTATGACTGTCACTTTCCCATTAACCTTCTCAATCTCATTTGTTGCTTTATCTTGTCCTGTTTGGCTTAATGCTAGTATTCCTCAAGACCCAAAGCTTGCCTCTCTTCTCTTCTTACACTTGCTTCCCAGGTGATCATATCCATTTTCATGGCTTTAAATACCAAGGATCTCTTTAAGGATCCCCCTTAGTATTTCTCTATCCCAGATCTCTCTTCTACACTCCAAACATATACCCTACTGCCTACCTGGCAGTCCCACTGAGATGAGATGCCTCAAATCTAATACAAGGTACAGGGCAGAGTTCTCAATTTCATCCCACCCATATTCCAAACCCCTTTCTCAGTCTTCCCTAGCACAGTAGAACCAAACCATATATCCAGCTGTACGAAATCAAATTCCACTTCTATTGATTCCTTCCTCTTCCTTACCTTCCACCTCCAGTATATCACTACTGTCTCTCACTTCTATCCCCAAGTCTATATTTTTTTCCCAAGTCTATATTGATTCTACTTCTCTCCATCCCCACTGCCACCACTCCAATTCAGACTATCATCATTTCTCACTGCACTAACACAGCTGTTTCCTCAACAATCTCCCCACTTCCACTCTTGTTCTCCGAAAATCCATTGTCTCTCAATGGTTAAGGTAATCTTTTATTTCCAACAACTCATCTTGAAATGTTTCCCACATGCAGAAAATCTAAAATAATTTTACAGTGAGCACCAATATCCCCTTCATCTAGATGTTTCCTAGACCGTACCATTAAGTTTCTACTGTTCTTATATTATCACTTGTCTATTCATTCATCAATCTATGTCGATGCATTTCAAAGTAAATTGAAAGAATCAATACACTCTCCCCCTAAATACTTCACCACACATATGTTTACTTTTCTTTACATTATTTCCTACATAGCTAAAATTTATATACAAGGGAATAAATAAAACTTGTGTTTTTATATACACACACATCTGGTTAACTTAAACTCTCAAGATGTAGAACATTCACTCAGCATAATATTTTTGATCCATATTGTAGTATCAATGGCGTATTTCTTTACACTGCTACGAAGTAACACACTTTGTTTAGCCATTCTCCTAATGATGAACACCTAGATTTTTTTCACTTGGGGGTAATTATGAGTAAGGCTATTATAAATATACTTGCACAAACCTTTTATGAATACTATTTTTATTTTGGAATAATTTTTGATTTACAGAAAAGTTGCCAAGTTCCTGTATATTCCTCATCCAGTTTGTTTTCTCCAATGTTACTACACATTACTATAGTACATTTCACAAAACAAAGAAGCCAATATTGATATATTACTGTGAACTAAAGTCCAGGTTTTCCAGTTCTTTTTTTTATAGTTTATAATTTTTATTTAAATTTTAGGTAGTTAACGTATCCAGTCCTTTCTTTAACGTTCTTTCGCCATTCCAGCATCCAGTCCAGCATACCACATTGCATTTTGTTATCATGTTTCCTTAGGCTCCCCCCGTCCATGACAAGATCTCATTTTTTTCTTGTTTTTCATGACCTGGACAGAACTAGAAGTACTGGTCAAGTGTTTTGCAGAATGATATTGATTTGATTTATTTTATGGTTTTCTCATGATTAGGCCAGAGTTATGTGTTTTAGGAAAGAAACTCACAGAGGTGCAGTGCACTTCTCATCACTTCATATCAGGGAGCACATGGATTTCTCACAACACCACTGGTGATTTTAATCTTGATCATTTTGTTAAAGGAGCATTTGCCAGGTTTCTCCATTCTTTTCTTTTCTTTTTAATTGAAGTATAATTAGCATACAGTGTTATATTAGTTTCAGGTATATAATGATTCAACAATTCTATATACTACTCAGTGCTCATCAAGGTAAGTGTACTCTTGATCCCCTTTATCTATTTCACCCCCATTTTAAAGCTACAATTTTCCTTTCCAAACTTTGATTCAATATTCAGCCTGCCCTCAAGGAGGAAGATTACACCTTACCTCCTAAAAGGAGAGAACCTGCATAAATTATTTGAAATTTTTCCATAGGTAAGATTATCTCTTCTCCACTTATTTATTCAATTATTAATTCATAGCACTATGGATTTTGGATTCCAAACTACACCATTCTGTTGTTCACTTTGTTCAAGCTTTAGCCATTGGCACCTGTATCTCTTTGACATGCCTTTATCCTTTTGAGCACCTCCTTACTTTCTGGCACTGCAAAATGCCCCAGGATCATCCTGTATTTTTCCTCACACAGCCTAAGAATTAGCCATTTCTCCAGGGATCCCTCATTCATTTTTATTTTTTATTTAATTTCAAGTAATTAACATATAGTTGTATTATCAGTTTCAGAGGGAGAGGTCATTGTTTATCAGTCTACTAATCAGTCATTGATTTATACTCAGTGCCCATGATGTAATGTGCCCTCTTTAATGTCCATCACCCAGTTACCCTGTCCCCCCCAACCCTCTTCCCTCCAGCAACCCTCAGTTTGTTTTCTATGACTAAGAGCCTCTTATGGTTTGTGAATCCCTCTCTGATTTTGTCTTATTTTATTCTCCCCCTTCCCCTATGCTCCTCTGTTTGTTTCTTAAACTTCACATATGAGTGAAATCATATGATAATTGTCTTTCTCTTATTGACTTATTTCGCTTAGAATAATACCCCCTAGTTCTATCCACATCATTGCAAAGGGCAAGATTCCATTCCTTTTGATGGCTGAGTAATATTCCATTATATATGTGTATATATATATAAAATATATATTGTGGACATTGCTGCTATAAATATTGGGGTGAAGATTCCCCTTCAAATCACTACATTTGAATCTTTGGGGTAAATACCCAGTAGTGCAATTGCTGGGTCATAGGGTAGCTCTATTTTCAACTTTTTGAGAAACCTCTATACTGTTTTCCAGAGTGGCTGCACCCACTTGCATTCCCACCAACAGTGTAAAAGGGTTCCCCTTCTTCTGCATCCTAACATCTGTCATTTCCTGACTTGTTCATTTTAGCCATTCTGACTGATGTATCTCATTGTGGTTTTGATTTGAATTTCCCTGATGCCAAATGATGTTGAACATTTTTTCATATGTCCGTTGGCCATTTTTATGTCTTCTTTGGAGAAATGTCTGTTCATGAAGAAGCCCTGGTTCCTTTTAGTGGAAACTGGTATTTAGAAACAAGAGCTAGGCTCTGGGTAGGTTTACAGCTACGGGATTGTCATTGCATCTGGTCCTCTCAGTAGACAGAATTAGATAATATACATAGGTATATTAGTCCAAGAATTCATACATATCTATAATTGTCTTTGTATCTATCTACCTGTATAAGCTAAACATTAGTACCTACTGATGTCTCTGACTCCGATCTAGTGCCACAGAGTTCATTCTAACCTGCCCTTTTTATTTGAAACTTCCCTTCTGACAGGGAGAAACCTTGCTCCCACTAGTTTAACATTTAAACTAGTTCCATAATTATTAACATATGCTCCCATTACAAGGCTTTTTAAGGAGATATGTTTTATTTCTCCTAGAAAAAATGCCAAGGGATATAATTGCTGACTATGGAATAAGGTTTATATGTTTAGTTTTATAAAAACATGCCCAACCTTCTCATTTTAATTAGAATTGAATCCAAACTCCTTAACCTGTCTACAGAGTTCTATGTGATCTGATCCCCTATTTTTTCCAACCTCATCTCTTACCATCTTTCCTCTCATTCACTATGTTTCAGCTACCCTGGCTTTTTTTTTTTTACCCTGGCCTTTAAAATTGTTTTATTATACAAAAAAAAGTTTTGTTTTATTAGAGCTCAAAAAACTAAAGCATCTTCCAGACTTGGGGTCTTCTTTTATGTTGATCCTTCTGAACATTTTGAACATTTTCCTCCCATGACTAGGTTCTATAGTATTCTTCAGGGCTCCATAGTCTTCAGTTTATATATAACCTCTTTATAGAGGTCTTTCTTGCCCATTTAATCCAATGTAGCTTTTTCCTGTTAATGTTTCTTTCTTTTTTTTAAGGGTGATTTTATTAAAGCTCAGGGACAGGATCTGTGGGCAGAAAGAGCTGCCTTTGTTATTCTTTCTTAAAGCAAATTTTTCTCATTTAGTAACTTCATTCAGAAAACTCACCACAAGTTTTTATTTGCTTGTTTACTTATATATTTTTATCTTTGCCATTAGACTATAATATGCATGACAATAGGAACCATATGCATTTTGTTCACCCTATATTCAGAAATTATATCTGTACATAGTAGTGCTCAATAAAAATCTGCTGAAAGAATAAATATATGAATTAAAAGAGGTGTTTTAAATTTTTATGTAATTAAATCTGTCAGTCTTCCTCGATAACTTTTTTTACACCACCCTAAGGAAATCATTTTCCAGAAGACTATAAAAATGAGCCTCCAAAAGTTTTTCTAGTACTTTTAGAATTATACATTAAGGGGCATGTGGGTAGCTTAGTCAGGTGAGTGTCAGACTCTTGATTTCAGCTCACGTCATGATCTCACGGTCCTGGGATTGAGCCCTGCATCTGGCTCTACACTCAACTTGGAGTTTGTCTGGGATTCTTTCTCTCTCTCTCTCCCTCTGCCCTTCCCCAATGCTCACACTCTTTAACTAACCGAATGAATGAACAAATAAATAAAAATTTTTAAAAAAGAATTATATATTAAAATTTATGATTGTGTATGAGAGGAATTAAAGTCATAGTTCTTTTTCAGAACAAGCAGTAATTTTCCCAGCACTGTTTATTAAATAGTCCATCTTGCTTTTGGGTTTGAAATATGTCCTTCTTACATACTAAATTTTCATATATACAAAGATGTTTCTGGATGTGTAGTATTTCACTGATGTATTTATCTACTTCTATAAAAGTACCATAGTTTTGGTAGCACAGCTTCTTAATGTGGTTAGGCCAAACAGACGATCTATCACCACCATCACAACTATTCTTGTCTAAACTCAAACACTTCCCCATCTCCCCCCCAAAAAAGAGAAGGACTCAGAAGCCTAGGAATTTCATTGAAATTTCCTTGAATATATGTAATAATTTCAGGAAAGGTACAACTTTTACTTCCTTGTCTTCCTACCCAGAAAAATGGTAAATGTCTCCATTTTCTCAGATTTTCTTCTATGCAATTCATCTTTAAATCATTGCATGTGATTCAGATTCAGAGCACTTACATAAACCCAGAACAAAATTCCATGATTGCCCATGGCTACTACACGCACTTCGGCAACATGCGATGCTTTTATGCTACTACTGCTTAGGTACTCACACCCTCCTAGGAAATGCATTTATTATGAAATAGATAATGACTTTTATAATGACATAACAGTCTTACTGGGAAATCGTCAGAGGAGTCTCATAAGTGTCCTGTTCCTCAATTTCCTTACCTATACAAAATATGTCTTTGGTGGTGAATATACTGACCAGTGTCTATAACATCTGGCAAACTTGTGCATTTCCCAAAGTTGTATCAGATATTTGGCTGCTCTTTTGGACCCCGTTAGTGAAAAAGATGGATGTAAGTCTTCACGAAGGAACATTTACATCACAGCCCAATATTATGCAAAATTTTTGAAATTACTGTTCCTCTTTCCAATACTTTTATCATTGTTTCTAAAACATAGTAATCACTTAATACTTACAAAATTAACAAATACATGATTCCTAAGGACTTATTTCTCCTGGTAACAGGGGGCGATAACTACAAAATAAAACATTTTCTACTACAGAGAAACAGTAAAGGAAAAACCTCTCTAATTACAGATTTTCTAATATCTTTTTCTAGGAAATACATGTTCACAAAATTTATTTTGCCCATGGAAACCACTGCCTTGCAAAAAAATATTACATAATTGAGTTGGGCACAGAAGGTGTCTGTGTGTTTGTGTGTCTGTGTCTGTGTGTGTACAGGTGTAAAATCAATTGCTATAGATGAGTAACTTTAAATAACAGCTAACAATTATCTGTGACTGTTTCTTAACTGCAAGGACAAAGTGAAAAAGAAGGTCCTTTATATCAAAGTATTCTCATCCATCAGAAAAATAAACCTCAAAACCAAAGAACTGACTAAACCAATATTATAAGAAGCTCTGATATTCATGGGTTCATACTTTGCTAGTGGAAATACATTATTTTACAGATTTTATTCATTTACTCTAATCCAGTAGATGGTGCTACATGTCTGTATATGTAAAGTACCACAAATGCCTTTTTTCTTTTCTTTTCTTTTCTTTTTTAATCTTTTCTTTCTTTTTCAGCCAGAACTCTCATCAAGATTTACTCTTATAACGAAGCTCATCATTCCTGACATCTGAGCCAAATCTCTGGGTGTAGCATTAAAGATGTACTAAAGGAGAACCCCCACCCCCGAAATAATTGTGGACCAAATACCAACCTAACAATCTATTAACAGATTTTTTTCCCTCAGCTCGTTCTCACTCTAAAATGACAAAAATCTTCAGTATCACACAGAACTCTGTCAGTCCATTAAAAACATCCAGATGTAAAATCAGAATCCCTCTTAGTCTTCTAAATATTGCTAGTTGTTATTATTATGAAGCAACCATAACAGTGATAATAATTAATAATGAAAGTTTCAATTTAGGACTGTCATGGGTAGATCAACATGTAAATCTACCATTTAAGAAGATAACATATGGCAAAAAACTTAGGTTTCGAAATTTTTGTAAAGATGAAGTTTGTTGTTAAATCAGCAATTAAGCTTAATGATACAAATTGTTTCTTTGTGCATCATCAAAAACTGAAAGCTTTATAAAAGTAGACTGTAGGGACACCTGGGTGGCTCAGTCCGTTAAGTGTCTGACTTCAGCTCAGGTCATGATCCCAGGGTCCTGAGATGGAGCCCAGCCTGGGAGCAAGGGGTGGGGGAGGGATGGAGGGATTGTCCCTGCCCAGCGGGGAGTCTGCTCCTCCCTCTCCCTCTGCTTCTCCCCCCAGCTTGTGCAGCTCTCGCTCACTCACTAGCTTACTCTCTCTCTCAAATAATAAAACCTTTTTTTTAAAAATAGAGACTATTTAGGTGTCAGTACAAATAATCCATATTACCCAGCAACCTACGAACAGTTAAGTTATGTTACCTATGTATTATAAACACAAGAACTAAACTTGACATATAATCTGAATCAGAAGGTATGTATTTTTTGTCTCCTTTTATCACGCAGATTGTAATGCCATTAGCTCACAAATTCAAAATGCTTTGAAATCATTGTATTATAAATCAAGGATAAGGGACATCAGCTCCTAATATAAAAATTAGAACATTTTCAGCACTGTATTAGTTTATTGTATTAAATTGTGATTTAGTTAACTGTGATGTGATTTCATAATGTCCTTTTACATTCTTTAAATTTTTTTACTCTTTTCATTGTATCAAAAGAAAAATGAGAGCTGTAGTCACTAATTTTAGAGGAGTTCTATACAAAATATAAGTATTAATAATCTGCTGACCAAAGACTTAATAAAATGGTTTTATTCGGTGAATTATGTCACTTTAAGGACTAGATTTTAACACAAATGCAGGGAAATCAGAAGTAACCTTTTAGATAACTATTTTGTCATTTATGCTTTTCTTCATGTTTTCATTAACTCTTTGACCAATTCTTGAAAAAAATTCATGGAGGGAAAATTGATTTGGTTATTCCTAGGTAGGCTACACAACATGAAAAAGCCATGGTCTTTATCCATAAATGACATCTTAATGAAAAAGATGGGGGGAAAAAACAATTCAAATGGTCAGTTATAATAGAGATAAGGTAAGGTAATATAAATCAACTTATATACCTACAGAGAACAAGGTCAATGGGGTGCCACTAAATCTCCTTCATAACTAGCTTACCTGGAGGCAGTAACATTGAACCAATTACTATATGAGCCACAGGGGATACAACTTCTTAAAGGAAGTGGCTTGCTTTTGTCTTTCTGAGATATGATAACGAACATAGACTTCTTCACTCATAAAAGACACATCACAATAACCAACTGAAAAAGTAGTTATCTTCCCCTCAAAGAGTTTACCATAAAGTAGAGAAACCAACCATTAAGTAGAGAAGCTGCCTTCTAACTGGTGACTGCCTTCATAATTGATCTAAAATCATCTTCACACCTCAGCCAAAATGATTTTTCTAAACATCAAATCTCAGTAAATCATCTCTCCCAATAAAAACCTCTCCTTGACTCTCAGTGGTCTCCCTAGCATGGTTTCTAAGGTCCTCGTGAACTGGTCCTGCTTCCTGTCCAGTCTCATCTCTCCCTCTCCCTTACCTTACACAAGGAATTCCAGCTCAAATGAATCTGTTTACTTTTCCTTAAGGTCTCTCCCACTTTAAGCCTTGGCACATTCATTTCTTCTGCCCAGGCACTCTTCCCAAATTTATCCAGCTAATGTCAACCTTCCCTGACCTATCTGTGCTTCCCTGGCATCATGTTTTCACTATCATGACACTTAAATGTTTCTCCATGTCCCCTATTATACCGTAAGCAAAATAAGTCAAAGAGTGTCTAGCTTAATTAACCCTGGCTTCCAAGCATTAGGTACACAGTAGACACCCATTCACTCACTCACTCATTCATTCATTAACTCATTGTATAGTCTTTGAGCACCTAATGTGTGACATGCTCCCTTTAGTAAGTGATAGGAACATGTATCAGTGAACAGAACAGAGTAGTATGCTGCCTTCCAGAACATTTATTAAATTAACTAAAGCAGACCAAGTATACACAGTTTGGCAAAGCTATCAGGACTCTTCAGGGAAAGCACATCCATCTCCATGCGGGAGGTGATTGGGGACAGATGAGTCACCCCATTGGAATAGAGTCTTACCTGTAACTTCAAACATAGGGATACAAAGGTTCCTGGTGAAAAGTTGAGAAAAAAAGTGGAAAATCTTGAACCTGGGAAGTGAAAGGAAGTGAAGAGTTACAAGTAGTTCAACACTGCTGAATGGGGAATGGAGTGACTTTTGTAGCATAGCATTTGCCTAGGACAGTAACATGAGATGAGGGAGGGAAAGTTGAAAGGAGCAAGGCCACAAAAGTATTTTCTTGTGAATAGGGATATATCAAATAATTTTGATTGGGAGAGATAAATGGAAAAGAGATCAGTAATGAGGATCTGAAATAGGAGAAGAGAAATGAAGCAGACAGTAAGGCTTTGTGACTATTTGGAGGTAGACTAAGCATGAAAGTGTTCTTCTCATCCAATGGGAAGTATCAGGGACCAGCGGACTTGGGATGAGAAAAGCTAGCTCCAACATCTGCCAGCAGTACTGTGCCACAAATAGCAAAGTTTTCAAAACCTCCTTAAAATTATCCTGTCAAAGTGTAAATGTGTTTTCGCCTAGCTTTCCAAGCCTTATATATTCTCCCAAGTGTTTGACAATCCCACTCTTTTAAGTCATCAGAGAGTACAGTAACAGCTACAGGTACTTGCATGTTTGTGTACATCATTGGGGGTGTTCTTATTCTCCAAGATCCATGATAGACACAGAAAGACAGAGAGAGGACATATATACCCCATGTCTTATGCTGTCCTAGCAGTTAGTAAAAGAAATACTGGTAATGTGTTTCTTTGCATTCTATATTGCTCTTCAAAATAATACAAAGATTCTTTTACTTCTTCGTTCTTTACTAAACTTTTTAGTATGTTTACAATGAGCGGGAAAAATAATTTTGAACAATGGTACTCCCCCCCCTCCAAGACCCTTGGAGGTACAGGGGAGTAGTAGAAACAGTAAACAAAAAAATATGCCCACTATATAGCTACTATATAAAAAAAAGTAGAGTAAGATACAAAGAAATGTGTGTTTGTCATGATGTCATACACACCATCTGTGTGAGCACAGCATAAAAATAAGGCTGGTATGGGGCTGCAGCTTGCACCTTCCATGCTGCTACTTGGAAAAAGTACTACCCTACTAGGCTAAGAAACTTGGCTTTATTATAGTTAAGGCTTTAAGAGACACTGCTGAGAGGTGGCCTTCTTTTATTCAATGAGCTATAGCTCTCCACATAATATATAAGTTTACTCAAAGCACTTTTTATCAGCTGTCAATTTGTTTCTCAGCCTGCATTTGGCTATGTTCCAGGCAGCAAAGGAGAAAGCAGGGATTATTCCATGGTTTTTGCCCTGGGAGAACTAATTGTTGCCTATTACTTTAGTGAATTGTGCATGAAAGTAATTGCTATTCTTCTACTATGTTCTATATTATTATTCACATGCAACCTACTCAGTTTAGTCCAAAGTTGATGATGTCTGTGTATACATGTACTTAGAATGTTGGATGTGGTTGTTTGAAACTGTCTGACAGATGTCATCAGTGTTGAGACATCTGTGAAGATACAGTGAGTCTTTCCTCTTGGAAGTTCCGAGTGTCCACCTGTAGTCTACTGTGGATTCAGAATTTTACGCTATCCATTGTTTTTCTTCTCTGCATATTGGATGCTGATTTCTTGTTATTCCCATGTCATTGTCTTACTCCAAACTCCTTGAGTGAGTTTCTCAAGTTTCAGTGAGTATTTCTGAAAACACAAACTATTTTACCCTTTTTCTTTTAACTCTACCTCTCACTGAGGTTCATATAAGGGTGGCTAGTAATGGTAGGAGTAAGAGAGAGAGAGAGAGAGAGATGCACACATTAACCAACAGTTTTCTTTTATGAACAAGAAAATTGGCCGTTTTCCTATTAGCATATGAGGAACCTAAGAATGTCCCTTGTTGTCAAGGCAACAGCTGTTCCTTGGGTGGCTGCAATAGAAAAGAAGCCAGAGCAATCTTTATAGGATCAAGTCTTTTTTATCATCAAATCATAGAAAGGAACCTTGAGAGTCTGTCTACCCAGCCTATTCTCCTGCCTTTAGTTAATACTCACTAAAATAATTTAAAACCAATACAAAAAAAGTCCTCTTTTGAATAATTCTGAAGAGATTACACAGCTTTCGTTGGTAATCACTTGCAATGTTTTATAATTCACACTTCTAATAAATTTTTTTCAATCATTCTAACTTAAATCGTTCATGCTGCAGTTTGAAATCTACTTCCTATAGTTCTATTCTCAGTGGCAATAAACAACTAACTACACTTTCCTCGCTAAGAGAGTCTTGCCTGTGCTTGAAAGAATAACAAAATTGTCTGATTTAAATTCCTCAGGGTGAATAATGTTAGGTGCTTTTATTTTTCCAGCCATTTGTACTATAGGTCTCCTCTGATAACACTCTATACTAAGTCGATCTCTATTTAGGGAACCCAGTCCACCTTGTTACTTATAGAAAGCTGACCAGTGGTGCCCAAAAAGAGCAGGCTACCAGTCCATTCTCAGTTTATCTACTCAAGTCTCCCAGGTTAATTTAAGCTGTAGAATTATATTCATCATAAGTCTTTTTGCACAGACTGGCTAATACAACTTCTGCAGCCTGGTTTGAGCATAATCACTCATTCCTCGTTTGGTACTTGGGCAACTGATTTTGCTTTTCAAACAGCCATCTATCACTTTTCCTTATAGAATCGTGTCTTCTTGGTTTTCCTTGGTTCTTACTTTTACAGGATAAAGTTCACTCACTCCCTCCCTCACACTGGCAGGCTTTATGAGCATTATTTCTGTTCTCACTGTCCATGTCATTAATATATGCTGAGCACTAGCCACAGGAAAGCATCTTGAAAATATGTCTTAGAAGATATCTATATTGGTCAGCCTTACACAAAAAAATGTATCACCTAGAACCAGGTATTTCCTTTCTCACTGGATTTCCTGTGTCATTTTGACCTATTAACTTAGGGCCTCAGGAATGGATGATATACTTTCTAGTCCTAATTTTTCTCATCTTTAAAAATGGAGAAACTGCAAACATGGATTACTAGTTCACAGTTATGGATGCCTTTCTCTATGCTAGACACTACACTAAGCACTTCATTTATATCATCTCATGTAGCCTCACAACACTGCGGTGACGTAGATACTTATTGTCATTCCTATTTTACAGAAAAGGAAAATGAAGCTTAGCACGGTCAAGATATCCCAAGATATCATGGCTACTGGGTGATAAACCAGAAATTGAAATAAGGTGGCCTGACTTACCATACTTTTAACCACTTTGCCATGGTGGCAGGAAAAGGGGAACTCCACTTACATCCTGATATAAGGACTATACATTGGTAGACTATTTCTAGGAGGTGATTTGGTAATATGTATCAGAATCCTTGAAGAAAAACGCGTATCCTTTGCTCCAGTATTTCTTTTTCATTTATCAAACATTTATGTGGTACCTACTCTGTGCCAGGCACTACTCTAAGCATCTTTCATATATTGAAAATGAACCTCTATCCCAACACTATAAAGTAATAATATCTATTTTACAGAAAAGCAAATTGGAGCACTTAGAAATTAAGCAATTTTCCCACAGTTTCACAATTTATAAGATATAAAGCTGGACTGTGGCTGCAGAATCATATATTAATATATTGATAAGAGAAGACAGTAAATAAGATCATATTATGGTAGATCTATTTTTATTTTAAAAAATAAAAATTTATACATCACCCAAAATAGAAGAATATGATAACAAAAAATGAAAGCAGTGGTCTTTGTTATGAATGGGTGATTTTTTTCTCTTGAATATTCGTATTTTTCTTTCTTTTTTTTTCTTTTTTTACAATGAAAGTATGTTTCTTTTCTAAATAGCAATTCTTAATTTAAAAGCAACCTGGGGGCACCTGGGTAGTTCGGTGGATTAAGCATTCAATTCTTGATTTCAGGTCATGATCTCAGGGTCATGCGATCAAGCCTTGCACTAAGCTCCAAGCCCCGCTGGACATGGGGCCTGCGTAAGATTCCCTCTCCTTCTCCCTCTGTCCTTCCTCCACCCCCAGCCCTGCTTGTATTTGCATGCTTGCTGTCTCTCACTCTCTCAATAAACAAACAAACAAACAAACAAACGAATGAATGAATGCAACCTAACAAGAATCTAAAAGAATATTTCTGGAGTCTTGTTGACAGCAGGATGGTGCTTACATTATATAAGTTTACGTGAACAACCATCCTTGGAGCAAATTTTAACTGCAAATCCAGTCTCCCTAGTCCATCCTTTATTGGTATCAGGCTAGTAAGCAAGGAGGATTACTTGATTTGCTTTAATGAAGCTTTTATGTGTTTTAGTGAACAACTCCTAATTTATTAATTTGGAAAAGCCTGTTCAACCTGACAGCCATTTAACTTCTCTTGCTTCATTTCCCAATTATGCTGAAGGCGTTTGTGATTCTAGGACTGATTAATGGTTAGGAGGTTCCAGGGAACAGGCCTCTACAGGCTCCACCCCTAAATCACCCCTTATTTTAACTATGTGACTTTGCTCTCTCCAGGCTTTATTTTCCTCAGCAGCAAAATGGGTATACTATAGTATTGAGAATACAGGGCTTTTGGGAAAATTAATTGAGATAATATGTGTCAAACACCACTCTATCAGGTACATAGTAGTTATACAATAAATTGTAACAGTTTTTATCATTATTGTTTAGTATTATTTAATGTTCATTTTAAAAGTACATTTAAGGTTCTCTACTAAAATTTATCATGTACTTTCTAAGTGTTATTCCCACATGACGAATTTAAATTTTTCTTTAGTAGGGAGATAAAAAACAGCAGGACATCATGTATGATCAAACATATTTAAACTTATTAAACTGTCATATTTTAGATGACCCTGTGTGGTTTTCTAAGACCAGTTTTAATAATCAATGTGATTACTATACCTATATTGGTTAGTAACAAACCATTTTTATTAACTATTCAGAATCCACAGTCAGCCTATACTGATTGTTTGGACTCTGCCACAGACTGTTTGCTTTTGCGTATAGATACAGGCTTGAATCAAAATGTGGACCCTCATGTGCCCTAATCCTCATCTGACACCAATTCTATATTGTTTGACTACTGCCGGTTTCCATGGAAAAGGAATATTAGGATAAATTCTGTGTCTTATGGAAAAGAAAAATATCAGTGAAATACCTTTATCCCATAGCACACTGGTGCCATTTCCGAAAAAGACTTCTTCCACGTATCCAAGTAAACAGTAATGAATGAGTGCACACACATGTGCATATACATAGCACAGACACACACACATACACACACACTTAAACCTCTTTTCAATAAAACAAAATAAGGGGGTGGCATTTCCATTCTTCTAACATTGTTTTATCTGCATTCAAAAGAAACAGCTTTGGGAAAATTCTTGCTGTCTTTTGCCAATAGAGTTGTTACACCAAAATCTGAACTGGCTTTTCAACCGGATTTGGTCGTGTGAGTCAAAGCAGAGCTTGTGTTGTCTGTCTCCCTGCCTCTCTCCACTCCCCACATTAGTTGAGCCTCACTGCTCTTCACCATAATCCTCCCAGCCCCACTCTCCACGTTGGTTGAGCCTCACTGCTCCAACAAGTAATGCACTTCTGACACAATGGGGGATGGCAGGGGCAGTGTGGGGAAAATCAGATAATGCAGACACAAGCCTGACAGACTTGCTTCTTTTCGAGTGCCACATTATGAACTGGCCAAGTGAAACATGAAGGTATTATCCTGTCTTATCTGGTGGTTGAAAGGGGTGCAGCCTCCTTAATGGTATGGTTTTTGGCTTGTTGCCAAAGGATTCTCACTTTAGCTGCTTCACATATTCACCCAGAATGCTATCTCTTCACCTCCATTAGCTGTTTTGACTCAAACTGCTCTGGGATGAGAGAAGAGAACCTGTCAGAACAAAGTAATGTCTCTACCAAATGGGTATATGAAGTGCAGGTCAATTCTGAAGGCAAGTTAGAAATGTCTGAAAACTGTAGAATGAATTTAGGGACTCCAGGTTATATTAAAGAGAACCTAGATTTCATAGTGTTTCCCACTCTCGTGCATCTCCCCAGGACTGGCTTTAGTCTTCTCAAAGGACACCTGTCGTTCTTGGATCACTATATTCCTATTTCAGAGAGGAGAGTATAAACACGCGCGCACATACTCTCTCTCCCTCTCTCTCTTCAGAGTCCACAGGAAAAGGATCCAGTGTTAGTTTTTTCAACATGTTCCACATGTGAATCTAATATCTAATCTAGAGTTTGAGAACAATTGCCCACAGCATTCCTATAGCTCCATCTAGAAACAAACTCAAGGGCTAACTTTTTAAATTTATGAGTCACTCTGATAGAAGAAAAACACTCTAAAGTTCAAAGTTCTCTTTACTGGGGATCCCTGGGTGGCTCAGCGGTTTAGCACCTGCCATTGGCTTAGGGCGTGATCCTGGAGTCCCGGGATCAAGTCCCGCATCAGGTTCCCTGCATGGAGCCTGCTTCTCCCTCTGCCTGTGTCTCTGCATCTCTCTCTCTCTCTCTCTCTCTCTCTCTCTCTCTCTCTCTCTCTGTGTGTGTGTGTGTGTCTCTCATGAATAAACAAATAAAATCTTTTTTTAAAAGTTCTCTTTATTGATGACAATTAGAAAAAAATGTATAATACTTTTGAAAAAACACCCAAAATGGATAGTTTTATTGTTTTATGCATAGTTTATTTATGGTTTTATTGTTTGTGTGACCCTAAAGAAAATGATTTAAGGTACTTGAGGTTCCATTTCATTATGGGTAAAATGTACTCTCTCCTTACCTCCTAAAAATTTTCTAAAGATTAAAGATAAGTAAAAAGCCCTCCCTATACCAGTTAGTATATAGTACTGTATAGTAGGCACTGAATCCAGGCTGACATTTTTCCCTTCTCTATTTCTGTGCCTCCTTTACCAACAACTAGACTTTGCTTTCTTTCCATTGGACTAAAGGCCTTAATTTTCCTATTCTTCATTATGCTAACCAGGCATTCTATTCAAGTAATGCACACCATCCTAGGAATTCAAAGGTGTTTTTAGGTAATATTTCATTATACCACATAAAAGTCTGATGTTGAAGGAGCCAAAGATTCTCATCTTCATTTTACATGCACTCGAATTCTTTGAGGTTGTGTGCTTCCAAGAAAACAACCAATCTGTGACCAAGATGTAATTAAAACCCACGATTTCTAATTCCCAGGCTTTGACTCCAACCTCTGAAAATGTTTCAATTCAATGAAACTAATGGCACTTTGGTCTCTGGAATTAGATCCTGTTATCAATGACTTCCACATGGAAAGATCATTCCAAAATGTGTAATTAACCAAGAAAATGCAAATAAACCAATTTGTACCTGCTATTTGGAGGTAAGACATTGAAATGGCTTGAGTTCATTATTTGAAGACTTAACCTTTTTCTGCTTCTAATGTAGCTCATGTTCTCCAGTTCACATATATTTCAAAAATTACATTTTTAGTGAAATATTTTAGATTGTGATTCTATTACCCGTGCAGAGTTTGGAATGGAGACAGAACTACACGTTATCAGGAACAATGGGAAGAAAACCCTTTTCTCAATGACCTTTGGCAATTCAATTTAATAAACATTTTTTAATTCTGCCATGTACCAGGCCCTGTGCTAAGTGGGGTGGGAGTTAAGCTCTCAATCTAGCACAGTCAGAAACATGGTAGCACTTGGCCAGTGTTACTGAGTGACCATAGTGGAATAGGTAAATACTTAACTATACCTCCTAAAAATCAGACAGTAATTGTATAATAGAACATGGTATGGTCTAGACAGACTTCCTAGAGGTAGAAATTTTTAAACTGGACCTAGAAAACTACTTCTTTCAAGTAGTGGACACTCAATTCAAAGTAGTTTAAAGGGGGAAAATAGCAATTATGGGTTGGCACTACTAAAGCAAGGACTGGAACACTGGGACTTTTAGTCTCTCCACCTCTTACCTGCTTTTCTTTACACATTGGCCTCACGGTCACCTTCTGCATGTGTGGTTTCTTTTTGTATTAGGGGACATAGTCACTGGCAGCTTTGGACTAAACATTATTCCAAATTAATGACTCACAAGAAAAGTGTATCTGTCTTGCCAACCTTCATTCTAAGAAGGAATCCAAATGGCCCAACTTCAGTTACTTACTCATCATTGGATCAATCATGAGCATGATTTGTGTGGCCCGGGTCATGTAGCCAAAATTGGGGTGCTACTCTGTTTGGCATGACTTTCAGAAACATCATTGCAATGGCAGAGAAGGAGATTCTTTTAGGAAGAGAAGTTCTGGGTATACCAAAAGAATGAATTCCATTGCAATCTTTTAACATAGACTGGCCACATCCAAGCTAACATGAAGAAAAGGGTCATTTTAAGCAGAACAGTTTGAGCAAAAGCCCAAAACGGAAAGAGGCAGAGAAAAGGGAAAATTCAGTGTGTGCTAAGGAAATGGATGGTACTGTTGGTACACAGTGGGAAAGAATGGAAGGTTGGTTGGAGTCAGATGGTGTGCATATTTGAAGCCCAATAAAGAAGTTGTTGCTATGTTCAACTAGTAAGGTACAAGTTTTTAAAGTTTTGAGAGTCACATAATACATTCTACATTTTAGAAAAATGAAAAATAATTTGCTTATATCATGGAGGATATACTGGAGAGAAATGCTGGAGACAAGGAGATTGGGTAGGAGAGGTATGGTGGACACGTTTTGCCTGAAAGCATTCATTTCCTGGTGACAACTTCCTCTCCACTTGCCTTTGTGGGACTGTCAATCACCATGTCTCACAGAGCCATAAGATTGGGTCAATGTCAATGCTATATTTGAGATATATTATTGGTTTGTGGGTAAGCATGTTACTCAGAGCCAATCTGGGTTCTTGAGATTTTTTTCTTTAAGATTTTTTATTTATTTATGATAGACACACACAGAGAGAGAGGAGAGCAGAGACAGAGAGGGAGAAGCAGGCTCCATGCAGGGAGCCCTACGTGAGACTCGATCCCGGTCTCCAGGACCACACCCCAGGCAGAAAGGGGTGCTAAACTGCTGGGCCACTGGGGCTGCCCCAATCTGGGTTCTTTATTGAGGTTTACCCATGGATCCTTTCAGTCAATATAGTCTAAGAATATAGGCTTAGAGTTCTCAGCAGCCATCTAGCCATTACAATAAGTCTGTGTAAACTAGATATCAATACATTGGAAAAATACAGGTAAAAGACAAAAGAGAACTGTACTGATCTTGCATCAGCCCTGGAATGACAGTGTCTTGAAAATCCTATTTACATGTGTCAATACTATTCTTCCCTTGTCTTTTAATTGCATTTATTTCATTCAACAGCAGAATATAAAAGATACCTGCCATTTATTAAACACCTATTACATACCAGGCACAGTACTGGGTACTTTACAGGCATTATCATATTAAATCTTCACAATAACCCTGAAAAGTAGACATTATGATTCCCCATTTTATAGAGGGAGAAAATCATCACTCAAATAAGTTAAGTAAATTCCATACCTTTAGTAACAGTTGGAAATTATATTCTAAAGATTTGTTCAACTCCAAAGCCTGTATCCTTTGCGCTTTACTATATCTATGCTACATTATTTCTGTTCCATTAGAAAGCTATATTCTCAATGAAATAATAAAAGTCTGAACTAAGGCTATAGCAGCCAGGATAGGAGAAAAAGACATAACCAAGAGACATTTAAGAAAGAGAAATAATAGTTCTTAGTGATCTTTTTTCAAAGAATTTTAAATGTTGAAGAAACATAGGAAATCTAAGAAGTTTATGAAATCAAGTTAATCTAAGTATATGTAGGAGGAAAACCTGGCTGGAAGGGAACAAATCATGTTTCTTTTAAAGTGCTTATTGAACATCCAAATAGTGTCATCCAGTAAGTTAACAATATAGTTCTGCTGATCCATAAGATCACAATAGATATATAGGCTTGAGACTAATATATCCATACCAGTGTTTACAGCCTCTGAAGTGGATGAAATTGTTCATAGACAGCCCATAAAGTGAGAAATAAAAGATGGCAGAAGGTGAACCTGCTAGATGTGAAAACATCAGCATTTAAAGAGTGGGCCTTTGTTCATGCTCCCTCCCTCTGGAGAGCTCTTTTCCCTTTGTCTACCTTATGAATGTATATTCATCTGTAATGACATGACACAATCATAATATTGCTTCAAGGTTTTGTTGGATCTTCCATTCTTCATCCTCTAATAGAACTGAATGCTTCAACCTTTGTGCCAAGCCCCTGGGACTTTGTACAATAATATTCTTACTATAGTTCTTATAATACCTTTATTCTGTAGCACTAAAGGCAAGAACCCAGACTACAGATTTAGAAAGACCTGAGTTGAATTTCCACTCTATGATCCACTAGTTGTGTGGCCTTCAGCAAATTATCTAACTTCTTTTGAGTCATGATTTTCTCCTATTAAAATAAAAAGGGGGCGAAGAGGAGGAAAATACCTTCCTTACAAGGTTATTTTGAGAATACAGGGTATGTGTATAAAGCTTTTTCATACAGTGACTAGCACATAGGAAACACTAGACTAACAGTAGATATTATTTGTTTGTAAATTTATTTTCACTTACAGGACCTCTCCTGTGTCTTACTCATCTCTGTATCTCTGTTTTCTGACAAAGTATCTGACATCTGACAGGGACTCAGGAAATGTGTGCTGAATTTATGCATCAGTAGATAAGAAGTCAAAGAAGTAAGAGAATAATCAGGAGAGAACAGGGACATAGAAAGAAGGGAGAAAAGTATTTCAGAAAATATGGAGTGGTGAACAGTGCCAAACGCTCTAGAAAACTATGGCATGAGATTAGGCAGATAAGACTTTGGATGATCTTTATAATAGCAATTTTAGTGAAATGTTGAGTTTCAAAGGAGATTACAGTGATTGTTGTGTAAATGAGATGGAGGGGATATGAAGGCAGAAATCTAGGCAACTTTTGCAAGAAGTTGACTGATAAAGGGAAATAAACATGGAGATAACTTGAAAATGAGACAAGTAGAAGGATAGGGTTTTCTTAACAATAGGGAAAAAAATTTTAAATGTATATAATCAAAAGTGAGGTCATGATTGTGTTGAGAAAAATATCCAAGCCTTGGAAATGGGCATACGCAATTACTGAATGTCCTCCTAGGATCTTCCAGGATTTTTCTGATTTTGTAGCAATGTATAGTACCTCCAATTGACTTTCTATTAACTAAACTATTTCAAAACTCTGTAGTGGTGGAAGTTAACCTGTTAAAAAAATGAATAGTAATGCAAATTATTCTTGCTAACAGCAATACAAATAAATTTTGTCCAGTAGCGATATAATTGACTTTTGCCCTGTAGAAAAGATAACTTCAAACTTACCTATTTTTCCCCTAAAGAATATTAACCAGTTTCCATCTACTGGTATATTCATTTCTGCATTCCTAACTACTTGTATATATATATCTGCTTTTCAAATACTTCAATACAATCATAATTATTTCAATGACAGTCCTTCCCTGATTAATGAGCTGAATAAAAAAATTTTTTTAAAGATTTTATTTACTTATTTGACAGAGAGAAAGAGAGCACAAGCGAAGGGAATAGCAGGAAGAAGGAGAAGCAGGCTCCCCACTGACCAGGGAGCCCAATGCAAGACTGGTTCCCTGGACCCTGAGATTGTGACCTGAGCCAAAGGCAACGCAAACTAACAGAGCCACCAGGCTCCCCTGAGCTGAATAAAATTTTCGCCATTTGTTCACTTTATATTTGTTTGAGAGTCATTTGTAGGAGAGCATGAACCTCATATTTTTAACACTTTGAGAATTATAATTTAGCAGTGGAAGGTTGCTATTGAAGGAAGAGCAGAAAAGAGCCATCTGCACAAGATTTTGGAAAAGGAATCATTTAAGGAGTGGATCTGGATGAAACATCTCTGGGAAGGGAAAGACAGAGAACTTTCTTTTTTCTTGGTGGAAGTTTGTAAGTTCAACATTTGATCATGTATTGTTCAATTTATTCTCCACTGATCATATAACAAAAAAGCTCATTTCATACCAGATCGCTTTTGCCATCCCCACCTTTGTGGGCCATGATAAATGTTGTATGTTCTTGGTGTGAGAGACACTAAGCACTTGTTTATTATGGCAGATGTATCTACCTTTGGAAAGGTATCCCCTTCCAACTAAGTAACAAAGCAAATGGTGATATTTTCCTTTAACTCAAATATCTGTTATATATTCCTGATTTAAAGACATTTTTTAAATGTTTCTGCTTTCTGGAAACATTCAAACACAGTTTTCCAGGAACACAGGGACACTCAAAATATTGATATAAAGTATCAGGTCAATCTGGCATTATTTATTAAAGAGATTTCAAGATGTGAATAACTTCTAGAAATTTATCCTGAGGAAACAATCAAAGGCTAATCTTATATTTAAAAATGTTCACTACCATAGTCTTCTGGTGAAAAAAACAAAAATAACCTTAATGTTTTTCAATAGGGAAATGGTTCCATAAATTATACTATAGTGGATTATTGTCCTGTCAGTGTAAGCCTATTTTAAAGATTATATAACATAGGGCAAACATATGCAATGGAATGTTAAATAAAAAAAAATCAGGACACAACTACAAATACAATACAGAGTCAATTTTGTGAAATGTATACATAAAGAGATTAGAAGGAAATACAAATATTTCATGCTATCAAAACTCAGTTCCTGAATTCAGATAATAAGTATTCAGACAGTTAGAAATAACCAGTTGTTAAAACAGTAACAATTTGAGTGAGAGATAACAGATTATTTTCTTCTACTTCTGTAGATTATGTACACTTCCTAAATTAAAGTGCTTCCTTTATAGTTAAAAAGTTAGTAAGATACAAATACAAATATTTTTATAATGAGAAAAATTCTTTACTTTTATATTTAGCTTTTAGGGAGGAAAAAAAACAAATACTATACTGCATCCCTATGACTCTGTATCAGTTCAGATCTCAGGAAAGTCGTTTTTTATCCTTTGCTGTCAGATGGTTAGAAAAAAACCCTAAACCAAATGCAAATAAATAAAGCAGCCTCAACCACATGAGTAGTTGCCTCAACCACATGAGTCATCTAGAGTCTTTGTCTTCTCAGTCCACACTAGTCATCCATCACTAAGAAGTGCATATGTTGCCTTCTGATATTTCTCAAACTGCCCACTTCTTGTCACCACCACTACTGTGTTCAGTTCTCCACCATCTTTCTACTGAATGGTTTCAGAACTCTTCTGTGTGCTTTCAACCTCGCCCCCTCCCCTTCAGTCTATACAACAAGCAGAGTGATCATCCTAAGATGTAAATCTGACAAAGTAAACAGAGGCTTTTTACACTTACTGTTTAGTGGATAAAGCCTCAACTCCTTAACACAGTTCATGACAGCTTCATCTTTTGATGTCTACTCACTTCTCTAGCCCTTTATCTTTTAACCTCCTTGTCATGGAAACACTAGCACCAGAACCCACAAAACATTTGCCATGTTTTCACTCACCTCTTGGTTTCTGTACACTCTAGTCTCCCATTCCCACCGTGCCTAGCCATAACTGACATCTGGTTTTGCTCCAGGTCTTAGCTAAGACAGCCTTTCTGCAGAAGGCTTTCCCTGACTTCTTGGGTCTGTATGATACACACTTTGATTTGCTTCCATCACATCTTATTATAAGCACTTCTTGTATATCAGAAATTATGCTATAAGATTTGATATGGAATATAGTATAATGTACTTTATCATTACTACCTATTATTTTCTAGACATGTTTGTTTACTTGTTTAGATTTCTTTGTTTGCTTGGTTTTTTGGTTCTCCCTAACCAGACTATAAGCTCCTTGAAGAGAAGTGCTCTTATTTACTTTTATAATCTCAAATCCCAGCATGGTGCCTGATATATTATGCAGGCTCCATCATATCATGGAATCATTAAATGGACAAATGAATGAGAGCATTTCAGAGCCAAATAAAACTGGCCCTCAGGTTACCCACTAGACCCTGGGTTAACACAGGTGGAGAGAAGCCATGATTCTACTATCAGCATGAATAGATGAGCACCCTGTTATACATAAAACATTGCGAATAACATGGAAATCAGAGGTTTAAGAAATGAAATAAGTGAACCTTAACTGATTTTTAAAAACCAGTGTGTAGCTATCTTTAAAAATATCACTCATTGGGGCGCCTGGGTGGCTCAGTTGGTTAAGCTTCTGACTCTTGGTTTTGGTTCAGGTCATGATCTCATGGTCTCAGGATCAAGCCCGATGTCAGGCTCCTCACTCAGCTCAGAGTCTTCTTCAGATTCTCTCTTCCCTCCTGGTCTCTCTCACTCTCAAATAAATAAAATCTTTAAAAAGTATATCACTCATTGTTTTGAGCACCCAGTTCCCTCAGTCAGTAGGGCATGTGACTCCTGATCCCGGGGTTCTGAGTTCAAGCCCCATGTTTGACATAGACCCTACTTTTAAAAATATGTATATCACTCATTATTTTTAATTCAACTGAATATCTTTATCTTTACCAGAATCTGAAGTCATCCATTGTTTTTTCTGTGATTTCTTTAAATTGGTTCATTGTCTTTTCATTGTAGAGGAGACATGGTTCTCCATTGCTGCAATCCCCAAAAGGACATTCTACACAAGTGACCCTTGATACATACTATGAAAAAAATGGGTCCAAAATAATTTTAGGAAAGGCTGCTTTTATTATTTCCTACTCTTAGAAAGGTCCAACACAGATGGCACACACTAACAGCTGAGAAAAATTTGTTAGTTTAACTTTCCAAAGCCTAAATTATCAAATCTGTTTGAGCTTAGAGCCCAAATAAACCAGTACTTTAAATGCTGATACAGAGATGGAGGACTGGATTCAAGGTCAGGAGACCAGGTGCCAATCCTGTTCGTACTACTCCCTATACATCACTTCAGTCCCAGAGCCTCAGTTTCCTGATTTGTAAAATGAGGACATTGCACAAAATAATGTCAAAGATCCCTTTCAGACCTAAAATTCTATTTTAATTCTATCATGTCAAATAATTTGTTGACCTACATTCCACAAAATACTTAATAAAAAATATGTCAAGTCAAGGATTATTTGATGTAATCACAGAGAACTGAATTTTATTACACTTACATTCTGATTTTTAATTTTACATCATCATCTAGACCTCTAGATGGACATTCAGATAACTAAAACCTATTTGATCCTTATTCATGAAAATAAAAAATAGTTAATCTGGCCATCTCTGCAATGGTCGTCTTAAATCCATAGTGCCATTTTCTTCTTTTCCCTCCTGATAAGTAACTGAAATAAAACTAATGGATATACAAGTACAAAGATATCATAAGGTTGGGACCTTTGAGTCTAACAAACAAAAAGCCGATTCTGCGTCTGCAGCATGCTGTAGACACATCTGGCTTACTTTGGCTCACAATGGAGAAATATGGATTGTGCTAAAAAGCACTATTTGTGCAAATGCAAATAATATTCCATCTGCTCAGGATTTTTTTTTCTTATATATCTTTTGTTCCAGTGTGGTAAAAGCCTGTTTCTTTACCCTGAAGTGCTCCTGCTGATGAAGAGTGAAGTACATGACAATGAACTAAAATCCATTATCAAACAAATACAGTGAGCTTTTCAGCAAGTCATCACAGGGAATGTTGCCTTTTTCTCTGGCATTAAGTTGAAAGTGATTTGTGTTCATGCAAATAAGACAAAGTGGTAGGGTTTTTAAAATTTTGTGTGTGTGTGTGTGTGTGTGCACTTCATACATTGCAGTTTGCTCTGTAAATCTTTCTTTTTCATCTCACTCTTGATGGGGGAGGGCAGCAGAAAAGCATTTTGGCAGCCTTCTTTAGATTTCCTAAAATCTAAAGGGTTTGAGTAGTGATAAATCTTGAGCAATCCTATGCTATCTTCAATAAACTTACTTGGGAATTGGTAGAAGTGCTCTCCCAGCTGTGAAGGGGAGCCCAGGGCAAGCTGGAAGGAAACCTCACCCTGTGCTACTGAAACCAAACACAGTGAGTTTCAAGAGACCCAACTTTGGGATTTGCTGGTGGTGAAAAAAAAGTAAATTATCCCAGTTCAATCTTAAAGTAAACACCTCTGAGTGTTCCTCCATTTCTTTCAGGGTGCTGGGCCTTAATCTGAGGGATGTGTGACAATTATACTCTTTCTAAAATTAACAGGCTATTTTTCTATTGCAGGAAGAATACGGATCTGAGTGACAGTTATACCAGTACTACAACACAAGACATTGATAAGCCAACTCCAGAGAGCAGTCGGATTCGGGGAAAATGAATTCAGCTTTCTTTTCAGTCCACTTGGCCCTTAGCTGTGACCTTTGTTGCGCCTCCCTGTCCCCTTCTCCTAAGATCTATGATTTCTATTTCGACAAAACTGAAAAAAAGCAAGAGAATTTGATCCTTTCTTCCTGAGATCAGAGAAGTAGGGCAGAAGAAGATTATAAGCTTGTATGAGCATGAAAACACACTTTTATTTTACACAAAAATTGAAGGCTTATTTTATAGAATTTCTGGCTGCTTTATTTATGCCTGATGATTTTATTCAATATTAGTTGAGTTTTAAATAATCTAACTAATATTTTGGTCTTTGTGAAATTTGAAGAATATTCTTTTATAGAACGGAACATTTTTAGAGATTCATCTTTTTTATAATTTTTATAGTTGATAGCCTTCAGATTATGTATCTCTCAAGTTTGTTTTCTAATACCATTTTCAATTAACATTGATTTGTGAGTTTGAATAATGATGTTAAGATTCAATGAAATAATAGATGTAAAAAGCATTTGAATTATTTGAGAAAAAGTTGCTATTGATATCTAAGGTGTTAATACTGTTAATGTATATATTTTGTCATTCTGGGAGAAAAAAATGATTACCAGAAAATAAACAGTATTTCTTTTGTAGAGTACACTATAAACATCAACAGATGATTATTTTCTTACAGTTTACCTTCTAGAACATATATTAAACTACCTTACAGCCCAAGTAAAACCTGAAATTTAGCACTTGAATGCACAATTGTGTTGTTTCAACAGTTTTACAGTTAAGGTACCTGCCAATATTAACATTATTCCCCAAAGAGTTCAATTGAACAGCTAAAATGAATTAGTAATTTAGAACCAAGAGCTACTAAACTACAGTGGTTATCTTGTTATAGTGTCTATAATTATATTTACAATCTTATAGTGTATTTTGGAGCTACTGAGAATTGTAAAGAAATAAAATAATATTTGCCCTAATAAGAAGGGAGAAGAAATGTGTGGGAAATATCAGAAAGGGACACAGAACATAAAGACTCCTAACTCTGGGAAACGAACTAGGGGTGGTGGAAGGGGAGGAGGGCGGGGGGTGGGGGTGAATGGGTGACGGGCACTGAGGGGGACACTTGACGGGATGAGCACTGGGTGTTATTCTGTATGTTGGTAAATTGAACACCAATAAAAATTAATTTATTAAAAAAATATTTGCCCTAATAAGGCCTCTTATATCAAAGGTGATTTCCTTTTATGTTAAGGCAAGATAACTTTTCACTCTTCTCAACTTCAAAGGAAAAACGCATTATTTCAAGTATGTTTTAAACTTTTAACATAAAATCCTTACACATTAAACCATTAATATACGGTTGGTCAGAAAAACGTCTCATTCCACTCACAATAATGTCTCAGTTTAATTAGACCCTGAAAAGTAAAGGATTTAAATTCAAATCCTGGCCAACATTAATTATAGAATTCTTAATATTGTAGCATGCCCTTTACTAAGTTCCTAGGATATGTCCTATGCTAAGTAAAAAGGAAAATTAACTTCTGGGGACAAAGGACTGATTATTATAAAATATTGTGTGTATTGATATGTGCTACATCATCCTAAAGTCCTTTCCCAAGATTCAAAGAAGTAACAGAACTCTGAAGTTCTGGAACTTTGAAGGACTGGAACTTCCAGTCATCTTTTTCCACATGGGTAGGGTGCCAAATATCGCTGGTTCTAACTCTAAACAGTTATGACTCTAAACATTTTTTCAGCCTATTTATAAAGAGAGGACTCCTTCTGTCTCTCTTCTATGACCCCTCTTTAATCCTAGTTAAATGGAGAGATGGTCCACGTAGAGCAGCTACAGCCACTGCCAGGGAAGAAATACCCCAGCCATTTATTTCATGGACAATAGGAACAGGATCTAGCAGTCACTGAGAAGGAAAATGCACAGGCACATGCCAGTTCCTGTCCAGATCTATTATGAGATCTTTGCCAGGCCCTTCTCACCTCAGTTAGAGATGATTTGCTTCTGTATCGGTCAATCAGCAGGGGGTTTTTGGGAAGATTTTATTTTTAATAATCTCTATACCCAACGTGTGGGTTCAAACCCACATCCCCAAGGTCAAGACTCCTATGCTCCACCAACTGAGCCAGCGGAGTGCCCTTTATCAGTGGATTTTTATTAAGCATTCATTTTTATATCAGGAGTTCTGTGCACTGTCCCCTCAGCCTGCTAAAGGGTAAAAAGCATTGACTCAGCATTCTCATCCCAGTTCTACCAATTGTAAGTTGATTCTATGACCTTGATCAGTCCCTTAGTTGCAATTTTTTAAAAAGATTTATTTATTTATTTATTTATTTATTTATTTATGAGAGACACAGAGAGGCAGAGACACAGGCAGAGGAAATAGCAGGCTCCCTGCAGGGTGCCTGATGTAGGACTCAATCCCCAATCCCTGGATCCCAGGATCACAACCCTGAGCCAAAGGCAGACACCCAACCACTGAGCCACATAGGTGCCCCAGTTCCTCAGTTGCAATTTTACTGTGGCTTGGTTTTCTCATCTGTAAAATAATTAATGCCTGCCCCATTTGCCTCTTGGTATTGTTCTGAGAACTAAAACAATTAAGTTATGGAGATAATGCTTTGAAAATTGTAAAATAAAGAGTATATAGAAAGTAGCAGTATTTTGGACTGTATTCTGTGTGATTAAAAAATTTCTGTGAATTCTCAAAGAATAGGTCTTAAATAATTTCATAATTGCAAAAAAATGTATTATGAAATACACTTCAAATATCAAATGAACACCGTCAACTCTTGCTAGTTTTGGTAAGTAATCAAGTGATTTGAAAGTTATTGTAAGGCAAACAATAAATACATATTATTTTATTTCATTTACTATTTCAATCATTTACTATTTTTTATTTCATTTACTATTTCAATCATTTCGATCATTTTGGCTGAAACTTCTTTATTTCAGCCTAAAATTTAGACAATAACTGAATTTCCCAAAGTCAAAAAGAAACAATTTTTGGTCAATTAATACTTTGTAATTTGGTCTTTGATTAAGGCAGTGACAAAAATTAAATAGAATGTCACTAGTATTCACGGCAGGATTCCTTCCTGACATTCCTTAGGATGTTTATGTTTTTCCAAATTCCGTATTCTGAGAGAAAAAGTTCTTAAGAAGTTGGATAACAGGAAATAGGTCATAATTAAAGCTTAATGATCAACAGATCTATCAAGTTTGAAGTAATCCACCACCACCCAGTCAAAAGCAGAAAACACTATGTGCTTAAATAACAGTTTACCCATTCTGAAACATGGGTGTGTAGCTTCACCAATCCCAAAGCTAAAAAAACAAAAAGGAAATTAAGTAACCAAAATATATGTTATAATACCCATGTAGTAAAACTTAGTTTGCTCATTGGAGAGAACTTTATGCCAGTAATCAAAACCAGTTTAGTCTTCAATGGACATTTTTAACTTACTTAAGGCCAAAAATGACTTAAAGCAGCAAGTCAGGAAAGAGAGAAGGGCTGCAGAAGCAGACTTTAGTATAATAACAAGAAGTGACAATATAAAAGGAAAAGAGAGAGACACCATAAAAAGCAAAGCAAGAATTAAAAAAGGATGGCTATATGGAGTTACTTAAGGATGTGGCAAATGGTCTCACACACATCAAATGGGCCCTCTATAGCAATCTAGAGAAGAGTCTTGGAATTGTTCGGTTAGTTAGTGCACAAATAATTGGAACTCATAATAGAAATATTAAAATGTAATAAAAGGGTTGATTGCTGAGTGTTTAGCCCTTAGGAAGCAATATACTTTGGCAAGTGTAACTCACTTGCCAAGAGCTTAGAGTACCCAGATGTAAGTATGTTTTCACCTTATTTTAAAGTTGGCTAAATTTTACAAGTAAATGATATTATTGGCTCCCCATTGCTGTGAAAGGCATTTAAGATAATATTCCATGTGGTTTTGTTACATGATGATACATCCCTAGTTCTGTCTCTTACCTAGTAGGAGTAATCTCATTGATTTAGTATTGCGTTTCCTCATTTCCATGTTAGCACCAACTGTTCTTATTTTGTGCTTATAACTGTGATTACAAGGTTTGTAATCAATACTATGGCCAGAATAACAAGAGCCACATGGCACCCATAACAATGTGTCAACTAGAATAGTCTAATTGCTTCGGATCTGCTTTTCAACTGTTTTGACATGTTATCTCATGATTGATGCTTTTGGAAAAAAAAATAGATCTGTATAGTGGGTTTGTTAATTTTTCTTTAATAGCAGCTCATACTTGATATCTAACCAATGGATCCCAATGCCAGGTGCTCATAGACCAAGAGGACATAAGATAACCTCTTGACCTTTGGGAAGAAATAATGAGTTTTTATTTATCTTTACCTTGAAAAGGAATAAAATAAACCCTAATAGTATTTAATATATACTTGACATTGACACCTAAAACTAACATAAAAGGTGGGCAGCCCCGGGTGGTTCAGCGGTTTAGCGCCACCTTCAGCCCAGGGTGTGATCCTGGAGACCCGGGAAGGAGTCCTGCATCGGGCTCCCTGCATGGAACCTGCTTCTCCCTCTGCCTGTGTCTCTTTCTCTCTGTCACTCTGTGTCTGTCATGAATAAATAAATAAAATCTTAAAAAAAAAAGGCTTGTCAGTATGGTGGAGGGAAATAGCGATTTTAGCAATGCAGAGGGTCAACAGGAAAGCCCTAATTTATCTACAAACTGTCAAGATATTTTGGCATACTGCAGTTTCTGTGTGAGGCTAAATAAACATACAGATGTTACTTTAAAGAATAGAATCTTAACAATATCTGAAGTAGATTAGGAGTGAGCATGAGGGATCCCTGGGTGGCGCAGCGGTTTAGCGCCTGCCTTTGGCCCAGGGCGCGATCCTGGAGACCCGGGATCGAATCCCATGTCAGGCTCCCGGTGCATGGAGCCTGCTTCTCCCTCTGACTATGTCTCTGCCTCTCTCTCTCTCTGTGTGTGTGACTATCATAAATAAATAAAAAAAAAAAAAAAAAAAGGAGTGAGCATGAAAAGCCTGGTATATTATAGATATTTGCTGGTAGTTTCTTCAAAAAGTGCTTAAGAGAGGTGAATGTAAAGGAGAGTTGTGACATTTTTTAAAAAACAACTGCTCATGACTTGTTGATCCTTTCTAAGATGGTAAATGTTTGGCAATGGGGTGTTTTCAGCAGATACTTTTATAAAATAAATTTAATAATGATGCTGTGAGGAAAACCAGTTTTCTGTAACATAAGTAAATAAAATAAATGATTTTAAATTATATTTATCTTTCTAGTTCCTTCCTATTTTTGTGAATTTTTATAATACATATAATAAATGCAGTGTTAGATGTATCTAATGTACATTCTTTATCACATATATGTGTACAGTAATGCATCTAATAAATAAATATATTAAAGCTGCATGCTCAAACACTTTGTGCTGGTAGAGATGTATAATCAACTAACTTGTGCATAATGACAGCAATATTTTCATATCTAATGACATCTTGGTGATGATAGCCACATATTATTTCTGGTGATAGTCTAAAGCACTATGGGATCATGCTTTTATTTGCTTATCACACCAAAGTTGGAAGAGGTAGTACATATGAATCAGATGCTTGCAGGTGCAATTAACAGTGACCTGTCAGAACTAGTGTGGGCTTCAGACTAAGGGATATAAGGGCTTTGAGATCTATTTCACATTATTTACTCAGCTTTTCCCTTCCCTTTGGGTCAGCTTTAGTCCTCAGACTTGGCTTGCCCCATAATGTCAAGATGACTGCCAGTAGTAGACAAAAAAATGGAATTCCTTGTTAAGAGAAATGTATGTGTGTGTCAGAGAGACAGACAGAAACTATCCTGTCCATCTGTTAAAATGCAGGAAACTTCTTTCCAGATGCCCCAAGCAAGACTTTTCTCAAGTCTTATTGGCCCAAATTAGCTTAGACGGGACCCAATCTCTGTCAACCATGATAAGACCTCCATAATTGGCCACTAAAGAGCTGGACTAAAATGCCTAGTGAGGAGTCAACCACAATGTTCACCAGGTAATATTCTCCCTGTTTTACAGATCCTTCCCACTTTACTTACCCCAAATGGAGGTAGGTAGCTTAACCAAGTTCACCTAGCAAATTGACTTGACTGAACTGATAATTCTTGTCTTCTTCATTTTATCACTTATTGTAATATCATTTGATTATTGCCAAAACAGTAGTAAAATAACTAAGATCTGTATTGCATAAAAGAATACAATATTAACAGGGAAATACCTGCAGTTAAATAGATCTACTTGATAATGGAGAAGCCAGTCAGAAAGCACCAGAAATCCATGACACTTATCTAATACAAGAAATGGAAAAAAGTGGCCTCCTCTATGAAAAAAATAAAACTAACACCTTATCTCAATAAAATACAAAAAAATTAATTTCAGATGGTTTGTATAAAATGTAAAAAATAAAACTATAAAGAGAATTAATTTTAAGCAATAATTTTTCTCCTCTCTGAAGTAAAACATTTGAAAGCAATATTTATAAAAGTATTAAAATGTATAATATTATAAATAAAAGATTTTTCACTGTAAACATGTGAAACTATATACATTTTAAAACATAATATTGAAAAGCCAAAAATAAATGTAAAATGATAAAGTATTTATATTTTAATATGTAAATAGTTTTTTAAGACAATAAGAAAAAGGTAAACACACCAATAGATAAATGATAAAAGCATAAGAAAAAATGATTCACCAAAGAAGGCAATTCAAATTCTAACAGACATTTAAAAAGTACAAATCCACTAGCAACAAAAAGTCTTATTTATGTTAAATAAATTTATACAAGACCCTTAAATTAAAAACAATCTAAGCATTCAAAAATAGCAAATGTTTTGATAAATTATTGTAAGATCATTCAATTGAATATTTTGCAGTCATTAAAAATTACGCTTATAAAAATATTTAAGTCATGAGGAACCACCAATGTTATTAATGTGCATCAAATCTTAGCAAATACAATATGATCACAATTTTGTAAAAAGACATATAGATATATGTATAGAAACAAGCTGAAAAGACAATATATTCAACATCTTTGGAATATGGATTTTCATTTTTTAACTTGCATTGTTCTATAATTCCCAAATATTCTACAATGAGCATCTAAGTATTTTCTTGTTGAAGAATGTATTGAAATTCTTCATATTTTCAAAGTCCTTGTCCTCTTTTAAGATATAAGATCTCTGCTTCATTCATGGATGTATATGTTGAGGAGCTATATATGGAGGTCATACCGTTACACTATAAAAACATATATAAGATCTAAAAGTACAATAACAAAAATATTTTACATACCTACAAATGATGAAAGGAAAATTATACATGGAAATCATACCTGTAACACTACAAAAAGATGTATAAGATCTGAAACATATTCTAAAGGAGCCTCCCATGCCTACAGCTAAGTGAACTAAAGCAAGTCTAATGTTTATTGAGCACTTACATACTCAGAAGTAAATCACTCTTTTTTTTTAAAGATTTTATTTATTTATTCATGAGAGACACACACAGAGAGAGAGGCAGAGACACAGGCAGAGGGAGAAGCAGGCTCCCTGAGGTGAGCCCAATGCAGGCCTGGATCCCAGGACCCCGGGATCACCTTCTGAGCCAAAGGCATACGCTCCACCACTGAGCCACCGAGGCATCCCATAAATCATTTTCATATATAATCTTAATCTTTCCAATAAACTATGAGTAAGGTATTATCTCATTTTTATAAATGAAGGAACCGAGACTCAAGTAAGATTATATACCTAGCCAGAATAACATCACTAGGAAATGCTATAACCAAGCTTCAAATCTAGCTCCATCAAATTCAAAAGTTCCTTGCTTTGTACAACCCCATTCATTCTGACTTTCAATCAATTTACATAGGAAAAACTGATTAATTAAATAGTGAATTAATTTAAAGCAAAAAGTCTGACAGGAAAAGCAAGCTACAGTTTTTGAGGCATAACATGTGATTGGCTTATTTGCAAAATTTTGTTTTGGTGTTTTGTCTGAATTATGATAATTTAATTTATATCTTCAATTTAGATTTATGTTTCTTCCTAGTCTACAACCTTAGAACAGATAGGAAGCTGTGTTTACACAATGCCAACCATGCTGACAACTTAAACTAAAAGGAATAGAGGTTTCTCTTTTCACGCAGGTGCTAGACTTTATGCAGATGCCTGGGGGTTAATGACACTCTGATTGTCTTCCGTGGGATTTCTTGGCTCAAACCACCATGCCAAGGTAAAACAAGACAACTAAGAAGCTTCAGCTAGTTAAGTATTTTATAAACAGAGAATTAACATATCGTGGTTCAAGTAGTTGACTGATCTTGAACTGTGTATTCCGTCTTTTTGAGACAATTGACAAAACTGTTAGTGAATTTATTTGAAAATTTCAGAATAGTTTTAAAGGCATGGTAAGACCATATAATTACACACTGAACTTTAGAATTAATGATGCTGGATTAGTGTCACTAAAAGCATTATCTATGCCTTATTTCATGAATATCACCTAGGCAGAGGGTCGACATGCATTAAGAAAACAGCTTACACAATACTAAAATCAGAACTCTTCTAACAGAATATTATCCTAGCTTACAGCAAAGGCTAATCTTCACGGCTCTGAGACCATATAATTACACACTGAACTTTAGAATTAATGATGCTGAACTTTAGAATTAATGATGCAAGTGTGAGTTGTGTGTTACTAAATAGTATTTTTCATCCAGTTCTCTTAGGGAACAAATACTTTATCACTAAACTTTATTAGGAAGAGAGATGACTCTATTTGAACACTGCTGTGTGGACAGACCTGAAAACGAAATTTTCCTCCTCTATCCTACAACAGCAGATTTTCAAAATCATTTGTATGTCTTTTAGTTGTGTTGCTAGGTTTGTTTGCTTGGTGTTCTTTTTGAACAGCCATTTGGAACATTAAGTTTGTTGGGTACCTTTGTTTGAAAGGTCTCTCCCAAAGGGGAAAAATAGGATTTGGGGAACAGATGACAAAAAAAGAGATAGTGTCTCCCTTCCCATTCCGCCATACTTTCCTAAAACTGCTCCACTTTTATCTCACACATATACCACAAATACATATTTTTAATTTTTTATATGTATTAATAACTTATCAAGACTCTAAAACCTGCACTTAGGCACAAAACTTATATCAAAACACTATAAAAAAGATCTTAACAGTAGAAACTGATGAGCATATTTTATTTTCCAGAAATAGGTTAAAACACTACTTGAGTAATGTAACCTCCTTCCCGATGCAAGATGCAATTGTCTTTAAAAATGATCTCTTTATATTGAGATTTTATGAAATGGCTCAAAAGTGTTCTTTATTTTTTCTTTTTCAATATGAACTGCAATTGAAGTTGCTTTTCAAACAGCATTTGATAGCTCTTTTAACACCACAGCATTGCAAAGGTAGAGCCTCATCAATGCTTACTCAGCCTCCAAAGACACAGTCACCTGATACATTCTAAGAAATTTATGATCATAATTGGACAAAGAAAAACAATTAACAGAAATTAGTCTTAAGCTATTGGGAACTTAGGACTTCAAAATCCTCAAGAAATAGAAACTTTTCACCTGTCCTTAAAACCAAATGTCAAGTATTCATTGACCAATAAAGACCCCCCACCGGCTAGAAAACACCCTTTGAAATCCAATTAAGTCTTTCACACAGTCTTTATTTTATGTTTTATTAGAAAGTTAAATTTGCCATTCTATACTCCAATAAAAGTTATTTTGATCTGATAATTGTAAGATGTACTGTATATATCTTAATTTGTAAGTTTTTAATGCTAAAGCTCAAAGCTGTTCAGATATAACAGGAGCGCTGGAAATGAGGTACAAAATGCCGGAATTCAAATTAACCAATAAATATATTTTAATATATATCAGCAGGACTCTAGAGGATTCCATTAATGTTGAAAAATAGAAAGGATTTAGGTTAATTTGGTAAGAAGGCAGGTCAGAACGTTTACAACAGTGGTATAGAATTGTATAGAGATGCAAAATTTTTCGAGAGAGCAGAATTTTTTCAAAAACGCTGACTCTAGCTGTCACAGCCCTGCCTTGGCTAAATCCAGTAGAGAGATAGGAGGACTTTCTAATTTGCTTTCCCTCTATTTTAATAATAGCTGTGCATAAGTAATTTATGAAAGGCCAACCAGGCAGTGGGCAACAGAAAATTAAACTCATTTTATCTGAAAGCAGGTGGATTTCTATATATCATTAGCATGCATAGAATTCTCACAATGTTATTTCTCATACTGATGGAATGTAACCAAATAATATATGAGTTTTTTGCTTATGCACGAGTGAAATTTTTAGATAAAAGTGCCAGCCCCAATGGCAATTTTCTGCAAAACGAAAACTAATTCTGCGAAGCTTCTTATTACTGGAAAGACTCATTTGGCTTGCATTAGAGACTGACATAAGTGACTTTAGGATTTTACTAACAGATTAGATGAGATGTGCCACATCCTGTAATATCATTAGAGAATGTAACAGCACTGGAACGCTTTGGGGCACTTATTAAGGGTACTGGCACAAGTAAATTGTTTTCCTTTATGACACAAGCTTTTGAATTTTTTCTCTGATTAGAATGCTTTATTTTTACAGATTTTTTGACATTTAAAACAACTTTTATTTTACACTCCCCAAAATTGCACACAAATTATGTTTTGCATGATTCAGCTCAGTGTTACTAAATGCATTATCTATGCCTTATTTCATGAATATCACCTAGGCAGAGGGTAGATATGTATTAAGAAAACAGCTTACACAATACTAAAATCAGAACTCTTCTATCCTAACTAACAGCAAAGACTAATCTTCATGGCTCTGATAAATTTTTGCCATTAGTACTTTTCACTAACTCAATATTTATGTGGGTTCTACTCTCAGCTGCTAACAAAATCTTAAAATTAGATCATTAAAAATGGTTATTATAATATGAATACTCCTATTGTTCTGTTTAACTTCCATCCTAAAATTCATTCAAGTATATGAAATATTATAGCTTTTTTTATTCTGATGAATCTTCACTTATCAAAAATTATGTATCAAGCAAAATATTTCTTGCTAAAGTAGGCAAAAATATAAGGTGAAGATGGAAATGCCTGTCACTTTATAAAAGAAGCTATGGGAAAAGCTAGGGGTATTTGGGGAATGATTTAATACTCAATATTTTTTCCTTTCTGAGTTATCTTTTCCTGATGTAAGTTTTTACCTCTTCTTGGGTATAGAGAGGTTTGTTGTTTTTTTTTTTCTTTTTAAAAATCCTTTTGCACTTCATCGACAGAGGAGGAAATTAATGAGAAAATGTACACACAAATTAACCTAGAGAACAGCGGCCACACAGATGTGTTTGGGAATGAGCTAATGGGTGTCCCAATCTACAGAGTGGTGAGGTTAAGTAGCTGTGGAGTCACACACACAGGAGATTTGAATCTCAGCTCTGCCATTTTACTATCCACCCAATTTTAGGCAAATGACTTTTCTTCTCTGAGGTTTTATTTCTTCACCTATGCAATGAAATCATGATAGTAATGACCTTGAAGGTTCTCTACTGACAAAGATCCCATGCAACCGGATCACCCTGTGGTTCATATTCTATCTCCACAGTGGAAGGGGAGGCACCTGGAAACAGAGGATGGCCTGATGGGTTGAAAATTGTCAGACCAAAGCTGGTAGGTGTTCCAGATTTCTACAAGAACTTAAGATTGTATTAGTTATGAAACAGAATGTGAAAATAATCAATAAGACAATCCTCCATGAAGTACCCAGAGCCAGGGACTTTTCATCTAGGGATAAAAGAAGCCAATCATTGTTATGCTCAAAAGTCACCTTTTCTAAGAACTGAGTTGGGCAGAGTTATTCAGAGTCATCTGTGTGTTTCTAATGCGATTTTTATTAGCACACTTATCACACTGCATAGGTACTATTTACTTAAATATCTTCCTCACACCTTGAACTCTTTGAGGGCAGGGATTTTGTCTTTTCAACTTTTTAACTCCAGCTGCCAGCACACAGCCTGATACATAGAAGTCACTAAAATGAGTGTCTATGAGCATTCTGTGAACTTGTAAAAATATTTGAAACCTGAAGAGTACAAAACGCAAAAAACTTCAAAAGTAAATTAACAAGTACTAATTAAATGTCCATAAACTGGCACCATAATGTATTCTTCACTGCCTATGAAATTTAATATTCATAAAACTTCATTAAATTTAAAAAGGTATTTTTCTCATCACAAAGATTTTTGAACATATACAATGATACCAAGAAATTATAGTCCATTTTAAATAAGGTATACAAAACTAAAAAATTTTAGATGTAGAAGTATCATGAGCCTTTTAAATTGTTTTAACAGAAAAAAATAAATATAGTTAATGCAGAATGTCTATGCATTTTGAGGTGTTATGATATGGGGTAGGGCCTGTAAAAGTGGGAGGTCTTTAACAGCCCGATAACAGTGGAAGAGTAGGCCAGAATTTAAAGAGTCTGGCTGAAGCACAGTGAGACTAATCAAGAAAAGCTTCTTAGTGGAGGTTTCCCTGATCTTTGGCATAAAGGTGAGAGAGAGAGATGGTTTGGGAGAAGGGGAGTTATGCCTCACCAGAACTAATCTTATAAGTAAGCAAAGTAAGAGATTGGGAGTATTTTCCAAGGTGCTGGACAAGACCCCTTGACTTACCTGTACTCCCACCCTCCTCCTAAAACTTTTCTAATATGCCTTTTGAGACTAAAATTCTACCAATAAAGAATAATTTTATTATCTAAAACTTATGTGGGCTAGTAAATGTAGATGTGCCTAAGAAACATAACATTTTAAACAATATCATTGACTTAAACCATGTTAAGTTTAAAGTCTTCTTTCTTGGGGTTAGATATTTGAAAGATAAAGGGACACAAAGGTACTAAGTGACCAAACAGGGATATGACTAGAGAGAAGCAGTCAGCCTCACCCAAGATAAACACACACTGTCTGAACCATCTGCTGGACAAGTGTGAGCTATGAAAACCACTGAGGACTCCTGAGTTGTGTAGCACCCTGATCAAACAAGAACAGGATTACCTGGACCTTAGAAAGAATAGGCAACACATAAAATAAATAGCAGCAGCCACATTCTTATTGAGCCACAGCAAGTCAAAAACACAGATTCTTCCTACAAATATGTTAAAGACAGAACAGTCAATCTTAACATATCTTCCAGCTAGTTGTTTTATACATTTAATTCTCAGAGTTTATCCACATTTCCCAACTAATAGGTGGACTAAAATGGTCTCCAGGAAAAACCTATCAATGTTTCATGGCTGCTTGAATTGAATGCATGTGTAATGTTTAAGATTAGCAACAGCTGGGAAAACACCCTACTAAAGATATATTTTTTTAAGTAATTGATTTATTTAATAATCACTAAGGCTCAAACAACCCTAAGATCAAGAGTTACATGCTCTTCCAACTGAGCCAGCCAAATGCCCCTAAAGCAATATATTTTTAAACAAACTTAAGGAGCACCTGGGTGGCTCAGTTAGTTAAGTGTCCAACTCTTGATTTCAGCTCAGGTCGTGATCTCAGGGTCGTGAGATTGAGTCTTGCATTGGGTATGCATGCATGCTCTTTCTCCCTCTCTCTAAAGTAAATAAATAAAATCTTCTTTAAAAAGAAATTTAATTCAAGTCAACAAATAGAACCTACAGTATAATGCCAGGGAATTAGCTGACAAAAAGTAATAGTAAGAGTATTTGTGACTCTTTGTGGGTCTCAGAAAATTCAAGGAGATGTGGAAAAACTCAGACTTCACTGTTGGGTTCAGTAGACCAGGAATTCATAGCAAGTCTTTGAGCTCATTAGCATATTTCTTATTAACACTTAAATTTATTTTTTCCTCTAAAAATAGAAATATGTGCAATAGTTGAGAGAAGAGTTGTTTTTATCCTGTGTTTTCCATGGGTAAAATGATTGGTACCCAAGGTATTATCAATGAGTTCCCCCATTCTTCCCACAACATTCTATTCCTAATCTCTTTTCTCTGTTCTCACCATAAAATGCTAAATCTCTTACCCTATAATATTCAGACAATTTCAGCTCAATCAAACTGAGGGAAGCATAAAATTATTCTGCTACAGTTTATCTCTAATCTGAGGAGGAGTCTAATTATTGATCTTCAAAGGACCTTGAGGAATGTTATGAAAATGGGTTAACATTTATTTTAGGAGGACTCATCAAGATCTTATTTAAAACAAACAATTTCATCCTTTCAATATGAGGGAATTTTTTTAAAAAAGGATATTTTTCTCAAAGTCTGAATGCCACAAGGGTTTCTCACATTGATTCATTGCTTATAGATAAAAACAACTTAAGCTGATTTCTGTTGTTTATAGAGTAAGTGTAAAACGTTCCACCAAAATAGGTAATGACATTTTTGTGTCCATAAATGTGCATGTAAGTCCAATTATGTGTTTGTTGTCATTTAAACATCACCACCATTATTGAAACAGAAGTGCCAGTACTAATTCTTGCTGTCACATTTTCCAAAAATGAAAATAAGGCTTTTAAGTAAAATGCTAAGGTTTTCAATGTGAATTATTCATTCTTTGCATGGCCTTAGCTGAACACCCTCAGCAAAATAGCTAAACAAAAGCCTACCAGGGTTCTGGTTTCTAATCTGGTTAAGAAATACATTATAGGATTTTTTTTTCTAAACTTCACAGTTAATGGAAAAGTTTTCCTTCCCTGAAACTCAGCGAAGAGTTCAAGAAAGCTTCTCTAACTGCCACAGCCTCCATCTAATTGAAGTACCATGAGCAGACCTTGAAAACAGTGGCATTAGTCACACAGCTAAACAACTACCTTTGATGGCACCAGTCGACCAATCAGAACCATTCCCCATATGATCTTTGTGGGAACAGCAATCCATTAATAATACCTGAAGCAATGATCTTTCATGCCACCTTTCTTTCATATAGGACCACTCCACTGGTAATATCTTAGGGGAACTATTAGCTACTTCAGTGTCCTTCATAGAGGGCACTCTCCTGTTCCAACATTTATTTCCACTGTAACATTTTCTACTCTCTCTCACACAGAAGTGCCTTTTAGAAATTAAAATAATTCTCACTGTGGCTCTAGCAGGTAGATAGAGAGTGAAGAAGAAATGGGTAGGAGAATAAATGAGTTGAGAAGAAAAACACCTTTTCTCCTACACCTAGCTCGGAATTTCAAAGTTCTCAAGGAAAGTAATGCACTCAATTATAATATCCAATAGTTGCTCATCTTTACCACTCTTTGCCATTAAGGAGAATAAATCTATGTGTTTCTAAATGGTTCAAACTAATTATGATTAAAATTTTGCAGATTTTTCTTACCCCTGATCTCAATACATATAAACTGGGGGAGTCAGAGTATAAGAAAGTAATCAGGACTTGCCCAGCTGTACCTGCAGCTACCTACCCTACCATGAGCTATATACCGGTGTCTGTGTATTATTGTGTTCTCAGGTTTGGTACCTTGGTGCTCAACAAATGTTTTATGATAAATTCTCTGCCAAGGGGGACAAATCAGGGATGATATTAGACACCATATTGCTAGATATTCTACAGCCTGCACAGTAGCTGTCTTTGTCATTTTTTATATTGGCATGAACATTTTAATACCATGTTCTAAAAACAAAATACCATGTTCTATACTCACCAGCTTCTTTCTCCTACAGAAGCTTGTTACATTTTCAAGAGTGTGGTTACATCAATTTACACAAACTCTCAGCCATGGAATATAGTTCCCATTAACTAAACTGTGCAGTATAACTCACATGGTGTAATCCCTACCCCAGTCCTACCCTCAAACCTTCTTGCTAATTGGTTGCTTTAAAAAAAAAAAGACCTTTCTCAAGTCTACAAAATATTTGAGCAGTTCCAAATTTTCTGCATCACTTTGTACATCTAACATGGTGAATAAATAACCAAAGGATCTTAGGGACATATTAGTGATTCGTGTTTTAATCACTAAATATATTTACATCTAAAGTCTGACTTGACTGGTTGGCTTCTGTAGTAGGATGAAACTTTGATATAAGGAGATCTCTCCATTCAAGAGTATTATATTATATCCCACTTGGTCAGAACTAAGCATTATTCAGAGAAGGAGGGATGATCTAAAAGAATGCAGAGTATAGACACATTCAGTTCTTATTTTCTGATTGCAATAACAGGCTGTTAGCATGGCTTTTAAAAACCATTTTCATTATGGAAATTCTCAAACGAATACAAAAGCAGAAAAACTAATATAATGAACTTCTATGTATGTACCACCTAGTCTCAACCATTATCAACTCAAGGCCAATCCTGATTTATCTATACCCTTAGTCCACTCTACTTCTATCCTGAAGTTTTGGAAGCAATTCCAGACATCATATCATTTCACCCACAAATATTCAGTATATACCTCCAAAAGATGGAGACCTTTTTGTGGTTTTCTCTTTCTATGCCAGCCCATTTGTTCTATAAGATGTTTTAGCTGAAAATAAATAAATAAATAAAAATTAAGAAATAAATAAATAAATATGTTTTAGCTGTAAGAAACTCCTTTTTTTGAGAAAATATAACTAAAATAGCATTATCACACTTAAAAATTGAACAATAATTCTTTAGTATTATCTAGTTAGTCACATTTCTCCGGTGGCCTCTCAAATAAAACACACAACTTTTTACTTGCAAAATCTGAGCTTAAAGCATTTCAAAACTCTAATCTGAAGGACTCCGAACACAAAGCTTATCCATTAAAAAAAAATTGGAAGGAGACAAGGTAAGGACAGATACCATCTTACCCCAAAGACTAAATAGAGATTCTCTAGACTAGAGGAGGGTAAAGCAGAAAGGGGGATGAAAAAGAAAATAGTGCTAGGTGTTTAAGATGAATTGGAGAATAAATCTTACACTCAGCTCTGTAGCCGAGCCCCTGAAACCTTTAGTGAGTGTGCTCCATGTAAACCCTCCAGGTTTAGAAGCCAACTAGAATTAAGTAGAAACTCAATTCTTGCCTCTCAGTGGAAGAAGAACTAGAGTCAGATACTAATTTTACCTGTAGAAAAATATAGTGCTTCTTAACACACCTATGTGGCCTGCAAATTTATTCTTCACCCACCTTTATGATGTGTTGTCCTGCACTGAGATTGAGGAGCATGGGTTTGACTTGCCTACATGGCTAGCCAGCCTCTTGAAGGACAAAAATAATATTCAATCACATAGCTCTCCTGGAAAAGTTGTGTTCTTACCTAAGCCCCCAAATTAAAGTAATATAAGCCCTGAAAATGGTTCCCTTGGACCCTACGAAAAAGAACGTTTCTAAATTCTCATTCCTAGAATTATTTGGTTTCCTTGTTGCTAATTTCATACAATGCCAAAATAATAGACAGATATAGACAATAATAATACTAACAACCAACAATATCTTGATAATAATAATAATAGCTATCTCTAAGACACTACCAGCACGTTATATAGGTTACCTTATTCAATTCTCATAAAAACTCCTTGAAGTATCTGTTATCTCCAATTTATAGATGAATGCACCAAAGTCACACAGCTAATGAGTGGAAGAGCCAAGGGATTAAATCAGTCAGGTGTGTCATTCATTGGAGCCACAGGCCTAACCACTATTCTATCCTGAATCCCTCTCTTGATAATTAAAAAAACCAAAAAACCAAAAAACTTCTCAAGAATATGGTCTCCAGAAATGTCATTTCCTGAACCCTTAACTATTCATATTTTTATCTTAAATTCTCAGTTTAAACCTCAAAGTATAGAATGAGAACAAAAGATACTTTAAAAATAAATTCTTCAGAATCCTAACCCATATTGATGCTTTACTATTGTTTTTTTTTAAATTACAATAAGCTTTGTATTTATTATCAAACTGCTTTTTTAAAGCTACAAGTATAGAATTTGACCTGGTATTCATGACCAGGGTTTCTGCAATTCCAAGTCAGAGTTATAAAAGAAAATTATGAGACAATGGTTGATAATATTGAAAAAAATCATATTTACAGGAGATTTTTCAAGTGACTTACTATGATGTCTATTCATGGGAAGAAAGCATTTGAAAAGACAAGTATATAAAGAAGTTATCCTACAGTGAACAGAACAAAGCCCATTAATGACAATGATGTGAACATTCAAGGAATTATTAAAAGAGCCTTTCACTTTGAGGGAAAATTAATTTACCCAGAATTTAGTGCAATTGTTGAAACAAGAAAATCAGGGAAGCAAGGCAGCAGACCTTGTGGCCAAAGTTTTGCCTGAAGCACTAGTAGTTATGAAGGTGACAGTGTTCTATTTTTCTCTTTTACATTTTGTCAAATAGTACTACAGGAATATACATTAGTGGCTCATAACATTCTCATTTATTTAATAGCATTTTTTCCCATCAGAACTTAATTAATAGGTCTATAGATGTTTATCTCTGTTTTACCTATGAATATTTTCAAACTCCTAGTCTCTGAAATTTAAGATAAAGCAGCTTTATTTCATAAAATTCCAGTTTTAAAATATTTAAATACATACAGCACTGCAAAAAAGATGTAGGGGTTTATCAGAGATACTTGCCTTGAGGCAGAGAAATGGCTTCTCAATCTGGCTGCCTTCACAGTATCCTTTTTTTCAGGAAAGTACTTCATAATTCTAATTCTATGTAGGCACTTCTCTCCCCAAACTAGCTAACAAACCAACAAGGAATAAAACTGGAAATCAGGGAGGATAAAAAGAGACATTGGACATGTCTCTAAACCTCACATTTCATATAGTATACCTGCTTTGGGAGAAATTCCTATTTTCTCTGTTTGCCAATCTATAGTTAAATTGAAACCTCAGATCCCACTGCTTCAGGGAAGAAAGGACACAGTCAAAATATTAGTGAAGAAAACCAAAATTGGCCAATCCTTGTTTTTTGAATTTCAGAGTATTCAGACTCTATCTATTTAAATGGCAATTTAAGAAATATTCAGGGCTTGTTCCCATAAAAGAGGAAACTCTAGTAATGAATTGTGTGTCTAACGTTCTTTTTAGACCAAAAAGATGATACTATGGACTATGGGTCACCAATAGTCAGGGAAAGTTTCACACTGGTTATGTATGAGGTTTGAACTTCCCCTGAAAGTACAAGTTAATTTCAGATAAAAATAGATTGGTAATCTGATCCAAGAACTACTCTAAGGGAAGAGCACAGATGATAAATACAAGACTCAGCAATGACCATGTGGGTTCCCAAGAAAACCCAACTGAGAGGGAATCCATCAAGTTGACTACACCACCCATTAGGTTCCCCTATCTGTAACGTATTAAGTGTTGACTTGTTTCATAAATGGCTCTGTGTCATGGATGGAAAATAGCTTCTTAATTATGGGATGGATTTAGCATCATTGTTTTAAGAATTTAATTCCAATCCTTTACACCATAAAAGGGCCATGTGCTCCTATTAAATATATGTGTTCCTTGCTTCCAGATGAAAATCTGCCCTCTAGAAATTGATTTTCTTTGGTTTTTCTAAGCTTTTGCATTTCAGGCATCTCTTTATTCCCTCAAGAATTAGCTCAACCACAACTTTATACCTGAAATCGTCCTGACACCTTTAATTCCTGAAACACTGCCCCTCATTCACTTTAAGTGGAATGTGTAATTTGGTTAACATTACCACAGAATCATAATCATTGATTTGCCTACATTTCTCTCTTACTACATGGCTTCTAAGAACATAAATAATAACTTGTTTATCTTTTGATTCTTAGCTCCAAGTCCAATGCCAAACATATGTTAAATATCCATTAAGAGTTTTGCTTTTTTTTGGTGGAGATGAGGAACGAACTTTCATTGTGCATGCCTACATGACCTCAATTAGGCATATCAGAAGCTATAAAGGTAAAAAGTAGAACAGAGAAAGCAAGTAGGGAACTTGTTCCCCCAGCCAAGCAGTACTAGACTAAACTGTGACTGAGGCATATTGACTTTGAACCCTTTTTACTTAGCGCCTCCAGGACTCCTGGAACTCCCAGGATGTTCTTGGCTGCTGTGAGCTTTTCACTTGGATCTGCCCTCCCAAGCTAGATCCCATAGCCCATGCCTTTGTCTATTCCCTCACCCTTAAACCACCATTCTAGTGTCTCTCTTAGCTGACTGCCATCTGCTAGCAAAACTAAAACTTCAGTGTATGGAAACATGTCATTGTTTCCCAGGTGTGTTCTATAGACCCAAATCCCCTGAGAGAGCTCTTTAAAAGGGATTTTCACATTAAATTTGGAAGGTGTTTATCCAAAAATTCCCTCTTATAAGACTCAAAATTTGAATTAATATTTTAAAGACTCTTTAGTCTTAACAGTAAAGAAATTTTATTGATTCCATTTAATCCAATATTATCCAAAATTATTTGACCATGAAACCTGTTTTTATACCCCCTCTTAATGTCCCATAGGACTCCTGTTCCACAAAACACACCCCAGGAAACACCAGATAAGGATTACCAGTTTCAAGTGACTATTTGGATCACAACAGGTGTTTTCTAAAGACAAAGCTTTAACGCAAAGGCCTGATTCTTCAGTAGGAATTTTGGGTACTTACTTGTGATGGAGCTTTCAAGTATATGGTATGGTCTCTGTGGAACATATCAGGTTATGCCATGATGAAGTAACTATTTACATATTTATTAAGTACTAAGCAATGTACAATATGTTGTCACCTTTCATCTTCTTCCAGTTAATCTGAAAAACAATTCTATGAAATAGTTATGTTTGTCCACTTTAAAAATTAAGAAACTGGGGGGTGCCCAGGTGGCTCAGTCAGTTAAGCGGCTGACTCTTGATTTTCGCTCATGTCATGATCTCAGGGTAATGAGATGGAACCCCACACCAGGCTCCATGCTCAGCAAGGAGTCTGCTTGAGGATTCTCTCTCTGCCCGTACCCCTGCTCATGCGTGCTCTCTCTCAAATAATAAATAAGTCTTTAAAAAAATAAGAATAAAAATGAAGAAGCTGAATTTAAGGTTAAGTAGCCTGCCCAAGATTGCACAATGAATAAATGGGGAAGATGAGTTAAATCCAGTTCTTATAGTATTAAATCTCATGTTCTATAAATGTCTTCATGCTACCTGAATTTGTAGGTCAGTATTTCTCAAAGGTTGGTCCTAAAATGCCTGTCAAAAATTTAGATTCCTAGAACCTGTTCCAGATGTATTAAATCTGAGTTTTGAGGGCAGGACCAGAAACAGGTGTTTAGAACAGCTCCTCAATTCTTATACACACTCAAGTTTATGAACCACAGTTCTAGGTATATATATTATTTTTAGCATATCAGATTTGAAGTAGATAACAAATGAATTTCTCACATTAAACACATTGTTTTTATTGATGTTATCGGTAAAACCCACCTCTTTTACTGGTTATCTTGGTTGGCAAAAACTTGAGAGCGAAAGATATACAATGAAGGGCAGCACTTGAAATAACCAAAGAAACTCAAGGCTTTTGACCTTCCTTAGCTAACAGTGACTTAAAAAAAAAAGATCTTGTGTCTTCCTTACAACTGATGTCTTATATTAGTATTTTCAATTTCTTCACTAATTCCTTAGACAAACCAGTTGAACTTCCTGTGAAATGATCTGCCATTAAGTGCAAAAAAAAAAAAAAACCAACTAAAAGTCATCCTTCTTTTCCCCTGGATCATGTGAAATATTTTCAACTATACAACAAGGTGCTCTGGCCAAAAATAAGAAAAAATAGCTATAGTACAAGTTTGTGTGGAGGGGGGCAGGGGTCCTGGTCCTCCTGGTTTTTTGTTTCTCTGAAACCATCTCTACCTCTGGTTTTCTCCATTAATTGTTGTTACTATTATTAAAGGCATTGCATAATATAACTGATGTTTCAGTGCTCTGTACATGCATCCAGGGGAAACCTGATTAAAAGTGAAAAAATAAGTAACCAGGGTGAAGACTGGATGTTAGAATAAGCATCGAGCTGGCAAACAGACACAGACTGGTGGCTGTCTACTCCGATATTCATTCTCACCTTCTTCCTTAGTAATAAGACACCAGCACTTTACTGCCCCGAATAAAGAATATGGTCCTGGCCTTCCCTGCAGCTAGCTGTAGCCATTTGATGGAGCAATGACTTTAGAAATACAACTAGAGGAGCTGTGTGGCAGCTTCTGGCAATCTCATTTGTCTTCCATCTTCTATTTCCTCCCTTCCTTCTTTCTTTCCTTCCTCCCTTCCTTCTTTCCTTCCTTTTTTCCTTCCTCCTTTTCTCCCTTCCTTCCTTCACTGGAATGCAAACAGGACAGCTGGAGCTAGAACTACTATTTCTGGACATGAGATAAACTCAGAATGGCAAAGCAGCAAGAACAAAAGACCTGAGGTCCTTGATGACCATGGAGTTACCACATCAGCCCTGGACTCATTACCTCCACATTAATTCTACTTAAAAGAAAAATAAACTTTTAATCCTGTTTAAGTCTCTATAACTTTGGACTTGCCATCACATGCTGTCCAATTTATGCTAACTGACATAGCCTCTATTTGCCCAGGAACTACACACAGCCTAACTCTGGACCTGAATTTGTTTTGTTGTGAGTAAATAAAAGAGATTCTGAAAAAAAAAAAAAGAGATTCTGTAATGATATCTTTGTTTAAAAACAAAAAAAAAAATCCTAGTTATCTTAACAGAATAGTCAACACATAGCTACAAAGCTATATGATTCTATGATTCTTCAATGGAGTTACCTTGAGAGCCACAAGGTGGTATAGGAGATTGCAGAAAAGGCTATACACATTTATTTGTGATTTAGATAGTTTTTTCTTCCACAAAAAGCAATGCCTAAATTGACCAGGTTTTAGGTTAAAAACTAGATCATTACTATTTCTACACTTCCTATATCTGATTTAGTCTCTTCCATTCTAAATATTCTTTTCTAATTGTTATACTTGATCAACACTGAACATTTGGAAAACAAAAAAATGTTTTTCTTTTCCTTTGTTTCTCCTTTTCCCTTCTTTCTTTTAGAAGTACACAGCAAGGTGAGGGAAATGCCAAAATCTAGAGGAAGTTCTAAGGAACCCAAGGGAAAGGAAGGGGTGAGATCTCCAAAATCCTTTCTGCACCTCAGTTGTCATAAAGCGGGTAGCAGTTTGAAGAGGAGCAGTTTACATGTCTGCTTTTTTCAGAGCAAGTCTCACATTGGCACCTTCCTCTGTTGTTGTTTTTCCTAAACTTCTCCAGCTCTTTCTTCTTATGTAAATATATAAGTCCTGCACCCCATTTCATGCTTTATTATTCCCAAATAGCAAATGCATTAGGCCCTTTGATTCATCTGTGGAGAATGCATTTTGAAGCAAAGCTTAATACTCTGAAATGGTTAGTTCATGGGGTTTTAATTTTAGGAATATCAGAAAAGCATTAATTCATAGTCTTCAACTGGCACAAAAACTCAACGAATCTCCTCATGGAAAATCTTCCCCTCCCGTCGTCCTTTGCTCAGAAGGGTGCAGGAGACTTAATGCAAATCAAAGCCCTCATAAAACTTGCATGCAACCCACTGGTTTCCTGGAGAGTCTGTCTGGACCACAGTCTTGAAGAAATCTGCCTCCATAGGGAAAGCAAGTCCTTGAAGTCTTATGGTGGTCAACCAAAAGAAAACTCATATCATCTCTGGTCTTTCAGAAGGATTTTATTAAAGACCTAGTTTTACCCCCATGGCCAAAGGCAAGGCTTAAAGATACCAATCTTATTTTAATTTTCTGCACTGATCAAACTACTCTGATTAGTTGGTCTTTTTGTGAAAATAGTATGATAAGGTCCATATCACGGAATTTTAACTCAGAATAGATGATAAGTCATAAAAGCTGCATAATGCTAATGGTAATTTTGTGACTATTATTAACCAACAGGTCTTTTTTTCACTAGCTATATAACATAGTTTGTTTATTTGTTTAGGCTGTGCTTTTTTTTTTTTTTTACTGAGTAGGATTGGCATATAACATAATTTTGAGGTATATAACATTTTAATTCTGCACTTGTATTCATTACTAAGTGATAACCTCCAAAAGTCTAGTTATTATCTATCTATCCATAACCGTATATTTGACCTCCTTTGTCTATTTTGTGCACCCCTTCCCAACTCCCCTTCTGGTAATCACCAAAATGTTCTTTTGCCTATGAGTTTGCTTTTGTTTTCTTTTTGTGGTTGTTTTTTTAGATTGCACATATGAGTAAAATTATACTGTTTTTGTCTTTCTCCTTCTGATTTATTTCACTTAATACCCCACGGTCTATCCATGTTGTTGCAAATGGCAAAATTTCATTCCTTTTTTAATGGTTGACTAGTATTCCATTGGGAATATATGGTACATCATCTACATAAGCATAAACTTTTGAGCAAATAAAAAGAAGTAGTTTTATAGTTTAAAAAAAGTTGGGAAACAATTGCTGCAAAAAAAAAAAGAAGAAATGCTACTGCTTCACTGCTTCTCTGAAATTTTCTTAATGTAAAAGTAAATGAAATTTCACCTGCAAAAATCCTCCTAATAAACAAAATGGGAACTGGGAGGGTATGAGGAAAGCATTTTTAGTAAAGTGAAGTATTGTGTGTTTTTTTCTTTTTAAATGGGCTCTATATTAGTTTATTTTATCACTCAATATAATGCCCCACCTGGCTATCAACTATAAAAACAGGGTTCCTTACATGCTTCCTGGCCAAAGTCAGGATTGGGCTGTTTGGGGGCAGGACAGGTTGTTTTAGAACTCATCATAATGTTGGTCAGGTAGGAGTAATTTAAGGAGAAAGGAAAGCACAAAAGGATACAAAACTCAAAGAAAGAATAGGAGAAAGAGAGAAAGAAGGAAGGGAATAATTTAAAAATCCTAGTTCATCATCTTTGGTGTTTTGTGCTCTGGCCTTGAGCCCCATTTCTAGTAAGTAGACTTCTGTTTTGACCAGGAATCTACTTTATACCCTTGAGCTGAGTTCTGACTTCATACATTGCACTGTGTTCGTACCTTGACACCTACTTGGTTCTCCCCAGTCACTAAGTGCAGAGTTTGCTTGAGATTCTGATTCTCTTTTCCCTCCCTGCCCCCAGTTCACACTCTCTCTAATAAATAAATAAAATATTTAAAAGATAAAAATAATAATACAACCCCAGAGTTCCAGAGTCAAGGAGAGAGTGTATATATGATCCTGTAGTTCCTATTCACTGCAAACATCCTTGATAGATAGATGATCCTCAAACCTTTCCAGACCTTTCCAGACAACCTGTCCATTGTTAGATATTTCTTTCCTATATTGAACTGAAATCTATAGCACTAAACATTCTGTCCATTGACAAACAAGGGAAACAAAGAGCATGTAAAATCCCATAATTATTCATCATTAATGAACATGATAGCAGGCACCTCACTACAGTTGCAAAAGAGGAATCAGGGTGACAGAGGAGCGAGCTGGAGATCAGAAGATTCTGTCAACTAAAAGGGAAAGGTGAGGTTCAAGAATGGGCAGGATACTTGGGCGACAGGGGAGGCTGAGAGGAGACAGTAGTTGAACCAGAGGAGGCAGGAAGCAGGCATCTGCCCCCTTCATGACCCCAGGAGCCCCAAAATGGCAGATATTCTATGTCCGAGGCCAGGCAATTCATAAAAAAATTATGTGGAGCTACTGGGTTCCTTTAATGCCAATTTCCACTGCAAATTAGGTGGGTCTTATTATTATTTTTTTCATTTCACAGATGATAGTAGAAGTTTCTAAAATGTAAATTAAAACTGGCAATTTTTGGAGTAAAAAATTATCCAATTTCTTTCAATTTCTTCAACTTCCAAGAAAAAGAACCAGAAGTCAAAATAATAATAATTAGATCCAGACTTTAGTTCCAGATTCTATCTCATCTTGAAAAAGCCATTTAACCTCTCTGAGCCTGGATTTCTCCATCTGTAAAAAATAGAGTTTAAATATGTCTTCCCACACCACAGAGTTGCTGGGAAGATGCAAAAATAAGGCCACTGTTCATCAAACTCTGACTCTGGGCTGGCCTGCAAGCTCTGCAACTGAGGTTCATTACCTCATAAATCCTCATGACAGTCTTGTGAGATAGGAACCCTTATCCCCATTTTCCAGATAAAGAAACAGCCCTCAAAAACTTTGAGAATTTTCCACTAGAACTTTAAAGATTTTCTTTTAATTTATTCATTTGAGAGAGAGAGAGAGAGAGCACTGATGCATGAGCGCAAGCAGGAGGAAGTGAGGAGGGTCAGAGGGAGAAGGAGAAGCAGTCTCCCTGCTTAGCAAGGAGCCCGTCGTAAGGCTCCTAAGGCTCTAGGGCTCACTCAATCCTAGGAGCCCAGGATCATGACCAGAGCCAAAGGCAGATGCTTAACCAACTGAGCTGCTCAAGCACTCCTCTACTGGAACTTTAATCCACATATTATCTGACTCAAAAGCTCTTTTCCTTAACTAGATGCCAAACTGTGGGGAAAAGTTAGCAAGTAGAGAATATGCAAGGATATGTTAGTAAAGAACTTTTGTCTTTCCTACAAAATGCTTTGTTTATATGGGTGGGTTTCTTATTACTTTCACTGGAAATTTTTTAAAAAGCAAGACTATTGTAAAAAAAATATTTTCAAACAATATAGAAGCATAACAAGTAAAGCCTTCATACACACTCCCCAACCTGCCAATTTTGGTCTCACTTCAACCCCCATATTAACAATGTCCAGAACTTTTCTACTTACGACATATATTCATACAGATGACATAGACAGGATTGCACCACACATATTATTCTGAGATTTGCCTTTTCTCATTAATCAATGGACCTCTTTTGATCTATAGCTATATCTCATTCTTATTAATGGCTATAACATTCCACATGTGGCTATACCATACTTATTATCCTAATGTTAATTAGGATAATCAGTGTGTCTCCAATTTTCTGTCATTACGAGGAATGTTATCATGAGCACCTTTGTATCTTTGAGCAAATACGCAAAATATTTCTATTGGATTATTTTTAGAAGTAGATTGTTGGTTCAGGTACTTTATGTATTTTTAATTTTGATAGGTATTATATTAATTCACGTTCTACCACAATATGAGGGTGCTCTTTATATCCTCACCCTCAACACTGAATATGATGTGCAGGCTTTTGAATTTCTGCTAGTTTAATGGATTAAAATAACTTGTTTTCATTCACATTTCCCTAAATGCTAATCAGATTACGCATCTATGTTTGTCACTTCATTGTATTTCATCTTCTAAGAATTAATTGCCTTTCTGTATCCTTTGTTCAATTTTCTATTGGATTTTATTTGTTGGATTTGTAGAACTTTACATATTGTGGATATTACTCCTTTGAATATTATATATATGGTGGCAGATATTTTCTTCGAGTCTGCTTGTCTTTTAGTAATTTTTTAATGGGTCTTTCTTTAGCTATAGAAAAGATTTTCATTTTTATGTAAACTTGCCACTTCTTTTTCATTTATGACTGCACAGTTTTGCATTTTGCCTAGAAACTTCTCACCTTTATGTTAAAAAAAATTCTCCTATATTTTCTTCTAGGATTTTTATGGTGTTGTTATTTTGTTGGCATTGTTATGTGTTTATCTGTTTGTTACATCAAATTATTACTTCCTCTGGACTTTTTTGTGAACAGTAAGCACATAATTGCATTTTTTTTTCAAACGGGCAACCAATTATCTCAACACATGGATTGAAGAGTTCATCTATTCCACTGGTTTGAAATATACTTTATTATAACTACATCCCTATGCATACACCGATCTTAAATGTATGTTCTGTTCAACTGAGTCTCCTTGGTTTATTCTTGGAATCAAAATCCCTCTGCATATCAGCATATCTTGGCTAGCATATCTTCTTTTGCTTCTTCTGCTCTCTCTAAACATAGTTCTCTTCCTAAGTTTTCTTTACTATTATAAGTAATAATGCCAAGAAGTCCATATATACCTTACATACCCATTTATCTTCTACCTTTCTAAATTCATGGGGAAAATAATGCTACTTCTGATGAAAACATCATTAATGCATATCATGCCAAGAAAAAGAAAAGAAAGTCTCAGTTTGAAGCTATTTAAAGTAGCAAATTCAACGACTACATCTTCATACCAAAGCCTTATATCCCTGATTGAGTTTTCTGAGAACCCTAATCCCTTGAGAACCTGAATCTTTCCTTCTTTACCTAACAATATGGTCAAGAGATAAATGTCTCCCAAATCTTGTTGCTTTGGAAAAGCAAGAAATTGATCAAAAATCCTAATCTTCATAAGTGATAACACATTGACCATGTAATTTAGAGCATTCATATTAACACACATTTTTAATAATGATGATATATAATAGATATATTTAAATAATTAGAGCCAGAGTAGTCCAGAGATTTAAATTATGAGCTTTAGAATCAGTCCCCTGGATTCAAATTGTTTTTTTTTTTAAGATTTTATTTTATTTACTCATGAAGGACACACACAGAGAGAGAGAGAGAGGCAGAGACACAGGCAGAGGGAGAAGCAGGCTCCATGCAGGGAGCCTGATGTGGGACTCGATCCCAGGACTCCAGGATCACGCCCTGGGCCGAAGACAGGCCCTAAACTGCTGAGCCATCCAGGGATCCCTCAAATTGGTTTTTTTTTTTTAAGACTTTTTATTTTTGAGGGAGAGAGAGAGTGCATGCACAAGCAAGCACAGAGGGAGAGGGAGAAGCAGACTCCTTGCTGAGCAGAAAACTGACAATGACCTGGGGCTTGATTCTAGGACCCTGGGATCATGACATGAGTGAAAGGCAGATTCTTAGCCGAACCACCCAGGCGCCCCTCAAATTACTGATCACAGTAATTTATTTCTCTGGAGATTTGATTTCCTCATTTACAAAATACAGATTAAAATGCCTACCTTGCCTGTTGTAAGGATTAGAAATAACATATGTAAAGCATTTAAATATTGCAGCACTTAGTGGGTATCCAATAAATTGTGATTGTTACCATTGTTACTCTGTTATATCTCTTGCATGCACATAGCAGTTTCTCTTTTCAAAGTGCTTTTGTGGATCTTTTCTCTTTATGTTCTTTTTATGGATGAAATATGGGCACAGGAACATTAAGAGAGAGGGGTGCTGGCAACTGCTGACTGCTGTGGAAGGTGACGAGGGGAGCCTGAGAAAGCACTGTGCACTGTAGAATCTCAAGGACTAAGATTCTTCTTGCATTCCCAGTGAAGACCTGAGAGGCAGAGCTTCTTTGAGAGCATTTGAGTGTTAGAAATTTATGAGGTTTTCATAAGATGATCCATTTAAAATACATCATATTTAATCCCATTTAGAATCTGGGTTTAGATCAGCTTTTCTATATAACCATTATAAATGGAAAATACTGTCAAAATTCTAACTTCCATATGTTTGCACAAAAATCAGTGAAAAAAATAAAGTTGAGTTTACATTTTGCATCATTTATTTGATTCTCATTTTAAGTCAATAAATTACATATTTAAAATCCTCGGTGTGTTTATCTTGTTTACCTATTAAATTAGCCAATCAATTGGGCTATAACCTTTATTGGAGGTGCTCTTTAGAAGTAAGTTTAACCAGCTAGGTTAAGTTCAAGCAATGAACAATTGCATTTTTTTCAACATCATAAAAAATTTCACTTTCTATCCATTTGCTAAGAATGACTTGCCTAGATATTTTCTTCTCATCTCTAGAGCATTGAGCAACACACTTTGGTATATGTGCAATGTAACAGAACAGCAAGGGCAATAAAGAAACCTCAAACTGCTTACAACAGGTCATTTTGGGACCAAGTCAGAGAGTATGTCTTTGTAGTAGGGAGGGTGGTATGGAAAAAAAAAACGTATTACAGACATTAATTACTGTTTATTTCAAAGCAGAGTGTTAGTTTCTGTGACTCAATGCCCAATACAGATCCTTTGAAGGCCTAAGATTACACAAAAACTGACATCTGATGCAAAAAGCAGAGTGAACAACATATTTTAGAAGTTTACAATATAGTATCTGAAATGTATTTGAATCTTTGGTCATTCTCCTTGTGAAAGGTAATGTAATAAAGATACAATATTAAGCCAATTCTTAAATGGACAAAGCAATAACCACATTTAAATGAAAAACAAGTTAACACTTTAAAAAATTAATAAAAGGACCACTTGGTACGTATATATGATCATATTTTTTTTACATTTTGCATTTGCAAATAATGAAGCCTCACATGGATTGTAATAATTGTTACTGGTTTTTAATATTGGGCAAAGCACAAATACAAAATGTACTTGAAGCTCAGCTTTAAGTAGATTAAGAACATTTAATATAGAATGTTATCATAATATTCAGAGCACCAAATTGCAGACTTCTGTCACCCACTTTCAAGCATGCTTCTGAAGATCATAGTTAATTCTGCTGATTTATGGTAATGCTGCAGCATTATCGTCCACAGCATCAGAAACCACTAACAAGCTTAGTATAAGCTTGGGCTGAAATGGTTTGAGGTTTAAATTTCTGTAACGATTATAAAGTAGAAGGAATAAAATCCCACTTCAGCAAAAAAAAAAAAAAAAAAGAAAAGAAAAAAGTACTGCATTTCCACTCACTCTCAGAACCATCCCCCACTGCTCAGTAGCTTCCCCCAACTGCATCAAGAAAAGTAACTTTAATAACTGGTATTTCAAATTTTCCATATAGTCTTTTCTGTATGGTAATATTCCTAAGTCAAATATATAATGTTTACAGTTTTTCCTTGCTGAGGAACACTATTCCAAAAGTGGTTATCTTATCCTACCTTCTAAAACGGTTGGAAATAAATAAATAAATAAAATGTTCTTTTTAAAACAAATTTCATTCTGGAGGCTCCTTTTTATGAACATTAATTTACATTACATTTAATCTTGTAGAAAATAGTTAGAAATCAGAATGGCCATTATCCTCTTCTGGCCAAATGATTGTATCTTGTTAATTTGTGGCTCTTAAACAGATGAGACCATTCGTTGTCTTCTTTCCGGCTGCTGAAGTCAAAAGAAGCCCTGGCTTCAACATGGTAAAATAGGGGCTTTTCTACCCAGACTGTTACCCCAAAACCGAGTGCACCTTTGTCATTAAATACAATTAACTGATGCTGATAGCAGCAAGAGATTTATAATGTCTTCAAGATGAAAAATATGGTAACACCAACACCATACCTGCCTCAAGATAATAGAGCAGCTCCCATAGTCACAAACCAATTTTCAAGACAGTGAGCTACAGGAAGAAAGAAGCCCATGTCACACACTTGTGGCTATATCCTCCTGCTTGGAATAAGACAGAAACAGATTCAACCAGAACAGTCTTGTTTCCCATAAGAAAGCAAATTCATGCCACCATTCAGATCTTTAGCAAGTGTCTTTCTATGAAAAAGCCAATCCTTGCCTTTGATTTCTTGAGAAATAGCCACAGTTGAACAATAGGATGGAGCAGGTAGGGAGTGGTGCATATATTTCACAAAGGTAGGTTCCAATGGTCTAGGGAATGGCAGGTTTGGGCACGCGCCTTTCATGAAACCTTCCTGAAAGAATAAGATATGGTCCCGCAGCATGTACCTCCCTAAATTCTAATATCAAAACCAACCAAAAACTAGTCTGGCACTTAGGTCTCAAGGGAAGCACATGGGTAAAGAAAACAGAATAATAACGTGTGTTAATTTACACTGCTCATCTCTGCTCCAAAAACCAAACAAGAAGGAATATCTCGTGACACCTGTTTTCCTTGGAGGGAGAAATCTGAGTATTCTTGAAGGCAAAATCTCAATCTGGAAGCAACCCTGAGGTTGCTCAAATTTTTCCTTCCTCTAAGAGGGTGAATGTTTTTTATTTGGGTGGAGGGACTGTGTCTTCAGAGTCTATGCATAAAGCACTGAACTCTGAGGATGCCTGGGTGGCTCAGGGCATGATCCTGGAGACCCGGAATCGAGTCCCGCATCGGGCTCCCTGCGAAGAGCCTGCTTCTCCCTCTGCCGGTGTCTCTGCCTCTCTCTCTCTCTCTCTCCCTCCCCCCTCTCTCTCTCTCTCTCTTTCTCTCTGCCTCTCGTGAATAAATTAATTAAAGACAAGAAAAGAAAAAAAGCACTGAACTCTGGCTCTGCCAACTGGCAGTTGATAGGAGTGAAAGAGTACAGGAGTTAAACCCGATGAGATAGGAGGGGAACTGCGGAGTCAGAAAGGAGGTGCAGGTGCGGGGTCTGTGAGGCTTTGTACCGCGATGGCAGGCACCCAGCGAAGCCGCTTTGGGATTCCTCGCCCGGGACAGCACCGCAGCAAGGTCAGCAGCGAATGTCCAGTACAAAGTGGGTGGTGGGTCAAACCAAACAAAAAACAAACCGATGAAGGAAAGTGACTCGTAATTTCACACCTTTCAGAGCCCAGAACGCGAGGGGAAACCACGGGTCTCCCTAAGATTTCGGATGGCTCATCTTCTGAAGTTCGAGCCCTGACTCCTCACTGTGGCTCTCTTTTCAAGATGTCATTCTCCCGCCTCCATACTCACTACCAAACAAACATAGAAATCTACTACTGTTCTCCCCATGCACTCCATTTTCTTCCAATCTGAGAGCCATTTGTGTGTATAATTGAAAATTAGCAGTGCAGCTGTTTGAAGAGAGTAATTTATCACAGCGCATTGTTCGCGCCTGACACTTTAGACCTGGCTCTAACAAGCCAGTGGTTGCTGGGGGTTGAGCTACAGAAAGTGATTCGGCTGTAATGCTGCGTTTCCCCTGCTTTGTTGCTAATTGTAGCCTCTTTTTCTCCATTGAATTGGGAGTTGAGTAAAAGAGCTTGTTTGCTCTGTGCGGTGAGGCTGCCAGGGCCGCTTGGGCTATTATCACAAGATACTCTTGATCTTTTGAAAAGCAGGAAATAGAATTTTTCTCCAACAGGGAAAGTAATTTGCGATGCGTCCATTAGTTCTTCATTAAAGCAAGATTAAATTGCACGGCAAATCACATCTGTGTTTGGATGATTAAAGGGTGGCATTTTAGAGGCCAAAACTAATTACTAGTCAAAATGAATGGGAGTGAAAAAACAGTCATGTTTTTACATTAGATAGTGTGGCTTGTAATTAGATTCAAGCTAATTCCACTATTTCTTCTCTTTTAATGAGATGAGCCTGTCCTCATCTTTTTCTAGGCCATGCTAACAGCCCCAAATGTATAATTTTGATAATACTAAGAGTTTACTTTATTGAAATTTCTTTGCTACCTGCCACAAGTGACTGTTCTCTCCAGTGGTACTTCATTATACAGAAACACAAGCTATTCAGCAATACAGTTTACAACAAAAGTCATTCCTACAAGAAAAAAGTAATTTTAAAGAAATATGTATAAATGTATACATGTAAAAATGTATATTTTTAATGTTACTGAAATTAGCCATCTCCACAAATGTGTGCAAAACAAATCCTTCTCACTTGAGTGACTAAAAGAAGTTTCTTTAGCAATTAGTTAGAAGTAAGGTTTGCATGCAGGAAAGAACTGAAGGGCTCCAATTTAATGTATTTGGGTGGGTTGTTTTTTTTTTCTGCCTTGCAATACAATTTCTCTCCTATCGCACATGTTTTTACCTTTTCCTATGATTAAGGCATGTCATGATGGATTCCCCCTTTAGTTCAGTTTTTGTTTTTATTAAAAACAAACATTATAAATTTAAAACATTGCATCAAGGGAAAGAAACATAGTCTAAGACTCCTTAAGCAACTATGGTATTTCTCAAACACAGATTAATTTGCTCTCAGAAATCTGGTTCGACTGGTGCAGCCACTCTGGAAAACTGTGTGGAGGTTCCTCAAAGAGTTAAAAATAGATCTGCCCTATGACCCAGCAATTGCACTGTTAGGGATTTACCCCAAAGATTCAGATGCAATGAAACGCCGGGACACCTGCACCCCGATGTTTCTAGCAGCAATGTCCACAATAGCCAAACTGTGGAAGGAGCCTCGGTGTCCATCGAAAGATGAATGGATAAAGAAGATGTGGTTTATGTATACGATGGAATATTACTCAGCCATTAGAAACGACAAATACCCACCATTTGCTTCAACGTGGATGGAACTGGAGGGTATTATGCTGAGTGAAGTAAGTCAATCGGAGAAGGACAAACAGTGTATGCTCTCATTCATTTGGGGAATATGAATAATAGTGAAAGGGAATATAAGGGAAGGGAGAAGAAATGTGTGGGAAATATCAGAAAGGGACACAGAACATAAAGACTCCTAACTCTGGGAAACGAACTAGGGGTGGTGGAAGGGGAGGAGGGCGGGGGGTGGGGGTGAATGGGTGACGGGCACTGAGGGGGACAATTGACGGGATGAGCACTGGGTGTTATTCTGTATGTTGGTAAATTGAACACCAATAAAAATTAACTTATTAAAAAAAAAGAAATCTGGTTCGATTTTTGATGGTAGGAAAATGGTAATTTCTGAAATCACCCCAGATCATGTTTAGATGAGTCAAGCAATAATTGAAGGAAAATAGCAAGTAAACAGGCATTCACTCCAACCTAAGTGCTCTTGGATAATGCCTTATCAGAAACACCGTGAGAGGACCAGAATCCACTCAACTTTCTGGACTCAGTTTTTGAATACACCAGCCTTAAGGCCCATGTCAAGTAGGAGCCTATTGAACAGGACAACAAAAAGTTTTCCCTTTCTGGCAATATATTCAGGCTTTGACATAAGAACTTCCAAATTTCTTACAATTAAGGCATTATCTTAATTAAATTCTTTGTAGCAAAGTCCCCATTGCATCTTTAGTCCAAAGACTGCACTTTCTTCCCTGAGTGGACTCCCACATCTAGCACCTTTTATGGCAATGGGATAAACGAATAATTGGCCAAAAGAAGAGAAAAAAGAATGAATGGACGGAGGGAAAACAATTTATGCAAATCCATTCCTCAGTACTTTTTCAGTGGAATTTATGAAATATGACCTATTCTTCTTATGGTGGTATAGACAAGCCACATACAGCATTTTAAAACATGTGAACATGTAGTTTACATACACTGCTGACATAGAGACAAGAACAGGATTCCTGACATCTAGTAATTGTACCAGACACATGGATTTTATATTAATCATTTCTTGTCCATTTACTCCTTATTCATTCCATTATTTCAGCTGAACTTTATTAGGTTAATTGCATTCTTTAACTGTTCATGGTATGGTTTTCATATAACCAACATTTTACACATGATGTTTCCTAAGATAATAGTTCCTGTACCAGTTCCTATTTTGCCCTAATCTTTCTTTATCCTGTCACAAAAACGTCACAGTGGCACAGACAAGCATCTGAAAGATGTTTCTGGTATAAAACAGGAGACTTATGATGCAAAGACTTTCCTGGTATAAATCAAGAGATAAACAGGACATGTACAATGCAACAAATAGAGACAGTCACAATATAGTGATTTGTATATTGGTTGTTGTGTGTGGTGCTTTGCAATGCAAGTGAATAGTTAGGAATGACTTCATTAGACATCAATTAAGAAAATGGATAAAACTAAAGTCATGATCCATGGTTCCACATGAACAAGTGGCTACTCACTGGTGCTCTTATTGACCACCTTAGGAGAAGGTTCAGAGGTTGAATGAACCCTCAACCAAATGTCACTAGAAAGAAGTCTGTATTCAGCAAACTTCACTTGAGGACCTGTGGAGAGTTCTTTTCCTCTTGCTTTGGGAATATGTTTCTTACCAAGGAATTTGAACTGAGGATCTTTACTGGTGATTAAAAAAAAAAAAGGCAGTTACTACACAAACACATAATCTCTTTTTTACAGCAGAGATCCTTGAAAGCTAAGGAGGAGCAGTATCAGTTGTCATGTTTAGAGAGGGCCTATTGTGTGCCAGGTACTGTTCTAGCTACTGGGATATAGCAATGCATAAAAAAATTTCTGCTGTCATGGAGCCTATAAGACACATAGAGACAACTAACAACGATAACTTAAAAATTGTCTTAAGAATAGGCCTTTAAAACACAATATACTAGGGAACATGTTTTTTAACCAAGACATATCCAGTTCATTGTGACTTCTTTCTTTAATCCAATTCAGGCACAAAAATAATCGCAAAATTGTGTCTTTGTTTCATCGTTGCTGCTCACCTCAACTCACTTGGGCTAGAGGGACAATGATGAATGAAACGTGAAGAGGGAAAAAGTGCAAATGTCCTCTCTATGGATAGCAAGTGGTTGAGGGGAGGAAGCACTGATTGTCCAGAACAGCCTACTCCTGGCTACCAGTAACTCCTTCCTTGGGAATTAAAGGCTAGCTGTGAATGATAGAACTTTATTAAGGGCCAACCCAGAAATAGGCAGTAAATCAGAATTTAACTATACAGATTTTTTAAAGACCTGGCAAATTACTCTGAGGCCAAATAATCCATTAGAGTGCCTGAATCCTTATTTGTTCTACTCTATAGAACTAAAGTGCTCCTTGCCAACCCTCTGCAACCAACCCTAGAAGATAAAGAATGGCTGCTAAGCAAACCGGTCCTAAAGCATCATGTACTGTGCTTTTCCACACTGCCTGCTTCATAGAGGAGAAGTATTTGTTAGCACCCAAGTACCATTTAAGATCCTAAAGCCCATTTGGATGTGATTATTTCCTAATCCTTCTCTTAATCAGAATCATGATCAATCCTCTGTGTATCCTCAGAAAATAAGAGGACATAAGCCTTAAATTGTGGCATGACTAACTTCTCTTAGAAATAGTTTTTTTAAGTGTAGTTATTGTAATGCCTGGCTGTGGGGGACTGAATTCAATAAATGCTTTGACAAAGACTATATATGTCTCAGCTTGAACTCTGGGTTGTTTGGCTAGATGCAAAACCAACAGATTACGATAAAGATTTTCAAAATAAATATTTAAATTATTTCTTTTCTTAAAGAAGTCCTAACAGGGTGCCTGGGTGGCTCAGTCAGTTAAGCATCTGCTTTCAGCTCAGGTCATGATCCCAGGGGCCTGGGATCGAGCCCCTACATTAGGCTCCCTGCTCAGTGGGGGGTTGGCTTCTCCCTCTGCCTGTCTGTTGCTCCCCCTGCTTGTGCTCACTCTCTCTCTATTAGAGATATTATATTTTTTTAAAAAGTCCCTCCCACCTATTAGTCTTCAAAGTGGAAGAAGTAAAAATTGAAATGACAAAGATAATACCTAAGCAAGAAAGACCATTTTCCTATACAAACTCTATGAGAAACTTGATCACAGAAGAAACTATTGGCAAATCTGAGAAGAAAGATCTTAAAGAGGCTTTCCAAGGCCTACATGCTGGGAGGCAAGGAGGACTGGAAGAGGGAAAGAAGTTTAAATTTTTGAAATTACTTTTTTAAAGTAATGGAAGCCTATAATTCTATAATTTTATGTCCAGCCACCCTAGCATCAGTTACACTATCTTAACATTATAATATGACACCACTTTTAGCAAAAAAAAAAAATATATATATATATATATATACACAACCAAGGTAGAATAGAGAGATAGATAGCATATACGTATAACCCTATGTATAGGGCTAAGGATATATTTCATATTTTTATATATATCAAGCTATGTATACTGGTTTTTATAACAGTGGGTAGGAGGGAAAATATGGAAAACTTTCTAGTTTTGTTTTTTATACTTTTGGCATTATATTAATAGCTTACAATATCTATGCTTTGTTGTTTTTTTTCCCCCCCTTTAAGAGCAGAAGGGCTACTCCAACTAAAGAGTACCTGTGTTCCTAGGCTTTGGTGAACAGTCTGCACTCAGGTCATTTTCTTATGCTCTGGGGGGAAAACACTCAGAAAACCAATTCCTCAACTCCACCACCCTCCCACTGTACGAATCTGGGTGGAGAGTGTGGGAACCGACTTGGCTAGAGTGTGTGACAGGGACCCAGTTGAGCAGAAGAACTGCCCAAGGGCACTGCGGAGACATTCAGATGCTTCTTAAAAAGATGCCAGAGGAAGTAACATTACCCACCAAAATCTGTCCTGACCTTTCCTTGAAAAACAGCCCAGAGTTAGCAATATTCCTCCCCTCAAAATAACTTTTAAAATGCTAACATAACAACAAAGGCAAGTGTTCACAGAATAAAAACCATTTAAGGGAGAAATCACGTAAGACTGGCTTAATCATTGTGTAAACTTGTTACAGAGAGAGAATTCCAATTTGATTTCTTATATATTTTAAACCCACTCAAAAGAGGGCCAGAAGAATATTACACAGACTATAGTCTCCACTCACCACTGACACATACAGTTAGAAATAAATGGTGTGTCAGCATTGTTGCACATGCTTGCAACAAGTGAGCTCTTCACTCCCTTGACCTCTTGATTCTCATAATTCTGAGGAAACTAAGTCAAGAGAAGTAAAGAAGTTGTTTCCACATTCCTTTATTCGCTAATGTTTTCTTCTGCAATGTCTTCCTCTAGTTAATTTTAGCCAGTGTATTTTTCATCTCAGATATTGTAGCTTTCATCCCTAGATGTTTGATTTGTATCCTTTTATTTATTTTTGATCATGTATATTAAATGCTTTGTAGGGATCCCTGGGTGGCTCAGCGGTGGGGCATCTGCCTTCGGCTCAGGGCGAGATCCTGGAGTCCGGGGGTCGGGTCTTGCAACCGGCTTCCTGGATGGAGCCTGCTTCTCCCTCTGCCTATGTCTCTGCTTCTCTCTCTCTGTGTGTCTCCATGAATGAATAAATAAAATGTTTAATAAATAAATAAATAAATGCTTTGTAAATTGTAAAGCATCAATACAAAGTTAATTAATTAATCTTCTTTGCCCTTAGCTGCCTAGCAAATCTAAGGCACTGCTATTAATGAGAGAGGACTCATCCAAGTTGGCTATAACATTCTATAGACTTGTTGACATGTGAAGTTGAAGTTGTTATTTACTTCCACAGACAAATATGTAGAACATTTCTAACAGGAGAATGATCTAGGACTAATAATTTAAAACTGACAGGGTCATCTGAGATTATGGTGCTTCATATGCAGAAGATGTGTTAAACAATCAGATGAAAAGGAACAGGGAAATTCACAAAGCACTTGACCAGTAACACTGTGTATAAAAGCTAGGAGTGCTTTACTGAGATAGAAAAGTTACACTTGCCGTCATAATATAGCAATGCACTCAATCCTCCTTATACAGTGCTGCCTACAAACACTGTTGAGTTTATTCTGTTTCCATTGTAATAAAACCCCACTTTTGAGGATTTATAATTCAACCAAAATAATTTGCTACAGGAGTGTTTCAAAAGACCTTTTTTATACCCCTTTGAATAAAACTCCAACATCAGAAATTCTAGACAATAAAGGCCCTGCAGCTTCTAAAGGAGTTATTGTTGCATGAGTGTTAAAATTTTTGGTCACATGGGCTTGATTTCTATTATATGAAGTTCTCCTGGATCACATCTTACTTTAGTTAATAGGCACTAATAGGAAATGGAGGGCTTCAGAACAGGTTGCTTTGGTACACTTTTTATTAAGAGAATAAACAAAAAAAGGCATTTGAATATAAATAAAAAAAGTTAATGTGTAATTGCTAGGAAGTCTCTTTGTCCAGCCTTGATTTACAAAATGCAAAGATTTTATTTTGCCTAAACTATAATAAAAGCACCCAGGGGGCACCTGGGTGGCTCATTTGGTTAAGCTTCTGCCTTTTGTTCAGGTCATGAGGTCATGATCGCAGAGTCCTGGGTTCAAGACCCACATAGAACTCCCAGCTCAGCAGGGAGCCTGTTCCTCCCTCTGCCCTTCCCCCTACTCATGCTTCCTCTCTCTCTCAAATAAATAAATGAAATCTTTAAAAGGGGGGGATGGGCAATACTGTTAATAGAAAAATTGCTTAATTCTAGATTTCTGAACTTTGTTCCTAGAAACGCCAGATGTTAATAATTAGCCTATTCTAAAACAAAACAAACTAAGTAAAATAAACAATAAAATGAATTCAGTGGGCAGCCCGGGTGGCTCAGTGGTTTAGTGCTGCCTTCAGCCCAGGGCATGATCCTGGAGACCCGGGATCGAGTCCCATGTCAGGCTCCCTGCATGGCACCTGCTTCTCCCTCTGCCTGTGTCTCTGCTTCTTTCTCTCTCTCTGTCTCTCTGTCTCTCACGAGTAAATAAATAAAATCTTTAAAAAATAATTTAAAAATTAATTCAGTGAGTTCTATAAATTTGGAATATTCTACATAAACTAAGCCCACCTTGGGAAGTCACAGAGTATCTTTAGTATATTAAAAATTCTGGGGGATCCCTGGGTGGCTCAGCGGTTTGGCGCCTGCCATGGGCCCAGGGCGCGATCCTGGAGACCCGGGATCGAGTCCCACGTCGGGCTACCGGTGCATGGAGCCTGCTTCTCCCTCTCTGCCTATGTCTCTGCCTCTCTCTCTCTCTCTCTCTCTCTCTGACTATCATAAATAAATTTTTTAAAAAATCTGAAAAATATATTTAAACCTGTTTAATATATTTAACTTAGCATTCCCCACATTTATTTTTACCTATTGCTCCTTTTTCACAATCAACCACTGTTAATCACAAAACAAACATTAGGAATCAGTGATTTAACCCACAGAGCAGAGTTTCTCTTCACAGAGTGAAAGACCATCATACCAAAATCCCTTGTTAAAAATATAGATTCCAGGGTCCCAACCCCAGACCTATTGACTCAGACTCTGAAGAGTTGAGGTCTACATTCTGTATACTCCTGCCTCCTAGGGAAGAATTATGTACCCTAAAGCTTAACAGACACTGAAATGGTGTCCAATAGGATATCACACAGATATAAAATTGGCAGATATCATTTTTATGGAGCAGAATAGTCACATTTTTTAGATTGAACTGTCTTTTATTTGGATTCAGTCTCATTATGGAGGACATGATTATTGGATGGGCAATGACATCAAATAAGTGTAACTAAAAAATACTTGTGTAAAGTGGCTTTACAATGACATAGAAAGCTCCTTATTGAAAATCTCCTCTCTCTCTCTCTCCCTCTGTGACTATCATAAATAAAAAAAAAATAAATAAATAAAAATGTAAGGGATCCCTGGGTGGTGCAGTGGTTTGGCGCCTGCCTTTGGCCCAGGGCGCGATCCTGGAGACCCAGGATCGAATCCCACATCGGGCTCCCGGTGCATGGAGCCTGCTTCTCCCTCTGCCTATGTCTCTGCGCCTCTCTCTCTCTCTCCCTCTGTGACTATCATAAATAAAAAAAAAAATAAAATAAAATAAAAAATTAAAAAAAAATGAAAATCTCATATTATCAGTCATGGTATTCAAAATTCCAGTATTAGAAACTCTATTGTTCTTAGATGTATAAAATGACAACAATTTTCTTCAAAAGCAATTTTACATTGGATATCAAGACCCTAAATGGGATCCCTGGGTGGCGCAGCGGTTTGGCGCCTGCCTTTGGCCCAGGGCGCGATCGTGGAGACCCGGGATCGAATCCCACGTTGGGCTCCCTGCATGGAGCCTGCTTCTCCCTCTGCCTGTGTCTCTGCCTCTCTCTCTCTCTCTCTCTGTGACTATCATAAATAAATAAAAATTTAAAAAAAGACACTAAAAAATGTGAATGCTCTTGACCTCAGTGATGCCAGTTCTGGGAAGAAAATTTAAATTCAGAAAAATAAACTTTGCACAAGGATCTTCATTACAAAACTTAGAGGATGCTGAAAACAACCAAACTCTGAAAGTGTGTAAATAAAATCATGCACATTCATATAATAATATTATATTATTATTATAGGTATTTATGCCAAAGTTTATAACATGGAAAATATATTGTAATGCTAATTTTAAAAGCAAGTAGTGTCCAGAAATTGGAATTAGAAAAAAGGAGGAAATTAGGTAAAGTACTTTCTCCTTTTAACTTTTTAAATGTTAGAATTTTTTTTTATAAACAATATGCAACATTTTGGCAATTTCTTTAAAACTAAGGCTAAAAATATCCTTAAGAATATGAAAAAATGCACTAAAATTTAATACTGCTTATATATAAGAAGTATACAGGTAATCTTAATTTTCTTCTCCAATCATTATTTTCTAAATTTCCTCCCATAAATGTGTATTTATTTGTTTGTTTGTTGGAGAGAGAGAGTGCGCAAGCAGGAAGGGGTAGAGGAAGAAGGAGGAGAGAGAATATTTTTTGCCCAAAGATTTATTTACCTATGTTAGAGAGACAGAGGGGGGCGGGCACAAGTTTGAGGGGCAGAGGAAGAAAGAGACAGAATCCCGAGCAGACTCCACATTGGTCGTGGAGCTTGACAGAGGGCTCCATTTCACAACCCTGAGATCGCCACCTGAGCTGATAACAAGAGTTGAGGGCTTAACTGACTGTGCAATCCAGGCACCCAAGGAAAGAGACTCTTAAGCAGGCTCCACATCGAGCACAAAACCTGACACCGGCCTGTCTCACAACCCTGAGTTCATGATCTGAGCAGAAATCAAAAGAGGGTCATTTAACTAAATGAGCCACCCAGGCGCCCCTGTAAATTCCTTTTACAATCATAGTATAAATTTTATTTTTTAAAATTCAGGAAGCATTGAGCAGAGAATATTGTCCAGTTTACTGAACAATAATTTGTCCTATAAAAGAACTAATGCTTTTTGTGAATTTCTTCCAGAGAAATGGAAATGGAAAATTGAATCCAGTTACTAAAACTGAGGAGCTTAAAGGAGGGACCAACAGCCTAGGACTTTAACCTGTGAGGAGGGAGCACTGGGCAGCAGATGCTGGAATCTCTGAGAGGCTGTGACAAGGCTGGTTCTAGAAAAAATGCAAACCAGGGATGCCTGGGTGGCTCAGCGGTTGAGCATCTGCCTTTGGTTCAGGGCCTGATCCTAGGATCCAGGCTGGAGTCCCACACGTCGGGCTCCCTGCATGGAGCCTGCTTCTCCCTCTGCCTGTGTGTCTATCTCTCTCTCTCTATGTGTGTCTCTCATGAATAAGTAAATAAATCTTAAAAAAAAAAAAAAAAAGCAAACTAGGACCAACTACTCTTTGGAAATCAACCGCTGCTGAACCAACTGACAGGAACAGGAAGTAAAAGCTGAACAGGAAGCAAACTAGAAAGGATCAACTCTTCTTCCTCTAACCTTCCTGTCTCCCTCCAGCACCCCCTACCTACAGAGCATAACCGGAAAGCAGCTGACAAAACAGAATTGTCATTTTGGAGTCCCAGCCACAGCATTTCAAAGAAAAGGGTAGCTTTGAAGCTGAATGGCAACAGCTTAATAATCAGCACACACAACATATTGTATGAAACAAGCAACTGGGAACTGATTCAAAGACTAAACTGTGTCCACCTCTTTGAAGATTCCAGAAATCAGTGATTGTCTCCCTTTCCCCAGACCACTTACATTCTTTTCTTAGTGTTTTGTTTTGTTTTGTTTTTTATGCAATGAAACAACTAGATACTTGTTTTTCAAAAAAATATTTGATAGTGAAAAAAAGGTGAAAGTAATAACATATATCATTTCACCCAGTATGTCAAAAATTTAGTATTTAGTAAAAAATTTAGCATACTAAATTTGTGACATACTGTATAAAATTATTGAGATATTTTACTTTTTTCTTATATACACTGTCTTTGAAATACAATGTGTATTTTATAATTTTACCACATCTCGGTGGCCGTTACTCTGAGGAGAGAACAGTCGGTAGCGGGGTGCAAAAATGCAGAGCAATAAAACCTTTAACTTGGAGAAGCAAAACCATACTCCAAGGAAGCATCATCAGCATCACCACCAGCAGCACCACCAGCAGCAACAGCAGCAGCCACCACCGCCACCAATACCTGCAAATGGGCAACAAGCCAGCAGCCAAAATGATGGCTTGACTATTGACCTGAAGAATTTTAGGAAACCAGGAGAGAAGACCTTCACCCAACGTAGCCGGCTCTTTGTGGGCAATCTTCCTCCTGATATCACTGAAGAGGAGATGAGGAAACTATTTGAGAAATACGGGAAAGCAGGCGAAGTCTTCATTCATAAGGATAAGGGCTTTGGCTTTATCCGCTTGGAAACACGAACCTTAGCGGAGATTGCCAAAGTAGAATTGGACAACATGCCACGTCGTGGAAAGCAGCTGCGTGTGCGTTTTGCCTGCCATAGTGCATCCCTTACAGTCCGCAACCTTCCTCAGTATGTTTCCAATGAACTGCTGGAGGAAGCCTTTTCCGTGTTTGGCCAGGTGGAGAGGGCTGTAGTCATCACGGATGATCGAGGAAGGCCCTCAGGAAAAGGCATTGTTGAATTCTCAGGGAAGCCAGCTGCTCGGAAAGCTCTGGACAGGTGCAGTGAAGGCTCCTTCCTGCTAACCACATTTCCTCGGCCTGTGACTGTGGAGCCCATGGACCAGTTGGATGATGAAGAGGGACTTCCAGAGAAACTGGTTATAAAGAATCAGCAATTTCACAAGGAGCGAGAGCAGCCACCCCGATTTGCACAGCCTGGCTCCTCTGAGTATGAGGATGCCATGCGCTGGGAGGCACTGATGGAGATGGAGAAGCAGCAGCAGGACCAAGTGGACCGCAACATCAAGGAAGCTCGTGAGAAGCTGGAGATGGAGATGGAGGCTGCTCGCCACGAGCACCAGGTCATGCTAATGAGACAGGATTTGATGAGGCGTCAAGAAGAACTTAGGAGGATGGAAGAGCTGCATAACCAAGAAGTGCAAAAACGAAAGCAACTGGAGCTCAGGCAAGAGGAGGAGCGCAGGCGCCCAGAGGAAGAGATGCGGCAACAGGAAGCAATGATGCGGCGACAGCAGGAAGGATTCAAGGGAACATTCCCTGATGCGAGAGAACAGGAGATACGGATGGGGCAGATGGCTATGGGAGGTGCTATGGGCATAAACAATAGAGGTGCCATGCCCCCTGCTCCAGTGCCAGCTGGTACCCCAGCTCCTCCAGGACCTGCCACTATGATGCCAGATGGAACCTTGGGATTGACCCCACCAACAACTGAACGCTTTGGCCAGGCTGCTACAATGGAAGGAATTGGGGCAATTGGTGGAACCCCTCCTGCATTCAACCGTGCAGCTCCTGGAGCTGAATTTGCTCCAAACAAACGTCGCCGGTACTAATAAAAATTTCAATGTCTAGTTTCCCAAAAACCCTTAAAAGCAGGACCCTTTTTGGACTAGCCAGAATTCTGCCCTGGAAAAGTGTTAGGGATTCCTCCCAATAGTTAGGTCATCCTTGCCTGTACTACTTTGAGGGAGTTTACTGGAGGCTGAAGGCAAGGGAGGGGCAATATTTAACAAATCAGTTCTGTGTGGTATATCGTTTAATTGATTCTGTGTGGTGCATTCCTGAAGTCTCATGTGATTGTTGAGGGTCTTGGGGGGGGGTGGAACCATGGCAAAATGGATCCAGTTAGAGCCCCCATTAATCTTGATCATTCCATTCTTGTCCATCCTGTTCTTTTTGCTTTCTCATTCTTATATCCTCCAACCCCACAGACACTGCCACATACACCACAAAAACAAACCTCCCCCATGACCTTAGCCCCATTCCATTCACTCACAGGTGGGAATTCAGGCAAATGTCCACAGAGGTCACAGACAACATACATATGATTCTGTTATATCCAGTATATTACCCCTTCATGTCCTAAGGAAGACCTTTCTCTTAGAGATTTTCATTTTAGTGTATCTTTAAAAAATCTTGTGTTAAGTTGCCTCCATCTTTTTTCTGGGTAAGAACAACCCAGGAATGGCCCTTTTATGTCTATGATGCTGTTCACAGCTTTTGATAGGCTTAGTACAATCTTGGGAACAGGGTTGCTGTATGCTGAAGGTCAGACAGTAGCTCTTAGCCTTGCCTATCTTAGGTAGTTATGCTGTGCATTTTTTTTATTGGTGTACCATGTTTGATTTGTCCCTGATAACCTTTGGAGTTTTTCTGAGAAATGGAGCAGTAATGCAGCATCAACTTATTAAAATACGTTTTAAGCCTTTAAAAAAAATTTTACCACATCTCAATTCAGTCTAGCCATATTTCAAGCACTCAATATCCACATGTAGCTAGTGACTATAGCTAGTGACTGCCACATTGGACAATATAGTTCTAGAGGATGAGCTTTTGCCAATCAAGAGATAACAGAAAACATCACCTAAGTCAGTGTAGTATATATGTAGCGTGATTGTATATTATTACAAACAGAAAAATGAGGACAAAGGAGGAATAATGTATAACTATTAGATATTGTGACAAAACAGAAATAATGCAACTAAGAAATGGGAGAAAAAGAGAGAGAGAAAGAGAAAAGTTGATTATTGTGCAGCAAGGTCTCTTAACCTCAGCATTGTTGACAATTTGGGTCAGATAATTCTTTGTTATGAGGGCTGTCCTGTGCTTTGTAGAATGCTTAACAGCATTCCTAGCCTCTACTCACTAGATGCCAGTAGTATTCCTCAGGTTTTGACAACTAAAAATATAGCCATTGCCAAGTGTTCTCCAGGGGCAAAATCACCTCAGTTGTGAACCACTGCTATGAACATAATAGGTTAAAGGATACTATTAAAAACTAATTTATCAGTAGAACTACCCTATGATGTAGCAATTTCACTGCTAGGTATTTACCCAAAGGATACAAAAAATATGTATTCAAAAGGGAACATGCACCCCAATGTTTATAGCAGCATTATCAACAATATAGCCAAACTATGAAAAGAGCCCAAATATTCATCAACTGATGAATGCATAAAGAAGATGTGGTATATATACACAATGGATTATTACTCAGCCATCAAAAAGAATGAAATCTTGCTATTTGCAACAACATGGATGGAGCTAGAGTGTATTATGTTAAGTGAAATAAGTCATTCAAAGAAAGACAACTATCATATGGTTCACTCATATGTGAAATTTAAGAAACAAAACAAATGAATAAACAAAAAGTTGAATCAGACCTATAGATACAGAGAGCAAACTGATGACTCAGAGGGAAGGGGAGGTGAAGACTATGAGGCAAAATGGGTGAAGAGGAATGGGAGATATAGTCTTCCAGTTAGGGAATGAATAAGTCATGTGAATAAAAAGTACAGTATAGGGAATATAGTCAATTATACCATAATAGCATTGAATGGTGACAGGTGTTAGATACACTTGTGGTGAGCATAGTATAATATATAGAGATACTAAATCACTATGCTGTACACCTGAAACTAATGCAACATTGTGTGTCAACTATACTCAAATTTAAAAATAAAAAACAAATCAGATAGTAAAAGATTATTAGAAAATAGGGAAGTATGCTAGAAAAGATATTAGTACAAAGGTAACCACTAGAATAAAAATATATATCTTCCTAAATACTGAAAATAAAAGTAAAAAAAAGGCACAGAACCCAAATCCTAGCCAGGTTAACGTAAATCCTCACACCTAAAGGCCTACTTACCTCATTCCTTCTATCTGATATAACATTTTCAGCTTTCAAGGTATGCCAAAAGGCAAGAAAATAACCAGTCTAGAGAAACAAAGCAAGCATAAGAACCAGACTCAGATATGACACAGATGTTGGAATTATCAGGCAGGGAATTTAAAACACCTATGATAAGGGGCACCTGGTGGCTCAGTTGCATCTGCCTTCAGCTCAGGTCATGATCTCAGGATCCTGGGATCAGCCCAGCATAAGGCTCCCTGCTCAGGGAGGAGTCTGCGGCTCTCACCACCCCTCCCTGCTTGTGCTCTCTCTCTCTCTCTCTCTCTCTCAAATAAAATATTTTTAAACAAATAAATAAAACACCTATGATTAGTATGTTAAGGGCTTTAGGTAGGTAATATGCAAGAACAGATGGGTAATTTAAGTAGAGTGAAGGACACTTTAAGAATCCAAAGAAAATGTTAGAAATCAAAACCACTGTAACAGAAATGAAGAATGTCTTAGATGGTCTCATCGGTAGACTGACACAAATGAGGAAACAATTGGTGAGCTTGATGATGAGTCAGTAGAAACTTCCCAAATTGAAATGCAAAGGAATTCTAAAAAATAGTAACATGCAAAACCTGTAGAATGATTTGAAAGGGTATAAAATGCATGTGATACATGATAAGAGGAAGCACTCAAACATAAAACACAATAACAGCAGTGTGCCTACTGACACAGGAGCCAAATGAAAGAACTCCCAATGACCAAAGTTGGAAAATTTTTTTTAACTTTTATTTATTTATGATAGTCACACACACAGAGAGAGAGAGAGAGAGAGAGAGAGAGGCAGAGACACAGGCAGAGGGAGAAGCAGGCTCCATGCACCGGCAGCCCGATTGGGATTCGATCCTAGGTCTCCAGGATCGCGCCCTGGGTCAAAGGCAGGCGCCAAACCGCTGCACCACCCAGGGATCCCAAAGTTGGAAAAATTTGAGCAAGAAAATAAAGTATCAGATTATAATCCAAAATATAAAATAAATAGTCATTATTCCATACTGATACAAATAAATGAGAAGAAAAAATAAACCTCCAAAATTCTAAATAATTTATGTAGATACTTCATGTCCAAAGAGGGGCAGCATAATTCCCTACTCTGTGTGGTCTGTGTATAGTGACCTCCTTAGAAGAGTATGGAAAGAGTAACGTTACAGTGAAGAAACATCACAAAAACTACCGCAGCCCAGTGTTTGAGATTAATGCCAAGTAATAAGTCACATTGATATAGTATGATATGATAAATATGTCATTTTATCTCTGGCTTTCCTCCCAAAAACCCATTACTTCTGACTAATTATATGAAAAACATCAGACAAACTGTAGGATCTTTTATACTATACCTGACCAACACTCTTCAAAATTGTCAAGATCATCAAATAAAGGAAAGTCCTATCCTATAGTTTGTCTTATTATATATATATATAGAGATATCTTATTATATATATATATATATATATATATAACTATTCTAAAATTTTATTCTAAAATTAAAAGATTGGGGGTTTTTTTAAAGCTTTATGGAAAAACAAAGATGTAAATATAGGAAGGAAAACACCAAAAAAAAAAATTCTATGAAGGACACTAGTCCTACCTGATATTAAAACATACCATAAAGCCTCTATAATTAAAACAATGTGCAAAAGTACACTAACAGACCAATGAAATTGAAAAGAAAACCCAGAAACAGACCCAAATACAAGCAGAAATTTAGTATATGATAAAAATGTCATGTCAAATCACTGAAGCAAAGATTTAGTAAATAGTGCTGGGGTGGGACACCTGGCTGGCTCAGTCAATGGAGTGATCTCAGGTTTGTGAGTTTGAGGGCCACACTGGGTTAGAGATTACTTAAAAATAAAATCTTTAAAAATAAATAAATAGTGCTGGGTCAACTGGGTAACCATTTGGAAAAAATAATTTAGACACAGGCCTCATATCATATACAAGGATAAACTCCATGGATTATGAATTATAAATATTTTTAATAGAATTATAGAGGACTAGAAGAAAGCATGAGTGAATTCTTCTTCAAACTCCATTGTTGAAAAGGCTTAGGAAGCCTCTCAAAATCCAGTGGCAGGGTGGCCCAGGTGGCTCAGCGGTTTAGCGCTGCCTTCAGCCCAGGGCCTGATCCTGGAGACCTGGGATTGAGTTCCACACCAGGCTCCCTGCATGGAGTCTGCTTCTCCTTATGCCTGTGTCTCTGCCTCTCCCTCTCTCCTCTCTTGTGTATTCTCATGAATAAATAAATAAGATATTAAAAAAAAATCCAGTGGCAATTTTAAAAACTGATAAATAGAAGTATAATTTTTAAAATAAGCTTTTTTATGGCTAGAAACACTATTAACAACATCAAAAGAACCAACAAACTGGAAAAACTTTTTGTAACATTATTGCAACAAAGATACCCCTAATTTAAAAAGATAAACTTTTACAAATTGAGGGAACTATCCAGAATATATAAGAACTCTTATAACTCAATAATAACTGAAACCACTTAATTTTGAAAATCTTTTGAACATTTTACCAAAGAGGATATACTGAGGGCAAAGAAGCATATGGCATGATGGGTGACATCTCTAGTCAGTAAGGAAATGCAAATAAAAAACACAGTGAGATACCACTACATATTGACTAGAATGGCTGAAATTCAGAAGACTAACAATTTTAGGGGTGCCTGGGTGGCTCAGTCTGTTAAGCAACTGACCCTTGATTTCAGCTCCAGTCATGATCTCAGGGTTGTGAAATTGAGCCCCACGCTGAACTCTGTACTCAGCAGGGAGTCTTCTTGAGATTCTCTGCCCCTCCCCCCACTCATGTATGTGTGCTCTCATTCTCCCAAATAAATAAATAAATCTTAAAAAAAAAAGAAGAAGAAGAAGACTAACAATTTCAACTCATGGCAAGAATGTAAAGGAAACCTCAATACTACTGGTAGGAATGCAAAATGATACAGATCATTTGGAAAATAGCTTACCAGTACCTGTAAAGTTAAACATACTTATTGCATGATCCAGCAATCTCATTCTTAAAATATGGTTAAGACCTATATGAAAGTGTTTATAACAAGTTATTCATAACAGTCAAAAACTAGAAACAAAAATGTCTATCAACAGGTAAATGAATAAACAAATTGTGGTATATCCATACAGTGGACTACTACTCACTAATAAAAAGAAATAAAGCACTAATACATGTAACATGTATAAATTTCAGAATTAAGCAGTGTGTTAACTTAAAGAAGCCAGACACAGAAGGCTACATACTCTGTGATTCCAATTATATGACATTTTGTAAAAGACAAAAGTATAGGGTGAGAAATCAGATCCATGGAAGGGGATGGGGTGTAAAAAGAAGGAATTGTATAAAGAGGCATGAGGAAGTCAGAAAAAAATTTGTTAAAAAGTAAGTTAAGGGGAAAGGCTGGAATACCATTGTAGGATTGGAATGGAATTGGTGTATAAGTCATGGTTTACATGTATATAGTGTGTATGTATGTATATATATATATATACACATATACATACATATATAGTATATAGTGTGTGTATGTGTGTGTGTGTGTGTGTGTGTATATATATATATATATATATATATATATATATATATAGTGCGTGTGTGTGTGTGTGTATAATTCCCAGGTTTATTTGCTGATAAAGTCCAGAGGCAATGACATCCCAGCACCAATGAGCATTGTCAGCAATAGGAAGTACTTAGAAAATGATTGGAAATGTCAAAAGGACAGAGCAGACAACTTGAAGGGATTCCCAATGACCAAGTCTGCAATAATCTGAATAACAAAACAGTGACAATATTGGATTTGGACCAAAAATTTTAAAAATAATAATAATGGATTTGAAACCCCCAAATAAAGTAAGCATGAGTCCATGCTGATATAAATAATTTAATTAATAAATGAACAAGGAAAAGGTAAAGCTGTTCCTTATAGTAGAACTCCACCTAATAAATGCTAAAGGAAAAAGGAAATAGAAAATTACCATTTGGCAAACACAACAAGAATTGTCTCATGCAAGAATCATCAATACATGCTAAAATTCATGGGCAAAATTATGATGAAAAACGGATGATTTATGTCGTCTCAAAATATCTTCCTACAGAAGACTGCTTAAATACAATGAGGCAATTTTACATTTACAGCAAAGAAACCCTGACAGACACCATGTTGACCAAAAGATCACTGTTATCATTACTAGCTAGTGGGACAAAATGATATTAGTGCCTCCAGATACAGTTCACTAAAAAAAGCCAACACCACCTTAGTGCTATTCTTGTCAAAAATGCATAATCTAAATTCAATAGTGAGGAAATATCAGAAAAACAAAATTAAAGGACTTCTACAAAATAACTAGCCTGTTATCTCCAAAAGTGTCTAGACTATGGAAGACTAATAATGAACTGTTAAAGGAGATGAAGGATGCATGTGTATGTGGGCATCTATCCACATAGCAGTCTTTACATGGCCCTGTGGGAAGTGGAACACAGGAAACCCATACGAATGTTGATGTTCCAGCTGTTACTATTAGTGAGTAATAAACTATCCTTAATTTCTGACCCAGGAATCTCATGTCTTTTACCAGGACAAAACTGTGGCAGGCTGAAGGAACTTCAGGTAGCCTTCAGGAGCAGAGACAGCCTCAGGCTTATAAGCAAGAAAATGGTGACCGCAGGCCTATAACCAAGAAACTGAATTCTGTCAACAAGTTCCAAGTTAGCTTGGAAGAGAACACGGAGTTCCAGAAAGGAACATGGCCCAGCTGACACACTGATTATAGCCTTATAAGACTCTAAGCTCAGACCTACCTAAACCACGTCTGGATTCCTGACCCATAGAAACTGAGATGATATGGGATGCTTGGGTGGCTCAGCGGTTAAGCCCCTGCCTTGGGCTCAGGGCGTGATCCTGGAGTCTGGGAATCAAATCCCTGCATTGGGCTCCCTGCATGGAGCCTGCTTCTCCCTCTGCCTGTGTCTCTGCCTCTCTCTGTCTCTCATGAATAAAAAAATTAAATTAAATTAAATTAAATTAATTAATTAATTAAATTAATTAAAATCTTAAAAAAAATAAAAAGAAACTGAGATGATAAATGTGGCCTTTCATATACCACTAAATTTGTGGTAATTTGTTATGCAACAATAGAAAATTAATACACCATGAAACTGAGTTCTACTCTGATATCAATATCTTTAAAAACCTACTGGCATAGCACATTTTAGAAGGAACACTTTCCTTCTGCACTTCAGCAGTTAAAGAGCCTCAGTCCTCTACGATATGTTAGAAGCAAAATTAAGTCTTTTAAAATACCCATGAGCAATAGGGTTATATGCTCTCCACAATAAGTAATTCTCGGTAATTTTACCTTCTCATCCACTACTCCACAGGGAAAGAACAATGACTTTCTTCTTTTTGTTTATTTGTATGAGCATGTATCACTTATAAACAATACTTCTTGGTAGCTGGAATGAAAATTACATTAGAAAAAGAAAAGAAATAAGGACCAACTTTAATGAGATGCTGCTTTGATAGCTCACTTCTGGCTAAATGAAGCCTCAGATGGCTCCCACTTTTCATGGGAAGATGGCATTTTTCATGGAAATAAAGAAGCTACTCTGAAAAATAAAACAGGGAAGAAGCAGCAGCAGAATTAAGAGTTTCTTGAGGGCAGATCAGGGCAAGAAATGGAACAGAAGAGGTATCTGGTGACTAGAAGCTGGGAGGAGATATATAGAAGAGATGATTTAGAGTATTTTTCTGGAGAAATTCTGGTTTTGGTCTGAGACTCCTTTTTGTGCCTTCACAGATTATGAATAAAACAGCAAATATTTTGCTACATTTGGCTCAATTGGATTTCTTGTGAATGCATCAGGATTAGCCTCTGGCAAAGACAGAGCCAGTATATGCAGATGAACAGGGTCAGTCAACATCTGCTTTTGTTCCAAGGTGACAATTTTTTTTAAACTATAGTCTTTCGGGATCCCTGGGTGGTGCAGAGGTTTGGCGCCTGCCTTTGGCCCAGGGCGCGATCCTGGAGACCCGGGATCGAATCCCACGTCAGGCTCCCGGTGCATGGAGCCTGCTTCTCCCTCTGCCTGTGTCTCTGCCTCTCTCTCTGTGTGACTATCATAAATAAATAAAAATAAAAAAAAATAAACTATAGTCTTTCATCCTGTTTTATATTAGCGTTATTTGAACAGAGAAACAAAAGTAAAGAAGTTTTTCCTCACTTTAAGGGAAGCTCATATAGTTTGCTAATGTTTCTTATAATGATAAAAGTGAAGAATTAGAAGTAGGAGAAATTGCAAAGACTGGCACTATAGCAACTGAGCCTGTTGAGGCAAAGTTTATATTTAACAAATTTTATTTTACATTTTAGTTATTTCCTTTTCTTCCCCATACAATTCCTTTTGGGGAAAATAAGTCCTTTCCATATCTGCATGACACCAAGTCCTGAACACATAATTACTTTCTTCTGTTCTACCAAAATAATGATAGTCTCTAATTCTCAAGCTTTTCCTAGCTTCGTTTGTAAAAATAAATAAATAAAAACCTGAAATGTGTAACCTTAATTAGTAAACCTGTAATTACTGTTTAAACAAACTATACTTGTAATATTCCAAAATAAACATTTTTTCAAAATAAGCATTATTAAATCGAGTTTTGTTTTGTTTTGTTTTTGCCAAACAGCATTACATTGCAAAGTCTATGTTTATTTTCTTTTGAAACCTGTGTTGCATTTATTTAAGTTTATTTATTTAATAATCTCTATACCCGATGTGGGGCTCAAACTCACAATCCCAAGATTAAAAGTCACATGCTCCAGATGCCTGGCTGGCTCAGTGGTTGAGCGTCTGCCTTGGGCTCAGGTCCTGATCTCAGGATCCTGGGATTGGGTCCCACATCAGGGTCCCTACAGGGAGCCTGCTTATCCCTCTACCTGTGTCCCTGTGTCTCTCATGAATAAATAAATAAATAAATAAATAAATAATAATAATAAATAATCTTAAAAAAAAACAAAAGAGTCACATGCTCTTCCACCTGAGCCAGTCATGTGTTGTAGAATTTCAGTCTATCTATCCTTTATCCCTTTTCTTTTGGTACAGAGGAAATCTTTGTCCAAAAGGTAGCTTTTGGAAAAAACTCCCATCCCTCTCAACTTCACTCCACCCTACCCTTTTCTCTTCAAATACATACACACGCTATCTTCTTGAAGTATGCCCAGAAGTCAGGCCATCGCATCAGGCCGTTAGCTAAGGAAAAAAAATGTAAAGCCCCAACCACATGGCACCCTAGGAAAATACCACCACTGCCTCTCAAAGTCCAGATTTTTTTTAAAATTAAGATTTCTATAATGTGTCATAACTGATCATACCAAAAAGTCACCTGAATTTGAAACATAGTTTTAGATTAAAAACTAAGACCTTCATTTAGGGGTAGTATAAATATTTTGGTTTATGAGACCTTCATTTAGAGGTGATTATAAATATCTCAGTATATAGGTTAAAAAAAAATACAGGGTAGCTGATGGACTTCACCAGGATTCACACTTACAGTTTTGCACTCTGTAAATTTTAGAGTTTTAACTTTTTATACACATTTACTAGTGCCCTCTGGTGTCAACAAGGATGAGAATAAATACTATAACATAGGTTCCTCTTATAATGCTGCTTTTCTTTCAAAAATGGAAACTGAAACTATTTAGATAAGCATGGTACAGTCTTCACTTTTTCTGCCCTGATTCCAATGAATGAGTCAATGTGATTTTCTTCTTCTTTTCACTTTTTTCTTTCTTTCTTTCTTTCTTTCTTTCTTTCTTTCTTTCTTTCTTTCTTTCTTCTTTCCTAATTATGAATATTAGATAATCAGATTGAAAATGGTCCAAAGATACCATAAATATCACCCACTACATCTCTACCTTCAACTTTTCTTTCTTTTTCAGCCTACTTTTACCTTCTCATTTCATTCATGAGGATAGGAAGGCATGAATGTTGCTTATTTATATCCCTGCTGTCTTTTATACTACCAAACATCCAACTAATCCCAGACTACCTTCACTTCAAAATCAATAGTGTCTCTACAGTGCAATCCGAGCCTTGCCTAACAACTACTAAAACAAGAAAGAAAAGGACATATTCACCACACATGAGCAGTCTGAGAATCAATCAATCTGAGAGAAACATTATAAAAGATCTTCATTTATTTATATTCCTCTAATAAGAATTTTAAGATCTAAAGACCCAATAAATGGTAAGTCAGTAAGAGTTAAACACACACACACACACACACAGAGAGAGAGAGAGTGACTGTGCCACTGTAATTCCATTGAAAACAATAACTTTATCCACCTATTCCAGTGAGGAACAACAACAACAAAAAATCAGATAGTGGCCTAGAATCTTGAGTAAATTTAAAACTGAAGAACTGTGATGGCCACTCATGAGATAAGGCTCTTCTGAAATGGAATTGGTATCCTTTTTTTTTCCCCCTCTTTGGCAACAACTAGGCGTTCCATAAATAACTGGCCCACGGGTGAAAGAGTCACATATGTTTCCACATGCCAAGTGGGCCTGCCAATCTGCTTGTCTGATTCATCTGCTGAACTTTACCTCAGGTTTGATTTTCCTCAAACTAGATTAAATAAAGTAGGGAGATAGGAGAATACTGGAAACATAAAATAGTTCTTATTTTTTTAGTTGTTTCAGCTTTACATTTGTTTAAAACCTGCCGTAAGTAGTTCTGGTGCTTTGCTTGTGTGTTTTTAATTGTTTCAGCTTTGTCTTTTTTAAAAATCTACCATGGAGTAATTTCTTATATTCAGAGGATCAATGTGTAATTTCCCACTGGGTTTCCACAGAACATTAGTCCCACGAAACGCTCCATGAAACAAAGATTCTGTAGCCATATAAACTTGGGAGTAGTATAATTATCGCTGCCTCCTGGCAGATTCATAATACACACTAGTAACTTAAAGGTTCAGAGTAGTCAGGTAGGAAAGAGAACAGTTTAAATTTTGTTAACTCAGCGTTACCAAAACTTATTTGACCACAGAACACTGTTTTGGGGTTTGTTTGTTTTGTTTTTTTTAATAATATTCTTAGCATTAGGCTAGTGTTCAAAGAGCATACTTTAGTATATTGAGCCAGCAAGGATTTGGGATTTACTACTTCAGTATAACAATTATTTTCCCTTAAATGTGTATGTGTGTGTAAATCTAGACCAATAGTTCTCAATCACAAATGATCCTCCCCCCACCGCCCCTAAGGGACATTTGGTAATGTCTGAAGACATCTTTGGTTATCACAACTTGGAGTTACTATTAGTATCCCTGGTAGAGATCAGAGATAATGCTAAACATCCCACAACAACAAGGAATTATCTGGTCCATGTGCCAATAGCGCTAAGATGGTGAAATTCTGATGAAGACTGTGGTTACCTCTGAGAAATGGAATTGGAGACGGTGAGGAGGACAGAATTTCACTTTTGATTTTGTACAAGCATACTTCAATTACTTTTGTAATTGAAAATATAATTAAGCAAAGTAATGTATATATATATTATTTTAAAAATTGGGGTGCCTGGCTGGCACAGTGGGTAGAGCACACAACTCTTAATCTCAGGGTCATCAGTTTGAGTTCCATATTATACATAGAGTGTGTACTTAAAAAGAAAGAAAAAAAGGAAGGAGGAAGGAAGGAAGAAAAATAGATTAAAAATACATCAAATATAAATTTTATTTTATTTTATTTTTTAAAGATTTTATTTATTTATTCATGAGAGACACAGAGAGAGAGAGAGGCAGAGACACAGGCAGAGGGAGAAGCAGGCTCCATACAGGGAGCCCGACGTGGGACTCGATCCTGGGTCTCCAGGATCACACCCTGGGCTGAAGGAGGCACTAAACCGCTGAGCCACCTGGGCTGCCCCAAATATAAATTTTAAATTACTCGGCCATAACCACTATTAAAATGCTGGTAGATAGCATTAGAAATATTGTGGTATATGAATGTACATTCTAGCCTCACATCCCACCCCAGCCTTCTAGAAATAGAAAAATAATATTAATAAATCCACAATGGCTAGAATAATAAAAGATGGTTATGTTGGTATAGAAAGCATATAACATCTCTGAAATATGGAAGGCAGTGGAGGTTATTGAAGGAGAAATCACAGTCCAATATGTGTAAGAGAAGATGTGCAGAAGCAGCTCAAGTGGTACTTCAAGACAGAGGTGGGAGACATGGGAGCTAGAGGAAGCCTGGAGAAACCCAGGTGATTACTTGGAAAGCCACAGAATCAGCAGCCAGGGGTTTACATTACTACTCTGACCCTATTTTTTTTTTAAGATTTTATTTATTCATTCATGAGAGACACACAGAGAGAGGAACAGACACAGGCAAAGGGAGAAGCAGGCTCCACGCAGGAGCCCGACGTGGGACTCGATCCTCCTCGGTCTCCAGGATCACGCCCTGGGTAGAAGGCGGCGCCAAACTGCTGAGCCACCTGGGCTGCCCTCTGCCCCTATTTATATAATGTTGACCCATATAAGACGGCTCCTGGTTTCACACAAGAGCAGTAAGCGTGAAGCCTTTAGCCCAGAGAGGCAGGTTAATGCCCAGTGTTGACAGCAACTCTCAAGATATGAAGAGTTTCCTCATATGAAGATATGAAGAGAAAACTCCACTCTACAACCTATGCCACCTCTCACAATCACTAGAGTCAAGTTAAAGTTAGAAAAAGAAATGTACAGAATTCTCAGATGAAAAAAGAAAATCCAGGGTACCTGGGTGGTTCAGCCAGTCAAGCATCTGCCTTCCACTTGAGTCATGAGCCCAGGGTCCTAGGATCAGGCCCCAAGTCCCCCTCCCTGCTCAGTGGGAAGCCTGCTTCTCCCTTTCCCTCTGCCTGCCACTCTCCCTGCTTGTGCCCTCTATCAAATAAATAAAATAAGATCTTTTAAAAAAGAAAAATCTTTAAAAAAAAAAGAAAAAAATCTTATTTCCAAAATAAGATTCTAAAAAATACATATACAGCAAAACATTCAAGAAAAAACAGTTCCAGTTTGCACAATAACAGAAGCAAAAGCAAATCTGCTCCTCATCCCAAGCGATTGATGGAGTTTTCAACTTGATGAAATACAGTAGTTACCACTAACATATAGTTTTAGATTTAATGTAATATAGTCATGACAGCTGCCATGGAGTACCTTAACCAATTTATCTTGCTTAAAATTTTTTTTCTAAGTGTGTACAAAAGTGATATATAATAAGATCTGTGTTTAAACCAAAAAGGGGGGGATCTCTGGGTGGTTCAGCGGTTTAGTGCCTGCCTTTGGCCCAAGGCGTGATCCTGGAGTCCCCGGATCAAGTCCCACATCAGGCTCCCTGCATGGAGCCTGCTCTTCTCTCTGCTTGTGTCTCTGCTCTCTCCTCTCTCTCTCTCTCTCTCGTGTGTGTGTCTCAAATAAATAAATAAATAAATAAATAAATAAATAAATAAATTTAATAAATTAAATAAATAAACAAAGCAAAAAGGGTACTTCAGGGACGCCTGGGCGGCTCAGTGGTTGACGGTCTGCCTTTGGCTCAGGTCGTGATCCTGGGGTCCTGGATGAGTCCCACAACAGGCTCCCCACAAGGAGCCTGCTTCTCCCTCTGACTATATCTCTCCCTCTCTCTGTGCGTCTCTCATGAATAAATAAATAAAATCTTTTAAAAAATTAAAATAAATATATTTATTTATATAAGTATATAAATAAATATATTTTAATCTAAGTAAAATGTCATAGTTTAACTGGCAGCATTTTTGGTTGTTTTTTTTTTAAAGAATAGTCTTTTCATTTTTTTTTTTAAGATTTCATTTATTTATTCATGAGAGACACACAGAGAGGCAGAGACACAGGCAGAGCGAGAAGCAGGCTCCATGCAGGGAGCCCAATGTGAGACTCGATTCCGGGTCTCCAGGATCACCCCTTGAGCCAAAGGCAGACACTCAACTGCTGACCCACCCAGGCATCCTATTTTTGTTCTTTCACAGTGATAAATAAAATAATGGCATTTTAAATTCTATAATATAGATAGATGCAAAATTCCTTAACTAAATCAGTATATAAAAAGTACCATTTTTATCAGGTCTAAGTTGAATTAAAAAATGCAAGATTGTTTTAATTTATGAAATCAAATAATGTAATTTGCCATATTAGCAGATTAAAAGAGAAATAGCATACAATCTTCTACCTACATGCAAAAAAAGACTTTTGATAAAAATTCAACATCTAGGCATGATAAAATTCATTGCAAAGTAAGAACCTCCTTAACTAATAAAAGGTATTTAAAACAAGCTATTGCAAAGATTATGCATAATAAAAACTCTTGAAAACTTTCCCTTTGGGATCAGGAACCAGGAAATATGCTTACTATCACTACTTCAGTTTAATATTGTATGAAGGATTTGAACTCAGAAAATCTAAGCAACTCCTAAAAAATCAATAAGAATAAATAGAACACAATTTTTTAAATGGGAAAAAGGGTTCAATCACACAAAATGCAAAATACAAATAACCAATAAACATGACAAAATATAGAATTCCACACATTGCTACTGGGTATATAAATTGTTTCTAAAACTTTGAAAACCAGTTTAGCATTATTAGTAATGTTAAAGATACATATGTCCTAGCTGGCTTTCTCTCAGATATAGATTTTTTAAAGATTCTTGCACATGTGCACCAAGTTAGTTTGCAGGATATTTATAGCCATTGTTCATAATAGCAAAAAAAAAAAAAAAAACAGGAAACAAATGTCATCAAAAATAGATGGATAGGGCAGCCCAGGTGGCTCAGCGGTTTAGTGCCACCTTCTGCCCAGGGCGTGATCCTGGAGACCCAGGATCAAGTCACACATCAGGCTCCCTGCATGGAGCCTGTTTCTCCGCCTGCCTGTGTCTCTGCCTCTCTCTCTGTGTGTTTCTCGTGAATAAATAAATAAAATCTTTAAAACAAAAACAAAGGTTGTTTAGAGAAGTCAGGAATGAACTTTAAGGAAAATCATATTCATAGGTCAGCTTTTGTTCTTTTTGATTTTTTTTTTGTTTTTGTAATGAATAAAAAAGAATCAGGAAACAACTCAAATTTATCAACAATTGAAAAAATAAATTTTCAAAAATTATGGAAAATTAATATCTGTAATACTTTCTAGCAAATTAATAGATAAATTAATAGAGCTACACACATTGACATGTAAGAATTTCAAAAACAGTTCACAGAAAAAGCAAATCAAAAGAGTGCAAAAAATAATATTCTGTTTATATAAAGTTCAAAAATAGGCAAAACTAAACAATATATTGAAGAAAAGCAAGGTAACGTTAAAGACAAAATCCAAGATAACTGCTCTGAAGAGAAAGAGAGGGCACAATTAAGGTCACATATAGGCCCATAAGAAAATCTCAATGTATTTGAAAAGCAGACAGACAGAATATAGACTAAATTAACTTATTGCAATGAAATAAAGTTAGAAACTATAACAGATATATATATGAAATATATATATGAAAATATATGAAAATTATAAAATCCCATTTTAATCACTTTGGGGTTAAAAAAGAAATCAAAGGAACAACAGAAGCTACTCTGGCATGAATAGTAATAGTGCCATTTTTGAAATGTGCAAGCCAGAAGTTGTCCCTGTCTTAACATCAAACATTTTGAGTGATTTATCCATTAAATCAATAACCATCAAGACTAATAAGCTCAATAAGTATAAAATTGATTTCATCATTCATTGCTTCTAAATACTACCTTATACTGCTGTCCTCTGTATTTTCTTATTGTTTTTCTGTAACTTTATTTTTAAAAATTGATGAAGGATACAAGGGTATTCATTACATTGTTCATGAAAATATTCTGCAAATTTGAAATTTTTTAAAATAGAAAGCTAAGGAAAAAATACAATATTAAATAAATTCATTAAATTCAATGTAAAAAGGGCACTGGGTGGCTCAGTGGTCGAGCTTCTGCCTTTGGCTCAGGTCGTGATCCAGGTCCTGGATGGTCCCACATCAGGCTCCTTAGAAGCCTGCTTCTCTCCTGCTATGTCTCTGACTTCTCTCTGTTCTCCATGAATAAATAATATAATATTAATTAATTAATTAATTAACTGTAGGAGTCTATGGCCCTGTGGGCATGAACTAAAATCCCTCTTAACTATAGACTAAAATATAATTTTATCAGGATTTTAAGAAAAATTATGTCTATAAACTTGGAGTAAGGAAGGTCTTCTTAATTAAATAATGCACAAATTGCAAAACCGTAAAGGAAATGCTGAAAATACGATAACAATGGCATGGAAAACTTCTGTAGGATGAAAAACAACGTAAAGTAACATAAAAGGTCACAAATATCAGTCAATAAAGGCTATAATACTGGAAAACTTAGCAAGGAATATATAAGATCTCTATGAGGAAAACTTTAAAATATCACTATGGGACATAATAGGAAACATGAACAAATATCTTGGCATAACATGTTCTTATATATAACCACTAAACTTCAAAAAGCTGGCTAATGCTCCCCAAATTCATCTTTATATAAAATGCAATCCCAGTAAAAAGATCAACAGATATTTTTTAGGCTAAATAAGCTGCGATTCACTGAGAAAAAAGAATTTATGGGATATTTTTTGAAAAAGAAGAGCAAGAAGACTGGCTTACAAGATACTTAGTATAAAAATAACAGTACTGTGCTTGCATAGGAATAAACAGCTCAGCAGAACAGGAAAGTCTGGAAAGAATAGAAAAATCCAGAAAGCAGATCGAAAAGCATAAAGTAAACTGCATGTGACTTAAAACAGTTTTAAATTAGATTTAAAATGAGCAAGTGCGTTGCAGGGCGGTCCCACTGATCCATCTCTTGCCTCAACTGTTTGCATGGCACAGACCCAGAGACAGTCCTTCTTCCAGCCTCCCACCACAGCCTCCTTTCGGTCACAACCCTCAGGATCGTCTTCTCAGCCATCCTCTGCCTCTGGGACCAGCCGACGCCGTGTTTCTTTCTTTCTTTTTTTTTTTTAAATTTTTTTATTTATTTATGATAGAGAGAGAGAGAGAGAGAGAGAGAGAGAGAGAGAGAGAGAGAGAGAGGCAGAGACACAGGCAGGCTCCTTGCACCGGGAGCCCGACGTGGGATTCAATCCCGGGTCTCCAGGATCGCGCCCTGGGCCAAAGGCAGGCGCCAAACCCCTGCGCCACCCAGGGATCCCCGACGCCGTGTTTCTGAGCTTAGCTCTTAAGCTCATCAGCCGCGAACCTGAGAGTCGTTTGAAGGAAGGCACGCAGGTGGAGGTCGCCGTCAGCCACCTGGTCCGCAGGTGGGGCCTCTGCCGCGCCCCCCCCCCCGGTCTCGGGCCCCCCCTCCGCGGACCCCGGGGCCAGGAGCTGCCAGGAGCGGGCCAAGCAGAAGCTGCGGAGTCCCAAGCAACTGAGGATGCAAAAGCCGAGCAGTGGCGGCGCCCTTTTCCAGGTCGCCCAGAAGCTGACCCAGGAGGAATAGAGGAAGACCCTGGACGCCCCGGAGCCGCCCCAGGTTCCGGGCAAGAACCAGAACCAGGCCTGTTAGAGCCGCACGGCCCGGGCTCCGTCCACGCAGACGCAGGACTCCCCCCAGAACCACTTCTTGGAGGAGGAGGTGAAGACAAGGGCGACCACCGCCTGACCCAGCGGGTCGCTTGAGTACCTATGAAGTGGGGGGCTGAGGGGAACTAGGGGCAGTTGGGGAAGGAGCTAAATTTTAATTCATTCCTCACAGCTTCCTTCAAAATAGCTTTCAGATGAATCAAAAATTTAACTGTCAGAAAGTAAGCCATAAAGAACTATGAGAAACCATAGGAAATATTTTTCCATAACTACAGCCTAAGGACTGCCTTTTACATTTTACAAAACCCGGAAGCCATCAAAGAAAAATCAATGATTTTTAACTATGTGAAAATTTAAAAATGTATTTGTGGGAGAAAAAAAGAGCACAAGAAAAAAATAATAAAATGACAAACTGGAAAAATTATTTGCAATTCATTTCAATGGAAAAGAATAAATTCCAAAACGTATATTTAGGTTCTGTAAATTAGTAAGAAAAGGAACAAAAACACAATAGAAAAAAATGGATGAATAAAAGAAAAAATGGGCAAAAGATTATCAACACTTTACAGAAAAATAAATACAAATGGCTCTTAAACATAGGGAAAATGCTCATTCTCTCTTTATACAAGAGATGCAAATTAAAACTATGTTGAGATACTACATATTTCACCCATTTGTTTAGCAATGGTTAAAAAATCGACACATTGTTGAAGATGCTGTGGGAAAAAGTCACTGTCAGACATGGCGGATGGCTGGTACATGGTACAGTTACTATGGAGAGCAATTTAACATTACTGTCAAAATGAGTAGTGCACATCTTCTTTGACTGTAGGAATCTATCCTAAAGATAGATTCCTAAATGTGTAAAATGACATCTATACAAAGCTGTTTATTGCACCATTTTTTGTGATATCAAATCACTAGAACAGCCCAAACATGTGAAATTCTAGGAGAAAAGGACTATCCACTGAGTAAATAGGCAAACCAGGTGAGTGTGTTAGGGCAGGATACTAGAGAAGAATTTTTTCAAAAAGATAAGAATGATAACAGTTTCAAATACTGATGAGGGGTCAAGTAAGATGAAAATAGAAAATAGACAATTAATATTGGGAAGAGACGTATAACTGATCATGTTAAAAATAATGTGGTGAGGGAGAAAATGGAATGATGAGATCAAAAATCTTTATTAGAATAGGTTAAGAAGAGAATGGGAGATGAGGATGAAGAAGCAAGGGGTATAGATTTTAGTTGGAAAGTTTTGATGTAAAAAAAAGAAAGTTTTGATGCTTTTAAAAAATGGGTGATAATACAGGAATGGAATAATCTTGCTGAGAAATAATAATTTACACTACCTCATAGCTACTTGGAGGAAAAATAGAAGTAAAAAAGGAGGGAAGAAAAAGAGGGAGGGAGAGAGACAAATGAGATGATGATACGATTCCATATACATTGAAACCATTCCCTCTCTCCCTCTCTCTTAAATAAGTAAATCTTAAAAAAAAAAAAAAAAAGGGAGGGGGTGCCTGGATTGCATGTCCATTAAGTGTCTAACTCTTGGTTTAAGCTCAAGTCTGATCGCAGGGTCATGAAATCCAGCCTCATGTGGGATTCTGTGCACAGTGCAGAGTCTGCTTAAGTTTCTCTCTCTTTCCCCTCTACCCCCTCCCCCCACCCCTCATTCTCATGCTCACCTGCTCACTCTCTCTCTCCCTCTCTAAAATAAATAAACTGGAACCATTAATAGACTCTAAAAGAAGTCTAATTAGAGCAGCCCAGGTGGCTCAGTGGTTTAATGCTGCCTTTGGCCCAGGGTGAGATCCTGGAGACCTGGGATCGAATCCCACATCGGGCTCCCTGAATGGAGCCTGCTTCTCCCTCTGCCTATGTCTCTGCCCCCCTCTCTCTCTCTCTCTCTCTCTCTCTCTCTCGCTCTGTGTGTGTGTCTCCTTAATAAATAAATAAAATCTTTTTAAAAAAAGATAAAAGAAGTCTGATTAATGTTAAGATCTTTCCAGTATCATTGAACTTAGGCTAGTTGAACATTTTTTCTGAAGGTCTCTCATAAACAATGATTATGTTAGTAATGAATATTGTTAGAATCTTGTCTATTTCTGATTAGTAGGTACTGTAGGAATTCTTGTCACATTAATAAACTTTATTGTCATTCAGTTGATCTGTAGCCATTCCTCAAGACTCCCACAGCATATAGCTCCTGTTTCTCTGATTCATAGGACCTTCACTAGGCCAACAGAGCCTATGTGACACTGTTATCAGCAATAAATGTAAATTATGTTGTTTTTAAGTTTTATATTTGTCCTGGTTTTGCCTGATTTTGTAACTTCCTTTTTTCATTGTTGTTCTATTTGCTCCACTTAAAGTGATTTAGATATTCAATTATCATGTAACTAGTCATATATTTAGCTGATGAGAAGAAGGATATCACAGCTTCAATGCTGGTGGCACACCTGCGCTTCAGAAATTTATTATGGTTTGGGGATCCCTGGGTGGCTCAGCGGTTTGGCACCTGCCTTCGGCCCAGGGCATGATCCTGGAGTCCCGGGATCGAGTCCCATGTCGGGCTCCTTGCATCTCCTTGCATGGGGCCTGCTTCTCCCTCTGCCTGTGTCTCTGCCTCTCTCTCTCTCTCTCTCTCTCTCTCTCTCTCTTTCTGTGTGTCTCTCATGAATAAATAAATAAAATCTTAAAAAAATAAAAATTAAAAAAAGAAATTTATGATGGTTTGTTCAAACATCTCATTGGTTTAAGTGATGCTGATAACAGTAGTTGCAAATTCAAATCTTATGATTCCATAACAGTTTAAGAATTGCTCTTTTCTGTAGACTGCCTCATATGCCTGAATTTTAATGCCATTACAATAATATTCCACGTGTGATTATTTTAAGAAGAAGAAATACAAACAAATTTTAAAGATAATACTATGTCTTCATTCTTATGGATTTGTTCAGAGCTCATTTATGGAGTGTCAACTCAGCATAAGAGCTACATCATTTTCTGCACTGGGAAGGTTTATAACCTAATGGGGTAGACAGATAATGAAACAATTACTATGAAGTGAGACAGATGCTCTCTTAGTGAAGTTCTGGATGTGATGGGAGCACATCATAGAGTCACCAGAGAAAGCCCTGCAGCAGGTCTTTCATATACTAATGTTGAGGTCTCACATGACATCATCATCAGTGGCGTTATGGGCAAAGTCTTCCTAAAAGCCAGAACCAGAGAACTAAATTAGATAAATCCTCAAGACTTTATAATTCTATTGCCTTTTGGATCTGAATACATTCAACCCAAATTATCCTTACATGGATGCAGAGAGGTGACAGGTCACACATCTAGTTTATCCTTTATACTTTAGTATGAATGTGTTTATTAGATCCTGTCCAGAAAGCATATTTTGATAAGAAGTAAAAGCATTTTAAGGCCCAGGAACCCTGGAAAAATACTGGAAGTAAGAGAAAAGGGAACAAAAAGAGGAAGGCAGAAGATATTCTAAGCAGGTACTACTGCTCGTAGGAGCTCTGGGAAATGTCCCTCAGTATTCCCTGTTTCCAGTCGAATCTGGATTCTCTCCACTGCTGGTGAAGATCTGCTTCCTTTGCTTCACTTTTACTCTAGATGGCAGCAGCAGAACAAAATAGAAAAGAAAATTCTGGTTTCAGTGAAATTTATTCACCTGCATCTACTAAAGTAAAAAAGGTCTCAGAATGTTATTTGAATTAAAATATGCCCTTTAAAATTTCTCTTCCAGTATAGAAATACAACAACAATATTTCAATAATTAAAAGTCAAGGTGCAGATGTCTTCACAATTGTTCAACTTGTTAGGCCACTCATAATATTTGTAAATAATTTGTATTATAATAACAATAACTGTGAAGACACTGCTTATTTTCACAAGTTTACATTTAGAAACTGAGACGTCAAGGTTGAATATCCAATATACTTTTAAAATAGATGGAACTTCATCCAATAAAGAGCCAGATAATCAAACTCACAATAGAAATTCTCTGGCTGAACACATCAGAGAAATAAAACGTTACCATTTCTTTAATAAACGCATGTTTTTAAAGTTATTTCAAATGAACAGGCACACATGAAACTGGCTTTTATATACAGTATATTAAAATTACAAATAACTTATAAATACTTAAACAAATGATTTCATTATAAAATGAAATCCCCTCCTATTACTGTGTAAACTGAGAGGATCTAGGATCCCAGAACAGGATTTGTAGACGAAATTGCAGAAACATTGTAAAAACAAAGAGACACAAAGAGGAGCCAGGAGATTAAAAGAAGGACAAAAGTTGTAATAATCTTCAAAAGGGGGCTTCCAGAAAGAGTAGGCTACTTGGTTGACATTATATTCTCACACAATTCTAGGCTAGATTGAACAGAGAATTCCTAAAAGGTTAAAAAACTGAATTGTCCAGGTTTGATGCCTCATGGCTGCAGAGGATGCAATTCATAACTCTACATTCATAGGTTTATGTATTGATTAAGTTAATTTCCTGCGTAGGGCATTAAAATATCTTGGAAAAGAGTCACTTTTTTAATTCACACAGAGGTGCCATTTGGACTAGCAGTGGCCCTGTTATCATGAGTCAGAGGGCTTCATTAAATCAAAGCCCTACCAAACTAACACTTTCTTTTTGTGCCGTAAATACTGGTTTGATAAATCAGAATTAATTATTCAGAATCTTTAGATTACCATTGTTCAATCATTGTGTAACTAGGTCAATGAAGAAGTGGCATAGAATCGTGTCAAGGACCCAGGCTTCAGAGTGGAGGTTTTAGTTGGATTTATAGTTCTACAATTTATTCATAAGTCCTGCTGGTGTTTGGATGACTTTGAAAGTAGTCTGGCACCATGTAACTGGAATCTTTATATTTTTGTATTTCTTTCTATCAAATCATTGCATTAAAAAAATCTAACATGAGTGCTCACTTCAGCAGCATATATGCTGGGGGGAAAAAACTAACATGAAGGGAAAAGGAAGGTGAATAAAGCTTTATGCACAAAGAAGTTCACCATTGTGTGATTTACAAGAGTGAAAGATTGGAGGAATGGTTAAGAAAATTACAAAGGACACCTGGGTGGCTCAGCCACCTGCCTTTGGCCCAGGGCATGATCCTGGAATTCCAGGATCGAGTCCCACATTGGGCTCCCTGCTTGGAGCCTGCTTCTCTCTCTGCTTCTCTCTCTGTCTCTCTCTCTCTCAATCTGTGTCTCTCATGAATAAATAAATAAAATCTTTTTTAAAAAAAGAAAATGACAATTATATGCTGAGAATCAGTAATCGAATAAATATTTATCAAGGGTTTCCTAATGTGCCATGCATTCAGCTAGCCACCAGATATTCAGCAGTGAACATGACTTTCCTATGATAACAATTTAAGGTCAAGTCTTAAGAAGGCAAGAAGAAAACCCTTATAATATTATAATTATATATTAATTATATCTAATAATGTTCTCAAAAGCCAGATCCATTTCGCGATAAGGAAAATCTCTAAGCGTAGAATCATATGGTCTTTTTTGTGTTTTTATTTCTGTCACAGTGTTTTTTGTAAAGCCTGCTTCCTCTTCTTACGCGGAGGAATGCTGGCAGCATATTCCACCCAGGGGACACAAGGGGGTGCCCAGGCCCTGCTTCCAAATGCTTCCCTTTGTCTTTCAGGAAAGAAAAAAAAATTAAAACCTGACATCTGATTTGGCAACCAGTTAAAATGTTTCAGTAGACTTATATATACAGTCCACCTGCATTTTTAACCTGAGAGATCTTTGAAGGCATCATTCTCTACAAATCACCTCCACTTCTCTCCATTTATTTCGTAAGAAAAAATATTGCCGGAGAATAAGAGGCCTTTTAAAGCACAATTAGTAAGAATGGAGACAGCTTAAATAGCCCAGAATAAGGAGTTGTTAAACAAATTATGGTACATCATAAACAAATCAGAAAATAACCATTAAAAATGATATTGATGTGTAAGGACATTAAAAAGCAATTTAAAAAACAATTTATACAATAATATGTATGATATGCCCTAATTTTTTATTCAATATATCATATAAATAATTAGACAAATCCAGAAAGATATATGCCAAAATATTAATAGTCATTATCATTAAGAGGTGACAGGGTTTTTTACTGACTCTCTCTGCACATCTACATTTTACAATTTTTATCTATAATAAAAAAGATTTTTTTAAACAATAAGAATAAATAAGTTACTCCCAAATAAATACTGGTTCTTACAACCTTTGCTAACTAAATATACATAAGTCACTGCAAATTTCCCAGAGATGTGACAATACTGCTGTATTTGCTGAAGACCGTTCTATTTTATGACTACTATTTTTGTGTAACTATTAATAGTGCCCCTTTCAGTCTCAAAAGTTTGATGAAGTCACCCTACAGGTGTATTTTTAAATTTTTTCCAGGAAGTTAGGAAGCCTTGCAGCTTTTCCCCTTATGTCAGCAGGCCACTTCTAATCCAAAGGGCTGTAAACCTTGTTCCTGTCAATGTGCTCAAACGCAAGTCTGGCCAAGAAATTCTGAGATTCCTTAGGCTATGTTAGGAACTGCCTGGGTATGCTCCAAGACCCATTTGGATAACAAGACCAAAAGTCTTTCTGAGACCCCAGCTTCATGCCTTGGCTGAATACCTTTAAAACTAACTCATCCACTAGGAACCCTCCTTGGAACAGGGACATGACACTATACCATCACACCTTCTAACATGTTTTTTGGGGGACAGAACCCTGCCACTACCAGGACAAATAGTATTTTTCTAACTACTATAAAGCACTATGATACATGTAAAACCAATAACTTACTGCCTTGTTGGAAATTCCTTGGGTTAGAAGTAACAAACACCACTCCAATAACGGGTGTATATAGAAAATGTTCTAAATTAATCTAAGGGTATCTCCTGGAACTTACAGTAGAGAACCCAGCCAAGCTCCACAGAGAACCAGAGCCAGAACTGGAAAGTTCAGGCAGCTAACTCCTTTTCTCTTTGTATTTCCTTTTCTTTTTCTTTCTCTTCCTCATCCTCTTTCACTCCATGGAATTGCATGTTTCTGTTTCATTGTGCACATCTATGTCATTCTTCTCACTCTGCCAAAGTGCTTATTTGGCTACTTCATATACAACGCCAAAGTCTCCCACCCTGAGTGCCCTACATGTTCTCTCAGGTCTAGCAGGAATTTGTTAGTGCCAGCACCTCTGAGTCCAAAATCCAAATTCTGAAGGGACAGTTTTAGAATTATAAACTAATGGGTTGGTTTCTCCTGAGTCAGGTGTCCACTCCAACTCAATCAATTATGTCCACGAGGGGGTGAAATAACAATAGTAAGATGGCCCATCCAAGGGGGTTAGGGAAGAGGAATGTAGTCTCGGTAGAACACCCCCATGAGAATCTGCTAGCTTTCCCTCCTGCAGAGAAATTGGCAAGTTTCTCTCCAATGACTTACTCTTACTAAACAGACAGAAGAGAAGGAGCTCTTAGTAACTCAAATCCACACACCACTTACACTGTGATGACACTTCCAATGACATCCTCAGACATAGTTTTCCCCAGAGTTGCTTCATATTTTCTCAATTCTATTGCCAATTTCCAAGGGAACTAGGAATATAGTCCGTATCTACTTTCCTCCAAACTTAAATCCCATGATGAAGAGTCCTAAGGAAGTCATGGGTCACCCACTTGAGGAGCAAAATCTTCATTCTTTGGCTTTTCATCCATTTACTCATATAACAAGTGTTTTACTGCATTGCTACCATATGTCAGAGCCAGTGCTCAGTGCTGTGGGAAGAGATAAAACACTGTCCTTATTCACAGGCATTCACAATGTACGGAGAGAGTTGAAGAGATAAAAGAATAATTATGTTACAATGTGATATGACCTACAACAGAAATATACACAAGGTGCACTGAGGGCAGAGAGAAAGGGTCTAAATCATCCTTGGGGACATCAAGAAAGGTGTCAAAAAGATTATATTTCATTTGGGTGCTGAAAGAATAAGACTTTTCCTGATGGAGATGAAGGGAAAGATTCCAAGTTAAAATAACAACAATAATAAATAGTTCCCCTATACTCAGCATATGCTGCATACGGTTACTCTACCACATGCCATGTGTGGATTATCTTGTTAAACCTTGAAGCCCAGCTGGTCTGCCTGTCACTCCCCTGTGCACACGTATCTCAGGATCAGTCACAGAACACAAGATCCACAGGAAGACAGAATTATGGGCACGTAGGAACTTTAACAAATACCAGTTGCTGAGCTGGAAATATTCCATCTCAGCGTGTGTGTGAGGAAACAAGCAGTCTTACACACTGGCGGTGGAAGTATGACTCCTGAAGGACAATTTGTTAACAAGCATCAAATCTCAAGCCTAGAGATTTGCCTTAAGGAAGTAATTGAGAATGTAGGCAAAATTAAAACTACAAAGATGTTCATCACAGTATTGTTCATAATAGCAATCTAAAATGTCCAATAATGTTGCCATAAAAAATGTAGAAGTATATTGAATGAAAAGATGTCCATGATGAGTTTTCAAAAGTTAATATTCAAGTAGAACATACAGAATAGTTTTAACTTTTATTTTATATGTGCATATATAAAAATATACTTATATAAGTATATAAATCAAAAATATACACATATTTTATTTTTTTAAAGATTTTATTTATTTATTCATGAGAGATACAGAGAGAGAGAGAGAGAGAGAGAGAGAGAGAGAGAGAGAGAGGCAGAGAGAGAAGCAGGCTCCATGCAGGGAGCCTGACATGGGACTTGATCCGGGGTCTCTCCAAGATCATGCCCGGGGTGGAAGGCAGGCGCTTAACTGCTGAGCCACCCAGGGATTCTCCTATACACAGATTTTAAATGCAAATATATATGTTTGCAGGTGTGCATGTTTTACTTTACCTATATTTTAGTGTATACACACACACACATTTCTATGAAACACTAGAAAGATGAACATTAGGAGTGCTTGGCTGGCTCAGTCAGTAGAGCACACAACTCCTGCTTTCGGGGTTGTAAGTTCAAATCCCACACTGGCTGTAGAGATAACTTAAAAATAAAATCTTTGAAGAAAAAGAAAGAAATTGAAGTTTATCAGTGATTTTTCTGGCCAAGAATTTGAGGCTTGGATAATATTTCTTTTGGTTTCTCTTTTTAAATTGTTCTACTATAAGTTCATATTATTTATGTAAGCAAAACAAAAAGAAAGCTTAAGATGTCATTTATTAATGATAATTAATAATTTAATCATTTGTTTAAATTTACCAAGCCAAGAAAAGATCTCAAGATGTGACCTATACTCAACATAAAATTACTTGGTATTTACATAACAGTGGTATCTCTAAAAGTTGTTGTAAATGCTTGCCTCTTTGAACATGATTTTCATAGAGATTATTTATGTATCCATATTAGCCTGCCACTTACTAATAATTTGAGTCTTGGTAAGTCACTTAAACTTTCTGAGCTGCAGATTTATTATCTATAAAAAAAATAATATGGGAGTGCCTGGGTGGCTCAGTTGGTTGAGCATCTGACTCTTGATCTCAGCTCAAGTCTTGGTCTCAGGGTTGTGAGTTCAAGTCCATGCTGGGCATGGAGACTACTTAAAAAATAAAATTAATTTTTTTTTAAATTGAAAATATTTTTTAAAAAGGGAAACAATAACCTCTCTTACTAGTTCTTGTCAGGACTGAATGAATGTACCTGTGCATACTTTATAAAACATTATACTAATATTTAGTGGAATCTAAGATCAGATATTAGATCTTTAAGTTCTCCTTTAGGAATCTTCTAATTTTTAAGATTATCCAACATTTTTAAGACCAAAAAGTTATGTACACTATGTTCTTTGTTATTCAGTTATATGCAATCCATGAAGTATTGCCAACCCAGGATAATTGTGTTGTTCTCATTCATAGGTTTGGCCACTGCTCTTACGGCTTTGGAGATCTACCACAAAAAAGGAATTTTACCTTGCTAGTTGAAAGTTTCTGTGAAACTGATTCAAGCTTCTTAATACACTGAATACTCCTATACAGCAAGACACTAAGCTTGAGAAAATGGCCAATAATAATGCTCAGGCTGATTTTAACTGTGGGCTCTTTTTATAACCATATACAAAAGAATCCAAAACTAAAGAGTCATCCCTCTCCCTATTATGGTTTTAAAAAGTCAGTTATTTCAGCCATTGGAATTCCTTTTTCATTCTAGCTCTTTATGCTCTTCCTAACCTGAGGAATCAACTTTAAATATGCTGACCATGAGATTTGATTTAATATCATCTGTTGCATTCTATCTCTGTCTCTTATGGCTTCATTAGACACCTGTTTCCTGTACATTATTGGAAACCACAATGTAATATGACATTAGAGTCTTTAATTATAGAAAATAATTTTCTTTAAAATAAAATTCTTTTCTATTGCACAAGCAAAGTCCTTCCCTCAGGTCAGCTTTTGACAAATACTCATAAATTTGTATTGGAATGCTGGTAAATATATTTAGTTAGAGAATCCCAGGCAATCCTAGTTTTGGAATCTTGAAATCTTTTGGCATCTCTGAATTTGAAAGATGATCTGGGTGGTGAGTGTATAACATCATGTTCTAATCTTCTTTGGGTCTATGATACTAGGACAGATCTGAAGGGGTGTTCCCCTTCCCCACCCTGCTCATCATTCACCAGCCCAGGGAAGTGTTTTGATATACTATTTTCTATCCTTAACACTTACCAGGATGGAAAAGCAATTGCAAAAGGAAATCGAAATCAAGATATTCTTTGTCTACCAACAGTCCAATGACTTTTATTATAATTGTTTACTTAATTAAAATTTGTTATATCTGCTTCCACTTTAGACCATCAGTTTTGGTGCTCTTTATTTTAATATAGCGCTTGTTACAAAGTGGGTGCTGAATAATAGTTTTTTAAATGAATGAATCCTCTCCCAATCCTGGTTTCCATTTTCCTCAAGAAAATTAACCAGTCGAGAGGGGGTGGTCAAGAGGGCTGCTGTATGAGTCAATCTTGGAAAATATAGTCCACCTGTGCTGGGCAAAGTTTGGTCACTGAAATGTGAGTCAGTGCCCAGTGTCACCCATAGTAAAAATGTTTCCACAATGACAAATGGATGATGTTCAAATTAAATGTTAAAATAAATTATGTGAGATTAATGGCAAGAAATCCATCACATGTTTTGTTACTTTAAAACCAAAAGCTGGGGCACCTGGGTGGCTCAATCAGTTAAGCATCTGCCTTTGGCTCAGGTCAAGATCAGAGTCCTGGGATCAAGCCCCACACTGGGCTCCCTGCTCAGCAGGGAATTTGCTTGTCCCTCTCCCTCTGCTCACTCTCTCTCTCTCTTTTTCTCTTTCTCTTTCTCTCTGGTACTCTCTCAAACAAATAAAATAAAAAAAAAATAAAATAAAATAAAATCAATAGCTACTACCACCTTTCATTATCAATACCTTTGCCTTTAGCAATGGCTCCTTCCTCCTCATAATAAGAGCCTAGGCTTATTGAACATATACAGGTGACAGAGTTGTCTTATGCACTTTGTATAAATGCATTATTGATTTATTCTTGATAATATTGTAAGGTAGAGATCATTATGAAGCCTATTTTGTAAATTAGAAAATTAAAAAAGAAAAGAAAGCATATGTTAATTGTTCAAGTTTCCAAGACATATAAGTAGCAGAGTCAAAATTCAACTCTGTTTCTATTTGAAACTGCAATCCAAGCTCTTATCTGCTAAACTCTATTACTACTGGTTAAGACTCAGGATTACTAGTTTTCTTTTAGTTTAGTTCATTATATTCAGAGAATATACCTTGTATGATTTTCAATTATTCATAATTTTTATTTTTATGACCAAAAAAATGTTTTTAGTCAATGCTCTTGGTGCACTTAAAAAATATATACATACATTCTATTGCTGTTGGGTGGAGTTTTCTATGAATGTTAATTGAATCCAGTTGGTTGATAGTATTTTCCAGTTCTATAACTTTGTTAATTTGCTCTTTACTTGTTCTACCAATTACTGATGAAAGAGTCTTTAAGACTCCTTTAATTTTTATTTGTCTAGTTCTATCAGTTTTTTCTTAATGTATGTTGGAGTTCCTTTTATCATTATGTAACATCCCTCATTATTCCTGGTTATTTTCCTTGTCCTGAACTCTCTTTTGTCTGATACTAATCTAGCCACTCAGCTTTCTTTTGAATAGTGTCTGTATTGCATATTCTATCCTTGTGGTTTCAAACTACTATATTGTTAAATTTATTTTTTTAAGATTTTATTCATTTATTCATGTGAGACACAGAGAGAGAGAGAGGCAGAGACACAGGCAGAGGGAGAAGCAGGCTTCACGCAGGGAGCCTGATGTGGGACTCGATCCCAGGACTCCAGGATCACACCCTGGGCCAAAGGCAGGCGCTAAACTGCTGAGCCACCCAGGGATCTCCTATATTGTTAAATTTAAAGTGAATTTATTCTCCCTCTCTCCCTCTCTCCCCGCTGCTTGTGCTTACGCTCTCTCTCTCTCAAAATAAATAAAATGAAGTCTTTAAAGTAAATTTCTTAGAGGAGCATATAGTGTTTTTTATCCATTTTGACAATTTCTGTCTTTTAATTACTGTGTTTAGATCATTTACATTTACTGCAATTATAGGTATATCATTTCACTATTAGTGTTCTGTTTGTTCTCTCTATATTTTGTTTGTTTCCACTTCCTACATTCTTTTGGATTATTTGAAATTTTGTACTCTATTTTAATGTACCTATTGGGTTTTAAAAGTATATATCTTTGCATAATTTTTACTGGCTTCACTTATTATACTGGATTATAATATAGATACTTAAGTTTTCACAATCTACTTAAAATTAATATTTTACCACTTCAAATGGAATGTAGAAATGTGATCAAAATATGGGTCCTTCTAGTCCTCCCTCTTTATGTTGCAGTTGGCATATATATTTTATATCTACATACATTGAAACCTGCATTAAACAACTCCTTTCAACTGCCATATATATATATTTTTTAAGATTTTATTTATTTATTTGAGAGAGAGAAGAAGCATGAGAGGAAGGGGCACAGGGAGAGGGAGAGAGAATCCCAAGCAGACTCTATACTGAGCACAGAGCCCAAAGCGGGGCTTGATCCCACAACCTGAGCTGAAACCAAGAGTCAGCCACCTAACCAACTGCACCACCCAGGCACCCCACAAAATATATTTTAAAGAACTTCAGGAGAATAGTCTATGACATTTACCTACATTTTTACCATTCCAGTTCCAGGTTCCTCTCTAGTGTATTTCTCTTCTACCTGAAAAATTCATCCATTGTTTCTCTTAGAGCAGGTTGCAGGTGATGAATTCCTTTAGTTTTCCATTATCAAAATGTATTTATTTCACCTTTATTAACTGAAAGATATTTTTACTGGACGTAGTCTTCTGGATTCTTTTCTCTCAGCACTTTAAAAAGGCTGTCGTAATTTCCTTCTATTTTCTATGAGAAATGCTCATTTATTCAACTTACTTTTCTTTTATATTTAAAGATTCTATTTGTTTATTTGAGAGAGAGAACATGAGTGGAGGGACAGGCAGAGGGAGAAGCAGACTCCCCACTGAGTACAGGGCTCAACACAGGGCTCTGAGGACCCTGAAATCATGACCTGAGCTGAAGTCAGACGCTTAACCAACTAACTACTCAAGCACTCCTGTCTTTAGTTTTTAGTAATTTGAATTTCATGCACCTGGATGTGATTTCTTTGAAATTATACTGTTTGGGATCCCTGGGTGGCGCAGCGGTTTGGCGCCTGCCTTTGGCCCAGGGCGCGATCCTGGAGACCCAGGATCGAATCCCACGTCGGGCTCCCGGTGCCTGGAGCCTGCTTCTCCCTCTGCCTGTGTCTCTGCGCCCCTCTCTCTCTCTCTGTGACTATCATAAATAAATAAAAAAAATTTAAAAAAAAGAAATTATCCTGTTTATGGTTCACTAAGCTTGAATATATACATGGTTCACCAAACTTGGGAAGTTTCCAGTCATTAATTCTTTCGTGGGCTTTGAAGAGGTTTTTCAAGTTTTGGGTTGTTTTGTTTTTTTTTTTTAAGATTTTAAAAAATATTTATTTAAGCAATCTCTACACCCAATGTGGGGCTCAAATTCATGACCCTGAGATCAAAAATCACATGCTCTTCTAACTGAACCAGCCAGGCACCAGTCGAGTTTTTATTTTAATCACTTGGTGCTTATCATGACAAATGCACTCCTTAATTACCATCACCTATTTCTCCCAATCCCTCCACCCAGGTCCCCTCTGGCAACCATCAATTTTCTATGGTTAAGAGTCTGTTTCTTGGTTTGTGTGTGTCTCTCTCTTTTTTCCCCTTTGTTGATTTGTTTTGTTTCTTAAATTCCACATATGAGTGAAATCATGGTATTCATGTTTCTCTGACTGACTGACTTATTTCCCTTAGCATTATACTCTCTAGCTCCAACCATGTCATAGCAAATGCCAAGCTTTCATTCTTTTTTATGGTCGAATAATATTCCGTTGTGTGTGTGTATGTCTGTATGTACATATATATATGCCACCTCGTCTTTATCCATTCATCCATCAATGTACTTTTGGGCTGCTTCCATAGCTTGGCTATTGCAAATAAGCCAAGACCTGCTTGGCTTTACTGCTTGGCTGCAGTAAACATCAGGGTACATGTATCCCTTTGAATTAGTGTTTTTGTGTTCTTTGGGTGAATACCCAGTAGTGCCATTGCTGAATCATAAGGTAGTTCTATTTTTAATTTTTTGAGGAACGTCCATACTGTTTTCCACAGTAGCTGCACCAGTTTGCACTCCCACCAACAGTGCATGAGGGTTCTTTTTCCTCGACATCCTTGCCAACATCTGTCGTTTCCTGACTTGTTGATTTTAGCCATTCTGACAGGTATGAGGTGATATCTCATTGTGGTTTTGATTTGTATTTCCCTGATGATAAGTGATGATGAGCATCTATTCATCTGTCTGTTAGCCATCTATATGTCTTCTTTGGAGAAATGTCTGTTCATGTCATCTATCCATTTTTTAAGTGGATTATTTGCTTTTTGGGTGTTGAGTTGCATAAATTCTTTACACATTTTGAATGTTAACCCTTTACCAGATATGTCATTTACAAATGTCTTCTCCCATTCAACAGGCTGCCTTTTAGTTTTGTTGATTGTTTCCTTCACCTTAGAGAAGCTTTTTATTTTGATGTAATCCCAATAGTTTATTATTGCTTTTGATTCCCTTGCCTCAGAGGAGTTTTATAGAAAAAAGTTGCCATGGTAGATGTTGGAGAAATTCTGCCTGTGCTCTCCTCTAGGGTTTTTTTGATTTCAGGTTTCACATTAGGCCTTTAATCCATTTTGGTTTTTTTTTTTTTTAAAGATTGTATTTATTTATTCATGAGAGATACAGAGAGAGGCAGAGACATAGGGAGAGGGAGAAGCAGGCTCCATGCAGGGAGCGTGATGTGGGACTCATTTCCAGAACTCCAGGATCACGCCCCTAGCTGAAGGCACACGCTTAACTGCTGAGCCACCCAGGCGTCCCTCCTGTAATCCACTTTGAATTTATCTTCATGCATGGTATAAGCAAGTGGTCCATTTCATTCTGTTGCATGTTGCTGTCCAGTTTTCCCAACACCACTTATTGAAGAGATTGTCTTTTTCCCTTTTCATATTCTTGCATCCTTTGTCAAAGATTAATTGACCATATAATGTGGGTTTATTCCTGGATTTTCTATTGTGTCCCATTGATCAGTGTGTCTATTTCTGTGCCATCACCACTGTTTTGATTACTATTTTGTGAAATAACTTTAAATCTGAAATTGTGATGCTTCCAGCTTCGCTTTGCTTTTTCAAGATTCCTTTGGGTATTCAGGGTATTTTTTGGTTCCATACAAATTTTAGGATTGCTTGTTCAAGTTCCATAAAAAATGCTGTTGGTATTTTGATAGGGATTGGATTAAATGTATAGATTGCTTTGGGTAGTATAGACATTTTAACAATATTTGTTCTTCCAATCCATGAGCATGGAAAATCTTACCATTTCTAAAAATGTAAAATGCTTCATGATTTTACATGTCATCCTTGCATAGAGTCCATGCTAATCTTCTCTGTATTGCTCCAATTTTAGTATGTGTGCTACCAAAGAGCACCTAGCCATTAACTCTTTAAACATTTTTCTCTTATCACATTCTTTCAGTTATCTTTCTGGAATTCTGATAACATTGAAGTTAGATCTTTTGGTGTTACCCTATAAGTTCCTGAAGCTCTGTTTATCTTTCAACATTTTTTTTTTAGTTGTTGTTCAGAATGGATATTTTAATGGAACAATTTGTCATCCGGATTTTGCTATTGAATCCAACCAATGAATTTTTCAAATTTTCAGTTTTTGTATGTTTTTAGTTCTAAAATTTTCATTTTGTTCTTCACTTGAGATCTTCCATTTATTTGCTGAGACTCTTTAGACTTCCATTTATTACACTTCTTGGAGCACTGTTATCATACCTATTTTTAAGTCTTTGATAATTCCAACATATATGTCTTGTGGGCATCTATTGATTACCTTCTCCCTTGAAAGTTAAAATTTTCTTTGTTGTGTGCTGAATAATTTTAGATTTTAATGTAGACATTTTGAATATTATGTATGAAACTTGGGTCTACCTTAAATCCTCAGGAGAATGTTGATATTTTTGTTGTAGAAGGCAGTCAACCTATTCAGGTTGCAAGTTTCAATCTGTATTCTAGGAATTGTGGTTCCAATGTCAGTTCAGTTTTCAAAGCTTTTACAGTGTTTTTTTTTTTTTAAGATTTTATGTATTTATTCATGAGAGACACAGAGAGAGAGAGGCAGAGACACACACAGAGGGATAAGCAGGTTCCCTGAAGGAAGCCCAATGTGGGACTTAATCCCAGAACTCCGGGATCACACCCTGAGCCAAAGATGCTCAACTGCTGAACCACCCAAATGTCCCAACTTATTCAGTGTTATTCTAAACTGTCCCACATGTGCACCACCTATTGGCCAATCTAGGACCTGAGCAGTGGTCTATTCCATAGTTCAGTTCTCAAAGCCTTTGGTACTGTGTAGGGTCAGGTCGACACATCACAGCCCACAAGTGAGCCTGGGATTCCATACACCACTTTATGTATCACTCTCTTGAGCTCCCTTCTTGTCACATTTGCTGTGACATTTCTAGTTCCCTGAAGGCCTTCTTTCAGTTCTATGTCCAGAAAGCCAGGGCTTTAGTTTCCATTATCTCCCATGCACTTCCCATGACTATCCCTACATACAAGACCAAGCAGCAGAACAGAGAGAGAAAAAAATACAATGGATAGTTGCCCCATTGGTCTTGGACCACATTTCCTCTGCTCAGAGATTACTCTCATTCAGTGTTTTAGATACCTGCCTTTTCACCACTATCTGAGGGTAAATTGGTTCTGAGAATGAAAGTGTTACTGAAAAGAAATTTGTGCCATATCTTCATATCTTGTATAACAGCTTTACTTATTTTTTAGGGCAGATTGCAGTTATATTATGGATAATCAAATCTCCAAATAAGTTTTCTATAATAATAGGAATTACTTTTATAATCATAAATAATAAATATTACTTGAAAATAAAATAGCTATACACATTGTTAAGAAGCTTCTCCTAACTCTGTAATGCTGGTTTAATGTGATTGCTGAAGTCATAGGCACATACCACCACTGTTCTGACACAGAATCCTTTTTTTTTAAAGTAGGCTCTACATCCAACGTGGGGCTCGAACTTATGATTCCGAGATTAAGAATTGCATGCTCTAACGACTGAGCCAGACAGGCACCCCGTTCCCACACAGAAACCTCAATTTTTAAAGCTTGGCTGAGTTCCAGTCACAGCAAAGCAATCAAAAGAGCCTTCTAACTTGGGAAAATTCCATGTTCTCTTTGTTCTCATCTTATTGTGGCTGTTCACAATGAGAGATAAAAAGGTCAGGACTTTGGCTTTCAAAAACCAACGTGGACATATCAAGATAAATACAGTCCTGAACTCATTTGCATAAATGAATCTCTAGTCAATTCTTCAGGACAGAAGATGTCCTTGAGGGCAGTCCGCCATGAGCTTGAAATTATTATCATAGAATTCATGTTTAACTGCTTCCTCTTTCCCATTCATGGTTGAAGTTCAATGGGTCAGAGATAGGTAAACAGTTAATGGTTTGATGTTACGGAAACTGAATAATGAAAGTTCACATATTGAGAAGGAGGAATATGATATCAGAAAAAAATGTTCCTCCCTTTAATAAAGAAACTATAATTAGAGGAAGACCATTAAACTAGTCACTTGACTTGACAGCAACTGGGATTCACCCCCCCCCCCAGACACTTTGTTATAAGGGTCTGTGTTGATGAGAAAACTAAGAGATATGGAATATCACCTATGGCAAATAAAATAAATAAAAATATTGAAATAAACAAATGAAATCTTTAGTCAATTCTGTCTTGGCCACAAGAGTAGTATTGTTATCACAGATTCCAGGTAATAGTCACAATATATGTGAAAAGTGACTAAACTCTAGGAACAGGAAGCAGATCAGTATTTGCCAGGAGCTGGAGGTCACAGAAGGAGCTGATCTTAAGAAATACAGGGAAATATTTGGAATGATGGAACTGTTCCATAATTGAATTATAGTGTACTTTACGCTTTTTCAAAACTTGCAGGGTGAATCTTACTGTCCTTAAATTGTATCTTAATAAAATACTGTATGTGCCTGGCAGATAGTAGGTAGTCAACAAGAGAAACAGAGAAATAAGTTTTTGCTTTAGAGGATGAGTTATGTTCTAGAAAATGGAAAGAATATGAGGGCCAGTCCATAAACTTCATACTCATACCTTGAAAAGCCAATGTGATCAGTGTAACAAAAGTTGGAATGCCTATAAACCTTGTTTCTATCATTCTCCATTGATAAGATACAGGAATAGGGTTTTAAAAAGGTAGCAACTGGGCAGGCCTTGTCAGGTCTCTCCAGTTTGGAGGTAGAAAAAGCAATTTATAAGTAAAATGACTCAGCAGAAGTGTATTTAATGGGCCTTTAAACCCTAGGACTGACAGTTGCATAGTGGTGACAACACTCTAGGTCAAAGTCACATTAGCCAGTAACATTTGAATAAATGAAGCATGAGGCTTTCCCACAACTCTCAGGTACTTTGAAATATGTGCTTCCACAGATATGTGACTGGGAAAGGGACAGAGCATGAGGTACGTGGCAGCCACTGAAGTGGACAGAAGTGAAATAGGGTCAAACAATGGGGTATTTTCTAAGCTCAAGTTTTTGGCATGCTATAGATTTATTCACTACTAACAATGGTAAAGAGTTAACATTTCTTGAGTTCTTACATACAATGTCCAGAAATTTGCCAAATGTTTTACATTTATTGCTCACAATAATCTATTACTATAGGTTTTATTATTGCCTCCATTTTACAGATAAAAGAACTGAGGCTAGGATGTTGAGTCACTTGCCCAAAGTCACAAGGTAGATGGGTATAGCAGAACTGGGATTGAAATACAGCCTCTCGGGATCCCTGGGTGGCGCAGCGGTTTGGCGCCTGCCTTTGGCCCAGGGCGCAATCCTGGAGACACAGGATCGAATCCCACATCAGGCTCCCGGTGCATGGAGCCTGCTTCTCCCTCTGCCTGTGTCTCTGTCTCTCTCTCTCTCTCTCTCTCTGTGACTATCATAAATAAATAAAAAAAAATTTAAAAAGAAATACAGCCTCTCAAAATCTAAACTTCTTCATCCTAATCACTGTCCTACAATTGACTATTTGCTCACAACAAATGCTTTTTATTGGGTCTTCTAATAGCAATAGAGTATTTATTGAAGAAAAAATATTCCTTCCTTTTATAAATTGCTATTGTAGAAAGAGTTTGTGAAGAAGGACAGATATATTGAAAATTCAAGATATTTTAGATTTTTTAAATTATTTTTTTAGAGAGAGAGAGAGCACAAGTGGGAGGGGCAGAGGGCATGGGAGAGAGAATCTCAAGTAGACTTTGTGCTGAGCACAGAGCCAGAGACAGGGCTCCCTTTCACGACCCTGAGATCACCACCTGAGCTGAAACTAAGAGTCAGCCCCTTAACAGACTATGCCACCCAGGCACCCCTTAGATTTTTAAATGAGAGCCTGAGAGCTTCTGTCTTTAGTCTGAAGCTTAAATATGACTCTATTTCTATGGGGAAAATAGCAAATCTTTGTGGAGATTGGCAACATTCTGCTGAAAGTCCTGAGGCCTGTACTTCTAACCTTAATGCAGAGCGCCTTGACCTTGTCCTGAAACACCATTTTATAAGGCACAGCTTATAAAAATGGGATAGAATAAGCCAGAGCCTTGAATGATAGCTGAGCAGATATTGAGGTAAAGAACTCCACATGAGTCTTAGTCTAAGTTGAAGCCAACATCTGGTAATCAAATTCTCTATTTCTTAAGACTGACAATGATCCTACACTTCTTGAAGCCAATACATGGAATAAATAAAGTCTCATAAGCATCCAGAACACAAAACTTTCATTATATGATAGTTTAACTTTGATGAAAGAAAAGTTCTGAAGAATCAGGGCTACTTTTCTTTGTTCAGGAAAAATTAGAATTCATTTCAGAAACTCTACTTTTCCTGTTAGAAGGACTGTGTTGAATTTAAACATACCATGAATCATTCAATAAAACTGTTCTTACCTTTCCAGAAGATAGTAGAACTAGAGTCTATGGTTATTTCATTTATTGTCTAATAACATATAAGATTTATTATTTATACCAAATTTTTTAGCTCTTGAATATATGCAGCTTAAATACTTCATTTATACTATTCTTTAATTTTCCCATCTTCATTGATCTGGCCTTCTTAAGCTCTTTTTGGAAGGAAGAATGAAACTTTTCTTCTGCAGTGAACCATATAAATATTCACATTAAATGCAATAAGTACTATGACTAGTCAGTTCAAGTCAAACTTTACTATAAATCAGATACAAAAGAGCTTTTGGGAGCACCTGGGTGGCTCAATGGTTGAGCATCTGCCTTTGGCTCAGGTCGTGATCCCGGGATCCTGGGATAGAGTCCCATATCAGGCTCCTTGCATGGAGCCTCCTTCTCCCTCTCTCTATGTCTCTGCCTCTCTCTGTGTGTGTCTTTCATGAATAAATAAATAAAATCTGGGGTAATAAAAGAGCTTTCTAAAAATATTTTTGGATTTCCGATATGGACCTGTTTATGGACCTGTAAGACTATGTTGGAAAGGAGTTTTACTTAACTGAAGAGATTTTAATTACAATCTTAGGCTTAAAAATATACATGTGCATAGATACATGCATAAATCACAAACAGGTATTAAAATCATTTTCTTGTCGAAAGCCTTAAAGGGAGCATGCATACACATTCACGATACTGAATCTGATGTTTTGAGAATGTTAATGCTTTTAGCAGGATAAGTAATCCATTACATCCATATATTACTTTATGTTTCATCAAACCCTTTTATATTTACTGTCACATTGATCTTCACACCATTTCTGTGAAATCAACAAAGCAAGAATTAATTTCTTTTTTAAAAAAACCACATCAACTGGGCACCTAGGTGGCTCAGTCAGTTAAGCGTCTGCCTTTGGCTCAGGTCATGATCCCAGCCAGAGTCCTGGGATCAAGTTTCCTTTCAGACTCCTTGCTCAGTAGGGAGTCTGCTTCACCCCTCCCTTTGTACTTCCCCACTGCTTATTCTCCCCCCCCCCTCTCTATCTCTCTATCTCTCTATCTCTCTCTCTCTCTCTCTCTCTCTGGTGCATGCAGGCACATGCAAACTCAAATAAATTTTTTTTAAATCTTAAAAAATTTTTTTTTTAAATCACAGCAACTTTTATTTGGTTACCAAAGAAAAGCATTCTTGCAAATGTGAAAGATGAAAGTAGAAAGAAAAATTTGGTGGGTTTTCCCCTTCATTCTACAGAAAGAGACACTTGAGAGTCAGAGAGGTTCAATGGCCGACTCTCAGTCTAACAGCTAGAAAGTAGACCTGGGGTTGAAATCTAGTCTGACTCCAAGACTTGGGAGTTTTATTCTTTCAACAATGTTTAGTGAGCACAGACAGTGTCGGGCTCTCTGATAACTATATCCACTATACCACAGTGCCTCTTAGTTAGGAGTCACAAGACACAGAATTTTATAGCTTGAAACATCTGCAGAACTCAGATCCAAAATATATGATATGACCACACTATTAGCAGAATTATTATTTTTTTCATTTTAAGGAGAGTGTTTAATTTGCTAATTAAAGTAGAATTACCTTCCCAAAATTCTGTTTAAATTATTTGGTGAGTACCTTCAATCCAACAATCACTTTAGTGATTGAGAGTCTGCACATTAATGTAGATTAGAGCTACCATGGACCAACCATTCCCATAAATGACCACATTTATTTTGTAAGATGTAAACTTTAAGACATGTGGCCACTAGAGTCTATTGGTGGTTGAGGTTGAAAGGATGGATGTCAGCCAGTTTGATGAACCACTGAAGATATTTCCAAAGGCCTAGACTTGCCCCTTTAGTATGGTGAAATGGTTGTCATTAAACTATTGTTGACAGGTTTTGGAAAACTGACTTTTTAGGGAATTGTTCTAGGAATATTTGGTTTAAGTGCCAACTTTTGGTGAAAGGTCTCAAATTTAGGATTTTATCTCCAACTGATGTTATATGTATACTCTGTACTTAGGTTTGGGGATGTCATAACAAAGTACCACAAACTGGGTGGCTTAAGCAATAAAGATTTATTGTTTCAGTTTTGGACGCTAGAAGCCTGAAATCTGAGATGTCAGCAGAATTTGTTCCTTTAGAAGACTATGAGGGAGAATCTGTCTCATGCCTCTACTAGCTTCTGGAAGTGCAGACATTCCTTGGTTAGTAGCATTCCCTGTGTCTTCCCTCTGTGTGTGTCTGTGTCCAAGTTTCTCCTTTTGATAAGGACACCCATCATATTGGATTAAGGCCCCCCTAACAACATCACTTTAACTTAATTAGCTCTGTCGATATCCCAGTTGCAAATAAGTCACATTCTGAGGTACTGGGGGTTAAGGATTCAACATATCTTTACTGGGGTTGTGATGGCAATTTTATATGTCAACTCAGAGGATGTTTTGGATTAGAGTAACATTTAAATTAGTGAACTCTGATCCTGGAGACTCAGGATCAAGTCCCACATCAGGCTCCTTGCGTGGAGCCTGCTTCTCCACTGCCTGTGTCTCTGCCTGTCTCTCTTTCTCTCTGTGTGTGTCTCTCATGAATAAATAAATACAAATATTTTTTTTAAAAGTTGGGAGGCAGCCTGGGTACCTCAGCAGTTTAGCGCCGCCTTCAGCCCAGAGCATGATCCTGGAGATCCGGAATCGAGTCCCACGTCTGGGTCCCTGCATGGAACCTGCTTCTCCCTCTGCCTGTGTCTCTGCCTCTCTCTCTCTCTCTCTCTCTCTCTGTGTGTGTGTGTGTGTGTGTGTGTCTCTCATGAATAAATAAATAAAATCTTTAAAAATATAAACTTTTTTTAATAATTTAAAATTAAAAAAATAAGGGTGCTTAAGTGGTTCAGTCAGTTAAGCATCTATCTTTGGCTAAGATCATGATCCCAGAGTCTTGGGATCAAGTCTCATACCAGGTTCCCAGCTCCATGGGGAGCCTGCTTCTCCCTCTCCCTCTGCCTGCCTCCCTATCCCCCTGTTTGTGTTCTCTTTCTGTCAAATAAATCTTTTTTAAAAAATTAAGTTAAAAATTAATTTAAAAGTCTTCCTGAATAAACTCCAGCCTTATTTAATCACTCTCTAATTTTTTTTTCTTTTTTAAAAATTTATTTATTTAGAGAGTGGGAAGGAGGGGCAGAAGGAGAGGGAGAGAATCTCAAGCAGACTACTTGCCCAGCATGGCTTCACATAGGGCCTGACCCCACAACCTGAAATCGCCACCTGAGCTGAAATTAAGAGTCAGTATCCCAGCCAACTGAGCCACCCAGGCTCTTGTAACTACTCTCTAATTAATTCCATATTTAATTCATGATAGTATAAGAGAAATTCTCTCCTTCCATTTTCCACACCGTATTTCCCAGCCTCCTTTCCACATAAGTGTGCTTTTTTAAAAAAAGATTTTATTTACTTATGTATTTACTTATTTATGTATTTAAAGAAAGAGAGAGCATGAGTGGGAGAGAGAATCTGAGCAGAGAGCCTGGTGCAGGACTTGATCCCACAACCCTGAGATCAGGACCTGAGTCCAAACCAAAAGATGCTTAACTGACTGAGCCACCCAGGCACCCCTCACATAAGTGTGCTTTTGTGCAAATTTCTCTCCAATGGCCCATATGTCAACCTAAGAAATTTGGAATCTAAATTATAGCAGGAAGTCACTGAAACATTAGAAATGAATGAGTGATTCTGTTTTACTGGAAGGATTGCACTGGCTAATCTGTAGAGAATGGATCAAAAAAAGCAAAAATGGAAAGGAAGACAAGACAGGAAGTCCAAACATTAATCCAGATGAGAAGATTTCAGCTTTTACTAGGATGTGCAATGAGACTGAGAAAGGAAAAAATATTTGATAGTGGGTTAGATATAGAGAATGAGGCAGAAAGGAGCTTTCCATAATGACTAACAATATAAAAAAAGATTGTCAACCTCATCCATAATAAGATAAATGCAAATGAGATCTATAGTGAGTTCACTTATTTAAGGAAAAATCCAAAATTTTGATAATACACTCCATTGGTGAGACTTGGGGAAAGTCTCATTTAACACTGATAGGAATGCCAAATGGCTTAAACTCTTTGGAAAAGAAGTTAGCAACATAAGCATTTATTGTTTGACTTAGTAAACATTGATACGAAAGATACACTGGCAAATATGCAGAATTGATATATGTGGAAAGGTATACGTCACAGCAACACTTGTAATAGCAACCAATGAGTCTATTAGAGCTGGCTTGTATTGCTTACAAGAATGAGTTGTTAAGGGCAGCCCCGGTGGCTCAGCGGTTTAGCACTGCTTTCAGTCCAGCATGTGATTCTGGAGATCCGAGATTGAGCCCCATGTTGGGCTCCCTGCATGGAACCTGCTTCTCACTCTGCCTGTCTCTCTCTCTGTGCTTCCCATGAATAAATCAGTAAAGTATTAAAAAGAAAAGGAGTTGTTAAATTTTCAGGGATTTTGTAAACTGGTTGTTAAACATAGTGATTATTTAAATTATATAAACTTGAAATTACATAAATTATATTTAAGTGCAGAGGTAATAAGTACTCAAAATTCATCACTTCTTAGGTATTTTACTATATTGTATTATTATCTGTCTCTTGGGAGTTTTACATGTATTATATGTGAATGGTGGAACTTCTACATAATGTAGAATTCTATAGCGCACATAATGTGTGCTACTATACATCACTTCCCAACTTCATATCCAGTAACATGATGTTAGTAGCTTGAACTCAGCCTTGGTGGGAATATTTACACCACATAGAAATTTGCAAACACTCCAAATCAAAGCTTTTTCCCCTGAGGAGAGCTAATTGTTAAACATTTACGCACAACTGGAAATAATCCAAACATGCATCAAAAGCATTTTGGTTGAATAAACCATGATATATCCTTTCAATGAAGTACCATACAACTATAAAAGGAAATAGGGCTATTTTTATATACTCCTATAAAAGTGATCTCCAGAATATACAGACACGTAAAAATAAATAAATAAATAAAAAGCAAGTTAAAAAAAAGTATGTGTGATATGCCTTCAAACACAAGGAAACTACTATAAGGCCATGTATGTTTTTGCTAATTCAAATTTTTAAACCGAAGGCTATGGCAGAAAAGTTTTAACTGGCTACATACTAGGAAGAGAGAAGAGACTATAAGAAAAATGGGAATAAATGTTAAATTCTTTGAATGTATCTTGTTTCAGGACACCTGGGTGGCTCAGCAGTTGAGCATCTGCCTTCAGCTCAGGGCATAATCCCAGGGTCCTGGAATCGAGTCCCACATCAGGCTCCCTGCATGGAGCCTGCTTCTCCCTCTGCCTATGTCTCTGCCTCTCTCTGTGTCTCTCATGAATAAATAAATAAAATCTTAAAAAAAAAAGAAAAAAAAAGAAATATACCTTGTTTGGTAGATTTCTTTGGAACCATACAAATGTTTTACATAATTAAAAATTAAGATCTTATTACAAAAAGAAATCCCTAAACATCTGAAGCAGAATGAAGCAAATCAATCTAGGCAATGAATTGGTGGTATTATCACATAAAGAAGAGTTATTTCAAATGGACCAAAAACACAATAATTTTATTTGTCTAGTCAGATATATACTGAAGATCAGTGCTCTGTGCTATATATATAATATATATATATATTATATATTATACTATGTATATAGTGCAAATATATATATATATATATATATATATATATATATATATATATATATAAAATGTAAAAAAAGTCTTGGGACACCTGGATGGCTCAGTGGTTGAGCGTCTGCCTTTGGCTAAGGTCATGATCCTGGGGGTCCTGGGATCGAGTCCTGTATTGGGCTCCCCGCAGGAAGCCTGCTTCTCCCTCTGCCTATGTCTCTGCCTATCTCTCTTTGTCTCTCATGAGTAAATAAATAAAATCTTTTTAAAGAATCTTAAACAATTTTCAGTAATCGTATTGCTAGTGATAAAATTGATTGTTACTCTGAAACTATTGTATACAACCTATGACAAAGAAAATAAGTAATGATGCTTATGTCATTAAGAACCAATATATTTTACAGTAGTAGAAGACATCATAAATACAAAATTAAAGAAGTTAAGTAAAAAGATTGTATTCTTAGATTTAAAATATTGCGAATCCATCTTTTCTCTTTAAAAAATTTTAGATATTTCCTAGCTCTGAGCTCTAAACAAGTCTAGAGACAATGACCATGGCAGCAGGAGTAAGCATGCCTAAAATCCAGATATTGATCTCTTATTACCACTTTCCAATACTGGATTCCTTGTAGAAATAGACGATTTCAGTGCTGAAACAAGAGGTGTCTAAAATGATCTTAGAATCATGCCACAAAACAGCAAAACTACCAAGGACTACTGAAGTTTGTCAAAAGGAATCAGGAGTCAAATTGGAAGAAGCTCCTGCTAGTCAAAGATGACATAATTTGGGGATCCCTGGGTGGCGCAGCGGTTTGGCGCCTGCCTTTGGCCCAGGGCGCGATCCTGGAGACCCGGGATCGAATCCCACGTCGGGCTCCCGGTGCGTGGAGCCTGCTTCTCCCTCTGCCTGTGTCTCTGCCCCCCCCCTCTCTCTCTGTGACTATCATAAATAAATAAAAAAAAATTTAAGAAAAAGATGACATAATTTGAGCATCTGTAAATATAATGGCTGCAATGGATTGAAACACATAAAAATATTTTTAAAAGTTCATTGGCCACCCATACAGTATGATACAGAATCAACCCATTATACTAAAAGTTGATAAGAAACGTGAAAGAATAGAGTATTTTGTCTTTCCCATTTGAAATGTACTGCTGGGTAACCAAAAGTTGTGAGAGGAAGTTTCTTTTTATAGAGGTATTTCAGGCCATGGGGCACCTGAGTGGCTCAGTCACTTAAGCTGCCAACTCTTGCTTTTGGCTCAGGTCATGATCTCAGAATAGAGGGATAGAGCCTCTCCTCAGGCTCTGTGCTCAACGTGGAGTCTGCCTGTGATTCTCTCTCTACCTCTCCCTCTGCCCCTTCCCCCACTTGCACTTATTCTCACTTTCTAAGATAAATATATAAAATCTTAAAAAGAAGAAGAGAAAGAAAGAAAGAAAGAAAGAAAGAAAGAAAGAAAGATTGATTTCAGCCAGTAAATGAAGAAGCAATGATAGAACATTAACAGTTTATAACCACTGCCAGCATAATAGATCTATTCTAAAACAATGACCATCAAAAGTTATCAAGATGGCAAAAGAGAAAGACAGACATACATGCTTCCTGATGGAAATGCCCAGTACTTTATATGAAATATTCTTATAAAAAAACAAACCTGGATAGTATGGAGTTTCCACAAGAAGTTAAAAATAGGGCTCCTGGGTGGATCAGCTGTTGAGCACCTGCCTTTGGCTCAGGTCATAATCCTGGGATCAAGTCCTACACTGGGCTCCTTGCAGGGAGCCTGCTTCTCCCTCTGCCTATGTCTCTGCCTCTCTCTGTGTCTCCCATGAATAAATAAATAAAATATTTTTTTAAAAAAGAAGTTAAAAATAAAACTACCCTACAATCCAGTAATGACACTACTGCATACTTACCCAAAGAATACAAACAAAACAAAAGAAAATTAATTCAAAGGGATATATGCACCTCTATGTCTATTGAAGCATTGTTTACAATAGCCAAACTATGGAAGCAGCCCAAGTATCCATTGATATACGAATGGATAAAGAAGATGTGAGATCTATATATAATGGAATATTATTCAGCCATAAAAAATAAGATCTTGCCATTTGCAAACAACATGGGTGGAGCTAGAGACTATTATGCTAATCAAAATAAGTCAGTCAGAGAAAGACAAATACCATATGATTTCACACATACATGGAGCTTACAAAATGAATGAACAAAGAGAAAAAAAAGAGAGAGAGACAAACCAAAATACAGACTCCTATAGAGAATAAACCAATAGTTACCAGAGGGGAAGTAGATGGTTGGGTGAAATAGGTGATGGGGAGTGGGAGTGCATTGTCATGATGAGCATAACAAGAAATACAGAGGACAAAGGGAAATGACAAAGCAATAGCTTTTTCTTCATCAAATATATTTCTGGGACAAGGGGGAGGCAGAGGAAGGGGAAAGAATAAGAAAGACTAAAAGAAATTTAAGAGACATCGATAATTGCCATATGTGGACTTTATTTGAATTTTTATTTAAATCAACATTAAAAAAATAATTATGAGACCATTTGTGGTATTTTGATAAAGTCTTTAAAAAGAGTCTTTATCTTTTTAGAGATAAATATGAAAATATTTGTGTATAAAAGAGTATGGTGTTTGGGATTTATTCCAAAATAATCTAGTTCAGGGAGTGGTAGACTGAGCAGTTATATAAATGAAACAAGACTGGCCATTCTAAATGTTGAAACCAGATATCCTCATATTGTTGTAGATGTTATATGTTTTCCATAATAAGAAGTTAAAGTTTGGGGGTGGTGGTGTCTGGATGGTTCAGTTGATAGAACATGTGACTCTCAATCTCAGGATCATGAGTTCAAGCCCTATATTGGGTGTGGAGCCCACTTAAAAAAAAAAGTTAAAAATTTTAAAAGTATGACTATTCAGTTTTTGTTTGAACTGGGGGGGAGGTATGGGTTAAGATGCCATTTTCTGATACTGTCATATTTTAAAGAGGACCAAACTGGGGGTGGGAATGAGATCTAGAAAGAGGTAAATTATTCATTTAATTTTCGGTTCTGAATATGGTTTGTAGTGTCTGAGAGACATGCAAGGGAAGATACTGAGGAGTCAAATAAATAGAAAGTTTGAACCACAGAAGAGACATCTGGACTAGTTATCTAAATTTAGGATTTATCAGCATCTGAGTGGAAATTGTTACAATTACTTAGGGAGAGAATATAATACAGAATAAAAACAAAGTATACTGAGTGCCTATTGCATTGCATTCCAGGCACTACTCTAAATGTTTTAAAAGTATACTTAACACTCACAATAACCCATGAAGTAGATATTACTGCTATCTGCTTTTTATATATTAAGAAACATAGGCACATAAGTCTTGTCTATAACAAGTTTAAGCTTTGTAAATGGGATTTGGATCCTTGAAGTCTAGACTCTGTGAAAAACAGAACACCCCAGGACTGTGACCTAAAGAACTCAGATATCTAGAAGTAGAGGAGAAGCCAAAAAAGGATTCTGAGGAAAAAGCAGCCAACAATGTAGGAGAGAAAAATATTTGAAAGATGTGTCACTATAAGACAAAAGAAGAGCGCATTCAAGAAAGGGAGTGGCCAATAGTAATGAATCATGATGAGAGGTCAAGAGAAATGAGTGCTGAAATTAATTCCATCACTGGTAGCAAAATCAGCTCATGACTCACATCACAGTTTATTGCCATCAGGATACTTTTCAGTAGAATGACTGAGATATGATGTGATTCTAACTTGATAAAAAACTATAATAGCTTCTACTATTGGACATGAATAGCCTCTGCTATAACATATTTTACCTCAAAATACATGGAATACACAATCCCAGACACTCAAAATATAACTTAGAGAGGATTTTTCTGTGGTTACAGTAGAATTTCTTACTGAAAGTATTCATATTAATGATTCTTTTATACGGGGATTTTTCCTAATATATTTAAAATATGATTCAATTTTCAATCTGTCAGACAAAATTTTAAAGACACATTTGCTGTACACCTATATTATGACTTTTATATTTTAGTGTTTGCTACGATTAGGAAGAATTTAAATTTTAAGGAAGAATGAAGCTTTCAAAAACTTAAATAAAAATGATGAGCTTTTCCTACTGCTCAAAGATTATGTTCTTTAAGTTTTCAAATCTTATTTTCAGTTTCAGTGAATAAATTGTTAGCATTCATGTTCTTGGGTACTTAGGAAGAATATTCACATTCTCAGGAAATTTATTTGTGATGTAGATAATAGTCCATTTTCATCTGCATATATGCAGTTAAGGAAATTTCAAGAGCTAAGTACATTGTACATGATAGAAAGTACTAGAGATCTTCCTCTCAAATAATCCATTTGCAATCATCAGTGTTATATTAGCTTAAGTTTTTATTGGATAAAAGAAACCAAACAAAATAAAGTGTTTTTTGGCTTGAATTTTTAAAACCTTAATAACAATACTAGAAAATGGAAGATGCTTACTTTCCATCTATGTGTGTTTGATTTTAAATGATCTAAAGATCAAAAAGCAGTTATTAACAAGCTGATTCTCACGTGTACAAAAAAAAAAAAAAGAGGAAAATGACCAGATACTTGACATAAACTGCATGATGTGAGCAAGCTTATGAAAAGTGAATATACTACTTCTCTTCTCTATAGTGAGAAGAGAAGAAATCATAGATATATTGTAGTTGCCAACTACAGGACCAAAGCACTGGGACAGTGTACACAGTAGGTGTTCAGTAAATCAGTGTAGAACAAGTGAATGAATAAATAAATCACAAATAAAGCTTATGTTTGCACCAGTAATGAGAAGCAGGAGGCAGCAGGTTAAATAAGAATAGCTAAATTGTGCTGCTTAGTTGTCATGTGCCCAGCACTACGAATAATTCTAATGGCCAAGATTTGTTATTGCTTCCCATGTGCCCTACTGCTTACTAGACCATTACTAACTGAAACCTCAATAGGTAATATTATCGTCATCATCATATCTAATCATTCCATCTTATGAGTGAGGCACAGAGAGGTTAAGTAACTTGCCCAAAATCACAAAGCTGGTTAATGGTAGTTCTGAACTTTGAATTTTGGATTTAAAGCCTACTCTTTAAACCACCAAGCCATGTTGCCTACTCTGTGTGGTTAAAACTCTCTATTGCATTTGCTAAAATCTTTCCAGTTTACCCAAGTCCTTTCAGTATGCGTTAGTACTAAACACTTTCAAGCCTGTCTATGGGGTCTGTCTCTATTATCAGCAGCTTCGCTTGCCGCTCCTGGAATATATTTGTTTTCTGGAATCACTGACTTTCAGAGCTGAGTAGCTCCACAGGAGTTACTATAAAGTAGTGGCCAAGTACATGGGCTTTGGTCTCCAGCTAAATGCAAATCCTGGCCTTATCCCATAAAAAGAATTTCTTAAAGTTCTGTTTATTATTAGCCCACCTTGGAAAAAGAGGCAAGTAGAGTGAGAAGAAAGTGGTTATGTACTGCTTACCAGCTACTGCCTATAATAGTTCGTTCTTACTTTTATTTCTTTTAAAGATTTATTTATTTATTTGAGAGTGAGAGAGCTCATGCAAATGAGTGAGGGGAGGGGCAGAGGGAGAGAATCTTCAAGCAGACTCCCTGCTGAGCAAGGAGCTTGACCTCCCCACCCATGAGAATGACCTGAGTTGAAACCAAGAATTGGAGGCTCAACAATCTGAGCCACAAGGCACCACTCAAGTTCTGACTTCTACTAATTATGTCTCTGTCAGCAAAACAGAGCAATCTAGTCATTAAGGATTGGGCCTCTGCTTATGGTAAGTGAGCCTCACTGTCAATGATTCCTTTCTTCTAATGAAGCAACGTCATGAGAAATGAGTAGTGAAAAACTGGCCCATTCTTCTGACAACAGAAGGGGAAAAGTCAACACCATAATAGTAATGAAGTCTAATCCAGTGGTTTTCTAAATGCAATCTGTACTCTCCTGAGGTCTCCAAAGCACTTATGGTGGGTCTGCTAAGCCAAAGCTATTTTTATAATAAAACTAAGAAGTCACTTTTCTTCCTTACTATTTTGTTTACTAGTGGTGTAAAAACAATGGTGGTAAGACTGTTGGTCCTGGGGTGCCTGGGTGGCTCAGTCAGTTGGGCATTGGTCTTCAGCTCTGATCATGATCTTGGGGTCCTATGTCGGGCTCCCTGCTCAGCGAGGAATCTGCTCCTCTCTCTCCTTCTGCCCTTCCCCACAGCTCATTCTCTCTTGCTCTCTCTCTCAGTCTCTAGCAAAAAAATAAATAAAATCTTTAAAAAACAAACAAACAAAACAAAACTGTTGGTCCTTTAGGAAGAATCAAGGCAGTGACACCAAACCACCCTGGTAGTTACATTCTTCACCGTGATGTGCTCACAATATAAATAAAATGCCCGGTTCACATAAGAATATCCTTTATAAGGCAATAAAAATGATTAACTTTATTAAATCTATACATCTTCTTATAAATTCTATATGATGAAATGGGAAATACACAGAAAGCACTTCTGCTGCATACTGAAATTTGGTGATTGTCTCTAGGAAAAAAATTTATGCCACTGTGCAACAAGCAGAACTGCATGTGCTTTCATGGAACATCATTTTTACCTGGAAAAAAAAAAAAGAGTGACAGACAAATAATGGATTACCAGATTGGATATTTGATAGACTTTCACTTTTTAAAAAAAAAATTATTTATTTATTCATGAGAAACACAGAGAGAGAGAGAGAGAGAGAGAGGCAGAGACACAGGCAGAGGGTGAAGCAGGCTTCATGCAGGGAGCCTGACTTGGGACTCGATCCCAGATCTCCAGGATCATGCCCTGGCTGAAGGCGGCGCTAAACCGCTGAGCCACCCGGGCTGCCCACATTTTTTTTTAAATGAACAAGTAAACCTGTCATTCCAAAGAAAACAGCAGATGGTATTTTCTTCAAGAGAAAATTTAAATTTTGGAAAACCTGAGTTTACCAGAGTGAAATTTACAATTTCTCTATACCTAGAAGTCTTTTCTAATGAGAATGGTAGTGATATTAACCTAAATTTTTTTGATGTTGTATAATAAAATGAGCCAATATTCAGAAGATCTGACTAAGTCAATGAACCAGTATCTTCCCAATGACCAATGAATAATATTACAAAATCATGCATTAGTAAAAGACTTATTCACTGTTCAAAATGGATCAGTAGATTTTAACACAACTGAGTACACAAAGTTTATTTATATGGTTTCAGATTCCACATTGTAATTAACCTTTAAAAACTACAACTTGAAGGGGTTTGGTTTAATATAAAAGATAAGAAAACAAGGATGGGCAGAACAAGTGAATGGCCTCAGATATACCTCATTTCAGATATAGTTCCAGATATATCTCATCTCAACTCAAAGATATAACAGCACCATATTATTCCATTGCCAAACCGAATTTGGAATGGAAGCAGACAGGAAATGTAAAGCAAATAGGAAGTGTTGCCAGTATCTGGTCCCATTCTGTCCAACATTTAGAGTCAAAGAATTTCAGATTCAGCAGAAATCTTACATATCATCTAGCCTATCCTTACATAAATTATCTAACCTATCGTCATATTTCAAAGATGAAAAAACTGTGGCCCAGAAAAATTAAGTGTCTCACTCAAGGTTTAATGGTGAGTTAATGCCAGAGATGCAACTGAAAACCACAGGCTTTTTTCTCTGTACCACAACTTGATCATCTAATTGCTTTTTTCCTTGATTGTCTGTTCCCTATCTTTAAACCTAGACTGAGGTTTTCTTAACCACAACAAAAAAGACACAGCATGCTAAAGAATTGGTTAAATAGAATCAAGGAACCCTATTTACTTTCAAAAAAGAGAAAGGTTTGTTAAATGCTAAGAAGTTCATAATAGTCTAGTCAGTTAACACAGGTTCTTAGGTTTCAATTACAGAAAAACATTACTGCCAAAGTCCACAAGTGCTATCCTAATTTTTCAGATTACTTCCTTAGAAAGTGTGCTTTTGATCTGCTCTTCCAAAGAAGAACACAAGTGCAGACTTCAATGCTTAATCAAGTTAAAAGCTTCTCCCTGGGGTAACTGAAATTTTTATCAAAGGGGCGATAGACCTGGCTGCAGCTGCAACAAAGAAGTGCCATATAAAGCCAAGTGGAAAGCAGTTATACATCATTGGTGGTACGGGGCCATTGAACATGCTCATATTAATTGGAATCTATTGCACAGGACATTCCACTACATGCTGGGCAAATGACCCTGAAAGTTTTGAGTCTCTCTGGTGTATAAAAAAAGTTCAGATGTAAAAATAATCATACAGATGGTGGATTCTCTATCCTTGAATGGGCCTAGCCACCCTGAGATCTGGGTGGCTGGAAAATTTCTTTTTTAAATAATGCCCTTTGAGTGAGTCCACATATATGCATCTTCTTTTACAACCATTTGAAAACTTGTCTTCTAATAATTTCACACAGAGCTTTCAGCGTAGCAACATTCAAAAGAATAAAACTAATGAAATACAGCAACTTTTACATTTTTACTTTTGTGCTTTGGGAAAATTCCGATTAAAAGATGTGAGGCAGTCCAAGTTGGAATTTCTTTATTGCTCCCAAAATGAATAACTTCTAATCTAATAAAAAAATTAGACAGATTTAAAGCCAAGGTAGTATGGAATATGTTTCAGGTATATTAGGATGCAACCCTTCTGCACTTATGATTTAAATTCTTGGATCCTTATATCTCATATTGTTCCTGATTGCAGGTTATGTGTAAAGGGCAGTCATGGCATTGGTCCTTTAGGCAGAAGCCATTCCTGAACTTAATCACAGCCTCTTTACCCTATTCTTCAAGCTAAATACCAAAAGAAAACCCCAGATATTATAATGTCAATGAATAATGGCCCTAAAATGTCAGAAATATTGTCAAGATATAGCCAAATGATAAGACTAATCCCTTTTTCAGAGTCCCAAATCTTGTCCAATTTTATAAATAAATTATCTAGAATACAAATCAATGAAAATATAAGCCCTACCTAGATGATGGTCAGAGGATGAATATCCTTTAAAAGTACTGCACTTCAAGCCAACTTTCATTTACTCAAAACTGGAAGCCTCAAACTTTTATGTGTATCGATCTTTTCATCAAGCCATACAACAAATGTTAAAAAAAAATGCTGAGTTTACATTACATCCAGGTTCTCTTTTCCCCCAGGAATCAACACAAAATATTGACTGGATATTTGATTAACATATTTCTCTAAAACATAACATTCATGAGCAGTTTGAACCCAGAAATCAACACATTTACAAACATCTTAAACTATTTAAAGCGAATAGAATAACTATACTTTTTTTCTTTCATATCCATAACCAGAACCTTTTCTATATTTACCCTTCTACCAACTGGTGAAATTTCAGTGATTTCTACCTTTCATAAAATGATTACTTCAGAATCAATTGGAGTCCCCAAATGTGGGCATTATTATTGCCTAGGAGAACAGAAAGGATATTTATAACTAGAGCTTATTAGATGTGGGAGAGCTTCTATGAATAACCTCTTCCTCAAGGGTCAAATATCAATGAATATAGTGTTTAAGTAGAAGCAACATGACCTCTTCAATCACAATCCACTAGGTAGAATGGAACTAATGAAAGACAAATGACACATGAAAGATCATGATATTCCACTCTGGAATACTCCCCCCTGAGTGGTGTCGTGCATTGAGCAAGAGCCAGAACCAAGATTTAATGGAGATTACAAGATAGGTAAATTCTTTATAATGAATAACTTAGGTCATTGCTAATTTAATTAATTATTCATAATCCACTGTGGCTATCATTGAAATAAAATTAACAGGACATTAAATGAATCATTGTACTACCAAGTCATTATTTTTCTCATAATACTTTTTCCCATAACCCTCTATTAAAATTGATTTGGCCATGATATTTTTTGAGGGATGAGAGCAATCACTATTCTTTAGGTGGATTCATCACAAAATACAAAGGTAGGTATAAATCTGTATTGAGACTATGCTTTTCCTTGATTATCTACTTTCATAAATGTACACCACCTACTATTACACAATCAATCTGTATGTACACCGGGTAATCAAAGCAGAAAAATCTTCATCCCTAGTCAGAGTACGAAGGTTTTCAAACTATCATGTTGTTGTTTTATTTTTCTTTAATTACTGATAAACTGTGATCATTTTACCTACCTAAAAGACCTATGTGAGATATTTGAGGAACGTTTGATGGTCCATTTAACTAAAAATCACTCACTCTTACTTTAATATAGTGGGTTCAGAATCAAACAAATCTAATTTGAATTCAAACACAACATGTATCAGTTCTGCAACTTAGGTCAGGTTATATAAGTTCCTAATCATTAGCTTCTTTTTTTATAAATGGATTCTTTTTTTTCTAAAAACTTATTTATTTATTTATTTATTTATTTATTTATTTATTTATTTATTTATGATAGACAGAGAGAGAGAGGCAGAGACACAGGCAGAGGGAGAAGCAGGCCCCATGCCGGGAGCCCGACAGGGGACTCGATCCCAGGACTCCAGGATCACTCGCTGGGCCAAAGGCAGGCGCCAAACCATTGAGCCACCCGGGAGCCCCTAGCTTTTTTTTTTTTTTTTTTTTAATGAAAATAATACTTTCAATACAAAGTTGTTATGATTAAATGTGAAAATACCTTTAAAACACTTAGCAGTGTCAGACACGTAGTGATTACATGGATAAGTGGCAGTTATCAGGGCCATCATGGGCTTTATACTTCTTTTGAATTAGAAAAAGCCCTGTGGGTATTCAACTTGGAAAACAAAGCATGAGCTGGATTTTAGCTTTCCCTAGCTACATTAGCTAGGTGCTTCTGCTCGGTGTACGGACTGCAAAACTGTACTCAGAGATCTTAGGAGCTGCTGTCAACTATAGCACCTGAAATTTCCATCATTTAAATAATTCCTTGTGAATAAGGTTTTTTTCCACCCTCCAGAAACCCCCTGCTATTTAGATACTTAATAAAAATAAGATGATCAGATGTTTAATTACACACACTACTGGTGAGAGTATAAATTGATATCATTTCTCTGGAAAGAAAAAGGGTAATATTCATCAAGAGCCTTAAACAGGCTTATATCTTTTGGTCTAGTAATTCCATTTTGAGACTTTACTTTAGAAATAATCAGAGACAGTGTGCCTGGTTGGCTAGTCAGTTGTGTTTGTCTTCAGCTCAGGTCATGTTGAACCCTGAGTTGAGTTCCCTGGTCAACGGGGAGTCTGCTTCTCCCTCTCCCTCTCAAAATAAAGAAAATCTTCTTTAAAAAGAAATAATCAGAGATGCAGAGATATATTTATCTAGTGTTATACATAATAGTGAACATTGGAAACTACCCAAACATCTAATTATAGTGAAATGGAATACTCTGCAGCCACTTAAATTGCTTCTCAAAGAAGTTTCAATAACAGCAAAACTTACTAAAATGTGGAGCGAAAAAAAAGCATGATGCAGAATTGCATATTTACATGATTTCATTAAAAAATACATAGAAAAAATCCTGGGATAAACTAACAAAATATTTACAGTATTTCTCTTTGAATAGAGCCATTACAGGTGATTTTCAGATTCTTTTTCACCTATTCTCCTTAGAATGAGCATTTTTATTATTAAAAACAGAAAAAAAGTGGGGATCCCTGGGTGGCTCAGCGGTTTGGCGCCTGCCTTTGGCCCAGGGTGTGATCCTGGAGTCCTGGGATCGAGTCCCGCATCGGGCTCCTGGCATGGAGCCTGCTTCTCCCTCCTCCTGTGTCTATGCCTCTCTCTCTCTCTGTGTCTATCATAAATAAATAAATAAATATTTAAAAAAAAAAAAACAGAAAAAAGTGTTATTTTAAAAAACATTTTAGTTTTTTAAACTAAGAAACTGGGTGGCTCAGTTGGTTAAATGCCTGCTTTTGGCTCTGGTCCTGGTCCTGGGTTCCTGGAATCTAACCCCCCCCCCCCCCCCCCCCCGCCCCATAGGGTTCCCTGCTTAGTGGGAAGTCTGCTTCTCCCTCTGCCTTTCCTCCAACTCATGTGCGCACACTCTCTCTCAAATAAATATATAAAATATTTTTTTAAATATAAACAAATAAAAATAAAAAACATTTAAAAAATTAAGTTGCTTACAATAAAAGATACATTAGCTAATTAACACTGGTCCTTTAATAAATCAAGTAATATACAACACAATGAAAGAATGAGTAAGTAAAAGTGGTAGGAGGGAAGATACCAGGAATTCCTGGAGCTGAGATTATTTTGAGTAGTCTGAATTACCAATGAGGAAATAGCCAGGGTTTTAACTTGATTGGGCAAGATTATAGTTAAATAAATAATATGAGGATTTCTGTTTTTGGCCAAGGTGGAGTAACTAGGACAAGATATACACTCCCTCCTGAAACAACCACAAAACCAGACAAAACATAAAATGATGGTTTTTAAAGACACTGAGCATTAGACAAGAAAGAAAAATGATCTCTGAGACAGGAAGCAAGTAAATTAAGTAATTGCCCACTGAACTGCCTCAAGAGAATGTCCAGCCTGTGACCTGGGAGAAGTATCCTTCCTCATTTGAGGAATTGGAGCTGGGCATTTGAGAATCTAAAGCAGCTAGAGTTCACAAAGTAGAGTCCCAGAGAGAGAAAATCTACACTGAGAGAGAACTCCAGATATCTGCACAGGTTCCTCTTGGAGTACGGAGGTGTGTACTGATCAATGCATACATGTAAGGAAACTACTATAGACCAGGGGGAAAGCATTCAAAAGATAAGAGGTATAATCTTCAGACCCCATACAGGACTGGAAATAGTTCCAGTTCCCAACACCTGGAAGGGCAACTTCATAATTTATGCAATATAAAGTCAACTATACCGAAGAGTTTTGCCTCAAAAATGGGGCAAAATTACCCCAAGATTAAATGCTTTTCTGATATTGTCTATCAAAATTTGATCCAGAAGGATCAATAGTGCCTATGCAACCTAACTATATCCCAGAACAAAATTCAAGAGTCTTCTTAGGGGGGACGCTTGGGTGGCTCAGGGGTTGGGCGTCTGCCTTTGGCTCAGGGCGTGATCCTGGTCCCCGGATCGAGTTCCGCATGGAGCTCCCTACGAGGAGCCTGCTTTTCTCTGCCTGTGTCTCTGCCTTTCTCTCTCTGTATCTCTCATGAATAAATAAATAAAATCTTTTAAAAATATATATTCTTCTTAGGGATAGAAAAAAATGTCCATTTTACCCCATAAGGTAAAATTACGAAGTCATAATACCGTAAAAAATTACTGAGTGTGCAGATAAGCAAGGCAAGAAAAAAAATAAACAGAAACTGATGTAGAAATGACACAGATGATACAATTATTCAATATGGACATTAAAACACGTATTCCACACATTATAACTATGTACTATACGGTTCAGTAAGTTAGAGGAAAAATTGAAAATGTAGAGACATGAAAGATATTTTTAAAAAGATACAAATCATGGGTGACTGGCTGGCTCAGTTGGTAGAGCACATGACTCTTGATCTCAGCCTTGTGAGTTCAAGTCCCACGTTTAGTGTAGAGATTACTTAAAAATAAAATCTTTAAAAAGATAAGTAAAAGGACACAAATCGAACATCTAGGGATGAAAACTACAATATCTGAGATGAAAAATACACTGGTTAAAAATAACTAGAGGAAGACATTGCAGAAGAAAAGATTAGTGAATAAAGGAATGTGGAAATAAAAACTATCCAAATGAAAAATACAAAAGCAGGAGGAAGACTGAAAAAGAGAAAGAGAACATCTGTAAGTTAAAGAAAATTTGTTCTTAGTAACTGGTAAACTGTGACTGTTTTATCCGCCTACAAGTCAGGGCCCAGACAACAGATACAACCCAAATATCATAGCACAGCTGCTCATATTCTCAGGGTGACCCTAAGAAAGAGGAAATCTTAAAAACAGAGGAAAAAAGACACATTATATACCAAAGGAACAAAGACTACAGATTTCTCATTGGCAACAATGGAGGGTGAAAAATTGTGGGGTATCATCTTTAAAATACGAAAAGGAATAAACTACTAACCTAGAATTCTATATTCAGCAAAAATATCTGCCAAAAACGAAGGCAAAAGAGAAACTCATTCAGATATACAAAAGCTCAAAGAATTCATCATCAGCATGCAGAACTGCACTTTGAAAAAGTTAAAGGAAATCCTTTAAGCAGAAGGAAATGATAGCAGATGGAAATCTAGATCTATGCAAAGGAAGGAAGAACACCAGAAACGGTAACTACATACGTAATCATAAAAATATTTTATTATTTAAATCTTTTAAAAATATAATTAAAGCAAAATATTATTATTTTTATATATTAAAAATATATTTTTATATATTAAAAATATATTTTATATATTAAAAATATATTTTTATATATTAAAAATATATTTTTATATATTAAAAATATATTTTTATATATTTTTATAATTATTATGTAAATAATAAAATATAATTAAAGCAAAATATTATTTTATATATTAAAAATTTATTTTTATATATTAAAAATAAATTTTTATATATTTTTATAATTATTTTTATAATTATTAATATTATTATTAAAGTTATGGGGTTTATAGAATATGTAGAAATAAAATGTATGACAACAATAGTACAAAGACTGTGAGGAAAAAAATGGCAACATACTGTTATAAGGTTGTTATACCATATGATAACTAATTTAATATCCCTGGAAGATAAACTGTGATGACTTGAAGACATATATTGTAAACTCTAAAGCAATAGGTAAAATAACCATCAAAGAGTTATAGCTAATAAGCCAACAATAGAGATAAAATGGAATAATAAAAATGTTCAATTAGTCCAAAATAAAGCAGAAAAAGAGTGGAAAGTAAAAAACAATTGACACAAATAGAAAACAAATAACAAGAAGATAGATTTAAATCTAAAAATTTGGGATGCCTGGGTGGCTCAGTGGTTGAGCATCTGCCTTCAGCTCAGGGCATGATCCTGGAGTCCTGGAATCAAGTTCTACATTGGGCTCCCTGCATGGAGCCTGCTTCTCCCTCTGCCTGTCTGCCTGTGTTGTGTCTCTTCCTCTCTTTCTCTGTGTCTTTAATGAATAAATAAATAAAATCTTTAAAAAATATAAATAATATAAAATAATAAAAAATAAAACCCAAAACTTTATTTTAAAAAATATTTTTTTAAATTTAGTTATTTGAGAGAGAGAGAGCACACAAGTGGGGGGAAGGGGCAGAGGGAGAGGGACAAGCACACTCACTCTTGAGCAGGGAGCCCAACTCAGGGCTTGATCTCAGGACCCTGGGATCATGACCTGAGCTGAAGGCAGACACTTAACTGACTGAGCCACCCAGGCACACCTAAACCCAAACACTTCAATACTCACATTAAATGTATATGATTTAAACACCACAACTAAAAGGCAGAGATTTTCAGATGGAATAAAATAACAAGACTCAACAATATCCAAAACTCATTTCAAATATAGTTACAAATAGGTTAAATACGGGCACCCAGGTGGCTCAGTGGTGGGACACCTGGGTTCAGTGGTTCAGCGTCTGCCTTTGGCTCAGGTCGTGATCCTGGGGTCCTGGGATCAAGTCCTACAGCAGGCTCCCTGTAGGGCCTGCTTTTTCCTCTGCCTATGTCTCTGCCTCTCTCTCTCTGTGTGTCTCTCATGAATAAATAAATAAAATCTTTAAAAGAAAATAGGTTAAATACTAAGGAATGGAAAAAAATACACCAAGCTAACAATAATAAAAATCAAGGTATAGAGACCATATTAATATCAGACAAACTATATTTCAAATCAAAAAATTTATTCCAGAAATAAAGAGGGCCATTTTATAATAATAAAGGGGTCAATTCATCAAAAAGACATAATAATCCTGGGGTGCCTGAGTTAGTCAGTTGGGCATCCTACTCTTGATCTCAGCTCAGTTCTTAATCTCAGGGTCATGGTTTTAAGCTCCATGTTGGCTTCTGTGCTACACATGGAGCCTACTTAAAAAAAAAAAAGATAATAATTCTAAATATTTATACACCTAAAAACAGAGCTTTAAAATACAAGAAGCAAAAATTTATGAACTAGAAGGTGAAATAAACAAACTTACATTAGAGTCGGAGATTTTAATTCCCCTCGGTCAACTGACAAGTAGACAGAACATCAGTAAGGGTATAGAAGACTTGAACTATACTATCAACCAACTTGATCTAACTGACTTTTATAGAACAAGCCAGCCAACAGCAACAGAACATTCTCTTCAAAGTATCTGGAACACTAACAAAACTAGACCATATACCCTGATCATAAAACAAACCTTAAAAAGTTAAGCAAATCATAATATACAATTATCTCAGGTATTAATAATAGAAATGTAATCTGGGAAATCCTCTAAAATTTGGAAACTAAGAACACATTCTAGATAACAATGAAATCAATAAGGAAATTAGAGAGTCTTTGTGACTGAAATAATATAAATATATCAAAACGTATAGAATACACCCTAAACAGCATTTAGATGGGAACTTAAAGCATTAAATGCCTATCTTTGAAAAGAAAGTCTAGGGCAGCCCAGGTGGCTCAGCGGTTTAGCACCACATTCTGCCCAGGGCATGATCCTGGAGACGTGGGATCAGGTCGCATGTCGGGCTCCCTGCATGGAGCCTGCTTCTCCCTCTCTCTGTGTCTCTCATGAGTAAATAAATAAAATCGAAAGGAAGAGAAAGAAAGAGAGAAAGAAAGAAAGAAAGAAAGTCTTAAACCAATGACCTTAGCTCCAGTCATAAGAAACTAGGAAAATAAGATCAATGAAACCAAAAATAAGCAGAATAAAATGAAATAATAAAACCACAGCAGAAATCAATAAAATAGGAAGCAGAATAACGTTGGAAATCAATAAAAACAAAAACTGGCTATAAGAAAAGATCAATAATATTGACAAACCTATGGTCAGACTGATCAGAAAAAATGAGAGAAGACAAAAATGACCAAGATCAGGAATGAGAAAAGTGAGTTGACTTCAGATTCTATGGATATTAAAAGTACAATAAGGAAATACTATGAACAACTTTATGCCATAAAATTTAACAACATAGATAAAATATTAAAATTCCTTGAAAGACTTGAACAACCAAAGCACTTCCTTTGGAAATGCCAATTCTATTCAGTAGGCAAAAACAGATTAGTATATAATTGAAAGAGGACAGAAGCAACATGAAAAATTACAGGGCATAGTCATAATGATAGTTTTTAACACCTGGAAATTTTTAGTTCCTTTATGATCAGCTCGTCAGCAAAAATGCATCAGTAGAATATAATCTTAAATGTGTCAAAGATGTGATGGAAAGCATTTGACTTTTTTAAGGCCTAAAAAAAGGGAGTCACTGAGTTTTATACATTTTTAATGTAGGATATTAACTAAAAAGTAATTTTAATGTGGTGATTAAGACAAAGTGAATGATTTTTTTGTATTCTTCAAAATTATCTTTCTTGAACTTGGATAAAATTTCTATTCACAATGACATGAAATAAATCTCTGTAATATATAAGGAGCTCCCACAAATTAACAAGAAAGATCCATAAGGCTGTAGGAAAATGAACAAAGGATATTGATATTGTGACAATTCACAAGAAGAAATTACAAATGTCCATAAACAAAAAAATAATAAAACATCTCCAACATCATTAATCAGAAACATGCAAAGTAAAACTATAAGATAGCATTTTCCACCTATTAGATCAACCACAAGTAAAGGCCTTAATAATCATTGCTGACAATGAGAGAAATGGGAAGTTTCATAACTTCTTTCAGGAATATAAATTGCTGTAGCTTAAGAAGAACAATTTAGCATTATCTAATAAAGTTTAAAATGCACATATGGGGGTGCCTCTCTGGCACAGTTGGTAGAACGTGCAACTCCTAATCTTAGGGTCCTGAGTCTAAGCCCCACATTGGGTGTAGGGCATTGGGTTGCTCAGTTGGTTAAGCATCTGACTTTTGATTTCAGTTCAGGTCATGATCTCAGAGTCATGAAATCAAGCCCCTCATTGGTCTGGATGCTCGCGTGGAGCCTGCTTAAGATTCTCACGATTTCTCTCCTTCTGCGCCTCCCCCTCATAAAAAAAATGAACATAAGATGAAGAATGGATAAAACCCACATGATAGCCTCAATAGATGCAGAAAAACCATTAGACAGAATCAAACACACTTTCATGATAAAAAACTAGAAACAGAAGGACACTTCCTCAACCAGATAAAGTTGGGCATCTATAAAAAAAAAATCTACAGCTAATATCAACTTAATGTTGAAAAACTAGATTACTTCTCCTAAGATCAGAAACAAATGGTATGCCTGCTCTCATTACTCCTATTCAATATTGTACTAGAGTTTCTAGCCAGGGAAATCAGGCAAGAAAAAGGAATAATAGACATCCAGATTAGAAAGGAAGAAGCAAAACTATGACTTGAAGATGATAAAAATACTAAGGAATCCACTAAAAAACTATAAGAACTAATAAGCAAGTTTGTACAATATAAGATCAATATACAAAATCAATTATATATACTAGCAATGAACAATCTGAAGCAAAATGAATAAAACAATCCCATTTAGAACAGCATAAAAAAGAAAATCCAAAGAATAATTTTTTTTTAAGATTTATTCATTTATTTATTCATGAGAGACAGAGAGAGAGAGGCAGAGACATAGGCAGAGGGAGAAGCAGGCTCCTTGCAGGGAGCCCAATGTGGTACTCAATCCTGGAACTCCCGGATCACGACCTGAGACAAAGGCAGATGCTCAACTGCTGAGCCACCCAGGCGTCTCCAAAGAACAAATTTAACAGAAAAGTCCAAGACTTGTACACTGAAAATTTCAAAACAATCACTTTTTAAAAATTATTTTATTTATTTATTTATTTATTTATTTATTTATTTATTTATTTAGTTAGTTATTTGACAGAGAAAGAGAGAGCATGAACAGAGGGAGGGGCAAGGAGAAGAAGAGGGAGACAATCCCAAGCAGACTTGGTGCTGAGCATGTGCCTGATGTGGGGCTCAATCTCATGATCCCAAGACCATAACCTGAGCCAAAACCAGGAGCCAGTGCTCAACCACCTGAGCCACCCAGGAGCCCTACAAAACATTACTGAAAGAGATTAAAGAAGATCTAAATATATGTACATACATTCCATGTTCATAGACTGGAAGAAAATATAATTAAGATGTCAATATTCCCCAAATTGGTCTATAGATCAAGACAATTGATATCAAAATCCCAACTGGAATTTTTGAAGAAATTGACAAACTTTATTTAAAATTAATGTGGATATTCAAGTGAGCCAAATAACCAAAACTTAGAAAAAAATAACAAAGTTGAAGAACTAACCAATTTTGAAACTTACTATAAAGCTACAGTAATAAAACAGTGTGGTACTGGAACAAGATTAGACAAATAAATTAATGCAATATAATTGAAAGTACAGAAATAACTACTTACATTTACAGTTGGTTGATTTTGATTAGGTTGCCAAGATCATTCAAAGGGTGAAAGAGTAATCTATTCTTAGACCAATCACTGTTTCCAAAGAGTTGGACCACTAAGATTTTTGGAATCAGTATCAAGTGCCCACTGCTGAGGTCAAGAATTCAAGGTCCTGGGTTAGACACCTCTTACATCCACCCACATGGAATGGGTAAGGAACAGTTCCCACTCACATCCCCCAAATGGGGGGATACAAATAACAGATGTCAACTATATCAAACATAAACATTTTTTTTTCTGGAAGTTTGACCTTGAAAGGTAGCAGAGAGAGAGGTTGGTATAGCTAAAGGGGAATGTGGAAATGAGTTTTGTTAGAAGTGACTTGAGTACATTTAAGTGTTTGTGCATAATAGGCAATATGAAATGAGCAGTTAAAAATACAAAACAGAGATACTTGGGTGGCTTAGTCACTTAAGCATCCAATTCTTGATCTCAGGTCAAGTCTTGATCTCAGGGTTGTGAGTTCAAGCCCCACGTTGGGCTCCAGGCTGGGTGTGGAGCCTACTTAAAAAAAAGAAAAAAATACAAGAGAAATAGAAGATAGTCAATGAATCTAAATAGATAATTATTTCCAAATCTCTGTCAGAAAAATATATTCAACAAAGGAATTTCTTCCAGGGAATTTGGGAGATAACCCAGATTCTCCCTTAACTTTCCTCTTCAGGCTTAGGTCATACAAAGTTGAACCACAACTGTGAATCACCTTATAAGGTCTAGGAGCATCTGGGTAACTCAGTTGGTTAAACTTCTGCCTTCAGCTCAGATCATGATCCCAGTCCTGGGATTGAACCTCATGTCAGGCTCCTTGCTCAGCAGGGAGTCTGCTTCTCCCCCTCCTCCTGCTCCTCTCTTTCTCTCTCTCAAATAAATAAATAAAACCTTTTAAAAAATAAATCACATTATACGGTCTATACAGCCATTGGAATCCAAAAATCCAATTCCCAGACCATTACGTTAACCAGTAATTCAATCTTCATTAATAATAGGATTCCCTTCATTCATCCTCTTATTTAGCAAGGGCATAATTGCAGGCAGGCCTTTGCAAAATGTGGACATGTTAGACTTCTTTCTTGTTTGTTTACCCCTTCCCATATTCTCAGCAACCACTGCTGACCTAAGTTACAGTACTAAGAGGGAGGGGAGGAAAAGAAGGCAGAAGAGTTCTTCCATGATAGGTACTATCTTAAAATGGCTTTGCACTCTCTGGTTTGGCAGATGTTTAAAACCGAATCATTCTTAAATTTGGTTTTATTCCTTGGAATCGCTTCCCAGCCTTTTGGCTAAGATCAAGTGGTTTTACTCTTTGGAGACTATCCTGCTAAACCTTTCCAACTTCCAACCTTCCCATGACATGAGTCATTCTTTCTGTACTTAAAGCTATTGATGCTCTGTAGTCACTGCTGAAAACAATAGCCCACCTCTCAGATTCTCTGTTGGTAACCCATTACCCTCCCAGGCAATCTTCTTGGAAAAACTTCTTGCTGTGTGAAATTATTCTTTTTCCAATTGTTTAAGTCATAGTTTGAGGTTATCTGCAACCAAGGCAAATTGCTGATAATAGTGGCACATCAAATTTTATTTTTGTCTTCCTTTTTTTTTTTTTCTTTTTCTTTTTTTTTTTTTTTATTTCTGATAGTCACAGAGAGAGAGAGAGAGGCAGAGACATAGGCAGAGGGAGAAGCAGGCTCCATGCACCGGGAGCCCGACGTGGGATTCGATCCTGGGTCTCCAGGATCGCGCCCTGGGCCAAAGGCAGGCGCCAAACCGCTGCGCCACCCAGAGATCCCTATTTTTGTCTTCCTGATATCCTGCTTATTTTATGGGAGGGTAGTTGCTAATTGTTGAGAAGACTAATGAATTGATTATGATTTTAAATAAAAATTATAATGGGGAATTATATTTTAAAGTCCTGAAAGCCTTATCTCCAAATAAACTAAGGGCAGGGTTCCCAGACTTTTCTCCTTAAACCTCCCTAAGTGAGTTTTTTCTAAGATTGACAGATTTTATTTTCACTGTATTTTGGGAATCAGATGGAATGCCCATATGTTGTAAACAGTAACTGTAATATATTTGCTTTAAAAACTGACAAGAAACCAAAAGACCTAGAACAAAGAGCACTAATTTTGTACCCAGCTGCATGCTAAACACACAGTGAATCAATCTGAACCCAAATATAACTGCTATTTTCAGATGTCTGTTTAATTTCTTAAGTAACCCATGAATATGTTCTATTATGAAAGATTCAAACCATTCCAAAGTTCCATTCCTTTTTATAAGTATTTACATACATACATACATACATATAACTTTAAATATTTTACATAAATGGAGTCATTGTAAATGTATTATTGTTCTGTGGCTTACATTTTTAGTTAATAATTTGTTTTGAAAATTTTCTAGTTGTACAGAGCTCATTTTAACGACTGCATGATATTCAACAGTGGAATGCATATAATTCATTCAACCATATCTATTAATGGATAATTAGGTCCCTTCCAATTTTTAGTTATTACAAACAATGCTACAACAAACCATAAACATGCCTTTCTTCATATTTTTCTGTAGCATTTTGAGAAGTCAGTTCAGACAGTGTAAACCTAGAACAACAAAATATCCCCAGAACCACTCCCATATGCTTACTTTAAGGTCTTCCCTTCATTACATATAGAGATTTATCTAACAGGTTATAATAACACATTAATTGAACAAATGGATCACTGCTTGTGTGGATGTTACCTAAAATAGTATGCTTAATAAAAGTCTCATATCTTAAAATGGAACTGCAACAGACAAGCACATGAGCTGACTAATCCAATTGGGAATGCAAGCTGACTTTAGGCATGGTTTATTAGACCGAATTTCTTTCCTTCCTTCTTCCTTCCCTCTCTCTCTTCCGCTTTCCCTTCCCTCCCCCCTTCCTTCCTTCTTTCCTTTTTTTCCTACTTCCCTCCGTCTTTCCTTTTTCTAACCCTTGTGCAAATCAGTAATCATTTATTAAATGTTTGAATACACCTTTCAAGTCTTGGTATTTATATTAACCACCGAGACCTATCTGTGAAGGAGTTATGATGTATGGACAGCTACCAAGAGGTGTTTCTAATTTTCACAACTTTTAGAAGACTAAAAGATCAGTTTTTAAAAAGTGGCCCTCTTTCAAGCTATTACAAGATTACACTTGTCAAGCAGTATTTCATTACAAGGGAAGACTTGCATTATGTTTTTATTGCCTGGAAGAAAACCCTGCCATGCTTTTCATGGTATCATGTAATCTATAAATAGATTTTTCTCATTTAGCACAAAAGAAACAGAAATTTCATCACTTTTACATAAGATACTAAAAATACCTATGGTTCATGGGTCAACAAACTGAACAACTACACCAAATCTCCCTCATATACTACAGTCTGCATTAGCAGTCCTTCTTAGTTTAGCAACCTAAGAAGAATATTGTAACAGAATCAAGGTCTGAAGGCATCAGAGGGTATTTTTAGACTTCAGTGGGGTCATGATCTGCTCTTTTTAGGTGTGGATTTCATATATTAAAATTCAGTGACTAGCTTTCCTAAACTCATAAAACCCTTAAGGCAAAATGCATAATGAAAAATTCTGCGGGATCCCAAAACAGTAACAAGGGATACATTTTAATTTTATTTCCAGTATTGTTTTCAGTAATTATTCAACTTGTTTATTGCTATGCCCTAGATCTTCCTAGGCAGCCAGTGGTAAAAGAGTTCTGTGATTTGGCAGTATTAGAACCATAAAAGAATGGACACTTAGTTATTTCCAATTAGCACAAATGCCAGGTTAGATAGCAGTAAAGTGCAGCAACAGATAACATTCCTTGTATGTGTAAGGCATTTTTGTTAAACAAGATTTCTTGCCAGGTTGATTTAATTTAAACATACTAAATAAAGAAAATTTCTAGAGACTTTGTAAATAGATTTCTTAGAAGGCTATAAAACTGGCTTTGATCTCTCATTTGAGTCTTTTAAAAAATCTTAATTATACTCTCTCAGCATTTTCATACTGACTGACATCCAGAGCAATCTCTTTGTACTTTGACCAAAGATTGTTTTAAGATGTAATGAAGTAGAATCAAGTTTTCATTTGTATCTGCCAAGGTGCTTACAAAATTAGGAAGAAGTTTTAAAATGCACTAGTAAATCCACAAGAGGTTTTCTTTTTTTTTTTTTTTAAGATTTTATTTATTTATTCATGAGAGACATAGAGAGAGAGAGAGGCAGAGACACAGGCAGAGGGAGAAGCCGGATCCATTAAGGAAGCCCAGATGTGGGACTTGATCCCAGGAATCCAGGACCATGCCCTGGGCTGAAGGCAGACACTAAACCACTGACCATCCAGGGATCCCCCACAAGAGGTTTTCATTCTAATTTTGATTCGCTCTAAATAACTTTAGGTAACAGTCACAACTATTTCATATCATTTGTGATTTATAAATCATAAATGCTTTCTCAAGTTTTGATTGTATGATGACATAGTATTCCAATATGATTCAAATTTTTGAAGATTGTATTTTAAATGATGTTATTAATCACATAGGGGAAGAAAGTGACTACTATCAGATTTTAATTTTGCAGCATGTGCAATTTATTTGATTCCTGTTCAGTGGTGGCATAAGGTTAGATCATGAGAGGTGAAAGTTCCATGCATTATTCATTTTCTATGTCCAAAGTTTGCCAAATTTTCACCACTATCCTCTTGGTTGCTTCCATTTTATAGACAAGGAATATAAGGTATGGAGATGTTGAATAACTTTTCCAAGTTCACATAACATGTTAGTCACAAATCAGAATAGTCTTTCTGGAAATTTTACGATGTGACTTAACCTATAAAATGATCTTAAAATACTAATGCAGTGACTGGACGTAGGAATGAATTGTTGCTGACGCCATTGAACAGAAGCTTGTTATATTTAAACTTTTCCTAAGAGGAAAAGAAGGGCAAAGTGTATAAACAGAAAAGGAAATATAAATAACCAATTAGCATATAAAAATATGTATTCTCACTAAGAACTAAAAAAAGTAGGTATACATAGGGGTACCTGGGTGGTTCAGTCAGTTATGCTTCTGGCTCTGGTTTGGGCTTGGATTGCGATCTCAGGGTCTTGGGTTCCAGCCCCGTATCAGGCTCTGCACTCAGTGGGGAGTCTGCTTGGGAGTCTCTCCCTCTCCCTCTCCCTCTTATCTCTCTAAAGTAAATAAATAAATCTTAAAAAAAAAAAGAGTAGGGGATCCCTGGGTGGCTCAGTGGTTTAGCGCCTGCCTTTGGCCCAGGGGGTGATCCTGGAGTCCCAGGATCAAGTCCCACGTCAGGCTCCCGGCATGGAGCCTGATTCTCCCTCTGCTTGTGTCTCTGCCTCTCTCTCTCTCTCTCTCTCTCTCTCTCTCTCTCTATGATAAATAAATAAATAAATCTTTAAAAAAAAAGAGTAGGTATAGATAGAACAAAACCTGAAAGAATACAATACATACTACTTAATACCAGCTATTTTGGGGAATTATAATTGTAGAAGACAAATCTTTTATTTTAAAATTTAAACATTTTAGTATTGTTTATGTTATAATCAAAAAGTATAATAGTCAACAAATATTTATTCAACTTTTACAGTATACCAGCACTATATTTGGACTCTATCAGTGAACAAAACTTCCTTTGCCATGAAGCTTACATTCAGCTTCTATTTTATTGAAGTTCAAAAAACAGCTGAGACCCTTTAATGCAAGTTTAATTTAAACTGCAGCAGAAAAAATTAACAGAGGGAACTGCTTTCTCAAGTAACATAAATTACATCAAGGTAGATTTGTGTGTTTGTTTTCAATGAGTAGGGGGAAAAGCCAGGAGAAGGGACAAAACAAACAAATTGAAAATAGGATTTAGGGATAATATTATAATACGTAAACTGTCTTTATCTTCAATACTAGCTATGTTTCATGATTTCCAAAAATTTTCTTTTTTTTTTTTTAATTAATTTATTTATTTATGATAGTCACAGCGAGAGAGAGAGAGGCAGAGACACAGGCAGAGGGAGAAGCAGGCTCCATGCATCGGGAGCCCGACGTGGGATTCGATCCCGGGTCGCCAGGATCGCGCCCTGGGCCAAAGGCAGGCGCCAAACCGCTGCGCCACCCAGGGATCCCCTCCAAAAATTTTCTAAAACATGAATCACAAAACTTAAAAATAAACCAAGAATTGGAGTTAGATTACACTTGTGTTTTTTTCTTTTTTAAGATTTATTTATTTACTCATGAAAGACAGAGAGAGAGAGGCAGAGACACAGGCAGAGGGAGAAGCAGGCTCCATGCAGGGACCTGATGTGGGACTGATCCCAGGACTCCAGGATCACTACACCCTGGGCAGAAGGCAGATGCTCAACCGCTGAGCCCCCCGGGCTGTCCACTCTTGATTCTTTGACACATGATTCTTTTAAAAGTTTCTTGGTAAAATCAAATAGTCATCCCTGAACTGATAGGAATGATTTTGGAATTCTTTATGATATTTTATTGTTAAGTTCCACTTTTGGCTTTATCTTCTCAAACCAGAAGTTCTATTTTATGGAATATGAACTAAATTGATCCTGAAAATCTTGAATTCATGCCGAAAACTCTGAATTTATTGAATATAAGTTAATTGGAGCAGGTTGGAAAGATTAATTTTGCTATGGTGTTAGGAAATAGAAAGAATAGGTTTGGATTTTCTTTCAAATTCATATTTAATTTAATGTCAATGAAAATGCACAGAAAATATTTTCATATTGTTTTAGCAATCGTCAATAAAGGCCAGGGGAAAGAAAAAAAGAAATAAGTAACAATTGTTGAAGAACTAAATCAGGAATTGATGCAAACTTTTTTTTCAATACCTACAACAGTATTATGAGGTCAGAAAAACAGTTTTAATTTGAAGAAAAGTAAGTTTTTCAATGTCACACAATTAAGTAGCTGTGTGTTTGGACCCCAGATTGGTGACTTCAGAAACTCAGCCCTCAGGACTACACCCTGGTGTGCATCTGATTGGTCTTAATTTCTTTTTGTTTCCTAGTTTACTGTTAACTTCCTTTTTTTAATCTTATTTCTTTCTCTTCCCCCACCTCCTCTTTCTTTCCTTTTCAAATATAAATGGAGAAACATAAGAGAACAAGTATAGCTTCATTCTATTGGGAAAAATACATTATGAATATCCTAGATATTTTACTTGATTTATTTTCAAATTCTTTAAGGTAAAGGTCAAAAGCCACAGAGTCCTACAGGATTTAATCAGTGAGAGACTGGTAGGAAATTGAAAACATTCTCGAACTGAATCATTCCAAGACAGCTTGAAAAAAAGACTATTTTACAAGTGTCCTCAGGATGTAGGGAAACTACCATAGGAGATAGTGCAGTAGGAACTGGGGTCCCTTGCCACTGGTAGGCCTATACAGAGAGGGGCTTTGTGGCTTCCAGAACTAGAACCTCAGGATTCTCTGTGGAGAGGGCCGTCTGACAGATACCCTAACCTTCAGTCATCTAACAGGTATGAGATGGTGGAAACAGTTCCTTATGATTCACTGCCCTCCTACCATCTCGTGCAAGCGACCACTCAAAGCTAGAAGGCAAAAAAGCCCACTGAGGCAGTCTGCGCAGGTCAGCCTCCCAGCTCACAGAGCAGGCTGAAGGAAAGTGGAGAGAGGGCCTAGCGAAGCAAACAGAAGTTATCCAGCACAAGGTCTAAATTGTGGTGAAAAGAGGCAGTTCAGCTTCTCTAGCTGGGGATAATTCCTTGTGTATCAAAACCTTTCACTTTTGCTAACATCAGAAATAGCTTTTCCTGATTAATCCCATCAAAATTTAAAAAAATAAAAATAAGAAATAAAAAAATCCCATCAAAATTCATGTAATTTCTTTATACAAATTGCAATGACATTAAATACTTTATCTATGCCTGATTAATTTATCACTTCTTTCATGCATATCATTGTTCCTAAGTTTTTGCAATGTATATATTTTGCAATGCATATATTTTTTATATGCTACTGCTGAATCATAGAAAGGAGCAGGCCTGGGACCTCCTAGGTCAGATGGCTAGGCCCTGAACAATGTTGAGAACTGCCTCGGTCACCAGATACCAGCCACTGGCAGCCTATACTTAAGCACAATGCTTAAGAATAAGAATAAGGGCTCTGAGGGGTGCCTGGGTGGCTCAGTTGGTTAAGCTGCTGACTCTTGGTTTTGGCTCAGGTTGTGATCTCGGGGGTTGTGAGATCGAGCTCCAGGTTGGGCTCCATACCCAGTGTGGTTCCTGCTTAGGATTCTCTTTCTTCCTCTACCTCTACCCTTTTCCCTCCCTCCCCCTCAAAATATATATATATTTTTTAAAGAATAAGTTCTCTAGGGGTACCTGGATGGTGCAGTCAGTCAGGTGTACATCTCTTGGTTTCAGCTCATTTTGTGATCTCAGAGTCATGAGATCAGGCCCCACAGTGGTCTCTGATCTCATTGCAGAGTGTTTGAGATGCTCTCTCCCTCTTCCTCTGCCCCTCCACCTGCACTCCAGTGCTCTCTCTAATGAATAAATAAATCTTAAAAAAAAAAAAAAAAGAATAAGGTCTCTGAAGCCAGACTCTGCTACCTGCTAGCTGTGTGATGTTGGGAAAATTATTTCTGCCTATGCCACCTATTCATAAAATGGGTAGTAAGGTATCTGGGTGGCTCAGTCAGTTAAGCATCTGCCTTCAGCTCAGGTCATGATCTCAGGGTCCTGGGATCAAGCTCCACATTGGACTCCCTACTCAGTGGGGAGTCTCCTTCTCCCTCTCCCTCTGACTCTCCTCCCTGCTTGTGTTCTCTCTCTCTCAAATTAATAAAAAAATATTTTTAAAAAATGGGGAGTAATGATACCATCAACCTCAAAAGGTCAACCCAAAGTTTGATGAATTAGCATGTGCAGAAGGATTACAACAATGCCTGACACAGTGTAAGCATTGAACAAATGGTAGCTTTATTTTCTCAAAAATAAATGTTCTGGTCTGACACAAATTGGCTGATTAAAAAGAGTCTATATGCAAGAGTAAAGATAGATTAATATAAATTACAATTCTAAAAGTAACTCCAAGTAACTTTGAGACTTCATAAAGAAACATCAGGGCATAAACCATATCTAAATTCTCTAAATATATGTGCCAGACTGGGCATTTTGCTAGTTGTTTAAGGTAAAGATGTGATTAATATATGTCACTGCTCCGAATGAATTCATGATCTATAAAAGATATGTGCTTTGATGAAACAGAATTGAATTACAAGCATTAGGTATTTGGTGTTTTCCTCTCACAACATTCTACTAAAGTAGGTATCATATATTCCCACTTAAAGAAGTGGAAACATGTTTAGAAATGTTAAAACATTATAGAGATTTTAATCCCTCTAAATTCAAAACTCACAACTTTCTACTATATCTACTATATTAGGCCTAAGATTTTTTTGTGACTTACTTTGCCAAATCCCAGAATATGGAGAGGTGTAGAACTGTAACATTCACATTTATTAACTAATCAAAAAAAATTTTGAGTGCGTACTATATGTTCATGTTCTAGAAAGAAGACAAACATGTGAAAACTTAGGATAGAAATTAACTACTGAATTTAAGGAATCCCACAAGATGGACGAAGTCAAATTGCCAAGGGGATAGCCTTTATGACAACTGCTACAAAGCCAAATAATAGAAAACTGCTATAGAAGTCAAATAATTCAAGTTAGGTCTGGTTCCATACAGCATTGCAAAGCATCTCAAAGTCATAACTTCCATAACACAAAATTGGAATGGCCTTAAGAAACATTGCTCATATGCCTTCCTCAAACCCATTCAGTCTAAAATGTGTAAATCTGGATTAACATAGCTGAGAATACCAGCATCAAGTAACCATAATTTACTGCAGTAGTTTTCTATGATTTTACAAAAATAACAGTTTTCTGTATGGCAAACTTACAATGAAGTCTAAAATGGTGAAGAAAAAAATAAAATAAAATAAAATAAAATGGTGAAGGAAAAAAATCTAAAAGTTAAAAAAATTTTTAAAAATAAAATGGTGAAGAAATAAAAGCAGAGCTAATAATGTGAAGACAAATGGTCACACAGAGCAACATCGTTCCCTAGCAAACATTGTGCAATTGTTATATGATTAGAAACAATTCCATGGAGTAGATATTCCTTGTTTACTTTTTTACTTACTGGCATTGGTGCCAGCCCTTAGCGTACAAGAGGAAATTGGAGGAGAATTAAGTTTAAACAGCCTTTAGGAGTTTTTAAAATACATTACTATACTTTGTTTTCTCAAAATAATCCTGTATGGGGGCTCTGGGTTGGCTCAGTTGGTTAAGCATCTGCCTTCGTCTCAGGTCATGACCCCAGAGTCCTGAGATTGAGTCCTGTGACCCGGCTCTGCAGGGTCAGGTCAGGTCATGACTCCCTCTCCATTCTGCTCATGTGGTCTCTCTTGCTAGCTCTCTCTTGAATAAATAAATGCATAATCTTCAAAACAATCCTGTATGATAGGTTCTGGCAGAGATTTTAGACAATTTTGGTGAAAAGTGTGACTTTTTTTTTAATTGGTTTTTCCTTCAGGAGTATTCATATAAATAGCTTTATAAATATGTTCCCTTTTTTAAAAAAAAAAAAAAGATTTTAGGGATCCCTGGGTGGCGCAGTGGTTTGGCGCCTGCCTTTGGCCCAGGGCGCGATCCTGGAGACCCGGGATCGAATCCCACATCAGGCTCCTGGTGCATGGAGCCTGCTTCTCCCTCTGCCTGTGTCTCTACCTCTCTCTCTTTCTGTGACTATCATAAATAAATAAAAATTAAAAAAAAAAAGATTTTATTTATATATTCATGAGAGAGAGGCAGAGACAGGAAGAGGGAGGAAAAGCAGGGTCCATGCAGAGAGCCTGGTGTGGGACTCAATCCGAGGACTCTAGTATCATGCCCTGAGCCAAAGGCAGATGCTCAACTGCTGAGCCACTCAGGAGTCACATAAATATGTTCTTAAAGTAATGCTGAAATCAAGAAAATATTTTGAAATACAGGATTACTTGGTAATACCAAAAATCCTTTGCATTCTATCTCAGAATAATAATGTATTATTGATTAGTAATAGTGAAATAAGTCTAAACTTTTTCATTGTCTTATTCAGTATACTTTGACTTTCCGAATAACTGGACATTTTACATTCTTGATTCTTTTGATTTTAAATTACCGTGCAAGAGGCTTAAACTTTTTATGTCAACTTTATATATTCATACCGTTTTTGAAATATACCTAAGTTCCATATACATTGATTCAAGCAGTTAGAATCCTAATTATACCTTGGCATTCTTAACATGTTTCCCATTCTTTAAAATGGGGATAAAGTTGGAATACCCGGGTGGCTCAGCTGTTGAGCATCTACCTTTGGTTCAGGTCATGATCCTGGAGTCCTGGGATCGAGTCCCACATCCGACTCCCTGCATGGAGCCTGCTTCTCCTTCTGCCTATGTCTCTGCTTCTCTCTCTCTGTTGTCTCTCATGAATAAATAAATAGAATCTTTAAAAAAAGGAGGGAGGGGAAGTTGCTCACCTAAGGATCATTTATTTGTAAAAATTAATTATCTGTCAGATACCAAGTTTGTGAAGGTTCATGGATGTGTCTTTAAGTATTTTCACTATACAGCTTAACCTTAAATGACATGGGTTTGAACTGCACAGGTTAACTTATATGTGAATTTTTTTCAATAAATATAGCACAGCACTATAAGTATATTTTATCTTTCTTATGATTTTCTAAATAAAATTTTATTTTCTCTAGCTTACTTTATTGTAAGAATATAGTATATAACACATATACAAAATGTGTGTTAATTGATGTTTATAGTTAAGTTTTGGAAAGTCAAAAGTTACATGCGGATTATCCAATGTACAAGGGGGTTGGCAACTCCCAATTCCCCTCTTTGTTGAAAGGTCAACTGTAATTCCCATATATTCCAATTATAGATATATTGTGTAATTTCTTACCTTAAGATCTTACTTAAATCTCACTTCCTCCAGGAAATAATGCACTGCTTCTCCCCATGATTATGTTATGATACCCTGCCATTCGGTCTAATAGAACCCAGTTCTTTCCCCATCTGGAACCTGTCTCATTTTATTGTGATTCCTTGTCCATTCACCTGATAAACTGAAAGCTCTTCGGAAATAAAGACTCTATCCATCTTTTTTGTGTGTGTATGTGTGTGGATTTTATTTTTTTAAATTTTTTTTCACTTCAATTTTTTTCTATCGATCTTTCTCACCGTTATATCCTATGTGTATCTAGCACAACATACGACACAGTAGAAGTCTAATAAGTACTTGCAAGGTGAATGAAAAATCAAAATTGGAGCTCTTTCTTCTTTTCATAAAACTTTATTTTCATTATTAAAGATTATTATTTTAAAAAATAATTGTATTAGTCTTGCAATTTCCTAAGGTTTTGATCACTTTACTCTTCCTCTAATCCATTAATATGTACATGTTTGCATGGGAAATATAATCATAATAACTAAATAATATTAAAATGCCTTCAGGGGATCCCTGGGTGGCGCAGCGGTTTGGCGCCTGCCTTTGGCCCGGGGCGCGATCCTGGGGACCCGGGATCGAGTCCCGCGTCGGGCTCCCGGTGCATGGGGCCTGCTTCTCCCTCTGCCTATGTCTCTGCGCCTCTCTCTCTCCCTCTGTGACTGTCATAAATAAATAAATAAATAAATAAATAAATAAATAAATAAATAAATAAATAATTAAAAAAAAATAAAATGCCTTCAAAACATATTTAGAAAACTGGTGTCTTTGAATGAGGAGTCATTAAGATGAAATTCAGAGTTATCAGACTTATTGAGTTGCTATGAGTTAATTACATATTTTTCTCCAAAAATGTCATTTAACCAACGACATCATTTTCCCTAAGAAGATAATACTTAGTAGAGAAGAAAAATGTTTCTGTTTTCTAACCATGGTAGAAAAAGAATTTACAAAGCAAGATCACAAAAAGAAATAAATCTATAAGCAACTTTCAGAAAACAAAATTATAATAAAATATCAAGACTACTTTGGTACATTAACAATTTTTTAAGTTCTTAAGTCATTTCTTAAGTAACGTGACATTTTCTGGTCTTCCTCATGATGAATACCAAGCCTATCTTAGTCTAAAAATACAATATGATCTATGAATAAGAGTATGATGGTTTCTATTTTGATATTAAAGCTTATATAATGTAATCAGTAAATAGGAAACTTCAAAGGAAATTGGAGATCCAAGCATTATCTCCTTTTTTTCCTCTTTTCTCCCACTGTGTACTCCTTGGAGAGGTGATGGGTAATTCACATAATATAAAAAAAAATTTTTTTTAATATTTATTTATTTATGATAGACATAGAGAGAGAGAGAGGCAGAGTGCAGTCTCCATGCCGGGAGCCTGACGTGGGACTCAATCCCGGGACTGCAGGATCACGCCCTGGGCCAAAGGTAAGGGCTAAACCGCTGAGCCATCCAGGGATCCCACATAATATAAAAAATTTTACTCAACATATACCATCAAAAGAAAATGAGAGTCAAAGAAATTGACCATACATAAATATACATATATATATAAATGTACATATATATACACTTATATATATTTGTTTTTTATACTTAGCACTTAGCAAACAATATATAGTATATATCACAGAAGTGTTTAATGGATGGATGAATCAAAAACAGTTTTTGTAAGAATTATTCTTAAGATCACATTAGAATTTTCAAAAATTTTAATCTCTGTACAAATGTGGATTTGCTTATATTGTTTATGTTAACTAATACATCTAATAATACTTGGCAGAGGAAAAAACCTTATTTATGGATAAGAACCTAGCTTTATTTAGTGGACTGAATCCAATACAACTTCTACATTCCCTGATTTTATGGTTTCTTAAAAGCAGTTTGTCATTAGAAGAATTACCGCATCTCCTTTTTCTTAAGTCATTAGCGTATTCACAGGGAGCAAAATGAAAAACTCACAAAAGAAAAACAAACAAAATAATCAAACCAGGTCAAAAGATTCATCAGGGATCTCTGGGTGGCGCAGCGGTTTGGCGCCTGCCTTTGGCCCAGGGCGCGATCCTGGAGACCCGGAATCGAATCCCACGTCGGGCTCCCGGTGCATGGATGGAGCCTGCTTCTCCCTCTGCCTGTGTCTCTGCTCTCTCTCTCTCTCTCTCTCTCTCTCTCTCTCTCTCTGACTATCAGAAATAAATAAAAAAAATTAAAAAAAAAGATTCATCAAATCTAAGACAACCAAAAAATTTTCTGTCTACCCTCAATTACAGCAGATGTCTTCTTTCCCATTTTGCCTAACTGAATCTACCTGATTTAATGTGCTTTAAATAGAAGTATCTTCCTCTCAACATCACCAAGTATAGATTTAAAGCAAAACAATTTTAATCAAATTCACATGCAGATTATATGGGCTCCAGCCAATTCCTCTTATCATAATTGACCAGAACTGTGGTACTGCCGTGCTTTATAGAGTTTTAGAATAATTTTCTTTGATGCACATTTCATATCATTATGAATGATATGGCCTGTTTAAAGATATGTCTTATAAAATTGTTTCCTTCTCCTGTCTTATTAACTATTGAGGGTACTAAACAATAAAAATTTTGTAAATTATTTATTTCCTTCTTGATTTAGAAATTTCCTTCATATTGGAAATTGAAGAAAACACTATTAAATTTCAACTGTATAACTTTACTGATCCCAAATATACATATATATACTTATTTATATATATTAAAATACATAAATAAATGTTATAAATATGTATATGTGTGTGTATATATGCATATACACACATTTTAAAGTAAGCTCTTGGCCCAGTATGGGGCTTGAATTTACAACCCTGAGATCAAGAGGCACATACTCTACTGACAGACAGCCAGGCACCCCTCCAAATATATTTTGAAAGTGGTATGAAGTAAATGTTATCTGCAGTTACCTTTCAAAATGTGTCCTAGAAATGGCATAGTCAAAATTAGTCAAAGAAGTTAAGTACAAAATATAAGGAACTTTATAGTAAAATTGGAAATACCCATTATCTTTTTTAGTTTGTAAATCATCTTTTAAAAATGTTTAGATAGGGATCCCTGGGTGGCGCAGCCGTTTAGCGCCTGCCTTTGGCCCAGGGTGCAATCCTGGAGACCCGGGATCGAATCCCACGTCCAGCTCCCGGTGCATGGAGCCTGCTTCTCCCTCTGCCTATGTCTCTGCCTCTCTCTCTCTCTCTCTGTGACTATCATAAATATAATAAAAATTTAAAAAAAATGAAAATGTTTAGATATATCATACATTCATAAAAGCATATAAAAAGCAGACCATCTAGAGAATAAAATAATATCAGAATGAACACCCATGAACCTAGTAGCCTAATAGATAAAACATTACTTATATATTAGAAACTCTTTTGATGGGACGCCTGGGTGCCTCAGTGGTTGAGCACCTGCCTTTAGCCCAGGACGTGATCTGGGGTCCTGGGATGGAGTCCCGCATCAGGATCCCTGAATGGAGACTGCTTCTCTCTCCTCTCTCGGTCTCTCATGAATAAATAAATAAAATCTTAAAAAAAAAAAAACCCAACTCTTTTGATGTCACACTCAGATTGAAAAATCTTTCCTTTGGGATGCCTGGGTGGCTCAGTACATTGAGTGTCTGATTCTTGATCTCAGCTCAGGTCTTGATCTCAGAGTCATGAGTTCATGGCCCACCTTGGGCTCCACGCCCAGTTCAAGAGGTAACTGCTATCCTGAATTCTCTGTTAATCAGTCCCTAATATTTCTTAATAGCTTATACCACTTTTCCCTAAGCAATTTCCTGTGTATTGCTTAACTTTAAAAACCTGAGCAACAAACCCAAATCTAGATATATATGGAAAGAGCTATATTGGTACTGTTATACATACCTTCTAAGGACAATGGAAACTGAACAGAGTTTGTATGTTATACTCTTGTTTCAGCTTCCCTGAGAATCTAAATGACCCCCTTTTTAGGAATTCACTGAGCAAGGCCATAAGTGAGTAGCTGCAATAGCAGTCAGGACAGTCACGTGGGTCAACCTGAAAAAAACAGACAACAAAAGGAGGACAAACTTACACAGAATTGTTACTCAATAATATCATTAATATAGCCAAAATATGATAGGAATGTATACATATATACATATGTGTTTATATGTGTGTATCAAAATATATATATATATATATTTCTCTGAAGTATATAAATCACATGTATAAAAACTATATCCGGCAGCCCAGGTGGCTCAGCGGTTTAGTGCCACCTTCAGTCCAGGGCCTGATCCTGGAGACCTGGGATCGAGTCCCATGTTGGGCTCCCTGCATGGCGCTTGCTTCTCCCTCTGCCTGTGTCTCTGCCTCTTTCTCTCTCTGTGTATGTCTCTCATGAATAAATAAATAAAAATCTTAAAAAAAAAAAGTGTGACTGGACAAAGAGGGCTGAGTCTTTGCAACTCTCCTTAGGCATTGCACCAAGTCTGGTATAAGGCAAGAAGATTCCCCATGAAACTTTAAAAAAAACAAAAACAAAAACAAAAAACAAAAAACTATTTCATGCATAAATAGCATGCATGCTATGGACTGAACAATTATGTCCCTCTAAACTCCTGTTGAAATCCTAACCCCCAAAATAATGGTATTAAGTAAAGGTATTGGGACCTTTGGGAAGTGATTAGTTCCTGAGAGTGGAGCCCTCACGAATGGGATTAGTGCCCTTATAACCGAGACCCCAGTTAGATCCTGTGCCTCTTCCACCATGTAGATTATATTGAAAAGAAAACTATCTCTGAGGAAATGGGCCCTCACCAGACACCAAAATTGTCAGCACCATGATCTTGGGCTTCCTACCCTCCAGAACTATGAGAAATAAATTTCTGTTGTTATAAACCACCCAATCTGGAAGCCCCGGTGGCGCAGCGGTTTAGCGCCGCCTGCAGCCTGGGGTTTGATCCTGGGGACCCTGGATTAAGTCTCACTTGGGGCTCCCTGTTCTCCCTCTGCCTGTGCCTATCCCCCTCTCTCTGTATGTGTCTCTATGAATAAATAAATAAAATCTTTTTAAAAAAATAAAATAAACCACCCAATCTGTGGTATTTTGTTATAGCAGCCCAAATGGTCTAAGACAATTATATATTTATTTATTTTAGAAAATTAGAAAGAGGGACGACTGGGTGGCTCAGCGGTTGAGCGACTGCCTTCAGTTCAGGGTGTGATCCCTGGGTCCTGAGATTGAGTCCCACATCCAGCTCCCTGCATGGAGTCTGGTTCTCTCTCTGCCTATGTCTCTCCCTCTCTCTCTTGGTGTCTCTCATAAATAAATAAATAAAATCTTTAAAAAAATTAAAATTAAAATACAAAATACTCATTCTAAAAGTAATAATAATCCTAACAGTCTAATCAGTGCTTCTGGAGTTTAGTAATAACAACTAAGCATTTATTACATGCCAGACACTGCACTCAGCACCTTTACATATATTGCTTCACTTAATTTTCCCATTATCCCTTAAGGGTGGCCATTATTATTCTTTATTTCACAGAAGAGAAAACCAAAGCTCAGAGGTGTTAACTAGCCAAATATCATATAACAAATAAAAATTCAGGTCAGAATTCAAAGTCAGTCTTTCTAACTCTAAAGTTCATGTACTGAAGTGCTATATTACAACATCTTAGTACCACCACTAAACTAATTAAGGTGAAATGGGCACAAAGGTTAGATGATAGGAGTTTCCTCAAAGGATGGTAAAGGAAGTCAGTTTACCAATGAACAAATGGAGCACATGGCTGGATCAGTCAGTAGAGTATGTGGTTCTTGACCTCAGGGTGTGGGGTAAAGCCTCACATTGGGTTTGGAGATTACTTAAAAATAAAATCTTTTTTTTAAAAAAAGGACAAATGATGCGATAATGTGAGCCAGAATGGGAATCTGAATTTGAGAACCAAATCTTGCCTATTGACCTTCTGAACATGCTTTTACTTTTCTTATTTACCACTGGTGTTAGCAGACTTCAAAATTTTCAGTCTTGGATTCTCTGTGGAGTATATAGGATACTCCTTCTCTTTTGAGAAATTAGATATCCCCTCTTAAGTTTTTCTTTCTGTCAAAAATTATACCTAACTTAAAGAATCAGTTGGTTCTCAAGGAATTTTAGAAACTTCAGTGCCCCACTCCCATCTATAATCTCATTTCCTCTTTCCCAGAGACAACCCTTTTAACTTTTTAGCTTATTATTTTTCTATCTTTTATACCTCTAAATAATATGTGGGTATTATCTACTGACTTCCCATTGTGGAAGAGGAGGCCTCAGCTCTCTTCTTTTTACTGCCTCTACTACACATGCACACTTTCTATCACTGTTCTGTTGTTCTTCCTCTTATTTTAATCTTACTGGAATTTAAATTGGATATATATATATATATATATATATATATATAATATCGCAAACTCCTCACTAATTGCCTAAACGTCATTTCAAGGAGGAGATGTCTGCGAGGCCCAGTCAGTAAGCATCTGCCTTGGGCTCAGATTATGATCCCAGGGCCCGGGAATCAAGCCCCCAGTCGGGCTCCCTGCTCAGCACAGGAGTCTGCTTCTCCCTCTGCCCTTCCCCCTCACTCATGCACATTCTTTCTCTTTCTCCTCTCTCTCTCAAATAAATAAATAAATAACATCTTAAAAAAAAAAAAAAAAAAGACCCTAAGATCACAACCAGAGCTGAAGCTAAGAGTTGGTCACTCAAATGACTGTACCACCCAGGCACCCCTAGAATCAGTATTTTAATTTAAGCATGTGACTAATTTATATGAAATCACTATGGGCTCTTTGTACTTTTTAAAACTGACTCACTATTGGTTCATGGAATCAATTCAGTGGACCATTACCAACATTTAAAAATTGGGACACCTGGGTGGCTCAGCGTTTGAACGTCTGCCTTTGGCTCAGGGCCTGATCCTGGAGTCCCAGGATTGAGTCCCTCATTGGGCTCCCTGCATAGAACCTGCTTCTCCTCCCTCTGCCTGTGTCTCTGCGTCTTTCTCTCTCTCTCTCTCTTTCTCTCTTTGTGTGTGTGTGTCTCTCATGAATAAATAAAATCCTTAAAAAAAATTAAAAATGAAAACAAAGTAGAAATTAATATACCAGAGTACTTTGCACTAATAAGGGCTTATTTAAATGTTTGAGAAACATTGTCCCAGGTGTTGATGGGAGTGAAGCATGCTATTTGGTAGTGGTAGTTCTCTCTTAATGGTAGTTTTCTCTTTTTTTTTTAGTTTTTAGTTTTCTCTTTTTAAGTAAAAGCACAGTCATAGAAAAATGGATTCAGGGCAGCCCGGGTGGCTCAGCGGTTTAGCGCCACCTTCAGTCCAGGGCCTGATCTTGGAGACCCGGAATCAAGTCCCATGTCAGGCTCCCTGCATAGAGCCTGCTTCTCCCTCTGCCTGTGTCTCTGCCTCTCTCTCTCTCCCTGTGTCTCATGAATAAATAAAATCTTTAAAAAAAAAAGAAAAATAGGTTCAAAATGATATAAATAATTGTGTTTTTCAAACTTTTTGCTACAATAGCAAGTTATAATAAAATCTAAAGTTGAGTCCAATAAGATAACTCCTAATTTTCAAAACTACCAAAGTCCAAAAAGGTGCTTTTTGGAGTCCACTGCATTCTAGCTCATCTTGCATGTCTAAGAATAAAATTCTGAAGTCTTATAAATAAATTTAGTTTATACAAACGTGTGATAAATATGTTTTAAAAGAAGCAGGTATTTTTTTAAAATCCAGACTTTGGTTTCTAGATCCAATTCCACAATAAAAGGAATTGGGGCTCTCTAAAGAAATGACTATTTCCATAATAGAGGGTGGAAAAGTATAAAATGAACCTGGAACATGTTGTTGTGCAAGAAAATACATATTGCTCAAATAGTGATAAGTCATGTTAAAAAAAAATTGCTGACCAGTTTGAAGAGATTCCTGCTGCCCAAACCTGTGACAAATTGTGAATCAAAAGAAATATTTAGAAAAATATTGGGCTGAGGTAGGGAAAATGCAAAATGAACCTGAATCATCAGAAACAGAAAACAAATACACATAAAAAATGAAACAATAGGAGTTTATCAAGATATAGGAACCAACCTAAAGAGCTTCTAATGTCCAAAGCTGGAATAATTTAAACAAAATAAATAAAGTAGTGTTGGATTATATCCAGAGTATAAAATAAATAATCATGAGTCTATACTTATATAACTAAATGATTGAATAAATAAATAAATGAGAGTGAAGGGACAAATTTCCTGTACTGAAGGATCTCAAAAAACATGTGTAGATACTCTTCCCTCCCAGAAATAAAGTTTAATCCCCCTCTCCATTCCCCACTACCCCTTGCCTTGAATGTGGTTTGGATTTTTTTTTTTTTTTGAGAGAGAGCTAGTAAGTACACTTGCATGCACACATGCAGGGGTGGCAGGTTGTGGGCAGAGGATGAGGGAGAGAGATAATCTTAAGAAGGCTCCATGCCCAGGGTGGAGCCCAATGTGGGGCTCAATTTCACAACCCTCATGACCTGAGCCAAAATCAAGGGTTGGATGCTTAACCAACTGAACCATCCAGGTGTCCTGGTTTGGATTTTTGGATTTATTGACTTCCAAAGAATATAGTATAGATAAGGAGCAATTGCAGTGGAAAAATCTGGAAGACACTAGCTTAACCAAGTGATCAAGGTTAATATCATTAGTAACAAGTCATGTTAGGCAGCCCCAGTGACTCAGCGGTTTAGCGCCTGCCTTTGGCCCAGGGTGCGATCCTGGAGTCCCAGGATCGAATCCCCCACATCCGGCTCCCTGCATGGAGCCTGCTTCTCTCTCCTTCTGTGGCTCTGCCTCTCTCTATATATATATGTCTATCATAAATAAATAAATCTTAAAAAACAAAAAAAGAAGGGCCTCTATTAAAAAAAAAAAAAAGAACTGAAAGCAAGGTACTCTAGTATAAAGAGGCCCATAATCTTCCATGCAAGTTCTGGAAACTATGTGGAGGTGAGCAAGGTTTTAGTAGGCTGATCACAGTCCTCGGATAATAAGAATTTGAGATCAACTCTTTTCAGTATTTTACACTTAGAGAGTTTTGAGAATTTTCCTAAGGTCATTTGGCTATGCAAGTCATGTGAACAGTTATTTTGTGATAGCCTCTGCTCTAAGCTCCACTTTTTGATGAAATCCTATACTTTCTTGCATGAGCTTCTGGCCTTGTGAGAGCCACATCTTTCCTATATTTTACCCTTATTTTATGGAGCTATCCTCTACCTAGCCCCAAAATATAAACCGATATCAATTTGATTTTTCTTTATATTCCCTTCTATCACATCTAGTATGAGGCATACACTATCGATAATTGCTTAAGCATAAAAAATAGGGGAGCCTGGGTGGCTCAGTTGGTTGAGCATCTGCCTTTGGCTCGGGTCATGATCTTGTGGTCCTGGAATCGAGTCCCACATCGAGTTCCCTGCTCAGTGGGGAGCCTGCTTCTTTCTCTGCCTCTACCCTTGGTTCATGCTCAATCTCTCTCTCTCTCTCTCTCTCTCAAATAAAAAAGTAAAATATTAAAAACAAAAAACATAAAAAATAAAAATGAAGGCAGTCACCACTTTACTGTATATTTTGTATCTGGCTTTAAGTGCTTTAGATAAATCAGATGAAGAAATTGATAGATGAATGAATGAATAAATAGAAGAAATAGTCTAGAGAAAAGTTGGCTGGTTAAGGCTGTGCTTCACAGATTCTCAGAGTCACTGGTATGTTCTGCTCTCTTTACTTTTTTTTTTTTTTTTAAGATTTTATTTATTTATTTGTTCATGAGAGACAGAATGAGAGAGGCAGAGACGCAGGCAGAGGGAGAAGCAAGCTCCATGCAGGGAGCCGGATGTGGGACTTGATTCCAGGTCTCCAGGATCATGCCCTGGGCCAAAGGCAGACACTCTACCACTGAGTCACCCAGGCGTCCCCATATTTTGTGGTAGAATTCTAAGATGGGTCTCCTGATGTTTGCTCCCTGGGAACCCATGGTTTTGTGTGGGCAGAATCTGTAACTTGCCTGCAACCAATAGAAGAGGGCAAAGTGAAGGATTTTTGCAGATATTGTTAAAGTTCCTAATAAATTGATTTCAAGTTACTTAAAAAGGAGACTTTTTTTAAAAAAGTGGAACTGACCTAATCAAGTGAGCCCTTTATTGATTTATTTTATTTATTTATTTATTTATTTATTTATTTGTTTTTTTCAGGTGAGCCCTTTAAAAGAGAGTCTAGAAGTCAAGAGACAATGGTGGTTAATTTTATTTGTCAGCCTGGCTAGGCTATGGTGCCCAGTTGTTTGGTCAGACACTAGTGTAGATATTGCTGTGAAGGTATTTTAAACATGTGATTATTGTATCAGCAGAACTTATTGTGACTCAAATAGCTTGTTCACCCTTTTGTGTTTTTTAAGATATCACCAAACAATTCTCAGCAGACACTGACTGTGTGTTCTACAAATTTAACTCAATTTTCACATTATCTACCTAGAGATAGCATCAGATATCACAATTTAAGGGAACAGTCCCATAAGACTTCACCTACTGCAGAGGCCAATAGCCAAATCCAGGTTGTCCTGTGCTTCTGAGCAGCCTACAGATTGTGGAGTTTTCCTGGGGTTCAATTACTTTGCTAGAGCAGTTCACAGAAATATTATAAAGGAAATTACTATTATTTTTAAATAATTTATTCATTTATTCATGAGATACACAGAGAAAGGCAGAGACACAGGCTGACGGAGGAGCAGTTTCCCCCCCCCCCCGCTGGAGCCCCACGTGGCTCAATCCCAGGTCTCCAGGATCAGGCCCGTGAAGGCGGCGCTAAACTGCTGAGCCACCCGGGTTCCCCTATAAAGGAAACTATAAATGATAAAAATGAAGTGGTACATCGTGTGATGTCAGGAAAAGTCATGATCATAGGAATTTCTGTTCCTAGGGAACTAGGATGCACCACCCTCCCAATATGTGGATGTGTCATTTTATCTCCTTGTTCAAGAGTTTTTATAGAGCTTTAATTTCCAGCCACTCACTCCTTCTGGTTACCAGAGGTCAGGGGTGGGGCTGAAAGTTCCAACCCTCTAATCCCTTGGTCTTTGTGGTGACCAGCTCCATCCTGAGGCTATCTGGGAGCCCCACCCTAAAACACCTTATTAGCATAAACTCCAGAGTGTTCAAAAAGCCCTTAAATGAATGACAAAAGACACTTCCATCATTTAGGAAATTCCGAGGGAGAGAGAGGCTGAGACAGATAAGGAATTGTTTCACACGACTGTGAGGGCTGGCAAGTCTGAAAGGGAGTCGAACGTGGGACTTGATCCTGGGTCTCCAGGATCACACCCTGGGCTGAAGGCAGGCACCAAACCGCTGAGCCACCCGGGGTGCCCTGAAAGATCCTTATAAACAGTCTTGCAACCTTATTGAGTTGATCTGTAAAATAAAGTCCTACAAATTGAACTGCTGCCTTAAACAATATGATTAATTTAAACACTGATACCATTGACAAATGTCTCCAAGGAGGTTGAACCATTTTTTTTTTTTTTTTTTAGGATTTATCTATTTATTCATGAGAGATGAGAGGCAGAGACACAGGCAGAGGGAGAAGCAGGCTCCGTGCAGGGAGCCCGATGTTGGGGGGGGAGGGGGCCTCGATCCTGTATTCCAAGGCAGACGTTCAACAGCTGAGCCCCCCAGGCATCCGGAGAGGTTGAACCAATTTACACATTTGTGCCAATATGACCTCTTTCCAAAAATTTTTAACACTTTTTTCATCAATCTTTATATATTTCTATGTATTATTCATATTTGTGTATAAATATATTGTTTATAAATCTTTATTTTTCAAAGAGAGGAAAAGTGGCATCAAGATATATTTCTTTTGTTGAGAGTTTTGTGTTTTTAATGTTTATTGACCATTTATATTTAATTTTATATCAAGTGTTCTTTCCCATTTTTGAGACTATTTGTGTTTCCTTATGATTTGCAAGACTTCTTTGTTTAGTAAGGAATTTAGTCACCTCCCCCCCCCCCCAGCCCTTATGGTATTTTTTTTTCCTCTGAAAGTCTTAAATGTTCATGTATTCAAATTTACATGTCTTTCCCCATTGGCTTCTGGGTAAGTCGTTTCAACAGAATAAATTAAACAATAAATTAAAAGGTACTTACTTACCTATAGTATTTTTGTGGTTATTTTTACACTTAAGTTTTTGTTTCAGTGGGAATTTATTTTAAAGCAGGTAGTAGAGTAAAAATGTTAGTAGCCTAAAATCATTGTACCTAAACATTAATAAAAATTTCTTTCTTATTTATACATAATTCAAACTAGAAAATGACAGAGTTGGACTTCAAAGGGGAAATCCACATTCAGAGCCCATGCTCTTAATTCTATTAGTTATTCTTCAAGTGGACATGTGATCTAGTCCTTTTTGCTTTAAGTTCAACTTCATATTAGGTTAGGGCCTTGGGGAGGAAAGACATTCAATTTCTGACTGCAAAATAAAACTGATATAGTTTCTTTCTTCTTTCACCCTGAGTTTCCAATGTCATAAGAAATAGATTGAGGGACTTATTACAATATGAAGACAACTGAACTCAATAGTTAATTTTAATGCAGTTTTCTTAATTTTTTTCTTTTAAAATATTTTATTTATTTATTCATGAGAGACAGGGAGAGAGAGAGAGAGAGAAGCAGAGACACAGGCAGAGGGAGAAGCAGGCTCCATGCAGGGAGCCGGACTTGGGACGATCCCAGATCTCCAGGATCAGGCCCTGGGCTGAAGGCGGAGCTAAACCGCTGAGCCAGCTGGGCCGCCCCAATGTAGTTTTCTTTCTTTATTTTTTTTTTTTAAAGATTTTATTTATTTATTCACGAGAGACAGACAGAGAGGCAGAGACGTAGGCAGAAGGAGAAGCAGACTTCTGTAGGGAGCCTGATGCAGGTCTCCATCTCAGGAACCTGGGACCATGACCTGAGCCAAAGGCAGCCAGCTGCTCAACCAGAGTCACCGAAGTATCCCAAAAGCTGAAATATTTTTAACTATGACTTCTGAATTTTTCATTATTTATGAAATAGGGCACAATTTGTTTTGGAAATTGTTGGTTGAAATAGTAAAAGTTAATTTCACACTTTTTTTAGGTTTACTTATTCTAATCTCTACACTTAACAAGGGGTTCACACTCACAACCTGAAGATCAAGAGTTACACACTCTTCCAACTGAACCAGTCAGGCACCCATATTTAACACTTTATAAATCTTTGTTTCATATATATATATATATATATTTTTTTTTAAGATTTTTATTTATTTATTCATGAGAGACACACACAGAGAGAGAGAGAGGCAGAGACACAGGCAGAGGGAGAAGCAGGCTCCATGCAGGGAGCCAGATGTGGGACTCAATCCCTGGTCTTCAGGCTCACACCCTGGGCCAAAGGTGGAGCTAAACCGCTGAGCCCCCCCCCCACCCCCACCCCCGCCCTGGGCTGCCCTAAATTTTTGTTTCTTCAGGAAAGAAAACTCATAGTCTCAATTTAGTCAAGTTAATTATTTTCCAGTGCAGTACTTTGAGAAGATTTAAAATGATAGCATGTTTCCATATCACATTTCATTAATAAAACTCAAACTAAATATGGTCTCACAAAGTTGATAAAAATCTTGAATTCTTAGTGTTTCAGTAGCTGTGTATACAAAGTTTCATTATGCACACTTTACTTCTATTTTTAAAGAACACTTTTTTGAGGTGCCTGGGTGGCTCAGAAGGTTAAACACTTGCCTTTGGCTCAGATCATGATCTCTAGGTAGGTTCTGGGATTGAGCTCCATCCTTTCCAGCTCAGTGGGGAGTCTGCTTCTCCCTCTTCCTCTCCCTCTCCCTCTCCCCCTTCTCATGCTCTCTCTCTCTCTGTGTCTCAAATGAATAAATAAAATCTTTCAAAATAAGTAAAGAATACCTTTTTTTTAAAGATTTATTTATTTTAGAAGGGAGGAGGGGCAGAGGCAGAGGCAGAAAGAGAATCTCAACCAGACTCTCCCCTAAGCACCGAGCCCAACATGGGGTTCAATTTCATGATCCTGAAATCATGACCCAGCTGAAATCAAATCAAGAGTCAGACACTTAACCAACTAAGCTAGCCAGGCACCCCAAGAACACTTTCTTATTTAATTTATAATTTTTTAAAATTAGAAATGGTACTGCATATCAAAGCAGAAAATCAGAAAACAGAAACTGGGAGAAAATTGATCATTCATAATGTCACTGCCTTAATATAACCATTGTTAATATTTTGGTAAGAAGTCTTTACAATGTATTTTCATGTAATATACGTATATATTTTCTGTACAAAACTGATTCAACATACAGTATTTAACAATCTTTTTATAGGTATATCATAAACATTTTCTCATATCAATAAATATTACTTTAAAACTTCATCTCTAATGGCTGTAGAATTAGTTCATGGTATAATGTTTAGAAGATGAAAATACATTTTTATGTGAGAATAAAGTGATTTCCTCATTCCAAAAAATCCAAAGAGTGTAACAAATATAACAATTATAAAATTTATGTCAACCATAACCTTCTGGAAATATATACTATTAATATGCACACTGTATTTTAAATGGGATTATACATGCTGTTTTGTACCTTTCTTTTCCTTTAACACTTTTTTACTTTCACTTTTTCCAGTTTTATTGAGATATAATCGACATTCTTTCCTTTTAATAACAAATATCTTTTCAAAATGACAAAAACAGATCTATGTCAACATTTTAAACTTTTTGTAATATTTAATTATAAATATAACAAACAGGATTATTGATGGGGGTTTTAGAAATGGAAAGGGAAGGGAGTCCTGTGTGGTTCAGTTGCTTAAATGTCCTACTCTTAGTTTTGGCTCGGGTCATGATCTCCAGGTTGTGATACGGAGCCTTATTGAGGCAGAAGGGTCCACTCAGTGGGGAGTCTACTGGAGATTCTATCTCTCCCACTCCCTCAGTCCCTCTGCCTGCTGGCATGTGCTTTTTCTCTCCCAAATAATGAAAGGAAAGAAAGAAAAGAAAAGAAAAGAAAAGAAAAAGAAAGAAAGAAGAAAGAAAGAAAGAAAGAAAGAAAGAAAGAAAGAAAGAAAGAAAGAAAGAAAGAAAGAAAGACTTAAATCCTAGAACTTGTGTGATCTTAGATAAATGACTGGTTGCTGTGAACGTTATCAATTGCTTAATGGTAAACATGAGGTGTACCTAGCAGGACTAGTGAAGTGTTAGTGGGAACCGGTGCAGGTGGGGGCAAATTCAAACGTTTTCAGCATGCAAGTCCTGAAGAGGACCAACTTTTATTCTTCAAAGTTCCGATAATATGGAATGCTTTAGTTTGTGTCCAAATGGAGTTATTGCAGCCCTACCCAAAGTCACTCACATTACGAAGAAGAGAAAACAATACACCACAGGCCAAAACGACAAGAAAGAAGGGAAGAAAGGAAGGGAGGAAGGAAGAAACAGAGAGAGAGAAGGAAAGGAAGAGAGAGAGAGAGAGAGAGAGAGAGAAAACTCAGGAAGCAAACTAGACCCCTCATCCATTGCTGCTGGAAATGCAAATAGTGTAGCCACTTTGAAAAAGAGTCAACCAACTCCTCAAAAGGTTAAATGGAGTTACATATTGAGACAGGGAAACTGAAGGACTCTATATAAAAATCTGCTTTTTGCTCCTTTTTCTTACTAGGACTTGCACCTCCACCCTACTTTACACATGCCTTGTAAATAAATATACATCCTCCTTGTAAGGGACAAGGAGTTAATGGTTCTCTAGAATAGTTAACATTTAAGGGGATGCCTGGGTGGCTCAGTGGTTGAGGGCCTGTCTTTGGCCCAAGGCATGATCCTGGAGTCCCAGGATCAAGTCTCACAGCCGGCTCCCTGCATGGAGCCTGCTTCTCTCTCTGCCTGTAGATACACAGTATCTATCTGCCTCTCTCTGTGTGTCTTTCATGAATAAATAAATAAGATCTTTTTTTTCTTAATAAATAAAATCTTAAAAACAAAAAACATCTAAGAAGGACCAGGTGAGAATGACCAGGAAAGCTATCCTTTGTTCTTTTCTTTTTTTTTTTTTTTTAAGATTTTTATTTATTTATTCATGATAGAGAGGAGAGAGAGAGAGAGAGAGAGAGAGAGAGAGAGAGAGAGAGACAGGCAGAGGGAGAAGCAGGCTCCTTGCCAGAGGCCAGACGCGGGACTCAATCCTGGGACTCCAGGATCACACCCGGGCCCAAAGGCAGGCGCTAAACTGCTGAGCCACCCAGGGATCCTCAAGAAAGCTATCCTAATGCACATTCCAGACCACTGGAGCTAGACATCTGAAAGCAAGATCCCCTGGCTCCAAGGAATGACACCTAGGCCTTTGTCTTTGTTCTGACTGGTTCCTGAAAGCCTGAGAGGACCATACACCAGAATTCCTCCCTCAATAAAAACCCCCAGACCTCAAACAAAGATGAAACTCCCTCCTTTCCTCTCTAAGTGTGTTGGACACTCACTCTGCTAATTGCTCTGTGTCTTCAATAAACTCTGCTTTCACCTCCTGCTGGCTCATGTTTGATTTCCATCCTGTGTGAAGCCAAGGGCCCTCTTGGCTGGTCCTGCTGAACACCCCCGGTCCTGGAACCCAGCCTGCTGGCATCCATATGAGTCAGCAATATCAATTCTAGGTATGTACCCAAGAGAAATGAAAACATACCTCTGCTTATACAATAACTTGTACAGGAATCTTCATTGCAGCATTATTAGCATAATAATAATTAACATTATTAGCATTATTCCTAATAAAAGCCATTATTCCTAACAGTCAAAAAAGTGTAAACAACTCAAATGTCTATCAAAGCATGAGTGAAAAAAAAAAGCATGAATGAATTAATAAAATGATGGATAAAAAAAATCCATACAGTGGTGTATTTGACAATAAAATGGAATGAGTAGTGTGATACATGATACAACATGGTTGAATCTTGAAAATGGTATGCTAAGTGAAAGAACTGTAAAAAAAGACCACATAAGGGGCAGCCCTGGTGGCTCAGTGGTTTAGTGCTGCTTCAGCCCAGGGCCTGATCCTGGAGACCCGGGATCAAGTCCCATGTCAGGCTTCCTGCATGGAACCTGCTTCTGTCTCTGCCTGTGTCTCTGCCTCTCTCTCTCTCTCTCTGTGTCTCTCATGAATAAATAAAATCTTAAAAAAAAAAAAAAGACCACATAAGAAAGGGAGGTGGGCGGGGGTGGGGTGACTGGGTGACTGGCACTGAGGTGGGCACTTGATGGGATGAGCACTGAGTGTTATTCTATATGTTGGCAAATTGAACACCAATAAAAAATAAATTTATATAAAAAACCCACATATTGTATGATTTATTTTATTTATGTGAAATGTCTGGACTAAGCAAAGCTATAGACAAAAAGTGGGTTAGTGATTGCATAGCGCCCAGAGCTTTGATGAAATGAGGGGTGACTCCCTATAGGTACAGTAATTCCTTTTGGCCTGATGAAAATGTTCTAAATCAACTGTGGTGGCAATTACACAACTCTGTGAATGTACTAAAACCTGTCGGATCCTTTATTTTTATTTATTTTTTTATTTATTAATGACAGTCACACAGAGAGAGAGAGAGAGAGAGAGAGAGAGAGAGAGAGAGAGGGAGAAGCAGGCTCCATGCACCGGGAGCCCGACGTGGGATTCGATCCAGGGTCTCCAGGATCGCGCCCTGGGCCAAAGGCAGGCGCTAAACCGCTGCGCCACCCAGGGATCCCTGTCAGACACTTTAAATGGATGAAATGCATGGTATGTGGATTATATATTAATAAAGTTGTAATAAAAAGCAAACTAGGGCATTGTAATTCCGAAGGATCATTAGAAGGTGGTATATAGAGTGTTGGACAGATGAAGCTCTTCATAAATGGTGGCTGTTACTCATTGAAGTAATTTCCTTTTTTACATTTTCCTCACCATAATCAACATTTTAAATATATCACTTCGTATTTGGCAAAATACTGAACACTGTTGCAAACTGTTTTCCTTCTGAACCTTTGGAGATGTACTGATGAGTCGCGTACTTGTTTTTAGGACCCCGCCCTGTCCTCAGAAGGGCTGGGCCCACGGGCATTTCTGAGGGTATAGAGCACCTGCAAAGCATCTTTTTTTTTTTTTTTTAAGAGTTTGTCAAAATGGTAATAAAACACACACATAAAAGAGTCCTAGTGTTTTTTCTAAAGACCTTGCTTTGGGAAAAAGCCTTAACATTGTTCAAATAGATATTCAAACTATTCAGACGTAGAGCTTGGTGGAAAGCCATACAAGATGATTGTGCGTTGATCCTTTTTGTGGACGTTTGCAGGCATTGCCGAAGGGGAAGACGTGGTCTCGGGCTCAGTAGCCAGGTTCCCTGACCACCTCCCAACAATCTGAGTATTAACCTCAAAGTCTCAAGCAAGGTGTTAAATACTTGTGACTCACAAACTAACTTCACAGCCTGACTTTGAACCAGTGTAAATGTGAACAGGTGCGGGGAGGGCTGCAGCGAACTGCGTGAGAATCTGTGGAACTGTGAACTGACCCCCCCCCCCCCCCGGTCACGAGGAGGCCACCGGCTTAGATAAAAGAGAGCGAGGTGGAAGAATTGGGGGGGGACACCTGGCACGTGCATCCTCAGGCTCCCTCCCTCGTCTGAAGGCGGAACCAGTGGACAACCGGAGCCCTCGGAGTTGCTCCTTCCCAGGCGAGGCAGCTCCCGCAGGGCTCCCAGCACTTGGAGGAGTTTCGGGGCGCAACGCCGCAGCCGGGCGCAGAGCAGAGGCCTGGGCGGCCGCAGGCACCCACCCGCGCGCCGCGAAGCCGCGGGCCCTGGAGGGCGGGGACGTGGCGCCGGGTCAGCAAAGGGCTGGCAATTGTGTCGGGAGGTGAGCGAGGCGCCGGCAGCGGCGGGCGGGGCCCCGGACCTGTGATGTAAGGCGCGGAGGCATCCCCCTGCGAGAGTCCGAGCGGCGCGGCGAGACCCCAGGGGTGTGGGGCGGGGGATCCCAGTCCCCGCCCTGTTTCCCCGCCCCTCCCCCCGCCTCCTGCACGCCCCTCCCCCCTCCTCCCCTCTGGTTGGAAAGTTTCTAGAATCTCTTCCCAGCGGCCTTTGCGGTTCCAACATGGCGGAGCTGACGGTGGAGGTTCGCGGCTCCAACGGGGCTTTCTACAAGGTACCGACCCTCTTGCCGCTTTGTCGGGTGTTCTGGGGGGCTAAGGCAGCTTTGGGGCAAGGCCGGTGGTCCCGGGGACTGAGGTTTGGGGCCGAAAGGGCGCGCAGGCCGAAGCCCGGGGCTGCTGGGTTCCTCGCTTCTCCCCCCTCCGCCCGCGGTTTAACGGTCTCGGGGGCCAGGGCTCCGTTATGTTTTGAAACAGCACGTCGGACACCTCTTGCGCTTTCCTACTCGGGAGCCTTCCCTCTGGATGCTGGGGCGGCCGTGCTCGGGCCGGGGAGGAGGAGCCGAGTCGCTGCTGGGGCGGCGGGGAGCTCCCCGGGCGCAGGCCTGAGCGCCGGGAGGCTGCGGAGTCGTGGAAGGAGGTGGTGGGATTGTGCGGTCACCGCCGCTCCCCCGCCCCTCGGCCTGGGCCCAGCCCGGCGCCTCGGCCCGCTCTCCGACCCCTCCCCGCCCCTGGGGGGGTGCGTCGCGGAATCTTAAGAATTCACCTTTGTATTAGGGTTTGGGGCTAATAAACTTCAGTGTCTGACGGGGAAGCGGGTGCCGAGTGGAGGGTTAGGATCGGAGAGAAAACTAGAAACCCTTGTAAGGTGGCGGGTTGGAGATATTTTTGCGGCCTGGGTAATTGGGCGGCGCCTTAGCCCCTCTCTTACGGAAGAAAGGGCTAGAGTTACAGGCTTTAAAGTAAGATGGGGGGAAAAAAAAGGAAATCGATAAGGGAGACCGGTGGGGAGGTGACTGGTTTCTTCATGTTATTCAGTGTTTTTGTAAAGAACTGTTGATTTTTTTTTTTTTTCTGGTTTCTTCCCCACGAGGTTTTTTGTTTGTTTGTTTGCACCGGGAGATACGTTCTTATGGGATGGGGACTGGAAAACCGAAGGGGAATTGGAGAGCAGAGGAATTTGGTGGGGGCTTCCAGGGTGTAGGGGTCACGTAACTGAAAATGAAATCCTTACGGTTTGGTTTTGTCCTGAAGACGGTCTCGATTCTCTTTCTCCAGAAGTATACGACGGTGTTACGAGATCAATACAAAATCTCCCCCAGCTGTTGTCTGTCCGTCAATCTTACTAAGCCAGGATCTCAAATGTTTGAGAGTCCTGGCTATTTTTATGAAGGGCCGCCTCTTAATCCAGGAGTATTGTGTGTACGCAGAATGTGGTCTCCCTGGGTTTCACTTCAGCGTACCTTTTGTCCCACGGATTTTGTTTTACTTGGTGGTCGTAATTTCCTCATTTTAGCGTTTGTTTTTCCTTTTGTAGTTTACTGATAAGCTGTGTGGCTTTGGTTTAACTGTCACGTGGTAATGGCCTGGTGGGGAATCACAGTTGGTGTCTAAAGGATCTCCCTAAGCTTTTTACAAGTTTCAAGTCGCCTTAGGTGGTCAACAGAAAATAAAAACAGTGACTTCTTGGTGGAAAGGAGTCTTTTTGCTTGAGTAGATGTATTAGCGGTCTAGTTTTTTAACGTTTGGTGTCAGACAAAAGACCTAAGTGAAATTTGAGTAGATATTTCATTGACTTCTGTTATTGAAATCCTAGTGGTTGCCTTCTCTGACCCCAGATACAGTTGTGGCACAAAGCACAAAGAATGGGCTTGCTATACTTTTTCTGTCAAGGGTAGGTAGGATTCATCATTCTTGCACACTGCCTCCCATGGAAAAGTTTCATATTCCCACTGTTGTGATACAATTGTGTAATGGACTTTTTTTTTTCTGGCAAGTTGAGAAGTAAAATTTTTATAGATTTTACTCATGAGAGAGAGAGAGAGGGGCAGAGACCTAGGCAGAGGAAGAAGTAGGCTCTTCACGGTAGCCTGATGCGGGACTTGATCCCAGGACCCCAGGATCACGCCCTGAGCCACCCAGGTGCCCGGAAAAATAAAATTTTTTTGCCTTTATTTTGCAGCTTGTGGATGGTAGATTGAACGTCCTTTTTTTTTTTTTTTAAAGAATTTTAAAGATTTTATTAATTTACTCATGAGAGACACAGAGAGAAGCAGAGGCATAGGTAGAGGGAGAAGCCGGCTCCCTCTGGGGAGCCAGATGAGGGACTCGATTCGGGTACCCAGGGATGACACCCTGAGCTGAAGGCAGACGCTCAACCACGGAGCCACCCAGGCATCCCAGAACATCCCATTTTTTGCTGAGTATTTGTGTTGATGCTATAGAAGATATTTGTTTTCTTTTATAAGATTTAAGGTCGTCCGTCTGAAAGTTTTAGTAAAGATTGTTTACAGTGTTTGTTTTTTGGGTATTTTGTCTTAAAGATTTTGAGAGCATGAGCCTGGGAAGGGGCGGGAGAGGGAGAAGCCCACTCCTGGCAGAGCAGGAAAGCCCAAGGAGGGGCTGGATCCCAGGACCCTAGGATCTTGACCTGAGCTGAAGGCAGGTACTTAATCTTCTGAGCCACCCAGATGCCTTTATGGTGTTTGGTTTTTCATAGTATTTAAAAAATCAAATTCACAGTGAATATTCCCTTTTTGGAACTTTGTGAAATACTGTTGATCCTTATCCTCACTCTACACATCTTAGAGTGCATTGCTTGTTTTTATTTGACAAAGGTGGTAATTTGGCGAAGGTTGGGAAGTACATTGTGTGTACTAAATTGCACTTGAACGTTTGGAATTTTATGTCCTACCATAACCCACTTGTACATTGTGGAAACAGGTCTTGAGAACTCTGGGAGAGCGAGAATGGTGAAGCAGCAGGAGCCCTGAACTTGCAGTTAGATAATGGCAAACTGAAGTACAGACCTAGAATTCCCATTTTGTTCTCCATGTACCCTTGAGCATATCTTTGCTGTAAAATGAAGGATTTGAAGTGTAATTCAGATCCTGTTTTTTTTTTTTTTTATCCCACAGAACTGCTCACTTGGAAAAAAAATGGTTTACTGCGCAGTTTATTTTTTTAATACATGAATTTTTTAGATTAATTTGCATGTGGTAAAATTCACCTTTTCTGGTACATAGTTATGTGAGCTTTGGTAAAGGTTGTTAACTGCCAACATGATGGAGATTTCCATTATTCCCCAAATTTCTCTCAGGCACCTTTGCAGTCACCTTCTTGTCTCACCCCTCAGTATTTCCATAGTTTCCCCTTTTCCAGAATGTTCTATATGTAGTTTCATACAGTATACTTATTAGTGTTTTGAATCTGTGCTTCTTTCATTTAGCATAGCAGCAATTTAAGTAAAATTTTCTAATTTAAACAATAATAGTGGTCAGTGAGGGCATTTTGGAAACAAAAGTTGTCTGGGATAACAGCTGTTGACATTTTGGTTTATTCTTTCCGGTTTTCGGTGTGCAGGTGATTCTGATTTTCCTCCTTTTCTCCCCCCCTCCCATTTACACACAGTTGTAAACGCTAATCGTAGTAGAATTTCAAAGTCATGAGTTTAGGGGATCCCTGGGTAGCTCAGCGGTTTAGTGTCTGTCTGCCTTCTGCCCAGGGCATGATCCTGGAGTCCCAGGACCAAGTCCCACATCGGGTTACCCGCATGGAGCCTGCTTCTCCCCCTGCCTATGTCTGCCTCTCTCTCTCTCTCATGAATAAATAAATAAAATTAAAAAAAAAAAAAACAAAACAACAGTCATGGGTTTAGTTACCAGAGTCGTCCTGCCTTGAGGCAGTACCCTGTAGACATTTATTAAAGATTTTCTGGTGGAACTGAAACTTCATCTTCCAAATTAATTGGAACCAGTGAAAAGCTAAAAGAAGATGTTACCTAAAATTAGGATTTTTTTTTTAATAAAGCATACTATGTTTTGTATCTTTTTTTGAGTGGATTTGTAGTTTGTTAGATAAAAACTTGATTTGCTTCTGTTTGCAGCTGTATGAATCTATGGGGTTGGAAAGAGTGGGATATATTGTAAGTACCTGAGGAGATATAATTCTAGATAAAAATTTGATTTACAGCCGTTTCTACCTAGAGTGAGGCATTTTAGGGTTTATACTACTGGCCATTGAAGGTGCTTCTCTAAAAAAATATTTAAGATAGTATTTAAGTTTTATGATTGTTAGTGTATTTATAGAGTTGTGTAACCATTATAAGCTTGCTTTAGAACATTTCAGTTAGCTCCCAAAAAACCCTGTGCCTCCTTGGAGTCATTAAAATGCTTAACAATTGATGTATATGATACTGAGCTTTGCAATAGCATTACAAATTGCATAGCTGTGGGCAGAATGTAATTTGTTTTTTATTATTTTATTTATTTTTTTCAGAATGTAATTTAAATAAAAGTGGGAAAGAAGTGCCTCAGTTTCTGCTGATATTAAGGAAAGTTTCCATGGTATTCCAAGGAAATGTGTAATCTCTTAAGATGGCCGAATGAAATTTCAGGTCTTCTGTAGAAAACAGTTATTTTTACAGCTCTGCAATTTCTGCTTTGACTAATTGACTACAAATTTCAAAGCACTACAGTATTTCCAAAACTTGCCATTACTTTACCTTGATTTAATATTAAAATGAAATTCGACGGTAATTAAATTATGTAGTAGGTTTATTAGCGTTAATGATCATAACCTAGAGTTTTAGAGGAGTTTCAAAATTAGTATAGAATATTTATTTCTTTGTGCAGGTTAGTAATTAAAAAGCTAGGTGGTGGCTGTCTTAATATTAGGGACACTGTTAAAATCATATTTCCAGATATCTTAAATATAAGAATATTTATAAATATAAAATAAAAGAATAGTTATGCATTTTTTTATTATTGAAATTTTTTTAAGCAAAAGATTTAACCTAATACTGTAAAAATGGAATCTACACAGACATGGAAATTCCAAAGATTGCCCTAACTGTATATGTTATATACTTTATAAAAACAGAACTAAGATGTAACTGAAAAAGCCACTTAATTTTTGAAAATTAGACTTCCTCTGTAAGGAAGTCTATTTTTTTAAATTATAAAAGCAATATGTAAATATGAAAAATCTGAAAACAAAACCAAAAAAAAGGAAAACTTTATCCACCTAGAGAGATATTATCAAGGCCTTGGCTTTATGTACAGAAAAGAAACTTTATTTCCATATTTTCACACACCTATATGTTTCATATCATATTTGTGTGCATTCTCTAAGATAGGTTACTGTGTCTGTTACTTACTAGCTAGTGTATGCAGCTTATACTAGTATTTTCTGATTCGGTTCTTTCGAAGACTCCCTGAGGTAAATGTGTTTTTATTCCCATTTTACATACTAGGAAGCTGATAATAATAAGTAACTTGTCCATGCTGAAATGAGATTTAACTTTAGGGCTTCTCATTTCCAATACTTAATTTAACACAGTATTAGAAGTTCTTCAAAGGAAATCTTCCAATAGTGAGCTTATATTTAAGTATTTTAGTTATTTGCAAAAAAAAAAGTATTTTAGTTAGAAAGACAAGGCAGGGCACCTGAGTGGCTCTACCGGTTAAGTGTTGCCTTCCCCTCAGGTTATAATCTTAGCACCTTGGGATCCAACCTGCTATCGGGCTCCCTGGTTAGTGGAGAGTTTGCTTCTCCCTCTCTGGCTTTCCCTGCTTGTGCTGTCAAATGAATAACGTCTTAAAAAGAAAAAAAAAAGACAAGGCAAACACTTGATAATAATTAAAGAAGCAATTTCTCTACCACAATGTTAAGGTTGTAGCAAACTAGGTTTTTTTTTTATTTTATTTTATTTTAGTAATGTCTGCATTCCTCTGGGGCTCCAACTCATGACCCTGAGATTAGGCATTGCATGTTCTTCCAAATGAGCCAGCCAGGTACCCCAGAATAGCTTTTTTTTTTTTTTTTTAAATAGTGGGAAGAGCAATATAGTGTTCCATGAGTGATCCCGATTCTTGTACTAGGCAGTCGTAAGATCCCTTTTTCCTTTTCATCTGCAGTGTTTTGCAGTTAGATTGCTTTTTAACAATTTATCAAGTGGTGCTTTCTGCTTGGTTCTGTTCATTAAGATCTTGTCTTGTACTAACAAAGCTACTATATATTGAGCACTCAGGCTATCTGTTGGACTGTGCAGGTACTTTACATGAATTTATCTCATTTAGTCTTCTCAGTCACAGTGAAGGGAACAATAATGTTACCAACAACTGTGGAAACTGAGGCCAAATGAATCTAGGTCCAAAGAATTAATAGGCTGATTCGAGGTTCAGATTGGTTTTTCAGATTTGAGTGGTGTGATTAAAAAATTTTTTTATTACATCATTTTTCTAAGAAACAATGCAACATTCCAAAAACTGAAAATTTACCGTTGATACTGATTCCTACAAGTCTACTGTGCTACACAAGTCAAGAAATTACACTAATTCTTACAAGTTTACTGTGCTACACTAGTCAAGAAATTAAATCTTAAAGTATTTAGAAACATTCAGCTTTATTTTAAAAATATTATTTATTTACTCATGAAAGACACAGAGAGAGGGGCAGAGACATAGGCAGAGGGAGAAGCAGGCTCCATGCAGGAAGCTCGATGTGGGACTCAATCGGGACTCCAGGATCACGCCCTGGGCCAAAGGCAAATGCACAACCGCTGAGCCACCCAGGTGTCCCAGAAACATTCAACTTCCTTCCTTCCTTTCCTTCAGAGAGGCAGAGACGCAAGCAGAGGGAGAAGCATGCTCCCTGCAGGGAGCCTGACATGGGACTCGATCCTAGGTCTCCAGGATCACACCCTAAGCTGAAGGTGGCGCTAAACCGCTGGGCCACCCAGGGTTGCCCAAACATTCAACTTTAAAGTCTAACTGTAGGAGCTCCTCAGAAAGCTTACAGTCTGCATTTTTATTCTTTTATGTCTTTTTTTTTCTTTTAAAGATTTTATTCATGAGAGAGAGAGGCAGAGACTCAGGCAGAAGCAGGCTCCTTTAGGGGAGCCTGATGTGGAACTCGATCCTGGGTCTCTGGGACCATGTCCTGAGCGAGCCAAAGGGGGATGCTTAACCACTGAGCCACCCAGGCATCCCTCTCTTATGTTTTTGAAGATTGATTTTAGATTGTGAGCGAGCAATTACGCACAAGTGGGAAGAGGGGCAGAGGGAGGGGGGAGAGAATTGCAAGCGGACTCCTTGCTGAGCAGGAGTACTTGGGGCTGGATCCCAGGACCCTGAGATCATGAACTGAGCAGAAACCCAAGAGTTAGACACTTAACTGTGCCATACAGGGGCCTCTACAACTGATTTTTTTTTTTTTTTTAAAGATTCAGGTGACAGAGTGTGCCAGCACAAGCAGGGGATGTGGCAGGGAGTGGGAGAAGCAGGGATCCCAGTGTGGGACTCTATCCCAGAACCCTGGGATCATGACCTGAGCCAAAGACAATCACTGAGCCACCCAGGCGTCCCTACAACCTACATTTTTAAGAGTATTTTCTCTAAAAAGAATACTATCAGGTATATAGAAATCTGAACAGTTTTATACTGATGCTAATACTGAACTGCACTTGAATTCACATTCTTAGCAGAATAGCTGTCTAGTACACATGCATGCTTCTTAAACATTATTACAGGAGAGCCATTCTTCATCTTTCTTCCTCCTTATCTTCTTCCACTTCCTCCTCATTCTTCTTTGAGTCCGTCGGCCTTCCAGGGCCCTTTCCTCATCTTAAAGTGTAATTTTTTTTTTAAAGTTCAAATGTATGACATTAAATTACTGATTATATATTATTATTATTAACAAGCTGTTAATACAGTGGGAGTCCAGAGAACTAATTGGGAGGATTCCTGGAGAAATGATTTGCTCTGTGTCTTGATAAAAATCTGCTCTTTCCAATATGGTGGCCACTAGCCACAGGTGAAATGTGCTAATGTGAATTGAGATGTGCTTTAGTTGTAAAATCTATGCCAGATTTATTCATTTAAGATTTTATTTATTTATTCATGAGAGATAGAAGCAGGTTTCCTTCAGGGAGCCTGATGTGGGAACCAACCCCAGGATCACGACCTGAGCCAAAGTCAGATGCTCAACCACTGAGCCATCCAGGTGTCCCTATACTAGATTTCAAAGAGTTAGTATAAAAAAATACATCATAATTTTAAAATGTGATTACATGTTAAAATAGTATTTTGGATATGTTGGATTAAGTAAAAGTATTATGGAAGCTAATGTACTTTTAAAAAATTTATTTAAATATGGTTACTAGAAAATTTAAAACTACGGATATGCTTCAAATGGTGTGCTAGATGGTTATGATTTATTTTTTATTTATTTAATATTTTATTTATTCATGCTGGTCACACACACACGAGAGAGAGAGAGAGAGGCAGAGACACAGGCAGAGGGAGAAGCAGGCTCCATGCACCAGGAGCCCGGTGTGGGATTTGATCCCGGGTCTCCAGGATCGCGCCCTGGGCCAAAGGCAGGCGCTAAACTGCTGCGCCACCCAGGGATCCCGATTTATTTTTTAAAGGTTTTGTTTATTCATTAGAGACACACAGAGAGAGAGGAGGCAGAGACATAGGCAGAGAGAGAAGTTGGCTCCATGCAGGGAGCCTGATGCCCAATGTGGGACTCAGTCCCGGGACTCCGGGATCACGACTTGAGCCGAAGTTGTACATTTACCGCTGAGCCACCCAGGCATCCCTCCTCAGTTACTATCTTAATATTGCTTGTTATATGAAGTATTTCTCAAAATATTTGAAATGCTTTATATATATATGCATATACAGTTGACCCTTTAACAGAGGTTTGAACTGCATGCATCCACTTACATGTGTAAATGTATTTTTGTCAGGATTTTACCATTTTTTTTCTAGCTTTGCGATATATAAAAAATACATGTTGAAAAAAATACATGTTGATTGTTTTATGTAATCGGCAATACTTCTGGTCAGCAGTTTTGGGGGGGAATCAGATGTTATATGTGGACTTTCAGTTGTGTTGGGGTGGGTACCCCTATTTCCTTGTATTGTTCCAGGAGTAAACTGTACATGAAACTTTTCAAATTTTCTTATCATGAGTCACCTCTGCGTTTTCTTGCCATGTAGGATTGAGTATTAAAAGACTTTAGAATATTCATTGCACATGTTTAGTCAGTAGTAAGAGACTTTGATAGCTCTGTTAAATTTTCTAATACCAAGTCTTCATAAGTACCTTGAGCAAAACAAAATGAAGTAATACAAGGTATTGCTTTGTTGTTTCAAACATTTCTAATTGTACAATCCTTTTAGTTTATTTGTCCTCATGTTAAAAGATGCTGAAAAGAGTGGCAAAGCTGATTCCATATTGAAACTCAATTAAATATCAGTTGTTTTACTTTGTCTTTTAGCCTAGCCTCAGTGTTTTTTTGCTTTGCTTTTTTTGGGAAGATGAGTAGAGGTCTTCATTAATAACTGATGAAGTTTGTAGTTATTTTTGGCAGATGAACGTGCATGCATTCCCTGTTGATTTGTTCAGGGTCAAGACTCAGGCTTTCTGTATCTCTTACACTGGCTGGTTAATTATGGTAAAACTTTTTTTTTCTTCCCATTTTTGCTTTTATAGTGTTTCAGATCATAGAATATTTTCAAGCCTTAAATTTTCTGGTGACTGGTTATATATTTTTAGTACATAGTAGGCCTTCTGTACGTGTTTGTCAAATGATCAAGTGGATCTCATTTTTGACTTTGGAACACTGATTTGTTTTTAATTTTAGGTAATGACATATATGCAAAATTAACTTCATCATTTCTAATTTTGATTCATTCAATTGAAAATTTTCTTTTAGGGATCCCTGGGTGGTGCAGTGGTTTAGCGCCTGCCTTTGGCCCAGGGCGCGATCCTGGAGACCTGGGATCGAATCCCATGTCGGGCTTCCGGTGCATGGAGCCTGCTTCTCCCTCTGCCTGTGTCTCTGCCCCCCCCCCCCATCTTTCTCTCTCTGTGACTATCATAAAAAAAAAAAAAAGAAAAGAAAATTTTCTTTTAGCAGTTGTATGTTGATCCTGGTCTAGTTCTGATGTTGTTACAGAACTTTAGGGATACATAGAACTATAGGGAACTTCAACTCTTTGCAACTGGAAAGTTATAATAATTTCAGATGGCCCTGTGGAACCACTAAGTAATCCCATTTCAAGAAGAACTGGATTTGGATTATTATTGTGTCCATTGACTTAAAATGACTTCCACTTGTAGATTTAGTTATGTAGATCTTCAAAAAAAAGTGCTGCTTAAGTTAAGAAATTTGATCACAATTATTAGTCTTAAATGTTTGTGCTTGTTACTGGAATCAAATACAGTTTAAATCTTTTAGGTGTTACAAGCATCACACTAGTTTGTTAATTAGAATGTAGATTTGAGATCCCTAGGGATGGAAAAATTAAAAAGATAGAGGGAGTAGTGCTTGTATATATGTATGTGCTCTATGGAAAAAGTGCTGGTTGAGAAAGTGCTTTAGGATATGTCTCCGTGGGACGCCTGTGTGGCTCAGCGGTTAAGCATCTGCCTTCTGCCGTTGGCTCAGGGCATGATCCTGGGGTCTAGGATTGAGTCCCACATCGGGCTTCTTCCAGGAGAGCCTGCTTCTCCCTCTGCTTATGTGTCTGCGTGTCTTTCTCTCTCTCATGAATAAATAAAATCTTTAAAAAAAAGGGGGATGTGTCTCTTCTTTAAAGAGTATTATTTTTTGAAGATTTTATTTATTTATTCATGAGAGACACAGAGAGACTTAGGCAGAGGGAGAAGCAGGTTCCCTGCAGGGAGCTGGATGTGGGACTGGATCCCAGGACCCCGGGATCATGACCTGAGCCAAAGGCAAACGTTCAACCACTGAGCCACCCAGGTGCCCCTCTTTAAAGAATATTTACACATACATATGTATATGTATAATTTTATATGTAGATGTTAAATATTCACAAACTTGTAAATTTTTTCCCTTTTTTCTTTGGTCCTCTTTGTACTTAAAGTCCTCCCATCCCCACTCCATTTCACTTAGTGTTTATAGCCAGGTGTACATCATACTAGATTTTTCTCTAGATTTTTCTCTATACTCAATAGAATGGTACATAGATGTATAGTCATATACACATGTGGGTTATTTTTTCAGTATTGCTCTATAAAAATATTGTAGTCTGTATTTTGACTGTTTTCCCTTGGAGTATAGTTTATCTTTAAATGGTTACATAATATCTAATGGCAAGAATGATAAAATCCAGCCACTCCCCTGTTAATAGACACTCACTTTGTTTTCAGTTTCTTTCCCACTCCACATATCTGTTTCCATTGGAGGGGTTTTAAATAATGGGAAGCTTGGTGTCAGGGAACTTTCTTTTTTAACTTTAATAAATGTTAACATTACCTTCCAAAAGGCTTAATTCTGCTTTCCTTCTCAGTAAATGTGAAGGCTTTTCTGTACATCCGTGGCAGAAAATGAGTTCTATAATCTTTAATTTTGGCTAGTCTGTTGGATATAAACAGTTACCTCGATGGAAATTTCATTTGCTGAGTCCCACTTGTGAATTTTAATGTTTGTTGGCTATTTGGATTTGCTTTTCCATAAATTTATGTTTGCCTCTTATTGGATGTCTTTTGTCACTTTTTGAGATTTCTTAGGACTCACTTACTTAAGAATGCCCCCTTCTCATTTAAAATACCTGGTGACTTTTTGGTATCTCTGGTTATAGAGAAGTTTTATTTTTTACATACTGAACTATTTTTTCCATATCAGGGCTCCAGGGTTTCCAGGCTTGGTTAAACAGGGTCATGTTTATACATAAAATTTCTTAAATCTCCTAGTTTTTTTCCATTTATCTTTACTACAACAGGACTTTATTTTGAATATTCATAGGCAAATGTACTAGTACCGTGTATTTAAAAAATCATTTGTTTTAGGGTGTTTTGTTTTTGCATGTGGAGGAATTAGGAGGAGGATGCCCAGCGTCTTAGAGAGCTCCATCTCATTCAGGGTTGATAGAACCTCCTGAGAATTGCTCCAGAAAGTCTCTGAAGTGCTGTCAGAAGAATATAAAGACTCATTGAAGGAGGACATTGTGACTTGCTTTGTAGCAAAAATACTGCCAGTTAGGGGTCTTATTACCCTTACCTTACTGCCCTGGGCCCTCTTGTCTTACCTATCACATAGTACGTAGTGGATCTTAACAGTGAAACCATTGTACTCTAGTCTCTGGTGAGATTTTTTCCCTTCCCCAATTTCTATATCTGTTACTTGAGTACACAGTCCAGAAACATAAAATGTTTAATTGTAAGTTATTTACATTACTTGATATAGAAGCACCAGGAGGACGATTTCTCGCGGTATTTTGGGGGAGAAGAGTAGCTTTAAGTACTCTGGGTACACCTTAGTTTAGGAAGCTTCAATTCCTTCCACTTGCAAATTGAGACATACACAAAATTACTTAGGCAATGATGGTCACCTGTGCTAGTCAGTTTCTCAACATAATCCAGTCTATCATCCAAATTATAACACAGAAGCACTATTTACACAGTTTTTCCCAGGTTAGTACATAGCTAGTACCATCCTAATGCATGGGAGAGAAGTTAATTCATTACACACTGTGAATGCCGTAGTGATTGGGCTGTAGTCTCTTAGAACCCTGGTTAAGAAATACTGTACTGGGGATCCCTGGGTGGTGCAGCGGTTTGGCCCCTGCCTTTGGCTCAGGGCGTGATCCTGGAGACCCAGGATCGAATCCTACATCAGGCTCCCGGTGCATGAAGCCTGCTTCTCCCTCTGCCTATGTCTCTGCGTCTCTCTCTCTCTCTCTCTCTCTGTGACTATCATAAATAAATAAAAATTTAAAATTTAAAAAAAATTAAAAAAGAAATACTGTACTGTATTTTGTCTTATTTTTACTCTTGTAGAATGGGTCATAACATGTAGAGTACAGAGCAGGACAAGAGGTGGATTGATTGTAGACCTGTTGATTTGAGGTATGAAAGTGAGCCAATGGCAGAGGTGTCTACACAGTTACAATAGGATTTAGAATCCAAGGAATAGGTTACTTTTCTATATGCAGATTTGGGAAGTTAGTGTAAGATTGTACTACAATTTCATCTAAAGTGGCATTAGTTTTGAGAGACACTAAGAAGTGTTGCCAGTTAATCTGTTTGTGGTGGTTCATACTTACTGAAAGGTAGGTTATTTTTAAGATTTTTAAAGTAATCTCTACACTCAGCGTGGGGCTCAAACTTACAACCTCGAGGTCAGGAGTTGCATGCTCCACCAACTAACTGAGCCAGCCAGGAGCCCCTGAAAGATATCTTTAAACACTTGCATGCATAAAATGGAAGATGTAAACAAAATAAACTGGTTAAAACATCTTCACATTCAGGTGATTGTGTTTTTTCTTACAATATCTTCCTCAGTGTCATGGAGAGCATTGATGTTGCAAGCATACTTTAAATGAGCTCTCCTCTATTATCTCCAGGATTTTCTTGCAAGAATTTTCATCCACTCTGCAAGTTTTGGTGCTGGTGCTTTCTTGATTTTATCAGAAGGTGTCAACAGAACAACCTTCTGGTAAGAAAACTTAATCCTTGCTAAAATTGGCCTTTAATGGTTTACTGAATGAAATGTCAGGAGGTTGAAGTCAAGTGCTACAGAAAATTGCAAGCTGACCCAAGTTTGAGCATGCTCAAATGCTGAAATTTATATCCTGATTGCCATGTGGTTATCTGCTGTTTTCTAAGATTTGCCATCAGTTGTAAGATCCTGATTTCAGAGTTAATAAATTGTTTAGGAGTGATGGGCTGGGAAGGTAGACTGGGGCCAGACAATGATATCAGTAAATAAATGGATAAAAGGATAAGAAGTGATAAATCTGCAGTGGTAGTTCTTGGGGAGGAGAATCTGAGGTGAATTTTTTTTTTTTAAAGATTTATTTAGGGATCCCTGGGTGGCGCAGCGGTTTGGCGCTTGCCTTTGGCCCAGGACGCGATCCTGGAGACCCCGGATCGAATCCCACGTCGGGCTCCCGGTGCATGGAGCCTGCTTCTAACCCTCTGCCTGTGTCTCTGCCTCTCTCTCTCTCTCTCTCTCTCTGTGACTATCATAAATAAATAAAAATTAAAAAAAATAAATAAAGATTTATTTAATTATTCATTCAGTGAGAGCGAGAGAGAGGCAGAGACACAGGCAGAGGGAGAAGCAGGCTCCATGCAGGAAGCCCGTGTGGGACTCGATCCCGGGTCTCCAGGATCACACCCCGGGCTGCAGGTGGCGCTAAACCGCTGCGCCACCAGGGCTACCCTGAGGTGAATTTTGTATAAATTATGCTATTAATTTTTCCTTTCTTATGGGTTATGTTTTCATAATCCTATGTATCCACAGCAATAACTAACTAATGCTGCTGGTGAAAATGGAGTTAGCCCATTTAGAAGAAACACAACCAAACTGAGCCCAATGCCTTTAATAATATAGAGAAAATTTATTCTAATTCTCTTAATTTTAGCAATACCAAATTTTGTCACAAGCTTGTTTCAGTAATTAAGTCATCTTGTGATGTTTTAACACATTGGAAAAGGCATCAAAAATGTTGTTTGACTGTGGTGGCCAAATAAAAAAAAAAAGATTCTAAAATTTCGTGAAAGTGATCCTGAGACTTTATTTTTAAAAAATTTTAAAAAAATGTATTTTTTTATTTGAGAGCTTGTGCACAAACAGGAGGGAGGCAGATGGAGAGGGAGAAGCAGATTCCCACTGAGCAGCGAGTCTAATGTGGGTATTGATCCACCTGAGATCACCACCTGAGCGGAAGGCAGACCCTTAACTGACTAAGCCAGCCAGGCACCCCCTGAGAAAGACTTAGAAAGAAACATTTTGATAGAAGTATTAAAGGTAGAGTGAATCTTAAATCGTATAAGAATATTTTGAAGGAGGCAGTGATGTGTAAGAACTTTTTACCTTTTGCTTAGAGTAAATGTGAACTAGAAATTTTTGATGGATCCGTTTTACTGCTTGAGACTGGAGTCTCAGAAACCTACTCTCCATTTAGGAAGATGGTGCTGTTTGTGGCAGGGGGTTTTTGGCTTGGTCTGTTGGCAATCAGTAAACTCTGCTAACGAGAATTCTGAGGTTTAAGAGTTACAGCTTTAGGGAATAAATCTTAGGTTTTTGGATCTGGGTTTCCACCCTAAAACCTTATTTTTAAATTGAAGATTCAAGCTGTCTGGTTTCTGGGTAGTTTGCTGAGTATTAAGGTTTTGGAGTTTGTTTTCCTTTTGATAAGAATGCAAATTTTGTGATGTAATGAGTTGGAATTATAGGAGATTACTAGTGGATTTTTTGGAAATCTAAAGAAATGGGTGAATTTAAAATACTTTGCAGTCAAAGGAATTTTCTGGACAAAGATATGTTCTTAGTGATTTAGTGAGAACGTTCTCAAAGGGATTCATGCATCTCCGTAGTTATAAGCCACAGTTCAGTGAAGCAAGGCATTTGATAAGTTTATTGTATTTTATTTTTTTAAAGTATTTTATGTATTTATTCATGACAGACACAGAGAGGCAGAGGGAGGCAGAGAGAGAAGCAGGCTCCATGCAGGGAGCCTGATGTGGGACTCCATCCTGGTCTCCAGGATCATGCCCTGGACTGAAGGCGGTGCTGAGCCGCTGGGGCTGCCCTGATAAGTTGATTTTAAACACTAAAATCTTGTTTTATTTCGAGCCTGTTTTGGGTAAGATAGCTTGCCTTTCCAGTTGTGAAGAATATACTGAAGTTTTCTTTCTGGAACTTTGCCTTAAAGAGGCTTTTTAGGAAAGGTGCTTTATTTCTTTAAATTAGTATTGCTACCAAACTTTTTTTTTTTTTTTAAGATTTTATTTATTCATGAGAGACAGAGCGAGAGGCAGAGATATAGGCAGAGGGAGAAGCAGGCTCCATGCAGGGAGCCCGATGTGGGACTCGATCCCAGGACTCCAGAATCACGTCCTGGGCCAAAAGCAGGCGCTAAACCACTGAGCCACCCAGGGATCCCCTTGCTACCAAACTTAACCTTTTGGAACTTAAAAGTACAAGTCATGAAAAGCAGTTTATCATTCGATAATGAGTTAATGAAAAGAGCTCCAGATGAGTGTTTAAATTCACCATTTATAACTTAGGGAGTGAATTTTGGGGTTCTGTAGATGTGATGTTTGTGGTTTTAGCCTCCCTTTTACTAAAGTGAGAGATCTGGAAGGTCTACAAAAGAGAAATTTTTTCAAGTAAGCTTTACACCCTATATGGGGCTTGAACTCCAAATTGTGAGATCCCAGTCTCGTGCTCAGTTGACTGAACAAACCAGGTGCCCCAATAGAAAATTTTTTTCTTTTTAAAAGATTTTATTTATTCATGAGAGACAACTCACACACAGAGAGAGGCAGAGACACAGGTAAAGGGAGAAGCAGACTCCATGCAGGGAGTCCGATGTGGGACTCGATCCCAGGACTCCCAAGATCACGGCCTGAGCCAAAGGCATACTCTTAACTGCTGAGCCAACCAGGCTTCCCCCTTTAATAGAAATTTTATCTTCAGAATCAGGTAACTTTCCCATAGACAGGGTCTCTGATTTATATCCTGATTTTCTACTATAATCTTGGTCTTTTAATTCCTAAAATAATTTGTCATGTTTCTTTTTGCTTAACCAATAGGATTCCCCCCCCCCCCCATGACTGCCCTCATCAAGCTCAAAACCTGGTATTTAGCTATATTTAGCTGTCATCAGAAATGTATCCCTAAGGGTGCCTGGGTGGCTCAGTGGTTGAGCGTCTTCTGCCTTCTGCTCAGGGTGTGATCCCAGGGTAGGGGGATCAAGTACGGCACTGAGCTCCTTGCAGGGAGCCTGCTTCTCCCTCTGCCTATCTATGTCTCTCTCTCTCTAATGAATAAATAAAATCTTTTAAAAAATGTATCCTTAAGTTGGGTAGGTACTCTGCACCTTTTTCTTTTCACAAGCAATTTAAGCTCCCACCTCAAAATTGCTAACCTTAAATGTGACTGGTAAAAAAAAATGAGGTTACTCTATATTCTGATAAGGAAGAGTCTGCAACAAAGTGGGAGGAGAAAAGCGAAAATTAGAATACATAGTAGTAAACCTAAGATTTTTTTTTTTAAGACTTTATTTATTCATGAGCAACACACAGAGAGAAAGAGACAGAGAGAAGCAGGCTCCATGTGGGAAGCCTGATGTGTGGGACTCCAGGATCACACCCTGGGCTGCAGGCAGTGGGTGCTAAACCGCTGTGCCACCAGGGCTGCCCTAAACCTAAGATTTTAAAGAGGATTTGTAGAATTCAAACTACAACTTATTTTTTCTCTGACTACCCATTCACATAGTTCATACCCATTGTTTACTTTCGTTTTTTAGTTTGTTCAACTGTTAGCTCACTTGAGACTATTATAAATTAGGAATTTGTCTGCTGTATTTCGCATTCTACTCCTTCCTTTATATGTGATGATTATTAAATTTTAGCTTTCAGGTAGTATAACATATCAAACTTTTTGTGGCTTTTCACTTTTAAAAAATATTTTAAAGATTTATTTTAGAGCCCTCACATGCATGCATGCCCTCCAACACACTCCTCATTGAGCGAGCGGAGCCTAATGTGAGGGCTCTGTGGGACTCAGTCTCAAAACCCTGAGATCATGACTTGAGTGTAAATCAAGAGTCAGATACTTAACCAACTGAGCCACCTAGGCGCTACGTGGCTTTTGTTTTTTGTTTTATGTTTTTTTTTTTTTTTTTGGTTAGAAAAAGTCCCTTAGTCTGAAGTTATTGGTAATGTATGGTTTCTCTTGAAATCTTTATTGACCGAAAATTTTTTTGACTCTTTTATCCAATAATTATTCAGATGTCCCGATACTATATAAAACAATCCATTCTTCCCTCTATTCGTAATTTCCTAAATGACTTAGACCTGTTTTTGGAATCTGTTTTGTTCTCTTAAAATGTATTTCTTTGGTCTTGATGGTTGTAGCTTTATTTTTATTTTTTTTATTTTTTTATTTTATTTTATTTTTTTTTATAAATTAATTTTTATTGGTGTTCAATTTACCAACATACAGAATAACACCCAGTGCTCATCCCGTCAAGTGTCCCCCACCGTGCCCGTCACCCATTCACCCCCACCCCCCATGGTTGTAGCTTTAAAATAAGCTTTAATATTCGTAGGTTAGCATATCTTCTTTACTCTCTACTCCCATTTAAAAGTTTCCTTTTTGAGTGTTTTAACTTGTTTTAAAAATAGATTTTGATGTAATTTTATTAAGAGTAACCTCTTTACCCTCAACACAATCATGCACTCTTTAGTATTTTAGTGGAGTCTCCTTTAGAGGCATTTAAAATTTTTACATAAAAAAAAATAAAATTTTTACATCAAGATCTAAGGATGTGATGATTTACGTTTTCCTGACTATTTTATTTTTATTCAGTTGTTGAATTTCAAAGGTTTCTGTGCACAGGTCCCGTACATTTTTGTTGTATTGAAGGTGTTGAAGGTGTTCCTAAGATTTTTTTTCATTGCTATTGTTAGATTAGTTTTTGTGTTTTATTTTCCACCTGCTTATTGTTTTATCTAGAGAGCAAACTGATTATTGGTTAACTTGCCACCTTATTGAAGTTTTTTTTTTTTTTTTTTTTAAGGTTTTATTTATTCATGAGAGATACAGGGAGAGAGGGGCAGAGACCTGGGAAGAGGGAGAAGCAGGTTCCATGCAGGGAACTCCGAGATCACGCCCTGAGCCTAAGGCATATGCTCAACGGTTGAGCCACCCACGTGTCTCTCCCCTGCCCCTTTCTTTTTAAGGCTATATTGCTTTTGAAAAAATTGGTTCTTCAAATAATACTTCTATAGCTCAGGGATTCTTGCTGTTTTCTTTGCCCTGTCCCTTACCTGCATTTTACACATAGTTTGTGGCATTCCTGGGTTTTTACTATGTAATATTTATTTCTTTGTTGGGGACAACATTCTAAAGATACTTTTATTACATTTTTGATGTGTTATACTGCTTTGTTGCTTACTGGTGATACTTAAGAGTTTGATTTATAAACAAGGGGACCATTTTATAACGATGCTTTGGAATCTTCATATTTGTGTATTTGGGAAGAAGAGAAGGAAATGTAAAAGATTTTGTTCTGAGAAATAACAGGTCCTGGGACAGATGAATGATGACTAGGAAGAGACACAAAGTCCCCAAAGGCTGGACTAGAACACAGAAGGGACAGAAGTTGTGGAGACTGTCGTTATCCTGTGCAGACCACTGTTACCATTGTTACTTAGTGTCCCCTCGCTCAAAGATTTAGACCTGACCCTGCCATTTTGGGTCTTAAGTATTAGGGACCTAGCATCGTCATTCTAGTGACTTTGAGCATACAGAAAAACCCTGAGAAGTGATGACTGAGTCCTGCATTAGATAGACACAATTTCATAGAGATCTGGTCATTAGAAAAGCAACTTAACCCTAGAATCTAGGGTTTGGGGATTAAAACATGTTTGCTTAACTGTTCATTCTCAATCTATTTAATTTTATGTTTGGAGGACGTTAGTAATTAGTGTAGGTTGTCTACAAGGGTTGTATTTTTTTTCTTAAAGTTTGTGGAAAATGTGCACCCAAATAAAGCTGATGATGGTGGTGGAAGTAAAGGGATGGATTGGGAAGAGTTGATTAAGTGTTGATTTTCAGGTAGAAAGATAGGTTTTTATTGTAATAAAGGGTAGAATTTCCCAGCGGCTTGGACCTCTGACTTCAAGAAACTCATTGTATAAATTAAACAGAAATGGCAAAGATTTTTCAGTGAAACACTGTAGATTCTGAAAGTTGTTTGTGAAGAAGTAGAAAACTTCAGTGAAAGTTTAAAAGGACTGACCTCTAAAGGTGTGCTTTACTTTCATATTCACGAACTACGAAATTCTGTTCCTGAAATACTCCTTACAAATGTTAAGGGTATTAATAGAGATAGATTTGCTGGTAACCTAACTATGAAAGTGCTGACCAAAATGATTGCAGAAGGTGATGAGGCTGACCCTACTAGAAATAAAGAAACTGGCCAGACTGTCATTATTATAGCAGGATCAGATAATCAGAACTGGAATGGCAGCTCTTAATTTTTAGCTTTAGGGAAGAAAGGAATAAAAAAAAAATGGCCTGGAATTACATGGCAGGAGCTGGTATAGCATTCTTGAAAGGAATATATTCAGAGTTTATGCTTCATATGAGGAAATTTGCATTGAAATGTCCTATAGCACACAAATAAAGCAGATAATAGACATTTGAAGCTGGGGTGTGAGATCAGAACCAATACAAAATCATGCAATTGACTAACAAACGTGAGAGTAGGGCACTGATTTAAATATATTGGTTACCTATGTTCTGTGATTGGTGAGTCTTACGTTATTAAGAAAGATGATTTTTATATTTAGTCACATCTGTTACCCTCTCCTTTCCAAGAGTTTCTGTCTTCATTTCCTAGGATTTTCTGGTTTGGTAGTAATCTGCTTGCTTTTCAGTTTTTCCATTATCAGTTTGTTTTAGTTCTTGGTTTGCTATTTGCTTAGAATAATATCTGATATATAATAAGCATTTCATTATTAGTAATGATAGCTTTGTTTTTAAATTACTGATACTCTTCCATCTATTTTGTAAATTTCCAGAATTTTGTTGCAATTTTTTCTTTTCTCTTTGTCCTCTTTTTTTTTTTTTTTTTTTAATTTATTTACGATAGTCACAGAGAGACAGAGAGAGAGAGAGAGAGAGAGGCAGAGACACAGGCAGAGGGAGAAGCAGGCTCCATGCACCGGGAGCCCGACGTGGGATTCGATCCTGGGTCTCCAGGATCGCGCCCTGGGCCAAAGGCAGGCGCTAAACCGCTGCGCCACCCAGGGATCCCTCTCTTTGTCCTCTTTATTCTTGGTTTTATGCTTTAAAGTTTTTAGTGTATTTACTCCGTGGACTTTTGGGGGAGGAAGATGAAGGAAACTGGAAATGTTCATTTCTGCCTTGTTTTAACCAGGTACTGCAAGTGTGTTTATTTAGCTAGTATTTAGTGGATATTATGAAGTGTGGTGTGATAAAGATGTTTTGGAAAATTATTTAGTGAGTACTCTGTGTCTCAGAGTGTGTGTGTAAGCATTTGACTAAGGTTGAGAACTTTGCAGTCCTTCTCCACAGTAATATAAAGTGTTGCTTAATGTCAATTGTAATCATAGAACTGCCAAGTGGAGTGGCTGAGCAAGTGTTTGAACATTTATTTTACACTGAAGTCCTTTGCTCTTTCTTTTTTTTTTATTTATGATAGAGAGAGAGAGAGAGAGAGAGAGAGAGAGGCAGAGACATAGGCAGAGGGAGAAGCAGGCTCCATGCACCGGGAGCCCAATGTGGGATTCGATCCTGGGTCTCCAGGATCGCACCCTGGGCCAAAGGCAGGCGCCAAACCGCTGCGCCACCCAGGGATCCCTCCTTTGCTCTTTCTTGAATGACCGATCTTAAGATTTCTTTCAGCTGTATCAATCAATGGAAGATAGATTAAAAAATACTAATTTCACTTTTAAAAAAGATTTTATTCATTCATTTGACACAGCAAGAGAAAGAGAACAAAGCAGCGGGAACAGCAGAGGGAGGAGAAGCAGACCTCCCGCCGAGCAGGGAGGCTGATGAGGGGTCGAAGCTCAGGACCCTGAGACCATGACTTGAGCCAAAGGCAGAGATGCCCAACTAACTGAGCCACCTAGGCACCTCAAAAATAACTAGTTTCAAAATTAATTTTAAGACTAGAAAATGACCACTGATTTTTATTGTGAATCTTTATTCCAAAATGATTTTGAGAGAATATACTTACTATAGTTTAGTTTTTTAAATTTTTAAGTGAAGGAGGGAGGGAAATTGGTAGGAAAAATAAGATTAAATTAACAGAACATTAGTATTCAAAACGTAGTTATGCTTTTTACTAATGGTGCAGTATAATACTTAGGATATTTGTAAATTCACCAAGTACTATGGTGAACATGACATTTCTTAATTCTTGTAATTCCATGAGGAATGATGCTGTAATGAATCATTAGGTTAAAACTGTGTCCAAGAATGTGTAAGTGCTAGAGCTTGGGATTTGAACCCTGGCAGCCTGATTTTAAGAGCCTGAACTCTTATTCACAGAGTATTCTTTAAGTATTCACAGAGTTATTCTTTAAGTAACACTTAAAGACAACCTTGCTCAGTTTGAATATCAACTAATGCCTATGGTGTTTTAGGGCTGTACATAATTTTCTTTTTTTTTTTTTTAATATTTATTTATTTATTCATGATAGAGGCAGAGACCCAGGAGGAGGGAGAAGCAGGCTCCATTCCTGGAGGTTGACGCGGGACTCGATCCTGGGACTCCAGGATCGCGCCCTGGGCCAAAGGCAGGTGCTAAACCACTGAGCCACCCAGGGATCCATCCCCACATCATTTTTTTTCTAATCCCGAATTAGGTGACACTACATATGTAAAAACAGATTGAGAGAGACTAAGTAAATTCTGAGGTTGGATAGCTGATAAATGATGGAGATGGAAATCAAACTCATGTATGCCTAATTCCAATCTTTTTGTTCTTTTTGGTATTCCATATTTGTATGTCTGATTACAGGCTTTTAGAGTTAATGTAATTCTTTGATGTGCAGTCTACACCCAAAGTGGGGCTTGGACTCACAACCCTGGGATCAGAAGTTGTATGCCCTACTGATCAAGCCAGCGAGGCACCCCTGATGTAATGTTTAATTGGATATTGACATGCTTTTGATAATGTTTTTGTTTTTTTTTTTGCAGGGATTTATCAAAGATGTTCATGAAGACTCCCTCACAGTTGTTTTTGAGAACAAGTATGTCATTTTTTATCGATAGAGATCTTAATTTTAAAGATTGATTGTGTAAATTCATGTTTGCTTTTGGGTGTTCCTATTGCCAGTGGAAAATGATTTTGCTTTTGGGTAGAGGTCTTTGGTTGTTAGATCATCTCTTCATTTCAGGTAGTCCTTGTTTTGATAACTTTTCACCTGTTTTTCTCCGCACAATATACTGTCACTTTTTTCATCTTCTTTCTTTGCTTCCTTCCTTTTGCCAAAACATGTGTAAACATGAATTAGTTTTTTTTTTTTTTGCAGAAGTAGATGGCACAAATGGGATTATACTATGCTTAATTCTTAAAATGCCAGAATGATGAAATGATATAGGTCTTCCAAATGGCTGCTAGTAGTCAGAATATGTATTGGGGCCGCCTTTAATTTAAACTTGATATTAGGAATAGTATGAGTTTTACAGTTGTTGTAGGGTCTAGGTCTTGTTTTAAAAATGTGAAAGACCGTACGTATATTGGGTTTGGTTTGGAAGAGTTATAAAGGAGCACTGTATAATTGAAGGTCAGAAAAGAAGTCTTCAGCTTTCACTTTTAAGCTGCTTCTGGAACGACCTGAAAAGATAACTGCCCAGCAGCTGTTTCATGTAGAAACAAGTGTTGGGATGATTCCTGTCTTTGAGCAACTGCCATTTAGATAGTAATGGTGAAACGAAAGCACCCACGAATCTTGTCTCCTGATGTTTTGCCCAGCATTTGCAGTTGGAAGCTATAGGAATTTATGTGCATTTTTATGTGCTATATAACTCCCAGGCATATGAATGACCTATTAGAACTTAGAGTAGAGAAGAATTTTTAACTTTATCAATCCAGTTTATACAATATGACACAAAAAAGGTTAAGCAACAGCCAAATTTGTTTTAATATGGTCATAATTGCTTCAAACATGAAAGTCAGCTTTTCCCAAGTTTTAATATTAATATGTGTATCCATTGCAGAAAAGTAAATTCTTTGTAAGAAAATTAAATATTGTAGTTCAGTTATGCAAAATAACTGATTTTCTGCATTTCTGTGGACATATACACAAAGAACGCAGTTAACATTTTATAAGCTCTGAAATTCTGTTTCTTTGATAGGTCATAAGATTGTAAAATGGTTTGAAATAAGTTGGTTGCACAATTCTTTATTGATAATGTAGATGTGACATTATGTACTTAGCCTATTTCATTTTTAGAAAAATGTACCATTTCCTTAGGATGAGTAATTTGGATGGTAATACATAATTATGGTTGATGTTAATTTATAAACTTCATCAAGAGTCATGCAAAACGTTTTACCTCAACAAATTAATGACTTGGAAAAATATATACTACGAATGAAGCTTTTAATTAGGGAAAGCTAAATGATTAACTCAAAAAATACGCACCACTAAGCATAGACTGTATAGCTTTCATATAGAGGCTTTTACAATAGTTATTTCAAAATTATGAATTCCTTTTCTCATCTTTCAGCTGGCAGCCAGAACGCCAGGTTCCATTTAATGAAGTTAGATTACCACCACCACCTGACATAAAAAAAGAAATTAGTGAAGGAGATGAAGTAGAGGTATGTATTTTAAGCTTATTTTCTTGTGTGCCCCCCCCTTTTAAATAAGTATTCTTGTAGGAAAATCTGTTTAGCTAATAGAGAATAAATCTAATTCCTTTTCTCGAGTCTGTTATTGGCTGTGTAATATGGCAGGGCTTGAGTTTTTGAGTCAGAGCTAGGATTCGTGTCTCAGCTTTATACCATTTTTAGCTTTGTGGCCTTAGTCAAGTGTCTTTGCCACTAAAATGAACATAATTTGGGAGTTAAGAATGATAGTATAGTACTGAATTGTTTTGTATAAAATCTGGCACAGAGCGCTCTGTAGTGTTAATTGCTGTTTTCCTTTTTGCTAATTTAAAATTTTTTGTGTTTTTTTCTTAGTATATCTATAGCATATTAATACCTTTATTATGGCAGTTATTAATATAGTTGATATGTAAAACTGTGAAATGTTATAATTACCCTACTGTCTTGTTGAATAGTTTAGGAATGTCCAGAAAATTTAAAAAGTACAGAAAAACAAAAAGGACTAAACAGGAATTACTGCTGAGAGGAAGAAAAAACACTGTTCTCCATTTTTGTCATTCCCAGGCTCTCCCTTCCCTATTTTTAAAAATAAAAGTGGGATCATATGCTGCCACTTCTTTGTATATTGATTTTTTTCATGCTTACTAGAGTATGGATGTCTATTTTCAATATGTTAACGTTAAATATTCCTGATGTTATGTGAAATGTGGAAATAATTATTAGAGGTGTGAGTTTGTTGGAGATAGAAAATTTGATTTGTAGTTTTTAAGAGATGATGTAATTCTTTCAAGGTGCTCTACTAGACTAAATATATTTCTCACAGGGAGTTGATTTGATAATATTGGAAGATACTTCAAATCTCATTTGTACTTAGCTTATGTAGGGTAGTGTTAAGGGAACTGGAGGTATAGGAGAACCGATAACAGATGAAATATCTAAATATTTTTATAAGCACTTACCAGTACATCCTCTGTGCCAGGTAATGTTCTGAGCACTTTGCACATGAATTCAGTTATCTGCCTTTTTTATATTTTGTAATTTTTATGGTAAATTTTGAATTCCCATTAATTGTAGATGTTACATGCTAGGAACCAAAGAATTGTGGCATTTTTAATCCCTGGCAGCCTGAACTACTTTCCATTCTAAAATTTGGCCTAGATTTTATTTACTTGCTCTAAGTTCACTGGCCACTCTTTGGCTTTTGCTAAATCAAAACATATTATAACTTGTATCAGGATACCATGAGCCTCACTCCCTAACGGTATATATAGCCTTCACTTTTTTCTTTCGTAGTTCAATTCCACCAAAAGTGGGAACTAACAGCTTTTTTCCTAAGGAGACCTGTAACTGTAGCTTAGGTGTGGTGTGTATTTGTGTCTTTGGATGGTATGGGAAGACAAAGGGAAACAAAGTGGCCAGTGCTGAAAATTAAGTGTGAAATACATTACTAGTGGGTACTATGAACTGTAGTGGTGATGCTGCTGATCGCTACTGTGCTTGTTCACTTGGACTTTTAGACTCCAGGGAAAATGGTTTTCTCAATATTGTATCCTTCTCTAATCCCCATCTTTTGTAGGGATGGATAAAAGGTATGATTTGTTTTCATTTTTCAAAATTTATTTCTAATTTTAGAAGTTTTTTTCTTTTGGAATTCTGGTGATGAGTCAGGTCAAGCAAGAAATGACTTCATTTTGGAAATGTTCTAGAATTAGAAATGTGTGGTGGTCAATTCTGAGACTAGTGCTTTTCATACTTTTTATTTATTTTATTTTTTTAAAGTTTTTATTCATTTATTCATGAGAGAGAGAGAGAGGCAGAGACACAGGCAGAGGGAGAAGCAGGCTCCATGCAAGGAGCCCAATGTGGGACTTGATCCCGGGACTCCAGGATCATGCCCTGGGTGGAAGGCAGATGCTCAACCGCGGAGCCACCCAGGCATCCCTTTTCATACTTTTTAAATTGTTGTTTACATATTCAAGGATAGTATAAAGGCTCAGATTAAAGTAAAAACTTGATGGTATGCTCATGATGGTGTTTTGTTGTGCTTTTTGCGTGTCTTAGACTAAGAAGTTCCTGTCCAGTTTCTGGACCATCTTTTTGGCCTGCCTCCCCAGCTGTGTACAAAATATTGATGTAAGAGATGGCATGATTTGAAAATTGATGATTGCAGAGTATCTTATTTCACATTGTGTTTTATGGTTCAGTCTTAGTGAAATTTGCTCCTTAAATTGTAAGAATCATTATCTGAAAGTAAGATGATGTCACTTTTTTCCACTTCTGAAAAATTTGAAACTTCACATAAAGAAGTCTAAAATTGATCTTGCCACCCACTGATTTATTGGCTTTTCCTTTGTAGTTTTTCTTTTTTTTTGGCCACCGTTAGTTTTAGGAACCTGTTTGTTTGATTTGGAATGTTTAGGAATTATGGTTGTTAGTGCTTTACATTTTGAACCAAAAAAATTCATGAAAATTCCTTACACCTTTTTCGAAATTTTTAAATTAAAAAAATTTTTATTTCTGGTGTAGTTAACATACAGTGTTACCTTAGTTTCTAGGGTACAATGTAGTGATTCAGTAGGTCCATGTATATTACTCAGTGCTCATCAAGATAAGTGTATCCAAAATCCCCTTCATCTCTTTTACCCATTCCCCCACCCCACTTCCCTATGATAACCATCTGATTATTCTCTATAGTTAGTTTTTCCTTTGTTTTATTCCTTAAATTTCACCTAGGAGTGAAATCATGTGGCATTTACCTTTCTCTGACTAGTTTATTTTGCTTAACATCACTCTCTAGCTCCATCCATGTCATTGCAAATGGCAAGATTTCATTCTTTTTGTGGCTGAATAATACTCGTGTGTGTGTGTGTGTGTGTGTGTGTGTGTGTGTGTGTTGTGTATACCACATCTTCTTTGTCCATTCTTCAGTCGGTACACACTTGGGCTTGTTTCCATAGTTTGGCTATTATAAATAATCCTGCAGTAAACAATAGGGGTGCGTATATATCCCTTTGAATTAGTGTTTTTGTATTCTTTGAGGAAATACAGAGTGGTGTGATTACTGGGTCTTAGGGTAGTTCTCTTTTAAATTTCCTCCCTCTTTAAATTCAAATAAAGTTTAATGTAAAAAAATGATACAGAATTATATTAAGTAAAAGTGAACTTTCCTTCTCAGTGTAGGTATGCTTGTGTGTGAACCCTAGCTTAAATCTCATTTACCACAGTGGTGTGTGTCTGTGTATCACAGAAATTGGGAATATGGTATATATTTGTGATTTAGATTTGCCTGATTTTGTTCTAACCACCTCATAATATTTTTTAATAGACGTATCATAATTAGAAGAAATTGAAATTATTGGCAGATTTACTATTGCCAAAAAAAAACAACAACAAAAAAAGAGAGTTAATGTCCTTATGGTAAACCATTTTCTGATACTGTGGAATCTAAATGGTTCACTTGCGAAATTGGAAGCCACGTATATTTAAATTTCTGATGGTGCCAAAATGTACCAATTTTACCCTCCAAAAATGTATTTGATTTAGTACTTCATACTTTTGGTAACATGTGAAGGTGTTTATATCCTCATAGATCGATTGGCTGGGTTATTATTAATCTATAAAGTTTCATAAACCTGATAGGAGGAAGCTGATGTCTTTTGAGTGTTTATTTCTTTGATCACTAGAGATACGGAGCATCTTTTATCTTATTTTTTGGGAGCATCTTTTAGTTTTTCAGCTATTAGCCATTTCTGTGAATTTTGTGGGGGTTTTTTGTCTATGCATATTTTAATGTAGGAAAGTTTTGGGCTTTGTGAATAGTTTTTTTTTTTTTTCTGTTATGCTTTCTCCCAGGCAATAAAAAAGTGTATTTAATGGCTTTACCCATGAAGAAGTAATATTTTATTCCAATTTGCTGAATTTTTTTTGGTGTGGCATCCAAGATACTCTTTTCAGTATTTCTGTAGCTTGTATCTTTTTTGTTTTAAGGAATATTCAGTTTTTTTTTTTTTGTTTTTTTTTTTTTAAGATTTACTTTAGACAGAGACTGTGCACATGTGAGCTCATGTTGGGGAGGGAGCAGAGGGAGAGGGGGAAAGAGAAAAATCTCAAACAGGACACCCCCAAGCAGAGTCTCTGATGATGGACTCATTCCCATGACCCTTAGATCATGACCTGAGCTGAAATCAAGAGCCAGACACCACTGACAGCCACCCCAGTGCCCCCAGGAGTATTTAGGTTTTTAATCTAATTTGATTCTTTTCTCTAGAGTTAAGTCATCAGCCGCTGTTCTGCCAGTTGCATACCATATAGCAGTAATAACAGCTTACTGCTTAATATAGCAGTAACATATATATATATATGTAACTTTTTTTTTTTAAATTTTAAGATTTTATTTATTTGAGAGAGAGAGTACACATGGGTGTGCACAAGAAGGAGGATAGTAAGCAGGGGACCTGACCCAGGGCTTGATCCTAGGACCCTGGGATCGTGACCTGAGCCAAAGGCAGGCTCTTAACTGGCTGAGGCACCCAAGGTACCCCCTAACTGGCTTTTAAAACAGATTATCTCCATTTGACATAACAGTCTCTTGAGGGCCTTTTTTAAACTCTTTGAATACTTTATGAAGCTTTCCAAGGTCATATAGCCTGAAGGTTGGGAAGCCGAGGAGCAGTTCCAGTTTTTGTCTTGAGTGTTATTTTCTCATATATTATGCTGTATTAACATGGTGTTGACAGTTTTTTGCCAGATTTAAAACTCTTGATCTTTTGCACCTCCAGGAATCCTTCCTCTTTTAAGAAGGGAAAGGTGACTTTGATTTGGCCATCAATAATGGATTTAGAACAAAAAAGATACAGGAGAGAGCTTTTTATTGAACTTTTCAGTCATTTATTTAAAATTCAGTCATGAGGGGTTCCTGGATGGCTCGGGTTGAGTGTCTGCCTTCGGCTCATGATGTGATCCTGGGGTCCTGTGATCCAGGTTCACTTCAGGCTCCCTGTGAGGAGCCTGCTTCTCCCTATGCCTCTGTCTCTGCTCTTCTCTCTTTGCCCTTCTCTCTCTGTCTCTCATGAATAAATAAAATATTTTTAAAAAGTTTTCAGGGATCCCTGGGTGGCGCAGCGGTTTAGCGCCTGCCTTTTGGCCCAGGGCACGATCCTGGAGACCCGGATCGAATCCCATGTCGGGCTCCCGGTGCATGGAGCCTGCTTCTCCCTCTGCCTATGTCTCTGCCTCTCTCTCTCTCTCTCTCTCTCTCTCTCTCTCTGTGACTATCATAAATAAATAAAAATTAAAAAAAAATAAAATAAAATGTTTTCAGTCATGAAAGTTTCATTCTTGTAGCTTAGGAATGGTTGAATATTGACAATTTGATTTGGTTTATCCTAAAATTTTACAATTTTAAAAATGTTTAGCTACTTGAGGTTTATCTTTCCAGTCAACTTGTGAGGCTTATGTGGAATTAATAGAACATAAATTAGTGTCATGGTCTAATGTCCTCAAGAAAACACCATATGATTTATAAGAGAAAGATGTATTTGAAAGGTTTAAAATTCAAAGCTTTATTTTTAAACTCTTAGTGGCATTTTTTTTTCTTAATGGCTTTTGCTTTGACTTTAAAAAGCAGCGTATGTTTTAAAATTTTTAACATTTTTATACAATTAAATTTTTTCAGTAGGTGATTATGGAACCTGGAAGTAATGGGGAAATGATTTCTTTAGATTTTCTTTTTTTAAAGATTTTATTTATTCATGAGAGACACAGGCAGAGGGAGAAGCAGGCTCCATGAAGAGAGCCTGATGTGGGACTTGATTCCGGAACTCCAAAATCTTGCCCTGAGCCAAAGGCAGGAGCTAAATTGCTGAGCCACCCAGGGGTCCCCTTCTTTAGATTTTGTTAAGCTGGATATATATTATAGTATCCTGGGATACGGGAAGTGCAGTAGCAAGTGTTTTTTCCCCAGTGATTTCACATGTGAAGTGTTTTGTCTTTTATTATAGATACCTGCTTTGTTTAGCAGATTAGCTTGACACTTAAGCCAGTATATAATTTTACAAGGTTTTTTAGGTTTTCCTCTTTATCATATTTGATTAAAAAACTTTTCTTTTTTAATTGTGATATTTTCTGATTGAGATAAGAGGCAAGTTTTTGTTCTTGGCATATGCCTTTTGTTTCATCTATTATGTGGATTGTTGGACATTATGTGTCTTTTTTTTTTTTTTAGATTTTATTTATTCATGAGAGAGAAAGAGGTACAGAGACACAGGCAGAGGGAGAAGCAGGCTCCATGCAGGGAGCCTGACATGGGACTCTATCCCGGGTCTCCAGGATCACGCCCTGGGCTGAAGGCGGTGCTAAACCGCTGTACCACCCTGGCTGCCCACATTATGTGTCTTTATATTTTAATTATAATGTTGGGATAGATGTTTTGAGAAATCAGGGTAATAATAATTTGGGATAAGATGCTCCTTTACCTTAAAGTTAAAAAAAAAAATTATCGGTTGGTGGGGGGGGGGCAACTGAGCCCATGTGAGTGGAGAGAAGAGGAGAGAGAGAATGAATCTGAAGTGGACCCCATTCTGACCATGGAGCCCAGTGCAGGGCTCAGTCTCACAATCTTGAGATCATGACCTGAGCTGAAATCAAGAGTCAGATGTTTATAACCCACTGGGCCACTCAGGTGTGCACCGTAAAAAATTTTAAATTCAGTATTTTTTAATACACGTAGCTTCCATTTTACCTTAAGAAAAGTCTCAAATTGATTCTTGCTACTCATCTGAAATTTACTTATCTGTAATTAGTCTTATAATGCCAAGCCTATTGTTAATCTTAGTGCTTGGGAGATTTGCATATGTTAAAGAAGTGGTAAACATTATTTCTTTTTTTTTTTTGTAAACATTATTTCTAAGACTTAAACCCATTTGTTAAAAGTATCAGCAAAGTATATAAATGAGAAAACACTGCTTTATAGGTAGATAAATCACATTAGTGTGTTCTAGATATTAAACTTGCTTTCCTGATGTACATTTTCCATTTCTTCATAATGCTTTATGATTGTAATGAGATGAAATAGTGGGTATAGAGGAACAGTACTCAATAAATGTATCTCATAGTTATAAAATCAGCTGTTATGATTAAGTGTTCAGTTTAATGGTTAATGTTACTTAGAAATTTTCTTTATAAGGAATTTGGTGAAAACTGGTAAAATTTCTTGATTTTTGGTGTTCATATTTGAACATATTTGTTGTGATTTTGAAAAGCATAGCTGAACATGATTTTTTTAAAAAAATTTAAATTTTATTTACTTATTTTTTAAAGATTTTATTTACTCATGAGAGACACAGAGAGAGGCAGAGACACAGGCAGAGGGAGGAGAACTGGGCTCCCTGCCCGATGTGGAATTCAGTCCCAGGACTCCTAGGATCACGCCCTGAGCCAAAGGCAGACGATGCTCCACCACTGAGCCACCCAGGCGTCCCCATATTGAACATTATTAACCTGAAAGGTTGATAACATTAGGATCCAGACTGGAGTTCCATTAAAGTAATAGTTTGGTTGTGTGCTATAATTTAGAGGCCATTTTTAATAAGGTTTGACTTAGAGTTATTTGGCAGAAAGAACCCTGAAGTAGAATTTTGGAATTTGATTCTTCATGTTCCATCCTCCACTCCATAAAATTGGACTTATTCAGCCTGAGTACTGTTTTGTTTTTAGGTCTCTCATGGGTACTTTCTGGTCTTTTTAAAAAGCTCTTCTTTGGATTTGTAGAAACTTAGAATGTTAAAATAATGAGGGCTATTGCTTGAGAGTGTGATTTGCTCCTTGGGAATAGTTTGGAAATTTAAAGTCTGAATAAAGAGTTTCTATGAGCTACTCCTACTTCAATGATGCAGTAATAAATATAGTAATCGACGTCTGGGACACAGTATACTAGGGCACAGTTTTAATGCTGGGTCATTAAAGTGATTTTTTATTGTGTGAGATAATACTGTTCATTTTGGAAAGAATGTGGTTGGGCCCACTACACTCAAGTGGAGCCACATTCAAAGTTTTTTTTTTTTTTTTTTTTTTTTTTTTTTTAGAGATTATTGCCTCTGTTTTTTAGGAGTTTTATGGTTTCAGGTCTCACAGGTCTTTAATCCATTTCAGTTACTTTTTTTTTTTAAGATTTTATTTATTTATTTATTCATGACACACACAGAGAGAAAGAGAGGCAGAGACACAGGCAGAGGGAGAAGCAGGCTCCATGCAGGAGCCTGACGTGGGACTCGATCCCGGGTCTCCAGGATCAGGCCCTGGGCTGAAGGCGGCGCTAAACCGCTGAGCTACCCGGGCTGCCCCACATTCAAAGTTTTTGATTCAAGTTCAGGAACTTGGATTTAGTTGACTTAATGAGAGTGGCTTTGTCTTTCAGGAGTAAAGTTAGTAGTGTAGCTTACGGAGGTAGAATAAGTATAAAATGGAATCTAGCATTGTAAGGTTCAATGAGAGCTGCTGCCTCAAGGCAGTCCAGAATGGTTTATTCTCTTTTTTGGTGGTAAGCTCACATAGGAAGCCACATTCCTTAGAAATTTGTGTTTTGGTGAAAATGGAATTAGAACAAAGGGATTTAGGTAATTTAAAGACTCTTTCCACCCCCCCAACCTTTTCAGGCACCTATTCACTAGGTTACCAAGAGATAACTCCAGTCCGTTTAGATGAACTGCCTTTCTGAAACAGTACTTGGAATGGGCACTTTCTCTCTTGTTCTGAGGGTTTTCTTTTAACCTGTGTCATACTTGGGAAAATGGTCATCATCACTTAACCACTTGGGTCCAGTAGCCATTTAAAAAAAATTTAAGTATGTTTACATGTAATTTTGCAGACGTTAATAAAAGGGTGCTGAAGATCAACATTAAGTATCTTAATGAGTATTTGGAAAATACAGGGGTGCCTTGGCACAGGTGGCACAATTAAGCATTTGACTCTTGGATTTTGCTCAGGTCTGGTCTCATGGTGGTGGAGATCAAGCCTGCCCTGTTGGGGCTCTCTGCTCAGAGCAGAGTCTACTTGAGCTTCTCTCTCCTCCCTCCACACCCCTTCCCCCCCACATTCCCATCTCTCTCTTTCTGGAATAAAATAAATCTTTAAAAAGACATGGCAAAAAGAACTTTTTATTCCATATTTTCCTGGTTTTGATAATGCATATACCTAAAATGAGTACAGGTCTCTAAAATATTACTTATTACACATAAGCTATTATGCCTAAACCCAGAATAAATTCATCTTACAAATACTGATACCAAATTTAAAACACATCCAGTAAGTTCTAGTTGATCATTTCATTCTGATTCATCTTATACTTGAATTATTATAATGCAGTACTTTAAGAATATTTTGGAACTAATTTTAGTGGCTTCTAATTTTATTGAACAGAGAGCATAATCATTCTTGTGCTTTAATTATATCATTTTCAAATTTAACCAATTGCATCGACTAATCCATTGAGTTTTTTGCATGTCTCCATCATTTGTTTCTTTCTAGTCATCTTTGCATACACAGCTGCCTTTGGCATTTGTCCACTTAGGAATTGTGTGAGGTACATTTTGGTGCACAATCATAAAAGATGAGAGGATATGGTCACATGTCCTTTTAGAAAAACAGAATGGTCCAGAGTCTTGTTGCAGGATTTTGTCCCAGTTTGAATGATTAACTGGGTGAGGATACTAAATTTCCTTTTTCTCTTCAGAAGTATATTGTTTGGGAATATTCATCATCTGGAGGCTTCATGGTGGGAGATTCTGCTTATAATTTCACATTCACCATTAGAATCTAGCGTGCTATTATCTGTCTCTTCATCAGTCCTGATTCCTCTGATAATTGTGAAAGCCCTTCCTCTGTGAATTTTGTCTTTGCAGTTATGGGTGGAAAATTAAAAATTCTGAATTCTTAACTGTTGAGTGAAAACCAAAAGCAGACTGCAAGAATGATGTCTCCAGTCTTTTTATTATTTCTTGAAAGACTATGCAGTAAAGAAACTACAGGATGATGCAGTAGTAACGCTATATTTCACTGTTGTGTTCTTCCAGGTGATACCATCATTCTTCTCTTTTCTAGCCATTTTTTGTAGCATAGTTGAGAATAATTGATGAATGATGATGAAATAGTAAAGTGTTTCAAGATACAGAAAAAAACAAGATCATTAGATTTCCTTGTAGGTTTATAAGAGGTTCCACTGGATACATAAAATAATTTGCAAGATAGGATGAATTTTGTTTTAATCTAAAAAAGAAGTAAAATTTACTGTTTTTTTTTGGAGACGTATAAGAAAAGATAAGAGTTACAAATAGATTTGGTCATAAAGAAATGCAAAGCTAAAATTGAGTCCAGTGGAGCCTGACTGTTATGTTGGTCTTCTTTCTGATTATGGTGCACAGTGAAGTTGATTATGAGCTTTTGGCTTGAATATCCAGTTACATTTCTAGTATTCCCCCACTTCCCAGATTATTCTCTGATCACTTCAGTGAAGGTTCCAGCATTCCAAAACTTTGCTTATTATCAGTAGTTGTTTGCATTTAACCAAAGATAAGTGTTAATGTATGTTGGTAGATTTCTTGTCTTCCTCTGCAGAGACCTCCTTCGGTCATATAATAAAGATTTTTATGGAGTTCCTCTTGGTTGTCTTTTCTTCCATCCCCCTAGTTTTCCACGTATTGAAAAATAGATCAAGATACTGTACCATAAGAAATAACTCTAATCCTTGAAAGGAAACTTTCTTAATGTGTTACTTTACAAAATACCTGATAATTATGAATACAGGGCATAGAAGATTTTTTTTCACAAAAGAGGTTTATTTATTTTTTAATTTTTATTTATTTATGATAGTCACAGAGAGAGAGAGAAACAGAGAGACAGACACAGGCAGAGGGAGAAGCAGGCTCCATGCACTGGGAGCCCAACATGGGATTCGATCCCGGGTCTCCAGGATCGCGCCCTGGGCCAAAGGCAGGCGCCAAACCCCTGCGCCACCCAGGGATCCCGGTTTATTTTTTTATTATTTTTTTTTAAAGATTTTTATTTATTCATTCGTAGAGATGCAGAGAGAGAGAGAGGCAGAGACACAGGCAGAGGGAGAAGCAAGCTCCATGCAGAGAGCCTGACATGGGACTCGATCTAGGGTCTCCAGGATCACGCCCCGGGCCGCAGGCGGCGCTAAACCGCTGCGCCACCGGGGCTGCCCCACAAAAGAGGTTTATAAGATACTTTTGTACCTTGCTAGATGTACTAAATGTGTATAATTTAAATTTATTGTTCAACAGAACAATTTTACTGCATTTGATGTAGTTTCGTCAGGAAGGAATCCTATCCTTGAAGGTTTTAAAATTGGATTTCTTACTTTTTGAAAACAGCTGTTTATTTTAGCATTCTAAAAATAGCATTATGAGATTTAAAATGTCTTTAATTAGTTTTAGCATATCCTTGTGTCTGATACTTGAATCATCAGAATAGTGCTTAAAGATGAATAGTATTGACAAATTGAAAGAACTCAGTTTTATACTATATTAAACTGCTTTGTGAGAAGCATTCTTTAATAATTTATGTTTGGAAACACTCATGAATTTGGAATTAGATTTCCAAGGAGCCAAATTGCCCAAAAAGGGTTGTTTTGTTTTTCAGTAGTAAAATTTAAACACATGTGACTCCCTAAATTATGTTTTAGTGCACTTTTAGTGCAGTGGCATTTTTGATTGTAGAGTTTAGTGGGATTTTGCATTTTTAATAAGTCATTATAATGTTGAAATATTTCAGAATAAATGGATAAAGGCCTTTTTTTTTTTTTCTCTTCTCAGGTATATTCAAGAGCAAATGACCAAGAACCATGTGGATGGTGGTTGGCTAAAGTTCGAATGATGAAAGGAGAAGTAAGTGATATTTACACTTGCTTTGTGACTAGTTTCCAAGGAAATACCTCAACTCTTGGTTTCTGTAAACATTACTTTAATTCTTAGTTTTATTTCAAAATATCTCCTTTGGAAATAGTTGACCATACATTTAAAAAACTCATTAGACCATTTAGTTTTATTTGTTTTCTGATTTTGGAAACATCTAAGCTTTTCTTCAGGGACGCACTTCAAGAATGTGAGGACCACCAAGGTTCATGCTTGTAAGAGCCTATAATCTAGTTTAGGCAAATCAGATTGATGTTACTAAGCTGTGCTTAGTATTTGTGCCACAAGGGGGTGGGTCTACTGGTTAAGCTGAGCAAGGCAATTAGAACTTCATTTAAGCTCATTATTTTTGTTCAGATGGGATTTTTAAAGTATTTTGATGTCTTTTAGTTTTATGTCATTGAATATGCTGCTTGTGATGCCACTTACAATGAAATAGTCACATTTGAACGACTTCGGCCTGTCAATCAAAATAAAACTGTCAAAAAAAATACCTTCTTTAAATGCACAGTGGATGTTCCTGAGGATTTGAGAGAGGCGTGAGTAATTTTGTTTACTATTGAATTGCCTTGTGAATTAAGAGGATTTTTTTAGTGCCACAAAAATCTTTTTTTCCCAAACATCCAATCAAAAACTTATGATAGAAAATCTTTTTAGTAAACAAAAGTTTTAATAGGTAGTGTCAAAATGAAATACTTCATTTGCATTATAATTGCCTTCTGAGTTTAATCTATTATTTAGGTCTTAAATATGAATTAATTTCTCCCTAGGTGTGCTAATGAGAATGCACATAAAGATTTTAAGAAAGCAGTAGGAGCATGCAGAATTTTTTACCATCCAGAAACCACACAGCTAATGATACTGGTAAGATAACTCCATATTTTAAAGTAGCCAATGGATATTTCACAGATTTTATTATAATTAAATATTTGAAAAGTTAAAAACTAACTTGGTATACAGTGAATTTATTAATTTATGGAAGAAATTTTTTAGAGCTATAAAATGTTAAATTTTTATCTTTCATGGAGTAAGGAAAAGGATCAATATGATATTCTTAACAATATGAAATTCTTAATGTATGGGAATCTAGATCCTTCCCTGCTCCCATCCCTCTCCCCCATCATAATTTAAATAGAACTAAATATGAGAATTCAGTAAAGGGGGGTAAATTACCTGTGGGAGGAGGAATGGTGGGTGAGGAGAGAAGTGTAGTAGATAAGAATCAAGGAAGACTTTATGTGGAAGGTCCTTGTTCGTATTACCTTAAAAAATGCGATTTTTGAGTGATTAATTTCTTTGTTCATAGTCTGCCAGCGAAGCAACTGTGAAGAGAGTAAATATTTTAAGTGACATGCATTTGCGAAGTATTCGTACGAAGTTGATGCTTATGTCCAGAAATGAAGAGGCCACTAAGCATTTAGAAGTAAGTGGGTTTATTCAAAAGGTTTTTTGTGTATCCTGTTTATTTTCATAAGTATATTATTTAAGTTCCCTGGCTCAAACTGCTTGATTGTTAGGTAAGCCAAGAAGTTGGGACCTATTTTGTGGCTAATAGGAGTCATTGTACCTTTAGAGTAATTATTTTTTTCTGTTACTTTCCCCCAAACGTAGCCTTCATTTGCTAAATACCTGTTGAGTTTTTTGTTAGGACTTAGATAGCAAGTGTCACAGAACTTAGAAATTCAGTGGGAATATCTAGTAGAACTGTATTACTACTTTTTCTTTACTCTTTCCTTCACCTTTTTTACTACCCTCTCAGCTGTCATTTATAACACATTTCCATTAGTAACTAGTTCACTATAATAACTAATGTAAGTGGAGAGGAGGGCATGTAGATGTAAGTTTTAAAAAAGAAGCCTGTTGTTGCTTTTCTATACCATCCTAAGTTACTCTGTTTTCTCCTATTCTTCATTGACGCACTGTTAGGAGACCCCTTCTCCCAATGCACCACATTCAGATCTTAGAGAAATTGAGGTATGTTTGTCTTTAGGACAAATTTCTAAATACCCCTACTAATTTAAAATTTCCAAACGAGGGATATGTGAGCGAGTTTTGAAAAATGAATCATCTGAATTGGAGAACTCCTTGCATCAGTAATTCTAGAAAATTGTTATAGAATTATTATTTTCTGTGATCATGATTAGATACACTTTATCAAACTTTTCCCCCTTCTATTTATATCCCAAATGAGTATCTTATATTTTTCTTTAGTTCTTTTTGTTTTTTTAAAAAATTATGGTAAAATGCAACATAAAATTTACTATCTTAAACCATTTTTAAGTGTGCATTTGAGTAGTGTTAAGACTATTCATGTTGTTAACCAATTTCCACAACTTTACATTTTGCAAAACTGAAACTATATCCATTAGACGATTTCCCATATCCCCTTCCCCCCACCTCAGGCAACCAGCATTCTACTTTCTGTTTCTATAAATCTGTCTACTTGTAGAAACCTCATGTAGGTGGGATCATACAGTATTAGTTTTGTTGTTGTTGTTCCCAACTTATTTTAACTAAGTTCATTGTCTTCAATCCACATTGTAGCCTGTGTCAGAGTTTCCTTTTGAAGGCTGAATAATTTTGTATGCTTATATCTCATTTTGTTTATCTGTTCAGTCAGGGCACATTTGGTTTGCTGCTTCTTCCTGATTACTATGAATACCACAAACGTGGGTATATAAAAAAATATTTTGGTCTTTTTGTAATATAGATTCTAATATACCTCTTTTACTAGTGCACAAAGCAACTTGCAGCAGCTTTTCATGAGGAATTTGTTGTGAGAGAAGATTTAATGGGCCTGGCAATTGGAACACATGGTAGTAACATACAGCAAGCTAGGAAGGTTCCTGGAGTTACAGCTATTGAGCTAGATGAAGATACTGGAACATTTAGAATCTATGGAGAGGTAAGCTAATTATTTGTCCCTCAACATAGTAACATTTTTAAAAAAATTTTTTTTCTTCGGTTATTTTATTTTATTTTATTTTATTTTATTTTATTTTATTTTATTTTATTTTATTTTAACTATTGTTTGACCATATTTTATTTGGAATTTTAATTTCCCAGTGAAATAGTTTAAAATCAGTCAACTGTAGTAATCATTACACACGTGTACAGATGGATTGAAAGTAATATTGTATTATGGACAATAAAAGGTTTACCTAGTAATGTGTACTGTTATCAGACGTTTAACCAGCTACTTCTGATTTTATTTTTTATTTTTAAATTTTTTTAAAAGATTTTATTTATTCATGAGAAAAGAGAGAGAGAGGCAGGCTCTATGCAGGGAGCTTGATGTGGGACTTGATCCTGGGACTCCAGAATCATGCCCTGAGCCAAAGGCAGGTGCTAAACCGTTGAGCCACCTAGGCATCCCCTGCTTTTGATTTTAACTCCATTTTATGTGCTTTACATATAATTCGCCTTTTTTTTTTTTTTTGGAGTGCTTACTGTGTGTGAGGCACTGTCAGTTGTAAATAGCATATAATGGAGCTTTTGAAGAACTTGAATTTAATGTTTTGTCATTGGTTAATTGTGACATTTGTGTGTACTAGAAATAATAATCTCAAAAATAATTCAGACTTTTCATTACGACCATCCTTTGCATTCGAATAAATGGATGAGTTTTGGGGGTGATAATTTCAAGTCTTTTTTTTTTTTTTTTTTTGGATTTTTATTTAGTAGCACGTGTGTGCACACAAGCGTAAGAGCACAAATGAGGAGGAGGGACAGATATGGAGAGGGAGAGTCGGACTCTGAGCAGGGAGCCCAGCGTGGGCTTGATCCAAGACCATGGGATCATGACCTGAGTGGAAGGCAGACACTTAACTGACTGAGGCACTAGGCACCTCTGAAGTCTTAACTATTCATACAAAGCTCTTCTCATGAAAAGCTGGGTCATATAGTGAATCTGACTAGAATTCTGTTTTTCATTTCTGAAACTTGAGACATGGCCAGTATACAGTAATTAAAAGGCTTTGGAGCCACACTGCCTGGATAGGAATTGTTTCTATCACTTGGAGTGAACTTGCTGAAAGTTACTTAACTTCCCTGCATAATTTTCCTCAATATAAAATGAGTAGTACTTACATTATAGTTGGAGAGGATTAAAAACATTTAAAAGATATTTGTGTTATATATGATGATGAGCCCACAGTACACTTTGTCATTACTAAAGAACAACCTGGGCACCTGGGTGGCTCAGGGGTTGAACGTCTGTCTGCCTTTGGCTCGGTGTTATCCTGGGGTCCAGGGATCAAGTCTCAGTCCAGCTCCCCATAGGGAGCCTGTGTCTCCTTCTGCCTATGTCTCTGCCTACACCCCCCCCACTTTCATGAATAAATAAATAAAATCTTAAAAAAACCAAAACAGTAAAAGTGGAAGGTAACTTCCTGAGAACTACCGATTCCCTTTAGAAAGGCTCCCTTCTCCAATCTTCTAGTCTTTTTAAATTATACCCATTAGAAGTTAGGACTTTCAATGATTTTATCAATAAGTACTTCTTAAAAAATATGCATCTCCACAAAACCCGCTTTTTAAAATTATGTTGAGAATGAAAAAATAGTGCAGATGGTATAGACAATATGAATAATTTGTATTTAACATTCATCTAGAGAAATTTAACACTGAAGTACGGACCAAATATTTTAAGGATTGGGTTAAAGTTTGGCTACTGTAAGTAAGCTAAACTCTTTGCTGTTTTCATAGGAACTTAAAAGGGCTTATGGTTTTTCCTCCCTTTCCCTTAGAGATGTTCTCATAGTCTGTTTTTTTTTTCCTTAATGCTTTAATAATTTTTTTTAAAGTACTTCATGAATTACTTGACCTGAAATGTCACTTTAGTGGGCTGAGCAAAATCTTATACCAGAGCATAATTCAGAATTTTTCATTTTTTGTGTTTTTGTTTTGGATTAGGATTTTATTTTATGTTTATTGTTCCTGCAGAGTGCTGATGCTGTAAAAAAGGCTAGAGGTTTCTTGGAATTCGTGGAGGATTTTATTCAGGTTCCTAGGAATCTTGTTGGTAGGTATTCTACTAAATGTTAATTAAGTTAAATGTTATTAATTCTCTATGGTAATTTAATTGAAATTTAATTTTGTTTGATGTATTTTATTTGTAGTTATATGGAGTATTTGATAGTTGTTTTCATTTTTTAGTAATGTAGTATATGACTTGTATCTCATTATTATCATATTAAAAAGTAATTTTCTTCTGTACAGGTTGACTCACTAATAAGACCATGATTTTAATAAGTGTGTCACTACATTTTTTTAAAAGCCATCTGACCACTTAGGCTTGCTCTACTTATACTCCATTCACTTAATATCTTTTTATCTCTCATATATGTCCATCAAAATTGTCATAGTATTTTTTGGGAAGGTGTTTGTGATATTTATTTTTTGTGCAAAAGAGAAAGTAAGTGGACTAACAATAGGGAAATAAACTTCTACACAGTAGGTCTTGAATAAATAATACTTGGTTGTTGCAAAGGCATAGAATATGATAAGAAGTCACAGGCAGGAGAGAAGGATGGTGATGATGATAGGGGAAGTTTCATTATTAAGTATCTGACACCATTAATGGAAATTATTAACCCATGGGTTGTAAGTTAAGTGACAGAGTTTTGAGTTTTAAGCTGTAGTTAAAGGAGCTTTTATAGCTTGGGATGAGTTAATAGCTTTGTTATTAATACCCTCTACACCTGTGTGTTATCCTTTTAAATGCTGTTTGAGATAAATGGGAAAATTTTGGTCATGTATTAATACTCCGTAATTATCTTAAACATTTATTATAAAAGTAAGCATTAACATAAAGCAGCAGAGACATTTCCTAGGAGGGGCTTGAGTTTTTGTCCACTATTAGTTTCTTGACCTTACTGAAACCAGAGTCCTTTGGACTCTATTTGTACATAATTACACTTGTTTTGCCTTTAGGGAATGATTTTCTGTTTTAGGTGTTCTATTTGTCAAATCTTATTTTTTTTAAAAAAAATTTTTAGCTGTAGGTAAAATGCCCCAAATTTCCACTGTAAAAAGATGTTTGTTTTGACCAGTAACAAGTTTGTATACTCTGGGACAGTTAATCTACAGCACAAGAGCTTGGACAGTTTTCTTGTTTTTTTTACTATTAGTTTGCTTCTTACCTTTACCCAAGCTTTTGAATAGGTATGACATACTACCAAATAAGTAAGCTCCATTTTATTTGTTCTTGTTCACTGTAGATTGAACTGCTGGTGTGATGAGTTGAGATGTTGAATAAGCTTGAAGAAGCTTTATATAATTCTAACAGACATTAAGATACAAAGTATTATCAAACGTTTATCACTGTCCAGTGAAATTACTTTTGACAAGCTGCTTTGGAAAATGAATCCCCTATTTTCTTTAAATCACAATTATTGATACTTATTAGGAGTTAACATTGTGCTTGCTGCTTTATAGAACATAATTTAACTTAGGTTTTTTTACTTGTAAAAATGATTTGGAGATGAAGGTGTGCAAGGAAATTAGAGTTCTTTTCAACCTGATTCTATAGAATATAGAGTTGTTATTACAGAATTTGTGGTTGTGTTAAATTTGAGTAAAAATTCCTGATACTTCAGAAATAAGGAAATTGGAATTATTTGTAGTTCTCTGGTTTTTCTCTTTATTCATTTATCTGTGCAGTGATGTGAGTACCGATCCTGTCTATTTTTTCCTCTACTCTCTTGGTTTGCTTTGGTGATTTGGGTTATTTGGGACCCTTTAGAAAATACACATTAGTATAACCATTGTATACATTGGTGAAATACTCTGAGGTAGTGTGAAGATTTCTTGGTTGTTGTATATAATAATACTACATTTCCCTCCAAAATATTTTATGGGTGAAGCAGTCTTTTGAAAAATAGTACATTCTTAGTACAAGTGAAAAAGAAAGTGGACTGAGGAGTAAAAGGGAATGAGGACTACTTGGTGGGTAAGTTCAAGAGAATTCTCTTATATATTCAGGCTCTAAGAATTCTAGACCCTGACCATTTCCTCCCCTCCTAAGTCAAAATAAAAATATGTGAACATTGATTTAAAAATGAAACGTTTCACCTCCTGGAAGCCTTCCTTAATCACTTCTTTACTCTGTCCCTTCAGCATTTATGCTCAGTGCTCAATTTATACTACAGGTCTGCTTCAGTTTGTCAATATGCTTTGGAATTTAAACTTTGGAAATGATCAGTTAAAATATTGACGGTCTCTGGTGGGACTAAATAAAACATTCAGGTAGGTCCCTGCCACAGACCCCAGAAAGGTGATGAATGTACACTCACCACTGGTATAGTTAATAGAAGGAAGGGGCAAAGATTCTGGGGGAGGGATTATGATATATCAATCTGATTTTTGATTTTTCGAAAGATATTTGCTTATTTTTAGCAGGGTCAAGGATGGAGTTGCTGCTTGAGCTTCACTGTGTTAACAATGAAGGTTGCTTTTATATACTGCTGCTAGGGCTGCTCAGAGAAGACCTACCTACATCATGTGAATTCCCTGTCCTACTCTATTTTTCTTTTTACCTGTTCAATTGCTGCTTTTAAATTTAGGGTTATTAGTGGGGAAGGAGGTTTGAGAATAGGGTTAGAAAATCTTAAAAAATCTTATAATGGTGTGTTTGCTGTATTGACCCATTTACTCTTCCCTTATTTGTCAGTGGAAACTGACTTCTCAAGCATGCAATAGGAAAAACTTCCATTTTTAACCCCTTTCAACCAAAATTAACTTATTTTGGAAATAGATTACTTAAAAAAGAGTGATTTGGACTTAACTTTTATAAGGGATACATCTGTTTCATACAGGGAAGGTTACCTGAATATTTACTTCTGTTATCAGGTAACCTTATCCAGTATTGCTTTACTATTTTACAAATTTGCTATCTTTGTAAGAAGAGTAAGTTCCTAAGAGGGAGAGAATTTCCTTACCCCCCTTTTAGTTTCTCTTTTAGTTATTGGATACTCCGTAACTGCTGTTTGATACACGTTAAGTGTGGTAGAAGGTAAATTATTTGGATTTTATGTCAATATATAGTATTTCATACCTAGGAATATAGCATACTATATACATACTATATGTACTTGTATAGCTATGAAGTACTTGGTGAAAAATGTTAGGTGCAAACATTTCATTGAAGAGAGTATTCATTTTAAAAGTATCTTCAAGTTATAGATGTGTTTTGTTCGAATAGAAACTTGAATATGAAAGTAAGATTGAATTTAATATAAACAAATTGATATGATTAATGCCGAAATAAAGTGTTTCTTTTGCCTTTGTATGTCCATAGTTTTGGAATGGGTTGCATTGGTATTTTAAAATATTGAAATGATGTAGAGCACATTAAAAAATGTTTAGACTTGGAAAATGTCTTACGTGTGAGCAGCGTGTCAATCTTAGTTAATAATAACCTTAGGCATTCTGAAGAGAAGGAAGTTTGAGGCAAAGATAAAATTCCTGTAGTGTTCAGGGTGAATATATTGAGTAAAAAAATGGAGTTTTGCTTGGTTTTTTAAATTTGATAGCAAGTCAAATTACTTGGGCTGGTGTTGGAAGAATAGCAGTATTGGTTTTAACTTATTGTTACATTTTTTTTCTCTTATTAAAGGAAAAGTAATTGGAAAAAATGGCAAAGTTATTCAGGAAATAGTGGACAAATCTGGTGTGGTTCGGGTGAGGATTGAAGGAGACAATGAAAATAAACTACCTAGAGAAGATGTAAGTATTTAACATGTAATTTTTTTTAATCTTTTTTTTTAATTTTTATTTATTTATTCATGAGAGAGAGAGAGAGAGAGAGAGAGAGAGAGAGAGAGAGAGAGAGAGAGGCAGAGACACAGGCAGAGGAAGAAGCAGGCTTCATGCAGGGAGCCTGACATGGGACTCGATCCCCGGTCTCCAGGATCACACCCTGGGCTGAAGGCAGCGCTAAACTGCTGAGCCACCAGGGTTGCCCCTTTAACATGTAATTTAATTTGCCTTTTTCTTTGTTTTTTAAAACCATGTTTTGTTCTTGCCTGACTTACGATATTATTTTATATATTAGAAATCGGGATCCCTGGGTGGCGCAGCGGTTTAGCGTCTGCTTTTGGCCCAGGGCGCCATCCTGGAGCCCCGGGAACGAGTCCCACATCGGGCTCCCGGTGCATGGAGCCTGCTTCTCCCTCTGCCTGTGTCTCTGCCCCCCCCCCCCCTCTCTGACTATCATAAATAAATAAAAAATTTAAAAAATGTATATTTTAGAAATCATTTTGGTGAGTTGTATTTAGTAAACTACTTAGGGTCTGATGCAGTGGAGTTTTTTTCTTTTTTTCTTATTTTTTTTAAAGATTTTATTTATTCATGAGAGACACAGATTGGCAGAGAGACACAGGCAGAGGGAGAAGCAGGCTTCATGCAGGGAGCCCGATGTGGGACTCGATCCCGGGACTCTAGGATCACTCCCTAAGCTGAAGGCAAACACTCAACCCCTTAGCCATCCGGGCATCCCGATTTCCTTCCTTCCTTCCTTCCTTCCTTCCTTCCTTCCTTCCTTCCTCCCTCCCTCCCCTCCCTCCCTCCCTCCCTCCCTCCCTCCCTCCCTCCCTCCCTCCCTCCCTCCCTCCCTTTTTTAAATTTTTATTTATTTATGATAGTCACACACAGAGAGAGGCAGAGACACAGGCGGAGGGAGAAGCAGGCTCCATGCACCGGGAGCCCGACGTGGGGTTCGATCCCGGGTCTCCAGGATCGCGCACTGGGCCAAAGGCAGGCGCCAAACCGTTGCACCACCCAGGAATCCCTTCTTTTTTTAAATTTTGTTCCTCACAATATTGCTTTACATGCTTAGAAACAAGTCATCTTTCAGTTGTAGGCCTTGGGATTTTTGGTTTCATAGTACTCCAGTAAAAAGCAAATTTTTTCGGGGAAAAAAAGGTTTTAATTTGATAATTGTAAGAATTCTTTTTTTGTATTTAAAAGTTTGTCGTAAAAGAATTTTTAGTAAATAACTATAAACTTAACCTTTTCTAGAATCTGAAAACAATCTTTTTTTTTTTTTTTAAAGATTTTATTTATTTATTCATGAGAGACAGATGAGGCAGAGACACAGGCAGAGGGAGAAGCGGGCTCCCTGCAGGGAGCCTGACACAGGACTTGATCCTAGGATTCCAGGATCGCGCCCTGGGCCAAAGGCAGGCACTGAACCGCTGAGCCACCCAGGGATTCCCTGAAAACAATCATTTTTTAATTGAAATCTTTTAAGCTTCTGTGTTGCTATTAATTATGACACCAACATTCTGAAATTTCTTTTTCTGTCTCGCATGTTAATATGTTTTGTCTACAATGCTGTTCTTTACTCATCATTTTAAGGATCTCTTGTTTTGGTGGCTACGGTGGCTTAAAGCTTATATGCCTATGAATATAAGGCAAGGATTTTCTCAAGGCAAGGATTTTCTCCTAAATTATCTCCCAGGAAGCAGCTTCAGTTCTGCACAATAGATTACGGTTTGGAGAGCTTGTTAGCCTATTGGAAAGAATTTGTCTTCTTTAAAAGAAAGAAAAAAACTAGTCATGTTAGCCTAGATAACCTCACATCGAGTATTGAATTTGTAAAGATGCCTATTAAAGGACCACTTGAATTATTCTTTTAATTCCAATATATAAGGAAAAAAAAAAGCAAATGAGGAAAACAGATGACTTAGTATTACAGAAATGAGTACTTGTGGCTCAGATTGGTTTCATCTTATACTGCTTCCAAAATTGCTATAAATCTCAACCTTTACTCTTTAAGCAGCCCTCCTTCCCATTTCCTTTGAGAGGAGGATTAAAATCAAAGTGTCATTAAAATTAGCACTTTACCCTTTTATACACCCCCCCTTTTTAATGTATAAAATAATTTGACATACGACCACTCCTAAAATTGATCTGAATATCAAAATGTTTACTGATCAGGGCCATTATATTAGTCAACTCTAAATTTCTTAGCTTGGTAGAAGTATCTATTCTTCTTTTACCTTGTCTTAATCTCTTGTTGCTTTCCAGTATTTAACATTTTGTTATAAAGCTGATTCTTTTAAGACTTTCTTGATAAATAAGTTTATTGTATTTTACTGTTTGCAGTTTTGGTTATTGTTACCTCCCATTTCTGTGCCAGGGTTAAGAAACTGAAATGCTTATAGAAACCAAGTAGTTTGTTAAATAGGAAGTTGGGATACACAAGATAGGGATAGGAGGGTACATGGTCCCTTTCTATAAAAGAAGCTTGTGCTGCTTATTAGCTTTAATGTGGTTGCCATGTGAGAACACATGCATGTTGCTATATCTTTTGATGATAAGAGAAACTGGAAACCTATAATAATATGCAGGATTTAAAAATATTCAGAACAATGCAAGTTAAAACAAACCTGAAGGTTGTTGGGAGCCACCATTTCATAATTTAATGCGCTGATAGACTCTGTTTATAATTTATTTACTCTGAAGTCTTTGGTGACCCATCTTTAGCCTGAAATGACCTATCCCACCTGTGTATCATAGCAATTATTATCTGTATAATTGTGTATTTGATGATTTTCTCAACCTATGTTTATTGTCTCACCAACCACATTATGAACTCTGAAATGAAGAAAGTCTGAATTCTCATATTCTCTGCTTTTCTCTAGCCCTATGAAGTGTATAGAGTTAGGTGCTTAATCAATATTTCCACTCAGTTTTTAAGATTGGTTTTGAGTTTTTCACTGTTAGAGAAATATAGTTCTATAAAGGTTAGAACAGCACAGAAAAGTATAGCGTGAAAAATAAATGTGTATCTATGTCCTGTCCATATTTCTCCTCTCTATTGTGTCTAATAGATTTTAGACTGTTGTCGGTTGCCTTTTCATGTCTTTGTTTTGCTACTAAAAACAGTGCTGCAGCAAATATCCCTTACCACTGCAGAGTAAATTCCTGGAAGCGGGTTTTTTAGATCAAAGGGTAAAAGGCATTTCAATATTTAGATATTATTTTTCCCACACATTCCTTCCGTCAGTGTCGGCAATGGGCCTATTTTCCACATAACTTGCCTGTATAGAGTTTCATCAAACTTTTAATTAGTGCTATTCCAGAAGGTGTACATGTTTTCTCTCCAAATGCTTAAGACATTTTAAGTTTTCTGTTAAGCATCTTGTCTTTTGCATATTTTTTGCCTTTATTATTAAGTTGTTAGAGCTTTTACATTTTAAGAAAGCTAGTCTTTTGTCTTTTCCTATTCGTAGCAAGTACTCTTTTTCCTTGATTTTCACCTCCAATATAAATTTTTTTATATTGTATTTTTTTAAGACTTTTGCTTTATGACTTAATACTTTTGCACTTTGTGTCCTGGTTGGTAAGGTCTTATCTACATTTAGAAATCCTTAATATTTCATTCTCTAGTTTTTTTTAAGTGTGTAAATTTTTCACCTCAGTGTGATATATATATATATATTTTTTGGCGGGGGCAGGGTATAAGGTATGAGGAACCAGGGATCCTGCTTTATTTTTCCCAAGTGCTAGTTGGTAGTGTCAGTGTAATCCATTAAATATTAAGTAATCAGGTATTGGCATTTTTTAAAAATCTGGGAATTTCACTGAAATAACTGTTAGAAACGCATTTGTATATTCAGTAATAATTTTTTTCCTGAAATCTTTTATTATGGCTTTATAGCAGCGATTAAAATATTTTGTAAAATGTGTCTTTAAGGTTGTGTTCCCACCTGTCCTTTTCTTTGGTGGTAACTCTTGGTGGTAGCATCTCAAATTCAGGTTCAAGGCATTGTATTTCTCTTATTCCTCGCAGATCATCTGTCTGGAATGACTTCTTTACCTACTTGGTGGCAAAATTCTGTTTGTTTTTAACATTTACTTAATAATTTGGGAATTCCCCTAAATTTCCACATCTGGGAGTGGCATAATCCACATTCTACTTAATATTTCTATGTTTTTCATTGATACCACTAATGCTATACAGTAAGATTATTGCAGGAATGTTTAGTATCTTTTCTGTAAATTGCCAATGCCTTTAGAATAGGGACTTGATCCTTTTTCATTGTGGAGATTCTGGCAAGTAACAAGTGGTTTGTTGGGATTAGGTAACTGGGTATGAAATTGGCTGGCCCACTTGCTAATAGTATGACTGGGCAAATTGTTTTGTCAACGGTAAAATTGGAGAATTTTTTTTAAGTGGAGTATTTTTTAAAGTTACTCTTTAATATTAAATAAGATATACAGATATAGGATAATAATACACTACTAGAAACATGGTATGTGCTTAAAATATAATAGATCTTTTTTACCCCTCCTCCATCTTTCATTCATTTGGCATTCTTTCTTATCTGCCCATGAATTCCTGAGGATAGGGTCAAGACTTCTTACTTCCTAAACTTATAGTCCTTTTTTTCATGCCCTCTTAAGCCAGTCTGTTTAAATAGCTGTTAGGAACTCACCTGTAGAATCAAGTGAGAGACACTGAAACTGATTAGGAGAGTTTATTTAGGTTTTTACTCATTTTCCTTAGCCATTAGAAAGCTGGAAGTATATTTGTAAATGTTTGTACTCTGTATGTGACACTTCTGTAAATGGTCAGGAGGCACTCCTTCCAGTATACTGACATTGACAGTTTTGTTACGTGAGCACATATTAGGGATAGCCTAGCTCTAGTGTGCTTTATCTTTTTAAAGCCATAACTACCAGGGCAGTCTAAGTCTGTAAATTTATACCAGTTTGAAGGAAAATTTCTTTAAAAGGTACTTTATATGTGGAGAAAGATTGAATTAGAAATTAGAAAATCTGATATAAACTGATATTGTAAAAGCAATTTAAATTTTTAGCATACTTAAGTTGTAGGGCAAATACAATGAGTTCTTGAAAACCTCAGTATTTGAAATTATATTGATTTTATTCTTAGTTTATTTGTAAATCTTGTGTTTTAGTAGATGTAAATCACTATTTTAGGAAAGTTTTCTGTATTATATATTGGTATGTCAGATTTAGGCTGGAACTTTGTTAAAATACAAAATACTGAGGATGTTTCGTTTTCTTACAGGGTATGGTTCCATTTGTATTCGTTGGCACTAAAGAAAGCATTGGAAATGTGCAAGTTCTTTTAGAATATCATATTGCTTACCTAAAGGTTTGTATACTGTTCACATTTGTATCACTGTTGCTTCACATGTTAAATTAATCAATTTTGTATTTGTATTAAATTTCAAGTCATTAAATATTTTTTGTTAATTCAGCTTCAAATTTATCCTGTTTTCCTACATGAGAAGTTAAAAGGTCTGTTGCCATAATAAAATGAATGGCCTCTTATGCACATTGTTCCTCTTTTTCTCTGAAGTTTTATATTCTTTCCTTTCTGTTAAAGGGTCACGCTTGTGTTGCTGTAATTTGACTGTCATCACCTTATATGTATACATGTGTTGTACTGAAATCACTTTGTTTTTATGTCGTGTTTTACATGCAAATACGGTAGAGGACAGGGAATAAGATAGGCTTTCTTGGTAACTGGTATTTGAATCAGATGTGCCTATCTCACAGACATCATTTGATAATTCTTCACCATTGTTTCTAACATAATTTATTTGAGTTGATAAAGAGCAAAGATTTAAAAAAAGAAATGGCTTATAATGTATTAAAAGTTGGAATTGTCATTTTCTACTTTATCTGTTACTACCAAGTTTTGTAAACCTATCTCTGGTAGGTTTTACTTTGTTAGTCACTCATATCATTGCTGCTCTGTTAATATTTTGAAAGCACACCTTATGATGTCATTTTTTTTTTTTTTTAAAACTCATGTTTAAAATCTCCATTCGGTCTGGCATTTTTAAAGCTCATGCTTTATCTTCCAGTGTTCTGCTACCTTTTAGCCAGGAGCTTTGTCTGGTCACCTTACCTTCACATTCTGTAATGACCTCAATTTCTGAATGACCAAGTCTCCTAGGCCACAACTCAGATGTCAACATTTTGATGGAAAAGTAGGTTAATAGTCCCTCTCATACATGGTACTTGTATCTCAGCAAAGTTTTAACTTCTCGAGGGGCTGAATCTGGTAATACTGTGTCATTATTAGGTCTATCACCATTTGTTCATTCATTCATTCATTCATATTTAGTGCTAGGAACTAAACTCACACTGTGAATACTGCTCTAGCATAAGAAACATTTATTCTGCCCCATAAGCACCAACGAATAGTTTATTTCAATGCTTGTCTGTTAAACATAGCCATAAAGGTGGAAAGTCCTTGTCTTTTTCTCTATTGTATGCTTGTGGCACTTAGTATACTTGGAGCTTGCTAAGGTATTTAGTAAATGTTTAGTGAATTGAGTCAGCAATGACCTTGTGAATTGTATTTACTAGGCACCCATTTGTATTTTACCAAATAATTGGCCAAAATCACAGCTTCTTTCATTGATAGAGAATATAGCTTTATCTGTAGGCTTTAAAGAAGGTAAAAATGGTGCAACATAGAATATTTACCCTTTTTTGTTTTGCTTATAGGAAGTAGAACAGCTAAGAATGGAACGCCTACAGATTGATGAACAGCTACGACAGATTGGTATGGGTTTCAGACCTTCTTCCACCAGAGGGCCTGAAAAAGAAAAAGGATATGCCACTGATGAAAGTACCGTCTCTTCTGTACAAGGTTCTAGGTCTTATAGTGGAAGAGGCAGAGGTCGTCGGGGCCCTAATTACACCTCCGGTTATGGTAAAAAACCAATTTCTTTTTGTTAGTCGTTCTAGTTTAGGATCTTCAAAAATTATTGCTAAATATTATTTAGTTAGTTTGTTTTTATCCCTTGGCTTTGGGGGCAGGAGCTGGGTTTGAGCTATGTGTATGATAGTGAAGGCATATAGTAAAAGGTGTATATTGTTCAAGCAGCTGTGTAATTAGACATGTTTTTGTTACGCTGGCAGTTTATGATCATATTCTAAATATTTAGAATAAATATAGATGGAGCTTATATATACATATTTGTATACAAAAACGTATACATATGAAAACCTAGTGATGGTCCCTCTAGGAATTCTCTTTTGCCTACCTTCCATGGAAAATAAAAATGAAAAATATTCTAGTCAGTGTGCTAAGGTTGTGTATAGCACATCTGTACTACCTTTATAAAATGTACTCTGTTTAATCACTTGGCAATTTTGAATATAAATAATTTTACATTTGGAATTTTTTTTTAAGTATGTATTTTTTTAAATTTTTATTTATTTATGATAGTCACACACACAGAGAGAGAGAGAGAGAGAGAGAGAGAGAGAGAGAAAGGCAGAGACATAGGCATAGGGAGAAGCAGGCTCCATGCACCGGGAGCCCGACATGGGATTCGATCCCGGGTCTCCAGGATCGCGCCCTGGGCCAAAGGCAGGCGCCAAACCGCTGCGCCACCCAGGGATTCCCCCATACATTTGGAATTGTTTTATGAAATAACATTTCACTAGGAGGGCTTCTTAAAAATCCAGAACCAAATTAACATTTTATAAATGAGTATATATTTTTCTCAAATGTATTTCAGTGTGAGGATGGGGCTGTAACCCATATAGGAAGGGGCTAGTGGATGGTGGTGGTCAACAATTTTCTAATCCTAAATTTTCACTTATTCTTCTTCAGCTTTGGAGTTGTTCCATTTTTCTGCATTTGGACTTGGATCTTAGCAGTGACCTGACTTTTGTCTTACCTCATTTTCTTCCCTTTCTTTTTCCTTTTCTTTTCTCCACTCCTCAATGCTTATCCTAACTGCTTTAGAGAAATAATTCCTAAGCTTTTTCCAAAATTGAAGATATTTTAGGGAAAATGGATAAACATAAAAGCTTAGAGTATGCAGATTGCACATCCAGATTTCATGTTTGAAGGATCATCTAATGATGCCAGAATTATATTAAATTTGCCCTTTCATTTATTGTAGAGCTGAAAGGTTAATTATCCCTTTTCTTTCATATATTTCCATGTTCTTATTTCTTGGTAGTTTTGTAGTTTTTATTTAAAGTTAACTCTGTATTGAAACTTGAAAAATTTTAGTAAAGCATTTGAAGGGCAGAAAATTGCAAAGTATTAACTGTATTCCTGAAAATACATTTCATAAAAAAGACAGTTAACCCGTAATTAAAGAGAAATACTGAATGATTCTAGAGATGCAAATTACTAGTACAGATAATCAGATTTGGCTTTTTGGATGATAAGATAATGAATTCATTGAAGACTTTTCTAAGCCTCTCTGGAAAGTCAGCTTTACCGATGGGACCAGTCTCTTGCAAAATGCTTTTGTTGACAGTAGATAAAATTTTTACGAGTTAGTAAAGGTTTTGAGTGGTAGAGGATTCATCTGGATTGAAGTAAGTTATGCAAGTTGTTCAGTAGATGGCACTCTTACCTCTGAAACTTGCATTTCTTGAAATAGCTATTGAATTTAAGTGAGCTTGAGAGAAAAACCATTTGAATTTGGTTATACTTAATTTCAGGATACTTAATTTCAGGATATTTAGGTGATAAGTTGTATAAGAAATATTTGCTCATAACGTCTCTGAAGTTGGTATGTCCTTGGAATGGATGAGATTTTAAAGCTAATTGGCAACATTTTCTTTAATGGCACACACACTGTCTTAAAATGAGTGGAAGGCTTATTGAAGTTGATAAAATGTACTTTAGCTATTAAATTAAGTTTAGCATACGTGAACACTCAAAGGATGTGAAGCATCTTCATAAGTGATTTTAGAAGTTTTAGAGGGGAAAATGTGATTCAGAATTCTGTTAAAAACAGGTTTTATTTGTTGGAGTTCCTAAAAATTGGATTAGTTTCATGAATAATTTTTAGAGCTATTAAAAATTTTTTGGATTAATGCACTTGATATTTTGAAAAATTAAAAGAGTGGTCGCAGTGATTTCAGCAGTGTTTTCTTTTGATGCTTTAACAAATTTCTTCTTCTTTTTTTTTTTTTTTTTTAAAGATTTTATTTATTTATTCACGAGAGACAGAGGCAGAGGGAGAAGCAGGCTCCTTGCAGGGACTCAATCCCAGGTCTCCAGGATTACACCCTGGGCCAAAGGCAGTGCTAAACTGCTGAGCCACCAGCGCTGCCTGATGCATTAACAAATTTCAAACTTAAAAGCTTAAGATTTATTATCTTACAGTTCTCTAGGTCAAACATGAGTCTCATTGGGCTAAAATTAAGTGTCAGCAAGGCTGTGTGTCCTTTCTTGAAGCTCTAGAATAGAATCTGATCCTGTAACATTTCCAGCTTCTGGGAGAACCTCCGTTCCTTTGCATATGACACCATCTTCCTCTGTCTTGTAAAGCCAGTGACTGCAGAGTTCTGTCTCTTTGGTTCTCTGCAGCTGAGATTCCATATGATTAGTTTTGGCTCACCAGGATAATCCATGATAATTTCCCCACCTCAATATTCTTAACCTTATCACATCTGCAAAGTCCCTTTTACCATCCCAGAAACATTTAAAAGTACTTTATTTAATATGAATAAATCAAGAGCACTAGCCAATTCATTAGCCCTTTTTTTTTTTGTTTTTGACTTTAGCATCTTATCTATGGAGATCTATTTATGTTTTGGACCACCCCTTTTAACCATTTAGAATACTAGATTAAGGTTAAAATTTAGAATAATTTCCTTGCTTGTGACACTGAGTTAAATAATCCACTGTATTTCTATTTCTAGAGAAAATTCAACATGGACTTTCGTAAAAATTTGAAAAATGGTACTTGAGATTTTGGCAGTGTATAGGCTTGTCATTAAATTAAAAAATTCTTACACATTCCAAAAGATGTTTTCACTACTCCTGAAATGATAAATTGCCCTTATTCTAACAAAACATGGCATTATTAAGTGAATTTTTTTTTGTCATTTGGAGAAATATTTGGGAGATGCAGTCCCACGATTCTCAATCCTAATGAATACTAGAAACTTGCTATAGTTTTTCTAAAATTAGTTCCAACTAATTAAACCATTCTTATATAATTGAATGGTTACATCTATATTTAAGGTCATGTGAAGGAAAAAATATCTGTAAAGGAGATAGGAAGTTGTTAGGCTCTATCATTTGTTAAATTTTATTCTGGGTACCTTAATACTCCTTTTGTGCATCTGAAGAGTTCTTATGTTTTACTTTCATCATCAGATGACTAGAGTTTAATGTAAGGAACTTGTAGTTTATCATGGAATCACTTTTATTTGGGAATAGATAAGCAAGAGACCTTCAGAATCATGCAGCATTTATTTATCAAGAGAGAATTGTTAAGCATATTGTTAGATGTCTAGGGATATTTAGTGATAGAAAAGAGAGCTCTACCATTTAAATACAGACCATGTGGGACGTAAATCCAAAGGGCAAAAAATGGAAAGCAACACATGACAACATTGCATGATAGATACATATTGCTTTAAGGAAATAAAATGAGAGAAGAGGTCTGTTTTCAGTAAACTGATCTAAAACTAGAAATTGAACAGGCCTCTGGAGGAGATAAGTTTAGATACATGATAAAAAGGAGAGGGGAGGTAGAAGTGGCATTCCAGAATTAAAGAATAGAAGTGGGAGTATTATAGTGATTGAGTCATCTAAATCTGACACTTTGTGATATAATAGTAATAATATTGCAAACTGTTATAGAATATTTGCAGTGTTTAAATTTTTAAAAGGTCAATATTAAAATAGGTCATTGGAAACTTAAGAATGGTCTTGTAAACCGTTAGTCACAAATTCTTGTCAAGGTAAAGTTGTCTTCTCAGCAAAATTCTTAAAATTTGTTCTGTGATTTCAAATAGTGTATTCTAATTTAAGCCACTATTGTTCATAAAACAATTAGTTTTTGTATGGCCACTAGAAATACACTTCTAATTTATGAGAGACCATCAATTACAAGAAACTGTGATTTCAGAAATGTTAAAATATGGGGAAAAAATGCTCCTTGGAAATCACTGAAATAATGGAAGAGAGTACACTTACATAAGACTACTCCTTTTTCTAAATATTGGGTTTTTAAATATTGGGTAGCAGTTATTTTTATTATAGTAATTTGTTTTTAAAACCAAAAGGGCAAAGTTTTTTGATTATTTCCCCATTTTAACTGCATTTGGATATTAATGTTTTGTATTGTCTTTAATATTACATTGGCTCTATTTCATACATCTGGACCAATTTTTAATCTCCCACTAGTAGATCCTGTATTACTAGTGTAATATTAGTGTGTTATTATTACTTAGTAAATTTCAGATTGATTAAAATTTTTTTAGCTTTCTTTTAATCAGCCAATTAGGATTATTAAATAATGTTTTGTAGGAAATAATTTTGGAAAATTTCACTCCTTTTTTTCACCTTTAAAAAAAATAGGAATCTAATTGGCTTATGTTCTCTTTCCCAAGGTACAAACTCTGAGCTGTCTAACCCCTCTGAAACAGAATCTGAGCGTAAAGATGAGCTGAGTGATTGGTCACTGGCAGGAGAAGATGATCGAGAGAGCCGACATCAGCGTGACAGCAGGAGACGCCCAGGAGGAAGAGGGAGAAGTGTTTCAGGGGGTCGCGGTCGTGGTGGACCACGTGGTGGCAAATCCTCCATCAGTTCTGGTAGTCTTTTATATACTATGTCAGCATCCTTACTTTGTAAACAGTGTAACTTTATACAAGTTAATCCATTTCCCAAGGCCACCTGTTTTGGGAAGTGTCTTTTCCATGAAGAAAGTAGTGGAGCATATGGCAAGATAAGGAGAAACCCTCTAGGGTGTTTCTCAGTGAAAGTTTAGCTAGAATATTTAGGTCAGAGAAATTTTGGTTGGCTGATTCTGTTTTGATGGTCAAAGATTTCTCTCTAGTTTCTTGGGGGGAGGGCTTATATGATTAATTAGATTGTATATTTTTCTCCAGAATATTTGGGTTATTTATTTCTTTTTGCTAGACAGACCCAGAAAATTCTAATGCACAGAGAGATCTAAATAACTTTATATACTTAACATTGAAAATTAACTGGGAAGACTTTTTGCTGTACTATGTACTATTTTGGGAACAAAATTTGTGAAATTAAAATTTTTTAAATTTTTTGTGAAATTGAGCTGTAAAGGCTGTTTAGAAGACTGAGAACTGAGGTGCATAAGCAACTTCTTACTTGTGTCTTTTTGTAGAAGTTGCCAGAATGTTTTTGTTTAGCATAATGGGCTGGGGAAAGAATTGTCAGCTATATGTGACCAGATTATATCAGAATATGACCTTTACATATCTTTATTGTATACCACTTGAAAGTTTATATAGTATTTTAAATGTTATAGAACATATATATAATTAAATGTATACCACACGTGCTCACAACCTATAAAAATCTGGAACAAATCATAAAATTTTAGGGCTTTTTAAAAGGTACTCTAGTTCCAGTGATATTTTGAGCCCTAAGGTTAGTTTATAGATATTTAGGGAAATACTTTTTTTTATATTTTACTACAATGCTCACTATTACCAAGGTTTATAAAGTTGTAGTAATGCTGAATTGCACAATAAATGTACTTTAACCTAGTGCTTATGATTAATGGATAAACTTAGTGTCTTTTGCAAAGATGCTAGCTTGCTAGCTGTTACCAAAGGAAACTTAGGAAAAATCGTGATTAGGTGAATTTCTCCTATAATTTGGTGGAGGCAATAAATGCACATAGGTAAGATGGGTATTTTTTTTCTTATAAATTATATCTTAAAACTTTCCCTTTCCCACCCTCACCCCACCTTACCCTGCTTTCTTTTTCTGGAGATGGGAGTACTAGTCAGCATTCATTTCTGTATTTTCCTATAACCAATTAGAATTTGAAGGTTTTTTTACTTTGCTTTTTTGTGTAGACTTGTTTTGATTGCTTCAGTTCAGTAACATTTCTGTTACGCCATGGAGTGCAGGTGTTGAGAGTTATCTGGGAATAATCCATTATTAGTACAAAGAAGCAGCCAACACCTTGAACTCCATAAAGGGGGCAAAATTGAATATTTATTTCTCTTCATTTTCATTTCTCTAGCCTCTGGGCAGGATTAGCTAAAATTGTGTCAAAAATAGCATGTAACAATATACTATTTTCTAATAAATTTTCAAAAGAAGTCAAATGGTAGGAAAGTGAGGGTATAAGCTCATCTTTAATTTTTCATTGCCATTTGGAGTTCTTCATGTTTGTTTTCCAGGAAAAATAGTGATACAGAAAACATTTGAATACAGAATATAGGGGGGAGAATTGAAGTTTCTTTATCATTAATAGATATAGTTCAATATAGATCAAAACATTACTAATGACTGCAGCTCTCTTAAACGACTATTTCTTGCCTCTGACATGCATATAGTGCTCAAAGATCCAGACAGCAATCCATACAGCTTACTTGATAATACAGAATCTGATCAGACTGCAGACACTGATGCCAGCGAATCTCATCACAGTACTAACCGTCGTAGGCGGTCTCGTAGACGAAGGACTGATGAAGATGCTGTTCTGATGGATGGGATGACTGAATCTGATACAGCTTCAGTTAATGAAAATGGGCTAGGTATGTAAGCACTTAGGGAAAAGATACATTATTGTATAATATTAATGTATGATTCTTTTTTCAAAAAATAATCCCAAACGTAATGCAATTTGCATATTGATTTTTTCTTAGTGTTTACTTCAAACAAGGTAGATAGCTTTGTATCTGTCTGAAGTGTCTAGTTCTCAGATTCGTATAGCCAAATTATTATTTGCAACCGGAAGGGTTTATTTAAAGTGCCCTTTGATGTCATTAAATCAATACAGATAGTCAAACTGCAAGGCAGTTTATTGTTCCTAAACCAAAATTGGGCTTTCAGCTGCCTATTTAAAATTTATTATAAACGACACTAGTGAAGGTATGTATATTGAGTAGGCATTAACTTCCAAAGGGCTAAAATGTTAACTTTGCTTAAAAACCTAAATTGTATTGGAAAGGAAGACTTTATTCCTGAATGATGATAATTAAGTTGTGGAGTTTGTTCAATTAAGAGTTAAAACCCTCTTAATTTCCAGATGATGATGATTCCATTTTTAATCTATTTGAAATGCTTAAAACTACAAAATTATTTTTCTGTCAGTAATGTATGTTGTTTTATCTTCCCTGCTTAATTAAAAGATTCTCTTACCCTTTCTTAAATCTTTGAAGGAAAGAAATTTTTTTGTTTTGTTTTTGTTTTTGTCAGTATAGTTCATGGTAAACTTTGCAATTACAGATGATAGTGAAAAAAAACCCCAGCGACGCAATCGTAGCCGCAGGCGTCGTTTCAGGGGTCAGGCAGAAGATAGACAGCCAGGTAACTTGAGTGGACCTGTGGACAACACCAGGTCACCAGCATGAAAAAATGTCATGTGTCTGCTTTCTAAATATATTATACTTACATGTACACATGTGTGCATATACATTCAAAGATGTGCATTGCATAAATTGTTTACTCAACTAATAAGACTACTACTCTTAAGAAAATGCATTCTTCCTTCACTCCGTAAATGTTTAGTAACCTGTCTAATTGAACTAATGTTGTGTCTTAATTTTTTTCCATGGAAATACTGTTGAGAAAACCATTATTTTGTCCACTTGGCAGATTCTTTATACTTGAGTTTGGGCCTGCCACCCCAGGGACTATGTTGTAGATTGTGATTGAGGTCGATTGGCAAAACTGGGCAACTTTTGCATGGTGCTGCTTACTATATTTGGATTCAGCACCTCATTTTTGTGGGAATTTTAATACCCACAGTTTTAAAAAAAAAGTATAAATGAGAAAAAAAACTTGAAAGTGTCTTTTTCTAATAAGAGGAATGCATGTTATGTTTTGTTTGTTTTTTGTAGTGTGATGCCTTTTCCCTTACACCTACTAACTATTCAAATTAATAGTACTTATTTATTAGTTTTAGAATGTTTAAGTAGTCATAATTTTTAGTAACTTCAAAGAAACTTGTTTGCTGTGTCTATATTATTTTGAACATAATTCCATTTCCTGTATACAGAGAATCACGTGTATATTCACAATGAAGAAATTGTGTGCACCAAAAATAAACCCCTTTTAAACTAATCAATTTCTGCATTTTTTCCAAAGCAAATTCTTGGGTGTGTTTTCCCCAAATAAAGAATGTAAATTCAAGTATCTTTAATATTTTAAGTTTAGTGGTGGTAGAGACATTGGGGAAAACTGGTTAAAGGTGTTCCCACTCTTGAAGAAAAGTTCATGTTTTAAAGATAGTTGTAAATTTAAAAGGAATTAAATATTGTCCAAATAGAAGGTTTCCAGAAAGTGTTTGTTTTCCTTTCTTTTCACTTTCTTTGTAGTGTTAGAAAGAAATATTCTTTAGATCGAGAGATCATATTTACATTGTTTAAAGTTGTCATGGCAGTGAATGCAATTTCTGCCATATTTTATACATAAGAAAATTCACGCTATCATTGTGGGGTGTTAACATAGGGTAGATAACATAATTTGTTAACTCTGTGAATGGTGGTTTATTACCAAGTCAGTGGACATAAAAGACATAGTGGTGTTGAAGAGGTAGAGACATTTCTGCATGATATTAAGTGAAACCTGAGTAATTTGGGATGTCCAGTGATTTGATGATTTGTGTTCCATACTGCATTTATTCCTATTTTACTGTTCTTTGGAATTGCTGCTTTTCCTGTTTAGAAATTCTTGTCCTGCCTTCTCCCCTCCCCCCAACTTTTAAAAGCCCCTTAAGGTAGCATTAGTGGAACAGGTACATCATTTTCTTCTTGCCCCTGGCAGTACTTCTAGAAAAGTTGCCTCATCTAAAAATATCAATATTCCCTTATACACACAATCATTTTGTTCTCGTTTGCTCAAAGTTTTTTGTCGTCTTTAGTATAAATTAAGAAGTGAATGAATATTCCTTAGTATACTTGGAATGGGACTCTGCACTTGTGTCCAGTTGATTTACCTGGGACCCTTAGAAAGAAATTCTGCAGTCCAAATTATGCTGCACAAATCCCTATATTTTTTCCTAGATACTAAATATTTATTAATCTTTATTGTCCTTTTAAATGGCTAGTATTTTAAGGATTGGCTGTAGACAGGCTTTGAGTCAGCAGGGTTTGTTTTTTGTTCTCTGTGTGTAGATAGTGGAAGAAGTGGATGACGATTCTAAGAACCATCAAATATTCAAATTTAGCAATATGTTTGTGCAAGTAGCTGGGTTCAGGTGTCACTGAGGGTGGAACTATGGAAACAGGATGAATTCATTAAGGTGCTCCCCAAACTAGAATCAGATCTAATGGTTTTGCCACCATGTATGTAGACATCATAATGAAATGGATATGATAGTATGCCTCTTCTCAATTTTGGAAACTATTATTAACTGTGTTTATAAATTGAGAGTGGATTTAAATGATTTTTTTTAAAAGCTCCAAAAATGAGCACACCAGGTTTCTTAAAATTTGGAAGAGGCAGTTTTATTAGACAGGAAACATCTTTAGTGCTGTTTCTTATAAATTGTTTATATTCTGAATTCAGTGGTTTCTTTGAGATTAAGATTCATTTAATAGTTTCAGAAAATTCTTGGATCTTAATAAAAGTTTTATGGTAATCCATGTTCACAAAAAATGAATTGTAAATACTATCCAGCTTCTTTATCAAAATGATTTATTTTCATATAATTTGAACTTGATGGGCCACTTCTCCCCTAGTGACTTTTAATAAATACTTTAAAATTTTCTTGAGTTTTCATTCTTTACATTAACTTGCTCTTCTATAAATTAAAATATACCATATTTCATATAATCAGAGATTTTCCTCACCAGTTTCTGGGAGAAAACAATTCCTTGAAAGAGAGCGAATATTTTGCTACTTCTCCAAATCAGTAAATTCTAAGTTGTAAGTCATAAAGAGAAAGGATTGAGGTGTAAAGGCCAGAGTACCTGTAGAACAGAGATCATTTGTTGCACTTGGGTTGGCCCAAGGGTGTAGTCTTCTATCAGTGTTGCCATCCACTTCCCTTGCAAACACACATACGCTTCAGTCAGTCTCTTGAAAGATTGTGAAGTGGGGAAGAGGGGATTACTGAATTAATGGTGGCCCTTTTCCCACCAGGATCATTGTTCACATTTTTAGGGTGGTTTTAGTTTGCTTGTACTTTTTTATTTTAGATCACTCAGAATGGTTTCTGGTGTGAAATGTGAAAAGGGAACCAAAAAACACCACATTTGGATATCTTGTGCTTTTTTTTAACCCGACTAATATTTAAGTCTTTTATATCTTTGATGAATTTTCAAATTTAAAAATATATATATATAGCACACCATGATTGTACCAAATATGCCCCATTTTTTTCCAACTGAGAGTTGCAAACACTGGGCTTAGAATGCTGCATTTCCTATTCTTGGTTGTGGATTTCTGTATCAAACTTTATATCCCACAACTGTAGAGTCAACCAGAAGAAATGGCTGGATTCTTGTGAAAGCAGATTTAATCTGGGCTTCCTTGGATCTCCAGCTTGGAATCTTCTCTTGTCACCATTAAATCACAGGCACATTTTTCAAGTTTTGTTTTTGGTTGGAGGTGGTACCCCGCTTAAAATTTCGAAATTGGGTTACCCACCATCAGTTTATTTTAAAAGTAAAATTACTCTTTATCCATAAATAAACTTTAGAAATATTTTTTCAACACCTGTAATTTTTTTCTCATCTTCAACAGTCACAGTTGCAGATTATATTTCTAGAGCTGAGTCTCAGAGCAGACAAAGAAACCTCCCAAGGGAAACTTTGGCTAAAAACAAGAAAGAAATGGTAAGGAGAATTTAACCTGTAGGTTTTGTTGTTTTTTGTTTTTTTTTTTTGTTGTTTTGTTTTTTGTTTTTTTTTTTTTTTTTTTGTATGGTTTAGCTTTATTTTTACTTAACTTACTGTATGATCGATCACTTGTTCCCCAACTAGACAAATAATATTTTAAAGACTACTCTTGATTTTGTTCTTGGCCCCAGGTAACTGAAGATATGCATGCTTGAGCCTGGAATACTTTTCATTTAGAATTCCAAATAGCATTTGTAAAATTCAGTCTACCCAAACATATTGGGCATAGAGACTGTTGGCTTAATTTTGGGGGAGCAATAGGCTATATACCTCTTCTCATTGATGGATATAGACCTTTTAAGTTTCAATTCTTTAAATGCTTTAAGGGATTTGAAATGTAAATGTGAATTTCAAAAAAAAAAAGGTGAGTAAAATAGGTGTTTATGTGCTTAGGGTGTTAACTTTGTGTCTTACATGATGAGTTTTCCAGTGGTTTAAATTAGGTTCAAGTTTTCAGTAAACAAGTACAGATTCTTTTGATTTAGTACTGCTAGGTACTAAAGGTAGAGATGAAAAAAGTGGAGTACATTGGTATATGCTTTGAAAATTTAAGAACATTTTAATTCTTTGATCCAATGTGGTTATGGAACTAAAATGATTTATTAGCTAATTAATGTTTATATAGCTGTTTTCCTCCTCAGCTGTAGATTTCATTTATAAAGAAGTTGAAAAAGTTGTCTCCCTTTGGCAGGCAAAAGATGTGATTGAAGAGCATGGTCCTTCAGAAAAGGCAATAAATGGCCCAACTAGTGCTTCTGGCGATGAAATTTCTAAGCTACAGCGTACTCCAGGAGAAGAAAAGATTAATACCTTAAAAGAAGAAAACACTCAAGAAGCAGCAGTCCTGAATGGTGTTTCATAAACTGAAGAAGTTCCTAGTTTACAGTTCTTTTACATTACATTTTACAATAGTGCTTGTACAAGCTTGCCAAAGATAGAATATGGATCGCCAGTCTTTACATCGCACTTTCAGTTCCTCCATTTGGAATTCAGAAAGGGGAGGGATCCTGAAGAAATCATATGTTAAACATACTTTGACACCTACTGTGTTATAAAATATATCATCAGATGTGCCTTGAGAATAGTATATGTAACATTAAAAAAAGTTGCTGGCTATAGGAAATGTTATTTTGTTTTCAAAATATGGCAGAGATGGGGGGAGGTGGGTGGGGTGGGATCCCTAATATCTTTATGAAAGCATTAGCTGCTTTTGTTACATTTTTAATAATATGCAACCACTTCTTCACCTGAGGAAAACTAGAATGAAATGCAGTCTAAAATATTTTGCACTGAATTGTAATTTCTCCATTAGTTTAGTCTGGAAACTGGTCTGTTTTAATGTGTTTTTTTAAATGCTGTATGTAGGGAAAAATCTGCAGACCACTGGAATTCATTTGTTAAACTCTCATCTGCAGGGACACTGGGTGATATTGGCAGTGACTGTTCTACATTGAGGCTTTGTTTGGTTTATTTATTAAAGTGTACAGTATTTAAAAATCAAACATAGCTTTAGTTAAAACACTAAGCTGAATTAGTCCTGTCCATTTCAGACATAACCTGAACTACTGAAAAGATCAATTTCCAGGAGGTTTATTCTGTATAAAAGTACATGTTAGTCTTCAGTAGAGTATCTTTTCCTTTTTCTTTTTTTTCCTTTTTCTCCCCCCCACCCCTTTTTTTTTGATTTTGGTTGTTTGATGTGCAATATGTTTTTGTATGCAGGTAGTAAATAAACTTTGATCTTCCATTTGCTGATTTTTAACTTTTTACTTTTTATAACAATTGTAGCAAAGTAGCTGGAGCTAGTAATAGGCCTAGAATAGTCATCTTGATTGCTTTTTCAAAAGCATTTATACTTGCTCATAAATAGTACTAAAATATTGGTCAGTTAATCATTTTGTTATGAATCCTCTGAAATCTTAGCACTTAAAATTTAGTCTTTTGGGGTAGATTGGCTTAGGGAATTGATCATATATTTATTAGGCAAGTCTTTATAATCTTACAAAGGCAACTTTTGGGAAGGCTATGGGGTAAAATCCAGAATTTTGCTTTGGTCTTTGATAATTTATTAAAAATTATTTTTATAAAGAAGAATGGTGAGCAATTTTAAAATAAGAAATAGACCATTAACTTGGTTTTTGATTCTATAAGGAAATAATTTTGAAGGCTGTCATACTAATGATTGTAGGTTTTTTGGTATTTATTTTAGCCACATGGCTTAATTTTAGAAGATAAAGACTTCACATAAAGTGTGTTCAGAGTAACAATGATAGAGTAATTACGCAGATAATTGGGAGGTCATACCAAAGTGGGTTTACTGGAGGGGTCCCCCCAATAACGCATAGGCAACTGAGCAAGAAAGACAACCCTTGGTGTTGAAGTGTTTTTTATGTGCATAATTTGTCTTAATTTGTTATGTGCATAAAACTTTCAAGTGATTTTAGTTAATTTATAATGTGCATAAAACTTTCAAGTGATTTTAGTTAATTTATAATAACAAAGACAATTCAAAGTATTGCTAAAAATGTATTAATTTGCCAGGTGAGTGTACATATAACCCTACATCTCAAATTTACTGTCACCAAAGTTAAGATGTGATGGTATTAAATGCATTTTCCTAAAAAACCCTGGTAACTATAAGTTAAGATGTGGTATGAATAGCATAATCCCTGCATTTTTAAAATGGTACCAAATAATTTCATACTCTCATTTTTAAAAACTTACCCCACACACACCTTTTTTAACCATCAAAGGTTAGAAGTAAAACTCTTGTTCTTTTCAGTAACAGGGTTACAGATTAATTATAAGTTATGAGAATTTTCATTAATTCCCAAATTGGTAAATATGGTAAAAAGATAAAATGAGTTGTCATTTTCTTTCATATGGAATAGATACATTAAGTTCCTTCTTCCATATTTTATTGAGAAAGTAACATAAAACCATCCTAGAATAGTGCAAGCAGTTCTTTAGAATAACCATATTCTAGGAAATCAGAACCAAGATTTTATTATTTAATCAACTAAACCTATTGTCTTGTGTACTGCAGAACCATATAGGCCTCCCCCAGTCCCCCAAGTAGAGGGGAAGGAGGGGCAGAGAGAGAATCTTAAGCAGGCTCCACACGCCTAGCACAGAGACTGATGCCTGGGGCTTGATCTCATAATCTTGAGATGCTTCCCTGAGCCAAAATTGATTGGATGCTTAACCGACTGAGTCACCCAGGCACTCCCAAGATAGGCTTTTTTGGGGTAAATCCCATATACTCTGATCAAGAAGTGAAAAGCCTACTACTCCCCAACAGAAGTAATATGTTCCGATTTATTTTGAGAGGAGTGCATCTTTTTTGGCTACTACACCAGTTAGATGTTGCTATGGGAAAACTTACTGGTAAGTTAGGACATGCTAGAAGACCCTCAAATTTATATGTATAAAGGTCTTATGTAGTCCTTACATTGTTTCAGTATACTTACATGAAACCACAGGTGGAGCCTTGGGAAACCTAGTATTCTTGGGTTTGGGATCATCTTTTTAGAGATTTTATTTTTAAGTAATGTTAATCCCCAACATGGGACTCAAACTTAACTCAGATTGAATCACCTGCTCTCCTGACTGAGCCATCCAGGCACTCCCTGGCATCACCTTTTTAAAGACTTCATTGGGCCTAAAACTTTTGCAAAATGGTGTAAAGGGGTCTTTGTTGATAGCTCAGTTACTGTTGGTAAAATTATAATAGGGGTAGATCAGATTTTAAGTAGTTGTAGGTTAAGAGAAGCAGCATATCAAACTGATGAGTTCATGAAAACCGTACAGGCATTCCTTAGAACCAGGTTATGGGAGATTGCTTAAATGATTTTGCAAAAAAAACAAAACCAAAAACCCACACACAGAGGTACATGTAGGCAAGTAAAATAACCTAAGGACATACACTAAGCTAGTAAGGAAGAGGCAAAAGTAGCTGGCATTTTTTTGTATTCCGGTTCTCCATGGCAGCCATTCTTCTGTAGCTTTGATCCATTACCTTTATGCTAAGTCACAGGCATTTTTGTATTTGCTGTGAGTCTAATGAGTAACTTGAGAAAGGTCACTACGGAGTTGGTATATTAACTGAATGTTGCAATTAGGTTGGGAAATAGTACCGTTTGTCTTCACACAGATTTCTACTTTTTTGAGGTTGAAACCAACCTAGTTAGTTTTTTCCTAGGTTGTGTCTACAATAAACTTGGTCTACTGAGGGCAGATGAATGGAAAACTAGCTATGATGCAGGAAGGTCTATGGCAGATGGTGGAGATTGATAATGGAATGAGGGTAAAGGAAACTTTTACATTTGGATTTTTTTTTTTAAGATCTTATTTATTTATTCATTCATGAGAGAGACAGAGGCAGAGACACAGGCAGAGGGAGAAGCAGGCTCCATGCAGGGAGCCCGATATGAGACTTGTTCCCGGGCCTCCAGGATCATGCCCTGGGCTGAAGAACTTGGATTTGAACTGGATATAAGTGTTTGACAAAATTTCAAAATGCAAAAGGATGTTTGGTTGAAGCCTCACTTAGTTTATCTTTGGTGTTATGGTTTGGCTCCCTGTTAACTTTTATAAGGATATCTGGTATAGTGAATTTGGTGACTCCTTTTTAAAACTTTTAGTTCTTAAGTGTTCTTGAATTAATAGTAGTTACTACTTTTAATAACATTTGGGTTTTCAGGATCTGTAATAAAGCAACAATCATAGTCTGCTATAAACTTTGGCAAATGGTAGTAATTTGAAGTTGAACTCAACTGTTGGTTGAAAATAAGTAGATTATGTTGAACCATACAAAATTGTCAATAGTTGGCAATTTTAGACCCAGTGGCAATTTCCTATGGCTCAGTGTTGCTCAAAACATTTCTAAGTATAATCATTTACTCTAGAAATCCAAGAGTCTTTTAACACCCAGAAAATCCCTTCTTGATGAGGAAAGTACGTAACACTAAGGAAATAATTTTTATTATTTTTTTTAAGGAAATAATTTTTGAAGAAGTTTATCAGTGGATTGCTTAAATTGACATTCTTTTGTACCTTCTATATTCACTACTTGAAGTACTGAAATAAGGTATGGACTATAATGCAGGCTATAATCTTGGTAAGAGGATTTTTCCACTAGTCCATTTGACTTGCCTATTTCTTTGATAATTTCAGAATTGTAGGTATTGGTGTACAGAATTGGGAGTTTCTATGTACCTAAACCAGACATTCACAACTAAACTGTATGCAAAGTATACTTGCTCCTGCTACTAAGTATACTAGTGAAGAGCTCAAATTTGTGTTTTAGTGATTGGTATGTTTTTCCTGGGGTGAAATTAACAGGAATATTTTCCAAATGTTTTGTACCTTTTTTTTAACTTGAGTTGTCAAAAGTAGATAACATATTTTTTTGGTATTAGAAAATATTTCCCATAGTTTTTGTAGATAAACCAGTTTACGCTGTTGCCTGGAGCTTATGCTGCTTCGACCTGGTTGAGTTTCACTTTTGAACCTGCCCTTTTCAGGTTGTAAAGAAAAATGTGAACATTACTGTAGAAGAAATTCCATTAATTGCAGCTGTACTAAAGTAACAGCAAATGTTAACATTTCAGATTATACCTTAACACTAGACCATGGACCTTTTCATTGGGTAAGAAATAATCTGTAACACTGGATAGAAGCTCTTCCTAGATCCTGTTGCTAAGGCAACATTTGGCTATAAGCAGACACACTGTACTCAACAACAGTGCCAATGACAAAAAGCAGAGCTTAGGTCATTTAAGTTTCCTGGTACTCAAGGTTACTCACAGTTCAGGATTCTTTTTTATAACCAAAAACCCATTCAAGCATTTTAGATAACGTTTTTTATACTTCAAATTTAAATTTTTTCTATCCTTTTTGCTCTCCCATTGAAACAATTCTGTATTCAGCCAGTGTGGAAACTTAAAATCTCACTTGTCAACTCTTTAAATGAAGCATTCTGCCTGAGTGAATTTTTTAAAGAATTATTTTTGATGCAAGGTTTTAAGGTAGGCATACATTTTCAATAGGCTGAATATAGCTTTTTAGTGTGGCACAGTTCAGCATGCTTTAGGGTTTTACCTTTGTGTTAGGATGCTTGTTACCTGATTTTTTCCAATTAGTGGTTTTCTACCTGCCTTTGAGACCCTTTTCAAAGCTTCTGTTAAGGTTAGCAGAGAAAATCTTATTATCAATATCTAGAATTAGAATATATAGGCATGAGTATGCCACCTGTTTCATACAAGTTCTCATTTCTTGAATGGTTTGGGTGTTCTGGGATATTGATTTGTATAATTGGACTTTTTTTTTTTTAATGCTTCCATAGGTATTCCCATCATTTGGGAAGTATGTTAAGAGAATTTTCCTAAAATTCTAAGTAGGAAAGGATTTAGCTTTCAGGACCACTCATAGTCCACTTTGATCACCAGCAAAGGAGTTTTTTACAAAGCCACATGTGTCCTCTAGTAATGTCAACCCAGAGGCAGTGAAGGCAAAATGGAAGGGACAAAGTAGGGGAACTAATCTCTAGTATGCCAGATCTAACATTTAAGACTGTGGGTGGGAATTCCCCTGTAACCTATTCAACCAATATAGCGAGAACGGTTTCAAATGAACATAGTAAATTGGATCAGACACCCCCCGGGCTTGCTTGTAGTTTCATTAGCTGTGTAACCTCCAAAATACTTTGCTCTTTTTGTTTTCCTACCTATAAAATGTGGAGGAACCTTTTTTTTTTTTTTTTTGAGTTGGTTCTTATTAACAGGTGGAGAGGCAGAGGCCTAAGGATTAGGTAGTATACTCAAAGTTGCCTGGATATTACTGCCTAAGTTGACTTGAAACGTGCACTTCCTGTGTCTTACTGTGTTCATACCTCCCTCCCCCTTAAAAAAAAGTCTTGAGTGCCTACTGATAAAATGGCCCCAAAGCAAAGTAATGACAGCTCCCAGATTCAAATTTCATTACCACCAAAAACAAAACAAAAAAAACACCAAGCCATCCCTGGTTATCAAATTAGTGACAGATATCACAGTACAGCTTAACAGAATGGACTTTAGATTTGAGAAAGACCAGCCTTGTCACCCAGATACTGTTTTGGGCCTTACTTAACCTATTGTTTCCTTGCTTGCCAAACCACAATCCTAGTACACTGTAAGTAGTCAATAAATGTTAACATTATACATACATATTTTGTTAAAAAATTAAAAGATGGAGGCTCTCAATACAGATCATACTTGCATCAGTTAACCACTATGATCAGGAACCCTCACACAGGTGACTTTTTCCCAAGAAAAATATGGCAAGTTTGCTTCATACTCTACGAGATGTAGATTCTTCTACTTAGAAAAGGTAAACCTAGAAGAAATAAAACTGATGACTATGAAAGAAAAACGTGCTCTTGTGCTTAGTGTTATTTTAAAAGCATTTTTCATTGTTTTAATACTTGCCTTAAAACAGGCATGCTATTTGCATTAAACACCTATAAGCATACGCAGTATAGAAGTTTGCCCTTTTAGAGTTAATGCTTGCTCGCCTGTGTGCATGTTCTCTCACTTCCCATGTGTTTTTCAAAAATTTGCTTTGTTGTAACTTAAATTTTTTTTTTAAAGATTTCATTATATTCATGAGAAAAGCAGAGAAGCAGAATCCTCATGGGGAGCCTGATGTGGGACTGGATCGGGGATCATGCCCTGAACCACTTGGGCGCCCCTAATTTAAAAGTTTTAATTGGTATCTTTTCTTAAAACTTGATTTAGTAACAAAAAAAGGGAAGAAAAGGTTAGTAAGCCAATTTAGTTGATCCTGTTATTAGAGTCCTTGTTCGCAAATTCACCTACTTGTCAAAATTTATTTGTAACCCCAGAATTAACACCCAAGTTAATTTCCTGCTCAGGGACATGCAGAGTGGTGAAGAATTTATATCACCCAATGCCCAAAGTGATGCTTGCCTTGTTTCCGTTACCATACTGTAAAGAAGCATCCCTTCTATGGTCCATTTAATGCCGACTTTTTCACATTTTTGTGCTTACTCGGGACTTTAAGATGGCCCTCAAGCCTAGTGAAGTCCTAAACAAGAAGAAGGTTGTGACGTAATGACAGGTGTTAGGGCTGGCTGCAAGTTTAACATTAATGAATCAACAACATAAATGTCTTTATATATGAAACACAGCTAAAACAAAGCTATATATTGACTGGTTGATAAAAACATGGCCCAGAGGTTCAAAGGAACCTTAATTCCCCTATGAACACATGGTTCAGCATTTGCTAATTTCAGTGTTCCAGTAACTTCACAGAACAAAACTACTTTGAGTAACAAATTAACCTTCACAGCCCTTATCTCTAGAAATAACTAAAAAGATTTATCCAACTTTATAAAAGCCATGGCTGCCTTAAGCTGGTGTTTTCTCCTACTCTAAATCATAAGTGGACTTGATCAGATTTTAAGGAAACGGAGAAGGCGGATATAACCCTAATCTGAAGTGCAGGTAAACACATTCCAATACTAAATAGGATTACCACCATTTTGATCTGACCTTGAAAGTTTTGTGTTCTCCATTTATGAGAATTTTTAACATGACATAAAGTTCACATGATAGTATAAATTAACATCTTAGAGCTAAAGAAAATATTCCTGCTGGTGGCCACAGACTATTTTACCTCAGGTGTTCTTATACAGGTCCTCTGGTTAAGATCCTACGATTAAAAAAAAAAAAAAATCCTACGATAGTTTGTTAGACAAATAGCCATTTACCCTCAAATGTCATTTAAATAGGAGCTTACAAATTTTCCAATACTCCAGGCTGAATATTTTCATAATTGAGCACATTTCGGTTTTTAGTTTTGCTAATTGTATTTAAGCTTGGTCATAACAAATGGAAAAACTTAAAAAAACAAAAAAACCCAATTTATAAACTGTCAGTTTCTTTAAGTGGCTAGTTCAATACAATGAAATACTTCTTGATTAAAAACAAGACCTCTACTGTCAAATCTTACAGTTTTTAAGGTATGAAATCTAAATTCTAATTCATATATATGTGTGTAGAGTTAGATGTATTTCTTAAATGGTCAAAGTTGTGGCTAAACTCACTCTTAAGATTTAAGGTATCTAAGCAGTGAGGTTGGTTTCTCAAATTTAAGCAGCCTTTTCTCCCAATAAGATAAACCCATCCTATTAAAACCTGTGTGTTTTCTCCCAATAAGATAAATCCCTCCTATAACAACCTGTGTGAATTCCACTGCAGAATTTATCACATTGTGTTTTAATTTCCAGTTTTTCAGTATCCCATTAAATTGGGGGTTCGGTTCCTTCAAAGCCAGAGAAGGTCTATTTCTATTCAAATGGAATGTATTTATCCATAATCACTGAGTGTTAAATCTCCAAATATTCTGTATCATCTGATTTAAAATCTCCAAATTCTAAGAAGAAACTTCTATCAAAGCTTTGGTTTAGATAGTGTTAAATCATTTTTAAGATTTGTAGCTTTGAGGCATTTTATTATAAAAAGCTAGCACTCATACACATGAACTAACAAGAACTTAAAATTCATCACACGTTTACTTCATTTTTTAGCTTGACCTTCTAGTAAATCTTTAGCTTCATTGATTTTGGCTGCTATATAAGGAGATCCTCCTATAGGAAGAAAGAAAAAAGGAATAGTTATAATATGACTTCAATTTCTGCTTTGTGAAGACCTATTCTCTTGTTTCAAGGATCCCTACTAATCTGGGAGGTGGAACTAGCAGAAATCGTATTTTGACTTTTTAAAATAATTATGACACTGCAACCAGATCACCAAATGTATATGGTCAAATATATTTGACCAAAGGGAAATGAAGTAATTCATGTGAGGAAGAATTCCACAAAAATGGCACCTTCAAAAACTAAAGTGACAAATAAGAGCTGCCCCCAACGTATGTGACCTTGAAATAATGTAAGTTACCTATTTATGATTACAAGCCTATAAATGAACATGAATTTATTGTACTATGTTACTTTGAAAACATGATGTTCTCAGAGGTTTGTGAGCTTTGCTGGAAAGACCCCAGTATACTTTGTACTTTCTCTGTCCTTCAGTTTTTTTCTTTTCCTGTTATTGTGCCTTCATGATGTTCCTTACCGGTGCTTTTGTATTGGAGCAGTGATTCTCAAAATGCAGTTCTCAGAGCAGGAAGCATCAACATACCAAGAAGCAGCTTGGAGAAAGGGAACTTTATAGGCTCCAAACTACACTTTATCAGAAGCCCACCAATAAAACAAGCTAAATTTTGTAAAGTAGGCTACGACAGTCTAGTACCAAACAATCACAAACCCGTTTAAACTCAAAACACTCTTAATGAAAGGCCTATCCTTTTTTGAGCAGTAGAACATGGATTTGGGGGTTTGTATTTTGGTGTTCCTAGTAATTATTTGCTTTCAACACAGCTAGGTCTGCTTAGAAATGTATCAAACAAATTATACAGGTTTCTAACCAGGTAACCCCTAGTTCCAAGGTCTAAATGGATAGAAAAAAATGACATTTCATTAACTGAAACTTAACATTTCTTTCATATAGACCCCCCAACCCCAAAACAGTATTAATAGTATTTAGACTAGTAAAAGTTACATTTTATCACTATTGGAAGATGAGAAAATGGTAATGCTTATCATTACTTTCAAATTACAGTAACTACTAAGTATAAGACTATTCTATAAATTTTTCACTTAGAATTTATTCTTTTAAGTTATAAAAATAATAGTTATAATATATGTTATTTTATATATATATATAAAATAATAGTTATAAAAGAATAGTTAATAAAAGAACTAACAAGAACTTAAAATTCATCACACGTTTACTTCACTTTTTAGCTTGACCTTCTAGTAAATCTTCAGCGTCATTGATTTTGAAGCTGGTAAACAAATGGATCTAGCCTGGGCAACGGTGCTCACACACAGATTTAAGCATTTCCTTGAAACAGTCGAGAATTAAATTTATGAAATTATTCCACTAGTAACAATTGGTCACTAAAAAAAACACGTAAAACAAGAATTTAATGACTACTTACCCTTGTCTGGGTGATTTAAAAGCATAATTCGTCGATGAGCATCTCTTATTTTTCCTTTATTGGCAGTAGGGCTAATTTAAAAAGAAAAAGGTATAGTTTACTTCAGACTACTTCTGGATCACATCAAAAAAATAAAGGCCAATTAAAGATACTGTGAAACTGAAATCAAGTCAACATGAAAAGTGGTTTAGGAACCTCTTCCCTAACATACACGGATGATGAATATTCTGAATCACAGAACTAAATAGCTCCTTAGGAAAATATTGCATTCTTATAATTAGTTGAGGGGCACCTGGATGGCTTAGTTGGTTAAATGTCTGCCTTTGATTTGGTTCAAGTCATGATCTTGGGGTTAGGCTGGGATCCAGCCCTGCATTGGGCTCTGAGCTCAGCACAGTGTCTGCTTGTCTCTCTCCCTCTGCTTCTCCCCCAACTCATGCTCTCTCTCAAATAAAATCTTAAAATTATTTGAACTTTCTAATCATTATATAAGTCCTTTTATTGAAAGGGAAAGCATGTTTAAGTATCTGAAAATGAAGGCAGAATTTCACTACAAAAAATGTTATAGGGCAGCCCTGGTGGCCTAGTGGTTTGGCACCGCCTTCAGCCCAGGGTGTGATCCTGGGGACCTGGGATTGAGTCCCACGTCGGGCTCCCTGCATGGAGCCTGCTTCTCCCTCTGCCTCTCTGTGTCTGTCATGAATAAATAAAATCTTAAAAAAAAATGTTATAAAGAACAATAATCTTTCAGTGAATTAAAAAGTCCTTATGTGCTAGTGTGCCTTCTCACTGGACTTTTACAGGGAGTGTTTAGATATTACAATGTATGTAACCCTATTATAACTCTTAGTAAAAGGATATTTGCTCATATCTCAAAGAGTTGTAGAAAAATATTACAAATATTAGAAATTATTTACCTTACGCCTAGTATTAGTGCTGCTTCTCTTTTTGTCATTTTGGGTTCAAATCCACCTCTATAATAGCCACCACTGAAGGCCTGAGAGAGGAAATGCATTCATAAAAATAGATAATAAACTGAAAGTTGCTAAAAAATGTTGAAAATGTTCACAGCAGAAAAATTAAGACAATTCAGAGAACTTTAAAACTACTATGGCATTTTAGCTTTATAGGAAGCAACCAGTATTTTAAGGATATTAAACATCAATTTTTTCCTCCAGAAAAATTCTAAAAAATGTAAGAAGAGGTGCCTCATAGCCAGTTCTTCTGGGAATAAAGGGAAGCTTATTCCAAGTTAGCTGTTACAGGTGAAAATTTGACCTAAGAATATGATTATGTGTTAGAAAAACAAGGGCTTCAAGAAAAGGATTTGGAGATCTTTTATGATGAGTGATTCAAGGGTATTCTGAGAGTCAAGGTAACTACTAAAACAAGACTTTTAAGGTATGTATGGAGGGATGCCAGGGTGGCTCAGGGTTGAGCTGCTGCCTTTGGCCCAGGGTATGATTCAAGGGTCCTGGGATGGAGTCCCACATGGGGCTCCCTGAGAGGAGCCTGCTTCTCCCTTTGCCTGTGTCTCTGCCTCTCTCTGTATCTCTCATGAATAAGTAAAATCTTTAAAAAAAAAAAAAAAAAAGATATGTATTGAGAAAACCAGGCTACCAGATCATATTAGTAAAGCCTACCATCACCATATTGTCACATTCAATAAAAATACTAACAAGCTGTCACAGCCAAACATCACATCCAGTCATACTCTTTAGCCTACTTCACTCTGGTGCTACCCAAGTACCTTGGGGAGTGCCAGGTCCACACAACACAGGATCCCTAGACACTGCAGATCCTTAGGTCCCTGTGTTGGTCATGCAGAGCAAATGAGGGAAGGCAAGAATCTGGACAAATGGTACTTTAGTTCTCTAAACAATAAAGTGATCATTAACTTTCACGATACTAGAATTTCAATACCTTAGCCACAATTCTGTCACAAACCTCAACTTCTAAACCCTGTTTGTGGGAGACAAGAGAAGGGGCCCAAAGCACTAAGAACCTCATGGATGTTTGGAAATTTACCCTCTCCAAGTGTGACTCTAAGCTTCCTACATAGGCAGCAAAGAATTAGCAAAAATGTTTAGCATGTCTTACAGATTTTGGTAGACTCTGAAAAACTTGTTTTACTTGAGGTTCCACATGTTTCATGGCTTGCAAAACATAACGGCCTACAAACAAAAGCAACAGAATAATTAAAAAAATCTCCAACCTCCCCTACACTTCACTTCGACTCCCAAACCGTAAACAAACCTGCAAATCCCGCAGCAGCGATGGTCAGTCCAACAGCTACCACGGTACTGGCCTGGTAAGGGGAAGCAGAGTGAATCATTTACTTCTGGAATCCTCACCTTTCCCTATGCGTACCTATCGTCCCATCCCAAACTCATTACAAGTCTTACTTCAAAGGGGAAAACAACTTTGAGGAAGAAAATCGTCTGCCCATCATCTCTCAGGAGGACTGCAACTTTTTGACTCTAAGTCATTGTAAAGCTATGGGATTTTCAACTGTGAAAGAGAAGGGCGAGTGGATTTGCTTATTTACTTTTACGACAGTGGAACTGAACACCTCTCATCTCTGGGCAAACGAAACCACACTCCTGTTCAGTCAAGAACGAAGGAAGTAACTTGTCTGCTGGACAAAGCACGACGTGAGGTCACCGCAGAATTCTGACAACACGCTTCAACGTCAAAACGTGGGCCGAAGCGCCTTCGACCCTGTGGCGTCCCCGGTCCCCGCGCAGAATCCCCAGTGTGTTCTGGGCCCGAGAAGAGACGCGTCGGCCGGAGTCCAGGGGAAGGACACACTAAGGAAGGTCGCGAGGCTGCACCGGGCGAAGAGCAGCGACAATCGGAGCCTCGGGGCCGATGGGCCAGAGACCGGAGCCCCTGGCGGAAGGGCCATAGAAGACCATAAAGGCCCTAGAGGGGTTGTGTCCCAGAAGGTGTGGCTGTCCGGGGCCCTACGTCTCCAGCCTAGAGTCGCAAGGGGGAAGAAAACCTCGGCTCTTTTCCTCCGAGGTCGCGACCTCAGGTCGCGAGGCCTGGGCCCGAGACCGCTCAGGAGACCGGCAGGCCGCACTCACCATGGCTCCGGCTCGGCTCCGCGGCCTCCACCCAGAGCGCGGCTCATCCCAGCCCAAAGGCCGCAGCCAGCTCGCACGCTTCTACCCGACAGCCAAGCCGCCCCCGCCAGCGGCGGACGCAAACCGCCCCGACCGCGGCGCGTCAGGAAAGACGGCAGCCGGGCCGCCAACAGGCCGGAAAACTGTCGTAAACGGGGCCCGCGGAGGGCCAGAGGGGAAAGGTCGCTGGAGCAGTGGGCAGGTGCAGAAGTCGCCTGGAGATTGGCTGGCGGCGGGCGGGCCGCCTCCTTCCTCGGGCTCGGAGCTGGGGCTTCTCCGTTTTGCCCTTGGCTACCAGGCGGAAGGTGTTTGGAAACTCCTGTCGGGGAAGGTATTGATGCCGAAGGGCGACGACGAATACGGTGTAGCCTTACTCAGAACGCACCCCCACCCCCCCTTTTCAGCACGTGCATTCGCCTTTCATTTTGTCAAGGTATTGTCAAGGGTAATGAACATCCTCAAATATGCCATGACAGTTCCACCTCGAAGCCAAATAAATATGTGGCAAGCCGGTATAGCAAACGAGAATATGTCCCCCCCCACCCCCCCCGCCTCCAAAACCAAAACAACAAACCACATTGTGTTTCACGGCTGCTCAGTAGCGTTTTCTTATTTAAAAAGGATTTTTGATTTGTGACTTGACCTCGTGTAAATAAATATCTGGGGTTTTGTTCTGTAGAACGGAATTTTTCACTTCAGAGACAGTTAATATTCTGAACACGGGGTCCCCAAATCCGCACAACCGAAAAGGGCTATTTCAAATTTCTCTCCCTTTCCTCGAAAACTAGCATCAGTCTCATATATCCCCTAAATAATAATAAATGCTTGAGAAGAGGAAAGAAAGGAAGTTTTACAGTGTTTGGATGATCAAGTAAATTTGGAGTTACTTTCCAGTTAGAACTTACTGAAGTATTAGAAATCAGTTTACGTTGCAATGAAATTCTGCTTCGATGAATTGGTTGCATATTAGAGATGCATGCAAATTTGTTGGCCTAGTTTTCCCCATCTTTAAAAAGGTTCTGCATTTGGATCTTTAAGAATTCTTCTAGCCCTGCGATTTTTGTGATGTAATTTATTGTCAACCAATAAATGTATTCTGTAAAGAATTACGTGTCACATAAAGATTCTTTTATTCTGTGTATTTTTTGGTATATACAAACTACACCATACAGCTTGCTTGAGGAACAGGTTAACATGAGTTAGCCCAGCCTCAGGAAGCCAAGGATAAGTAACACAGAGAGACACTTGAAGTGGACAGGGCTCTTGTTTTTGGAGGCGAATCAAAATAGATGTACAACCCAGTTCTGTCACTAGTTGTATGACTTTGGATAAGTTGTTTCTGAGTTTTCTCATTTGTAAAACAAGGGTAATGATGACTACCTCACCAAATTTTTGTGAGGGTAAAGAATTATCTACATAATATGCTCTGCATGTAATTATCACTTAATGTTCTGGCCATTATCATAATGAGGCATGTTGAAGTACAAATTGGTGTGCAGAGGCCTTCCCAATTCTCATGATATCTCACTCATGGATGTAAGTCTGGTAATCTTTTCCATTCCCACGAAGGACATGGAAAGAACCTTTAAAAGTAAGTTTTTGAAATTTCTATCCACTGATGAATGGATAATTATTCCTTGCTTCTTCTAGCTTCTGATGACTGCTAGCATTCCTTGACTTGTGACTGCATCACTTCAATCTTCAAGGAAGGTCAGTATCTTGAAATCACTTTCTACTCTGTCTTGTGTGTAGAATCTCTTTTTCCTCCCTTTTATATGATTGTATTTAGGGCCCAATCCTATAATCTGGGATAATCTCCCCATCTCAAAATCCTTAGCTTAATCATATCTGCAAAGACTTTGCCACATAAATTATTTACATGTTCCTGGCTTTAGGACCTGATATCCTTGGGGGCCATTATTTATTACAGAGAGTAAGAGAAGACAATAGGGACAAGAGAATGAGAAAGGACTCTGCTCAATTTCTTCTCCCAAATTTGCCAGAAGGTAAGTGACTTCTTGAGAGTGAGAGTAGAGACAAGTGTTCTTGCACTGTGCCTTTCAAATACATTTTGAACATAACTATTCGTAAAAAATACATTTTACATTGTGACACTGAGAACAAATACATACTTAACACACAGAAGTACCCATACATGCACACACAAATACACATTGAATTTAATGTGTATTTTTAATTTATTATTATTTTTTATGATTAGCACATTTTTTAAGTGCTTAAAAGCCAAACATAGTTGTTGTTTCTTTTTAAGATGTATTTATTTATTTATTCATGAGAGACACAGAGAGGCAGAGACACAGGCAGAGAGAGAATCAGGCTCCCTGCAGGAACCCAATGTGAGACTCAATCCCAGGAGCCTGGGATCACAACCTGAGCCAAAGGCAGCTGCTTAACCCCACTGAGCCACTCAGGTGCCCTGAAGGGTAAACATAGTTTAGGTAGGGCTTTAGGGCATGTAGCAGAAAAAGTGGCAAAGACTCTCCAATAGAGAAGTTACTATACCAGAGGTTTACAGTAATAGGTACAAACTGTTCAGACCTGTTAATAGGAATATACAAGAATCTTTGAAGGAAACAAGTCTTATATAATTTGGGGGACAGATCAGCAACCTCATCAGGTTAGGAAGACTTGACATTGCTGAGTCACTTTCTACATTGATGTTCTATTGCCTTTCTTCACCTTTCCTTCTGGGACAACTTATATTCTGGGACAGCTCAGTGGAGTAGCTTGTTAATATGGACCCATAGAGCTCTCAATCTAATGTGCTATGTTCTATTACTAATATGAATCCAAGTATCAGTGATATCATTCTTAGGTGGATATAGCCATGAATTCCCATGACCACTTACCCCCAAATGAAAACGACACTTTCAAACTAGTTTAAAATGTTATGCACAATCAAAAATGATTGTTAGAGATGATCTCTCAGAGTGATGTAACCTGCCTTTGCTTCTAGATCTATATTATTATTTTTTTAAGATTTTGTTTATTTATTCATGAGAGACACAGAGAGAGAGGCAGAGACACAGGCAGAAGGAGAAGCAGGCTCCATGCAGGGAGCCCAATGTGGGACTCGATACCAGGATTCCAGGATCATGCCCTGAGCTGAAGGCAAATGCTCAACCCCTGAGCCACCCAGGCATCCCATAGATCTATATTAAAAACAACAAATGACTTGACAAGAACCTGAAAAAAAAGTGATGTAGGACATGAGAAACTAGGGAATACTTAGAATACTGGTAGAGGTGCAAACATCTTCAGAGAAAAGCCTCCTTATTAGCCAATTTGTTGAAACACACTCCTCTGCTCCATTCAGAGCTGAGGAGTTTGCTGAAACCAGAGTAGGAAACTGGGTAGTCTCCTCCTATCTGCTGTCCAAAGCAAACCACTCTGCTGTGTGCATGTCCTGCATCCTTAACTCTCAAATAACTACTCTGCACAAAATTAACAATGTCAGGATTCTAATTTGCATTTCTTGTTCTAAGGTATTGTTGGTAGAATAATTTGTGCTTTTCAAGAATATGAAATGAATGTTTAATTCAGCATAGAAAGAAACAGGAAATAAATGTTCAATAAAAGAATAGTTTACATAATTTGTTTCCTCCTCTGTAAAGTCAACATAATACTAGTACTTCATTGCATTGTTTTAAGAATTAAATTAGATAATATATGGGAAGCAGATAGTATATAAATAACATAATTGCATAACTGCCTAGAGAGCGTATTATTTTTATTTCAGCTTATCTCTTCAACCCCATCTTCTCTAATTTAGCCCTTTCTAGTTCAGGTTATAATTCTCAAACCAGTCCCCACAATTCCAGAGTCTCATTATTGATTTCAATTTTTAGGCTCCAATGAGAGGAGCCTAAAATTTATTATTATTATTATTATTATTATTATTATTTTTTTTTTTAAACTTTTGTTTATTTATGATAGTCACACACACAGAGAGAGAGAGAGAGGCAGAGACATAGGCAGAGGGAGAAGCAGGCTCCATGCACCGGGAGCCCGACGTGGGATTTGATCCTGGGTCTCCAGGATCACGCCCTGGGCCAAAGGCAGGCGCCAAACCGCTGCGCCACCCAGGGATCCCTATTATTATTATTATTATATAAATTATTCTGTCAACCCAATAGATACAAAGAAAATGTATTCCTCTGTGTCTTACTTCTCACAAATATGAGTTCTGTTGCATTGTTTTGTAGGTATTCAATATGTCTCTCTAATGTACCTAAATCCATCTTCAGCCACAAATAATCAACTCCAAGGAATTAGGGCTGCTTGGCCTCCCACCCCTGGTTTGTCCCTTTCTCTTTTGATGGCTGATTTGTTTGAGTTTTTACTTACTTCCTCTCCCTTGGGATTGTGCTTTTCTTTTTTGTCCTTTCAGAGAATACTTAACATCGAGTTTATTTTCCAAGGATTAAAAAGATGCAAGTTTTCTCACAGATTGCTAAATGATTTAGCAATTTAGTTTGTCTTGCCAGTGGCTAAACAGTCAGATAACCAAGGGACAAATTTCCTAAAATATGATCTATTACAGATGCTTCCTTGCAGTTTTGATAGACATCCTTCTAAGACTCCACGTTCAATCCAGTGGGTTCCAAACGGATCTAAAATGGTTCAGTTCAATAAGAAATAGATGTTGGGTACTACAGTCAGTTCCAAGATAACCCAATTGGAGAAAAATTATTAAAACTATTTAACTGAATCTGGTCTTAGACTTTTAGGTAAGTTCACTTTAAAGTAACAGAATTGTTGTAGGTGGCAAGGAAACAGATCTTCTTGTATATATGCCAGAAATCTTGGATGGATTTGAGAAAAAAGCAAACTTAAAGGCCCATGCATGGATTTCATCTTTTTCTCTTGCAGAGGCTGAATGGGTGGAGAGGATAAGACCACCTTTCTAATACATAAGTGCACCCTCTTCATCTTTTCTGCCTGGACTTGGATCAGTTCTATGACCTTCTCTCTTGCCACAATATCTGCTTTCCTAGGCCTCTGGAAGCCATTGCCCTGGTAGTTTTGTAGTGTATCCAACACAATCAGTTACCTCCTTTTGATACATAAATCATTCATCTGATGAAGCTTTTTGGTGTGTTCCTTTATCTTTGTCATCAGCTCCCATTGCACCTCAACAAACTTTTCCTACCATATCTTCCTTTGCGTTCAATAATTTCTTTCAGAGTTTCTTGATCTTTAGCTCTTCAAGATTGTATTCATGTCTGAAAGGCTTCTAAGTCCATCACACAGCCAGACTTGCTGATCATTAGTTGACAAACTGTTGCTTCCATTTTGCTTACCTTTTTTACCATCTCTCTTCTTTGATAAGCTGTTTGCATCTCTTCCAACATTCTTTGTTAAATTTTTGTTGCTTGGAATTTTCCTCATGGAGTCATAAGATTTGTTCTTGCATCCAACCCAAGGAATGGTTAGAAAAAAACAAGGTTCCAGGAAGATCATTGAGTATTTCTCCTAATTCTATGTCCTCTCTCAAGTGGAGCTTGAGTGGATTCACAACCAGCAGGTCATTCAACCACTGGTGCATCTCTCATTGTAAAAGCCTAGGGCCTCCTTCTCTGTGTTCAGGATAGTTGCCACAATTTTTACTTTTTTTACTTTTTATTTTTTTTAATTTTTACTTTTTTGGATAGTGTATTGTATTATTTTTTGAGGTTATTATAATTTTATTTTCTTCAACTAAGCCCTCCTCTATGTCCAGTCTTTTCTCTCAAAGTTGAAGGGCCAGTTCTGAAAGACCCATATCACAATTTGTTGGGCAAATAGAATCATCAAAAATCTCATCATGAGATTCATATTCTTCCTTATCACTCTCCTAGCTGGATCTTCATGTGATTCATCACTTTCCACAACTTCATCAGCATCTCCTTCAACCTCCTTTTTTCTTCCTCCACTTAATCCTCTTTAAGACCTTCTTGAGGAAATTACCAAATGTATTGTTTTCTCCAGTGGCAGCTTGGAAGCCCGTATAGGGTGCCTTTTTGGTGGGGGCGGGGGGGGGGTGGTCCTGGAGTTTGGCAATTTCATTCTTTTTGTCTTCCTTCTCTTTAAGAGTTTCATTCATTTTCCATTGCACGTCTAATTCCTTTCTGTCTAATGAATTAACATACTCTTGAAGTATGTTCTCCTGTTTTTCAAAATTCTTGAGGAGAAGCATTTCTTGAAATAATGTGACATGGTGCAGGTAAGATAATTTTATCTGAGTATCTAGATTCATTTTCTGATTCCTTGGGAGATAGAGTTCTGCATCAAAAGTGACAGTTAGTTCTTTGATCCTGCTGGTCAAATAGTGTTGAATGTATAAGTGTTTAATCTCATCCCTTTTTGTGATCTCCAGGTTCACATCAGTTGGATTTGCTTTTGCAAATTCCATTAACTTTGGAGATCTAGGCTGAGTGTTAATGCCTTTGATGACCTGACAATGAATCTCATGTTGTCAGATCAGTGTTCTTTCCAGAAGGGAGTCTGAGGACTCCTGCATCTGAGCCTACAAGACCCTGCCTTTTCATCCTGACTCTATCTGCTGTTGCATAAAACAAGGAGAGTTTCCTCATCATACTGAGATATCTTTTCTGGAACTTCTCCTGGGTATATCAGGGGGATTTGGGTAATAGGCATATGCCTGGACATATTAAGAATTGACTGAATGCTCTTCAGTTCTTGTACCAGTCACTGTATTACCTTGATGATATTACCTTGATGTATTACCAGCCACTGTTGGGTCTTGAAGAGAGAGGATGCACCTGTTTGTGTGCATTTCCTTTGAATGGGCTATGGAGTCTAGGTGTCCCAGTTTCTCTTTCTTCTTGGTGGTATTTATTCTCATATGTTGAGGTATCTTATAGTCTGAGGCTGTCTTCATATTGAAGTCTCCCGTATACAACTGGGCCTCTTTGATGGCTCCAGCTATCTTTGAGATCGTCATAGTCATCATCAGACTTATTCTTATACAGTTTCTTCCTTTATTTCTTTCACTGCTGAATCTTAAATTGGGCCCACTTCAGCTTTTAATATTTTTCTTCCTTTTTTTTTTTTTAAGATTATTTATTTATTTATTCATAGAGACACACAGAGAGAGAGGCAGAAGCACAGGCAGGGAGAAGCAGGCACCATGCAGAGAGCCCGACGTGGGACTCGATCCAGGGTCTTCAGGATCACACCCTAGGCTGCAGGTGGCGCTAATCCGCTGCGCCACCGGGGCTGCCCTGTTTCTTCCTTTTCTTAATTTGATTTTCTATCATAATTTCACTCAGGGTTCTAGGTAGAAAATTTTTCCCTTTTTCTGTAATTGATTCTTCTGGCATACTGCTACTCCTGTCTCTTTTTCAAATCTCTCCAAATTGCTTGTTCTTCTCTCTAACTTGCTCATTTTGACTTGGAGCACTTAGAGGGCTTCACAAACTTGAGGATGTCTTGTGGTTACTTCGGTTACTTCACAAACTTGATATCTTGTGGTTACTTTGGATGGCATGAACCACAACAAGATCATTTTCTAACAAATCACTCTGTAGCTTCATGAGGCCAAGTTGATATTTTCTTCTTTCCAAACTCATTCCTTTTCCACTTGTTGAATTTTCTAAGCTGTTTTTCTGATAATCTCAGCTTGAATTTGGGAATCTAGATCAAGATCTGTTTGTTTAAACTGCATATGCTTTGGCAATTTGTCATTTATTTATAGGAGTTTCCAAAATTTATTCCTTAAAGCTTTGAGCTGTTCTCTCTTCCCAGCCTTTATTCCTTCACTTCTTTCATTAACTTGTCATGTTGTCTTTTTCTTCTGACATTCTCAGTACTTTAGGCTTTGGGATCTTCCATATTTTCTGGAATTGGCTTCAGTTCCCAACCTGGAAGACAGCACTTTAACATTGATGGCTTCAATTTGGTTCAAATTCAGAATAAGTAGTGAAAACAAAAATATTAATGCCTATTCCAGTAGTCACCAAGAAATGGTCATCAAAGCTAGGATAGTTGTGTTTAATCTATCCATAATTATTGTCAAGCATATTTAAGTGCCAGTAGTCTACTATATTTGTCAATGAAGGATTATTCTGGCTTTTGATACAGACTCAAAATTTTCCATTTTGCATACCACCAAACATCAATATTGGTTAATGCCAAATGTGATAGTTTGGATGGGATTATCCTCTGTATCTTCAAGAAGAAAATCAGAATGTTCATCTTTCTTCTCTGTGATATCACTGCTCTTGTCATATGTGGGGAACTCACAATGATACAAAAAACCGGAATCAGGCATCCCCCGTGTCTCAGCGGTTTAGCGCCGCCTTCAGTCCAGGGCGTGATCCTGGAGACCCGGGATAGAGTCCCACGTCGGGCTCCCTGCATGCAGCCTGCTTCTCCCTCTGCCTATGTCTCTGTGTCTTTCTTTCTTTTTTCTTTTTTTCTTTATGATAGTCACAGAGAGAGAGAGAGAGAGAGAGGCAGAGACACAGGCAGAGGGAGAAGCAGGCTCCATGCACCGGGAGCCTGATGTGGGATTCGATCCCGGGTCTCCAGGATCGCGCCCTGGGCCAAAGGCAGGCCCCAAACCGCTGCACCACCCAGGGATCCCCTGTGTCTTTCTCTTTGTCTCTCATGAATAAGTAAATCAAATCTTTTAAAAAAATAAAAAGAAACAAAAAACAGTGGCACCTGTGTGGCTCAGTCAGTTACGTGTCTGCCTTCAGCTCTAGTCATGATCTTGAGGTCTTGGGATGGAGCCTAGCATCAGGAGTCTGATGATTGAGGAATCTGCTTCTCCTTCTCCCACTGTGATCTCTCTCACCCTAAGACATTCCTTATTCCCCCCTCTCTCTCCATTCAGGCAATGGATGATTTCATTTGTTCCATAGCCTTGAAGACTATCTTTAGACTGATGACTCCCAGACTTCTCTCTTGACGTTAGACTTGCACTTCCAAATGCCTATCTGAAACACTCCTTAGATACCTAGATGATATCTAAGTTCAAATTTAACATGATAAATGTTCCCTGGCTTGTTCTTCCTGAAGTCTTTCCAGTCCCAGCAAGTGGCAGCTCCATCCTTCCAGCTGCTCAAGCCTGTAGCTTTGGAGTGAGTCACTTTTGAATCCTTTCTTTTACTCACACATTACATTTCCTCCATCAGCAAATTCTATCAATTCTTTCTTCAACATCTAGCAGGAGTCCAGCACTTCTTTCCATTTCCACTGTTATCAACTCCTAGTTGAATTATAGCAGTAGCTTCTTATAATAGTCATTATCCATGCTGGAAACCAATGGAAACTATACCCAAATGGAATAACTGAGGAGAATTTAATAAAGGAACTGTTTACAAAGGTACACACAAGATTAAGAGAAATTCACAAGTGATGGCCACATGTCCTGAGTATAGTAAGGCCGCTGGGGCCAAAGGAGTCATTACTGTTCTTAGACCTGAAGGAGCAAGGAATGGGACTAATTACCTGAACACACACATGAAACAGAACCTGTATTTTTCAGTGTATAAACTCAATCTGCCTGTGGCAACCTCCAGGAATGAAGATGGAGAAATGAATGGATTTAACTCACTGTTCTACCTTCTGGTCTTCTGATCATGGACATAAATCAACCCCAAGCCAGAAGATTAGAGAGCCTCCTAACCTTATATGTTCCTCTGGGATATAGAGCAGAACTAGGGCTTCCTATATAGTGGGGAGTCTGCTTCTCCTTCTCCCCTTCCCCCTTGCTCATGCTCACTCTAATAAATAAATAAAATATTTTAAAAAAGTAAGAAGAGGAAAAAAAATGTAAGAAGAAGATCATGATGTAGCTTCCTATGAAATCAAAGACATGTACATAAAATGTTTCCATTTCTCAAGTGTCAAATCTAAGATTCTGAGATTGATATAAAAGAGAAAGAAACAGAGTCAAAGGAGAAGGGTAAGAAGGAAAGGAGGAAGCAGCTAGCAGCAGAGATAGGAAAAGATGGAAAAAAGGAATTCCAGGGCGAAGAGGAGAAAAAGGAGCCATTAACAGAAATCTTTATTCCATCAATTTCCTGTCATATCCTCTGTGGATTTTACCCTGAGCTAGAGAAGTTCTGGGTTTCTTTGAGTGGCTATGATTCTGTTTTGTTTTTTGTTTGTTTGTTTGTTTTTAAATATTTTATTTATTCATGAGAGACACACACAGAGAGAGGCAGAGACACAGACAGAGGGAGAAGTTCTCCATAGGGAGCCTGCTGTGGGACTCGATCCCAGAACTGCCATGGGATCATGGCCTGAGCCAAAGGCAGACACCCAACCACTGAGCCACCCAGGTGTCCCTCTTTCTTTTTCTTTCTTTTTTTTTTTTGCCCCTCTTTCTTTTTAAATGGAAGAAATAAAAGCATGTTTATCTGCTAAATGAATGACCTTATAGAGGGGAAAATTTGACAAAATTCATTGAATCACATAATTTAATCTTTGATCGTATAGTTAATATTAATGATTTAAATTAATAATTTTTAATATTAATTAAATAATATTAATAAAGTATATAACTTAAGAATGAGAAGAAAGTGTAGAGACCATTTTTTTCCCCAATAGCTTTGCTTTATTAGTGAAAACACAGGGCCTCAGAGTGGTTGGTTGACTGACTTCTAAAGCCCTGACAGAGTCAGTACCTGCCCACACTTCTTGTCTGCTTTCCGGATGTGTATAATGTTAGGGCAATAAGATGAGCGATGAGAGGGTCACAGAATTGCCTTTCTCTGTAGTTCCTGACCGTTGCTTTTAGGAATTGTCTCAGATCTGGATTAATGGAGTTGAACTTCCCGACTAGCAACCATTTAGTCTAAGGAGTCTTGTGTGGGCAGCTCACATAATGAAATATGTAAAACTAAATGGCACTCAGGAAATATTTTCTTCCTTTCCTCCTTCATTCCACTTCTGTTTATCCTATTCCTTCCCTCCTTTCCTCCAGTGATCCTGCCATGACCTTACAGTCTACCATTGGGAATTCATACTGTTGTCCCCTGTTTGGATATGAATGTTCTTGGTAGATGATCATACTGAACAGCTTCTCTGTGAAGTGTTTTAACAGATTCTTTTGGGGTTATAAGTAATAAAAGGAATACTTTAATGGGGTACAGAAAAAAGAGATTTGGAGCAAGAGGGACCAAGGACAGGCCCAGGCAGGAATCCTATGAAGACCTAGGACAGTGAGGAAGTAGAGGGAAGGCTGCAGTCAACCTCAGCTGAGCCCACCCTGCCTCGGGCTATTATAAAATAATTTATAACTATTTCTTTTCTTTTCTTTTCTTTTCTTTTCTTTTCTTTTCTCTTTCTTTTCTTTCTTTCTTTCTTTCTTTCTTTCTTTCTTTCTTTCTTTCTTTCTTCTTTTTTTGTTTATAACTATTTCTTCTGTGATTTTTCTCTCCCCTTTTCTCAAGTTGTTTCATTTTTTTCCTCACTGTAGCTGTTGTAATCTGACTTCCCACTTGGATTTTTAATTACAAGAACCTTTGTCCTTTTTAGTCTGGAGTATGAGTAGAGGGCCAGTCAGAGAACTGAAGTATGTCTGACCAGAGTGACAGCACTTAGGAGGCATGTCTTTGTGGAGAAGGCTCTGCTTTCAGTCTGTAAGGAAGGAAAATTGAGGTGCTTGGGATTCGGGGGACTTGGAAGTTGGGGTAGCTTCTAGTGCCTTTTTTCCAAGTGGAGATTTTCCAGTCAACCCTCCGTTTCATTTCATCTTTGCATGTCTTTTTCTGTTGTGTTTCTCAGTTCTTTTTCGCCCTTCTCTAGCCAGGGTTCCACTTGTATATAGCAGCTTTATGCACTGACTAAATCAAGCCCTCCCTGCTGAGCTGTCAGCAAATGGAACTGACCAACAGAACAGTCTGTGAAAGTGCACCTTGTGCTTGGGCCAGACAGACAAGCACAATTATTTGATTGCAGAAGATTGCCACTAAATGAGGGTGAAATAGTGGGTCTGAGACTTGTTGGTGAATATTATTAATAATATAGTGTCATGCATTAATAACATAGTGTCATGTGAAGCAAAGCTACACTGGAGGGTCTGTCTGAAGTCCCATTTTAAATCACATTTTCAGGGAGGTAGATGATGGAGGAGATGTGATGTAATAAAACAAGGTGTCTTTAGGCAACCTGTTTGGGAGTTTCAGTTTGACTTAGGCTGAAGTTAAGAGAATACATGTTGTCATCATAAATTATTTGGTGGCCAGAATGAAACACAGAGTTCGTTCTTGGCTAATTGTCATAAAAATCTCATTACTGTGGTGCTCTTTTTGTGAAAAATCATCTTCACTCTTATCATTAGAGTCCTTGAATAGAGACGATTGCAAAAACTCCATGATATGGAGTGTGATATCCTTCGTTACTGCAAAGTCAACTTCCTTAGCCCACCCAACACAGGCAGCCATTCTAGACTCTTCCACTTCTCCCTTTGTAAGCTTCATAGTCCTGCCAAATAGGATTTGTCACCATCATTCTCCAGATGTCCCTGAAGCTCACTGCCCTGGGCTTTCACTCATTCTCTCTATTCCAGGTGCCCTTTTCCCATCCCATCTCTGTCCCTTAGTTAAAGGCCCAGATCAAATGTGCCTTCTGTAAAGCCATCTTTATTTATCCTTCATTGTTCATTGTGAACAGGTGTCCACAACTTTATGTAAAGGAAAAGATATTAAAATTAGTTTCTGTAGGACACATATAGTCTATTTATTCTTTGTTTTATCAAAATGTGAAAACTATCTTTAGCTCATGGACCTTGACAAAAACAAGTCACAGGATGAATTTGGCTCATGGGCCTTAGTTAGCTAATCCACAGTCTAAAGCGATTTCTCCTTTCTCTGAACTCCTGTACAATTTTGTTTGTGTTACACATGCCACTTACCACATCTAGCCTTGTATAGAAATTATTGGTATACAAGTATTTTTTCTACTGAACTGAAGATTCTTGACAGTTGTAATCATGTCTCCTATACTTAACATCTATCAATTATAATATCTGAACATAGGAGGTAGCTAAAGGATGTTTATGAAATGAATGAATCAGTTACAGTATCTTCCAGCAGGAACATAATTTATTTCTCAACCTTTCCAAGCTCTTCCAGCCCTTGACTTCCTGACAGGTAGGTTTCCCACCTTTACTCTGAAGCTGGACCCCTTTTATTAAGGCCATTGTACACCAAAATACAACTGATATTTAGACATAGCATATTGTTTTCATTTATTAAATATGGTATTCATTGAGCACTTATTATATGCAGAGCTCTGAGAAAACATCTGTGGACAAGATAAATGGCAGCCTCAGCCCCAGAGGTGCTTTTGTAGTCTCTGCTGGGAAGCATGATCTTAATATGAGCTCCCCTTCTAACATTTCTCAACTGTACTTTTCTGTTTTTCAGATCATGAGTTGATATTTGCTACTTGGTTTCCTATGGTGGAAGAAATAATAAAAATTATAATACTTGAAGCTGACATTTAATATATACTTTAGGCAGTTATAGATATCCTCTTTAATATGTACAACCATAGGGACAGTGGGAAATTTATCCTTTAGGAATTTAATGAAGAAATAAACTGTGTTTAGTTATTTTATTGTCAATTTGGATTGGCTGGTGATCACAGCTGTCACTTAACCAGATTATAGGAGATAAACCAGTCTACCAGAGGCAGTATCTTGATCACCCACTAAATAAGCAACATCAGTTAGCATAGGCACATAGTGAGTAATAAGTGGTGGTTAAAAAGCTAACTTAGCCAGTAAGTGAAGGACTAAAGATTTGATTTAAGGTCTATTTGAGTCCTAAGCCTGATCTTTCCAGTGTAATCAAAGTTATGTTGGTGCATGTGGTTTTATTTTGAGTCTGTTGTACTGATATGAACAATAGTGGAGCAAAACATAAAAATAAGAAACAAAAATAGCTACACATACAATTTGTTGAAAGAAATGAAGACATTTATGGCAATCTCTGGAAGAAAATATTTGAAGAGGGACTAAGTTCTTAATATTAAGAACTTCCCTTCTTCTATTAAGATTTTCCTTAAGTTCTTTTTTTTTTATAGTAGCTCTTCCTTACTGTCTGCCTCACACAAAATCCATTGCCAGACAAAGCTCTTAGCTCTCCCAGTTCCCCCCAGTGCTGTTTGCTCAGCTCTTTTTCCTCTTGCTACCATTCTGGGGATTCTACTTTATTCCTCTTTTCCAGTTACTATCTGTCCATTCAGGGTTTTCCTGTTCCTTTATAATCTCTGTCTCTCTGCAGTCCACACTGTGGTAAGTCAAATTCTAAGTTCCCAAGATGCCCAGGCACTGGTGTTCACCTGCTCTGTGATTTTATCCCCATGGGTGTGGGCTCAACCTGTGGACACGGTGGGCTCATTGCCCCTGGATTAGATTAGGTAATATGGCAAAGGTGATTAGTCATTCCTGTGGTTATGTTACTTTATGTAAGAAACTGTCATAGTGGACCAGAGTGAGATTCTCATGCTTGCTTTGATAAAGTAAGTTGTCATGTTTCAAAAGCCCTGTGGTTAGGACCTGAAGGTGGTTTTTGGGAGCTGAGAACAACCTATAGGAGCTGACAGCCAGTAAGAAAATGGGGCTTTCGTACTTCACCTCCAAGAACTCAATTCTGCCAACAACTTTACTGAGTTGGGAAGTGGCCCCCAAGCCTTTGATGAGATTGCAGCCAGGGTTAATACCTTGGTTTCAGCCTTGTGGACCCTGAGTAGAGAATTTAGCTACAGTGTTCCTTTATCATCTTCTTTTTGGTTAGTTAAGTGTTTTGTTTTGTTTTTTAAATTCCATTTATGGAGTACCTGGGTAGCTCAGTCAGTTAAGCATCTGCCTTCGGCTAAGTCGTGATCTCAGAGTCTTGGGATCATGCCCTGCATCTGGCTCACTGCTCAGTGGGGGGTCTGCTTCTCCTTCTCCCTCTACCCATCCCCTCATCCCAACTTGTGCCCATGCTGTCTGTCTCTCAAATAAATAAAATCTTTTAAAAAAATTCCATTTCTGCTCCTCCTTTACTTGTTGGTTATACTCTTACGATTCTGTGGTGGCTACTCTTAATAGTACAGCATGGATCTTCAACTTACTAGAATCTAATATACATTAATACTTATGCCATCTCCTAAGAGATCTCCTAAGAGATTTTCCCTTCCTGTCCTTTGTGTTTTTGTTGTTATTTTAATTATACATGTATTTTAAATACTGAAAACTTTATTTTTATTTTATACAGTTAACATAAACTAAGATTTACCCATATAATTATCATCTATATTCTTTATTTTTCTGTTTTTCTTTTCTTCATTTCCATGCCTCTTCCTATGATCATATTCCTTCACCTAAAAAAATACTTTTAGTATTTCGTTATTGCTGGCCTGTTGGTGACCTCCAGTTTTTGTTTGCTTGGAAAAATATTTTGTTTTATTTATTAAAGGATATATTCACTATATAATTGTAGAATAGTTCATTTCTTCTGTCACTTTAAATAGACCATTTCATTGTCTCTGGCTCTCATTGTATTCTGGTGAGAAGAAAGGTCTCAGTATAATTTTGTACTTCTGTCATTTTGGGAGGGGATGTGCTTTTTAAGTTTTAATCTTTTTCCCAGCAATTTATAACATACCTTGATATGGATTTTTTAAAATCTGTATTTCTTGGGGATAGTTTTTCTTCATGAACCTATGGATTTTTGTTTTCAGTTTGAAAATTTCTCAATCATATTTTTTTAGGTATTATTTTTACTCTGTTTAATGTTTTCTCTTTCTGAAACCTTAGTAAGATGCATGTAAAGACTTCTTACTGTATCTGCTTTTTTTTTTTTTACTCCGTGAATTTGTTATCTATGGCTAATTAAATCATTCCAAAATTTATAGCTTAAAGCAACAAACATTAGTTACTACACAGTTTCCTTAGATCAGGAATTACAGAACAACCATCATTCTGGTTCAAGCTCTGTCATGAGATTGCAATTGAGATGTTGGCCAGAGCCCTAGTCATCTAAAGGTTTTATGTGGCTAAAGGGAACTCTTTCAAGATGCTTACTCATATGGATCTTGAAAGGAGGTCTCATTTCCTTACACATGGATGATATATTTCATAAGACTGCTTGAGTGTCTTTGATATGACATCTGTCTATCCCCAGATTAAGTGAAACAAGATAGAGAATGCAAGGAAGAGACTGTAATGCCTTCTGTGACCTAATTTTGGAAGTTCCACACTGTTACTTCCACCACATTCCATTTGTTAGAAGTGAATTATTAAATTCAGCCCACGGCCAAGAGGAGAGGAATTAGATTCTACCTTTTGAGAGGAGAAATGCCAAATAATGTTTGGATATATTTTAAAATCACCACATTCTGTAAGGAGGGCACTTGTAATGAGCACTGGGTGTTACATGCAAGTGATGAATCACTAAATTCCACCCCTGATACTAATACTATACTACATATTAACTAACATAAATTTAAAAGTACATTTTTTTAAATTTATTTTTTATTGGTGTTCAATTTACCAACATACAGAATAACCCCCAGTGCCCGTCACCCATTCACTCCCACCCCCCGCCCTCCTCCCCTTCTACCACCCCTAGTTCGTTTCCCAGAGTTAGGAATCTTTATGTTCTGTCTCCCTTTCTGATATTTCCCACACATTTCTTCTCCCTTCCCTTCTATTCCCTTTCACTATTATTTATATTCCCCAAATGAATGAGAACATATAATGTTTGTCCTTCTCTGATTGACTTACTTCACTCAGCATAATACCCTCCAGTTCCATCCACGTTGAAGCAAATGCTGGGTATTTGTCATTTCTAATGGCTGAGTAATATTCCATTGTATACATAAACCACATCTTCTTTAGCCATTCATCTTTCGATGGACACCGAGGCTCCATCCCCAGTTTGGCTATTGTGGCCATGGCTGCTATAAACATTGGGGTGCAGGTGTCCCGGCGTTTCATTGCATCTGAATCTTTGGGGTAAACCCCAACAGTGCAATTGCTGGGTCATAGGACAGGTCTATTTTTAACTCTTTGAGGAACCTCCACACAATTTTCCAGAGTGGCGGCACCATTTCACATTCCCACCAATAGTGTAAGAGGGTTCCCTTTTCTCCACATGCTCTCCAACATTTGTGGTTTCCTGCCTTGTTAATTTTCCCCATTCTCACTGGTGTGAGGTGGTATCTCATTGTGGTTTTGATTTGTATTTCCCTGATGGCAAGTGATGCAGAGCATTTTCTCATGTGCATGTTGGCCATGTCTATGTCTTCCTCTGTGAGATTTCTCTTCATGTCTTTTGCCCATTTCATGATTGGATTGTTTGTTTCTTTGGTGTTGAGTTTAATAAGTTCTTTATAGATCTTGGGAACTAGCCCTTTATCTGATACGTCATTTGCATATATCTTCTCCCATTCTGTAGGTTGTCTTTTAGCTTTGTTGACTGTATCCTTTGCTGTGCAAAAGCTTTTTATCTTGATGAAGTCCCAATAGTTCATTTTTGCTTTTGTTTCTTTTGCCTTCGTGGATGTATCTTGCAAGAAGTTACAGTGGCCGAGTTCAAAAAGGGTGTTGCCTGTGTTCTCCTCTAGGATTTTGATGGAATCTTGTCTCACATTTAGATCTTTCATCCATTTTGAGTTTATCTTTGTGTATGGTGCAAGAGAGTGGTCTAGTTTCATTCTTCTGCATGTGGATGTCCAATTTTCCCAGCACCATTTATTGAAGAGACTGTCTTTCTTCCAATGGATAGTCTTTCCTCCTTTATCAAATATTAGTTGAACATAAAGTTCAGGGTCCACTTCTGGGTTCTCTGTTCTGTTCCATTGATCTATGTGTGTGTTTTTGTGCCAGTACCACACTGTCTTGATGAACACAGCTTTGTAGTACAACCTGAAATCTGGCATTGTGATGCCCCCAGATATGGTTTTCTTTTTTAAAATTCCCCTGGCTATTCGGGGTCTTTTCTGATTCCACACAAATCTTAAAATAATTTGTTTTAACTCTCTGAAGAAAGTCCATAGTATTTTTTTTTATTTATTCACAAGAGACACAGAGAGGAAGAGACATAGGCTGAAGGAGAAGCAGGCTCCATGCAGGGAGCCCATGTGGGATTCGATCCTGGATCCCAGGATCACGCCCTGAGCGAAAGGCAGACGCTCAACCTCTGAGCCACTCAGGCATCCCAAGTCCATGGTATTTTGATAGGGATTGCATTAAACGTGTAAATTGCCCTGGGTAACACTGACATTTTCATAATATTAATTCTGCCAATCCATGAGCATGGAATATTTTTCCATCTCTTTGTGTCTTCCTCAATTTCTTTCAGAATTGTTCTATAGTTTTTAGGCTATAGATCCTTTACCTCTTTGGTTAGGTTTATTCCTAGGTATCTTATGCTTTTGGGTACAATTGTAAATGGGATTGACTCCTTAATTTCTCTTTCTTCAGTCTCATTGTTAGTGTATAGAAATGCCACTGATTTCTGGGCATTTATTTTGTATCCTACCACGCTACCAAATTGCTGTATGAGTTCTAGCAATCTTGGGGTGGAGACTTTTGGGTTTTCTATGTAGTGTATCATGTCATTGGCGAAGAGGGAGACTTTGATTTCTTCTTTGCCAATTTGAATGCCTTTAATGTCTTTTTGTTGTCTGATTGCTGAGGCTAGGACTTCCAGTACTATGTTGAATAGCAGTGGTGAGAGTGGACATCCCTGTCTTGTTCCTGATCTTAGGGGAAAGGCTCGCAGTGCTTCCCCATTGAGAATGATATTTGCTGTGGGCTTTTCGTAGATGGCTTTTAAGATGTTGAGGAATGTTCCCTCTATCCCTACACTCTGAAGAGTTTTGATCAGGGATCCCTGGGTGGCGCAGTGGTTTAGCGCCTGCCTTTGGCCTAGGGTGCGATCCTGGAGACCCGGGATCGAGTCCCACGTCGGGCTCCCGGTGCATGGAGCCTGCTTCTCCCTCTGCCTGTGTCTCTGCCTCTTTCTCTCTCTCTGTGACTATCATAAATAAATAAAAATTAAAAAAAACTTTGAAGAGTTTTGATCAGAAATGGATGCTGTATTTTGTCAAATGCTTTCTCTGCATCTAATGAAAGGATCATATGGTTCTTGGTTTTTCTCTTGCTGGTATGATGAATCACATTGATTGTTTTACGGGTGTTGAACCAGCCTTGTGTCCCGGGGATAAATCCTACTCGGTCATGGTGAATAATTTTCTTAATGTATTGTTGGATCCTATTGGCTAGTATCTTGTTGAGAATTTTTGCATCCATGTTCATCAGGGATATTGGTCTGTAATTCTCCTTTTTGGTGGGGTCTTTGTCTGGTTTTGGAATTAAGGTGATGCTGGCCTTATAGAACGAATTTGGAAGTACTCCATCTCTTTCTATCTTTCCAAACAGCTTTATCTTTATCTTTCCAAACAGTTTCTTCTTTAAACGTTTGATAGAATTCCCCTGGGAAGCCATCTGGCCCTGGACTTTTGTGTCTTGGGAGGTTTTTGATGACTGCTCGAATTTCCTCCCTGGTTATTGGCCTGTTCAGGTTTTCTATTTCTTCCTGTTCTAGTTTTGGTAGTTTGTGGCTTTCCAGGAATGCGTCCATTTCTTCTAGATTGCCTAATTTATTGGCGTATAGCTGTTCATAATATGTTTTTAAAATCGTTTGTATTTCCTTGGTGTTGGTAGTGATCTCTCCTTTCTCATTCATGATTTTATTAATTTGAGTCTTCTCTCTCTTCTTTTTAATAAGGCTGACTAATGGTTTATCTATCTTATTAATTCTTTCAAAGAACCAACTCCTGGTTCTGTTGATCTGTTCCACAGTTCTTCTGATTTCGTTGAGTTCTGCTCGAATCTTTATTAACTCTCTTCTCCTGGGTGTAGGATCTATTTGCTGTTTTTTTCTCCAGCTCCTTTATGTGTAAGGTTAGCTTTTGTATTTGAGTTCTTTCCAGTTTTTGAATGGATGCTTGTATTGTAATGTATTTCCCCCTTAGGACTGCTTTTGCTGCATCCCAAAGATTTTGAACGGTTGTATCTTCATTCTCATTATTTTCCATGAATCTTTTTAATTCTTCCCTAATTTCCTGGTTGACCCTTTCATCTTTTAGCAGGATGGTCCTTAACCTCCACGTGTTTGAGGTCCTTCCAAACTTCTTGTTGTGATTTAGTTCTAATTTCAAGGCATTATGGTCTGAGAATATGCAGGGGACGATCCCAATCTTTTGGTATCAGTTCAGACCCGATTTGTGACCCAGTATGTGGTCTATTCTGGAGAAAGTTCCATGTGTACTTGAGAAGAATGTGTATTCAGTTGAGTTTGGATGTAAAGTTCTGTAGATATCTGTGAAATCCATCTGGTCCAGTGTATCATTTAAAGCTCTCGTTTCTTTGGAGATGTTGTGCTTAGAAGACCTATCGAGGGTAGAAAGAGCTAGAGTGAAGTCACCAAGTATAAGTGTATTATTATCTAAGTATTTCTTTGCTTTGGTTAATAATTGGTTTAAGTATTTGGCAGCTCCCACATTCGGGGCATATATATTGAGGATTGTTAAGTCCTCTTGTTGGATAGATCCTTTAAGTATGATATAGTGTCCCTCTTCATCTCTCACTACAGTCTTCGGGGTAAATTTTAGTTTATCTGATATAAGGATGGCTACCCCTACTTTCTCTTGAGGACCATTCGAATGGTAAATGGTTGTCCAACCTTTCATTTTCAGGCTATAGGTGTCCTTCTGTCTAAAATGAGTCTCTTGTAGACAGCAAATAGATGGGTCCTGCTTTTTTATCCAGTCTGAAACCCTGCGCCTTTTGATGGGGTCATTAAGCCCATTCACATTCAGAGTTACTATTGAGAGGTATGAGTTTAGTGTCACCATGATATCTATTCAGTCCTTGTTTTTGTGGATTGTTCCACTGAACTTCTTCTTAAAGGGGAATTTTAAGAGTCCCCCTTAAAATTTCTTGCAGAGCTGGTTTGGAGGTCACATATTCTTTCAGTTCCTGCCTGTCTTGGAAGCTCTTTATCTCTCCTTCCATTTTGAATGAGTGCCTTGCTGGATAAAGTATTCTTGGCTGCATGTTCTTCTCATTTAGGACCCTGAATATATCTTGTCAGCCCTTTCTGGCCTGCCAGATCTCTGTGGAGAGGTCTGCTGTTATTCTGATACTTCTCCCCATAAGGTTATGGATTTCTTGTCTTTTGCTGTTTTAAGGATCTTCTCTTTATTTTTGGAATTTGCAAGTTTCACTATTAAATGTCCAGGTGTTGAGTATTTTTTATTGATTTTGGGCGGGGGTGTCTCTCTCTCTCTCCTGGATCTGAATGCCTGTTTCCCTTCCCAAATTAGGGAAGTTCTCAGCTATGATTTGTTCAAATACAGTTTCTGGACCTCTGTCCCTTTCGATGCCGTCGGGAACCCCAATTAAACGTAGATTTTTCCTTCTGAGGCTGTCATTTATTTCCCTTAACCTATCCTCATGATCTTTTAATTGCTTTTCTCTTTTTTCCTCAGTTTCCTTCCTTGCCATCAACTTATCTTCTTTGTCACTCACTTGTTCTTTTACCTCCTTAACCCTCATCATTAGGAACTCTAGTTTGGATTGCATCTCATTTAACTGATTTTTAATTTCAGCCTGATTAGATCTAAATTCTGCAGTCATGAAGTCTCTTGAATCCTTTATGCTTTTTCTAGAACCACCAGTAGCTTTATAATTTGCTTCTGAATTGGCTTTCTGACAAGGAATCATAATCCAAATTTTGTAACTCTGTGGGAGATAGGACTGTTTCTGATTCTTTCTTTTGTGGTGAGTTTTTCCTTCTAGTCATTTTGCTCAGTGCAGAGTGGCCAAAAACAAGTTGTACCGGAAAAGGGAGAAAATCAAGAAAAAAAAAAAAGGCGGGGGGAAACAATTTCAGGTTGTACTACAAAGCTGTGGTCATCAAGACAGCGTGGTACTGGCACAAAAACAGACACATAGATCAGTGGAACAGAATAGAGAATCCAGAAGTGGACTCTCAACTTTATGGTCAACTAATATTCGACAAAGCAGGAAAGACTATCCGCTGGAAAAAAGACACTCTCTTCAATGAATGGTGCTGGGAAAATTGGACATCCACATGCAGAGGAATGAAACTAGACCATTCCCTTACACCATACCCAAAGATAAACTCAAAATGGATGAAAGATCTAAATGTGAGACAAGATTCCATCAAAATCCTAGAGGAGAACACAGGCAACACCCTTTTTGAACTTGGCCACAGCAACTTCTTGCAAGATACATCCATGAAGGCAAGAGAAACAAAAGCAAAAATGAATTATTGGGACCTCATCAAGATAAAAAGCTTCTGCACAGCAAAAGAAACAGTCAACAAAGCTAAAAGACAACCTACAGAATGGGAGAAGAGATTTGCAAATGACATATCAGATAAAGGGCTAGTATCCAAGATCTATAAAGAACTTATTAAATTCAACAGCAAAGAAACAATCCAATCATGAAATGGGCAAAAGACATGAACAGAAATTTCACGGAGGAAGACATAGACATGGCCAACAAGCACGTGAGAAAATGCACCGCATCACTGGCCATCAAGGAAATACAAATCAAAACCACAATGAGATACCATCTCACACCAGTGAGAATGGGGAAAATCAACAAGACAGGAAACAAAAAATGTTGGAGAGGATGTGGAGAAAGGGGAACCCTCTTGCACTGTTGGTGGGAATGTGAACTGTACAGCCACTCTGGAAAACTGTGTGGAGGTTCCTCAAAGAGTTAAGAAGAGATCTGCCTTACAATCTAGCAATTGCACTGCTGGGGATTTATCCCAAAGATACAGATGCAGTGAAATGCCGGTATGCTGTACCCCGATGCTTATAGCAGCAATGTCCACAATAGCCAAACTGTGGAAGGAGCCTTGGTGTCCATTGAAAGATGAATGGAGGGGATCCCTGGGTGGCTCAGCTGTTTAGCGCCTGCCTTTGGCCCAGGGCGCGATCCTGGAGTCCCGGGATTGAGTCCCATGTCGGGCTCCTGGCATGGAGCCTGCTTCTCCCTCTGCCTGTGTCTCTGCCTCTTTCTCTCTCTCTATGCCTGTCATAAATAAATAAATAAATAAATAAATAAATAAATAAATAAATAAATAAATCTTTTTTTTAAATTTTTTTTTTTTATTTACGATAGTCATACAGAGAGAGAGAGAGGCAGAGACACAGGCGGAGGGAGAAGCAGGCTCCATGCACCCCGAGCCTGACGTGGGATTCGATCCCGAGTCTCCAGGATCGCGCCCTGGGCCAAAGGCAGGCGCCAAACCGCTGCGCCACCCAGGGATCCCAATAAATCTTTTTTTAAAAAAGAAAGATGAATGGATAAAGAAGATATGGTCTATGTACACAATGGAATATTACTCAGCCATTAGAAACGACAAATACCCACTATTTGCTTTGACATGGAGAGACCTGGAAGGTATTTTGCTGAGTGAAATAAGTCAATTGGAGAAGGACAAACATTATATGGTCTCATTCATTTGGGGAATGTAAAAATTAGTGAAAGAGAATAAAGGGAAAGAAGAGAGGATGAGTGAAAATATCAGTGAGGGTGACAAAACATGAGAGACACCTAACTCTGGGAAATGAACAGGGAGTAGTGGAAGGGAAGGTGAGTAGGGGGTTGGGGTGACTTGGTGATGGGCACTGAGGGGGGCACTTAGTGGGATGAGCACTGGGTGTTATGCTATATATTGGCAAATTGGACTCCAATAAAAAAATTAAAAAAAAAAGTACATCTTGAAAGAAAAACAAAAAAACCCTCACCAAACCCTGATTTCTATCTTGTCCGTTCTTTTCTATTTCTGTGTTTTATTCTTTTTTTTAATTTTTATTTATTTATGATAGTCACACAAAGAGAGAGAGAGAGAGAGAGAGGCAGAGACATAGGCAGAGGGAGAAACAGGCTCAATGCACCGGGAGCCCGACGTGGGATTCGATCCCGGGACTCCAGGATCATGCCCTGGGCTAAAGGCAGGCGCTAAACCGCTGCGCCACCCAGGGATCCCTCTGTGTTTTATTCTTAAGTATTTTTTTCTGAGCTGTCTTTCAGTTTACAGATTCTCTTATTAGCTGACTTTAATGTGCAGTGAAACATATCAAATGAATTCTGAAGTTTGGTTCTTTTTCAATTCTAGAATTTCTATTTGACACATTATAAACTTTCTGGTCACTGGATATAGTTTCTAGTTAACTGACAAAATTTTTAGTCTTTTCAATGAAGCAAAAACATAGCTATTTTAACTTTATAGCTGATCAATTCAAATCTGGAGCTATTTGTTGTTTATACTTACTCTTGTTTGTGTTGTCTTGAGTTCTCATGTTTGCTTATACTTGATTATCTGCTGGATATTTTGTTTGAAAAATTATCTGTAGAAATTACTTGGAACTTAAGAGATGTTATTTTCTTCCATAGGGGATTTCCCTCCCTTCTTCCAAGTATCTACAAACACCTACCTTTGGGATTACCTTAATCCAATTTATATTTTCTGAACCACTCAGATGACTTGAAGCTGGGGTTTTATTGTGGTTTTCCTAAATCACAGGGTACAGCTCTTTGGGAGTGCCAAAACAAAGATGGGTGGCTTACTGGGGCTCACATCATTGGGAAGCCTGGAATCAATTTTGTCATGCTTGCTGCTAAGCCTGTCAAAAAGTGTTGTTTATTGTCTCAGTCACCTCACTTAAAATTGATAAATACTCTAAAGGCAAAAGAGGCCAATGTTTGGCTAACTTCTCTGAATCTCTGACTTCTCCAATATCTCAGATAAGTTATTCTTTAATTTTCTTAATTCTCCTGACCCATCTAGGTGAATGATGTATGTATGTTATCTCTTATCTCTTCTTTCCAGTTTTCCTTTGTAGGTATGATGATCTGAATTACTTTGGCCACCATCACTGAAATCCAAAGTCTCCCTGTTCCTTATAGCAATATAAAAAACTAGCAAGATCTGATTATAAACAAATAAAGGCTTTAACAAAGCATAGAAGAAATTACAGGGTTTTTTTCCTTTGTTGCAAAAATATTGCTCGTCTTCTGAGAATGGACATAGAAAATCTTGCAGACCTTGCTTGATATCACAAATGGTAGTTATCCCATTTACTTGCAATGAGGAGGAACACAGTTGAATGGTAGTGAGGGATTTCTGACTTCATGGATATGATTTTCCTTGGGATATTACTACAAGCCTAAACAAGTTTATATATAGGCCTGTGGGATAAACTGTCTGGGAGTTTAATTGGTAAGGATTGTGGTCATATGTGCCTGAAAGTGGGGAGGAGAGTGTGACACTTTGGATTTGAGGCCGAGCCCTGTGAAGAGAGGAACTTCAGGCAGAAGCTGAAGTTGTTGCTTTAATGATGGGCTTATTGAAATGAAGGCACCAGCAAAGCTGTTCTAATTCCCAGGGACAAGTGAGACACAGAATGCCCATGAGAGGGTTTGGCACTGGGAACTGTGGGAATCAAGTGCTATTTATGTAGTTTGGTGTTGTGACAATGAGACATCAAATGAAAGTTCAATAGGCAACTGGAATTATGTTATGGAGTGTGAGTTAGAATATAGTATGGAAAAATTAAATTTGGCAGTCATTAGTCCAGAGTTGAGATCAATACTCTCAGAAACAAGGATATTGTTAAAAATAGTGATACTATATAAACTGTAAAAAATTTTTATTTTAAATAGTTAACTTATGTTTGTATTTCTTTATTCTTGACCTATTCCTGAGTTGAGATGCTTATTGGATCATTCAGAGTTGAAGGGCTTTGTAAAAGGCACATAAAGAACAGTGAAAAGTGATGCCACTAAGAGGAGTTGGCCAGGTAGCAGAGTAGGATTAGCTTGCGAGTGAGGACTTAGTGAGGGTTAAAGAAATGAAAAGAAAAATGGAATTAAGAACAGCATCATTCATTCTCCACAGACTGCAATGTATTTCATAATACATTGACTGCCATAGTTAGAAAAACAAAAGGGCTCAGTCTCAGATACCAGAAAGCATTCATTAGACAGAATCAAGGACAAATTTGGAATTGAATGATTTCTGTGAACTTCTCTTTCTTCTTTTCTCAGGTCACCTTCAGACAATTGAGAATTCACTACCTGGGGCACTAGGAAGTCTGTTTTCCCTTTGTTCTCCTGTCTTCTTCCCATTCTACTCTTCCCCCTACCAGGCTCCTGGCTTGTCCGGGATGTTCATGGAGACCTAGCAAACAAACAAACCTCCCAGGTGTACTTAGTTTATTATTATGGTAAATTATTTCCTTTTCACTTGGTGTGAGCAGGGGTTTGGATGAAAGAGATAAAGGGGAGAGAGAATCCTGTTCCACCCTTCTGGTGAAGATGAGGTGGAACAAAAGTAGGAAAGAGACAGGATTTCTAGGCCTGTCTTTTATGTAAATGATGAAAATATATATTCTTTACATGGAAATACAGTAGTCAGAAAATGGCCATGTATTAGAGAAGGCTTTTCAATGTTTCAAATGCTATTTTAATATTATCAGAGTGTAGTTATTGAAGGGGTGTGTGTGTAGAAATATGCCAACTTTCTTTTTTAAGGTAGGCATCTTCAGCTATAAATTTCCCTCTGAAGTCTTGCTTTGACTCAGTTCCGCAGTTTTATAAGTTGTACTTTTGTTTTTATTATTAATCTCACAGTATTTTCTAATTTCCTTTCTGATTTTTTTTAACCCATTGGTTATTTTGGAGTGTGTTATTTAATTTCCCCAATTTCCTTCTTTTACTGATTTTTAGTTTCATTCTGTTGTCATCAGAGAATATACTTTGTATGATTTCAATTCCTTAAATTAATGAGAATTGTTTTATGGCCTAACATATGGTCTATTTTAGAGAATATTCCATGTGTACTTGAATGTAATATGTATTTTTCTGTTATAGAGTGGAGCATTCTATAGATGCCCATTAGGTCTAGTTGGTTTATAGTGTTGTTTAAGGCTTCTATTTCCTTACCGATTTTCTGTCTAGTTGTTCTGTCCATTATTGAAAATGAAGGTATTGAAATTTCCAACTATTGCTGTTGAATTATCTGTTTCTTTCTTTAATTATTTCCGTTTCTTATTCTTGCATTTTTGGGCTCTGTTGTTAGATGCCTATGTATATATAAATGTTATATCTTCTTGGTTGACACTTTTTATCATTATAAAATGTCATTCTTTGTCTCTAGTAACAGTTTTTTTTTAAAGATTTTATTTATTTATTCATGAGAGACAGAGAGAGAGAGAGAGAGATAGAGAGAGAGAGAGAGAGGCAGAGACATAGGCAGAGGGAGAAGCAGGCTCCATGCAGGGAGCCCAATGTGGGGCTCTATCCCGGGACTCCAGGATCACACCCTGGGCCGAAGGCAGGCACTAAACTGCTGAGCCACCCAGGGATCCCCCATCTAGTAACAGTTTTTGTCTTAAATTCTATTTTGTCTGATGTTAATATGGTTATTCTAGCTCTTTTCATTACCTTTTGCATGGTGTATCTTTTTCTTTTTAAATTTATTTATTCATGAGAGAGGCAGAGAGGCAGAGACACAGGCAGAAAGAGAAGCAGACTCCATGCAGGGAGCCCGATGTGGGACTCGATCCCAGGACTCCAGGATCATGCCCTGGGCAGAAGGTGGTGCTAAACTGTTGAGCCACCCAGGGATCTCCTGGTGTATCTTATTCCATTCTCTTTCAACCTCTTTGTGTTTTTGAATCTGAAGTGTGTCTATTGTATAAAGCATATAACTGGATCATGTTTCTTTGTTCATTTTAGCAATTTTTGCCTTTTAATTGGAGAGTTTAATCTCTTCGCATTTAATATAATTACTAATAAGTTAGGAATTACACATTCCATTTTGCTTTTTAAATATATCTTATATCTTTTTTTTTGTTCATCCAGTCCTCCCTTACTACTTTCTTTTGTGTTAAATAGATATTTTCTATTACAAAAAATATCAGTTGTCAGTTCTTTTACTATATGTCTTAAAGTATTTTCATTATTGGTTGTTTTGGGGTTACCATTAACATCTTAATTTATAGCAATTTGATTTCAGTTAATACCAACTTAATTCAGTAGTATACAAAAACTTTACTCCTAATAGATCCAATCCCCTAATCCTCTTATGCTGTGATTGTCACAGATTACATTTTTGTAATTTAATTTGCCCACCAATTAAGATGTATAATTATTGAATTATGCATTTGTTATTTAAATTAGATAGAAAATAAGTCATAAACAAAAAATATATTTATACTACCTTTTACATTTACCTATGTAATTATATTTATTGGTGTTCTTTATTTTATTATTGCCTAGTATCGTTTTATTTCAGTTTGAAACCTTCCAATAGTATTAATTGTAGGGCAGATCTGCTAGAGAAGAGCTATCTTAGGTTTTTTAATATCTGGGAGTATCTTAAGTACTCCTTCATTTTTTGAGGGTTAGTTTTGCTGGATATAGAATTCTTTGTTGAGATGGTTTAATTTTACAGCACTTTGAATACATTATCCCACTGCCTTCTGGCCTCCATGGTTTCTGATAGGGAATTAGCAATTAATGTTACTGAGAATCCTTGTATGTGATGGGTCACTTCCCTCTTGGTTGTTGATAATGACAAGCCTTTCCAGTAGGGCCTTACCAGGAACAATGAGACATCAAATTATGACTCCTCTTTGGGATTGAGCCTCTGAAAGAGCTCTGGGTCTGTTTTGCTCCCTGCAATATCTAAATGTGGTTTGTTGTTTTTTCAAAGCTGCTGAAGAGATAGGAAGCAAATGGCAATAGGGTGTGTTAAATGCCACAAAGTTCACTGTTCTTATCAAGATCTAGCCATTTTTCTTGACTAAATGCTCCCTAGAGTATTGCAAACTTTTGAGTATTTCTGAAAAGTTGATTCTGACATTTTTTGCAAGTTTTTCATTGATTTTATGAAGGAATGAACTTTCAGAGGTCCTTCTCCTGCCATTTTTGCTGACATTCCTGGGTAATATTTACTTAATTATGACATACTATCCTTTAAATCAAATTTTGAATACAAACTTACTAATATATTAGTTTGGATTGGGAAGTTTTCTTTTTATGTAGGTTGTAAAATTTAAATAACTTAATAATTATTACTTGATGATTTTATAGAAGATTAACAAGTAAAGCCTCTTTGGGCCTGGTTTCTTTATCCTTCTTTGTCTTTCATTCACGGTGGAAACTGGGAATGTAGATCTTTGCCACTTGAATTTATTCTATTAAGTTTTTTTTTTACTTCTTTTTTTTTTTAAATCTTTTTTTTTTAAATTTTATTTTATGATAGTCACAGAGAGAGAGAGAGAGGCAGAGACACAGGCAGAGGGAGAAGCAGGCTCCATGCACCGGGAGCCCGATGTGGGATTCGATTCCGGGTCTCCAGGATCGCGCCCTGGGCCAAAGGTAGGCGCCAAACCGCTGTGCCACCCAGGGATCCCTTTTTTTTACTTCTTTATTAATCACTTTCATTAATTTATCTTTTATAATGATCAAACATTTCATTTAAATTTTTTAATAGTTTAGAGTTGAATATAACAGTAGTCTTTAGAGTACTTGTATCTCTGAGGATATATGGCAGTGTTCCTAAGGGTCTGTAGGCCATGGTTTTTTTATGAGAATGCAAGAAGAGCATAGCTTTTATCCACTCCAAATCTTATCATGGTATATTGTTCCAAAGTGTCAAAATCTCAGTGTATCAAACAAGAGATAAATTTGAAATGTTTGGCTCAGCAAAGTCTACTTCAATCAGGGCATACTTTTTAAATTGTCTTGTTTCTCCAAATGCTTGCTTTTTCATCCAGAGACAATTTTTTTTTTGTACTTCGTATGATTTTTTTTTTCTTAAATGCTGTAGGTTTCTCGCAAATATCTGATGATTTTTACCTGCCTACATTTGGTTGGAAATGAAGGAAAATGAAGACTGAGAGCTTAGTGTGAGGGTACTGTACATTGTGTTGGATGACCCTGAATACCAGAATAAGAAAACATCATTATGGGGTACTGGCACCTACAAAATACTAGCAAACTGAATTCAATAGCACATTAAAAGGATTATACCCCATGATCATGAAGGATTTATCCCTGAGATACAAGGATGCTTCAACATACATAAATCAATAAATGTGATACATTTTAACTGAATGAAGGATAAGTCATATAAATATCTCAGTAGATTTAGACAAAGCTTTTAATATAATCCAACATCCTTTCATGGTAAAAATTCAAACTAGGCATAGAGGAAATATACTTCAACATAATAAACAGCCCATATATGACAAGCGCACAGATCACCCACACTAATAGTCCTAGCTTTCCTCAATGGGTCATTCAGTTTCATGAGAACAATTTTGGTGATGGAATGGTGGCACTGGTGGCACTGGTAGGGTATAGTCTGTCAAAGAATTTCATGAATCTCCCTATTTCTAATTGTTTTGTTTTTTATTGTTGAGTTTTAAGAATTCTTGGTATATGTTGGATAAAAATCTTATTTCAGATGTATGTTTTGCTGATATTTTCTTTAAGTCTTAGGCTTGTCTCTTTGCTCTTTTAACAGCATCTTTCACAGAGCAGAAGATTTAAATTTCAATGACATCCAACTTACTGATTTTTTTTTTTCATAGATTTTGCTTTTGGTTTTGTGTCTAAAAAACCACAGTCAAACCCATGGTCACCAAATTTTTTCCTATATTTTATTTTCCTGTATTATATATAGCTTTGTGTTTTACATTTAGGTCAATGAGCCGTTTTGCATTAATTTTTTTGAAAGGTGGAGAGTCTGTGTCTAGATTTCTTTTCTTTTTTCTTTTGCATGTAAATTTTTTTATGTACATTTATTCTCCCAGCATTCCTCAAGAGGATATCTTTTCTTAATTGAATTGCCTTTGCTTTTTTTCTTAAAGATCAGTTGGCTATATAAGCATGAATATGTTTCTGGGCTCTCTAATCTGTTCCATTGATCTGCCTCTCTGTTCTTTCACCATACTGTACTGTCTTAATTACTGTAATTTTAGTGTAAGTCTTGAAGTCAAATAGTGTCAGTCCTTTGACTTTGCTATTCTATTTTACTATTGTGTAAGGATATTCTTGGTCTTTTGTGTGTCCTTTGTCAATATCCACAGAACAATTTTCTTGTATTTTGATTATGATTACATTGGATTTATAGATAAAATTTGGAAGAATTGACAGCTAATCAGTATTGAATTTTCCTATTCATGAACTCAATGGTTTCTGTTTCTTTTAATTCAATGGTTTCCATTTGTTTCTTTTATATAGTTTTTACTTCTCCTGAGATTTATCATACTTACATTTGTTACAAACATATTTTCCTTTATGTACTTAAGCATAGTTTTATAACTGCTTTAAAATCATTGTCTGCCAATTTTAATGTCAGGGTCATCCTGAGGTCACACTTTCCTATCCTTTTTTTTTTGAGTGTAAGTCATTTTTTTTTTTCCCGTTTTTTTTTCTTTAATATGTTAAGTGATTTTGGATAGTATCCTGGACATTTTGAATACTGGAGACTGTGGAGACTCTGGATTCCATTATGTTTAAAAATTTTGTTTAATTTCTTTTTTAATTAAAAACTTAAAAAAAATCTTTTGACACCCCATCCACCCTTTAACCCACTTATCTCACCCTCCACTTTTTGCTTCTGGTAACAAGTAGTCTGTTTTTTATATCTTTGATCTTGTTTTTTTTTCTCTTTAAAGATTGTAAATGAAGGTGATGTCATACACTGTTTCTCTCTGTCTTACTTATTTCATTTAGCATAAAACCCTCAACATCCATGTTATCACAAATGACAAGATTTCATTCCTTGTTATGGCCGAATAGTATTCCATTGTGTGTATATATATATATATATATATATATATATATATATATATATACCACAATTTCATTACCTATTCATCTATCATTGAATACTTAAGATTGTTTCTATATCTTTGCTATTGTAAAGAGTGCTACCATAAGCATAGGGATGCATATATCTTTTCAAGTTATTGTTTTTATTTTATTCCTGTAAATACCTGGTAGTAGAATTGCTGGATCATATGATAATTCTATTTTTGATTTTATGAGAAACCTCCATACTGTTTTCCATAGATGCTGCACCAATTTTCATTCCCATCAAGAGTGCACAGGGGTTCCCTGTTTTCTGTATCTTCACCAAAACTTGTTTTTTCTTGTCTTTTTGATACTGGCCATTCTGACAGGTGTGAGGTAATATCTCACTATGCTTTTGATTTTCATCTTATTGAAGATTTAAAAAAAATATTTGTGTGAGAGAGAGAGGGAGGGAGGGAGAGGGAGAGAGGGAGAGAGGGAGAGAGAAAGCACAAGCTGGGGAGTGGCAGAGGAAAAGGGAGAAGCAAGCTCCCCACTGAGCAGGGAGTCTACACAGGGCTTGATCCCAGGACTCTGGGATCATGACTTGAGCTGAAGGCAGATGCTAACTGACTGAGCCACCCAGGTGCCCTTCATTTTCCTGAAGATTAATGATGTTGAGCATCTTTTCATTTACTTGTTGGCCATTTGTATGTCTTTGGAAAAATGTCTATTCAGATCTCCCCATTTTTAAAAAGGATTATTTGTGTTTTTGCTATTGGATTGTATGCCGTCTTTATATATTTTGGGTATGAACCCCTTACCAGATAGATGGATGATCTGCAAATATCTTTTCCCGTTCAGTAGGTTACCTTTTTATTTATCTTGTTGATTGTTTCCTATGTTGTGCAGAAGCGTTTTAGTTTCATATAGTACTACTTGATATTTTTGCTTTTCTTTTTAGTATCAGATTCAAAAAATCATTATTAAAACTTGTGTTAAGGAGCTTACCATCTATGTTTTCTTCTAGAATGTTCATGGTTTCAGGTGTTACATTTGTATCTTTATCCATTTGAGTTAATTTTTGTATATGGTGTAAGAAAGTCCAGTTTCATTCTTTTGCATGACTGTATAGTTTTTCTAGCACTATTTATTGAAGAGACTGTCCTTTCTCTATCATATATTCTTAGATCCTTTCATGTAAATTTAAACATATGTATGTGTTTATTTCTGGGCTCACTATTCTATCAAATTGATTAATGTGTCTGTTTTTATGCTAATAACTATACCATTTTCATTATTATAGCTTTGTAATAGAGTTTGAAATCAGAGAGTGTGATGGCTCCAGCTTTGTTCTTTTTTTTCAAGATTGCTTGGGGAATTTGGAGTGTTTTGTGATTCCATACAAATTTTAAGATTGTTTTTCTATTTCTGTGAAAAATACCATTGGAATTTTTAAGGATTATGTTGAATCTGTAGATTGCTTTGGGTAGTATGGACATTTTAACAATATTAATTATTCCAATACATGATCACAAAATATTTTTCCATTTTTTTGTACTTTCTTCAATTTCTTACCTTAATGTCTCGTAATTTTCAGTATATAAGTCTTTCCCCTTCTTGGTTAAATTTATTTCTAGGTATTTTATTCTTTTTAATGCAGTTACAAATGGATTGTTTAATGTGTGTTCAGTAGTTTTCTGAATACAGATCTTTTGCCTCTTTGGTTGGATTATTTCTAGGTATCTTATGGTTTTTGGTACAATTGTAAAAGGAATTGACTCCTTAATGTCTCTTTCTTCTGTCTCATTGTTAGTGTATAAAAATACAATTGATTTCTGTGCATTGGTTTTATGTACTGTCACTTTGCTGAATTCCTGTATGAGTTCTAGCAATTTTGGGGTGGGATCTTTTGCTTTTCCACAGAGTGTTATGTTATCTGCAAAGAGTGAGAATTTGACTTCTTTGGCTATTCAGATACCTTTTATTTCTTTTTGTTGTCTGATTCCTGAGGCTAGGATTTCTAATACTATGTTAAACAGCAGTGGTGAGAGTGGTCATCTCTGTCATGATCCTGACCTTAGGGGAAAAGCACTGTTTTTCCCCATGGAGAATGGTATTTGCTGTGGGCTTTTCATATATGGCTTTTATGATATTGAAGTATGTTCCCTCTATCCCTACACTACTGTGAAGAGTTTTAATCAAGAAAAGATGCTGTACATTGTCAAGTGCTTTTTTTACATCAATTGAGTTCATATGGTTCTTGCCCTTTCTTTTATTAATGTAGTGTGTTACATTGATTGATTTGTGGATGTTGAACTATGCTTGCAGCCCAGGAATAAATCCCATTTGGTCATGGTAAATCCTTCTAATGCACTGTTCAGTCCCATTGGCTAGTATCTTGGTGAGAATTTTTGTATCTATGTTCGTTAGGAATATTAGTCTGTAATTCTCTTTTTTGGTGGGGTTTTTGTCTGGTTTTGGGATCAAGGTAATGTTGGCCTCACTGAAAGAGTTTGAAAGTTTTACTTCCATTTCTATTTTTTGAAATAGCTTCAGAAGAATAGGTATTACTTCTTCATTAAATGTTTGGTGGAATTCCCCCTGGTAAGCCATCTGGGCCTGGACTCTTGTTTGTTGGGAGATTTTTGATTACTGCTTCAGTTTCCTTTTTGGTTATGGGTCGGTTCAGGTTATCTCTTTCTTCCTGTGTCAGTTTTGGAAGTTTATTCATTTCTGGAATGCATCCATTTCTTCCAGCTTGCCTCATTTATTGGCATAGTTGCTTATAATATATTCTTATACTTGTTTGTATTTCTTTGATGTTGGTTGTGATCTTTTCTATTTCATTTATGAATTTGTTTATTTGGGTCCTTTCTCTTTTCTTTTTGGTAAGTCTGGCCAGGGGTTTGTTGATCTTATTAATTCTTTAAATGAACCAGCTCCTAGTTTTGTTGATCTGTTCAACTCTTCTTTTGGTTTTTGTAACATTGATTTCTGCTCTAATCTTTATTAATTCTCTTCTCCTGCTTTTAGGTTTTATTTTCTGTTCTTTCTCCAGCTTCTTTAGGTATAAGGTCAGGTTGTGTATTTGAGATCTTTCTTTTTTCTTGAGAAAGGCTCGTATTGCTATATACTTCCTTCTTAGAACTCCCTTTGTTGTGTCCCAAAGGTTTTGGACTGTAGTGTTTTCATTTTCATTTGTTTCCATGAATTTTTAATTTCCTGGTTGACCCATTCATTCTTTAGTAGGATGTCCTTTAGCCTTTACTTATTTGAGTTCTTTACAAATTTCCTCTTGTGATTGAGTTCCAGTTTCCAAGCATTGTGGTCTGAAAATATGTAGGGAATGATCTCAGTCTTTTGGTACCAGTTGAGACCTGATTTGTGACTCAGTATGTGATCTGTTCTGGAGAATGTACTCAAGAAGAATGTGTATTCTGTTGCTTTAGGATGAAAAGCATACAATCACTCCTGTTTTCATGGTCTCTATCTGCACTCTGTACTCACCCAAGCTGTGACTGAGCATTTCTATCTCAGGTACATGATTCCCTTTTGAATCCTCAGACCCTGAAGACTCCTGTAGCACACACCTGCACCACAACTCCTGGGGGAAGGGAGGGTATTCTAGCCACAGTTCTACTGCTTGCTGGGCCCATGCTTGGAGAATGGTTGCCTGACTGTGTCACAGTTTGTAGTATATGGCAACCCTGAGGTGAGAGCCCATTCCAGGTCTTGCTGATTGCAGCCAGCTTCCCTGCTCTAATGCTTGAGAACTCTGCCATCATACTCAGGCACCCTTGTATCCCTGTGACTCTGAGAATCCTGAGACCATACTGTCCCACCTAGGATTCCACCCCCACGTTGTTACCTAAACACCTTGTAGGCCAGGATGTCCTTCACCAGAGCAGACTTACATAAGTTCTGATTATGTACTCTGTTGCTATATCACTTTCTGGTAGCCGACTTATGGAGGCTCCCTCCCCTCAAGGTTTATCTTCTCATATATTGCTTTAGATTCATTTCTCCATACCACCTACCTTGCAGAAAGTGGTCACTTTTTTATTTGTAGAATTGCAACATTTCTTTTCTTAGATCTTTGATTGAGTTCATAGGTGTTCAGAATGATTTGATAGCCATCTAGCTGAATTCCTGGGACCAGATAAAACTAAGGTCTCTTATTCCTCCACCATCTTGGAAAATCCCAAGAAGAAGTATTACTCTTCTTTGAATGTTTGGTAGAATTTGTCTGTGAAGCCAGCCATCTGGTCCTGGACTTTTGTTTGTTGAGAGTTTTTTGATTATTGATTCAATTTTATTTCTGGTAATCAGTCCACTCATATTTTCCATTGCTGCAGTTTTGGTAGATTATATGTTTGTGGGAATTTATCCATTTTTTCAAGGTTGGTTGTTGGCATATAGTGTTTCATAATATTCTATTACAACCCTTTGTATTTCTGTGATGTTCGTTGTTATTTCTCCTCTTTCAATTATTATGATTTTTTTGATTCCTTTCTCTCTCTCTCTTTTTGGATGAGTCTTACTAGAGCTTTACCAATTTTGTTGATCTTTTCAAAGAAGCAGATCCTGGTTTCATTGATCTTTTCTGTTGTTTTTTGTTTCTACAATATTTATTTCTGTTCTAATCTTTATTATTTCCTTCCTTCTGCTGGTTTTGTGTTTGTTTGTTCTTCTGTTTCTAGCTCCTTTAGGTGTTAAGTCAGGTTGTTTATTTGAAAATTTTCTTGCTTATTGAAGTAGCCCTGTATTGCTATAAACATGTTTGTTGTTAACTGTTTTACGTATTTGGATGCACCCATGTTGAACATATAAATATTTATAATTGTTCTATCTTCTTATTGGATATTCACCTTTATTATTATTAGTAGTATTTGTAAAATATTTTATTTTTAAGTAGTCTCTACATTCAACATGGGGCTGAAACCCACAATCCCAAAATCAAGAGTTGTATGCTCCAACGACTGAGCCAGGCAGGTGCTCTGTTCCACTTGTTATTATATAGTATCTGTTTTTGTCTCCTGTTACAATCTTTGTTTTAAAATCTATTTTGTCTGATAAAAGTATTGCTACCCTGGCTTTCTTTTGACATCCATTTGCATGATAAATAAGTCTCCATTCCTTTGCTTTCAATCTGCAGTGTCCTTAGATCTGAAATAAATCCCTTTCAGCACTTTGAATGTATCATGTCACTTTCTTCTGGCCTGTAAAATTTATGCTAAAAAGAAATCTATGGATTGCTGTATTGCTTTTCTCTTGTATGTAACTGTCTTTTCTTTTCTCTTTACCTTTAAAATTTTTTTCTCCTTTTTTTTTTTTTTGGACATTTTAATTATCCTGCATCTTGGACCTCCTTGGGTTGATTTTGTTGGGCATTTTTGTGCCCCCTGGACTCATTTTTTTAAATTTTTTTTTAAATTTATGATAGTCACAGAGAGAGAGAGAGAGAGAGAGAGAGAGAGAGAGAGAGGCAGAGACACAGGCAGAGGGAGAAGCAGGCTCCATGCACCGGGAGCCCGATGTGGGATTCGATCCCGGGTCTCCAGGATCGCGCCCTGGGCCAAAGGCATGCGCTAAACCGCTGTGCCACCCAGGGATCCCCGCCCCCTGGACTCATATATCTGTTTCCTTCCCCACATCGGGGAAGTTTTTAACTATTATTTCTTCAAATAAATTTCCTGCCCCCTTTGCTCTCTCTTCTTCTGCTTCTTCTGGAATCCTTATAATGTGAATGCTGTTATGCTTGATGCAGTCACAGAGTTCCCTAAGTCTATTTCATTTTGCGTAATTTTTTTTTCTCATTTGTTAAGCTTGATTACATTTACTCTATCTTCTGGGTCTTTAATTAGTTCCTTTGATTCATCTAGCTTGCTATTTATTCCATCTAGTGTATTTTCAATTTTATTAATTGAAACACATTAATTGTGTTCTTCATCTCTGGTAATTTTTTTTTTATCTCTTTGTTAATGGTCTCATGATGTCCTTCATTCTTTTGTCAAGTCCAGTGAGTATCTTATGATCATGACTTTAAATTCTCTATCAGGCATATTTTACTTATAGCTCTATTGCTTAGGTCTCTTGCTGTGCTTCTGTCCTGTTCTTTTATGTGGGATGTATTCCTCTGTTTCCTCATTTTCTGTAACTCTCTGTGTCTATTTCTGTTAGGAAAGTCAATTACACCTTCTGCTCTCAAAGGTAATGGTCTTATGAAGAGCCCCTATAGTGTTTCTGCAGTGCAGTGTCTCCTGTTCCCCAGGACTTGATGCCTCAGGTGTTTGTCTCCTATGTGTGCTACGTGTGCCTTGTGGTTGTGCCCTGGCTGTTTTTTTTTCCTTCAGTTCAGTCATCTGCAAGGCTCTCTTTGCCTGTTGTAGCCACGATTGGTCCCTGGCTATGTGGGCATGTTTTAACGAGTTCTGGTCTGTTTATGAAATGAGCAGCCACCACTGGAACTGATGCCCCAAGTTCAGTGATGCCATGTTGATGGGGTTTGCAGAAATCTTCTGGGTAAGGGAACCTGCAGCACCAGGACTGAGGCAAGTGTGACTGAATGGACAGATCCCCTGAAGCCTGTGGGGGCAAGATTGGTGTAAACAAGTTAGGTAGGGAGTCTTGGTGTGGTGCTGGTCACTGCAGGTGGTTGTGTGTTTGTGCTGTAGGGGAGAGGAGGGAAATGGCACCTGCCATCTTCTTTGTTCTTGGATGGGTCTCCCTCAGCCCATGGTCTGAAATGAGTGAATACCTTCCTTGCATGTGCCCCAGGCATTTTTTCAAACTGTGGCTTCTATGCTGTAACTCTGCTGTTTCTTTAAAGGTTCACACCATGTTAAAGATTGTGAACTCAGCTTCCTACTGCCATTTGGGCTCTCCTGGTGTTGAGCTGCTGATTTTTGAAATTCCAGGCTTTAGTTCCACTGGTTGTAAGAACTCATGAAATTCAGCCCCTCTCACATTCAAAGCCAAATACTATGAGTTTTGTCTTCCCTGTGTGGGCTCTCTGGTATGATAGTCTGTGTCTCACCCTTCTTGGCTCCCTCCTTACCCTGAATGACCATAGTCCATTTTGCCCAAGACCACATCTCCACTCTTCCTACCTTCTTAGATGTGCACTCTTGTCTACCTTTAATTGTGTTTTTTTTTCCCCCTGCCAGTCTTCAGATTGTTTTCTGGGTTATTTATGATGTGTGTTATTTACTTGTATCCGTGGACTATCACAAGCTTAGTGTACTACTCTGCTATCTTCCGAGCCTCTCATTAGTCCTCTTTTTAAAGAGAGCAAAGAAGTGCTGGGACGCCTGGGTGGCTCAGTGGTTGAGCATCTGCCTTTGGCTCAGGGCGTGATCCCGGGGTTCCAGGATCGAGTCCGTCATTGGGCTTCCTGCATGGAGCCTGCTTCTCCCTCTGCCTGTGTCTCTGCTTCTCTCTTTGTGTCTCTCATGAATAAATAAAATATTTAAATAAATACATTTGTGAAAATAAATAAAAGCAAATAAGTGCTAACAAAATTAGAGTTCACAGATACTTTTTCCTTTCTCCCTAAGTAGAATAAATAAAGGTGCATTAGCGATGTGGAATCCAGAATACTTAGGAGTTGTTTTATAAAAAGAATTTACATTGTTCTATAAATACCAGTTTTCTTTTAGATGGTGCTTCTGGATGCACATTGTGCATTAGTTGGAGAATTTTTTTTGAACAAATATTTCAGACAGTGGTTTGAGCAGTGTCATGTTGTGGCTGGCATATGTAATTATTTCAGAATGGGAGTATATTCTGGATCACCAGTCCACAGTCACTAAATTCATAACAATATGATACCTTAACTGTCCATTAGTCCTCTTTCTAAGAAACTGGCTTCCATATGATGGTAACCAGGAGCTCACCTTTAATACCAAATGCTAGGCCTGCTTCAAAGATTTGAGAGTCTTCCTAAGGGGGCCTTGTTGGTTCACCTTTGTGCCAAGTCATGGAGATCATATTTCTTTAGCCACATATTGAGACTTATGATTCTGATAATGGGATACAAAAATTGAGATTGAGACCATTACTGTAAATCTAGGATATATGATATACTATGTGGTAGCTTATAAGAACAGACCTAAAATGCCTGGCAAAGGAAACTAGGGCTTCTACTGACTGAACTGTTGCTAAAGAGAAATCCCATGGGAATGGGTTGATGCTGGGTTTTCTTTAAGTCTTCAAACAACTTCAGCAAGAAACCAGAGGATTCTGGCTCAATTAGGACCTTGATTAAATGGAAATGATTATAATATCCATGGGATGTCCACAGCTTCCAGTGTACTTTCTAGAACTCATGACCAGTACGGACTTTGTTTTTCATCCTGTTTGCTAAAGCCTTTTAAGCAAACTAAATGAATCTTTCTTTTGATTATGTTTCTAACTGAATTACCATCTGCTATTTGGAAATCATAATTAGTTTTGAAATTTACATTTAAATATAAATTGTGCACTATCACACTGATTGGTCTGAGTCTAGGATAAGGAGAAGAGAATTATTCTTATAGTTTGGTCTTATTATTCACTCCAATGCTTCATCTATTACATGGAATCCCAAATGTATCTTAAAAACCCTGATTGGTGTATAGAGGCTTCAAATGCTTATTATTCTTTCCTTAGCTTCTCATATTTTCAGCATCTCTCATTCATTTAAGACGCAGTTTTAATTTCCATGGCCACGGTGGCTTTTCTGTGCTCTCTTAAAGGAAAACTGCCAAGGTTGATAGGTTCAAATTTGACTTTTCTTTCTAAGTGCATTTATACATTGCCAGGATCTTCCTGCTTTTTTATATGCTTTTGATTTTAATGGTTGATGCACTGCCAGCTGACTCAAGGACCAAGCAATTACAATAATGTCAGACCTCAAATCTGATTGTATAAATCCAGAACAGTATGCTGCTTTTTTTTTTTGTACTTAAAGAATGTAACAAGAACAGTGCCCAGGAATCAATTTAAGAACAATAGGCTGTTGAGTTAAAGCATCATTATCATTAAGAGGCATTTTTACAATGCTTGGCATTTTTCTATAGATGCAGTGATTAGATCTAGGTTCTCAGCCCACTACTACCATGACTTATTAGGTAACCTTGGTCAAGTCACTCTAATATCTCTGAGTTTTCTCATTGGTAAAATGAGGGGTTGGACTGCATATTTTACCAGATTATTTTAGATTCTTAAATTTATGATTAATAATATTATTCTTCTCAATACTTTTTAAGGTAAGCCCACTTTTATGAATAAAAATTGAACTGCAGTGGTATTAGAACTCAGGGTTATGTAATAAGGCTTCTATGAAACTGATTTGAATTCCTGATTTTTGATTCACTCTTCTACCACTTTATTGGTTTTAAAACTTGAATAATATAAAGACAACTTTTAGAGGAAAGGATATTTTAGACGTATGATGTTGATGTAAATTGTTGTAAAATATATCAATTTTTAAGAACATAAAATTAGGCATCTATTTCTGATGCTTATAGCTTGTTGGAATTGAGGAGAATCAATAAATTAAGCATAAACAATCCTAAGAATTTAATTGAATACATTGAATGATGATGATGATGATTATTTTTGCTAAAATCAAATCATCTATTGAAAGTTGTATTTGATCCTGTCTGTTATGCGATGGGTTCCTTTGAATTTATCTTGTCTAATTTATTGTGCCATGTCATGACTCTAATGTTTAATTACTTTTTTTTATTTATTTGTACAGTGAACTGGGATATTATTTGGCTTCAACTAGGTGCAAGCATATCATTTACTTACTTAATCTATGTTTCCCTTTTTCTCTTTAGCTTCTAACAATAGAAGCAGGACAACTTAGTGCCAGTATGAATGTGACACAAATGTGATACAATGACATGAGCACTGAAGTTATGTGGTAGGAATTAGCTATGAGTTGATTTGTTCATTAGTAATTCATATGCCAGATACTTCTATGTGTCAGGCCCTGCTTTAGGCACTAGGGATATAGTAATGAATAAAAAAGAAAAAGGCTCTGCCCTCAGAGAGCTTATCAGGAGTCATCAGGATAGGTTTGGAATATTAATTTTAGATTATTATGAAGTGGACATAATGTTCCAACAGGGAACTTGTTGATCCTTGGGAATAAGTCTAAGAGGTCAGTGGATCCATATTTGATAAAGATTGCTCTCTTTAGTTTCTTCCTTTTGCATTGTGTACTTTCTGACTTTTGTAATACATTTGAAAATAGAAAAGTTTATCAAGTTCTCAACTTTTAATAGAATTTTTATTGGCAAGAAGTTGCATCCTGGGTCATCCTGCCCAGTTAGCTAAGCTAAGGTAGCATGGCAACATGGAAAGAGCATTTGTTCGGGGATCAGAAGACTCGGATTCTTGCCTTAGTCTGATATTAGCAGATTGTTGTGACCTTGAAGAGGGCATTTAATCTCTCTGCACCCCAATTTCCTCATCTTCAAAATTGCAAGCAACCCTTGGTCATTCTTTCCTTTTTTGGGAAATGTAACCCTTTGAGAGCCAGATAAATACTATGAAACATATCCATTCTAAATGGCTGATGCATGCAAAATGTTGCTGCTAAGTTCAGAGGATTTATAAATTCCTACCACTCAGAGGTAACCACTATTAATATTTTGTTGTAAATGTTTTTTATTCTTTTAGTTACCAGTTCCCCACATCTTAACTATATATTGTGGAAATATTTCCATGTAAAAAAAACCAAACCAGTCTTCTTCAACATAATTTTAATGGATGTACCATAATATATTTGAACAGTGGCTTATTGTTGGACATCATAGGAGATGCCTGTATCTATTGCCTTAGTATCAATTCTCCTTTTTAGTAGTAATCATATTCCATATTTCTTTTTTTTAAAGATTAATTTATTCATGAGAGACACAGAGAGAGAGATACAGAGAGAGAGAGAAAGGCAGAGGCACAGGCAGAGGGAGAAGCAGGCTCCATGCAGGAAGCCCGACGTGGGATTTGATCCTGGGTCTCCAGGATCACACCCTGGGCCAAAGGCGGCGCTAAACCGCTGAGCCACCTGGGCTGCCCTCCGTATTTCTTTGGTAAACTCCCACTACCTAATTTTTAGCCATATATTTTTAGTAAGATTGCTCTAGCAAAGCCATATGATCAGGGAGGATATGTAGTCAAGTTATAGCTAGTGTGATTTAAGAGGACATTTGTCACAACTTCTGGAACAAAGATTTTCATACTCTGTGTTTGGTGGTGTTCAAATGATAGCCATTAGGTGGGCTGGTTAAAAGATGAAACTGACCTTCAGAATGAGCCGACTCAAAGGATGGGTCCTGGTAATGTTATTGGAATCTGAAGGTAGCCCTAAATCTGCCTCCCTTGGAGGTTTTTCAGTTATAAGAGCTAATAAATTTTCTTTTTGTTTAAACCCTTTTAAGTTGAGTTCTTGGTCACTTGCAACTTAAAACACTCTGAATATAGGCATTTAGATTATTTCAAAATATTGGTTCTTATAAATAATCCTATAATAAATAGCCTCACATTGTTAACTCTTTGGAATATCTTTAATTATTTCTTTAGTGTTAATTCCTAAATGCAGAAGTCATGCTGTTTTTTTTTTTTTGGCATGATTATTTGGTTCTATTTTCTGAATCATGTGTGGCAGTAGTGATTCAGTTAAAAATGGATTTAAATTGAGTAGTTAATTGCCTTGAATCAGTGATAGCGTGACTTTTTTTTTTCTTTCCAACCCAGGATCCAATCCATGATTATGCATTACACTTTGCTATTTTTTTGTAATCTCCTATTAGAAAGAGATGTTACAAAAAAAAAAGAGAGAGAGATGTTCCTTCTTTCTTATTCATTCATTCATCCATTCAATTATATTTACTATTAGTATGTACTCTTCTAATATTGTTTTCCTAAATGGATTATAAGTATAATTTTTTAAAATTTTTATTTATTTATGATAGTCACAGAGAGAGAGAGAGGGAGAGAGGCAGAGACATAGGCAGAGGGAGAAGCTGGCTCCATGCACCAGGAGCCCGACGTGGGATTCGATCCCGGGTCTCCAGGATCACGCCCTGGGCCAAAGGCAGGCGCCAAACCGCTGCGCCACCGAGGGATCCCTATAAGTATAATTTTTAAATAAACTTTTTATTTTTGAATAATTTAAGTATATATGAGAAAAGCTATAAATATAGGGAGAGTTCCAGAGTGGTTCAATTGATTGAGTCAGACTCTTGATTTTGACTCAGGTCATGAGCTTAGGGTCATGAGATTGGGCCCTGTTTCAGTCTCCATGCTTAGTGGAGAGTCCGCTTGAGATTCTTTCTCTCCCTCTGCTCCTGTCCTTGCTTGTGAGCTCCACTAGATAAATAAATCTTAAAAAAAAGATAATATGGGAGAGTTACTGTATATTCCTTTCCCAGTTTCAGCTAATGTTGACATCTTACATGAACATGATATATTTATCAAAACTAAGGAAGGGGCAGCCCAGGTGGCTCAGTGGTATAGCACCATCTTCAGCCCAGGGTGTGATCCTGGAGACCCAGGATTGAGTCCCACATCGGGCTCCCTGCATGGAGTCAGCTTCTCCCTCTGCCTGTGTCTCTGCCTCTCTCTCTCTCTCTGTCTCTCATGAATAAATAAATAAAATCTTCAAAAAAAACAAAACTAAGGGAAAAAACCTAAGAAACTTAACTTTGGAACATGCTATTAGCTAGATTAGAGACATTATTTGCTTTTCACAAATTTTTCCACTAATACTCTTTTATTTTTCTAGGATTCAGTCCAGAATACCACAGTTCGTTTAGTCTGTGTTTCCTTAGTTTCCTCAGATCTGAGATGGTTTTCCAGTCTTTCCTTGTTTTTGTAACCTGGTAGTTTTGAAGATTACTGGTTAGGTATTTTGTAGATAGCCCCTCACTTTGAGTTTGTTTAATATGTTCTCATTATTAGACAGGGGTAAGATACTCTTCTTATTGCATTATATTAGGTGATACATGATATTAACCTGCCTTATCACTGATGATTTTAACTTTGAACACTTGGTTAAGGTAGTGTCTTCCAGATTTCTCTGTTGAAAATTTCTATTTTTCCCTTTCCTTTCTCTATTTTTGGAAGCTAGATACTACTATTCTTTCGAAGGTATCCCACACTGAAAGAGAAGCTCTGCTTCTCAAAGTGGGGGATATCTTTTTTTTTTCAAAGTGGGGGATATCTACATATATTGTTTAGAATTCATCTGTAAGGAAAATTTGTCCCTTTGCTCCTTTGAATTTTTTTGTTTATTTAGCCATTTATGTCAGTATTTCATGCCTATTTATTTTATACTCTGGGTTAAATTCAAGACTACATTATTATTATTATTATTATTATTATTATTATTATGTTCAAATTGTTTGTTTCAGCCATTTATAGTTCTTTCAGTTTGGCTTCTGAATCATTTTTTTATGTGTTCCTCCCTAGCCCAGCACTTTCTTACTTTTAGGGCATCACAAATACAACTCAACACTGAAAAAACAAACAATCCAATTAAAAAAATGGGTAGAAGACCTGAACAGACATTTTTCTAAAGAAGACAGACAGCCAACAGACACATGAAAAGATGCCCAACACTAATAATCATTAGGGAAATACAAATCAAAACCGCAATGAGATATCACCTCACACCTATTAGAATAGCTAAGATAAAAAAATACAAGAAACAAGTGTTGATAAGCATATAGAGAAGAGGAACCCTCATTCGCAATTGGTAGGAATTGCAGCCACTTTGTATTGGAGGCTCCTTAAAAAATTAAAGATAGAAATACTATATGATCCAATAATTTCACTATTGGGTATTTACCTAGGGAGAACAAAACTAACATGAAAAGATGTATGCATTCCTATGTTTATTGCAGCATTATTTGCAATAGCCAAGACATGGAAGCAACCTACGTGTCTATCAATAGATGAACGGATAAAAAATGTGATATATATTTTCATATATGTACACACGTACACAATAGATAGGGAATATTAAAAAGCCATAAAAAAGGATTGGATCAAGACATCGTGGTCCATGAATGGACCTAAAGGGTATTATGCTAAGTGAAATAAGTCAGACTGACAAAAATAAACACCATATGATTCCACCCATAAATGAAATCTAAAAAAAAATAAAAAAAATAAAGAAACAGAAAGCAGAATCAGAACAATAAATACAGAGAACAAACTGATACTTGCTGAGGGGAGGTGATGGGGGGTTGGGAAAAATGGGCAAAGGGAGTGGGAAATTTAGGCCTCCAATAATGGAATGAGTAACTCATGTGAATAAAAAGCAGAACATAAGGAATGCAGTTAATGATATTATAATAGTGATGTAATGGGACAGATGGTAGTTATAATTGCGGTGAACATAGTATAATGTATAAACTTGTCAAATCACTAGGTTGTACACCTGAAACTAATGTAACATTGTGTGCCAACTATACTTAAATAAAAATGCTCCAGGCTAATTTTGTAATTTCTTTCTCTAGCCCTAGAATCAACTTTTTCTCCAAATATTATTTTTGATTTTAAATTTTTCCTAGATTTTTACCATGAGAAACTTTTTAAGCTGGCTTCTTGGTTATTTTAACATGTCCCATCAGTTTTTGAATCATATCATGAATGGACCTGTATATTGTCACATATTAAAATATCAATACTAATAATATTATTGCTATTAAAATAATATAAAAATAACAAATAATGAACACTTACTGAATGCTTCAGACATGTTCTAAATGTTTTGTATGTATTAATACAGTTAAGCTTATTTTATTCTGAAATTTCATAATTAAGTACAATTATTATTCACATTTTACAAATGAGAAAAGTGGGTCACAGAGAAGACAAATAAATTACGCAGGGTCACACACCTAGTAAGAGGCTGAGCTAGAGTAAAATACTTAAGTACAGGTTTATGTATTTGAAATTATTTCTGCTCAGTGAGGATATACAGTACATTGAAGATTTTTGTGGCTTCATATAGATAAATAAAGTCACAAAATAAATTTATTTCCAAGATTACTATTTATTCTAAAACTTCCCTTCTGAATGAGCGAAGGCTATGGGTACTTCCTGTGTTTGGGATCAGATTCTGAAGTTGTATGGGAGAGGCTGGAATATGGTTATTGAATTTCAGAACCTGGAGCCAAGGGAGGTCTGAAATGCAAAGTTCAGGGTATAGTGGACATCATGATTGCTTCTTCGACATCTGTTCTTCCTCTTTGTCACCTGATTTTCATTTGACTGTCTACTCCTGTTTGACTCAGCCTATCTGTTTATGGGAATTTCATTTCACTCCTGTCTCTTAGAAAGGGGCTGTACATGCAGCAACATAATCCTGTCACCTGGCCAACATTTTGGTTCAAAAGTGACATATAGGCTGATTTGGGCCAAAGATACTGGAAAAAATATTTTCCAGCAAGAATCTTTATCTTTCTCATCTTTTGGGCTGTTTTGTACAGATAAGAAGCCTGGAAGTTCTACAGCCATATTGCTACAATGAGTGAAGTTGGCCTTAGGACAGAGCTGATATCATGCAAGAGAAAGCAAAGAAAGAGCAAGAATGGATCTTAAGTGTTCTCACTGCACCAAAACTCAAAAACAAATGGTAACTAAGTAAAGTGATTGGTGAGTAAATTAGCTTGACTGATAATCATTACACAGTTTTACATATATCAAACTATTAAATTGTACACCTTAAATATATGCAATTTTTGTTTGTTAATTATATTCAATGAAGTTGGAAATAAAAGAATAGGGACATCTTTTTGCCGCTGAATCACATCACCCAGACTCTTGACCCACCACCAGACTTCTAGTCAATAAACACTGTCTTATGAAAGTTAATTTGAGTTGGATTTTATGTCACTTGTAACATGCATGCCATCCGATATAAGGAGTAAGGAAAGAACTTAGGCTAGGAAGATAGGTCAAAAGGCACATCAGTTTGAAAGAATTGATCTGAGAGGCAGAGACTAGGAACATATAACATGAGATAGGATCTAGAGACATTAAATAAAACCAGGAGAGTTTAGAATGTTGGGTGAGTGGGAGTAAAGCTGGGAGAAATTATTGAATTGAAGGACTATTTTTGCAGGTGAGAGGAAAAAGCTAATGACACCAAGCTGGATCAGAGCTTCTGGATGTGTTTGCATTTTACCTAGATTGTGCTGGAGAATGGGTCAAGAAAAATACCTTAATATCAAATTTGGCCACCAGATTTCAGATAAATGCAGATCACAGAATGTGAAGGCTGACTTCATTTTTTGTTTTGTTTTTAAAGATTTTTATTTTTATGTAATGTCTTTACCCAACGTGGGGTTCAAACTCACAACCCCAAGATCAAGAGTCACATGCTTTACTGAGCCAGCCAGGCATTCCAAGGCTTACTTGTTTTTAAAATGTATTAAGACTTACACTTCTGGGGTGCCTGTGTGGCTTTAGTCAGTTAAGCATTTGACTCTGATTTTGGTCATGATCTCAGCTTCGTGAGATTGAGCTCAGCACTTGGCTCTGCACTGGGCATGGAGCCTGCTTGGGATTCTCTCTCTCCCTGTTTTCTGCCCTTCCCCTTGCTTATGCACACTCTTGCTCTCTCTCTCTCTCTCCAATAAATAAATCTTAAAAAAAAAAAAGAATGTACTGCTACAGGAATTGCCTTCATCATAAATAACTAGAATATTAAAGGAAATATATGGAACGACTGTTTTCAGATACTGGACAACAGATAGTCCAGGGCCATAAACCCTAAGAGAAGATAAACAAATGAAGTAAGGTTTACATTATAACAATTTTCTTCCTGGGGGTAGTTTCCAGGTCACAGTAGAGAGGGACATCTAAAGCTGAGCCTGGTGATCTTATTGCATGGAAGTGATAGATAAACTTAAGAAATTCAGCAGCTAGAATTTGCGGGAAGAATGTTGGAGAGGAGGGTAGCTTCACTGAGAGAGAGCTCCACAGGTCTGCAGAGATGTCTCCTCAAGTTGTTGGCTGAGTACTAATCTGTACATGCATGACAGGAAACTCATTGAGGCCAGGGAAAGAAGAATGGGAAAGCAATAGGCAATTTCTTTTCACAAAAGGCTGAAAATAGTTGTTTTTACTAGTTCGAATGGAGAGGATTCTCAGTACACATGGCATTGGGTAGAGTTCTCAGAGTGTCATGCCTTTGTGTTGACTAAATGAGTCCTAGAATAAAGATTTTTTTGAATTGTCCATATTGTGATGCCAAACTGCTCATATATGGAAAGTGTTGCCAGTAAATCACCCCACCCCTTCATTCTTGGTTTCTAAGGATTATTACTCTGGCCAATCTTTGTATGTATCAAAACTTTTTATTTGGCTGCACTAATTTTGATCCTGTTTATTGTCCTTTGAACTTTGTCTCTTGAGTGTTTAAATTTAGTTTTATGTAATATAAGATTGTTTTCTGGTTCTCTTTATACTATGCTGCCCTAACCCCGACCCTTAGAATCTATTCCAGCTTCCAGAGTCTTGGCCACTGTCTGTGTAGGATCAGGCTACACATCCTGCCAACACAGGGATTTAGACAGAGAGCAATCTCTTTTTTGTTTGTCATCAACATTCTCATAAGATCTTGCCTCGATACTGGATAGAGATTAGAAAAAGCTTCTGCTCACAGAAAACATTTGTAATCCTAGGGCTTTTTTTAAAAAAAATAAATATAGAAAG